>NC_134658.1:3773604-5074403 GCF_030463565.1 Pelecanus crispus | reverse complement strand
GGGCTGGCCCCTTTTGCGTGGGAGAAATCCCCGGACGTTCGCAAGCCCCGTGCCGAGCCCCTGCCTCGAGCGGCCCGAACAAAAAAACGCCGCGAGCGGGCCCTCATACGTCGGGGCCTGGGCCAGCACAGGGGAGACCGCAGCCCCAGGCTCGCTGGTGCCCGTGGAAGCGGGCGGCAGTGGGCGCCGAGGGCTGGCCACAGCTTTCGGGGGCTGGCCCCTTTGGCGTGGGAGAAATCCCCCGGACGTTGGCAAGCCCCGTGCCGGCTCCGGGCAAAAAAACGCCGCGAGCGGGCCCTCATACGTCGGGGCCTGGGCAGCACAGGGGAGACCGCGCCCCAGGCTCGCTGGTGCCGTGGAAGCGGCGGCCAGTGGGCGCGAGGGCTGGCCACAGCTTTCGGGGCTGGCCCCTTTGGCGTGGGAGAAATCCCCGGACGTTCGCAAGCCCCCGTGCCGGCTCCGGGCCAAAAAAAACGCCGCCGAGCGGGCCTCATACGTCGGGGCCTGGGCAGCACAGGGGAGACCGCAGCCCCAGGCTCGCTGGTGCCGTGGAAGCGGCGGCAGTGGGCGCCGAGGGCTGGCCACAGCTTTCGGGGCTGGCCCCTTTGGCGTGGGAGAAATCCCCGGACGTTCGCAAGCCCCGTGCCGGCTCCGGGCAAAAAAAAACGCCGCCGAGCGGGCCTCATACGTCGGGGCCTGGGCAGCACAGGGGAGACCGCAGCCCCAGGCTCGCTGGTGCCGTGGAAGCGGCGGCAGTGGGCGCCGTGGGCTGGCCACAGCTTTCGGGGCTGGCCCCTTTGGCGTGGGAGAAATCCCCGGACGTTCGCAAGCCCCGTGCCGGCTCCGGGCAAAAAAAACGCCGCCGAGCGGGCCTCATACGTCGGGGCCTGGGCAGCACAGGGGAGACCGCAGCCCCAGGCTCGCTGGTGCCGTGGAAGCGGCGGCAGTGGGCGCCGAGGGCTGGCCACAGCTTTCGGGGCTGGCCCCTTTGGCGTGGGAGAAATCCCCGACGTTCGCAAGCCCCGTGCCGGCTCCGGGCAAAAAAAACGCCGCCGAGCGGGCCTCATACGTCGGGGCCTGGGCAGCACAGGGGAGACCGCAGCCCCAGGCTCGCTGGTGCCGTGGAAGCGGCGGCAGTGGGCGCCGAGGGCTGGCCACAGCTTTCGGGGCTGGCCCCTTTGGCGTGGGAGAAATCCCCGGACGTTCGGCAAGCCCCGTGCCGGCTCCGGGCAAAAAAAAACGCCGCCGAGCGGGCCTCATACGTCGGGGCCTGGGCAGCACAGGGGAGACCGCAGCCCCAGGCTCGCTGGTGCCGTGGAAGCGGCGGCAGTGGGCGCCGAGGGCTGGCCACAGCTTTCGGGGCTGGCCCCTTTGGCGTGGGAGAAATCCCCGGACGTTGGCAAGCCCCGTGCCGGCTCCGGGCAAAAAAAAACGCCGCCGAGCGGGCCTCATACGTCGGGGCCTGGGCAGCACAGGGGAGACCGCAGCCCCAGGCTCGCTGGTGCCGTGGAAGCGGCGGCAGTGGGCGCCGAGGGCTGGCCACAGCTTTCGGGGCTGGCCCCCTTTGGCGTGGGAGAAATCCCCGGACGTTCGCAAGCCCCGTGCCGGCTCCGGGCAAAAAAAAACGCCGCCGAGCGGGCCTCATACGTCGGGGCCTGGGCAGCACAGGGGAGACCGCAGCCCCAGGCTCGCTGGTGCCGTGGAAGCGGCGGCAGTGGGCGCCGAGGGCTGGCCACAGCTTTCGGGGCTGGCCCCTTTGGCGTGGGAGAAATCCCCGGACGTTGGCAAGCCCCGTGCCGGCTCCGGGCAAAAAAAAACGCCGCCGAGCGGGCCTCATACGTCGGGGCCTGGGCAGCACAGGGGAGACCGCAGCCCCAGGCTCGCTGGTGCCGTGGAAGCGGCGGCCAGTGGGCGCCGAGGGCTGGCCACAGCTTTCGGGGCTGGCCCCTTTGGCGTGGGAGAAATCCCCGGACGTTCGCAAGCCCCGTGCCGGCTCCGGGCAAAAAAAAACGCCGCCGAGCGGGCCTCATACGTCGGGGCCTGGGCAGCACAGGGGAGACCGCAGCCCCAGGCTCGCTGGTGCCGTGGAAGCGGCGGCAGTGGGCGCCGAGGGCTGGCCACAGCTTTTGGGGCTGGCCCCTTTGGCGTGGGAGAAATCCCCGGACGTTCGCAAGCCCCGTGCCGGCTCCGGGCAAAAAAAACCGCCGCCGAGCGGGGCCTCATACGTCGGGGCCTGGGCAGCACAGGGGAGACCGCAGCCCCAGGCTCTCTGGTGCCGTGGAAGCGGCGGCAGTGGGCGCCGAGGGCTGGCCACAGCTTTCGGGGCTGGCCCCTTTGGCGTGGGAGAAATCCCCGGACGTTCGCAAGCCCCGTGCCGGCTCCGGGCAAAAAAAAAACGCCGCCGAGCGGGCCTCATACGTCGGGGCCTGGGCAGCACAGGGGAGACCGCAGCCCCAGGCTCGCTGGTGCCGTGGAAGCGGCGGCAGTGGGCGCCGAGGGCTGGCCACAGCTTTCGGGGCTGGCCCCTTTGGCGTGGGAGAAATCCCCGGACGTTCGCAAGCCCCGTGCCGGCTCCGGGCAAAAAAAACGCCGCCGAGCGGGCCTCATACGTCGGGGCCTGGGCAGCACAGGGGGAGACCGCAGCCCCAGGCTCGCTGCTGCCGTGGAAGCGGCGGCAGTGGGCGCCGAGGGCTGGCCACAGCTTTCGGGGCTGGCCCCTTTTGGCGTGGGAGAAATCCCCCGGACGTTGGCAAGCCCCGTGCCGGCTCCGGGCAAAAAAAAAAACGCCGCCGAGCGGGCCTCATACGTCGGGGCCTGGGCAGCACAGGGGAGACCGCAGCCCCAGGCTCGCTGGTGCCGTGGAAGCGGCGGCAGTGGGCGCCGAGGGCTGGCCACAGCTTTCGGGGCTGGCCCCTTTGGCGTGGGAGAAATCCCCGGACGTTCGCAAGCCCCGTGCCGGCTCCGGGCAAAAAAAAACGCCGCCGAGCGGGCCTCATACGTCGGGGCCTGGGCAGCACAGGGGAGACCGCAGCCCCAGGCTCGCTGGATGCCGTGGAAGCGGCGGCCAGTGGGCGCCGAGGGCTGGCCACAGCTTTCGGGGCTGGCCCCTTTGGCGTGGGAGAAATCCCCGGACGTTCGCAAGCCCCGTGCCGGCTCCGGGCAAAAAAAAACGCCGCCGAGCGGGCCTCATACGTCGGGGCCTGGGCAGCACAGGGGAGACCGCAGCCCCAGGCTCGCTGGTGCCGTGGAAGCGGCGGCAGTGGGCGCCGAGGGCTGGCCACAGCTTTCGGGGCTGGCCCCTTTGGCGTGGGAGAAATCCCCCGGACGTTCGCAAGCCCCGTGCCGGCTCCGGGCAAAAAAAACGCCGCCGAGCGGGCCCTCATACGTCGGGGCCTGGGCAGCACAGGGGAGACCGCAGCCCCAGGCTCGCTGGTGCCGTGGAAGCGGCGGCAGTGGGCGCCGAGGGCTGGCCACAGCTTTCGGGGCTGGCCCCTTTGGCGTGGGAGAAATCCCCGGACGTTCGCAAGCCCCGTGCCGGCTCCGGGCAAAAAAAAAAACGCCGCCGAGCGGGCCCCTCATACGTCGGGGCCTGGGCAGCACAGGGGAGACCGCAGCCCCAGGCTCGCTGGTGCCGTGGAAGCGGCGGCAGCGGGCGCCGAGGGCTGGCCACAGCTTTCGGGGCTGGCCCCTTTGGCGTGGGAGAAATCCCCGGACGTTCGCAAGCCCCGTGCCGGCTCCGGGCAAAAAAAACGCCGCCGAGCGGGCCTCATACGTCGGGGCCTGGGCAGCACAGGGGAGACCGCAGCCCCAGGCTCGCTGGTGCCGTGGAAGCGGCGGCAGTGGGCGCCGAGGGCTGGCCACAGCTTTCGGGGCTGGCCCCTTTGGCGTGGGAGAAATCCCCGGACGTTCGCAAGCCCCGTGCCGGCTCCGGGCAAAAAAAACGCCGCTGAGCGGGCCTCATACGTCGGGGCCTGGGCAGCACAGGGGAGACCGCAGCCCCAGGCTCGCTGGTGCCGTGGAAGCGGCGGCAGTGGGCGCCGAGGGCTGGCCACAGCTTTCGGGGCTGGCCCCTTTGGCGTGGGAGAAATCCCCGGACGTTCGCAAGCCCCGTGCCGGCTCCGGGCAAAAAAAACCGCCGCCGAGCGGGCCTCATACGTCGGGGCCTGGGCAGCACAGGGGAGACCGCAGCCCCAGGCTCGCTGGTGCCGTGGAAGCGGCGGCAGTGGGCGCCGTGGGCTGGCCACAGCTTTCGGGGCTGGCCCCTTTGGCGTGGGAGAAATCCCCGGACGTTCGCAAGCCCCGTGCCGGCTCCGGGCAAAAAAAAACCGCCGCCGAGCGGCGCCTCATACGTCGGGGCCTGGGCAGCACAGGGGAGACCGCAGCCCCAGGCTCGCTGGTGCCGTGGAAGCGGCGGCAGTGGGCGCCGAGGGCTGGCCACAGCTTTCGGGGCTGGCCCCTTTGGCGTGGGAGAAATCCCCGGACGTTCGCAAGCCCCGTGCCGGCTCCGGGCAAAAAAAAACGCCGCCGAGCGGGCCTCATACGTCGGGGCCTGGGCAGCACAGGGGAGACCGCAGCCCCAGGCTCGCTGGTGCCGTGGAAGCGGCGGCAGCGGGCGCCGAGGGCTGGCCACAGCTTTCGGGGCTGGCCCCTTTGGCGTGGGAGAAATCCCCCGGACGTTCGCAAGCCCCGTGCCGGCTCCGGTCAAAAAAAAAACCGCCGCCGAGCGGGCCTCATACGTCGGGGCCTGGGCAGCACAGGGGAGACCGCAGCCCCAGGCTCGCTGGTGCCGTGGAAGCGGCGGCAGTGGGCGCCGAGGGCTGGCCACAGCTTTCGGGGCTGGCCCCTTTGGCGTGGGAGAAATCCCCGGACGTTCGCTAAGCCCCGTGCCGGCTCCGGGCAAAAAAAACGCCGCCGAGCGGGCCTCATACGTCGGGGCCTGGGCAGCACAGGGGAGACCGCAGCCCCAGGCTCGCTGGTGCCGTGGAAGCGGCGGCAGTGGGCGCCGAGGGCTGGCCACAGCTTTTGGGGCTGGCCCCTTTGGCGTGGGAGAAATCCCCGGACGTTCGCAAGCCCCGTGCCGGCTCCGGGCAAAAAAAAAACCGCCGCCGAGCGGGCCTCATACGTCGGGGCCTGGGCAGCACAGGGGAGACCGCAGCCCCAGGCTCGCTGGTGCCGTGGAAGCGGCGGCAGTGGGCGCCGAGGGCTGGCCACAGCTTTCGGGGCTGGCCCCTTTGGCGTGGGAGAAATCCCCGGACGTTCGCAAGCCCCGTGCCGGCTCCGGGCAAAAAAAAACGCCGCCGAGCGGGCCTCATACGTCGGGGCCTGGGCAGCACAGGGGAGACCGCAGCCCCAGGCTCGCTGGTGCCGTGGAAGCGGCGGCAGTGGGCGCCGAGGGCTGGCCACAGCTTTCGGGGCTGGCCCCTTTGGCGTGGGAGAAATCCCCGGACGTTCGCAAGCCCCGTGCCGGCTCCGGGCAAAAAAAAAACGCCGCCGAGCGGGGCCTCATACGTCGGGGCCTGGGCAGCACAGGGGAGACCGCAGCCCCAGGCTCGCTGGTGCCGTGGAAGCGGCGGCAGTGGGCGCCGAGGGCTGGCCACAGCTTTCGGGGCTGGCCCCTTTGGCGTGGGAGAAATCCCCGGACGTTCGCAAGCCCCGTGCCGGCTCCGGGCAAAAAAAACGCCGCCTGAGCGGGCCTCATACGTCGGGGCCTGGGCAGCACAGGGGAGACCGCAGCCCCAGGCTCGCTGGTGCCGTGGAAGCGGCGGCAGTGGGCGCCGAGGGCTGGCCACAGCTTTCGGGGCTGGCCCCTTTGGCGTGGGAGAAATCCCCGGACGTTCGCAAGCCCCGTGCCGGCTCCGGGCAAAAAAAACGCCGCCGAGCGGGCCTCATACGTCGGGGCCTGGGCAGCACAGGGGAGACCGCAGCCCCAGGCTCGCTGGTGCCGTGGAAGCGGCGGCAGTGGGCGCCGAGGGCTGGCCACAGCTTTCGGGGCTGGCCCCTTTGGCGTGGGAGAAATCCCCGGACGTTCGCAAGCCCCGTGCCGGCTCCGGGCAAAAAAAAACGCCGCCGAGCGGGCCTCATACGTCGGGGCCTGGGCAGCACAGGGGAGACCGCAGCCCCCAGGCTCGCTGGTGCCGTGGAAGCGGCGGCAGTGGGCGCCGAGGGCTGGCCACAGCTTTCGGGGCTGGCCCCTTTGGCGTGGGAGAAATCCCCGGACGTTCGCAAGCCCCGTGCCGGCTCCGGGCAAAAAAAACGCCGCCGAGCGGGCCTCATACGTCGGGGCCTGGGCAGCACAGGGGAGACCGCAGCCCCAGGCTCGCTGGTGCCGTGGAAGCGGCGGCAGTGGGCGCCGAGGGCTGGCCACAGCTTTCGGGGCTGGCCCCCTTTGGCGTGGGAGAAATCCCCGGACGTTCGCAAGCCCCGTGCCGGCTCCGGGCAAAAAAAAACGCCGCCGAGCGGGCCTCATACGTCGGGGCCTGGGCAGCACAGGGGAGACCGCAGCCCCAGGCTCGCTGGTGCCGTGGAAGCGGCGGCAGTGGGCGCCGAGGGCTGGCCACAGCTTTCGGGGCTGGCCCCTTTGGCGTGGGAGAAATCCCCGGACGTTCGCAAGCCCCGTGCCGGCTCCGGGCAAAAAAAAACGCCGCCGAGCGGGCCTCATACGTCGGGGCCTGGGCAGCACAGGGGAGACACGCAGCCCAGGCTCGCTGGTGCCGTGGAAGCGGCGGCAGTGGGCGCCGAGGGCTGGCCACAGCTTTCGGGGCTGGCCCCTTTGGCGTGGGAGGAAATCCCCGGACCGTTCGCAAGCCCCGTGCCGGCTCCGGGCAAAAAAAAACGCCGCTGAGCGGAGCCTCATACGTCGGGGCCTGGGCAGCACAGGGGAGACCGCAGCCCCAGGCTCGCTGGTGCCGTGGAAGCGGCGGCAGTGGGCGCCGAGGGCTGGCCACAGCTTTCGGGGCTGGCCCCTTTGGCGTGGGAGAAATCCCCGACGTTCGCAAGCCCCGTGCCGGCTCCGGGCAAAAAAAAACCGCCGCCGAGCGGGCCTCATACGTCGGGGCCTGGGCAGCACAGGGGAGACCGCAGCCCCAGGCTCGCTGGTGCCGTGGAAGCGGCGGCAGTGGGCGCCATGGGCTGGCCACAGCTTTCGGGGCTGGCCCCTTTGGCGTGGGAGAAATCCCCGGACGTTGGCAAGCCCCGTGCCGGCTCCGGGCAAAAAAAAACGCCGCCGAGCGGGCCTCATACGTCGGGGCCTGGGCAGCACAGGGGAGACCGCAGCCCCAGGCTCGCTGGTGCCGTGGAAGCGGCGGCAGTGGGCGCCGAGGGCTGGCCACAGCTTTCGGGGCTGGCCCCTTTGGCGTGGGAGAAATCCCCGGACGTTCGCAAGCCCCGTGCCGGCTCCGGGCAAAAAAAAACGCCGCCGAGCGGGCCTCATACGTCGGGGCCTGGGCAGCACAGGGGAGACCGCAGCCCCAGGCTCGCTGGTGCCGTGGAAGCGGCGGCAGTGGGCGCCGAGGGCTGGCCACAGCTTTCAGGGCTGGCCCCTTTGGCGTGGGAGAAATCCCCGGGACGTTCGCAAGCCCCGTGCCGGCTCCGGGCAAAAAAAACGCCGCCGAGCGGGCCTCATACGTCGGGGCCTGGGCAGCACAGGGGAGACCGCAGCCCCAGGCTCGCTGGTGCCGTGGAAGCGGCGGCAGTGGGCCGCCGAGGGGCTGGCCACAGCTTTCGGGGCTGGCCCCTTTGGCGTGGGAGAAATCCCCGGACGTTGGCAAGCCCCGTGCCGGCTCCGGGAAAAAAAAACGCCGCCGAGCGGGCCTCATACGTCGGGGCCTGGGCAGCACAGGGGAGACCGCAGCCCCAGGCTCGCTGCTGCCGTGGAAGCGGCGGCAGTGGGGCGCCGAGGGCTGGCCACAGCTTTCGGGGCTGGCCCCTTTGGCGTGGGAGAAATCCCCGGACGTTGGCAAGCCCCGTGCCGGCTCCGGGCAAAAAAAAAACGCCGCCGAGCGGGCCTCATACGTCGGGGCCTGGGCAGCACAGGGGAGACCGCAGCCCCAGGCTCGCTGGTGCCGTGGAAGCGGCGGCAGCGGGCGCCGAGGGCTGGCCACAGCTTTCGGGGCTGGCCCCTTTGGCGTGGGAGAAATCCCCCGACGTTCGCAAGCCCCGTGCCGGCTCCGGTCAAAAAAAAAAACCGCCGCCGAGCGGGCCTCATACGTCGGGGCCTGGGCAGCACAGGGGAGACCGCAGCCCCAGGCTCGCTGGTGCCGTGGAAGCGGCGGCAGTGGGCGCCGAGGGCTGGCCACAGCTTTCGGGGCTGGCCCCTTTGGCGTGGGAGAAATCCCCGGACGTTCGCAAGCCCCGTGCCGGCTCCGGGCAAAAAAAAACCGCCGCGAGCGGGCCTCATACGTCGGGGCCTGGGCAGCACAGGGGAGACCGCAGCCCCAGGCTCGCTGGTGCCGTGGAAGCGGCGGCAGTGGGCGCCGAGGGCTGGCCACAGCTTTTGGGGCTGGCCCCTTTGGCGTGGGAGAAATCCCCGGACGTTCGCAAGCCCCGTGCCGGCTCCGGGCAAAAAAAAACGCCGCCGAGCGGGCCTCATACGTCGGGGCCTGGGCAGCACAGGGGAGACCGCAGCCCCAGGCTCTCTGGTGCCGTGGAAGCGGCGGCAGTGGGCGCCGAGGGCTGGCCACAGCTTTCGGGGCTGGCCCCTTTGGCGTGGGAGAAATCCCCGGACGTTCGCAAGCCCCGTGCCGGCTCCGGGCAAAAAAAACCGCCGCCGAGCGGGCCTCATACGTCGGGGCCTGGGCAGCACAGGGGAGACCGCAGCCCCAGGCTCGCTGGTGCCGTGGAAGCGGCGGCAGTGGGCGCCGAGGGCTGGCCACAGCTTTCGGGGCTGGCCCCTTTGGCGTGGGAGAAATCCCCGGACGTTCGCAAGCCCCGTGCCGGCTCCGGGCAAAAAAAAACGCCCGCCGAGCGGGCCTCATACGTCGGGGCCTGGGCAGCACAGGGGAGACCGCAGCCCCAGGCTCGCTGGTGCCGTGGAAGCGGCGGCAGTGGGCGCCGAGGGCTGGCCACAGCTTTTCGGGGCTGGCCCCTTTGGCGTGGGAGAAATCCCCCGGACGTTCGCAAGCCCCGTGCCGGCTCCGGGCAAAAAAAACGCCGCCGAGCGGGCCTCATACGTCGGGGCCTGGGCAGCACAGGGGAGACCGCAGCCCCAGGCTCGCTGGTGCCGTGGAAGCGGCGGCAGTGGGCGCCGAGGGCTGGCCACAGCTTTCGGGGCTGGCCCCTTTGGCGTGGGAGAAATCCCCGGACGTTCGCAAGCCCCGTGCCGGCTCCGGGCAAAAAAAAACGCCGCCGAGCGGGCCTCATACGTCGGGGCCTGGGCAGCACAGGGGAGACCGCAGCCCCAGGCTCGCTGGTGCCGTGGAAGCGGCGGCAGTGGGCGCCGAGGGCTGGCCACAGCTTTCGGGGCTGGCCCCTTTGGCGTGGGAGAAATCCCCGGACGTTCGCAAGCCCCGTGCCGGCCTACCGGGCAAAAAAAAAACGCCGCCGAGCGGGCCTCATACGTCGGGGCCTGGGCAGCACAGGGGAGACCGCAGCCCCAGGCTCGCTGGTGCCGTGGAAGCGGCGGCAGTGGGCGCCGAGGGCTGGCCACAGCTTTCGGGGCTGGCCCCTTTGGCGTGGGAGAAATCCCCGGACGTTCGCAAGCCCCGTGCCGGCTCCGGGCAAAAAAAAAACGCCGCCGAGCGGGCCTCATACGTCGGGGCCTGGGCAGCACAGGGGAGACCGCAGCCCCAGGCTCGCTGGTGCCGTGGAAGCGGCGGCAGGTGGGCGCCGAGGGCTGGCCACAGCTTTCGGGGCTGGCCCCTTTGGCGTGGGGAGAAATCCCCGGACGTTCGCAAGCCCCGTGCCGGCTCCGGGCAAAAAAAAAACGCCGCCGAGCGGGCCTCATACGTCGGGGCCTGGGCAGCACAGGGGAGACCGCAGCCCCAGGCTCGCTGGTGCCGTGGAAGCGGCGGCAGCGGGCGCCGAGGGCTGGCCACAGCTTTCGGGGCTGGCCCCTTTGGCGTGGGAGAAATCCCCGGACGTTCGCAAGCCCCGTGCCGGCTCCGGGCAAAAAAAAACGCCGCCGAGCGGGCCTCATACGTCGGGGCCTGGGCAGCACAGGGGAGACCGCAGCCCCAGGCTCGCTGGTGCCGTGGAAGCGGCGGCAGTGGGCGCCGAGGGCTGGCCACAGCTTTCGGGGCTGGCCCCTTTGGCGTGGGAGAAATCCCCGGACGTTCGCAAGCCCCGTGCCGGCTCCGGGCAAAAAAAACGCCGCTGAGCGGGCCTCATACGTCGGGGCCTGGGCAGCACAGGGGAGACCGCAGCCCCCAGGCTCGCTGGTGCCGTGGAAGCGGCGGCAGTGGGCGCCGAGGGCTGGCCACAGCTTTCGGGGCTGGCCCCTTTGGCGTGGGAGAAATCCCCGGACGTTCGCAAGCCCCGTGCCGGCTCCGGGCAAAAAAAAACCGCCGCCGAGCGGGCCTCATACGTCGGGGCCTGGGCAGCACAGGGGAGACCGCAGCCCCAGGCTCGCTGGTGCCGTGGAAGCGGCGGCAGTGGGCGCCATGGGCTGGCCACAGCTTTCGGGGCTGGCCCCTTTGGCGTGGGAGAAATCCCCGGACGTTGGCAAGCCCCGTGCCGGCTCCGGGCAAAAAAAACGCCGCCGAGCGGGCCTCATACGTCGGGGCCTGGGCAGCACAGGGGAGACCGCAGCCCCAGGCTCGCTGGTGCCGTGGAAGCGGCGGCAGTGGGCGCCGAGGGCTGGCCACAGCTTTCGGGGCTGGCCCCTTTGGCGTGGGAGAAATCCCCGGACGTTCGCAAGCCCCGTGCCGGCTCCGGGCAAAAAAAACGCCGCCGAGCGGGCCTCATACGTCGGGGCCTGGGCAGCACAGGGGAGACCGCAGCCCCAGGCTCGCTGGTGCCGTGGAAGCGGCGGCAGTGGGCGCCGAGGGCTGGCCACAGCTTTCAGGGGCTGGCCCCCTTTGGCGTGGGAGAAATCCCCGGACGTTCGCAAGCCCCGTGCCGGCTCCGGGCAAAAAAAAACGCCGCCGAGCGGGCCTCATACGTCGGGGCCTGGGCAGCACAGGGGAGACCGCAGCCCCAGGCTCGCTGGTGCCGTGGAAGCGGCGGCAGTGGGCGCCGAGGGCTGGCCACAGCTTTCGGGGCTGGCCCCTTTGGCGTGGGAGAAATCCCCGGACGTTGGCAAGCCCCCGTGCCGGCTCCGGGGAAAAAAAAACGCCGCCGAGCGGGCCTCATACGTCGGGGCCTGGGCAGCACAGGGGAGACCGCAGCCCCAGGCTCGCTGCTGCCGTGGAAGCGGCGGCAGTGGGCGCCGAGGGCTGGCCACAGCTTTCGGGGCTGGCCCCTTTGGCGTGGGAGAAATCCCCGGACGTTGGCAAGCCCCGTGCCGGCTCCGGGCAAAAAAAACGCCGCCGAGCGGGCCTCATACGTCGGGGCCTGGGCAGCACAGGGGAGACCGCAGCCCCAGGCTCGCTGGTGCCGTGGAAGCGGCGGCAGTGGGCGCCGAGGGCTGGCCACAGCTTTCGGGGCTGGCCCCTTTGGCGTGGGAGAAATCCCCGGACGTTCGCAAGCCCCGTGCCGGCTCCGGGCAAAAAAAACGCCGCCGAGCGGGCCTCATACGTCGGGGCCTGGGCAGCACAGGGAGACCGCAGCCCCAGGCTCGCTGGTGCCGTGGAAGCGGCGGCAGTGGGCGCCGAGGGCTGGCCACAGCTTTCGGGGCTGGCCCCTTTGGCGTGGGAGAAATCCCCGGACGTTCGCAAGCCCCCGTGCCGGCTCCGGGCAAAAAAAAACGCCGCCGAGCGGGCCTCATACGTCGGGGCCTGGGCAGCACAGGGGAGACCGCAGCCCCAGGCTCGCTGGTGCCGTGGAAGCGGCGGCAGTGGGCGCCGAGGGCTGGCCACAGCTTTCGGGGCTGGCCCCTTTGGCGTGGGAGAAATCCCCGGACGTTCGCAAGCCCCGTGCCGGCTCCGGGCCAAAAAAAACGCCGCCGAGCGGGCCTCATACGTCGGGGCCTGGGCAGCACAGGGGAGACCGCAGCCCCAGGCTCGCTGGTGCCGTGGAAGCGGCGGCAGTGGGCGCCGAGGGCTGGCCACAGCTTTCGGGCTGGCCCCTTTGGCGTGGGAGAAATCCCCGGACGTTGGCAAGCCCCGTGCCGGCTCCGGGCAAAAAAAACGCCCGCCGAGCGGGCCTCATACGTCGGGGCCTGGGCAGCACAGGGGAGACCGCAGCCCCAGGCTCGCTGGTGCCGTGGAAGCGGCGGCAGTGGGCGCCGAGGGCTGGCCACAGCTTTCGGGGCTGGCCCCTTTGGCGTGGGAGAAATCCCCGGACGTTCGCAAGCCCCGTGCCGGCTCCGGGCAAAAAAAAACGCCGCCGAGCGGGCCTCATACGTCGGGGCGTGGGCAGCACAGGGGAGACCGCAGCCCCAGGCTCGCTGGTGCCGTGGAAGCGGCGGCAGTGGGCGCCGAGGGCTGGCCACAGCTTTCGGGGCTGGCCCCTTTGGCGTGGGAGAAATCCCCGGACGTTCGCAAGCCCCGTGCCGGCTCCGGGCAAAAAAAAACGCCGCCGAGCGGGCCTCATATGTCGGGGCCTGGGCAGCACAGGGGAGACCGCCAGCCCCAGGCTCGCTGGTGCCGTGGAAGCGGCGGCAGTGGGCGCCGAGGGCTGGCCACAGCTTTCGGGGCTGGCCCCTTTGGCGTGGGAGAAATCCCCGGACGTTCGCAAGCCCCGTGCCGGCTCCGGGCAAAAAAAACGCCGCCGAGCGGGCCTCGTACGTCGGGGCCTGGGCAGCACAGGGGAGACCGCAGCCCCAGGCTCGCTGGTGCCGTGGAAGCGGCGGCAGTGGGCGCCGAGGGCTGGCCACAGCTTTCGGGGCTGGCCCCTTTGGCGTGGGAGAAATCCCCGGACGTTCGCAAGCCCCGTGCCGGCTCCGGGCAAAAAAAACGCCGCCGAGCGGGCCTCGTACGTCGGGGCCTGGGCAGCACAGGGGAGACCGCAGCCCCAGGCTCGCTGGTGCCGTGGAAGCGGCGGCAGTGGGCGCCGAGGGCTGGCCACAGCTTTCGGGGCTGGCCCCTTTGGCGTGGGAGAAATCCCCGGACGTTCGCAAGCCCCGTGCCGGCTCCGGGCAAAAAAACCGCCGCCGAGCGGGCCTCATACGTCGGGGCCTGGGCAGCACAGGGGAGACCGCAGCCCCAGGCTCGCTGGTGCCGTGGAAGCGGCGGCAGTGGGCGCCGAGGGCTGGCCACAGCTTTCGGGGCTGGCCCCTTTGGCGTGGGAGAAATCCCCGGACGTTGGCCAAGCCCCGTGCCGGCTCCGGCAAAAAAAAACGCCGCCGAGCGGGCCTCATACGTCGGGGCCTGGGCAGCACAGGGGGAGACCGCAGCCCCAGGCTCGCTGGTGCCGTGGAAGCGGCGGCAGTGGGCGCCGAGGGCTGGCCCACAGCTTTCGGGGCTGGCCCCTTTGGCGTGGGAGAAATCCCCGGACGTTCGCAAGCCCCGTGCCGGCTCCGGGCAAAAAAAACGCCGCCGAGCGGGGCCTCGTACGTCGGGGCCTGGGCAGCACAGGGGAGACCGCAGCCCCCAGGCTCGCTGGTGCCGTGGAAGCGGCGGCAGTGGGCGCCGAGGGCTGGCCACAGCTTTCGGGGCTGGCCCCCTTTGGCGTGGGAGAAATCCCCGGACGTTGGCAAGCCCCGTGCCGGCTCCGGGCAAAAAAAAAAACGCCGCCGAGCGGCGCCTCGTACGTCGGGGCCTGGGCAGCACAGGGGAGACCGCAGCCCCAGGCTCGCTGGTGCCGTGGAAGCGGCGGGCAGTGGGGCGCCGAGGGCTGGCCACAGCTTTCGGGGCTGGCCCCTTTGGCGTGGGAGAAATCCCCGGACGTTGGCAAGCCCCGTGCCGGCTCCGGGCAAAAAAAAACGCCGCCGAGCGGGCCTCATACGTCGGGGCCTGGGCAGCACAGGGGAGACCGCAGCCCCAGGCTCGCTGGTGCCGTGGAAGCGGCGGCAGTGGGCGCCGAGGGGCTGGCCACAGCTTTCGGGGCTGGCCCCTTTGGCGTGGGAGAAATCCCCGGACGTTCGCAAGCCCCGTGCCGGCTCCGGGCAAAAAAAAACGCCGCCGAGCGGGCCTCATACGTCGGGGCCTGGGCAGCACAGGGGAGACCGCAGCCCCAGGCTCGCTGGTGCCGTGGAAGCGGCGGCAGTGGGCGCCGAGGGCTGGCCACAGCTTTCGGGGCTGGCCCCTTTGGCGTGGGAGAAATCCCGGACGTTCGCAAGCCCCGTGCCGGCTCCGGGCAAAAAAAAACGCCGCCGAGCGGGCCTCATACGTCGGGGCCTGGGCAGCACAGGGGAGACCGCAGCCCCAGGCTCGCTGGTGCCGTGGAAGCGGCGGCAGTGGGCGCCGAGGGCTGGCCACAGCTTTCGGGGCTGGCCCCTTTGGCGTGGGAGAAATCCCCGGACGTTCGCAAGCCCCGTGCCGGCTCCGGGCAAAAAAAACGCCGCCGAGCGGGCCTCATACGTCGGGGCCTGGGCAGCACAGGGGAGACCGCAGCCCCAGGCTCGCTGGTGCCGTGGAAGCGGCGGCAGTGGGCGCCGAGGGCTGGCCACAGCTTTCGGGGCTGGCCCCTTTGGCGTGGGAGAAATCCCCGGACGTTCGCAAGCCCCGTGCCGGCTCCGGGCAAAAAAAAACGCCGCCGAGCGGGCCTCATACGTCGGGGCCTGGGCAGCACAGGGGAGACCGCAGCCCCAGGCTCGCTGGTGCCGTGGAAGCGGCGGCAGTGGGCGCCGAGGGCTGGCCACAGCTTTCGGGGCTGGCCCCTTTGGCGTGGGAGAAATCCCCGGACGTTCGCAAGCCCCGTGCCGGCTCCGGGCAAAAAAAAACGCCGCCGAGCGGGCCTCATACGTCGGGGCCTGGGCAGCACAGGGGAGACCGCAGCCCCAGGCTCGCTGGTGCCGTGGAAGCGGCGGCAGTGGGCGCCGAGGGCTGGCCACAGCTTTCGGGGCTGGCCCCTTTGGCGTGGGAGAAATCCCCGGACGTTCGCAAGCCCCGTGCCGGCTCCGGGCAAAAAAAACCGCCGCCGAGCGGGCCTCATACGTCGGGGCCTGGGCAGCACAGGGGAGACCGCAGCCCCAGGCTCGCTGGTGCCGTGGAAGCGGCGGCAGTGGGCCGCCCGAGGGCTGGCCACAGCTTTCGGGGCTGGCCCCTTTGGCGTGGGAGAAATCCCCGGACGTTGGCAAGCCCCGTGCCGGCTCCGGGCAAAAAAAACGCCGCCGAGCGGGCCTCATACGTCGGGGCCTGGGCAGCACAGGGGAGACCGCAGCCCCAGGCTCGCTGGTGCCGTGGAAGCGGCGGCAGTGGGCGCCGTGGGCTGGCCACAGCTTTCGGGGCTGGCCCCTTTGGCGTGGGAGAAATCCCCGGACGTTCGCAAGCCCCCGTGCCGGCTCCGGGCAAAAAAAACGCCGCCGAGCGGGCCTCATACGTCGGGGGCCTGGGCAGCACAGGGGAGACCGCAGCCCCAGGCTCGCTGGTGCCGTGGAAGCGGCGGCAGTGGGCGCCGAGGGCTGGCCACACGCTTTAGAAATCCCCGGACGTTGGCAAGCCCCGTGCCGGCTCCGGGCAAAAAAAAACGCCGCCGAGCGGGCCTCATACGTCGGGGCCTGGGCAGCACAGGGGAGACCGCAGCCCCAGGCTCGCTGGTGCCGTGGAAGCGGCGGCAGTGGGCGCCGAGGGCTGGCCACAGCTTTCAGGGCTGGCCCCTTTGGCGTGGGAGAAATCCCCGGACGTTGGCAAGCCCCGTGCCGGCTCCGGGCAAAAAAAACGCCGCCGAGCGGGCCTCATACGTCGGGGCCTGGGCAGCACAGGGGAGACCGCAGCCCCAGGCTCGCTGGTGCCGTGGAAGCGGCGGCAGTGGGCGCCGAGGGCTGGCCACAGCTTTCGGGGCTGGCCCCTTTGGCGTGGGAGAAATCCCCGGACGTTCGCAAGCCCCGTGCCGGCTCCGGGCAAAAAAAACGCCGCCGAGCGGGCCTCATACGTCGGGGCCTGGGCAGCACAGGGGAGACCGCAGCCCAGGCTCGCTGGTGCCGTGGAAGCGGCGGCAGTGGGCGCCGAGGGCTGGCCACAGCTTTCGGGGCTGGCCCCTTTGGCGTGGGAGAAATCCCCGGACGTTCGCAAGCCCCGTGCCGGCTCCGGGCAAAAAAAACGCCGCCGAGCGGGCCTCATACGTCGGGGCCTGGGCAGCACAGGGGAGACCGCAGCCCCAGGCTCGCTGGTGCCGTGGAAGCGGCGGCAGTGGGCGCCGAGGGCTGGCCACAGCTTTCGGGGCTGGCCCCTTTGGCGTGGGAGAAATCCCCGGACGTTCGCAAGCCCCGTGCCGGCTCCGGGCAAAAAAAAACGCCGCCGAGCGGGCCTCATACGTCGGGGCCTGGGCAGCACAGGGGAGACCGCAGCCCCAGGCTCGCTGGTGCCGTGGAAGCGGCGGCAGTGGGCGCCGAGGGCTGGCCACAGCTTTCGGGGCTGGCCCCTTTGGCGTGGGAGAAATCCCCGGACGTTCGCAAGCCCCGTGCCGGCTCCGGGCAAAAAAAACGCCGCCGAGCGGGCCTCATACGTCGGGGCCTGGGCAGCACAGGGGAGACCGCAGCCCCAGGCTCGCTGGTGCCGTGGAAGCGGCGGCAGTGGGCGCCGAGGGCTGGCCACAGCTTTCGGGCTGGCCCCTTTGGCGTGGGAGAAATCCCCGGACGTTCGCAAGCCCCGTGCCGGCTCCGGGCAAAAAAAAACGCCGCCGAGCGGGCCTCATACGTCGGGGCCTGGGCAGCACAGGGGAGACCGCAGCCCCAGGCTCGCTGGTGCCGTGGAAGCGGCGGCAGTGGGCGCCGAGGGCTGGCCACAGCTTTCGGGGCTGGCCCCTTTGGCGTGGGAGAAATCCCCGGACGTTCGCAAGCCCCGTGCCGGCTCCGGGCAAAAAAAACGCCGCCGAGCGGGCCTCATACGTCGGGGCCTGGGCAGCACAGGGGAGACCGCAGCCCCAGGCTCGCTGGTGCCGTGGAAGCGGCGGCAGTGGGCGCCGAGGGCTGGCCACAGCTTTCGGGGCTGGCCCCTTTGGCGTGGGAGAAATCCCCGGACGTTCGCAAGCCCCGTGCCGGCTCCGGGCAAAAAAAAACGCCGCCGAGCGGGCCTCATACGTCGGGGCCTGGGCAGCACAGGGGAGACCGCAGCCCCAGGCTCGCTGGTGCCGTGGAAGCGGCGGCAGTGGGCGCCGTGGGCTGGCCACAGCTTTCGGGGCTGGCCCCTTTGGCGTGGGAGAAATCCCCGGACGTTCGCAAGCCCCGTGCCGGCTCCGGGCAAAAAAAACGCCGCCGAGCGGGCCTCATACGTCGGGGCCTGGGCAGCACAGGGGAGACCGCAGCCCCAGGCTCGCTGGTGCCGTGGAAGCGGCGGCAGTGGGCGCCGAGGGCTGGCCACAGCTTTCGGGGCTGGCCCCTTTGGCGTGGGAGAAATCCCCGGACGTTCGCAAGCCCCGTGCCGGCTCCGGGCAAAAAAAACGCCGCCGAGCGGGCCTCATACGTCGGGGCCTGGGCAGCACAGGGAGACCGCAGCCCCAGGCTCGCTGGTGCCGTGGAAGCGGCGGCAGTGGGCGCCGAGGGCTGGCCACAGCTTTCAGGGCTGGCCCCTTTGGCGTGGGAGAAATCCCCGGACGTTGGCAAGCCCCGTGCCGGCTCCGGGCAAAAAAAACGCCGCCGAGCGGGCCTCATACGTCGGGGCCTGGGCAGCACAGGGGAGACCGCAGCCCCAGGCTCGCTGGTGCCGTGGAAGCGGCGGCAGTGGGCGCCGAGGGCTGGCCACAGCTTTCGGGGCTGGCCCCTTTGGCGTGGGAGAAATCCCCGGACGTTCGCAAGCCCCGTGCCGGCTCCGGGCAAAAAAAAACGCCGCCGAGCGGGCCTCATACGTCGGGGCCTGGGCAGCACAGGGGAGACCGCAGCCCCAGGCTCGCTGGTGCCGTGGAAGCGGCGGCAGTGGGGCGCCGAGGGCTGGCCACAGCTTTCGGGGCTGGCCCCTTTGGCGTGGGAGAAATCCCCGGACGTTGGCAAGCCCCGTGCCGGCTCCGGGCAAAAAAAACGCCGCCGAGCGGGCCTCATACGTCGGGGCCTGGGCAGCACAGGGGAGACCGCAGCCCCAGGCTCGCTGGTGCCGTGGAAGCGGCGGCAGTGGGCGCCGAGGGCTGGCCACAGCTTTCGGGGCTGGCCCCTTTGGCGTGGGAGAAATCCCCGGACGTTGCAAGCCCCGTGCCGGCTCCGGGCAAAAAAAACGCCGCCGAGCGGGCCTCATACGTCGGGGCCTGGGCAGCACAGGGGAGACCGCAGCCCCAGGCTCGCTGGTGCCGTGGAAGCGGCGGCAGTGGGCGCCGAGGGCTGGCCACAGCTTTCGGGGCTGGCCCCTTTGGCGTGGGAGAAATCCCCGGACGTTGGCAAGCCCCGTGCCGGCTCCGGGCAAAAAAAACGCCGCCGAGCGGGCCTCATACGTCGGGGCCTGGGCAGCACAGGGGAGACCGCAGCCCCAGGCTCGCTGGTGCCGTGGAAGCGGCGGCAGTGGGCGCCGAGGGCTGGCCACAGCTTTCGGGGGCTGGCCCCTTTGGCGTGGGAGAAATCCCCGGACGTTCGCAAGCCCCGTGCCGGCTCCGGGCAAAAAAACCGCCGCCGAGCGGGCCTCATACGTCGGGGCCTGGGCAGCACAGGGGAGACCGCAGCCCCAGGCTCGCTGGTGCCGTGGAAGCGGCGGCAGTGGGCGCCGAGGGCTGGCCACAGCTTTCGGGGCTGGCCCCTTTGGCGTGGGAGAAATCCCCGGACGTTGGCAAGCCCCGTGCCGGCTCCGGGCAAAAAAAAACGCCGCCGAGCGGGCCTCATACGTCGGGGCCTGGGCAGCACAGGGGAGACCGCAGCCCCAGGCTCGCTGGTGCCGTGGAAGCGGCGGCAGTGGGCGCCGAGGGCTGGCCACAGCTTTTGGGGCTGGCCCCTTTGGCGTGGGAGAAATCCCCGGACGTTCGCAAGCCCCGTGCCGGCTCCGGGCAAAAAAAAACGCCGCCGAGCGGGCCTCATACGTCGGGGCCTGGGCAGCACAGGGGAGACCGCAGCCCCAGGCTCGCTGGTGCCGTGGAAGCGGCGGCAGTGGGCGCCGAGGGCTGGCCACAGCTTTCGGGGCTGGCCCCTTTGGCGTGGGAGAAATCCCCGGACGTTCGCAAGCCCCGTGCCGGCTCCGGGCAAAAAAACCGCCGCCGAGCGGGCCTCATACGTCGGGGCCTGGGCAGCACAGGGGAGACCGCAGCCCCAGGCTCGCTGGTGCCGTGGAAGCGGCGGCAGTGGGCGCCGAGGGCTGGCCACAGCTTTCGGGGCTGGCCCCTTTGGCGTGGGAGAAATCCCCGGACGTTCGCAAGCCCCGTGCCGGCTCCGGGCAAAAAAAACGCCGCCGAGCGGCGCCTCATACGTCGGGGCCTGGGCAGCACAGGGGAGACCGCAGCCCCAGGCTCGCTGGTGCCGTGGAAGCGGCGGCAGTGGGCGCCGAGGGCTGGCCACAGCTTTCGGGGCTGGCCCCTTTGGCGTGGGAGAAATCCCCGGACGTTCGCAAGCCCCGTGCCGGCTCCGGGCAAAAAAAACGCCGCCGAGCGGGCCTCATACGTCGGGGCCTGGGCAGCACAGGGGAGACCGCAGCCCCAGGCTCGCTGGTGCCGTGGAAGCGGCGGCAGTGGGCGCCGAGGGCTGGCCACAGCTTTCGGGGCTGGCCCCTTTGGCGTGGGAGAAATCCCCGGACGTTCGCAAGCCCCGTGCCGGCTCCGGGCAAAAAAAACGCCGCCGAGCGGGCCTCATACGTCGGGGCCTGGGCAGCACAGGGGAGACCGCAGCCCCAGGCTCGCTGGTGCCGTGGAAGCGGCGGCAGTGGGCGCCGAGGGCTGGCCACAGCTTTCGGGGCTGGCCCCTTTGGCGTGGGAGAAATCCCCGGACGTTCGCAAGCCCCGTGCCGGCTCCGGGCAAAAAAAACGCCGCCGAGCGGGCCTCGTACGTCGGGGCCTGGGCAGCACAGGGGAGACCGCAGCCCAGGCTCGCTGGTGCCGTGGAAGCGGCGGCAGTGGGCGCCGAGGGCTGGCCAGAGCTTTCGGGGCTGGCCCCTTTGGCGTGGGAGAAATCCCCGGACGTTCGCAAGCCCCGTGCCGGCTCCGGGCAAAAAAAAACGCCGCCGAGCGGGCCTCGTACGTCGGGGCCTGGGCAGCACAGGGGAGACCGCAGCCCCAGGCTCGCTGGTGCCGTGGAAGCGGCGGCAGTGGGCGCCGAGGGCTGGCCACAGCTTTCGGGGCTGGCCCCTTTGGCGTGGGAGAAATCCCCGGACGTTCGCAAGCCCCGTGCCGGCTCCGGGCAAAAAAAAACGCCGCCGAGCGGGCCTCATACGTCGGGGCCTGGGCAGCACAGGGGAGACCGCAGCCCCAGGCTCGCTGGTGCCGTGGAAGCGGCGGCAGTGGGCGCCGAGGGCTGGCCACAGCTTTCGGGGCTGGCCCCTTTGGCGTGGGAGAAATCCCCGGACGTTCGCAAGCCCCGTGCCGGCTCCGGGCAAAAAAACGCCGCCGAGCGGGCCTCATACGTCGGGGCCTGGGCAGCACAGGGGAGACCGCAGCCCCAGGCTCGCTGCTGCCGTGGAAGCGGCGGCAGTGGGCGCCGAGGGCTGGCCACAGCTTTCGGGGCTGGCCCCTTTGGCGTGGGAGAAATCCCTGGACGTTGGCAAGCCCCGTGCCGGCTCCGGGCAAAAAAAAACGCCGCCGAGCGGGCCTCATACGTCGGGGCCTGGGCAGCACAGGGGAGACCGCAGCCCCAGGCTCGCTGGTGCCGTGGAAGCGGCGGCAGTGGGCGCCGAGGGCTGGCCACAGCTTTCGGGGCTGGCCCCTTTGGCGTGGGAGAAATCCCCGGACGTTCGCAAGCCCCGTGCCGGCTCCGGGCAAAAAAAACGCCGCCGAGCGGGCCTCATACGTCGGGGCCTGGGCAGCACAGGGGAGACCGCAGCCCCAGGCTCGCTGGTGCCGTGGAAGCGGCGGCAGTGGGCGCCGAGGGCTGGCCACAGCTTTCGGGGCTGGCCCCTTTGGCGTGGGAGAAATCCCCGGATGTTCGCAAGCCCCGTGCCGGCTCCAGGCAAAAAAAAACGCCGCCGAGCGGGCCTCATACGTCGGGGCCTGGGCAGCACAGGGGAGACCGCAGCCCCAGGCTCGCTGGTGCCGTGGAAGCGGCGGCAGTGGGCGCCGAGGGCTGGCCACAGCTTTCGGGGCTGGCCCCTTTGGCGTGGGAGAAATCCCCGGACGTTGGCAAGCCCCGTGCCGGCTCCGGGCAAAAAAAACGCCGCCGAGCGGGCCTCATACGTCGGGGCCTGGGCAGCACAGGGGAGACCGCAGCCCCAGGCTCGCTGGTGCCGTGGAAGCGGCGGCAGTGGGCGCCGAGGGCTGGCCACAGCTTTCGGGGCTGGCCCCTTTGGCGTGGGAGAAATCCCCGGACGTTGGCAAGCCCCGTGCCGGCTCCGGGCAAAAAAAAACGCCGCCGAGCGGGCCTCGTACGTCGGGGCCTGGGCAGCACAGGGGAGACCGCAGCCCCAGGCTCGCTGGTGCCGTGGAAGCGGCGGCAGTGGGCGCCGAGGGCTGGCCACAGCTTTCGGGGCTGGCCCCTTTGGCGTGGGAGAAATCCCCGGACGTTCGCAAGCCCCGTGCCGGCTCCGGGCAAAAAAAACGCCGCCGAGCGGGCCTCGTACGTCGGAACCTGGGCAGCACAGGGGAGACCGCAGCCCCAGGCTCGCTGGTGCCGTGGAAGCGGCGGCAGTGGGCGCCGAGGGCTGGCCACAGCTTTCGGGGCTGGCCCCTTTGGCGTGGGAGAAATCCCCGGACGTTGGCAAGCCCCGTGCCGGCTCCGGGCAAAAAAAACGCCGCCGAGCGGGCCTCGTACGTCGGGGCCTGGGCAGCACAGGGGAGACCGCAGCCCCAGGCTCGCTGGTGCCGTGGAAGCGGCGGCAGTGGGCGCCGAGGGCTGGCCACAGCTTTCGGGGCTGGCCCCTTTGGCGTGGGAGAAATCCCCGGACGTTCGCAAGCCCCGTGCCGGCTCCGGGCAAAAAAAAACGCCGCCGAGCGGGCCTCGTACGTCGGGGCCTGGGCAGCACAGGGGAGACCGCAGCCCCAGGCTCGCTGGTGCCGTGGAAGCGGCGGCAGTGGGCGCCGAGGGCTGGCCACAGCTTTCGGGGCTGGCCCCTTTGGCGTGGGAGAAATCCCCGGACGTTGGCAAGCCCCGTGCCGGCTCCGGGCAAAAAAAACCGCCGCCGAGCGGGCCTCATACGTCGGGGCCTGGGCAGCACAGGGGAGACCGCAGCCCCAGGCTCGCTGGTGCCGTGGAAGCGGCGGCAGTGGGCGCCGAGGGCTGGCCACAGCTTTCGGGGCTGGCCCCTTTGGCGTGGGAGAAATCCCCGGACGTTGGCAAGCCCCGTGCCGGCTCCGGGCAAAAAAACCGCCGCCGAGCGGGCCTCGTACGTCGGGGCCTGGGCAGCACAGGGGAGACCGCAGCCCCAGGCTCGCTGGTGCCGTGGAAGCGGCGGCAGTGGGCGCCGAGGGCTGGCCACAGCTTTCGGGGCTGGCCCCTTTGGCGTGGGAGAAATCCCCGGACGTTCGCAAGCCCCGTGCCGGCTCCGGGCAAAAAAAAACGCCGCCGAGCGGGCCTCGTACGTCGGGGCCTGGGCAGCACAGGGGAGACCGCAGCCCCAGGCTCGCTGGTGCCGTGGAAGCGGCGGCAGTGGGCGCCGAGGGCTGGCCACAGCTTTCGGGGCTGGCCCCTTTGGCGTGGGAGAAATCCCCGGACGTTGGCAAGCCCCGTGCCGGCTCCGGGCAAAAAAAAACGCCGCCGAGCGGGCCTCGTACGTCGGGGCCTGGGCAGCACAGGGGAGACCGCAGCCCCAGGCTCGCTGGTGCCGTGGAAGCGGCGGCAGTGGGCGCCGAGGGCTGGCCACAGCTTTCGGGGCTGGCCCCTTTGGCGTGGGAGAAATCCCCGGACGTTCGCAAGCCCCGTGCCGGCTCCGGGCAAAAAAAAACGCCGCCGAGCGGGCCTCGTACGTCGGGGCCTGGGCAGCACAGGGGAGACCGCAGCCCCAGGCTCGCTGGTGCCGTGGAAGCAGCGGCAGTGGGCGCCGAGGGCTGGCCACAGCTTTCGGGGCTGGCCCCTTTGGCGTGGGAGAAATCCCCGGACGTTCGCAAGCCCCGTGCCGGCTCCGGGCAAAAAAAAACGCCGCCGAGCGGGCCTCATACGTCGGGGCCTGGGCAGCACAGGGGAGACCGCAGCCCCAGGCTCGCTGGTGCCGTGGAAGCGGCGGCAGTGGGCGCCGAGGGCTGGCCACAGCTTTCGGGGCTGGCCCCTTTGGCGTGGGAGAAATCCCCGGACGTTGGCAAGCCCCGTGCCGGCTCCGGGCAAAAAAAAACGCCGCCGAGCGGGCCTCATACGTCGGGGCCTGGGCAGCACAGGGGAGACCGCAGCCCCAGGCTCGCTGGTGCCGTGGAAGCGGCGGCAGTGGGCGCCGAGGGCTGGCCACAGCTTTCGGGGCTGGCCCCTTTGGCGTGGGAGAAATCCCCGGACGTTCGCAAGCCCCGTGCCGGCTCCGGGCAAAAAAAACGCCGCCGAGCGGGCCTCATACGTCGGAACCTGGGCAGCACAGGGGAGACCGCAGCCCCAGGCTCGCTGGTGCCGTGGAAGCGGCGGCAGTGGGCGCCGAGGGCTGGCCACAGCTTTCGGGGCTGGCCCCTTTGGCGTGGGAGAAATCCCCGGACGTTGGCAAGCCCCGTGCCGGCTCCGGGCAAAAAAAACGCCGCCGAGCGGGCCTCGTACGTCGGGGCCTGGGCAGCACAGGGGAGACCGCAGCCCCAGGCTCGCTGGTGCCGTGGAAGCGGCGGCAGTGGGCGCCGAGGGCTGGCCACAGCTTTCGGGGCTGGCCCCTTTGGCGTGGGAGAAATCCCCGGACGTTCGCAAGCCCCGTGCCGGCTCCGGGCAAAAAAAACGCCGCCGAGCGGGCCTCGTACGTCGGGGCCTGGGCAGCACAGGGGAGACCGCAGCCCCAGGCTCGCTGGTGCTGTGGAAGCGGCGGCAGTGGGCGCCGAGGGCTGGCCACAGCTTTCGGGGCTGGCCCCTTTGGCGTGGGAGAAATCCCCGGACGTTGGCAAGCCCCGTGCCGGCTCCGGGCAAAAAAAACGCCGCCGAGCGGGCCTCGTACGTCGGGGCCTGGGCAGCACAGGGGAGACCGCAGCCCCAGGCTCGCTGGTGCCGTGGAAGCGGCGGCAGTGGGCGCCGAGGGCTGGCCACAGCTTTCGGGGCTGGCCCCTTTGGCGTGGGAGAAATCCCCGGACGTTCGCAAGCCCCGTGCCGGCTCCGGGCAAAAAAAACCGCCGCCGAGCGGGCCTCGTACGTCGGGGCCTGGGCAGCACAGGGGAGACCGCAGCCCCAGGCTCGCTGGTGCCGTGGAAGCGGCGGCAGTGGGCGCCGAGGGCTGGCCACAGCTTTCGGGGCTGGCCCCTTTGGCGTGGGAGAAATCCCCGGACGTTCGCAAGCCCCGTGCCGGCTCCGGGCAAAAAAAAACGCCGCCGAGCGGGCCTCGTACGTCGGGGCCTGGGCAGCACAGGGGAGACCGCAGCCCCAGGCTCGCTGGTGCCGTGGAAGCGGCGGCAGTGGGCGCCGAGGGCTGGCCACAGCTTTCGGGGCTGGCCCCTTTGGCGTGGGAGAAATCCCCGGACGTTGGCAAGCCCCGTGCCGGCTCCGGGCAAAAAAAACGCCGCCGAGCGGGCCTCGTACGTCGGGGCCTGGGCAGCACAGGGGAGACCGCAGCCCCAGGCTCGCTGGTGCCGTGGAAGCGGCGGCAGTGGGCGCCGAGGGCTGGCCACAGCTTTCGGGGCTGGCCCCTTTGGCGTGGGAGAAATCCCCGGACGTTGGCAAGCCCCGTGCCGGCTCCGGGCAAAAAAAAACGCCGCCGAGCGGGCCTCGTACGTCGGGGCCTGGGCAGCACAGGGGAGACCGCAGCCCCAGGCTCGCTGGTGCCGTGGAAGCGGCGGCAGTGGGCGCCGAGGGCTGGCCACAGCTTTCGGGGCTGGCCCCTTTGGCGTGGGAGAAATCCCCGGACGTTCGCAAGCCCCGTGCCGGCTCCGGGCAAAAAAAACCGCCGCCGAGCGGGCCTCGTACGTCGGGGCCTGGGCAGCACAGGGGAGACCGCAGCCCCAGGCTCGCTGGTGCCGTGGAAGCGGCGGCAGTGGGCGCCGAGGGCTGGCCACAGCTTTCGGGGCTGGCCCCTTTGGCGTGGGAGAAATCCCCGGACGTTCGCAAGCCCCGTGCCGGCTCCGGGCAAAAAAAACGCCGCCGAGCGGGCCTCGTACGTCGGGGCCTGGGCAGCACAGGGGAGACCGCAGCCCCAGGCTCGCTGGTGCCGTGGAAGCGGCGGCAGTGGGCGCCGAGGGCTGGCCACAGCTTTCGGGGCTGGCCCCTTTGGCGTGGGAGAAATCCCCGGACGTTGGCAAGCCCCGTGCCGGCTCCGGGCAAAAAAAAACGCCGCCGAGCGGGCCTCGTACGTCGGGGCCTGGGCAGCACAGGGGAGACCGCAGCCCCAGGCTCGCTGGTGCCGTGGAAGCGGCGGCAGTGGGCGCCGAGGGCTGGCCACAGCTTTCGGGGCTGGCCCCTTTGGCGTGGGAGAAATCCCCGGACGTTCGCAAGCCCCGTGCCGGCTCCGGGCAAAAAAAAACGCCGCCGAGCGGGCCTCGTACGTCGGGGCCTGGGCAGCACAGGGGAGACCGCAGCCCCAGGCTCGCTGGTGCCGTGGAAGCGGCGGCAGTGGGCGCCGTGGGCTGGCCACAGCTTTCGGGGCTGGCCCCTTTGGCGTGGGAGAAATCCCCGGACGTTCGCAAGCCCCGTGCCGGCTCCGGGCAAAAAAAACACCGCCGAGCGGGCCTCGTACGTCGGGGCCTGGGCAGCACAGGGGAGACCGCAGCCCCAGGCTCGCTGGTGCCGTGGAAGCGGCGGCAGTGGGCGCCGAGGGCTGGCCACAGCTTTCGGGGCTGGCCCCTTTGGCGTGGGAGAAATCCCCGGACGTTCGCAAGCCCCGTGCCGGCTCCGGGCAAAAAAAACGCCGCCGAGCGGGCCTCATACGTCGGGGCCTGGGCAGCACAGGGGAGACCGCAGCCCCAGGCTCGCTGGTGCCGTGGAAGCGGCGGCAGTGGGCGCCGAGGGCTGGCCACAGCTTTCGGGGCTGGCCCCTTTGGCGTGGGAGAAATCCCCGGACGTTCGCAAGCCCCGTGCCGGCTCCGGGCAAAAAAAACGCCGCCGAGCGGGCCTCATACGTCGGGGCCTGGGCAGCACAGGGGAGACCGCAGCCCCAGGCTCGCTGGTGCCGTGGAAGCGGTGGCAGTGGGCGCCGAGGGCTGGCCACAGCTTTCGGGGCTGGCCCCTTTGGCGTGGGAGAAATCCCCGGACGTTGGCAAGCCCCGTGCCGGCTCCGGGCAAAAAAAACGCCGCCGAGCGGGCCTCGTATGTCGGGGCCTGGGCAGCACAGGGGAGACCGCAGCCCCAGGCTCGCTGGTGCCGTGGAAGCGGCGGCAGTGGGCGCCGAGGGCTGGCCACAGCTTTCGGGGCTGGCCCCTTTGGCGTGGGAGAAATCCCCGGACGTTCGCAAGCCCCGTGCCGGCTCCGGGCAAAAAAAACGCCGCCGAGCGGGCCTCGTACGTCGGGGCCTGGGCAGCACAGGGGAGACCGCAGCCCCAGGCTCGCTGGTGCCGTGGAAGCGGCGGCAGTGGGCGCCGAGGGCTGGCCACAGCTTTCGGGGCTGGCCCCTTTGGCGTGGGAGAAATCCCCGGACGTTGGCAAGCCCCGTGCCGGCTCCGGGCAAAAAAAACCGCCGCCGAGCGGGCCTCGTACGTTGGGGCCTGGGCAGCACAGGGGAGACCGCAGCCCCAGGCTCGCTGGTGCCGTGGAAGCGGCGGCAGTGGGCGCCGAGGGCTGGCCACAGCTTTCGGGGCTGGCCCCTTTGGCGTGGGAGAAATCCCCGGACGTTGGCAAGCCCCGTGCCGGCTCCGGGCAAAAAAAAACGCCGCCGAGCGGGCCTCGTACGTCGGGGCCTGGGCAGCACAGGGGAGACCGCAGCCCCAGGCTCGCTGGTGCCGTGGAAGCGGCGGCAGTGGGCGCCGAGGGCTGGCCACAGCTTTCGGGGCTGGCCCCTTTGGCGTGGGAGAAATCCCCGGACGTTCGCAAGCCCCGTGCCGGCTCTGGGCAAAAAAAACGCCGCCGAGCGGGCCTCGTACGTCGGGGCCTGGGCAGCACAGGGGAGACCGCAGCCCCAGGCTCGCTGGTGCCGTGGAAGCGGCGGCAGTGGGCGCCGAGGGCTGGCCACAGCTTTCGGGGCTGGCCCCTTTGGCGTGGGAGAAATCCCCGGACGTTCGCAAGCCCCGTGCCAGCTCCGGGCAAAAAAAACCGCCGCCGAGCGGGCCTCGTACGTCGGGGCCTGGGCAGCACAGGGGAGACCGCAGCCCCAGGCTCGCTGGTGCCGTGGAAGCGGCGGCAGTGGGCGCCGAGGGCTGGCCACAGCTTTCGGGGCTGGCCCCTTTGGCGTGGGAGAAATCCCCGGACGTTCGCAAGCCCCGTGCCGGCTCCGGGCAAAAAAACCGCCGCCGAGCGGGCCTCGTACGTCGGGGCCTGGGCAGCACAGGGGAGACCGCAGCCCCAGGCTCGCTGGTGCCGTGGAAGCGGCGGCAGTGGGCGCCGAGGGCTGGCCACAGCTTTCGGGGCTGGCCCCTTTGGCGTGGGAGAAATCCCCGGACGTTCGCAAGCCCCGTGCCGGCTCCGGGCAAAAAAAACGCCGCCGAGCGGGCCTCATACGTCGGGGCCTGGGCAGCACAGGGGAGACCGCAGCCCCAGGCTCGCTGGTGCCGTGGAAGCGGCGGCAGTGGGCGCCGAGGGCTGGCCACAGCTTTCGGGGCTGGCCCCTTTGGCGTGGGAGAAATCCCCGGACGTTCGCAAGCCCCGTGCCGGCTCCGGGCAAAAAAAACGCCGCCGAGCGGGCCTCATACGTCGGGGCCTGGGCAGCACAGGGGAGACCGCAGCCCCAGGCTCGCTGGTGCCGTGGAAGCGGCGGCAGTGGGCGCCGAGGGCTGGCCACAGCTTTCGGGGCTGGCCCCTTTGGCGTGGGAGAAATCCCCGGACGTTCGCAAGCCCCGTGCCGGCTCCGGGCAAAAAAAACGCCGCCGAGCGGGCCTCATACGTCGGGGCCTGGGCAGCACAGGGGAGACCGCAGCCCCAGGCTCGCTGGTGCCGTGGAAGCGGCGGCAGTGGGCGCCGAGGGCTGGCCACAGCTTTCGGGGCTGGCCCCTTTGGCGTGGGAGAAATCCCTGGACGTTGGCAAGCCCCGTGCCGGCTCCGGGCAAAAAAAACGCCGCCGAGCGGGCCTCATACGTCGGGGCCTGGGCAGCACAGGGGAGACCGCAGCCCCAGGCTCGCTGGTGCCGTGGAAGCGGCGGCAGTGGGCGCCGAGGGCTGGCCACAGCTTTCGGGGCTGGCCCCTTTGGCGTGGGAGAAATCCCCGGACGTTGGCAAGCCCCGTGCCGGCTCCGGGCAAAAAAACCGCCGCCGAGCGGGCCTCATACGTCGGGGCCTGGGCAGCACAGGGGAGACCGCAGCCCCAGGCTCTCTGGTGCCGTGGAAGCGGCGGCAGTGGGCGCCGAGGGCTGGCCACAGCTTTCGGGGCTGGCCCCTTTGGCGTGGGAGAAATCCCCGGACGTTCGCAAGCCCCGTGCCGGCTCCGGGCAAAAAAAACGCCGCCGAGCGGGCCTCGTACGTTGGGGCCTGGGCAGCACAGGGGAGACCGCAGCCCCAGGCTCGCTGGTGCCGTGGAAGCGGCGGCAGTGGGCGCCGAGGGCTGGCCACAGCTTTCGGGGCTGGCCCCTTTGGCGTGGGAGAAATCCCCGGACGTTGGCAAGCCCCGTGCCGGCTCCGGGCAAAAAAAAACGCCGCCGAGCGGGCCTCGTACGTCGGGGCCTGGGCAGCACAGGGGAGACCGCAGCCCCAGGCTCGCTGGTGCCGTGGAAGCGGCGGCAGTGGGCGCCGAGGGCTGGCCACAGCTTTCGGGGCTGGCCCCTTTGGCGTGGGAGAAATCCCCGGACGTTCGCAAGCCCCGTGCCGGCTCCGGGCAAAAAAAACGCCGCCGAGCGGGCCTCGTACGTCGGGGCCTGGGCAGCACAGGGGAGACCGCAGCCCCAGGCTCGCTGGTGCCGTGGAAGCGGCGGCAGTGGGCGCCGAGGGCTGGCCACAGCTTTCGGGGCTGGCCCCTTTGGCGTGGGAGAAATCCCCGGACGTTCGCAAGCCCCGTGCCGGCTCCGGGCAAAAAAAAACGCCGCCGAGCGGGCCTCGTACGTCGGGGCCTGGGCAGCACAGGGGAGACCGCAGCCCCAGGCTCGCTGGTGCCGTGGAAGCGGCGGCAGTGGGCGCCGAGGGCTGGCCACAGCTTTCGGGGCTGGCCCCTTTGGCGTGGGAGAAATCCCCGGACGTTGGCAAGCCCCGTGCCGGCTCCGGGCAAAAAAAACGCCGCCGAGCGGGCCTCGTACGTCGGGGCCTGGGCAGCACAGGGGAGACCGCAGCCCCAGGCTCGCTGGTGCCGTGGAAGCGGCGGCAGTGGGCGCCGAGGGCTGGCCACAGCTTTCGGGGCTGGCCCCTTTGGCGTGGGAGAAATCCCCGGACGTTGGCAAGCCCCGTGCCGGCTCCGGGCAAAAAAAACGCCGCCGAGCGGGCCTCGTACGTCGGGGCCTGGGCAGCACAGGGGAGACCGCAGCCCCAGGCTCGCTGGTGCCGTGGAAGCGGCGGCAGTGGGCGCCGAGGGCTGGCCACAGCTTTCGGGGCTGGCCCCTTTGGCGTGGGAGAAATCCTTGGACGTTGGCAAGCCCCGTGCCGGCTCCGGGCAAAAAAAACGCCGCCGAGCGGGCCTCGTACGTCGGGGCCTGGGCAGCACAGGGGAGACCGCAGCCCCAGGCTCGCTGGTGCCGTGGAAGCGGCGGCAGTGGGCGCCGAGGGCTGGCCACAGCTTTCGGGGCTGGCCCCTTTGGCGTGGGAGAAATCCCCGGACGTTGGCAAGCCCCGTGCCGGCTCCGGGCAAAAAAAAACGCCGCCGAGCGGGCCTCGTACGTCGGGGCCTGGGCAGCACAGGGGAGACCGCAGCCCCAGGCTCGCTGGTGCCGTGGAAGCGGCGGCAGTGGGCGCCGAGGGCTGGCCACAGCTTTCGGGGCTGGCCCCTTTGGCGTGGGAGAAATCCCCGGACGTTCGCAAGCCCCGTGCCGGCTCCGGGCAAAAAAAAACGCCGCCGAGCGGGCCTCGTACGTCGGGGCCTGGGCAGCACAGGGGAGACCGCAGCCCCAGGCTCGCTGGTGCCGTGGAAGCGGCGGCAGTGGGCGCCGAGGGCTGGCCACAGCTTTCGGGGCTGGCCCCTTTGGCGTGGGAGAAATCCCCGGACGTTGGCAAGCCCCGTGCCGGCTCCGGGCAAAAAAAACGCCGCCGAGCGGGCCTCGTACGTCGGGGCCTGGGCAGCACAGGGGAGACCGCAGCCCCAGGCTCGCTGGTGCCGTGGAAGCGGCGGCAGTGGGCGCCGAGGGCTGGCCACAGCTTTCGGGGCTGGCCCCTTTGGCGTGGGAGAAATCCCCGGACGTTGGCAAGCCCCGTGCCGGCTCCGGGCAAAAAAAACGCCGCCGAGCGGGCCTCGTACGTCGGGGCCTGGGCAGCACAGGGGAGACCGCAGCCCCAGGCTCGCTGGTGCCGTGGAAGCGGCGGCAGTGGGCGCCGAGGGCTGGCCACAGCTTTCGGGGCTGGCCCCTTTGGCGTGGGAGAAATCCTTGGACGTTGGCAAGCCCCGTGCCGGCTCCGGGCAAAAAAAACGCCGCCGAGCGGGCCTCGTACGTCGGGGCCTGGGCAGCACAGGGGAGACCGCAGCCCCAGGCTCGCTGGTGCCGTGGAAGCGGCGGCAGTGGGCGCCGAGGGCTGGCCACAGCTTTCGGGGCTGGCCCCTTTGGCGTGGGAGAAATCCCCGGACGTTGGCAAGCCCCGTGCCGGCTCCGGGCAAAAAAAACGCCGCCGAGCGGGCCTCGTACGTCGGGGCCTGGGCAGCACAGGGGAGACCGCAGCCCCAGGCTCGCTGGTGCCGTGGAAGCGGCGGCAGTGGGCGCCGAGGGCTGGCCACAGCTTTCGGGGCTGGCCCCTTTGGCGTGGGAGAAATCCCCGGACGTTCGCAAGCCCCGTGCCGGCTCCGGGCAAAAAAAAACGCCGCCGAGCGGGCCTCGTACGTCGGGGCCTGGGCAGCACAGGGGAGACCGCAGCCCCAGGCTCGCTGGTGCCGTGGAAGCGGCGGCAGTGGGCGCCGAGGGCTGGCCACAGCTTTCGGGGCTGGCCCCTTTGGCGTGGGAGAAATCCCCGGACGTTCGCAAGCCCCGTGCCGGCTCCGGGCAAAAAAAAACGCCGCCGAGCGGGCCTCGTATGTCGGGGCCTGGGCAGCACAGGGGAGACCGCAGCCCCAGGCTCGCTGGTGCCGTGGAAGCGGCGGCAGTGGGCGCCGAGGGCTGGCCACAGCTTTCGGGGCTGGCCCCTTTGGCGTGGGAGAAATCCCCGGACGTTCGCAAGCCCCGTGCCGGCTCCGGGCAAAAAAAACGCCGCCGAGCGGGCCTCGTACGTCGGGGCCTGGGCAGCACAGGGGAGACCGCAGCCCCAGGCTCGCTGGTGCCGTGGAAGCGGCGGCAGTGGGCGCCGAGGGCTGGCCACAGCTTTCGGGGCTGGCCCCTTTGGCGTGGGAGAAATCCCCGGACGTTCGCAAGCCCCGTGCCGGCTCCGGGCAAAAAAACCGCCGCCGAGCGGGCCTCGTACGTCGGGGCCTGGGCAGCACAGGGGAGACCGCAGCCCCAGGCTCGCTGGTGCCGTGGAAGCGGCGGCAGTGGGCGCCGAGGGCTGGCCACAGCTTTCGGGGCTGGCCCCTTTGGCGTGGGAGAAATCCCCGGACGTTGGCAAGCCCCGTGCCGGCTCCGGGCAAAAAAAACGCCGCCGAGCGGGCCTCATACGTCGGGGCCTGGGCAGCACAGGGGAGACCGCAGCCCCAGGCTCGCTGGTGCCGTGGAAGCGGCGGCAGTGGGCGCCGAGGGCTGGCCACAGCTTTCGGGGCTGGCCCCTTTGGCGTGGGAGAAATCCCCGGACGTTGGCAAGCCCCGTGCCGGCTCCGGGCAAAACAAACGCCGCCGAGCGGGCCTCATACGTCGGGGCCTGGGCAGCACAGGGGAGACCGCAGCCCCAGGCTCGCTGGTGCCGTGGAAGCGGCGGCAGTGGGCGCCGAGGGCTGGCCACAGCTTTCGGGGCTGGCCCCTTTGGCGTGGGAGAAATCCCCGGACGTTGGCAAGCCCCGTGCCGGCTCCGGGCAAAAAAAACGCCGCCGAGCGGGCCTCATACGTCGGGGCCTGGGCAGCACAGGGGAGACCGCAGCCCCAGGCTCGCTGGTGCCGTGGAAGCGGCGGCAGTGGGCGCCGAGGGCTGGCCACAGCTTTCGGGGCTGGCCCCTTTGGCGTGGGAGAAATCCCCGGACGTTGGCAAGCCCCGTGCCGGCTCCGGGCAAAAAAAAACGCCGCCGAGCGGGCCTCATACGTCGGGGCCTGGGCAGCACAGGGGAGACCGCAGCCCCAGGCTCGCTGGTGCCGTGGAAGCGGCGGCAGTGGGCGCCGAGGGCTGGCCACAGCTTTCGGGGCTGGCCCCTTTGGCGTGGGAGAAATCCCCGGACGTTCGCAAGCCCCGTGCCGGCTCCGGGCAAAAAAAACGCCGCCGAGCGGGCCTCATACGTCGGGGCCTGGGCAGCACAGGGGAGACCGCAGCCCCAGGCTCTCTGGTGCCGTGGAAGCGGCGGCAGTGGGCGCCGAGGGCTGGCCACAGCTTTCGGGGCTGGCCCCTTTGGCGTGGGAGAAATCCCCGGACGTTCGCAAGCCCCGTGCCGGCTCCGGGCAAAAAAAACGCCGCCGAGCGGGCCTCGTACGTCGGGGCCTGGGCAGCACAGGGGAGACCGCAGCCCCAGGCTCGCTGGTGCCGTGGAAGCGGCGGCAGTGGGCGCCGAGGGCTGGCCACAGCTTTCGGGGCTGGCCCCTTTGGCGTGGGAGAAATCCCCGGACGTTGGCAAGCCCCGTGCCGGCTCCGGGCAAAAAAAACGCCGCCGAGCGGGCCTCGTACGTCGGGGCCTGGGCAGCACAGGGGAGACCGCAGCCCCAGGCTCGCTGGTGCCGTGGAAGCGGCGGCAGTGGGCGCCGAGGGCTGGCCACAGCTTTCGGGGCTGGCCCCTTTGGCGTGGGAGAAATCCCCGGACGTTCGCAAGCCCCGTGCCGGCTCCGGGCAAAAAAACCGCCGCCGAGCGGGCCTCGTACGTCGGGGCCTGGGCAGCACAGGGGAGACCGCAGCCCCAGGCTCGCTGGTGCCGTGGAAGCGGCGGCAGTGGGCGCCGAGGGCTGGCCACAGCTTTCGGGGCTGGCCCCTTTGGCGTGGGAGAAATCCCCGGACGTTCGCAAGCCCCGTGCCGGCTCCGGGCAAAAAAAACGCCGCCGAGCGGGCCTCGTACGTCGGGGCCTGGGCAGCACAGGGGAGACCGCAGCCCCAGGCTCGCTGGTGCCGTGGAAGCGGCGGCAGTGGGCGCCGAGGGCTGGCCACAGCTTTCGGGGCTGGCCCCTTTGGCGTGGGAGAAATCCTTGGAAATTGGCAAGCCCCGTGCCGGCTCCGGGCAAAAAAAACGCCGCCGAGCGGGCCTCGTACGTCGGGGCCTGGGCAGCACAGGGGAGACCGCAGCCCCAGGCTCGCTGGTGCCGTGGAAGCGGCGGCAGTGGGCGCCGAGGGCTGGCCACAGCTTTCGGGGCTGGCCCCTTTGGCGTGGGAGAAATCCCCGGACGTTCGCAAGCCCCGTGCCGGCTCCGGGCAAAAAAAACGCCGCCGAGCGGGCCTCGTACGTCGGGGCCTGGGCAGCACAGGGGAGACCGCAGCCCCAGGCTCGCTGGTGCCGTGGAAGCGGCGGCAGTGGGCGCCGAGGGCTGGCCACAGCTTTCGGGGCTGGCCCCTTTGGCGTGGGAGAAATCCCCGGACGTTCGCAAGCCCCGTGCCGGCTCCGGGCAAAAAAAACCGCCGCCGAGCGGGCCTCGTATGTCGGGGCCTGGGCAGCACAGGGGAGACCGCAGCCCCAGGCTCGCTGGTGCCGTGGAAGCGGCGGCAGTGGGCGCCGAGGGCTGGCCACAGCTTTCGGGGCTGGCCCCTTTGGCGTGGGAGAAATCCCCGGACGTTCGCAAGCCCCGTGCCGGCTCCGGGCAAAAAAAACGCCGCCGAGCGGGCCTCGTACGTCGGGGCCTGGGCAGCACAGGGGAGACCGCAGCCCCAGGCTCGCTGGTGCCGTGGAAGCGGCGGCAGTGGGCGCCGAGGGCTGGCCACAGCTTTCGGGGCTGGCCCCTTTGGCGTGGGAGAAATCCCCGGACGTTCGCAAGCCCCGTGCCGGCTCCGGGCAAAAAAAACGCCGCCGAGCGGGCCTCGTACGTCGGGGCCTGGGCAGCACAGGGGAGACCGCAGCCCCAGGCTCGCTGGTGCCGTGGAAGCGGTGGCAGTGGGCGCCGAGGGCTGGCCACAGCTTTCGGGGCTGGCCCCTTTGGCGTGGGAGAAATCCCCGGACGTTGGCAAGCCCCGTGCCGGCTCCGGGCAAAAAAACCGCCGCCGAGCGGGCCTCGTACGTCGGGGCCTGGGCAGCACAGGGGAGACCGCAGCCCCAGGCTCGCTGGTGCTGTGGAAGCGGCGGCAGTGGGCGCCGAGGGCTGGCCACAGCTTTCGGGGCTGGCCCCTTTGGCGTGGGAGAAATCCCCGGACGTTGGCAAGCCCCGTGCCGGCTCCGGGCAAAAAAAACGCCGCCGAGCGGGCCTCGTACGTCGGGGCCTGGGCAGCACAGGGGAGACCGCAGCCCCAGGCTCGCTGGTGCCGTGGAAGCGGCGGCAGTGGGCGCCGAGGGCTGGCCACAGCTTTCGGGGCTGGCCCCTTTGGCGTGGGAGAAATCCCCGGACGTTCGCAAGCCCCGTGCCGGCTCCGGGCAAAAAAAACCGCCGCCGAGCGGGCCTCGTACGTTGGGGCCTGGGCAGCACAGGGGAGACCGCAGCCCCAGGCTCGCTGGTGCCGTGGAAGCGGCGGCAGTGGGCGCCGAGGGCTGGCCACAGCTTTCGGGGCTGGCCCCTTTGGCGTGGGAGAAATCCCCGGACGTTCGCAAGCCCCGTGCCGGCTCCGGGCAAAAAAAACGCCGCCGAGCGGGCCTCGTACGTCGGGGCCTGGGCAGCACAGGGGAGACCGCAGCCCCAGGCTCGCTGGTGCCGTGGAAGCGGCGGCAGTGGGCGCCGAGGGCTGGCCACAGCTTTCGGGGCTGGCCCCTTTGGCGTGGGAGAAATCCCCGGACGTTCGCAAGCCCCGTGCCGGCTCCGGGCAAAAAAAACCGCCGCCGAGCGGGCCTCGTATGTCGGGGCCTGGGCAGCACAGGGGAGACCGCAGCCCCAGGCTCGCTGGTGCCGTGGAAGCGGCGGCAGTGGGCGCCGAGGGCTGGCCACAGCTTTCGGGGCTGGCCCCTTTGGCGTGGGAGAAATCCCCGGACGTTCGCAAGCCCCGTGCCGGCTCCGGGCAAAAAAAAACGCCGCCGAGCGGGCCTCGTACGTCGGGGCCTGGGCAGCACAGGGGAGACCGCAGCCCCAGGCTCGCTGGTGCCGTGGAAGCGGCGGCAGTGGGCGCCGAGGGCTGGCCACAGCTTTCGGGGCTGGCCCCTTTGGCGTGGGAGAAATCCCCGGACGTTCGCAAGCCCCGTGCCGGCTCCGGGCAAAAAAAACCGCCGCCGAGCGGGCCTCGTACGTTGGGGCCTGGGCAGCACAGGGGAGACCGCAGCCCCAGGCTCGCTGGTGCCGTGGAAGCGGCGGCAGTGGGCGCCGAGGGCTGGCCACAGCTTTCGGGGCTGGCCCCTTTGGCGTGGGAGAAATCCCCGGACGTTCGCAAGCCCCGTGCCGGCTCCGGGCAAAAAAAACGCCGCCGAGCGGGCCTCGTACGTCGGGGCCTGGGCAGCACAGGGGAGACCGCAGCCCCAGGCTCGCTGGTGCCGTGGAAGCGGCGGCAGTGGGCGCCGAGGGCTGGCCACAGCTTTCGGGGCTGGCCCCTTTGGCGTGGGAGAAATCCCCGGACGTTGGCAAGCCCCGTGCCGGCTCCGGGCAAAAAAAACGCCGCCGAGCGGGCCTCGTACGTCGGGGCCTGGGCAGCACAGGGGAGACCGCAGCCCCAGGCTCGCTGGTGCCGTGGAAGCGGCGGCAGTGGGCGCCGAGGGCTGGCCACAGCTTTCGGGGCTGGCCCCTTTGGCGTGGGAGAAATCCTTGGACGTTGGCAAGCCCCGTGCCGGCTCCGGGCAAAAAAAACGCCGCCGAGCGGGCCTCGTACGTCGGGGCCTGGGCAGCACAGGGGAGACCGCAGCCCCAGGCTCGCTGGTGCCGTGGAAGCGGCGGCAGTGGGCGCCGAGGGCTGGCCACAGCTTTCGGGGCTGGCCCCTTTGGCGTGGGAGAAATCCTTGGAAATTGGCAAGCCCCGTGCCGGCTCCGGGCAAAAAAAACGCCGCCGAGCGGGCCTCGTACGTCGGGGCCTGGGCAGCACAGGGGAGACCGCAGCCCCAGGCTCGCTGGTGCCGTGGAAGCGGCGGCAGTGGGCGCCGAGGGCTGGCCACAGCTTTCGGGGCTGGCCCCTTTGGCGTGGGAGAAATCCCCGGACGTTCGCAAGCCCCGTGCCGGCTCCGGGCAAAAAAAACGCCGCCGAGCGGGCCTCGTACGTCGGGGCCTGGGCAGCACAGGGGAGACCGCAGCCCCAGGCTCGCTGGTGCCGTGGAAGCGGCGGCAGTGGGCGCCGAGGGCTGGCCACAGCTTTCGGGGCTGGCCCCTTTGGCGTGGGAGAAATCCCCGGACGTTCGCAAGCCCCGTGCCGGCTCCGGGCAAAAAAAACCGCCGCCGAGCGGGCCTCGTATGTCGGGGCCTGGGCAGCACAGGGGAGACCGCAGCCCCAGGCTCGCTGGTGCCGTGGAAGCGGCGGCAGTGGGCGCCGAGGGCTGGCCACAGCTTTCGGGGCTGGCCCCTTTGGCGTGGGAGAAATCCCCGGACGTTGGCAAGCCCCGTGCCGGCTCCGGGCAAAAAAAAACGCCGCCGAGCGGGCCTCGTACGTCGGGGCCTGGGCAGCACAGGGGAGACCGCAGCCCCAGGCTCGCTGGTGCCGTGGAAGCGGCGGCAGTGGGCGCCGAGGGCTGGCCACAGCTTTCGGGGCTGGCCCCTTTGGCGTGGGAGAAATCCCCGGACGTTCGCAAGCCCCGTGCCGGCTCCGGGCAAAAAAAAACGCCGCCGAGCGGGCCTCGTACGTCGGGGCCTGGGCAGCACAGGGGAGACCGCAGCCCCAGGCTCGCTGGTGCCGTGGAAGCGGTGGCAGTGGGCGCCGAGGGCTGGCCACAGCTTTCGGGGCTGGCCCCTTTGGCGTGGGAGAAATCCCCGGACGTTGGCAAGCCCCGTGCCGGCTCCGGGCAAAAAAAACCGCCGCCGAGCGGGCCTCGTACGTCGGGGCCTGGGCAGCACAGGGTGAGACCGCAGCCCCAGGCTCGCTGGTGCTGTGGAAGCGGCGGCAGTGGGCGCCGAGGGCTGGCCACAGCTTTCGGGGCTGGCCCCTTTGGCGTGGGAGAAATCCCCGGACGTTGGCAAGCCCCGTGCCGGCTCCGGGCAAAAAAAACGCCGCCGAGCGGGCCTCGTACGTCGGGGCCTGGGCAGCACAGGGGAGACCGCAGCCCCAGGCTCGCTGGTGCCGTGGAAGCGGCGGCAGTGGGCGCCGAGGGCTGGCCACAGCTTTCGGGGCTGGCCCCTTTGGCGTGGGAGAAATCCCCGGACGTTCGCAAGCCCCGTGCCGGCTCCGGGCAAAAAAAAACGCCGCCGAGCGGGCCTCGTACGTCGGGGCCTGGGCAGCACAGGGGAGACCGCAGCCCCAGGCTCGCTGGTGCCGTGGAAGCGGTGGCAGTGGGCGCCGAGGGCTGGCCACAGCTTTCGGGGCTGGCCCCTTTGGCGTGGGAGAAATCCCCGGACGTTCGCAAGCCCCGTGCCGGCTCCGGGCAAAAAAACCGCCGCCGAGCGGGCCTCGTATGTCGGGGCCTGGGCAGCACAGGGGAGACCGCAGCCCCAGGCTCGCTGGTGCCGTGGAAGCGGCGGCAGTGGGCGCCGAGGGCTGGCCACAGCTTTCGGGGCTGGCCCCTTTGGCGTGGGAGAAATCCCCGGACGTTCGCAAGCCCCGTGCCGGCTCCGGGCAAAAAAAACGCCGCCGAGCGGGCCTCGTACGTCGGGGCCTGGGCAGCACAGGGGAGACCGCAGCCCCAGGCTCGCTGGTGCCGTGGAAGCGGCGGCAGTGGGCGCCGAGGGCTGGCCACAGCTTTCGGGGCTGGCCCCTTTGGCGTGGGAGAAATCCCCGGACGTTCGCAAGCCCCGTGCCGGCTCCGGGCAAAAAAAACGCCGCCGAGCGGGCCTCGTACGTTGGGGCCTGGGCAGCACAGGGGAGACCGCAGCCCCAGGCTCGCTGGTGCCGTGGAAGCGGCGGCAGTGGGCGCCGAGGGCTGGCCACAGCTTTCGGGGCTGGCCCCTTTGGCGTGGGAGAAATCCCCGGACGTTCGCAAGCCCCGTGCCGGCTCCGGGCAAAAAAAACGCCGCCGAGCGGGCCTCGTACGTCGGGGCCTGGGCAGCACAGGGGAGACCGCAGCCCCAGGCTCGCTGGTGCCGTGGAAGCGGCGGCAGTGGGCGCCGAGGGCTGGCCACAGCTTTCGGGGCTGGCCCCTTTGGCGTGGGAGAAATCCCCGGACGTTCGCAAGCCCGTGCCGGCTCCGGGCAAAAAAAACGCCGCCGAGCGGGCCTCGTACGTCGGGGCCTGGGCAGCACAGGGGAGACCGCAGCCCCAGGCTCGCTGGTGCCGTGGAAGCGGCGGCAGTGGGCGCCGAGGGCTGGCCACAGCTTTCGGGGCTGGCCCCTTTGGCGTGGGAGAAATCCCCGGACGTTGGCAAGCCCCGTGCCGGCTCCGGGCAAAAAAAACGCCGCCGAGCGGGCCTCGTACGTCGGGGCCTGGGCAGCACAGGGGAGACCGCAGCCCCAGGCTCGCTGGTGCCGTGGAAGCGGCGGCAGTGGGCGCCGAGGGCTGGCCACAGCTTTCGGGGCTGGCCCCTTTGGCGTGGGAGAAATCCCCGGACGTTCGCAAGCCCCGTGCCGGCTCCGGGCAAAAAAAACGCCGCCGAGCGGGCCTCGTACGTCGGGGCCTGGGCAGCACAGGGGAGACCGCAGCCCCAGGCTCGCTGGTGCCGTGGAAGCGGCGGCAGTGGGCGCCGAGGGCTGGCCACAGCTTTCGGGGCTGGCCCCTTTGGCGTGGGAGAAATCCCCGGACGTTCGCAAGCCCCGTGCCGGCTCCGGGCAAAAAAAACGCCGCCGAGCGGGCCTCGTACGTCGGGGCCTGGGCAGCACAGGGGAGACCGCAGCCCCAGGCTCGCTGGTGCCGTGGAAGCGGCGGCAGTGGGCGCCGAGGGCTGGCCACAGCTTTCGGGGCTGGCCCCATTGGCGTGGGAGAAATCCCCGGACGTTCGCAAGCCCCGTGCCGGCTCCGGGCAAAAAAAACGCCGCCGAGCGGGCCTCGTACGTTGGGGCCTGGGCAGCACAGGGGAGACCGCAGCCCAGGCTCGCTGGTGCCGTGGAAGCGGCGGGCAGTGGGCGCCGAGGGCTGGCCACAGCTTTCGGGGCTGGCCCCTTTGGCGTGGGAGAAATCCCCGGACGTTGGCAAGCCCCGTGCCGGCTCCGGGCAAAAAAAACGCCGCCGAGCGGGCCTCGTACGTCGGGGCCTGGGCAGCACAGGGGAGACCGCAGCCCCAGGCTCGCTGGTGCCGTGGAAGCGGCGGCAGTGGGCGCCGAGGGCTGGCCACAGCTTTCGGGGCTGGCCCCTTTGGCGTGGGAGAAATCCCCGGACGTTCGCAAGCCCCGTGCCGGCTCCGGGCAAAAAAAACGCCGCCGAGCGGGCCTCGTACGTCGGGGCCTGGGCAGCACAGGGGAGACCGCAGCCCCAGGCTCGCTGGTGCCGTGGAAGCGGCGGCAGTGGGCGCCGAGGGCTGGCCACAGCTTTCGGGGCTGGCCCCTTTGGCGTGGGAGAAATCCCCGGACGTTCGGCAAGCCCCGTGCCGGCTCCGGGCAAAAAAACGCCGCCGAGCGGGCCTCGTATGTCAGGGCCTGGGCAGCACAGGGGAGACCGCAGCCCCAGGCTCGCTGGTGCTGTGGAAGCGGCGGCAGTGGGCGCCGAGGGCTGGCCACAGCTTTCGGGGCTGGCCCCTTTGGCGTGGGAGAAATCCCCGGACGTTCGCAAGCCCCGTGCCGGCTCCGGGCAAAAAAAACGCCGCCGAGCGGGCCTCGTACGTCGGGGCCTGGGCAGCACAGGGGAGACCGCAGCCCCAGGCTCGCTGGTGCCGTGGAAGCGGCGGCAGTGGGCGCCGAGGGCTGGCCACATCTTTCGGGGCTGGCCCCTTTGGCGTGGGAGAAATCCCCGGACGTTCGCAAGCCCCGTGCCGGCTCCGGGCAAAAAAAACGCCGCCGAGCGGGCCTCGTACGTCGGGGCCTGGGCAGCACAGGGGAGACCGCAGCCCCAGGCTCGCTGGTGCCGTGGAAGCGGTTGGCAGTGGGCGCCGAGGGCTGGCCACAGCTTTCGGGGCTGGCCCCTTTGGCGTGGGAGAAATCCCGGACGTTGGCAAGCCCCGTGCCGGCTCCGGGCAAAAAAACCGCCGCCGAGCGGGCCTCGTACGTCGGGGCCTGGGCAGCACAGGGGAGACCGCAGCCCCAGGCTCGCTGGTGCTGTGGAAGCGGCGGCAGTGGGCGCCGAGGGCTGGCCACAGCTTTCGGGGCTGGCCCCTTTGGCGTGGGAGAAATCCCCGGACGTTGGCAAGCCCGTGCCGGCTCCGGGCAAAAAAAACGCCGCCGAGCGGGCCTCGTACGTCGGGGCCTGGGCAGCACAGGGGAGACCGCAGCCCCAGGCTCGCTGGTGCCGTGGAAGCGGCGGCAGTGGGCGCCGAGGGCTGGCCACAGCTTTCGGGGCTGGCCCCTTTGGCGTGGGAGAAATCCCCGGACGTTCGCAAGCCCCGTGCCGGCTCCGGGCAAAAAAAACCGCCCCCGAGCGGGCCTCGTACGTTGGGGCCTGGGCAGCACAGGGGAGACCGCAGCCCCAGGCTCGCTGGTGCCGTGGAAGCGGCGGCAGTGGGCGCCGAGGGCTGGCCACAGCTTTCGGGGCTGGCCCCTTTGGCGTGGGAGAAATCCCGGACGTTCGCAAGCCCCGTGCCGGCTCCGGGCAAAAAAAAACGCCGCCGAGCGGGCCTCGTACGTCGGGGCCTGGGCAGCACAGGGAGACCGCAGCCCCAGGCTCGCTGGTGCCGTGGAAGCGGCGGCAGTGGGCGCCGAGGGCTGGCCACAGCTTTCGGGGCTGGCCCCTTTGGCGTGGGAGAAATCCCCGGACGTTCGCAAGCCCCGTGGCCGGCTCCGGGCAAAAAAAACCGCCGCCGAGCGGGCCTCGTATGTCGGGGCCTGGGCAGCACAGGGGAGACCGCAGCCCCAGGCTCGCTGGTGCCGTGGAAGCGGCGGCAGTGGGCGCCGAGGGCTGGCCACAGCTTTCGGGGCTGGCCCCTTTGGCGTGGGAGAAATCCCCGGACGTTCGCAAGCCCCGTGCCGGCTCCGGGCAAAAAAAACGCCGCCGAGCGGGCCTCGTACGTCGGGGCCTGGGCAGCACAGGGGAGACCGCAGCCCCAGGCTCGCTGGTGCCGTGGAAGCGGCGGCAGTGGGCGCCGAGGGCTGGCCACAGCTTTCGGGGCTGGCCCCTTTGGCGTGGGAGAAATCCCCGGACGTTCGCAAGCCCCGTGCCGGCTCCGGGCAAAAAAACCGCCGCCGAGCGGGCCTCGTACGTTGGGGCCTGGGCAGCACAGGGGAGACCGCAGCCCCAGGCTCGCTGGTGCCGTGGAAGCGGCGGCAGTGGGCGCCGAGGGCTGGCCACAGCTTTCGGGCTGGCCCCTTTGGCGTGGGAGAAATCCCCGGACGTTCGCAAGCCCCGTGCCGGCTCCGGGCAAAAAAAACGCCGCCGAGCGGGCCTCGTACGTCGGGGCCTGGGCAGCACAGGGGAGACCGCAGCCCCAGGCTCGCTGGTGCCGTGGAAGCGGCGGCAGTGGGCGCCGAGGGCTGGCCACAGCTTTCGGGGCTGGCCCCTTTGGCGTGGGAGAAATCCCCGGACGTTGGCAAGCCCCGTGCCGGCTCCGGGCAAAAAAAACGCCGCCGAGCGGGCCTCGTACGTCGGGGCCTGGGCAGCACAGGGGAGACCGCAGCCCCAGGCTTGCTGGTGCCGTGGAAGCGGCGGCAGTGGGCGCCGAGGGCTGCCACAGCTTTCGGGGCTGGCCCCTTTGGCGTGGGAGAAATCCTTGGACGTTGGCAAGCCCCGTGCCGGCTCCGGGCAAAAAAAACGCCGCCGAGCGGGCCTCGTACGTCGGGGCCTGGGCAGCACAGGGGAGACCGCAGCCCCAGGCTCGCTGGTGCCGTGGAAGCGGCGGCAGTGGGCGCCGAGGGCTGGCCACAGCTTTCGGGGCTGGCCCCTTTGGCGTGGGAGAAATCCTTGGAAATTGGCAAGCCCCGTGCCGGCTCCGGGGCAAAAAAAACGCCGCCGAGCGGGCCTCGTACGTCGGGGCCTGGGCAGCACAGGGGAGACCGCAGCCCCAGGCTCGCTGGTGCCGTGGAAGCGGCGGCAGTGGGCGCCGAGGGCTGGCCACAGCTTTCGGGGCTGGCCCTTTGGCGTGGGAGAAATCCCCGGACGTTCGCAAGCCCCGTGCCGGCTCCGGGCAAAAAAAAACGCCGCCGAGCGGGCCTCGTACGTCGGGGCCTGGGCAGCACAGGGGAGACCGCAGCCCCAGGCTCGCTGGTGCCGTGGAAGCGGCGGCAGTGGGCGCCGAGGGCTGGCCACAGCTTTCGGGGCTGGCCCTTTGGCGTGGGAGAAATCCCCGGACGTTCGCAAGCCCCGTGCCGGCTCCGGGCAAAAAAACCGCCGCCGAGCGGGCCTCGTATGTCGGGGCCTGGGCAGCACAGGGGAGACCGCAGCCCAGGCTCGCTGGTGCCGTGGAAGCGGCGGCAGTGGGCGCCGAGGGCTGGCCACAGCTTTCGGGGCTGGCCCCTTTGGCGTGGGAGAAATCCCGGACGTTCGCAAGCCCCGTGCCGGCTCCGGGCAAAAAAAACGCCGCCGAGCGGGCCTCGTACGTCGGGGCCTGGGCAGCACAGGGGAGACCGCAGCCCCAGGCTCGCTGGTGCCGTGGAAGCGGCGGCAGTGGGCGCCGAGGGCTGGCCACAGCTTTCGGGGCTGGCCCCTTTGGCGTGGGAGAAATCCCCGGACGTTCGCAAGCCCCGTGCCGGCTCCGGGCAAAAAAAACGCCGCCGAGCGGGCCTCGTACGTCGGGGCCTGGGCAGCACAGGGGAGACCGCAGCCCCAGGCTCGCTGGTGCCGTGGACCGAGCGGCGGCAGTGGGCGCCGAGGGCTGGCCACAGCTTTCGGGGCTGGCCCCTTTGGCGTGGGAGAAATCCCCGGACGTTCGCAAGCCCCGTGCCGGCTCCGGGCAAAAAAAACCGCCGCCGAGCGGGCCTCGTACGTCGGGGCCTGGGCAGCACAGGGGAGACCGCAGCCCCAGGCTCGCTGGTGCTGTGGAAGCGGCGGCAGAGGGCGCCGAGGGCTGGCCACAGCTTTCGGGGCTGGCCCCTTTGGCGTGGGAGAAATCCCCGGACGTTGGCAAGCCCCGTGCCGGCTCCGGGCAAAAAAAACGCCGCCGAGCGGGCCTCGTACGTCGGGGCCTGGGCAGCACAGGGGAGACCGCAGCCCCAGGCTCGCTGGTGCCGTGGAAGCGGCGGCAGTGGGCGCCGAGGGCTGGCCACAGCTTTCGGGGCTGGCCCCTTTGGCGTGGGAGAAATCCCCGGACGTTCGCAAGCCCCGTGCCGGCTCCGGGCAAAAAAACCGCCGCCGAGCGGGCCTCGTACGTTGGGGCCTGGGCAGCACAGGGGAGACCGCAGCCCCAGGCTCGCTGGTGCCGTGGAAGCGGCGGCAGTGGGCGCCGAGGGCTGGCCACAGCTTTCGGGGCTGGCCCCTTTGGCGTGGGAGAAATCCCCGGACGTTCGCAAGCCCCGTGCCGGCTCCGGGCAAAAAAAACGCCGCCGAGCGGGCCTCGTACGTCGGGGCCTGGGCAGCACAGGGAGACCGCAGCCCCAGGCTCGCTGGTGCCGTGGAAGCGGCGGCAGTGGGCGCCGAGGGCTGGCCACAGCTTTCGGGGCTGGCCCCTTTGGCGTGGGAGAAATCCCCGGACGTTCGCAAGCCCCGTGCCGGCTCCGGGCAAAAAAACCGCCGCCGAGCGGGCCTCGTATGTCGGGGGCCTGGTCAGCACAGGGGAGACCGCAGCCCCAGGCTCGCTGGTGCCGTGGAAGCGGCGGCAGTGGGCGCCGAGGGCTGGCCACAGCTTTCGGGGCTGGCCCCTTTGGCGTGGGAGAAATCCCCGGACGTTCGCAAGCCCCGTGCCGGCTCCGGGCAAAAAAAACGCCGCCGAGCGGGCCTCGTACGTCGGGGCCTGGGCAGCACAGGGGAGACCGCAGCCCCAGGCTCGCTGGTGCCGTGGAAGCGGCGGCAGTGGGCGCCCGAGGGCTGGCCACAGCTTTCTGGGCTGGCCCCTTTGGCGTGGGAGAAATCCCCGGACGTTCGCAAGCCCCGTGCCGGCTCCGGGCAAAAAAACCGCCGCCGAGCGGGCCTCGTACGTTGGGGCCTGGGCAGCACAGGGGGAGACCGCAGCCCCAGGCTCGCTGGTGCCGTGGAAGCGGCGGCAGTGGGCGCCGAGGGCTGGCCACAGCTTTCGGGGCTGGCCCCTTTGGCGTGGGAGAAATCCCCGGACGTTCGCAAGCCCCGTGCCGGCTCCGGGCAAAAAAAACGCCGCCGAGCGGGCCTCGTACGTCGGGGCCTGGGCAGCACAGGGGAGACCGCAGCCCCAGGCTCGCTGGTGCCGTGGAAGCGGCGGCAGTGGGCGCCGAGGGCTGGCCACAGCTTTCGGGGCTGGCCCTATTGGCGTGGGAGAAATCCCCGGACGTTCGCAAGCCCCGTGCCGGCTCCGGGCAAAAAAAAACGCCGCCGAGCGGGCCTCGAACGTCGGGGCCTGGGCAGCACAGGGGAGACCGCAGCCCCAGGCTCGCTGGTGCCGTGGAAGCGGCGGCAGTGGGCGCCGAGGGCTGGCCACAGCTTTCGGGGCTGGCCCCTTTGGCGTGGGAGAAATCCCCGGACGTTTGCAAGCCCCGTGCCGGCTCCGGGCAAAAAAAAACGCCGCCGAGCGGGCCTCGTACGTCGGGGCCTGGGCAGCACAGGGGAGACCGCAGCCCCAGGCTCGCTGGTGCCGTGGAAGCGGCGGCAGTGGGCGCCGAGGGCTGGCCACAGCTTTCGGGGCTGGCCCCTTTGGCGTGGGAGAAATCCCCGGACGTTCGCAAGCCCCGTGCCGGCTCCGGGCAAAAAAAACGCCGCCGAGCGGGCCTCGTACGTCGGGGCCTGGGCAGCACAGGGGAGACCGCAGCCCCAGGCTCGCTGGTGCCGTGGAAGCGGCGGCAGTGGGCGCCGAGGGCTGGCCACAGCTTTCGGGGCTGGCCCCTTTGGCGTGGGAGAAATCCCCGGACGTTCGCAAGCCCCGTGCCGGCTCCGGGCAAAAAAAACGCCGCCGAGCGGGCCTCGTACGTCGGGGGCCTGGGCAGCACAGGGGAGACCGCAGCCCCAGGCTCGCTGGTGCCGTGGAAGCGGCGGCAGTGGGCGCCGAGGGCTGGCCACAGCTTTCGGGGCTGGCCCCTTTGGCGTGGGAGAAATCCCCGGACGTTCGCAAGCCCCGTGCCGGCTCCGGGCAAAAAAAACGCCGCCGAGCGGGCCTGTACGTTGGGGCCTGGGCAGCACAGGGGAGACCGCAGCCCCAGGCTCGCTGGTGCCGTGGAAGCGGCGGCAGTGGGCGCCGAGGGCTGGCCACAGCTTTCGGGGCTGGCCCCTTTGGCGTGGGAGAAATCCCCGGACGTTGGCAAGCCCGTGCCGGCTCCGGGCAAAAAAAACGCCGCCGAGCGGGCCTCGTACGTCGGGGCCTGGGCAGCACAGGGGAGACCGCAGCCCCAGGCTCGCTGGTGCCGTGGAAGCGGCGGCAGTGGGCGCCGAGGGCTGGCCACAGCTTTCGGGGCTGGCCCCTTTGGCGTGGGAGAAATCCCGGACGTTCGCAAGCCCCGTGCCGGCTCCGGGCAAAAAAAAACGCCGCCGAGCGGGCCTCGTACGTCGGGGCCTGGGCAGCACAGGGGAGACCGCAGCCCCAGGCTCGCTGGTGCCGTGGAAGCGGCGGCAGTGGGCGCCGAGGGCTGGCCACAGCTTTCGGGGCTGGCCCCTTTGGCGTGGGAGAAATCCCCGGACGTATCGCAAGCCCCGTGCCGGCTCCGGGCAAAAAAAAAACGCCGCCGAGCGGGCCTCGTACGTCGGGGCCTGGGCAGCACAGGGGAGACCGCAGCCCCAGGCTCGCTGGTGCCGTGGAAGCGGCGGCAGTGGGCGCCGAGGGCTGGCCACAGCTTTCGGGGCTGGCCCCTTTGGCGTGGGAGAAATCCCCGGACGTTCGCAAGCCCCGTGCCGGCTCCGGGAAAAAAAAAACGCCGCCGAGCGGGCCTCGTACGTCGGGGCCTGGGCAGCACAGGGGAGACCGCAGCCCCAGGCTCGCTGCTGCCGTGGAAGCGGCGGCAGTGGGCGCCGAGGGCTGGCCACAGCTTTCGGGGCTGGCCCCTTTGGCGTGGGAGAAATCCCCGGACGTTCGCAAGCCCCGTGCCGGCTCCGGGCAAAAAAAACGCCGCCGAGCGGGCCTCGTACGTCGGGGCCTGGGCAGCACAGGGGAGACCGCAGCCCCAGGCTCGCTGGTGCCGTGGAAGCGGCGGCAGTGGGCGCCGAGGGCTGGCCACAGCTTTCGGGGCTGGCCCCTTTGGCGAGAAATCCCCGGACGTTCGCAAGCCCCGTGCCGGCTCCGGGCAAAAAAAAACGCCGCCGAGCGGGTCTCATACGTCGGGGCCTGGGCAGCACAGGGGAGACCGCAGCCCCAGGCTCGCTGGTGCTGTGGAAGCGGCGGCAGTGGGCGCCGAGGGCTGGCCACAGCTTTCGGGGCTGGCCCCTTTGGCGTGGGAGAAATCCCCGGACGTTCGCAAGCCCCGTGCCGGCTCCGGGCAAAAAAAACGCCGCCGAGCGGGCCTCATACGTCGGGGCCTGGGCAGCACAGGGGAGACCGCAGCCCCAGGCTCGCTGGTGCCGTGGAAGCGGCGGCAGTGGGCGCCGAGGGCTGGCCACAGCTTTCGGGGCTGGCCCCTTTGGCGTGGGAGAAATCCCCGGACGTTCGCAAGCCCCGTGCCGGCTCCGGGCAAAAAAAACGCCGCCGAGCGGGCCTCATACGTCGGGGCCTGGGCAGCACAGGGGAGACCGCAGCCCCAGGCTCGCTGGTGCCGTGGAAGCGGCGGCAGTGGGCGCCGAGGGCTGGCCACAGCTTTCGGGGCTGGCCCCTTTGGCGTGGGAGAAATCCCCGGACGTTCGCAAGCCCCGTGCCGGCTCCAGGCAAAAAAAAACGCCGCCGAGCGGGCCTCATACGTCGGGGCCTGGAAAGCACAGGGGAGACCGCAGCCCCAGGCTCGCTGGTGCCGTGGAAGCGGCGGCAGTGGGCGCCGAGGGCCGGCCACAGCTTTCGGGGCTGGCCCCTTTGGCGTGGGAGAAATCCCCGGACGTTCGCAAGCCCCGTGCCGGCTCCAGGCAAAAAAAACGCCGCCGAGCGGGCCTCATACGTCGGGGCCTGGGCAGCACAGGGGAGACCGCAGCCCCAGGCTCGCTGGTGCCGTGGAAGCGGCGGCAGTGGGCGCCGAGGGCTGGCCACAGCTTTCGGGGCTGGCCCCTTTGGCGTGGGAGAAATCCCCGGACGTTCGCAAGCCCCGTGCCGGCTCCGGGCAAAAAAAAACGCCGCCGAGCGGGCCTCATACGTCGGGGCCTGGGCAGCACAGGGGAGACCGCAGCCCCAGGCTCGCTGGTGCCGTGGAAGCGGCGGCAGTGGGCGCCGAGGGCTGGCCACAGCTTTCGGGGCTGGCCCCTTTGGCGTGGGAGAAATCCCCGGACGTTCGCAAGCCCCGTGCCGGCTCCGGGCAAAAAAAAACGCCGCCGAGCAGGCCTCATACGTCGGGGCCTGGGCAGCACAGGGGAGACCGCAGCCCCAGGCTCGCTGGTGCCGTGGAAGCGGCGGCAGTGGGCGCCGAGGGCTGGCCACAGCTTTCGGGGCTGGCCCCTTTGGCATGGGAGAAATCCCCGGACGTTCGCAAGCCCCGTGCCGGCTCCAGGCAAAAAAAACGCCGCCGAGCGGGCCTCATACGTCGGGACCTGGGCAGCACAGGGGAGACCACAGCCCCAGGCTCGCTGGTGCCGTGGGAGCGGCGGCAGTGGGCGCCGAGGGCTGGCCACAGCTTTCGGGGCTGGCCCCTTTGGCGTGGGAGAAATCCCCGGACGTTCGCAAGCCCCGTGCCGGCTCCGGGCAAAAAAAACGCCGCCGAGCGGGCCTCATACGTCGGGGCCTGGGCAGCACAGGGGAGACCGCAGCCCCAGGCTCGCTGGTGCTGTGGAAGCGGCGGCAGTGGGCGCCGAGGGCTGGCCACAGCTTTCGGGGCTGGCCCCTTTGGCGTGGGAGAAATCCCCGGACGTTCGCAAGCCCCGTGCCGGCTCCGGGCAAAAAAAACGCCGCCGAGCGGGCCTCATACGTCGGAACCTGGGCAGCACAGGGGAGACCGCAGCCCCAGGCTCGCTGGTGCCGTGGAAGCGGCGGCAGTGGGCGCCGAGGGCCGGCCACAGCTTTCGGGGCTGGCCCCTTTGGCGTGGGAGAAATCCCCGGACGTTCGCAAGCCCCGTGCCGGCTCCGGGCAAAAAAAACGCCGCCGAGCGGGCCTCATACGTCGGGGCCTGGGCAGCACAGGGGAGACCGCAGCCCCAGGCTCGCTGGTGCCGTGGAAGCGGCGGCAGTGGGCGCCGAGGGCTGGCCACAGCTTTCGGGGCTGGCCCCTTTGGCGTGGGAGAAATCCCCGGACGTTCGCAAGCCCCGTGCCGGCTCCGGGAAAAAAAAACGCCGCCGAGCGAGCCTCATACGTCGGGACCTCGGCAGCACAGGGGAGACCGCAGCCCCAGGCTCGCTGGTGCCGTGGAAGCGGCGGCAGTGGGCGCCGAGGGCTGGCCACAGCTTTCGGGGCTGGCCCCTTTGGCGTGGGAGAAATCCCCGGACGTTCGCAAGCCCCGTGCCGGCTCCGGGCAAAAAAAACGCCGCCGAGCGGGCCTCATACGTCGGGGCCTGGGCAGCACAGGGGAGACCGCAGCCCCAGGCTTGCTGGTGCTGTGGAAGCGGCGGCAGTGGGCGCCGAGGGCTGGCCACAGCTTTCGGGGCTGGCCCCTTTGGCGTGGGAGAAATCCCCGGACGTTCGCAAGCCCCGTGCCGGCTCCGGGCAAAAAAAAACGCCGCCGAGCGGGCCTCATACGTCGGGGCCTGGGCAGCACAGGGGAGACCGCAGCCCCAGGCTCGCTGGTGCCGTGGAAGCGGCGGCAGTGGGCGCCGAGGGCTGGCCACAGCTTTCGGGGCTGGCCCCTTTGGCGTGGGAGAAATCCCCGGACGTTCGCAAGCCCCGTGCCGGCTCCAGGCAAAAAAAACGCCGCCGAGCGGGCCTCATACGTCGGGGCCTGGAAAGCACAGGGGAGACCACAGCCCCAGGCTCGCTGGTGCCGTGGAAGCGGCGGCAGTGGGCGCCGAGGGCTGGCCACAGCTTTCGGGGCTGGCCCCTTTGGCGTGGGAGAAATCCCCGGACGTTCGCAAGCCCCGTGCCGGCTCCGGGCAAAAAAAACGCCGCCGAGCGGGCCTCATACGTCGGGGCCTGGAAAGCACAGGGGAGACCGCAGCCCCAGGCTCGCTGGTGCCGTGGAAGCGGCGGCAGTGGGCGCCGAGGGCTGGCCACAGCTTTCGGGGCTGGCCCCTTTGGCGTGGGAGAAATCCCCGGACGTTCGCAAGCCCCGTGCCGGCTCCGGGCAAAAAAAACGCCGCCGAGCGGGCCTCATACGTCGGGGCCTGGGCAGCACAGGGGAGACCGCAGCCCCAGGCTCGCTGGTGCCGTGGAAGCGGCGGCAGTGGGCGCCGAGGGCTGGCCACAGCTTTCGGGGCTGGCCCCTTTGGCGTGGGAGAAATCCCCGGACGTTCGCAAGCCCCGTGCCGGCTCCGGGCAAAAAAAAACGCCGCCGAGCGGGCCTCATACGTTGGGGCCTGGGCAGCACAGGGGAGACCGCAGCCCCAGGCTCGCTGGTGCCGTGGAAGCGGCGGCAGTGGGCGCCGAGGGCTGGCCACAGCTTTCGGGGCTGGCCCCTTTGGCGTGGGAGAAATCCCCGGACGTTCGCAAGCCCCGTGCCGGCTCCGGGCAAAAAAAAACGCCGCCGAGCGGGCCTCATACGTCGGGGCCTGGGCAGCACAGGGGAGACCGCAGCCCCAGGCTCGCTGGTGCCGTGGAAGCGGCGGCAGTGGGCGCCGAGGGCTGGCCACAGCTTTCGGGGCTGGCCCCTTTGGCGTGGGAGAAATCCCCGGACGTTCGCAAGCCCCGTGCCGGCTCCGGGCAAAAAAAACGCCGCCGAGCGGGCCTCATACGTCGGGACCTCGGCAGCACAGGGGAGACCGCAGCCCCAGGCTCGCTGGTGCCGTGGAAGAGGCGGCAGTGGGCGCCGAGGGCTGGCCACAGCTTTCGGGGCTGGCCCCTTTGGCGTGGGAGAAATCCCCGGACGTTCGCAAGCCCCGTGCCGGCTCCGGGCAAAAAAAAACGCCGCCGAGCGGGCCTCATACGTCGGGACCTCGGCAGCACAGGGGAGACCGCAGCCCCAGGCTCGCTGGTGCCGTGGAAGCGGCGGCAGTGGGCGCCGAGGGCTGGCCACAGCTTTCGGGGCTGGCCCCTTTGGCGTGGGAGAAATCCCCGGACGTTCGCAAGCCCCGTGCCGGCTCCGGGCAAAAAAAAACGCCGCCGAGCGGGCCTCATACGTCGGGGCCTGGGCAGCACAGGGGAGACCGCAGCCCCAGGCTCGCTGGTGCCGTGGAAGCGGCGGCAGTGGGCGCCGAGGGCTGGCCACAGCTTTCGGGGCTGGCCCCTTTGGCGTGGGAGAAATCCCCGGACGTTCGCAAGCCCCGTGCCGGCTCCGGGCAAAAAAAACGCCGCCGAGCGGGCCTCATACGTCGGGGCCTGGGCAGCACAGGGGAGACCGCAGCCCCAGGCTCGCTGGTGCCGTGGAAGCGGCGGCAGTGGGCGCCGAGGGCTGGCCACAGCTTTCGGGGCTGGCCCCTTTGGCGTGGGAGAAATCCCCGGACGTTCGCAAGCCCCGTGCCGGCTCCGGGCAAAAAAAAACGCCACCGAGCGGGCCTCATACGTCGGGGCCTGGGCAGCACAGGGGAGACCGCAGCCCCAGGCTCGCTGGGCCCGTGGAAGAGGCGGCAGTGGGCGCCGAGGGCTGGCCACAGCTTTCGGGGCTGGCCCCTTTGGCGTGGGAGAAATCCCCGGACGTTCGCAAGCCCCGTGCCGGCTCCGGGCAAAAAAAACGCCGCCGAGCGGGCCTCATACGTCGGGACCTCGGCAGCACAGGGGAGACCGCAGCCCCAGGCTCGCTGATGCCGTGGAAGCGGCGGCAGTGGGCGCCGAGGGCTGGCCACAGCTTTCGGGGCTGGCCCCTTTGGCGTGGGAGAAATCCCCGGACGTTCGCAAGCCCCGTGCCGGCTCCGGGCAAAAAAAACGCCGCCGAGCGGGCCTCATACGTCGGGGCCTGGAAAGCACAGGGGAGACCGCAGCCCCAGGCTCGCTGGTGCCGTGGAAGCGGCGGCAGTGGGCGCCGAGGGCTGGCCACAGCTTTTGGGGCTGGCCCCTTTGGCGTGGGAGAAATCCCCGGACGTTCGCAAGCCCCGTGCCGGCTCCAGGCAAAAAAAAACGCCGGCGAGCGAGCCTCATACGTCGGGGCCTGGAAAGCACAGGGGAGACCGCAGCCCCAGGCTCGCTGGTGCCGTGGAAGCGGCGGCAGTGGGCGCCGAGGGCTGGCCACAGCTTTCGGGGCTGGCCCCTTTGGCGTGGGAGAAATCCCCGGACGTTCGCAAGCCCCGTGCCGGCTCCGGGCAAAAAAAAACGCCGCCGAGCGGGCCTCATACGTCGGGGCCTGGGCAGCACAGGGGAGACCGCAGCCCCAGGCTCGCTGGTGCCGTGGAAGCGGCGGCAGTGGGCGCCGAGGGCTGGCCACAGCTTTCGGGGCTGGCCCCTTTGGCGTGGGAGAAATCCCCGGACGTTCGCAAGCCCCGTGCCGGCTCCGGGCAAAAAAAAACGCCGCCGAGCGGGCCTCATACGTCGGGGCCTGGGCAGCACAGGGGAGACCGCAGCCCCAGGCTCGCTGGTGCCGTGGAAGCGGCGGCAGTGGGCGCCGAGGGCTGGCCACAGCTTTCGGGGCTGGCCCCTTTGGCGTGGGAGAAATCCCCGGACGTTCGCAAGCCCCGTGCCGGCTCCGGGCAAAAAAAAACGCCGCCGAGCGGGCCTCATACGTCGGGGCCTGGGCAGCACAGGGGAGACCGCAGCCCCAGGCTCGCTGGTGCCGTGGAAGCGGCGGCAGTGGGCGCCGAGGGCTGGCCACAGCTTTCGGGGCTGGCCCCTTTGGCGTGGGAGAAATCCCCGGACGTTCGCAAGCCCCGTGCCGGCTCCGGGCAAAAAAAACGCCGCCGAGCGGGCCTCATACGTCGGGGCCTGGGCAGCACAGGGGAGACCGCAGCCCCAGGCTCGCTGGTGCCGTGGAAGAGGCGGCAGTGGGCGCCGAGGGCTGGCCACAGCTTTCGGGGCTGGCCCCTTTGGCGTGGGAGAAATCCCCGGACGTTCGCAAGCCCCGTGCCGGCTCCAGGCAAAAAAAAACGCCGGCGAGCGAGCCTCATACGTCGGGGCCTGGAAAGCACAGGGGAGACCGCAGCCCCAGGCTCGCTGGTGCCGTGGAAGCGGCGGCAGTGGGCGCCGAGGGCTGGCCACAGCTTTCGGGGCTGGCCCCTTTGGCGTGGGAGAAATCCCCGGACGTTCGCAAGCCCCGTGCCGGCTCCGGGCAAAAAAAAAACGCCGCCGAGCGGGCCTCATACGTCGGGGCCTGGGCAGCACAGGGGAGACCGCAGCCCCAGGCTCGCTGGTGCTGTGGAAGCGGCGGCAGTGGGGGCCGAGGGCTGGCCACAGCTTTCGGGGCTGGCCCCTTTGGCGTGGGAGAAATCCCCGGACGTTCGCAAGCCCCGTGCCGGCTCCGGGCAAAAAAAAACGCCGCCGAGCGGGCCTCATACGTCGGGGCCTGGGCAGCACAGGGGAGACCGCAGCCCCAGGCTCGCTGGTGCCATGGAAGCGGCGGCAGTGGGCGCCGAGGGCTGGCCACAGCTTTCGGGGCTGGCCCCTTTGGCGTGGGAGAAATCCCCGGACGTTCGCAAGCCCCGTGCCGGCTCCGGGCAAAAAAAACGCCGCCGAGCGGGCCTCGTACGTCGGGGCCTGTGCAGCACAGGGGAGACCGCAGCCCCAGGCTCGCTGGTGCCGTGGAAGCGGCGGCAGTGGGCGCCGAGGGCTGGCCACAGCTTTCGGGGCTGGCCCCTTTGGCGTGGGAGAAATCCCCGGACGTTCGCAAGCCCCGTGCCGGCTCCGGGCAAAAAAAAACGCCGCCGAGCGGGCCTCATACGTCGGGGCCTGGAAAGCACAGGGGAGACCGCAGCCCCAGGCTCGCTGGTGCCGTGGAAGCGGCGGCAGTGGGCGCCGAGGGCTGGCCACAGCTTTCGGGGCTGGCCCCTTTGGCGTGGGAGAAATCCCCGGACGTTCGCAAGCCCCGTGCCGGCTCCGGGCAAAAAAAAACGCCGCCGAGCGGGCCTCATACGTCGGGGCCTGGGCAGCACAGGGGAGACCGCAGCCCCAGGCTCGCTGGTGCCGTGGAAGCGGCGGCAGTGGGCGCCGAGGGCTGGCCACAGCTTTCGGGGCTGGCCCCTTTGGCGTGGGAGAAATCCCCGGACGTTCGCAAGCCCCGTGCCGGCTCCAGGCAAAAAAAACGCCGGCGAGCGAGCCTCATACGTCGGGGCCTGGAAAGCACAGGGGAGACCGCAGCCCCAGGCTCGCTGGTGCCGTGGAAGCGGCGGCAGTGGGCGCCGAGGGCTGGCCACAGCTTTCGGGGCTGGCCCCTTTGGCGTGGGAGAAATCCCCGGACGTTCGCAAGCCCCGTGCCGGCTCCGGGCAAAAAAAACGCCGCCGAGCGGGCCTCATACGTCGGGGCCTGGGCAGCACAGGGGAGACCGCAGCCCCAGGCTTGCTGGTGCCGTGGAAGCGGCGGCAGTGGGCGCCGAGGGCTGGCCACAGCTTTCGGGGCTGGCCCCTTTGGCGTGGGAGAAATCCCCGGACGTTCGCAAGCCCCGTGCCGGCTCCAGGCAAAAAAAAACGCCGCCGAGCGGGCCTCATACGTCGGGGCCTGGAAAGCACAGGGGAGACCGCAGCCCCAGGCTCGCTGGTGCCGTGGAAGCGGCGGCAGTGGGCGCCGAGGGCGGGCCACAGCTTTCGGGGCTGGCCCCTTTGGCGTGGGAGAAATCCCCGGACGTTCGCAAGCCCCGTGCCGGCTCCGGGCAAAAAAAAACGCCGCCGAGCGGGCCTCATACGTCGGGGCCTCGGCAGCACAGGGGAGACCGCAGCCCCAGGCTCGCTGGTGCCGTGGAAGCGGCGGCAGTGGGCGCCGAGGGCTGGCCACAGCTTTCAGGGCTGGCCCCTTTGGCGTGGGAGAAATCCCTGGACGTTCGCAAGCCCCGTGCCGGCTCCGGGCAAAAAAAACGCCGCCGAGCGGGCCTCATACGTCGGGGCCTGGGCAGCACAGGGGAGACCGCAGCCCCAGGCTCGCTGGTGCCGTGGAAGCGGCGGCAGTGGGCGCCGAGGGCTGGCCACAGCTTTCGGGGCTGGCCCCTTTGGCGTGGGAGAAATCCCCGGACGTTCGCAAGCCCCGTGCCGGCTCCGGGCAAAAAAAACCGCCGCCGAGCGGGTCTCATACGTCGGGGCCTGGGCAGCACAGGGGAGACCGCAGCCCCAGGCTCGCTGGTGCTGTGGAAGCGGCGGCAGTGGGCGCCGAGGGCTGGCCACAGCTTTCGGGGCTGGCCCCTTTGGCGTGGGAGAAATCCCCGGACGTTCGCAAGCCCCGTGCCGGCTCCGGGCAAAAAAAACGCCGCCGAGCGGGCCTCATACGTCGGGGCCTGGGCAGCACAGGGGAGACCGCAGCCCCAGGCTCGCTGGTGCCGTGGAAGCGGCGGCAGTGGGCGCCGAGGGCTGGCCACAGCTTTCGGGGCTGGCCCCTTTGGCGTGGGAGAAATCCCCGGACGTTCGCAAGCCCCGTGCCGGCTCCGGGCAAAAAAAACGCCGCCGAGCGGGCCTCATACGTCGGGGCCTGGGCAGCACAGGGGAGACCGCAGCCCCAGGCTCGCTGGTGCCGTGGAAGCGGCGGCAGTGGGCGCCGAGGGCTGGCCACAGCTTTTGGGGCTGGCCCCTTTGGCGTGGGAGAAATCCCCGGACGTTCGCAAGCCCCGTGCCGGCTCCAGGCAAAAAAAACGCCGCCGAGCGGGCCTCATACGTCGGGGCCTGGAAAGCACAGGGGAGACCGCAGCCCCAGGCTCGCTGGTGCCGTGGAAGCGGCGGCAGTGGGCGCCGAGGGCCGGCCACAGCTTTCGGGGCTGGCCCCTTTGGCGTGGGAGAAATCCCCGGACGTTCGCAAGCCCCGTGCCGGCTCCGGGCAAAAAAAACGCCGCCGAGCGGGCCTCATACGTCGGGGCCTCGGCAGCACAGGGGAGACCGCAGCCCCAGGCTCGCTGGTGCCGTGGAAGCGGCGGCAGTGGGCGCCGAGGGCTGGCCACAGCTTTCGGGGCTGGCCCCTTTGGCGTGGGAGAAATCCCTGGACGTTCGCAAGCCCCGTGCCGGCTCCGGGCAAAAAAAACGCCGCCGAGCGGGCCTCATACGTCGGGGCCTGGGCAGCACAGGGGAGACCGCAGCCCCAGGCTCGCTGGTGCCGTGGAAGCGGCGGCAGTGGGCGCCGAGGGCTGGCCACAGCTTTCGGGGCTGGCCCCTTTGGCGTGGGAGAAATCCCCGGACGTTCGCAAGCCCCGTGCCGGCTCCGGGCAAAAAAAACGCCGCCGAGCGGGTCTCATACGTCGGGGCCTGGGCAGCACAGGGGAGACCGCAGCCCCAGACTCGCTGGTGCTGTGGAAGCGGCGGCAGTGGGCGCCGAGGGCTGGCCACAGCTTTCGGGGCTGGCCCCTTTGGCGTGGGAGAAATCCCCGGACGTTCGCAAGCCCCGTGCCGGCTCCGGGCAAAAAAAACGCCGCCGAGCGGGCCTCATACGTCGGGGCCTGGGCAGCACAGGGGAGACCGCAGCCCCAGGCTCGCTGGTGCCGTGGAAGCGGCGGCAGTGGGCGCCGAGGGCTGGCCACAGCTTTCGGGGCTGGCCCCTTTGGCGTGGGAGAAATCCCCGGACGTTCGCAAGCCCCGTGCCGGCTCCGGGCAAAAAAAAACGCCGCCGAGCGGGCCTCATACGTCGGGGCCTGGGCAGCACAGGGGAGACCGCAGCCCCAGGCTCGCTGGTGCCGTGGAAGCGGCGGCAGTGGGCGCCGAGGGCTGGCCACAGCTTTCGGGGCTGGCCCCTTTGGCGTGGGAGAAATCCCCGGACGTTCGCAAGCCCTGTGCCGGCTCCAGGCAAAAAAAACGCCGCCGAGCGGGCCTCATACGTCGGGGCCTGGAAAGCACAGGGGAGACCGCAGCCCCAGGCTCGCTGGTGCCGTGGAAGCGGCGGCAGTGGGCGCCGAGGGCCGGCCACAACTTTCGGGGCTGGCCCCTTTGGCGTGGGAGAAATCCCCGGACGTTCGCAAGCCCCGTGCCGGCTCCGGGCAAAAAAAACGCCGCCGAGCGGGCCTCATACGTCGGGGCCTGGGCAGCACAGGGGAGACCGCAGCCCCAGGCTCGCTGGTGCCGTGGAAGCGGCGGCAGTGGGCGCCGAGGGCTGGCCACAGCTTTCGGGGCTGGCCCCTTTGGCGTGGGAGAAATCCCCGGACGTTCGCAAGCCCCGTGCCGGCTCCGGGCAAAAAAAAACGCCGCCGAGCGGGCCTCATACGTCGGGGCTTGGGCAGCACAGGGGAGACCGCAGCCCCAGGCTCGCTGGTGCCGTGGAAGCGGCGGCAGTGGGCGCCGAGGGCTGGCCACAGCTTTCGGGGCTGGCCCCTTTGGCGTGGGAGAAATCCCCGGACGTTCGCAAGCCCCGTGCCGGCTCCGGGCAAAAAAAAACGCCGCCGAGCAGGCCTCATACGTCGGGGCCTGGGCAGCACAGGGGAGACCGCAGCCCCAGGCTCGCTGGTGCCGTGGAAGCGGCGGCAGTGGGCGCCGAGGGCTGGCCACAGCTTTCGGGGCTGGCCCCTTTGGCATGGGAGAAATCCCCGGACGTTCGCAAGCCCCGTGCCGGCTCCGGGCAAAAAAAACGCCGCCGAGCGGGCCTCATACGTCGGGACCTGGGCAGCACAGGGGAGACCGCAGCCCCAGGCTCGCTGGTGCCGTGGAAGCGGCGGCAGTGGGCGCCGAGGGCTGGCCACAGCTTTCGGGGCTGGCCCCTTTGGCGTGGGAGAAATCCCCGGACGTTCGCAAGCCCCGTGCCGGCTCCGGGCAAAAAAAAACGCCGCCGAGCGGGCCTCATACGTCGGGGCCTGGGCAGCACAGGGGAGACCGCAGCCCCAGGCTCGCTGGTGCCGTGGAAGCGGCGGCAGTGGGCGCCGAGGGCCGGCCACAGCTTTCGGGGCTGGCCCCTTTGGCGTGGGAGAAATCCCCGGACGTTCGCAAGCCCCGTGCCGGCTCCGGGCAAAAAAAAACGCCGCCGAGCGGGCCTCATACGTCGGGGCCTGGGCAGCACAGGGGAGACCGCAGCCCCAGGCTCGCTGGTGCCGTGGAAGCGGCGGCAGTGGGCGCCGAGGGCTGGCCACAGCTTTCGGGGCTGGCCCCTTTGGCGTGGGAGAAATCCCCGGACGTTCGCAAGCCCCGTGCCGGCTCCGGGCAAAAAAAACGCCGCCGAGCGGGCCTCATACGTCGGGGCCTGGGCAGCACAGGGGAGACCGCAGCCCCAGGCTTGCTGGTGCCGTGGAAGCGGCGGCAGTGGGCGCCGAGGGCTGGCCACAGCTTTCGGGGCTGGCCCCTTTGGCGTGGGAGAAATCCCCGGACGTTCGCAAGCCCCGTGCCGGCTCCAGGCAAAAAAAACGCCGCCGAGCGGGCCTCATACGTCGGGGCCTGGAAAGCACAGGGGAGACCGCAGCCCCAGGCTCGCTGGTGCCGTGGAAGCGGCGGCAGTGGGCGCCGAGGGCGGGCCACAGCTTTCGGGGCTGGCCCCTTTGGCGTGGGAGAAATCCCCGGACGTTCGCAAGCCCCGTGCCGGCTCCGGGCAAAAAAAAACGCCGCCGAGCGGGCCTCATACGTCGGGGCCTCGGCAGCACAGGGGAGACCGCAGCCCCAGGCTCGCTGGTGCCGTGGAAGCGGCGGCAGTGGGCGCCGAGGGCTGGCCACAGCTTTCGGGGCTGGCCCCTTTGGCGTGGGAGAAATCCCTGGACGTTCGCAAGCCCCGTGCCGGCTCCGGGCAAAAAAAACGCCGCCGAGCGGGCCTCATACGTCGGGGCCTGGGCAGCACAGGGGAGACCGCAGCCCCAGGCTCGCTGGTGCCGTGGAAGCGGCGGCAGTGGGCGCCGAGGGCTGGCCACAGCTTTCGGGGCTGGCCCCTTTGGCGTGGGAGAAATCCCCGGACGTTCGCAAGCCCCGTGCCGGCTCCGGGCAAAAAAAACGCCGCCGAGCGGGTCTCATACGTCGGGGCCTGGGCAGCACAGGGGAGACCGCAGCCCCAGGCTCGCTGGTGCTGTGGAAGCGGCGGCAGTGGGCGCCGAGGGCTGGCCACAGCTTTCGGGGCTGGCCCCTTTGGCGTGGGAGAAATCCCCGGACGTTCGCAAGCCCCGTGCCGGCTCCGGGCAAAAAAAACGCCGCCGAGCGGGCCTCATACGTCGGGGCCTGGGCAGCACAGGGGAGACCGCAGCCCCAGGCTCGCTGGTGCCGTGGAAGCGGCGGCAGTGGGCGCCGAGGGCTGGCCACAGCTTTCGGGGCTGGCCCCTTTGGCGTGGGAGAAATCCCCGGACGTTCGCAAGCCCCGTGCCGGCTCCGGGCAAAAAAAACGCCGCCGAGCGGGCCTCATTCGTCGGGGCCTGGGCAGCACAGGGGAGACCGCAGCCCCAGGCTCGCTGGTGCCGTGGAAGCGGCGGCAGTGGGCGCCGAGGGCTGGCCACAGCTTTCGGGGCTGGCCCCTTTGGCGTGGGAGAAATCCCCGGACGTTCGCAAGCCCCGTGCCGGCTCCAGGCAAAAAAAACGCCGCCGAGCGGGCCTCATACGTCGGGGCCTGGAAAGCACAGGGGAGACCGCAGCCCCAGGCTCGCTGGTGCCGTGGAAGCGGCGGCAGTGGGCGCCGAGGGCCGGCCACAGCTTTCGGGGCTGGCCCCTTTGGCGTGGGAGAAATCCCCGGACGTTCGCAAGCCCCGTGCCGGCTCCAGGCAAAAAAAACGCCGCCGAGCGGGCCTCATACGTCGGGGCCTGGGCAGCACAGGGGAGACCGCAGCCCCAGGCTCGCTGGTGCCGTGGAAGCGGCGGCAGTGGGCGCCGAGGGCTGGCCACAGCTTTCGGGGCTGGCCCCTTTGGCGTGGGAGAAATCCCCGGACGTTCGCAAGCCCCGTGCCGGCTCCGGGCAAAAAAAAACGCCGCCGAGCGGGCCTCATACGTCGGGGCCTGGGCAGCACAGGGGAGACCGCAGCCCCAGGCTCGCTGGTGCCGTGGAAGCGGCGGCAGTGGGCGCCGAGGGCTGGCCACAGCTTTCGGGGCTGGCCCCTTTGGCGTGGGAGAAATCCCCGGACGTTCGCAAGCCCCGTGCCGGCTCCGGGCAAAAAAAAACGCCGCCGAGCAGGCCTCATACGTCGGGGCCTGGGCAGCACAGGGGAGACCGCAGCCCCAGGCTCGCTGGTGCCGTGGAAGCGGCGGCAGTGGGCGCCGAGGGCTGGCCACAGCTTTCGGGGCTGGCCCCTTTGGCATGGGAGAAATCCCCGGACGTTCGCAAGCCCCGTGCCGGCTCCAGGCAAAAAAAACGCCGCCGAGCGGGCCTCATACGTCGGGACCTGGGCAGCACAGGGGAGACCGCAGCCCCAGGCTCGCTGGTGCCGTGGGAGCGGCGGCAGTGGGCGCCGAGGGCTGGCCACAGCTTTCGGGGCTGGCCCCTTTGGCGTGGGAGAAATCCCCGGACGTTCGCAAGCCCCGTGCCGGCTCCGGGCAAAAAAAACGCCGCCGAGCGGGCCTCATACGTCGGGGCCTGGGCAGCACAGGGGAGACCGCAGCCCCAGGCTCGCTGGTGCTGTGGAAGCGGCGGCAGTGGGCGCCGAGGGCTGGCCACAGCTTTCGGGGCTGGCCCCTTTGGCGTGGGAGAAATCCCCGGACGTTCGCAAGCCCCGTGCCGGCTCCGGGCAAAAAAAAACGCCGCCGAGCGGGCCTCATACGTCGGAACCTGGGCAGCACAGGGGAGACCGCAGCCCCAGGCTCGCTGGTGCCGTGGAAGCGGCGGCAGTGGGCGCCGAGGGCCGGCCACAGCTTTCGGGGCTGGCCCCTTTGGCGTGGGAGAAATCCCCGGACGTTCGCAAGCCCCGTGCCGGCTCCGGGCAAAAAAAACGCCGCCGAGCGGGCCTCATACGTCGGGGCCTGGGCAGCACAGGGGAGACCGCAGCCCCAGGCTCGCTGGTGCCGTGGAAGCGGCGGCAGTGGGCGCCGAGGGCTGGCCACAGCTTTCGGGGCTGGCCCCTTTGGCGTGGGAGAAATCCCCGGACGTTCGCAAGCCCCGTGCCGGCTCCGGGAAAAAAAAAACGCCGCCGAGCGAGCCTCATACGTCGGGACCTCGGCAGCACAGGGGAGACCGCAGCCCCAGGCTCGCTGGTGCCGTGGAAGCGGCGGCAGTGGGCGCCGAGGGCTGGCCACAGCTTTCGGGGCTGGCCCCTTTGGCGTGGGAGAAATCCCCGGACGTTCGCAAGCCCCGTGCCGGCTCCGGGCAAAAAAAAACGCCGCCGAGCGGGCCTCATACGTCGGGGCCTGGGCAGCACAGGGGAGACCGCAGCCCCAGGCTTGCTGGTGCTGTGGAAGCGGCGGCAGTGGGCGCCGAGGGCTGGCCACAGCTTTCGGGGCTGGCCCCTTTGGCGTGGGAGAAATCCCCGGACGTTCGCAAGCCCCGTGCCGGCTCCGGGCAAAAAAAACGCCGCCGAGCGGGCCTCATACGTCGGGGCCTGGGCAGCACAGGGGAGACCGCAGCCCCAGGCTCGCTGGTGCCGTGGAAGCGGCGGCAGTGGGCGCCGAGGGCTGGCCACAGCTTTCGGGGCTGGCCCCTTTGGCGTGGGAGAAATCCCCGGACGTTCGCAAGCCCCGTGCCGGCTCCAGGCAAAAAAAAACGCCGCCGAGCGGGCCTCATACGTCGGGGCCTGGAAAGCACAGGGGAGACCACAGCCCCAGGCTCGCTGGTGCCGTGGAAGCGGCGGCAGTGGGCGCCGAGGGCTGGCCACAGCTTTCGGGGCTGGCCCCTTTGGCGTGGGAGAAATCCCCGGACGTTCGCAAGCCCCGTGCCGGCTCCGGGCAAAAAAAACGCCGCCGAGCGGGCCTCATACGTCGGGGCCTGGAAAGCACAGGGGAGACCGCAGCCCCAGGCTCGCTGGTGCCGTGGAAGCGGCGGCAGTGGGCGCCGAGGGCTGGCCACAGCTTTCGGGGCTGGCCCCTTTGGCGTGGGAGAAATCCCCGGACGTTCGCAAGCCCCGTGCCGGCTCCGGGCAAAAAAAAACGCCGCCGAGCGGGCCTCATACGTCGGGGCCTGGGCAGCACAGGGGAGACCGCAGCCCCAGGCTCGCTGGTGCCGTGGAAGCGGCGGCAGTGGGCGCCGAGGGCTGGCCACAGCTTTCGGGGCTGGCCCCTTTGGCGTGGGAGAAATCCCCGGACGTTCGCAAGCCCCGTGCCGGCTCCGGGCAAAAAAAAACGCCGCCGAGCGGGCCTCATACGTTGGGGCCTGGGCAGCACAGGGGAGACCGCAGCCCCAGGCTCGCTGGTGCCGTGGAAGCGGCGGCAGTGGGCGCCGAGGGCTGGCCACAGCTTTCGGGGCTGGCCCCTTTGGCGTGGGAGAAATCCCCGGACGTTCGCAAGCCCCGTGCCGGCTCCGGGCAAAAAAAAACGCCGCCGAGCGGGCCTCATACGTCGGGGCCTGGAAAGCACAGGGGAGACCGCAGCCCCAGGCTCGCTGGTGCCGTGGAAGCGGCGGCAGTGGGCGCCGAGGGCTGGCCACAGCTTTCGGGGCTGGCCCCTTTGGCGTGGGAGAAATCCCCGGACGTTCGCAAGCCCCGTGCCGGCTCCGGGCAAAAAAAACGCCGCCGAGCGGGCCTCATACGTCGGGACCTCGGCAGCACAGGGGAGACCGCAGCCCCAGGCTCGCTGGTGCCGTGGAAGAGGCGGCAGTGGGCGCCGAGGGCTGGCCACAGCTTTCGGGGCTGGCCCCTTTGGCGTGGGAGAAATCCCCGGACGTTCGCAAGCCCCGTGCCGGCTCCGGGCAAAAAAAACGCCGCCGAGCGGGCCTCATACGTCGGGACCTCGGCAGCACAGGGGAGACCGCAGCCCCAGGCTCGCTGGTGCCGTGGAAGCGGCGGCAGTGGGCGCCGAGGGCTGGCCACAGCTTTCGGGGCTGGCCCCTTTGGCGTGGGAGAAATCCCCGGACGTTCGCAAGCCCCGTGCCGGCTCCGGGCAAAAAAAACGCCGCCGAGCGGGCCTCATACGTCGGGGCCTGGGCAGCACAGGGGAGACCGCAGCCCCAGGCTCGCTGGTGCCGTGGAAGCGGCGGCAGTGGGCGCCGAGGGCTGGCCACAGCTTTCGGGGCTGGCCCCTTTGGCGTGGGAGAAATCCCCGGACGTTCGCAAGCCCCGTGCCGGCTCCGGGCAAAAAAAAACGCCGCCGAGCGGGCCTCATACGTCGGGGCCTGGGCAGCACAGGGGAGACCGCAGCCCCAGGCTCGCTGGTGCCGTGGAAGCGGCGGCAGTGGGCGCCGAGGGCTGGCCACAGCTTTCGGGGCTGGCCCCTTTGGCGTGGGAGAAATCCCCGGACGTTCGCAAGCCCCGTGCCGGCTCCGGGCAAAAAAAAACGCCACCGAGCGGGCCTCATACGTCGGGGCCTGGGCAGCACAGGGGAGACCGCAGCCCCAGGCTCGCTGGTGCCGTGGAAGAGGCGGCAGTGGGCGCCGAGGGCTGGCCACAGCTTTCGGGGCTGGCCCCTTTGGCGTGGGAGAAATCCCCGGACGTTCGCAAGCCCCGTGCCGGCTCCGGGCAAAAAAAACGCCGCCGAGCGGGCCTCATACGTCGGGACCTCGGCAGCACAGGGGAGACCGCAGCCCCAGGCTCGCTGATGCCGTGGAAGCGGCGGCAGTGGGCGCCGAGGGCTGGCCACAGCTTTCGGGGCTGGCCCCTTTGGCGTGGGAGAAATCCCCGGACGTTCGCAAGCCCCGTGCCGGCTCCGGGCAAAAAAAACGCCGCCGAGCGGGCCTCATACGTCGGGGCCTGGGCAGCACAGGGGAGACCGCAGCCCCAGGCTCGCTGGTGCCGTGGAAGCGGCGGCAGTGGGCGCCGAGGGCTGGCCACAGCTTTTGGGGCTGGCCCCTTTGGCGTGGGAGAAATCCCCGGACGTTCGCAAGCCCCGTGCCGGCTCCAGGCAAAAAAAACGCCGGCGAGCGAGCCTCATACGTCGGGGCCTGGAAAGCACAGGGGAGACCGCAGCCCCAGGCTCGCTGGTGCCGTGGAAGCGGCGGCAGTGGGCGCCGAGGGCTGGCCACAGCTTTCGGGGCTGGCCCCTTTGGCGTGGGAGAAATCCCCGGACGTTCGCAAGCCCCGTGCCGGCTCCGGGCAAAAAAAACGCCGCCGAGCGGGCCTCATACGTCGGGGCCTGGGCAGCACAGGGGAGACCGCAGCCCCAGGCTCGCTGGTGCCGTGGAAGCGGCGGCAGTGGGCGCCGAGGGCTGGCCACAGCTTTCGGGGCTGGCCCCTTTGGCGTGGGAGAAATCCCCGGACGTTCGCAAGCCCCGTGCCGGCTCCGGGCAAAAAAAAACGCCGCCGAGCGGGCCTCATACGTCGGGGCCTGGGCAGCACAGGGGAGACCGCAGCCCCAGGCTCGCTGGTGCCGTGGAAGCGGCGGCAGTGGGCGCCGAGGGCTGGCCACAGCTTTCAGGGCTGGCCCCTTTGGCGTGGGAGAAATCCCCGGACGTTCGCAAGCCCCGTGCCGGCTCCGGGCAAAAAAAAAAACGCCGCCGAGCGGGCCTCATACGTCGGGGCCTGGGCAGCACAGGGGAGACCGCAGCCCCAGGCTCGCTGGTGCCGTGGAAGCGGCGGCAGTGGGCGCCGAGGGCTGGCCACAGCTTTCGGGGCTGGCCCCTTTGGCGTGGGAGAAATCCCCGGACGTTCGCAAGCCCCGTGCCGGCTCCGGGCAAAAAAAACGCCGCCGAGCGGGCCTCATACGTCGGGGCCTGGGCAGCACAGGGGAGACCGCAGCCCCAGGCTCGCTGGTGCCGTGGAAGAGGCGGCAGTGGGCGCCGAGGGCTGGCCACAGCTTTCGGGGCTGGCCCCTTTGGCGTGGGAGAAATCCCCGGACGTTCGCAAGCCCCGTGCCGGCTCCAGGCAAAAAAAACGCCGGCGAGCGAGCCTCATACGTCGGGGCCTGGAAAGCACAGGGGATACCGCAGCCCCAGGCTCGCTGCTGCCGTGGAAGCGGCGGCAGTGGGCGCCGAGGGCTGGCCACAGCTTTCGGGGCTGGCCCCTTTGGCGTGGGAGAAATCCCCGGACGTTCGCAAGCCCCGTGCCGGCTCCGGGCAAAAAAAACGCCGCCGAGCGGGCCTCATACGTCGGGGCCTGGGCAGCACAGGGGAGACCGCAGCCCCAGGCTCGCTGGTGCTGTGGAAGCGGCGGCAGTGGGGGCCGAGGGCTGGCCACAGCTTTCGGGGCTGGCCCCTTTGGCGTGGGAGAAATCCCCGGACGTTCGCAAGCCCCGTGCCGGCTCCGGGCAAAAAAAAACGCCGCCGAGCGGGCCTCATACGTCGGGGCCTGGGCAGCACAGGGGAGACCGCAGCCCCAGGCTCGCTGGTGCCATGGAAGCGGCGGCAGTGGGCGCCGAGGGCTGGCCACAGCTTTCGGGGCTGGCCCCTTTGGCGTGGGAGAAATCCCCGGACGTTCGCAAGCCCCGTGCCGGCTCCGGGCAAAAAAAAACGCCGCCGAGCGGGCCTCGTACGTCGGGGCCTGTGCAGCACAGGGGAGACCGCAGCCCCAGGCTCGCTGGTGCCGTGGAAGCGGCGGCAGTGGGCGCCGAGGGCTGGCCACAGCTTTCGGGGCTGGCCCCTTTGGCGTGGGAGAAATCCCCGGACGTTCGCAAGCCCCGTGCCGGCTCCGGGCAAAAAAAACGCCGCCGAGCGGGCCTCATACGTCGGGGCCTGGAAAGCACAGGGGAGACCGCAGCCCCAGGCTCGCTGGTGCCGTGGAAGCGGCGGCAGTGGGCGCCGAGGGCTGGCCACAGCTTTCGGGGCTGGCCCCTTTGGCGTGGGAGAAATCCCCGGACGTTCGCAAGCCCCGTGCCGGCTCCGGGCAAAAAAAACGCCGCCGAGCGGGCCTCATACGTCGGGGCCTCGGCAGCACAGGGGAGACCGCAGCCCCAGGCTCGCTGGTGCCGTGGAAGCGGCGGCAGTGGGCGCCGAGGGCTGGCCACAGCTTTCGGGGCTGGCCCCTTTGGCGTGGGAGAAATCCCCGGACGTTCGCAAGCCCCGTGCCGGCTCCGGGCAAAAAAAACGCCGCCGAGCGGGCCTCATACGTCGGGGCCTGGGCAGCACAGGGGAGACCGCAGCCCCAGGCTCGCTGGTGCCGTGGAAGCGGCGGCAGTGGGCGCCGAGGGCTGGCCACAGCTTTCGGGGCTGGCCCCTTTGGCGTGGGAGAAATCCCCGGACGTTCGCAAGCCCCGTGCCGGCTCCGGGCAAAAAAAACGCCGCCGAGCGGGCCTCATACGTCGGGGCCTGGGCAGCACAGGGGAGACCGCAGCCCCAGGCTCGCTGGTGCCGTGGAAGCGGCGGCAGTGGGCGCCGAGGGCTGGCCACAGCTTTCGGGGCTGGCCCCTTTGGCGTGGGAGAAATCCCCGGACGTTCGCAAGCCCCGTGCCGGCTCCGGGCAAAAAAAACGCCGCCGAGCGGGCCTCATACGTCGGGGCCTGGGCAGCACAGGGGAGACCGCAGCCCCAGGCTCGCTGGTGCTGTGGAAGCGGCGGCAGTGGGCGCCGAGGGCTGGCCACAGCTTTCGGGGCTGGCCCCTTTGGCGTGGGAGAAATCCCCGGACGTTCGCAAGCCCCGTGCCGGCTCCGGGCAAAAAAAACGCCGCCGAGCGGGCCTCATACGTCGGGGCCTGGGCAGCACAGGGGAGACCGCAGCCCCAGGCTCGCTGGTGCCGTGGAAGCGGCGGCAGTGGGCGCCGAGGGCTGGCCACAGCTTTCGGGGCTGGCCCCTTTGGCGTGGGAGAAATCCCCGGACGTTCGCAAGCCCCGTGCCGGCTCCGGGCAAAAAAAACGCCGCCGAGCGGGCCTCATACGTCGGGGCCTGGGCAGCACAGGGGAGACCGCAGCCCCAGGCTCGCTGGTGCCGTGGAAGCGGCGGCAGTGGGCGCCGAGGGCTGGCCACAGCTTTCGGGGCTGGCCCCTTTGGCGTGGGAGAAATCCCCGGACGTTCGCAAGCCCCGTGCCGGCTCCAGGCAAAAAAAACGCCGCCGAGCGGGCCTCATACGTCGGGACCTGGGCAGCACAGGGGAGACCACAGCCCCAGGCTCGCTGGTGCCGTGGAAGCGGCGGCAGTGGGCGCCGAGGGCTGGCCACAGCTTTCGGGGCTGGCCCCTTTGGCGTGGGAGAAATCCCCAGACGTTCGCAAGCCCCGTGCCGGCTCCGGGCAAAAAAAACGCCGCCGAGCGGGCCTCATACGTCGGGGCCTGGGCAGCACAGGGGAGACCGCAGCCCCAGGCTCGCTGGTGCCGTGGAAGCGGCGGCAGTGGGCGCCGAGGGCTGGCCACAGCTTTCGGGGCTGGCCCCTTTGGCGTGGGAGAAATCCCCGGACGTTCGCAAGCCCCGTGCCGGCTCCGGGCAAAAAAAACGCCGCCGAGCGGGCCTCATACGTCGGGGCCTGGGCAGCACAGGGGAGACCGCAGCCCCAGGCTCGCTGGTGCCGTGGAAGCGGCGGCAGTGGGCGCCGAGGGCTGGCCACAGCTTTCGGGGCTGGCCCCTTTGGCGTGGGAGAAATCCCCGGACGTTCGCAAGCCCCGTGCCGGCTCCGGGCAAAAAAAACGCCGCCGAGCGGGCCTCATACGTCGGGGCCTGGGCAGCACAGGGGAGACCGCAGCCCCAGGCTCGCCGGTGCCGTGGAAGCGGCGGCAGTGGGCGCCGAGGGCTGGCCACAGCTTTCGGGGCTGGCCCCTTTGGCGTGGGAGAAATCCCCGGACGTTCGCAAGCCCCGTGCCGGCTCCGGGCAAAAAAAACCGCCGCCGAGCGGGCCTCATACGTCAGGGCCTGGGCAGCACAGGGGAGACCGCAGCCCCAGGCTCGCTGGTGCCGTGGAAGCGGCGGCAGTGGGCGCCGAGGGCTGGCCACAGCTTTCGGGGCTGGCCCCTTTGGCGTGGGAGAAATCCCCGGACGTTCGCAAGCCCCGTGCCGGCTCCGGGCAAAAAAAACGCCGCCGAGCGGGCCTCATACGTCGGGGCCTGGGCAGCACAGGGGAGACCGCAGCCCCAGGCTCGCTGGTGCCGTGGAAGCGGCGGCAGTGGGCGCCGAGGGCTGGCCACAGCTTTCGGGGCTGGCCCCTTTGGCGTGGGAGAAATCCCCGGACGTTCGCAAGCCCCGTGCCGGCTCCGGGAAAAAAAAAACGCCGCCGAGCGAGCCTCATACGTCGGGACCTCGGCAGCACAGGGGAGACCGCAGCCCCAGGCTCGCTGGTGCCGTGGAAGCGGCGGCAGTGGGCGCCGAGGGCTGGCCACAGCTTTCGGGGCTGGCCCCTTTGGCGTGGGAGAAATCCCCGGACGTTCGCAAGCCCCGTGCCGGCTCCGGGCAAAAAAAACGCCGCCGAGCGGGCCTCATACGTCGGGGCCTGGGCAGCACAGGGGAGACCGCAGCCCCAGGCTCGCTGGTGCCGTGGAAGCGGCGGCAGTGGGCGCCGAGGGCTGGCCACAGCTTTCGGGGCTGGCCCCTTTGGCGTGGGAGAAATCCCCGGACGTTCGCAAGCCCCGTGCCGGCTCCGGGCAAAAAAAAACGCCGGCGAGCGAGCCTCATACGTCGGGGCCTGGGCAGCACAGGGGAGACCGCAGCCCCAGGCTCGCTGGTGCCGTGGAAGCGGCGGCAGTGGGCGCCGAGGGCTGGCCACAGCTTTCGGGGCTGGCCCCTTTGGCGTGGGAGAAATCCCCGGACGTTCGCAAGCCCCGTGCCGGCTCCGGGCAAAAAAAACGCCGCCGAGCGGGCCTCATACGTCGGGGCCTGGGCAGCACAGGGGAGACCGCAGCCCCAGGCTCGCTGGTGCCGTGGAAGCGGCGGCAGTGGGCGCCGAGGGCTGGCCACAGCTTTCGGGGCTGGCCCCTTTGGCGTGGGAGAAATCCCCGGACGTTCGCAAGCCCCGTGCCGGCTCCGGGCAAAAAAAACGCCACCGAGCGGGCCTCATACGTCGGGGCCTGGGCAGCACAGGGGAGACCGCAGCCCCAGGCTCGCTGGTGCCGTGGAAGAGGCGGCAGTGGGCGCCGAGGGCTGGCCACAGCTTTCGGGGCTGGCCCCTTTGGCGTGGGAGAAATCCCCGGACGTTCGCAAGCCCCGTGCCGGCTCCGGGCAAAAAAAAACGCCGCCGAGCGGGCCTCATACGTCGGGACCTCGGCAGCACAGGGGAGACCGCAGCCCCAGGCTCGCTGGTGCCGTGGAAGCGGCGGCAGTGGGCGCCGAGGGCTGGCCACAGCTTTCGGGGCTGGCCCCTTTGGCGTGGGAGAAATCCCCGGACGTTCGCAAGCCCCGTGCCGGCTCCGGGCAAAAAAAACGCCGCCGAGCGGGCCTCATACGTCGGGGCCTGGGCAGCACAGGGGAGACCGCAGCCCCAGGCTCGCTGGTGCCGTGGAAGAGGCGGCAGTGGGCGCCGAGGGCTGGCCACAGCTTTCGGGGCTGGCCCCTTTGGCGTGGGAGAAATCCCCGGACGTTCGCAAGCCCCGTGCCGGCTCCGGGCAAAAAAAAACGCCGCCGAGCGGGCCTCATACGTCGGGACCTCGGCAGCACAGGGGAGACCGCAGCCCCAGGCTCGCTGGTGCCGTGGAAGCGGCGGCAGTGGGCGCCGAGGGCTGGCCACAGCTTTCGGGGCTGGCCCCTTTGGCGTGGGAGAAATCCCCGGACGTTCGCAAGCCCCGTGCCGGCTCCGGGCAAAAAAAACGCCGCCGAGCGGGCCTCATACGTCGGGACCTCGGCAGCACAGGGGAGACCGCAGCCCCAGGCTCGCTGGTGCCGTGGAAGAGGCGGCAGTGGGCGCCGAGGGCTGGCCACAGCTTTCGGGGCTGGCCCCTTTGGCGTGGGAGAAATCCCCGGACGTTCGCAAGCCCCGTGCCGGCTCCAGGCAAAAAAAACGCCGGCGAGCGAGCCTCATACGTCGGGGCCTGGAAAGCACAGGGGAGACCGCAGCCCCAGGCTCGCTGCTGCCGTGGAAGCGGCGGCAGTGGGCGCCGAGGGCTGGCCACAGCTTTCGGGGCTGGCCCCTTTGGCGTGGGAGAAATCCCCGGACGTTCGCAAGCCCCGTGCCGGCTCCGGGCAAAAAAAAACGCCGCCGAGCGGGCCTCATACGTCGGGGCCTGGGCAGCACAGGGGAGACCGCAGCCCCAGGCTCGCTGGTGCTGTGGAAGCGGCGGCAGTGGGCGCCGAGGGCTGGCCACAGCTTTCGGGGCTGGCCCCTTTGGCGTGGGAGAAATCCCCGGACGTTCGCAAGCCCCGTGCCGGCTCCGGGCAAAAAAAACGCCGCCGAGCGGGCCTCATACGTCGGGGCCTGGGCAGCACAGGGGAGACCGCAGCCCCAGGCTCGCTGGTGCCGTGGAAGCGGCGGCAGTGGGCGCCGAGGGCTGGCCACAGCTTTCGGGGCTGGCCCCTTTGGCGTGGGAGAAATCCCCGGACGTTCGCAAGCCCCGTGCCGGCTCCGGGCAAAAAAAAACGCCGCCGAGCGGGCCTCATACGTCGGGGCCTGGGCAGCACAGGGGAGACCGCAGCCCCAGGCTCGCTGGTGCCGTGGAAGCGGCGGCAGTGGGCGCCGAGGGCTGGCCACAGCTTTCGGGGCTGGCCCCTTTGGCGTGGGAGAAATCCCCGGACGTTCGCAAGCCCCGTGCCGGCTCCGGGCAAAAAAAACGCCGCCGAGCGGGCCTCATACGTCGGGGCCTGGGCAGCACAGGGGAGACCGCAGCCCCAGGCTCACTGGTGCCGTGGAAGCGGCGGCAGTGGGCGCCGAGGGCTGGCCACAGCTTTCGGGGCTGGCCCCTTTGGCGTGGGAGAAATCCCCGGACGTTCGCAAGCCCCGTGCCGGCTCCGGGCAAAAAAAACGCCGCCGAGCGGGCCTCATACGTCGGGGCCTGGGCAGCACAGGGGAGACCGCAGCCCCAGGCTCGCTGGTGCCGTGGAAGCGGCGGCAGTGGGCGCCGAGGGCTGGCCACAGCTTTCGGGGCTGGCCCCTTTGGCGTGGGAGAAATCCCCGGACGTTCGCAAGCCCCGTGCCGGCTCTGGGCAAAAAAAACGCCGCCGAGCGGGCCTCATACGTCGGGGCCTGGGCAGCACAGGGGAGACCGCAGCCCCAGGCTCGCTGGTGCCGTGGAAGCGGCGGCAGTGGGCGCCGAGGGCTGGCCACAGCTTTTGGGGCTGGCCCCTTTGGCGTGGGAGAAATCCCCGGACGTTCGCAAGCCCCGTGCCGGCTCCGGGCAAAAAAAACGCCGCCGAGCGGGCCTCATACGTCGGGGCCTGGGCAGCACAGGGGAGACCGCAGCCCCAGGCTCGCTGGTGCCGTGGAAGCGGCGGCAGTGGGCGCCGAGGGCTGGCCACAGCTTTCGGGGCTGGCCCCTTTGGCGTGGGAGAAATCCCCGGACGTTCGCAAGCCCCGTGCCGGCTCCGGGCAAAAAAAACGCCGCCGAGCGGGCCTCATACGTCGGGGCCTGGGCAGCACAGGGGAGACCGCAGCCCCAGGCTCGCTGGTGCCGTGGAAGCGGCGGCAGTGGGCGCCGAGGGCTGGCCACAGCTTTCGGGGCTGGCCCCTTTGGCGTGGGAGAAATCCCCGGACGTTCGCAAGCCCCGTGCCGGCTCCGGGCAAAAAAAAACGCCGCCGAGCGGGCCTCGTACGTCGGGGCCTGGGCAGCACAGGGGAGACCGCAGCCCCAGGCTCGCTGGTGCCGTGGAAGCGGCGGCAGTGGGCGCCGAGGGCTGGCCACAGCTTTTGGGGCTGGCCCCTTTGGCGTGGGAGAAATCCCCGGACGTTCGCAAGCCCCGTGCCGGCTCCGGGCAAAAAAAACGCCGCCGAGCGGGCCTCCTACGTCGGGGCCTGGGCAGCACAGGGGAGACCGCAGCCCCAGGCTCGCCGGTGCCGTGGAAGCGGCGGCAGTGGGCGCCGAGGGCTGGCCACAGCTTTCGGGGCTGGCCCCTTTGGCGTGGGAGAAATCCCCGGACGTTCGCAAGCCCCGTGCCGGCTCCGGGCAAAAAAAAACGCCGCCGAGCGGGCCTCATACGTCGGGGCCTGGGCAGCACAGGGGAGACCGCAGCCCCAGGCTCGCTGGTGCCGTGGAAGCGGCGGCAGTGGGCGCCGAGGGCTGGCCACAGCTTTCGGGGCTGGCCCCTTTGGCGTGGGAGAAATCCCCGGACGTTCGCAAGCCCCGTGCCGGCTCCGGGCAAAAAAACGCCGCCGAGCGGGCCTCGTACGTCGGGGCCTGGGCAGCACAGGGGAGACCGCAGCCCCAGGCTCGCTGGTGCCGTGGAAGCGGCGGCAGCGGGCGCCGAGGGCTGGCCACAGCTTTCGGGGCTGGCCCCTTTGGCGTGGGAGAAATCCCCGGACGTTCGCAAGCCCCGTGCCGGCTCCGGGCAAAAAAAACGCCTCCGAGCGGGCCTCATACGTCGGGGCCTGGGCAGCACAGGGGAGACCGCAGCCCCAGGCTCGCTGGTGCCGTGGAAGCGGCGGCAGCGGGCGCCGAGGGCTGGCCACAGCTTTCGGGGCTGGCCCCTTTGGCGTGGGAGAAATCCCCGGACGTTCGCAAGCCCCGTGCCGGCTCCGGGCAAAAAAAACGCCGCCGAGCGGGCCTCATACGTCGGGGCCTGGGCAGCACAGGGGAGACCGCAGCCCCAGGCTCGCTGGTGCCGTGGAAGCGGCGGCAGTGGGCGCCGAGGGCTGGCCACAGCTTTTGGGGCTGGCCCCTTTGGCGTGGGAGAAATCCCCGGACGTTCGCAAGCCCCGTGCCGGCTCCGGGCAAAAAAAACGCCGCTGAGCGGGCCTCATACGTCGGGGCCTGGGCAGCACAGGGGAGACCGCAGCCCCAGGCTCGCCGGTGCCGTGGAAGCGGCGGCAGTGGACGCCGAGGGCTGGCCACAGCTTTCGGGGCTGGCCCCTTTGGCGTGGGAGAAATCCCCGGACGTTCGCAAGCCCCGTGCCGGCTCCGGGCAAAAAAAACCGCCGCCGAGCGGGCCTCATACGTCAGGGCCTGGGCAGCACAGGGGAGACCGCAGCCCCAGGCTCGCTGGTGCCGTGGAAGCGGCGGCAGTGGGCGCCGAGGGCTGGCCACAGCTTTCGGGGCTGGCCCCTTTGGCGTGGGAGAAATCCCCGGACGTTCGCAAGCCCCGTGCCGGCTCCGGGCAAAAAAAAACGCCGCCGAGCGGGCCTCATACGTCGGGGCCTGGGCAGCACAGGGGAGACCGCAGCCCCAGGCTCGCTGGTGCCGTGGAAGCGGCGGCAGCGGGCGCCGAGGGCTGGCCACAGCTTTCGGGGCTGGCCCCTTTGGCGTGGGAGAAATCCCCGGACGTTCGCAAGCCCCGTGCCGGCTCCGGGCAAAAAAAACGCCGCCGAGCGGGCCTCATACGTCGGGGCCTGGGCAGCACAGGGGAGACCGCAGCCCCAGGCTCGCTGGTGCCGTGGAAGCGGCGGCAGTGGGCGCCGAGGGCTGGCCACAGCTTTCGGGGCTGGCCCCTTTGGCGTGGGAGAAATCCCCGGACGTTCGCAAGCCCCGTGCCGGCTCCGGGCAAAAAAAACGCCGCCGAGCGGGCCTCATACGTCGGGGCCTGGGCAGCACAGGGGAGACCGCAGCCCCAGGCTCGCTGGTGCCGTGGAAGTGGCGGCAGTGGGCGCCGAGGGCTGGCCACAGCTTTCGGGGCTGGCCCCTTTGGCGTGGGAGAAATCCCCGGACGTTCGCAAGCCCCGTGTCGGCTCCGGGCAAAAAAAACGCCGCCGAGCGGGCCTCATACGTCGGGGCCTGGGCAGCACAGGGGAGACCGCAGCCCCAGGCTCGCCGGTGCCGTGGAAGCGGCGGCAGTGGGCGCCGAGGGCTGGCCACAGCTTTCGGGGCTGGCCCCTTTGGCGTGGGAGAAATCCCCGGACGTTCGCAAGCCCCGTGCCGGCTCCGGGCAAAAAAAACGCCGCCGAGCGGGCCTCATACGTCGGGGCCTGGGCAGCACAGGGGAGACCGCAGCCCCAGGCTCGCTGGTGCCGTGGAAGCGGCGGCAGTGGGCGCCGAGGGCTGGCCACAGCTTTCGGGGCTGGCCCCTTTGGCGTGGGAGAAATCCCCGGACGTTCGCAAGCCCCGTGCCGGCTCCGGGCAAAAAAAACGCCGCCGAGCGGGCCTCGTACGTCGGGGCCTGGGCAGCACAGGGGAGACCGCAGCCCCAGGCTCGCTGGTGCCGTGGAAGCGGCGGCAGTGGGCGCCGAGGGCTGGCCACAGCTTTCGGGGCTGGCCCCTTTGGCGTGGGAGAAATCCCCGGACGTTCGCAAGCCCCGTGCCGGCTCCGGGCAAAAAAAACGCCGCCGAGCGGGCCTCATACGTCGGGGCCTCGGCAGCACAGGGGAGACCGCAGCCCCAGGCTCGCTGGTGCCGTGGAAGCGGCGGCAGTGGGCGCCGAGGGCCGGACACAGCTTTCGGGCTGGCCCCTTTGGCGTGGGAGAAATCCCCGGACGTTCGCAAGCCCCGTGCCGGCTCCGGGAAAAAAAAAACGCCGCCGAGCGGGCCTCATACGTCGGGGCCTGGGCAGCACAGGGGAGACCGCAGCCCCAGGCTCGCTGGTGCCGTGGAAGCGGCGGCAGTGGGCGCCGAGGGCTGGCCACAGCTTTCGGGGCTGGCCCCTTTGGCGTGGGAGAAATCCCCGGACGTTCGCAAGCCCCGTGCCGGCTCCGGGCAAAAAAAAACGCCGCCGAGCGGGCCTCATACGTCGGGGCCTGGGCAGCACAGGGGAGACCGCAGCCCCAGGCTCGCTGGTGCCGTGGAAGCGGCGGCAGTGGGCGCCGAGGGCTGGCCACAGCTTTCGGGGCTGGCCCCTTTGGCGTGGGAGAAATCCCCGGACGTTCGCAAGCCCCGTGCCGGCTCCGGGCAAAAAAAAACGCCACCGAGCGGGCCTCATACGTCGGGGCCTGGGCAGCACAGGGGAGACCGCAGCCCCAGGCTCGCTGGTGCCGTGGAAGCGGCGGCAGCGGGCGCCGAGGGCTGGCCACAGCTTTCGGGGCTGGCCCCTTTGGCGTGGGAGAAATCCCCGGACGTTCGCAAGCCCCGTGCCGGCTCCGGGCAAAAAAAACGCCGCCGAGCGGGCCTCATACGTCGGGGCCTGGGCAGCACAGGGGAGACCGCAGCCCCAGGCTCGCTGGTGCCGTGGAAGCGGCGGCAGCGGGCGCCGAGGGCTGGCCACAGCTTTCGGGGCTGGCCCCTTTGGCGTGGGAGAAATCCCCGGACGTTCGCAAGCCCCGTGCCGGCTCCGGGCAAAAAAAACGCCGCCGAGCGGGCCTCGTACGTCGGGGCCTGGGCAGCACAGGGGAGACCGCAGCCCCAGGCTCGCTGGTGCCGTGGAAGCGGCGGCAGTGGGCGCCGAGGGCTGGCCACAGCTTTTGGGGCTGGCCCCTTTGGCGTGGGAGAAATCCCCGGACGTTCGCAAGCCCCGTGCCGGCTCCGGGCAAAAAAAACGCCGCCGAGCGGGCCTCATACGTCGGGACCTCGGCAGCACAGGGGAGACCGCAGCCCCAGGCTCGCCGGTGCCGTGGAAGCGGCGGCAGTGGGCGCCGAGGGCTGGCCACAGCTTTCGGGGCTGGCCCCTTTGGCGTGGGAGAAATCCCCGGACGTTCGCAAGCCCCGTGCCGGCTCCGGGCAAAAAAAACGCCGCCGAGCGGGCCTCATACGTCAGGGCCTGGGCAGCACAGGGGAGACCGCAGCCCCAGGCTCGCTGGTGCCGTGGAAGCGGCGGCAGTGGGCGCCGAGGGCTGGCCACAGCTTTCGGGGCTGGCCCCTTTGGCGTGGGAGAAATCCCCGGACGTTCGCAAGCCCCGTGCCGGCTCCGGGCAAAAAAAACGCCGCCGAGCGGGCCTCATACGTCGGGGCCTGGGCAGCACAGGGGAGACCGCAGCCCCAGGCTCGCTGGTGCCGTGGAAGCGGCGGCAGCGGGCGCCGAGGGCTGGCCACAGCTTTCGGGGCTGGCCCCTTTGGCGTGGGAGAAATCCCCGGACGTTCGCAAGCCCCGTGCCGGCTCCGGGCAAAAAAAAACGCCGCCGAGCGGGCCTCGTACGTCGGGGCCTGGGCAGCACAGGGGAGACCGCAGCCCCAGGCTCGCTGGTGCCGTGGAAGTGGCGGCAGTGGGCGCCGAGGGCTGGCCACAGCTTTCGGGGCTGGCCCCTTTGACGTGGGAGAAATCCCCGGACGTTCGCAAGCCCCGTGCCGGCTCCGGGCAAAAAAAACGCCGCCGAGCGGGCCTCATACGTCGGGGCCTGGGCAGCACAGGGGAGACCGCAGCCCCAGGCTCGCTGGTGCCGTGGAAGCGGCGGCAGTGGGCGCCGAGGGCTGGCCACAGCTTTCGGGGCTGGCCCCTTTGGCGTGGGAGAAATCCCCGGACGTTCGCAAGCCCCGTGCCGGCTCCGGGCAAAAAAAACGCCGCCGAGCGGGCCTCATACGTCGGGGCCTGGGCAGCACAGGGGAGACCGCAGCCCCAGGCTCGCTGGTGCCGTGGAAGCGGCGGCAGTGGGCGCCGAGGGCTGGCCACAGCTTTCGGGGCTGGCCCCTTTGGCGTGGGAGAAATCCCCGGACGTTCGCAAGCCCCGTGCCGGCTCCGGGCAAAAAAAACGCCGCCGAGCGGGCCTCGTACGTCGGGGCCTGGGCAGCACAGGGGAGACCGCAGCCCCAGGCTCGCTGGTGCCGTGGAAGCGGCGGCAGTGGGCGCCGAGGGCTGGCCACAGCTTTTGGGGCTGGCCCCTTTGGCGTGGGAGAAATCCCCGGACGTTCGCAAGCCCCGTGCCGGCTCCGGGCAAAAAAAACGCCGCCGAGCGGGCCTCATACGTCGGGACCTCGGCAGCACAGGGGAGACCGCAGCCCCAGGCTCGCCGGTGCCGTGGAAGCGGCGGCAGTGGGCGCCGAGGGCTGGCCACAGCTTTCGGGGCTGGCCCCTTTGGCGTGGGAGAAATCCCCGGACGTTCGCAAGCCCCGTGCCGGCTCCGGGCAAAAAAAACGCCGCCGAGCGGGCCTCATACGTCGGGGCCTGGGCAGCACAGGGGAGACCGCAGCCCCAGGCTCGCTGGTGCCGTGGAAGCGGCGGCAGTGGGCGCCGAGGGCTGGCCACAGCTTTCGGGGCTGGCCCCTTTGGCGTGGGAGAAATCCCCGGACGTTCGCAAGCCCCGTGCCGGCTCCGGGCAAAAAAAACGCCGCCGAGCGGGCCTCGTACGTCGGGGCCTGGGCAGCACAGGGGAGACCGCAGCCCCAGGCTCGCTGGTGCCGTGGAAGCGGCGGCAGTGGGCGCCGAGGGCTGGCCACAGCTTTCGGGGCTGGCCCCTTTGGCGTGGGAGAAATCCCCGGACGTTCGCAAGCCCCGTGCCGGCTCCGGGCAAAAAAAACGCCGCCGAGCGGGCCTCATACGTCGGGGCCTCGGCAGCACAGGGGAGACCGCAGCCCCAGGCTCGCTGGTGCCGTGGAAGCGGCGGCAGTGGGCGCCGAGGGCCGGCCACAGCTTTCGGGGCTGGCCCCTTTGGCGTGGGAGAAATCCCCGGACGTTCGCAAGCCCCGTGCCGGCTCCGGGCAAAAAAAACGCCGCCGAGCGGGCCTCATACGTCGGGGCCTGGGCAGCACAGGGGAGACCGCAGCCCCAGGCTCGCTGGTGCCGTGGAAGCGGCGGCAGTGGGCGCCGAGGGCTGGCCACAGCTTTCGGGGCTGGCCCCTTTGGCGTGGGAGAAATCCCCGGACGTTCGCAAGCCCCGTGCCGGCTCCGGGCAAAAAAAACGCCGCCGAGCGGGCCTCATACGTCGGGGCCTGGGCAGCACAGGGGAGACCGCAGCCCCAGGCTCGCTGGTGCCGTGGAAGCGGCGGCAGTGGGCGCCGAGGGCTGGCCACAGCTTTCGGGGCTGGCCCCTTTGGCGTGGGAGAAATCCCCGGACGTTCGCAAGCCCCGTGCCGGCTCCGGGCAAAAAAAACGCCACCGAGCGGGCCTCATACGTCGGGGCCTGGGCAGCACAGGGGAGACCGCAGCCCCAGGCTCGCTGGTGCCGTGGAAGCGGCGGCAGCGGGCGCCGAGGGCTGGCCACAGCTTTCGGGGCTGGCCCCTTTGGCGTGGGAGAAATCCCCGGACGTTCGCAAGCCCCGTGCCGGCTCCGGGCAAAAAAAACGCCGCCGAGCGGGCCTCATACGTCGGGGCCTGGGCAGCACAGGGGAGACCGCAGCCCCAGGCTCGCTGGTGCCGTGGAAGCGGCGGCAGCGGGCGCCGAGGGCTGGCCACAGCTTTCGGGGCTGGCCCCTTTGGCGTGGGAGAAATCCCCGGACGTTCGCAAGCCCCGTGCCGGCTCCGGGCAAAAAAAACGCCGCCGAGCGGGCCTCGTACGTCGGGGCCTGGGCAGCACAGGGGAGACCGCAGCCCCAGGCTCGCTGGTGCCGTGGAAGCGGCGGCAGTGGGCGCCGAGGGCTGGCCACAGCTTTTGGGGCTGGCCCCTTTGGCGTGGGAGAAATCCCCGGACGTTCGCAAGCCCCGTGCCGGCTCCGGGCAAAAAAAACGCCGCCGAGCGGGCCTCATACGTCGGGACCTCGGCAGCACAGGGGAGACCGCAGCCCCAGGCTCGCCGGTGCCGTGGAAGCGGCGGCAGTGGGCGCCGAGGGCTGGCCACAGCTTTCGGGGCTGGCCCCTTTGGCGTGGGAGAAATCCCCGGACGTTCGCAAGCCCCGTGCCGGCTCCGGGCAAAAAAAAACGCCGCCGAGCGGGCCTCGTACGTCGGGGCCTGGGCAGCACAGGGGAGACCGCAGCCCCAGGCTCGCTGGTGCCGTGGAAGTGGCGGCAGTGGGCGCCGAGGGCTGGCCACAGCTTTCGGGGCTGGCCCCTTTGGCGTGGGAGAAATCCCCGGACGTTCGCAAGCCCCGTGCCGGCTCCGGGCAAAAAAAAACGCCGCCGAGCGGGCCTCATACGTCGGGGCCTGGGCAGCACAGGGGAGACCGCAGCCCCAGGCTCGCTGGTGCCGTGGAAGCGGCGGCAGTGGGCGCCGAGGGCTGGCCACAGCTTTCGGGGCTGGCCCCTTTGGCGTGGGAGAAATCCCCGGACGTTCGCAAGCCCCGTGCCGGCTCCGGGCAAAAAAAAACGCCGCCGAGCGGGCCTCATACGTCGGGGCCTGGGCAGCACAGGGGAGACCGCAGCCCCAGGCTCGCTGGTGCCGTGGAAGCGGCGGCAGTGGGCGCCGAGGGCTGGCCACAGCTTTCGGGGCTGGCCCCTTTGGCGTGGGAGAAATCCCCGGACGTTCGCAAGCCCCGTGTCGGCTCCGGGCAAAAAAAAACGCCGCCGAGCGGGCCTCATACGTCGGGGCCTGGGCAGCACAGGGGAGACCGCAGCCCCAGGCTCGCTGGTGCCGTGGAAGCGGCGGCAGTGGGCGCCGAGGGCTGGCCACAGCTTTCGGGGCTGGCCCCTTTGGCGTGGGAGAAATCCCCGGACGTTCGCAAGCCCCGTGCCGGCTCCGGGCAAAAAAAACACCGCCGAGCGGGCCTCATACGTCGGGGCCTGGGCAGCACAGGGGAGACCGCAGCCCCAGGCTCGCTGGTGCCGTGGAAGCGGCGGCAGTGGGCGCCGAGGGCTGGCCACAGCTTTCGGGGCTGGCCCCTTTGGCGTGGGAGAAATCCCCGGACGTTCGCAAGCCCCGTGCCGGCTCCGGGCAAAAAAAACGCCGCCGAGCGGGCCTCGTACGTCGGGGCCTGGGCAGCACAGGGGAGACCGCAGCCCCAGGCTCGCTGGTGCCGTGGAAGCGGCGGCAGTGGGCGCCGAGGGCTGGCCACAGCTTTTGGGGCTGGCCCCTTTGGCGTGGGAGAAATCCCCGGACGTTCGCAAGCCCCGTGCCGGCTGCGGGCAAAAAAACGCCGCCGAGCGGGCCTCATACGTCGGGGCCTGGGCAGCACAGGGGAGACCGCAGCCCCAGGCTCGCTGGTGCCGTGGAAGCGGCGGCAGTGGGCGCCGAGGGCTGGCCACAGCTTTCGGGGCTGGCCCCTTTGGCGTGGGAGAAATCCCCGGACGTTCGCAAGCCCCGTGCCGGCTCCGGGCAAAAAAAAACGCCGCCGAGCGGGCCTCATACGTCAGGGCCTGGGCAGCACAGGGGAGACCGCAGCCCCAGGCTCGCCGGTGCCGTGGAAGCGGCGGCAGTGGGCGCCGAGGGCTGGCCACAGCTTTCGGGGCTGGCCCCTTTGGCGTGGGAGAAATCCCCGGACGTTCGCAAGCCCCGTGCCGGCTCCGGGCAAAAAAAACGCCGCCGAGCGGGCCTCGTACGTCGGGGCCTGGGCAGCACAGGGGAGACCGCAGCCCCAGGCTCGCTGGTGCCGTGGAAGCGGCGGCAGTGGGCGCCGAGGGCTGGCCACAGCTTTTGGGGCTGGCCCCTTTGGCGTGGGAGAAATCCCCGGACGTTCGCAAGCCCCGTGCCGGCTCCGGGCAAAAAAAACGCCGCCGAGCGGGCCTCATACGTCGGGGCCTCGGCAGCACAGGGGAGACCGCAGCCCCAGGCTCGCTGGTGCCGTGGAAGCGGCGGCAGTGGGCGCCGAGGGCCGGCCACAGCTTTCGGGGCTGGCCCCTTTGGCGTGGGAGAAATCCCCGGACGTTCGCAAGCCCCGTGCCGGCTCCGGGAAAAAAAAAACGCCGCCGAGCGGGCCTCATACGTCGGGGCCTGGGCAGCACAGGGGAGACCGCAGCCCCAGGCTCGCTGGTGCCGTGGAAGTGGCGGCAGTGGGCGCCGAGGGCTGGCCACAGCTTTCGGGGCTGGCCCCTTTGGCGTGGGAGAAATCCCCGGACGTTCGCAAGCCCCGTGCCGGCTCCGGGCAAAAAAAACGCCGCCGAGCGGGCCTCATACGTCGGGGCCTGGGCAGCACAGGGGAGACCGCAGCCCCAGGCTCGCTGGTGCCGTGGAAGCGGCGGCAGTGGGCGCCGAGGGCTGGCCACAGCTTTTGGGGCTGGCCCCTTTGGCGTGGGAGAAATCCCCGGACGTTCGCAAGCCCCGTGCCGGCTCCGGGCAAAAAAAAACGCCACCGAGCGGGCCTCATACGTCGGGGCCTGGGCAGCACAGGGGAGACCGCAGCCCCAGGCTCGCTGGTGCCGTGGAAGCGGCGGCAGCGGGCGCCGAGGGCTGGCCACAGCTTTCGGGGCTGGCCCCTTTGGCGTGGGAGAAATCCCCGGACGTTCGCAAGCCCCGTGCCGGCTCCGGGCAAAAAAAACGCCGCCGAGCGGGCCTCATACGTCGGGGCCTGGGCAGCACAGGGGAGACCGCAGCCCCAGGCTCGCTGGTGCCGTGGAAGCGGCGGCAGCGGGCGCCGAGGGCTGGCCACAGCTTTCGGGGCTGGCCCCTTTGGCGTGGGAGAAATCCCCGGACGTTCGCAAGCCCCGTGCCGGCTCCGGGCAAAAAAAACGCCGCCGAGCAGGCCTCGTACGTCGGGGCCTGGGCAGCACAGGGGAGACCGCAGCCCCAGGCTCGCTGGTGCCGTGGAAGCGGCGGCAGTGGGCGCCGAGGGCTGGCCACAGCTTTTGGGGCTGGCCCCTTTGGCGTGGGAGAAATCCCCGGACGTTCGCAAGCCCCGTGCCGGCTCCGGGCAAAAAAAAACGCCGCCGAGCGGGCCTCATACGTCGGGACCTCGGCAGCACAGGGGAGACCGCAGCCCCAGGCTCGCCGGTGCCGTGGAAGCGGCGGCAGTGGGCGCCGAGGGCTGGCCACAGCTTTCGGGGCTGGCCCCTTTGGCGTGGGAGAAATCCCCGGACGTTCGCAAGCCCCGTGCCGGCTCCGGGCAAAAAAAAACGCCGCCGAGCGGGCCTCATACGTCAGGGCCTGGGCAGCACAGGGGAGACCGCAGCCCCAGGCTCGCTGGTGCCGTGGAAGCGGCGGCAGTGGGCGCCGAGGGCTGGCCACAGCTTTCGGGGCTGGCCCCTTTGGCGTGGGAGAAATCCCCGGACGTTCGCAAGCCCCGTGCCGGCTCCGGGCAAAAAAAACGCCGCCGAGCGGGCCTCATACGTCGGGGCCTGGGCAGCACAGGGGAGACCGCAGCCCCAGGCTCGCTGGTGCCGTGGAAGCGGCGGCAGCGGGCGCCGAGGGCCGGCCACAGCTTTCGGGGCTGGCCCCTTTGGCGTGGGAGAAATCCCCGGACGTTCGCAAGCCCCGTGCCGGCTCCGGGAAAAAAAAAACGCCGCCGAGCGGGCCTCATACGTCGGGGCCTGGGCAGCACAGGGGAGACCGCAGCCCCAGGCTCGCTGGTGCCGTGGAAGCGGCGGCAGTGGGCGCCGAGGGCTGGCCACAGCTTTCGGGGCTGGCCCCTTTGGCGTGGGAGAAATCCCCGGACGTTCGCAAGCCCCGTGCCGGCTCCGGGCAAAAAAAACGCCGCCGAGCGGGCCTCGTACGTCGGGGCCTGGGCAGCACAGGGGAGACCGCAGCCCCAGGCTCGCTGGTGCCGTGGAAGCGGCGGCAGTGGGCGCCGAGGGCTGGCCACAGCTTTCGGGGCTGGCCCCTTTGGCGTGGGAGAAATCCCCGGACGTTCGCAAGCCCCGTGCCGGCTCCGGGCAAAAAAAAACGCCGCCGAGCGGGCCTCGTACGTCGGGGCCTGGGCAGCACAGGGGAGACCGCAGCCCCAGGCTCGCTGGTGCCGTGGAAGCGGCGGCAGTGGGCGCCGAGGGCTGGCCACAGCTTTCGGGGCTGGCCCCTTTGGCGTGGGAGAAATCCCCGGACGTTCGCAAGCCCCGTGCCGGCTCCGGGCAAAAAAAACGCCGCCGAGCGGGCCTCGTACGTCGGGGCCTGGGCAGCACAGGGGAGACCGCAGCCCCAGGCTCGCTGGTGCCGTGGAAGCGGCGGCAGTGGGCGCCGAGGGCTGGCCACAGCTTTCGGGGCTGGCCCCTTTGGCGTGGGAGAAATCCCCGGACGTTCGCAAGCCCCGTGCCGGCTCCGGGCAAAAAAAAACGCCGCCGAGCGGGCCTCGTACGTCGGGGCCTGGGCAGCACAGGGGAGACCGCAGCCCCAGGCTCGCCGGTGCCGTGGAAGCGGCGGCAGTGGGCGCCGAGGGCTGGCCACAGCTTTCGGGGCTGGCCCCTTTGGCGTGGGAGAAATCCCCGGACGTTCGCAAGCCCCGTGCCGGCTCCGGGCAAAAAAAACGCCGCCGAGCGGGCCTCATACGTCGGGGCCTGGGCAGCACAGGGGAGACCGCAGCCCCAGGCTCGCCGGTGCCGTGGAAGCGGCGGCAGTGGGCGCCGAGGGCTGGCCACAGCTTTCGGGGCTGGCCCCTTTGGCGTGGGAGAAATCCCCGGACGTTCGCAAGCCCCGTGCCGGCTCCGGGCAAAAAAAACACCGCCGAGCGGGCCTCATACGTCGGGGCCTGGGCAGCACAGGGGAGACCGCAGCCCCAGGCTCGCTGGTGCCGTGGAAGCGGCGGCAGTGGGCGCCGAGGGCTGGCCACAGCTTTCGGGGCTGGCCCCTTTGGCGTGGGAGAAATCCCCGGACGTTCGCAAGCCCCGTGCCGGCTCCGGGCAAAAAAAACGCCGCCGAGCGGGCCTCGTACGTCGGGGCCTGGGCAGCACAGGGGAGACCGCAGCCCCAGGCTCGCCGGTGCCGTGGAAGCGGCGGCAGTGGGCGCCGAGGGCTGGCCACAGCTTTCGGGGCTGGCCCCTTTGGCGTGGGAGAAATCCCCGGACGTTCGCAAGCCCCGTGCCGGCTCCGGGCAAAAAAAACGCCGCCGAGCGGGCCTCATACGTCGGGGCCTGGGCAGCACAGGGGAGACCGCAGCCCCAGGCTCGCTGGTGCCGTGGAAGCGGCGGCAGTGGGCGCCGAGGGCTGGCCACAGCTTTCGGGGCTGGCCCCTTTGGCGTGGGAGAAATCCCCGGACGTTCGCAAGCCCCGTGCCGGCTCCGGGCAAAAAAAACGCCGCCGAGCGGGCCTCATACGTCGGGGCCTGGGCAGCACAGGGGAGACCGCAGCCCCAGGCTCGCTGGTGCCGTGGAAGCGGCGGCAGCGGGCGCCGAGGGCTGGCCACAGCTTTCGGGGCTGGCCCCTTTGGCGTGGGAGAAATCCCCGGACGTTCGCAAGCCCCGTGCCGGCTCCGGGCAAAAAAAACGCCGCCGAGCGGGCCTCATACGTCGGGGCCTGGGCAGCACAGGGGAGACCGCAGCCCCAGGCTCGCTGGTGCCGTGGAAGCGGCGGCAGTGGGCGCCGAGGGCTGGCCACAGCTTTTGGGGCTGGCCCCTTTGGCGTGGGAGAAATCCCCGGACGTTCGCAAGCCCCGTGCCGGCTCCGGGCAAAAAAAAACGCCGCCGAGCGGGCCTCATACGTCGGGGCCTGGGCAGCACAGGGGAGACCGCAGCCCCAGGCTCGCTGGTGCCGTGGAAGCGGCGGCAGTGGGCGCCGAGGGCTGGCCACAGCTTTCGGGGCTGGCCCCTTTGGCGTGGGAGAAATCCCCGGACGTTCGCAAGCCCCGTGCCGGCTCCGGGCAAAAAAAAACGCCGCCGAGCGGGCCTCATACGTCGGGGCCTGGGCAGCACAGGGGAGACCGCAGCCCCAGGCTCGCTGGTGCCGTGGAAGCGGCGGCAGTGGGCGCCGAGGGCTGGCCACAGCTTTCGGGGCTGGCCCCTTTGGCGTGGGAGAAATCCCCGGACGTTCGCAAGCCCCGTGCCGGCTCCGGGCAAAAAAAAACGCCGCCGAGCGGGCCTCATACGTCGGGGCCTGGGCAGCACAGGGGAGACCGCAGCCCCAGGCTCGCTGGTGCCGTGGAAGCGGCGGCAGTGGGCGCCGAGGGCTGGCCACAGCTTTCGGGGCTGGCCCCTTTGGCGTGGGAGAAATCCCCGGACGTTCGCAAGCCCCGTGCCGGCTCCGGGCAAAAAAAACGCCGCCGAGCGGGCCTCATACGTCGGGGCCTGGGCAGCACAGGGGAGACCGCAGCCCCAGGCTCGCTGGTGCCGTGGAAGCGGCGGCAGTGGGCGCCGAGGGCTGGCCACAGCTTTCGGGGCTGGCCCCTTTGGCGTGGGAGAAATCCCCGGACGTTCGCAAGCCCCGTGCCGGCTCCGGGCAAAAAAAACGCCGCCGAGCGGGCCTCATACGTCGGGGCCTGGGCAGCACAGGGGAGACCGCAGCCCCAGGCTCGCTGGTGCCGTGGAAGCGGCGGCAGTGGGCGCCGAGGGCTGGCCACAGCTTTTGGGGCTGGCCCCTTTGGCGTGGGAGAAATCCCCGGACGTTCGCAAGCCCCGTGCCGGCTCCGGGCAAAAAAAAACGCCGCCGAGCGGGCCTCATACGTCGGGGCCTGGGCAGCACAGGGGAGACCGCAGCCCCAGGCTCGCCGGTGCCGTGGAAGCGGCGGCAGTGGGCGCCGAGGGCTGGCCACAGCTTTCGGGGCTGGCCCCTTTGGCGTGGGAGAAATCCCCGGACGTTCGCAAGCCCCGTGCCGGCTCCGGGCAAAAAAAAACGCCGCCGAGCGGGCCTCATACGTCGGGGCCTGGGCAGCACAGGGGAGACCGCAGCCCCAGGCTCGCTGGTGCCGTGGAAGCGGCGGCAGTGGGCGCCGAGGGCTGGCCACAGCTTTCGGGGCTGGCCCCTTTGGCGTGGGAGAAATCCCCGGACGTTCGCAAGCCCCGTGCCGGCTCCGGGCAAAAAAAACGCCGCCGAGCGGGCCTCATACGTCGGGGCCTGGGCAGCACAGGGGAGACCGCAGCCCCAGGCTCGCTGGTGCCGTGGAAGCGGCGGCAGTGGGCGCCGAGGGCTGGCCACAGCTTTCGGGGCTGGCCCCTTTGGCGTGGGAGAAATCCCCGGACGTTCGCAAGCCCCGTGCCGGCTCCGGGCAAAAAAAACGCCACCGAGCGGGCCTCATACGTCGGGGCCTGGGCAGCACAGGGGAGACCGCAGCCCCAGGCTCGCTGGTGCCGTGGAAGCGGCGGCAGTGGGCGCCGAGGGCCGGCCACAGCTTTCGGGGCTGGCCCCTTTGGCGTGGGAGAAATCCCCGGACGTTCGCAAGCCCCGTGCCGGCTCCGGGCAAAAAAAACGCCGCCGAGCGGGCCTCATACGTCGGGGCCTGGGCAGCACAGGGGAGACCGCAGCCCCAGGCTCGCTGGTGCCGTGGAAGCGGCGGCAGTGGGCGCCGAGGGCTGGCCACAGCTTTCGGGGCTGGCCCCTTTGGCGTGGGAGAAATCCCCGGACGTTCGCAAGCCCCGTGCCGGCTCCGGGCAAAAAAAAACGCCGCCGAGCGGGCCTCATACGTCGGGGCCTCGGCAGCACAGGGGAGACCGCAGCCCCAGGCTCGCTGGTGCCGTGGAAGCGGCGGCAGTGGGCGCCGAGGGCTGGCCACAGCTTTCGGGGCTGGCCCCTTTGGCGTGGGAGAAATCCCCGGACGTTCGCAAGCCCCGTGCCGGCTCCGGGCAAAAAAAACGCCGCCGAGCGGGCCTCGTACGTCGGGGCCTGGGCAGCACAGGGGAGACCGCAGCCCCAGGCTCGCTGGTGCCGTGGAAGCGGCGGCAGTGGGCGCCGAGGGCTGGCCACAGCTTTCGGGGCTGGCCCCTTTGGCGTGGGAGAAATCCCCGGACGTTCGCAAGCCCCGTGCCGGCTCCGGGCAAAAAAAACGCCGCCGAGCGGGCCTCGTACGTCGGGGCCTGGGCAGCACAGGGGAGACCGCAGCCCCAGGCTCGCTGGTGCCGTGGAAGCGGCGGCAGTGGGCGCCGAGGGCTGGCCACAGCTTTCGGGGCTGGCCCCTTTGGCGTGGGAGAAATCCCCGGACGTTCGCAAGCCCCGTGCCGGCTCCGGGCAAAAAAAACGCCGCCGAGCGGGCCTCGTACGTCGGGGCCTGGGCAGCACAGGGGAGACCGCAGCCCCAGGCTCGCCGGTGCCGTGGAAGCGGCGGCAGTGGGCGCCGAGGGCTGGCCACAGCTTTCGGGGCTGGCCCCTTTGGCGTGGGAGAAATCCCCGGACGTTCGCAAGCCCCGTGCCGGCTGCGGGCAAAAAAAACGCCGCCGAGCGGGCCTCATACGTCGGGGCCTCGGCAGCACAGGGGAGACCGCAGCCCCAGGCTCGCTGGTGCCGTGGAAGCGGCGGCAGTGGGCGCCGAGGGCTGGCCACAGCTTTCGGGGCTGGCCCCTTTGGCGTGGGAGAAATCCCCGGACGTTCGCAAGCCCCGTGCCGGCTCCGGGCAAAAAAAACGCCACCGAGCGGGCCTCATACGTCGGGGCCTGGGCAGCACAGGGGAGACCGCAGCCCCAGGCTCGCTGGTGCCGTGGAAGCGGCGGCAGTGGGCGCCGAGGGCCGGCCACAGCTTTCGGGGCTGGCCCCTTTGGCGTGGGAGAAATCCCCGGACGTTCGCAAGCCCCGTGCCGGCTCCGGGCAAAAAAAAACGCCGCCGAGCGGGCCTCATACGTCGGGGCCTGGGCAGCACAGGGGAGACCGCAGCCCCAGGCTCGCTGGTGCCGTGGAAGCGGCGGCAGTGGGCGCCGAGGGCTGGCCACAGCTTTCGGGGCTGGCCCCTTTGGCGTGGGAGAAATCCCCGGACGTTGGCAAGCCCCGTGCCGGCTCCGGGCAAAAAAAACGCCGCCGAGCAGGCCTCATACGTCGGGGCCTGGGCAGCACAGGGGAGACCGCAGCCCCAGGCTCGCTGGTGCCGTGGAAGCGGCGGCAGTGGGCGCCGAGGGCTGGCCACAGCTTTCGGGGCTGGCCCCTTTGGCGTGGGAGAAATCCCCGGACGTTCGCAAGCCCCGTGCCGGCTCCGGGCAAAAAAAACGCCGCCGAGCGGGCCTCGTACGTCGGGGCCTGGGCAGCACAGGGGAGACCGCAGCCCCAGGCTCGCTGGTGCCGTGGAAGCGGCGGCAGTGGGCGCCGAGGGCTGGCCACAGCTTTCGGGGCTGGCCCCTTTGGCGTGGGAGAAATCCCCGGACGTTCGCAAGCCCCGTGCCGGCTCCGGGCAAAAAAAACGCCGCCGAGCGGGCCTCGTACGTCGGGGCCTCGGCAGCACAGGGGAGACCGCAGCCCCAGGCTCGCTGGTGCCGTGGAAGCGGCGGCAGTGGGCGCCGAGGGCTGGCCACAGCTTTCGGGGCTGGCCCCTTTGGCGTGGGAGAAATCCCCGGACGTTCGCAAGCCCCGTGCCGGCTCCGGGCAAAAAAAACGCCGCCGAGCGGGCCTCATACGTCAGGGCCTGGGCAGCACAGGGGAGACCGCAGCCCCAGGCTCGCCGGTGCCGTGGAAGCGGCGGCAGTGGGCGCCGAGGGCTGGCCACAGCTTTCGGGGCTGGCCCCTTTGGCGTGGGAGAAATCCCCGGACGTTCGCAAGCCCCGTGCCGGCTCCGGGCAAAAAAAACGCCGCCGAGCGGGCCTCATACGTCGGGGCCTGGGCAGCACAGGGGAGACCGCAGCCCCAGGCTCGCTGGTGCCGTGGAAGCGGCGGCAGTGGGCGCCGAGGGCTGGCCACAGCTTTTGGGGCTGGCCCCTTTGGCGTGGGAGAAATCCCCGGACGTTCGCAAGCCCCGTGCCGGCTCCGGGCAAAAAAAAACGCCGCCGAGCGGGCCTCATACGTCGGGGCCTGGGCAGCACAGGGGAGACCGCAGCCCCAGGCTCGCCGGTGCCGTGGAAGCGGCGGCAGTGGGCGCCGAGGGCTGGCCACAGCTTTCGGGGCTGGCCCCTTTGGCGTGGGAGAAATCCCCGGACGTTCGCAAGCCCCGTGCCGGCTCCGGGCAAAAAAAACGCCGCCGAGCGGGCCTCATACGTCGGGGCCTGGGCAGCACAGGGGAGACCGCAGCCCCAGGCTCGCTGGTGCCGTGGAAGCGGTGGCAGTGGGCGCCGAGGGCTGGCCACAGCTTTCGGGGCTGGCCCCTTTGGCGTGGGAGAAATCCCCGGACGTTCGCAAGCCCCGTGCCGGCTCCGGGCAAAAAAAAACGCCGCCGAGCGGGCCTCATACGTCGGGGCCTCGGCAGCACAGGGGAGACCGCAGCCCCAGGCTCGCTGGTGCCGTGGAAGCGGCGGCAGTGGGCGCCGAGGGCTGGCCACAGCTTTCGGGGCTGGCCCCTTTGGCGTGGGAGAAATCCCCGGACGTTCGCAAGCCCCGTGCCGGCTCCGGGCAAAAAAAAACGCCGCCGAGCGGGCCTCATACGTCGGGGCCTGGGCAGCACAGGGGAGACCGCAGCCCCAGGCTCGCTGGTGCCGTGGAAGCGGCGGCAGTGGGCGCCGAGGGCCGGCCACAGCTTTCGGGGCTGGCCCCTTTGGCGTGGGAGAAATCCCCGGACGTTCGCAAGCCCCGTGCCGGCTCCGGGCAAAAAAAACGCCGCCGAGCGGGCCTCATACGTCGGGGCCTGGGCAGCACAGGGGAGACCGCAGCCCCAGGCTCGCTGGTGCCGTGGAAGCGGCGGCAGTGGGCGCCGAGGGCTGGCCACAGCTTTCGGGGCTGGCCCCTTTGGCGTGGGAGAAATCCCCGGACGTTCGCAAGCCCCGTGCCGGCTCCGGGCAAAAAAAAACGCCGCCGAGCGGGCCTCGTACGTCGGGGCCTGGGCAGCACAGGGGAGACCGCAGCCCCAGGCTCGCTGGTGCCGTGGAAGCGGCGGCAGTGGGCGCCGAGGGCTGGCCACAGCTTTCGGGGCTGGCCCCTTTGGCGTGGGAGAAATCCCCGGACGTTCGCAAGCCCCGTGCCGGCTCCGGGCAAAAAAAAACGCCGCCGAGCGGGCCTCATACGTCGGGGCCTGGGCAGCACAGGGGAGACCGCAGCCCCAGGCTCGCTGGTGCCGTGGAAGCGGCGGCAGTGGGCGCCGAGGGCTGGCCACAGCTTTCGGGGCTGGCCCCTTTGGCGTGGGAGAAATCCCCGGACGTTCGCAAGCCCCGTGCCGGCTCCGGGCAAAAAAAAACGCCGCCGAGCGGGCCTCATACGTCGGGGCCTGGGCAGCACAGGGGAGACCGCAGCCCCAGGCTCGCTGGTGCCGTGGAAGCGGCGGCAGTGGGCGCCGAGGGCTGGCCACAGCTTTCGGGGCTGGCCCCTTTGGCGTGGGAGAAATCCCCGGACGTTCGCAAGCCCCGTGCCGGCTCCGGGCAAAAAAAACGCCACCGAGCGGGCCTCGTACGTCGGGGCCTGGGCAGCACAGGGGAGACCGCAGCCCCAGGCTCGCTGGTGCCGTGGAAGCGGCGGCAGCGGGCGCCGAGGGCTGGCCACAGCTTTCGGGGCTGGCCCCTTTGGCGTGGGAGAAATCCCCGGACGTTCGCAAGCCCCGTGCCGGCTCCGGGCAAAAAAAACGCCGCCGAGCGGGCCTCGTACGTCGGGGCCTGGGCAGCACAGGGGAGACCGCAGCCCCAGGCTCGCTGGTGCCGTGGAAGTGGCGGCAGTGGGCGCCGAGGGCTGGCCACAGCTTTCGGGGCTGGCCCCTTTGGCGTGGGAGAAATCCCCGGACGTTCGCAAGCCCCGTGCCGGCTCCGGGCAAAAAAAAACGCCGCCGAGCGGGCCTCATACGTCGGGGCCTGGGCAGCACAGGGGAGACCGCAGCCCCAGGCTCGCTGGTGCCGTGGAAGCGGCGGCAGTGGGCGCCGAGGGCTGGCCACAGCTTTCGGGGCTGGCCCCTTTGGCGTGGGAGAAATCCCCGGACGTTCGCAAGCCCCGTGCCGGCTCCGGGCAAAAAAAACGCCGCCGAGCGGGCCTCATACGTCGGGGCCTGGGCAGCACAGGGGAGACCGCAGCCCCAGGCTCGCTGGTGCCGTGGAAGTGGCGGCAGTGGGCGCCGAGGGCTGGCCACAGCTTTCGGGGCTGGCCCCTTTGGCGTGGGAGAAATCCCCGGACGTTCGCAAGCCCCGTGTCGGCTCCGGGCAAAAAAAACGCCGCCGAGCGGGCCTCATACGTCGGGGCCTGGGCAGCACAGGGGAGACCGCAGCCCCAGGGTCGCTGGTGCTGTGGAAGCGGCGGCAGTGGGCGCCGAGGGCTGGCCACAGCTTTCGGGGCTGGCCCCTTTGGCGTGGGAGAAATCCCCGGACGTTCGCAAGCCCCGTGCCGGCTCCGGGCAAAAAAAACGCCGCCGAGCGGGCCTCATACGTCGGGGCCTGGGCAGCACAGGGGAGACCGCAGCCCCAGGCTCGCTGGTGCCGTGGAAGCGGCGGCAGTGGGCGCCGAGGGCTGGCCACAGCTTTCGGGGCTGGCCCCTTTGGCGTGGGAGAAATCCCCGGACGTTCGCAAGCCCCGTGCCGGCTCCGGGCAAAAAAAAACGCCGCCGAGCGGGCCTCGTACGTCGGGGCCTGGGCAGCACAGGGGAGACCGCAGCCCCAGGCTCGCTGGTGCCGTGGAAGCGGCGGCAGTGGGCGCCGAGGGCTGGCCACAGCTTTTGGGGCTGGCCCCTTTGGCGTGGGAGAAATCCCCGGACGTTCGCAAGCCCCGTGCCGGCTGCGGGCAAAAAAAAACGCCGCCGAGCGGGCCTCATACGTCGGGGCCTGGGCAGCACAGGGGAGACCGCAGCCCCAGGCTCGCCGGTGCCGTGGAAGCGGCGGCAGTGGGCGCCGAGGGCTGGCCACAGCTTTCGGGGCTGGCCCCTTTGGCGTGGGAGAAATCCCCGGACGTTCGCAAGCCCCGTGCCGGCTCCGGGCAAAAAAAAACGCCGCCGAGCGGGCCTCATACGTCAGGGCCTGGGCAGCACAGGGGAGACCGCAGCCCCAGGCTCGCCGGTGCCGTGGAAGCGGCGGCAGTGGGCGCCGAGGGCTGGCCACAGCTTTCGGGGCTGGCCCCTTTGGCGTGGGAGAAATCCCCGGACGTTCGCAAGCCCCGTGCCGGCTCCGGGCAAAAAAAACGCCGCCGAGCGGGCCTCATACGTCGGGGCCTGGGCAGCACAGGGGAGACCGCAGCCCCAGGCTCGCTGGTGCCGTGGAAGCGGCGGCAGTGGGCGCCGAGGGCTGGCCACAGCTTTCGGGGCTGGCCCCTTTGGCGTGGGAGAAATCCCCGGACGTTCGCAAGCCCCGTGCCGGCTCCGGGCAAAAAAAACGCCGCCGAGCGGGCCTCATACGTCGGGGCCTGGGCAGCACAGGGGAGACCGCAGCCCCAGGCTCGCTGGTGCCGTGGAAGCGGCGGCAGTGGGCGCCGAGGGCTGGCCACAGCTTTCGGGGCTGGCCCCTTTGGCGTGGGAGAAATCCCCGGACGTTCGCAAGCCCCGTGCCGGCTGCGGGCAAAAAAAACGCCGCCGAGCGGGCCTCATACGTCGGGGCCTGGGCAGCACAGGGGAGACCGCAGCCCCAGGCTCGCTGGTGCCGTGGAAGCGGCGGCAGTGGGCGCCGAGGGCTGGCCACAGCTTTCGGGGCTGGCCCCTTTGGCGTGGGAGAAATCCCCGGACGTTCGCAAGCCCCGTGCCGGCTCCGGGCAAAAAAAACGCCGCCGAGCGGGCCTCATACGTCGGGGCCTCGGCAGCACAGGGGAGACCGCAGCCCCAGGCTCGCTGGTGCCGTGGAAGCGGCGGCAGTGGGCGCCGAGGGCTGGCCACAGCTTTCGGGGCTGGCCCCTTTGGCGTGGGAGAAATCCCCGGACGTTCGCAAGCCCCGTGCCGGCTCCGGGCAAAAAAAACGCCGCCGAGCGGGCCTCATACGTCGGGGCCTGGGCAGCACAGGGGAGACCGCAGCCCCAGGCTCGCTGGTGCCGTGGAAGCGGCGGCAGTGGGCGCCGAGGGCTGGCCACAGCTTTCGGGGCTGGCCCCTTTGGCGTGGGAGAAATCCCCGGACGTTCGCAAGCCCCGTGCCAGCTCCGGGCAAAAAAAACGCCGCCGAGCGGGCCTCATACGTCGGGGCCTGGGCAGCACAGGGGAGACCGCAGCCCCAGGCTCGCCGGTGCCGTGGAAGCGGCGGCAGTGGGCGCCGAGGGCTGGCCACAGCTTTCGGGGCTGGCCCCTTTGGCGTGGGAGAAATCCCCGGACGTTCGCAAGCCCCGTGCCGGCTCCGGGCAAAAAAAAACGCCGCCGAGCGGGCCTCGTACGTCGGGGCCTGGGCAGCACAGGGGAGACCGCAGCCCCAGGCTCGCTGGTGCCGTGGAAGCGGCGGCAGTGGGCGCCGAGGGCTGGCCACAGCTTTCGGGGCTGGCCCCTTTGGCGTGGGAGAAATCCCCGGACGTTCGCAAGCCCCGTGCCGGCTCCGGGCAAAAAAAAACGCCGCCGAGCGGGCCTCGTACGTCGGGGCCTGGGCAGCACAGGGGAGACCGCAGCCCCAGGCTCGCTGGTGCCGTGGAAGCGGCGGCAGTGGGCGCCGAGGGCTGGCCACAGCTTTCGGGGCTGGCCCCTTTGGCGTGGGAGAAATCCCCGGACGTTCGCAAGCCCCGTGCCGGCTCCGGGCAAAAAAAACGCCGCCGAGCGGGCCTCATACGTCGGGGCCTGGGCAGCACAGGGGAGACCGCAGCCCCAGGCTCGCTGGTGCCGTGGAAGCGGCGGCAGTGGGCGCCGAGGGCTGGCCACAGCTTTCGGGGCTGGCCCCTTTGGCGTGGGAGAAATCCCCGGACGTTCGCAAGCCCCGTGCCGGCTCCGGGCAAAAAAAACGCCGCCGAGCGGGCCTCGTACGTCGGGGCCTGGGCAGCACAGGGGAGACCGCAGCCCCAGGCTCGCTGGTGCCGTGGAAGCGGCGGCAGCGGGCGCCGAGGGCTGGCCACAGCTTTTGGGGCTGGCCCCTTTGGCGTGGGAGAAATCCCCGGACGTTCGCAAGCCCCGTGCCGGCTCCGGGCAAAAAAAACGCCGCCGAGCGGGCCTCGTACGTCGGGGCCTGGGCAGCACAGGGGAGACCGCAGCCCCAGGCTCGCTGGTGCCGTGGAAGCGGCGGCAGTGGGCGCCGAGGGCTGGCCACAGCTTTCGGGGCTGGCCCCTTTGGCGTGGGAGAAATCCCCGGACGTTCGCAAGCCCCGTGCCGGCTCCGGGAAAAAAAAACGCCACCGAGCGGGCCTCATACGTCGGGGCCTGTGCAGCACAGGGGAGACCGCAGCCCCAGGCTCGCTGGTGCCGTGGAAGTGGCGGCAGCGGGCGCCGAGGGCTGGCCACAGCTTTCGGGGCTGGCCCCTTTGGCGTGGGAGAAATCCCCGGACGTTCGCAAGCCCCGTGCCGGCTCCGGGCAAAAAAAACGCCGCCGAGCGGGCCTCATACGTCGGGGCCTGGGCAGCACAGGGGAGACCGCAGCCCCAGGCTCGCTGGTGCCGTGGAAGCGGCGGCAGCGGGCGCCGAGGGCTGGCCACAGCTTTCGGGGCTGGCCCCTTTGGCGTGGGAGAAATCCCCGGACGTTCGCAAGCCCCGTGCCGGCTCCGGGCAAAAAAAACGCCGCCGAGCGGGCCTCGTACGTCGGGGCCTGGGCAGCACAGGGGAGACCGCAGCCCCAGGCTCGCTGGTGCCGTGGAAGCGGCGGCAGTGGGCGCCGAGGGCTGGCCACAGCTTTCGGGGCTGGCCCCTTTGGCGTGGGAGAAATCCCCGGACGTTCGCAAGCCCCGTGCCGGCTCCGGGCAAAAAAAACGCCGCCGAGCGGGCCTCATACGTCGGGGCCTGGGCAGCACAGGGGAGACCGCAGCCCCAGGCTCGCTGGTGCCGTGGAAGCGGCGGCAGTGGGCGCCGAGGGCTGGCCACAGCTTTCGGGGCTGGCCCCTTTGGCGTGGGAGAAATCCCCGGACGTTCGCAAGCCCCGTGCCGGCTCCGGGCAAAAAAAACGCCGCCGAGCGGGCCTCATACGTCGGGGCCTGGGCAGCACAGGGGAGACCGCAGCCCCAGGCTCGCCGGTGCCGTAGAAGCGGCGGCAGTGGGCGCCGAGGGCTGGCCACAGCTTTCGGGGCTGGCCCCTTTGGCGTGGGAGAAATCCCCGGACGTTCGCAAGCCCCGTGCCGGCTCCGGGAAAAAAAAACGCCGCCGAGCGGGCCTCATACGTCAGGGCCTGGGCAGCACAGGGGAGACCGCAGCCCCAGGCTCGCTGGTGCCGTGGAAGCGGCGGCAGTGGGCGCCGAGGGCTGGCCACAGCTTTCGGGGCTGGCCCCTTTGGCGTGGGAGAAATCCCCGGACGTTCGCAAGCCCCGTGCCGGCTCCGGGCAAAAAAAACGCCGCCGAGCGGGCCTCGTACGTCGGGGCCTGGGCAGCACAGGGGAGACCGCAGCCCCAGGCTCGCTGGTGCCGTGGAAGTGGCGGCAGTGGGCGCCGAGGGCTGGCCACAGCTTTCGGGGCTGGCCCCTTTGGCGTGGGAGAAATCCCCGGACGTTCGCAAGCCCCGTGCCGGCTCCGGGCAAAAAAAACGCCACCGAGTGGGCCTCATACGTCGGGGCCTGGGCAGCACAGGGGAGACCGCAGCCCCAGGCTCGCTGGTGCCGTGGAAGCGGCGGCAGTGGGCGCCGAGGGCTGGCCACAGCTTTCGGGGCTGGCCCCTTTGGCGTGGGAGAAATCCCCGGACGTTCGCAAGCCCCGTGCCGGCTCCGGGCAAAAAAAACGCCGCCGAGCGGGCCTCATACGTCGGGGCCTGGGCAGCACAGGGGAGACCGCAGCCCCAGGCTCGCTGGTGCCGTGGAAGCGGCGGCAGTGGGCGCCGAGGGCTGGCCACAGCTTTCGGGGCTGGCCCCTTTGGCTTGGGAGAAATCCCCCGACATTCCACAGAGACTGGGGCTGCCGCCTCACCTTTGCTGCCTATGCCTCAGCGTCTCAGGCACGCTCGGCCCCTGTTTTTGCCCAAACCTGGCACCGAGGTGCCGCGCCCGAGGCTGCTGCCTTGCCTCCCCCAGCCGCAAACGCTTGTGCAGTGTTGGGGTCCCCATGGCCCCCCTGCCTCGAGCCTGCCCTGCTCTGTGAAACCTCCAGCTGCAATTAAATTGGAGATTTTAATCTGCGCGTCTGAGCCGCAGATGGACCCTGCTCATTGCTGGTGCTGGGGGGCACGGTGTGCCAGGGGATATCGGGGGCACAGGGTGGGCACGGCCCTACTTTGGTACCCCAAGCAGGGCTCAGAGAGCAGGGGCTGAATGGGGGTGCTGGAGAGGGGCAGCATGTGTCCCCGTGGGCCTGGGGACAAGGGACACGTCACACAGGCGAGATGCGCGTGCCCCACGCAAAGGGCAAGTTCTTTGGGTGGTGCTGGGTGTATGTCGGAGCCCGCGTGCGCTGAATATCGGGGGGCGCGTGTGCGCACGCACGCGTGCACGGAGCTGCAGGCAGGGTCACACCCAGCGCCTGCGTGCGCACACCCGGGACAGGCAGTGTGCACGTGTACACGGGTGCACCAAACACGCGGGTGCGCACGTGGATGCAGGCCGAGCGCGGGGGCGATACGAGGCGGGGGGCAGCCCCGGAGTGGGGGGTGGCACAGCCCCAAGCCCCAGAGCCGATGGGGGGGTGACAGCGACGCTGCCGTTGGGTGCCCCATGCCCTCCTGGCCCCGCATGCCCGCGTGCCCCTGGGTGCCCAGCCCCAGGCGTGGGGCGGCCGGAGCTGGTGGCCACAATCTGGCCCCGGGGGCTGTGCCCGCTGCAGTCCAGTGCCAACCGCCTCCTCGCCTCGGCTGGTGGTGCCACGCAATCTGCTCTCCTTGCCTGTCCCCCCCAGCACCGGGCATCGTGCCACGCTGCCCAGCCAAGCCTGGCCGGGGGCCTGGCCCTTCCCAGAGGGATTTTTCCCTGGGATAGGGAAGCAGGGGGAAGCGGCCGCATCCAGCCCTGCTCCACAGCATGCCCCTGTTCCCCAAGGGATTTTTTGCAGCCCTTGGAGGAGCTGGGGTGAAGCAGGAGCCAGGGAGGTGCCCGGCAGTGCCCAGGGATGGTGGCACGTCCCCAAGCCCCATAGCATGTCCCCAAGCCCCCTGGCACGTCCCCAAACCTGCTGGCATTGGCCCTGTGCCCCCCTCCCCACCTGCCTGGGGCCTCCCCACCCCCCCAGCCTGAGCCCCCCCCCCATGGACGGGGCTGGGGCCAGTCCCCCCCTTCCCAACCAGTGCTGGGGAATTCATTAACCGGCCACAGCTGGGCCCTGCTGGGGAAGCCAAGCTGCAAGGAACATTAACCTCTTCCTCCCCAGCCTCCAAGCACAGGACCCCCCCCCCCCCAGCACCGCCTGCCCTCACACAGAGGAGGGGCCCAGGAGCTCCCCCCGGCCAGACCCCGCCCAGGGTCACACCCCCCCCCTGCTAATTAAACCCAGGCTGCTGCCTCATTAGCGCCTGTCCGGGTGGGGAGGCAGCAGGAGGGGACGGTCCCCACCGTGGGGATGATGGATGCAAGGTGGGGTGGGGGGTTGCGGGGTGCCCTGGGTGGGGGCAGCTTTGCAAGCCCAAATGCTTCCCAGCCCCACTTTTCCAGGCTTTTACTTGCAAGGGGAGCTGGTGCTGCAGCCCCAAATGGCCTGGGCGGGGGCAGGGGGGGGCCTTTCTCTGCTTGCCCGGGGGGGGGGCTGTGCCCAGGGGCTGGAGGGGGTGAGGATACGGCCCCTCAGCCCTGGCTTGACTCAACCTGGGAGCCCCCCTGGGTGGGGATGGGTACTCCCACCCCAAATCTTGCAATCCACGGTTGTCCCCACCAGCCCTAGCCACCCCCCATAACCCACCCTGCCCCAGTGCCTATCCCCTCCCCCCGGGCCACCCCTCTCCCCGAGGCAGGGGGCAGAAGGACCCACGCTCCCCCCGCTTGTTAGAAAGGTTTTATTTGTCTCTATTTACAGACTAGATTTAAAAAAAAAAAAATACACAACAAACCCCCCCACCCCTTCCCGTCCCTCACCCCCCTCCGGATGGCACTGCCCACCCACAGCCCTGCCCCATGGCTGCAGGGGAGCACTGGGCCATGGGGAGCAGGGCTGGGGCCAAGCCTGGGGCTACAGGCACACACCCCCCCAGGAAAGGGGGTGCCCATGGGGGGCAGCCGGCCCCCAGGAGCCAGCTGGCAGGGTGGCATCCCCCCCTCCAGTGTCACCACAGTCACATTGCGCCCCGAGTCCCCCCACCAGCACCCGTTAATGCTCATCACAGGGGTTTGAGCCAAGATGCAGCCAGGACCCCCTCCCCAAACACGGCAGGGGTGACCCTGTCCCGTACCACCCTCCCACCCCGCACGGGGCAGTGGGAAACAGCCCCCGGGGCAGAGCTGCCCCCCCTGTAGCCTGGGCCTCTGGTGCCCCCAGGACCCCTTGTCCCCCCCCAGGACCCCTTGTTCCCCCCAAGTGCAAGCAGAGGTTTATGGCTTTCAGGATTTGGCTCTATAAGGAGAGGAAATAAAATGGGGGGGGCAAGGAGATCCCCCAAATACAGGGATCCCTGGGTGGTGAGGCGGCTGCTGGGCTGAGGGGTAGAAAATCTTATAAATTAAAGACGATATAAAGGGGGGATGTTGAGGTGACCTTCCCCAGGTCAGCGCCAGGATTTGGGGGGGCTGAACCCCCCCCAGGTGCGCAAAGCTGAGCTGGGGGAGAGGAGATTGGGGTTGGCATGGGGAGCCCCCCCCCCCCGAGGCCTCTGCTGCTGTGGGGCTAGGGGTGTTGGGGAGGCATGGGGGGGCCCCCACCCTCCTCCCCCCAGCCAAAGCACTTCCAGGTTCAAAGCTGGGTGTGAAGGCAACGAGAGAGGGGCCGGGGGGGGGGGGGGGGGGCAAGGAGGGCTGGGGTGCTGGGCACAGCTTTGCGCCTTCTCTGAGTCCAAAATCCTCGTGCAAAGCCCCCCATCCTCCCCAGGGCATCCTGAGCACCCCCCAACAGGTGGGGGGTTTTTGGGGGGGGGGCACAGGCAAAGGGAGAAACAACCACCCTGCAAAAAGGGGGAGATTTGCCCAAAAGCCACCCCAGAGCCCAGCTCGGGGGCGGGGGTGGGTGCCAGCGCCGGGTCACTGGTTGTCCCCCGGCTGGTACTGGGGCTCGGTGGCAGTGAAGTAGTCCTCAAGGAAGGACTGGAGGTACTCGAAGGTGGGCCGCTCCTCGGGCTCCCGCTTCCAGCACTGCACCATCACCTCGTGCAGGGAGGCAGGGCAGTTGCCCGGGCACTGCATGCGGTATCCCCGCTCCACCTGCTCCAGCACCTCCCGGTTGTTCATCCCTGCGTGACAAGGACACCCCGCTCAGCGACCAGCACCCCCATGGGACAAGCTGGGGGGGAGACTGAGGCACGCCGAGGGACGCAGCGGCATTGCCCCCCCAGTTTGGATAAGGGAGCCCAGGATCTGCAGGTCCTGCGCTTGGGTTGCAACAACCCCGTGCAGTGCTGCAGGCCTAGGGAAGAGTGGCTGGAAGCTGCCCAGCCGAGAAGGCCCTGGGGGTGTTGGTCGACAGCAGCTGAACATGAGCCAGCAGTGTGCCCAGGTGGCCAAGAAGGCCAACAGCATCCTGGCTTGTGTCAGGAATAGTGTGGCCAGCAGGAGCAGGGCAGGGATCGTGCCCCTGTGCTCGGCGCTGGTGAGGCCATACCTGGAATGCTGTGTCCAGTTTTGGGCCCCTCACTACAAGAAAGACATTGGGGTGCTGGAGCGTGTCCAGGGAAGGGCAACGGAGCTGGGGAAGGGTCTGGAGCACAGGGCTGGTGGGGGGCAGCTGAGGGAGCTGGGGGTGTTCAGCCTGGAGAAGAGGAGGCTGAGGGGAGACCTGATCGCTCTGCAGCTCCTGACAGGAGGGGGCAGGGAGGGGGGTGTTGGTCTCTTCTACCAAGGAACAAGTGATAGGATGAGAGGAAATGGCCTCAAGCTGTGCCAGGGGAGGTTTAGGTTGGATATTAGGAAAAATTTCTTCACGGAAAGGGTAGTCAAGCATTGGAACAGGCTGCCCAGAGAGGTGGGGGAGTCACCATCCCTGGAGGGGTTCAAAAAACGGGCAGAGGTGGCACTTGGGGACATGGTTTAGTGTGCATGGGGGTGTTGGGTTGATGGTTGGAGTGATTATCTGAGAGATCCTTTCCAACCTTAGTGATTCCTAGTTTTTACTTTGATTAAAAAATAATCCAGCCAGCAAGCCAGGAAACATGAAATTATTACTCTCCCCTTAACTGGTTTAGTGGTGGACTTGGTAGTGTTGGGTTAATGGTTGGCCTGGATGATCTTAAAGGTCTTTCCAACCTAAATGATTCAATGATTCCATGATTCGGGACACAGTTTAGTGGGCATGGTGGTGTTGAGTTGATGGTTGGACTGATGATCTTAGAGGTCCTTTCCAACCTTAGTGATTCCTAGTTTTACTTCATTAAAAAATAATCCAGCCACCAAGCCAGGAAACATGAAATTAATTATTACTCTACTCTTACTTGGTTTAGTGGTGGACTTGGCAGTGTTAGGTTGAAGGTTGGACTGGATGATCTTAAAGGTCTTTTCCAACCTAAACGATATGATTCTATGATCTTAGCGCTGGTCTCTCTCATGGGGAAACTGAGGCACAGGGCAAGCCTTCCCGGTAGTGGTGCTGGGGAGGGTCAGCCCCTGCCCTGTCTACACCCCACTCCCCAGCCCACCCCAAGGGTGCCCGCTGCCCTGGTGGGGCCATACCTGGGTAGGGCACCCGGCCTTTGGTCACCAGCTCGGTCAGGAGGATGCCGAAGGACCAGACATCTGACTTGATGGTGAACTTCCCAAAGAGCGCAGCCTCCGGGGCCGTCCACTTGATGGGGAACTTGGCACCTGCGAGGGGAGGCAGGTGAGCCATGGCCAGGGCACCCCGCTGCACCCACACACGCGGTACCCCCCACCTGGGGCACCCAGCACGGGGGACACCCTGCACCTGGGGCATCTCGCACCAGAGGCACCCTGCACCTGCAGCACCCTGTACCGAGGGTGTCCTGCACCCCGGGTGCCCTGCACTGGGACACCAGGCACCAGGGACACCCGCATCCAAGGCACTCATACCTGGGGTACCCCACACCTGGGGCACCCAGCTGTAGGGGTACCCAGCACCCAGGGCAACCTGCACTGGGGGGCACCCCACACCTGGGGTACCCATCAACTGGGGTACCACCCATCCCCTGGGGCACCTATCCCCGGCGGCACCCATCACCCCAGGCACCCATCACCCCAGGCACCCAGCATTGGGGGTGACCATCATCCAGGACACCCAGCATTGGGGGTGACCATCCCCAGGCCCAGGGTGGGACGCAGCATGGAGGGGACAGGGCAGTGGTCCCCAAAACAGCAGGGCACCAAGCCAGCTCACCCTGGCGTGCCGTGTATTCGTTGTCCTCGATGAGGCGAGCGAGGCCAAAGTCGGCGATCTTGCACACCAGGTTGTCTCCCACCAGGATGTTGGCAGCGCGGAGGTCCCGGTGGATGTAGTTCATCCGCTCGATGTAGGCCATGCCCGCCGCGATCTGGGGTGGGGGGGAAGCAGTGAGGATCCCCCGGATGCACCCCTTGGGGAGCACCCCCCACCCCGTGGCAGCCTCCCCAGTACCTGGGCAGCCATGTCCACCAGCTGGGGCAGCTTCAGGTAGCGACCGTCCCCGTCCTTTAGGAAATCCAGCAAGCTGCCTGCGGGCAGAGGGTGCCGGTCAAAGTGCCTGAGAACCATCCGTGCCCACCCAAGGGTGCCCTCCCCTGCAAGCCCCCAGCCCTGGGACCACCTCCCTGCCCGCACCAGCCATGCCCAGGCAGGGTGAGGTTTGCAGAAGAGCTGAAGGTAGAAAAGCTGGGGGGTTCCCCGGGCAGTGCCCACCGCTCACCCTGGCTCATGAACTCGGTGACGATGTAGATGGGCTCCTCCGACACCACGGCGTAGAGCTGCACCAGCTTGTCGTGCCGCAGCCGCTTCATGATCTGAGCCTCCTCCAGGAAGGCCTCGGGCGACATGGTGCCCGGCTTCAGCGTCTTCACCGCCACCTTGGTGGTGCCGTTCCACGTGCCTGCGCCAGGGAGACAGCGTCACCGCGAGCCCGGGGGGCAGCTGGCCTCGGCAGGGCCGGGATGGAGGGGTGTACGGATGGAGGGGTGCGTGGATGGAGGGGTGCATGGATGGAGGGGTGCATGGGTGCATGCTTGGATGGATGGATGGATGGATGGATGGATGGATGCATGGAGGGATGCATGGAGGGATGCATGGAGGGATGCATGGATGGAGGAGCAAGGAAATCAGGGCAGGGCAAGGAAGGGGCACAATACCACCATACCCCACCCAGGACAAGGAGTCCCCCTCACCCCATGGCATGGGGACAAGGCACCCGTGAGCTCGCCTCCTAATGCCAACCTTACCCTGTTCCCCATCCCTCCGCAGCGGAGCCTGTGCCAAGCTGCCATCTCCCCCGCCACAGTGGGTACCGCCCGGCACCCTGCGCTGCTGCTTGCCGGGGCAGGACAGGAATGCTCCTGCCCCCCGCACCACCTGCACTGGCCGGCTAGGCCAGCCTTACCCATCCACACGTCTCCGAAACATCCCATGCCGAGTTTCTTGTCGAGGCTGATGGATTCCCGCACTATTTCCCAGGCGTCCTTAGCTAATCCCAGGGTCTGGGGCTTCATAGTGGGGCACGCGCGGGTTAGCAGATGGCACAACCCATCGTTATACTCTGCAGGGGTAGGGGCAGGGAGGGGAGGAGGGAGGGAGGGGGTGCGATGGGATGAATGCAGCATGCACGCCGAGCGGAGAGAGCGCGGGGCGTCGGAGGAAGAGGATGACAAAGAGGGGACCCCCCGGCCTGGGCTTGTCTCCTGCTTGTGGTCCCATCTGAAATGGGAGCGGGGGGCTGCTGGCCCATGCAGGGACATCACGGGGAATCTTGGGGTACCCGCTGTGACCCCAGAGCAGGACACGGGACATTTCCCTGTGCCGGCAAACTGGTGTCACTCAGCTTGTCCCTGCAGGCAAGGAGCCCTTCCCCGGGGGGGTGCCAGGCCTGGGGGTGCCCCTGCCATCCCCCCCTCGCTGCTGGCCCCGGCTTGCCCGCCGGGCCCTACCCATCCACACTTCCCCGAACTGCCCGTTGCCCAGCTTCTTGAGGAGCTGGAGGGACTCGCGGGGGATCTCCCACACGTCTTTGGTTTTGACCGAGAGGTCGGCCAGCTTGGGCGTTCCTTTGTGGCACGGCACGGCCAGGCGGCAGCACAGCCCGGCCGCCCGCTCTGCGGCACCCGGCGTGGGGGACAGGCATCAGCCCGGGCACGGACCCCCCACCAGCCCTCCACCCCCACCCGCTACCCTGGGCATCACCCAGGATCCTGCGTGGTCCAACCCCCGCAATGTGCACACACATAAATGGGGTGCCCCCCCCTCCCCCCCTCCCCCAGGGATGGCCCCGCACCCCCTCGGGCTGGGCTGGACCCCCAACCCCCCTCAGCTGTGCCTGGGGAATGGCTGATGCCCACCCAGACCCCAGGGGCCATTTACCTTCTCTGGAGAGGCCGGGTGCTCCCTGTACCACGGACACGGACGAGGGAGGACCCTCAGGGGGTCCCCTAATGCCACCACCAGCACAGCCCCCTCCTTTTCCAGTTAAACCCAGTTAGCCCAGCTGGCTGCCTCTTGCCAAAGGGTCTCCTGGGCTTGCCCCACCCTTCCCCATCACCCCACTGTGCCGCCCCCGCTGTGTCCCCCCATCCCACCCTACCTATATAGTGCTGGACCAGCTCCTGGATGGTGTCGAACTGGGCGCGGGTGGTGATGTAGTAGCCCCCGTTGTCCAGTTTCCGAATCTTATAGTGCTTCACGTGGTCCCCCTTGGCCTCGTCCCAGTCCCGGATGGAGAGGGAGTAGGCACCTACGTGGGGGCACGGATCAGGGTGGCTCAGGGAGGGACGCGAGGCACAGCCCCCGGTGTCCCCCCGCCCCTGTCCCCGTACCTTTCGTCGTCTCGCTCTCCCGGATGAGGAAGGTGCCCCTGCAGTTGCCATGGCACATGAGCTGCCGCTCCGCATCCTTGCGCCCGATCTTCCCGAAGTACCACCTGCCACAGGGCTGGGCTCAGCACCGGGAGGGCACCACCGAGGGGCACCCACAGGCACCCCGCGCCACGGCCCCTTGCCGGCACCGCGGCACTGCCAGGGCTCTCCAGGGGTGCCAAGACACCTGGGCTCGAGGCAGATGGGGTCGGGGTCCCCTCCATCCTTGTCCCCCCGGTACTCACTCTTCTGCCTGGATGGAGTCCACGGGGGCCACGTAGTTGCTGGGGATGTAGCCCGTGGAGCCTGAGCTCAGCGATCTGGCCTCCCACCAGTCACCCTCCCTGGGGAAAGAGGAGCCGAGAGTGAGGAGGAGGGACAGACAGATGGACATGGCTACCCTGCACCTTCCCTCCTGGCACACAGCACCCCCAGACCTTGCTCTCCCCCGCCACGGAGGGCACCTATGCCTGGGTCACTCTTGAGACCACCCAACTCATGACACACATGGCCCTGGTTCTCTTGGTACCCAGCAATGGAGCTGAGGCAGAGCCCGGGTCCTGCAGGGGGGGGGCACCCACAGCATGGAGGCACCTCCCTGGGGTGGCATGGGGGGGGCTGGGGGTGGCAGAGGGTCTGGGGTGGGGCTCACGTGTTGTTGATGATGTGGAATTTCTCCCCTTTCTGGAAGGTCAGGTCATCCTCCGTCCTGGCCTCGTAGTCGTACAGGGCAACGAAGAGCGTCACGCCCCCACCTGCGGCACGCAGAGGGGTCCGCACTTGAGCCCCCGGGGACCCCCTGGTGCTGCAGGGGTGCAGCCGGACCCCCCCACCCCAGCACGCAACCCCCCCCGCTGACCTGTGATGCCCCCGCTCCGCATTTGCAGCACGTTGGAGGTGAAGACCCCCGGCCCCGTGAAGGATGGAGCCGAGGGCACCGCCACGCCGTGGAAGTTGTTGAAGTCGGGGATGCGGGTGAAGATGGCACCCGGCTGCGTGGGGTCAGGGTCATACTGGGAGGTGGGGGGCGGGGGGGGGCCCGCCTCGCCCCCCACCTGCCCTTTGCCGGACTCTTTCTCTTTGCAGTGCACACAGCCCATCCTGGCACGGCCTGTGGGATGGAGGGACTGTGAGCCCCGCGCCACCCCAGCAAGGCACACACATGCACATGCGTGTGCACACGTGGTCTCCATCAGAGGGGGCGCACGCACGAGCCTCTGCCCCCCCACCCCAGCCCCAGGAGGAGTGGGGTCCTGCCACCCCCTGCCACCCCAAGCCAGGCGCCTGTGCTGTGCCATGGGGACACCAGGGTCCCAATGGGCACTGCCACCGGCGGGGACCGGGCTACCAGGAGGGCTTGTACAGCCCGGGGCACCCCACGGCCCCCCTGGCACCCATGGGGGCTCCCGGTCACGGTGACCCCACTCACTGCGACAGCTCCTCAGGTCACTTCAGCTGCTCCATGTCACCTCAGGGAGGAGAAGAGGCACCTGTGGGCAGCGGGGAGGGCATCAGGCAGAGGGCAAGAATCTGCACGGGCTGCAACGCTCCTGCCATGGCTGAAACCCCCCTCCAAGGGCTGAAACACTCCTGCCATGGGCTGCAACACCCCTCCAAGGGCTGAAACACTCCTGCCATGAGCTGCAACACCCCTCCAAGGGCTGCCACACTCCTGCCATGGGCTGCAACACCCCTCCAAGGGCTGAAATACCCCTCCAAGGGCTGAAACACTCCTGCCAAGGGCTGAAATACCCCTCCAAGGGCTGAAACACTCCTGCCATGGGCTGCAACACCCCTCCAAGGGATGCAACATCCCTCCAAGGGCCAAAATACCTCTCCAAGGGCTGAAACACTCCTGCCATGAGCTGCAACACCCCTCCAAGGGCTGCAACACCTCTGCCATGGGCAGCAATACCCCTGCACAAGCTGCAATACCCCTGCATGGGTTACAACACTCCTGCATGGGCTGCCACAGCCCTGCTGTGGGCTTGGATACCCCTTCAAGGGCTGCAACACCCCTGCCATGGGCTTGGATACCCCTCCAAGGGCTGCAACACCTCTGCCATGGGCTGCAAGACCCCTCTGCACAAGCTGCAAGACCCCTGCAACACTCCTGCATGGGCTGCAGTACGCCTGCCATGGGCTTAGAAACCCCTCCAAGGGCTGCAACACCCCTGCATAGGCTGCAACACCCCTGCATGGGCTGCAATGCTCCTGCATGAGCTAAAACACCCCTGCACAAGCTGCAACACCCCTGCACGGGCTGCAATACCCCTGCACAAGCTGCAACACTCCTGTGTGGGCTGCAGCACCCCTGCCATGGGCTTAGAAACCCCTCCAAGGGCTGCAACACCACTGCCATGGGCTGCAATGCTCCTGCATGAGCTAAACACCCCTGCACAAGCTGCAATACCCCTGCACAAGCTGCAATACCCCTGCACAGGCTGCAATACCCCTGCGCGGGCTGCAACACACCTGCACGGGCTGCAACACAGCTGCACAGGCTGCAATACCCCTGCACGGGCTGATGCACCCCTATATGAGCTAAAACACCCCTGCACAGGCTGCAACACCCCTGCACAGGCTGCAACCACATCCTTCAGCGGGTTTTTCTCCTGCCGCGTCCTCACCAACCCGATCACCTCCCTCCAAGGGGAGACACGTCCCCCAGCTGCTGCAAGGCTGGAGGAAGCCAGGCCGGCTGGAAAGGAGCCCTCAAAGGGTCCCCGTCCCTGTCCCTGTCCCCTCTGCTCGGCAGCGGAACTGGTGTCTCGGGGGAGGAAGGGCCCTGCTCGCCTCGCTGCGGTCGGGGCTGTGCTCTTCTGGCCGAGGCCGCACTCGGCGGCGAAGGTGTCGCGGAGGAGGAGGAGGAAATCGGACCTCTCCCGCCGTGGCTGCAAGGAGACGTTGCTGTCCCCAGCCCTGTCACCTCCCCCGGGTGCTGGCCACCCACCCACACCAGTCTGCCCAGTTTGGACTGGGCAGAGCTTTCCAGTTGAGGCGATACGGCAGAGCTCGCCTCGTCTCCAGCCCCAGAGCGGAGGGAAGGTGCCGTGAAGCTATGCTTCGTCTGGCAGCCACGTCCCGTCCCCCACGCTCCAGAGAGCAGGAGGAGATGGAGGTTCTGGGGCAGATGAGACGTTTCGGGAGGGTTTCCCCCGTCACAGTCTTTGATTCGCTTTCCTCTCTCTCGGCCGGGGGTGGAAAGGGCCCAGCTCTTCCCCTTCCACCTTCGCTTTCGACACCAGCAGTGTGGCAAGGCCACAGCCGTTGCAGATGGGGCAGCGTTGCCAAATCCGAGAGGGCTTGGCTGCTTGGGGTTTTTATTTTTGCTGACAATAAGCGGCAATTTCAGCTGACGAACATCCCCAGCTCTCGCAAAACCTGGCCCCTCTGGGTGGCAATCACCCCCCTCCCCGTTGCTGGCATCGCACTCAGAAACTTCCCATTTTGCTGAATTTCTGTGCCGAGCGTGGCGGCGGTGCTGCCGTGGCTGCCGGCAAGGATTGGGCAGGCAAGGAGCATCTTCTAGGCAAGCACAAACCCCAAATATTGCAGCACCGCGGGGTTTAGCCGTGGCTCGTGCCGTGCCCAGCCGCCGCACAGCAGCGTTGCACCCATGCTTCCCCTTCTCTGGGCACCCGCAAAACCCCTGAGCTGGGCCCTGCCACCTCCCAACTGGTCAGGGTGGCAGGAAAACCGTCCCCTCGTGTCGTCCCTGGGGAGGGGACGCAGCCGGCCCCACGGCCGATGGCTCCGCGCTGGCATCTGGCCCCGGCTCTCCCAAAAAAGAGCTGCTTGGAGCCTGGGAGCAGATGGCAACCGAGACCCTCCCGCACCAGCTCCACCGGCACCGGTCCTCGCCGAGCTGCCAGCTCCCGCCCCGCGCTGAGACCCAGCCAACTCGTCACCCCCGCCGCTGCCCCCGCCCCGCCGGGCACGGCTGGGAGTGATGCAGCCGCATCCCGGCCGCCCGTCCATCTGCTCCCCAGTCCCCCCCGGGATGTGGGGCATTTCGGCCCCATTCCCAGCTCCGAGCCAGAGCGCCATGTCCCGGTGTGCACCGGTGTCACCCTGCGTGTCACCCCCGGTGCCGAGGCACCCTGTGGGGATTGCTCCCATCCCCTCGCCTCCATTCCGCTCTGCGGAATAACAACGATGGAAGGGTCAGGCTCCGGGGGCATGCAGCCGCACGGAGAGATCTGGGGGCTGCTGGAAACATCAAGCGCCCAGTGCCATGGGGGCAAAGCCAGGGTGGCATTGCCAGGCTGAGGGTGGGTGCCCGGCACCCAGGCGTCCTGGGGAGCAGGCGGGTGGCGGAGGGGCAGCCGCCGGAGGAACCTGGCCGGCACCTACGCAGCCGGAGGAGGAAGCAGCAGGAGTGCGGCATGGGGGGAGGAGGGGGAGGAAGAGGATGGTGCTGGCAGGATCCCAGGCCTTGGGGACGGTGGCAGCGGGGTGGGGGGGGGCCCAGGCAGGGACCACAGCAGGGCTGAGCAGTGGCTGCAGCCCCTTGGGTACCCTGTGCCCCCCCCCAATGCCTTGTCCTGCCCCCCTCACCCTGCACACCCCCATCCTTCCCGTGTGGCCCTGCACCCCGCTGGCGCTCGCCTCCCTGCCGCAGCCTCCCCGGGGAAGAGGAACCGAGATTGCTGCAGAGCCCAGCCCGGAGCCTGCCCGGCCTCCACCATGAACCCTGTGGCTCTCAACCTCCCTGGGCTCAGAGGGGAAACTGAGGCACAATGCAGCTGCAGCACGGAGGGGGAAGGTGCCTCATTTTTAGGGCGCTCATTAGGACACACGATGCCGAGCCGTGTCCCCATCCCATGCTCAGGACCCCCACAGACCTGGGGAGGGTCAAGAGGACACAGGCTGCCTCTCCACCGCCCACTCCTCGGCCCGACGCGCTGGCAGACGGTGGCACGTCCCTGCTCCTGCCCTGCTGCCCCAGCCCTGAGTCCAGCCCTGCGACCCAGAGCCCTGCTCCTGCTCCAGTCCCCCCAGTTCCCCCAGTGCCTGGCGAGTCCCCTGCAGCTCCCAGCAGAGCGCGGCAGCCCCTGGCCCGGCTCGGCCCCGGTGGGAGCAGGTTCCCCGAGGACAGGGGGTGGCGAGGAGGGACGGGGAGGGTCCGGCTGCAGCCCGAGAGACCCACGCCGTGAGCGTACAGCTCCAGACTGCCGCAAGACACGGGGATGCCGGTCGTGGCGGTGGGATGGGATGCAACGCTCCGCTGGGAAGGTGCAGATGGGGTGACAGCCGCAAGAGGATCCCCTGAGCGTGGGTTTCCTGGCGCGGCGTCCCACCCTGGCTGGGGCACGTAGCAGGCTGGAAGCACCAGCTGTGCCTGTCGGCAGTGCGGTGGTGGCATGGTGCTATGCCCGGGCACTCTCCAGCGGCGATGCCCGCAGGGATACCCCTACCCCTGCCTGCCCGCAAGCAGGACAGGCTTCAAAGGGGGCTGCTGGCCCCCAAAACCAGCTGTGCTCTGGCCAGGCGTGGCCAGCGCTCGGCCGGCATCATCCCTGTGCCAGCCCCAGGAGGTGGCAGGGCGCTTCCCCCCCCACCGGCAATACCCCCGGGCAGAAGAAGGACTCGCCACCCCCCCAAAAGCGATCTGCCCCCACAAGCCCACCCGCCAGTGACCAGGCCCATGGCACGGGGTGTCCCCTCGCCCCCCGCCCTGGGAGGAGATGCCCATGGCAGAGGGGGGGCCCCCCCGCCCCGGCCTCGCAGCCCCATCGCTGGCTGGGAAAGCAGGATTTCCGCTGGAAGAAGAGCAATTCCCGGATCCGAGGGGCTGCAGGGGCGGAGGGAGGGAGCCGGCCAGGGTTCCAAATACAATGTCCCGGGAGGAGTGGGGCGGGGAGGGAATTGTGCAGGGCAGGAAGCGGCGAGTTCCTGTCCCTCCTTGGGACGCACCAAGGACCAGGGACGAGGCAGAGCTGCAGGGAGTGGGGGGAGCACCCTCTCCGGCCAGGGCCCGAGCCCCCCGCAGCCACCCCCAGCCCCGGCCAGGGAAAGCTCAGCCCCCAGCAGCCCCCCGTGAGCACTTGCTGGGCTGGCCATGGGCACCTGCGGGGCCGGGGAGAGCGGGTGTGCCCCCCCGCCATCCCGCTGCCCCCCGGGATGCCATGAGCTGCCCCTCCTCAGCGCTCGGGTCTGGTGTGGGCAAAGGCACCATTTGTCTCCGCAGCCTCCCCGCCGCGGCGTCGACGCCGATTAGTGCCGGGAGGGCGAGCTGGAGCTGACGGCTGCCCCCGGCCCTCCCTGCACCGCGGCCCCCAGCGTGCTGCCCCCCCACTGACCTCCTGCCCCCCACGACGGGGAGGACGGGGGTCTCCTGCCCCCCACCCCAGGCTCATTGCAGAGGCTGGGGTTGCTCGGGGGGGAGCGGTGAGGGCAGGGCCTGGTGGCAGCCCCCCGGCAGCCCCCCACGGCGGGCACGGGGCCCTCTGTCCCCACAGCTCGGTGCCCTGTCCCACCCCAAACCCAGAGCCACCCCACGTGTGTTTGGGGGGGGGGGGGGGGTCAGCTCTCAGCACCCCCCCAGCAGACGGCAAGGGGATTGAGAGACCCCCCCTCCCCATTGCAGCGAGCAGAGCCCCCCACCACCCTGCACCCTACACCCCACGCAGCCCCATGCACCCCTCCTACCGTCAGCCCTCCTGCTCCGGCTCGCATGGACCCCCGCTGCCCCTGGCTCCCGGCAGGACTGCAGGCTGGGGTGCCACCACAGCACCCCGAACTGCCTGGCGCTGGGGGCCGGGGTGTCGAAGCGGGTGGCAGGGTGGGGTGGGTGCCGTGGGGAGAGCGGGAGCGCCTGTGCGTGTGTTTCCCCTGTCTCTTCGGCGGCTCTTGCAGCTGAGCAAGAGCTTCCCCTCCCCTCGCCCCCCCTTCCTCCCCGCGCTCCCAGCAATGGTTCATTGTACCAGCCAGCTCAGCCGGGGCGGCCGCCGGCTCACCCTCCGGCACAGCTCGCCAAGGCCCACCACCCACCCGTGGAGGTGGCACGGAGGGCGACACGCTGGCATCAGGGAGTCCCGGGTCCCCAGCAGCATGGGGGGACGCTGCTGCGGTTCCCTGGTCTCTGCCTGCCGGGATTTCCCGGGTGTGCATGGGGATACACAGCTCTGGGGGGTCCAGCTCAGTTCCTGGAGGCAGCTTGTGCTAGGCTGGGGTGCTGCCTGCACCCACCCCGAGACAGGGCCTGGCATCGGCCCCCTGACCCCCCAGCACCCCCGGGCAGGGGCCGGCACAGGGACAGTGTATTGCGCACGGGGGGCTGCGACCCCGCGAGGGGCAGGAACCAGGACCCTCTGATGGCAGAGCGCACACAACGGCTGCCCATCCTCCCGGCACAGGGTCTCTGCCGCTGGCACGGGGTGAATTTGGGGCAGGGCAGAGCCGTGGAGGGGTGGCGAGCAGCCCACCTTGCCCGGCGGATGGCAGGTAGTTTGGGACCGTGATCTGGGGGGCTCCCATGTGTCCCCCCAGGATGTGGTGCAGCTCCTGGCCAGCTCAAGCAGTTGCTGTGGCCATCGATAGCCCACCAGATACTGGACCCCTTATTTACTCCTTGTCCAGATAAAGTTGCTGGTGGGACAACCCCAAGGTTTGGCATCGGTCACACCGGCCCACAAACTTTGGCAAGCTCTGGGAGAGGGGGTGAGCCCCCCAGCACCCTGCCTGTGCTCCCGGTCCAGGGCGCTGGGGCACCCACCCTGCAGAGAGCACCTCAAGCTTTTGGCACCCTGACTGCGGGATCAAGGGGGTCTCGGTAGGGTCCCTCGCTGGGGGACCCCCATGCCGATCTAGGGTGCGGGGTGGCCGCCCCTCCAAGGCAAAACCTCCCCAGCTGGAAATACCCCCCGCAGCTCCACCTGGGCCCAATCCTGCACGGCCCCACGGCTGCCAGCCGCCCTCCCACCACCGGGGACAGTGACAGTGAGGGGCTGGTGATATTTTTATGCACACCCCCGCCACCACCCCGCTGCAGCTTCCGGCACGGGGCCGTGCTCCCAAGTGGGGCTGAGGGTGTGCAGGGAGGGCTGGGGGCTCTCCGGAGCCTTCCTCCTCCTCCTCCTCGCCCTGCGGTTAGCCCTCACAAGGCTGACCTCTTTCCTGTGTTAAGGTGAGTCCGGCCCCGGCGTTTCCTGTTCTCACGGGGCGAGCATGTTTGGGGGGCCAGGGGGGCCCCGGGTCCCCACCGGCGATGGGGACACGTCCCCTGGGCTGATGGCACACTCGCCTTGTCACCCCCGACTCATTCTGGGGATGGTGCGGATCCCAGCTCCGCTTTAGTCCCGGCTTTTGGGGCTCTCTGGGATTTACTTGGCGGGGGGATTCAGACCCTGCTGGGGATGGGACCAGCCCTGCCAGTGTCCCTGGGAGGAGACAGGGCACAGCGGGGACAGGGGCTGCTCCTCAGCAGTCACCTGCAGAGCAATGAGCCCCTCCAGGCTCCACCTGGGCTCCCAGGACCCTTCCCAAATTGCGGCCCCAGGTGTTTCTGGCCGGCTTCAGCCCCAGGGAGGGCACTCGCCCTCTGCCTTGAAAAGAGCTGGCTCGGCCCTGCCTGCCCCCCCGGCTGCCTGCACGCTGGCAGGGTGCTCTGGCACAAGGCAGGGCTGGCGCTGCCACCATGGAGGGGACAGGGCAGGTCCTGGGGTGTCAGAGATGCTGGACGCCCGTCCCCTGGGAGCAGGCAGCGTGGGGCGGGGCAGTCTGGCAAATTGTGGGGAGAGGGGCTGCCATGGGGTCCCCTGTCCCTGGGGGTCACAGCCAGGCATGGGAGCCCCCAAAGCCCTGTGTGGTGGATGGAAATGGGGGTGGGGGCATTTAAATCCCCCCCCCCCCCCCCCCGGAGCATCCCCATCTCTGCCCTCAGCGCCTGGGGAGAGGCAGGGGAGCCCCCAAAACCCTCGGGGGCAGGTAAGGGTGCAGGGGAAGGCGGGTGGTTTCCCTGGGGTGCTGGGGGAAACACTCTTTTGCTTTGCTAACTGAGGCGCTCCCTTTCAGGCTGGCTGGCTGCCGCCCCGTGCCTCAGTTTCCCTCTTTGCGGTCAGAGCGGCCAAGCAGCGAGCGAGGGGTGATGCGCACCGCTTCCAGCTGAGCGCTGGGGGCTGGGGTGGCTCAGCCCATCCCCTCGGGGCTGACTGTACCGTCCCCACGTTTCCCTGTGCCCCACGGCGGGCTCAGGCCTCCTTCCCTTCAAGGAACCCCAGCAAAGGGTTCCCAGTGCTCCCAGTCTCAGAGCCGGGCTTGTTAACGCCGAGCCGCTCATAGGGCTGGCCCAGCGCCCAGCTAGGGCACTGCCTCCCGCCCGTCACCCCGGCGTCGGGGCTGCCTGGCAAAGAGCTTCCCCCGCCCCGGGGTGCTCTCCCCTTGCACCGCTGCACGGGGAAGGATGCACAGCCCCAAGCACCCCATTGCCCCCCCCAGATTGGGGGGGGAGGGGGGGTGCATAGAATCATCGAATCGTTTAGGTTGGAAAAGACCTTTAAGATCATCCAGTCCAACCATTAACCCAACACTACCAAGTCCACCACCAAACCAGTTAAGGGGAGAGTAGCAACCCCACGCCTCCTGGCTTGCTGGTTGGATCATTTATAATGAAAGTAAAAACTGGGAATCATTAAGGTTGGAAAGGATCTCCAAGATCATCAGTCCAACCACCAACCCAACACCCCCATGCCCACTAAACCATGTCCCAAAGTGCCACCTCTGCCCGTTTTTTGAACCCCTCCAGGGATGGGGACTCTCCCACCTCTCTGGGCAGCCTGTTCCAATGCTTGACTACCCTTTCCGTGAAGAAATTTTTCCTAATATCCAATCTAAACCTCCCGTGATGCAGCTTGTGCCCATTTCCTCTTGTCCTATCGTTATCCACTTGGGAGAAGAGACCAACACCCACCTTGCTACAACCTCCTGTCAGGCAGTTGTAGAGATACCCACAGATCCAGGCAGCGTGCACCCATGCTGCTCACAGCTCTCTGGGGCTCATCCTGCACCTCCTGTCCCCCTGCAGCACCCGGCGTTTCTCCATCTCCCTCCGCAGGCACCCTGCAGAGACACGCTCCTCCTGCCCAGCACCCCGGGGTGCCCGGCCCCCTGCGCACCCCGCCAGGCACCACATGATACCGGTTCCTTCCCTCCTCCGGGGAGGGCCTGGTTTCTGCATTGACTCCGCCGGATTTCGCCAGCGCCGGCTTAAAGCTGGTGCCGGGCGAGCTGGGGCGGCGAGGATGGGTGTTCTCCGCTGGCTCGTGGCCTCTGTACTCTGCGTTGCCATTTGGGGTGAGTCTGTCCCCCCCCGTGGCACTGTCCCCCCAGGGACACCCTGGGGATGGGAGCTGGGGGCACCCAGGCGGGTCTCGCCTCCCCGGGAAGGCAGGGCAGGCAGGCTGGGGAAGTGGTTTCTTGTTTGTTGGGTCCCGAGATTTGCAGTTCCCCCAAAAGAGAGGAGAGTTGGGCTGGGGTGGCAAAGGCGGGGGGGGCGAGACGTGCCTCGAGGGCTTGGCAGGGCTGGGGGGATGAAAATAAGGCTAACTGGAGCCAGGCGGGCTTTAACAGGCGCGCAAGCCCAAGCCATTCCCTGGCTTTGCTGCCTGCAAAGAGCGGGCAGGGAAGCCGGGCAGGCTGCTGTCGGAAGCAGCAGGAGGGGACAGGGGTGGGGGTGGGGGGACCGTGCCGCAGTGGGACCCCCTTCCCAGGTGGGTGTAAAGCCCGGCAGGTTGTGGGGTTGCTGGCTCCATCACCACTCCTCCTGCCCCAGGCACCGTCTGTGGGTGCCCGGAGCCAGGGCACGACGGGCACCCATGGGACGGGCTGGGGTGCAGGCAGCGGGGGCTGCCAGTCCCTGCCTGCCCCTGATTTTTGGGTGCAGAAGCAGAGCTGGGTCCGGTGCCGGCTGCCCAGTGCTGGGAGCGGGGCAGCGCTGCCGGATCGCTCCCGGCCAGGAGGAAGGTGCTGACAGAGGGAAAGGCCCGTTCCCAGCAGCGGGTGTGTTGGCGTGGGGTTGCACAAGCTGGGAGCTGGGAGGGAGGTTGGGAGGTCACCGGGAGATGCCAGGCGGGACCAGCCGGCTTCCCGGCACCCCTCATCCATGCCCTGCTTGTCAGGGGACAGGTCAGCTGCATCCCCCCTTGGAAACATCGCCCAAAGCCATGGCCACCAGTGCTGGGGTGGCACTGCCTCCCACGGGAACGTCACCCTGCAGCCAGCCCAGCAGTCGTGGCACGGTGCTGACCCTGGATCTGACCCTGGGAGGCTGTCGGCACGTCGGCGTCCTTTGCATGTGCTACCGGCGGGCTCGTGGAGCTGCTTTTGGCCAAGCCCCGCACAGGAGGGGCTGCAGGGAAGGGCAGCACCGGCTCGGGCAGCCTCTTGCCCCAACAGCCTCCTGCCCTGACCACCCCATCCCCAGCATGGCCGTGGTGGGGGGACAGCCCCCCACTCACCCCTGCCCCTCTCTGCCTTGCAGGACAGGACTATGGGCTCTCCCGCCCACCCCCGCAGTTCGGCTCCATCTACCACGTCCGAGGTAACGGGACCCTGCAGTGCCCTTTGCCACGGCGGGGGGAGCGGAGGGTGCTCAGCACCGGCCAGGACCAGGCAGTCCCAGTGCCAAACTGGGGCAGCTTCTCGCAGCCGGGTGCCTCAGCACCCTTGGGGACAGCAGCTTGGTCGGCGGTGGGTGCTGGGGGGCTTGGGGAGGGATGTTGGGGTGCTGAGGCCTCGGGGCTGACCTGTGTCCCGCTCCGGGGGCCCCGCAGGTGTCATTAACCTGCCCTACGCTGAGATCGAGGAGCCCTTCGAAGCCTGGTACAACCTGACAGGACGCAAGAGCCGGATCCAGTACTATGGGGGTAAGCAGGCAGGCATCCCCCTGCTCCGCGCTCTGCCCATCCCGCACCGGTCCCATCCCCGTGCAAAGGGAGGATGCGGGCAGGATCACCGTGCCTCAGTTTCCCCTTCCCGCTGACACAGGGCAGGTGATAACCTACCAGCTGGCAGCGGTGAAACCCTACGGGATGCAGTACAAGATCACGCCGGAGACCACGGAGAAGGAGGTGAACGCCAGGAAATGCTTCCAGCTGCCCGGTTCCAAGGAGGACGTGGTCAAGGCTCAGAGCGTCTTCCCTAACATTGATGGCTTCAAGGTGAGGGAGCCGGAGCCCAGATCCGCCCTGCTGCTCCAAGCATCTTCAGGCTCTGGGTGGGTGCTGGGCAGCTGGAGATGCTCCTCTCTGTCCCAGGGGCTGCAGGGTGCTGGGGCAGGCCAGGACGTGCCCCCGCACCCCAGGGCGCAGGGAGGGTCACTTCCCCACCTGGATCGGGGCTGGACTCCCGGCTCCTTTCCCAACCCCAGCAGCCGTGTTGGGACGTGTCACAGCCCACACGAATGCCGGCATTTCGGGACAGCTCGGGCAAGTTGTTGCATGGCAGCTCAGCTTGTGCCGGCCCCAGCCTCTGGCAAGGCTGGGCGCAGCAGGAGGGGTGCAGCACGTGAGTGGCGGGGACAGCAATTTGTCACCCAGCCAGACGCGTGCCCACAGGGCAAGAGCTTGGAAACAGGCAGGAAAAACCCGGAGCCTTTTGGAGCAGGGGTGCAGCCAGGCCCCCCCACTACGGGTGCACGTACAGCACCGTGCACAGTGGGCACTGCTGAGCTGGACAGGGGGAGTCTGTCCCATGTTGCACCCCAAATCCTTGCCCCACTTCCCACCCCACGCATGGCTGTGCGCTGATGGCTGTGAAGCAGCTGGATCCGGCCCGAGAGCCCGATGTAGGCTGGGTGCAAGGCGCTGTACGTGCACCGGGAGCAACAGGCTCTTGTGAAGGTGCTGGGTGGGAAGGAGCGAGTGCAGGGGGTGATGTGGGGTCCCCACCGAGTCCCCCTCCCTGATGCCGTGTCCCCCCCCAGTTCCTGCGGGAGGAGTACTACCGGGGCCGGTACTGCGCTGTCTGGCAGAACATCACCCGCTGGGCGCAGAAGAAGAATGTCTACACCCTGTGGGTGACCAACTCCAGCTGCGGGGTGGCCCCCGTCCACTACGAGATGCGGGGCTACAACAGCCTGCTGGGCTCCCACTACGACAAGTACGAGATCTCCTACACCGACTTCGACAACAGCTTCCCCGCCTCCATCTTCGACCTCCCTGTCAATGGTGAGCCGGGTTGGGGCCCCCCACCCTGTCCCACCCGTGGGGCTGGGGCTGATGGCATCCCCTCCTCGATCCCCAGAGACGAAGCAGTGCGGGGACCTGCCAGGGAGCACGGTGGAGCACCGGGTGCTGGTGAACCCCATGGAGGACCTGGTGGGACGGCACCAGCCCTGGGCCCATCAGGTCTTCCACCATTACCGCAGGCGGCTGGGGCGGCGGTACAGCTCCGCACGGGAGCTGGAGCACAGGCAGAGCGTCTTCGTGCACAACATGAGGTACAGGCAGATGGGGGGATGCCGGCTCCCCCGGGGGTGCTCCCCATCCCCGGGGAGGGGGTTGCACCACCGCTGCTGCGGTGGGAGGTGGTGTCTGTGCCGGCTGATGCCGTCCCCGCCGTGGCGGCAGGTTCGTGCACTCAAGGAACCGCGCCGCGCTCTCCTACACGCTGGCGCTGAACCACCTGGCCGACCGCACGCCCCAGGAACTGGCCGCCCTGCGGGGCCGTCGTCACAGCGGGGTTCCCAACAACGGGCAGCCCTTCCCCACCGAGCTCTACGCCAGCCTCATCCTGCCCGAGAGCCTCGATTGGCGCATGTACGGTAGGTGCGGGGTCGGGGGGACAGGGTCTCGCCGTCGGGGTGCTGCGGGGTGGTGTGAGGCTGCTGTGCGGGGGGTGTGGGCGCTCCTCATCCGTGCCAGCGCAAAGTCCAGCTGAGCCGCCCCGCTCTCCGTCACCGTGGGGAGGAGCCTGGGGGGCTGCGCTGCCCCTTGGGACCCACATCTCCCTCTGGCCCCTGCTCCGCTCAGCAACTGGAAGATCGAAGCAGGGCTTACCTGGTAAAAGGCAGCTCGGTCGGCACTTGGCTTTCATTCAGGCTGGTGCCGCAGGGACAGATGTGACATCTGAAGCCACATCTGGCTGTCCCCATGTCCTCATCAGCTGGGAGTGACACCCCCAGAGCCTGCACCAACCCAAGGGCAGGGGTCCCACAGGTTTGCTGGTGCATTTGCCCCCCCCTCCCTGATTAGCACCAAGCTCTGGCTGCGCTGCCTCTGGGAGCACAGCGAGTCCTCAACTCCTGCCTCAGTTTCCCTTCCACTTGTCCTCATTCCCTGGTGCCACCCCAGCCTCTCACCCCCCATGCCGCTGTCCCCAGGCGCCGTGACCCCCGTGAAGGACCAGGCCGTCTGCGGGTCCTGCTGGAGCTTCGCCACAACGGGCGCGATGGAGGGTGCCCTCTTCCTCAAGGTGAGAGCGGGGCTGTGCCCCACGGGGATGGCCGGGGCACCCGGAGGGTGCCTGTCCCCATCCCTGCAGCGTGTCCCCCACCGCAGACCGGCGTGCTGACCCCCCTGTCCCAACAAGTCCTCATCGACTGCTCCTGGGGCTTCGGGAACTACGCCTGCGATGGAGGCGAGGAGTGGCGAGCCTACGAGTGGATCATGAAGCACGGCGGCATCGCCAGCACCGAATCCTATGGCACCTACCTGGGGCAGGTGAGGGTGGCCCCGTGTCCCTGCCGGGGTCCCTGAGGTCTTGGGATGTGCCCTCAGGGGTTTTAAAGCCACGGTGGGGCCGATCCAGATGGGTCAGAGGTGCTAATAGGCTCTGGAGATGGGGGTGTCACCTTGTCCCCAAGGCACCGGGCTCCCTGCTGTTCAAAGCACAGTCCAAAGCCAAGTGCCAGGGCTCAGCTGGGCGGTTTCATCACCGCGTGCCTCGGTTTCTCTTCTTGCAAAACAGGGACAAGGCTCCTCCACCCATGGGTGGTGCCATGGGTCCCTCCGTACCCTGGGGTGCAGGGATGGAGCAGGGCTGTCTGGGACAGGGATGTGGCTGCAAGATGCAGACAACAGCCCCCCCAGGGCTTTGGGTGCAGAGCCAGCTCCCCGGGCAGTGTGCAGGCGATGCTGTGTCCCTGCAGCAGCCAGGAAAACACCCCTGCTATGGTGGGCAGGGGAGGACACAGGGGTCAGAGCTGGGATGCTGTCACAGCCCGAGTCCCGGATCACGCCCTGCATCAGAGCAGAGCCGCACAGGGGCAGCAGGGTGGGCAGGGTCCCAGGGAGGGGACCCGGGGGCTCCTGATGACACAGTGTCCCATCCCCTCTCGGGCGCCGCAGAACGGCTTGTGCCACTACAACCAGTCTGAGATGCTGGCCAAGATCACGGGCTATGTCAACGTCACCTCGGGCAACATCACGGCGGTCAAAGCTGCCATCTACAAGCACGGCCCCGTGGCTGTCAGCATTGACGCCTCACACAGGACCTTCTCCTTCTACTCCAACGGCATCTACTACGAGCCCAAGTGCGGTGAGTTGGGTGGCACACAGTGCACGGGAGGACCTGGGTGCCCAGGAAGATGCCAAGACACCCAGGATCCATCCCCTCCTCGTTGTTGAGCATCTTGGGGCAGGGGTGGAAGAGGGAACCGGTCCTGCAGCCCTCCCCAGCGCTGCTGGCAGCCCCCGGGAGCAGGGATGCTCTCTGGACGAGCTGTCTCCTGTGTCATCCCCTGCAGCGAACAAGCCAGGAGCGCTGGACCACGCGGTGCTGGCTGTGGGCTACGGGGTCTTGCAGGGAGAGACCTACTGGCTCATCAAGAACTCCTGGTCCACGTACTGGGGCAACGATGGCTACATCCTCATGGCCATGAAGGACAACAACTGCGGCGTGGCCACTGAAGCCACCTACCCCATCCTGGCCTGAGCCGCCTCGGCTCTGCGGGGAGAGCTCTCGGCACCCATCCCTGGCTCAGCCCCTTTGGCGTGACACAGGCAGGAGGAAGCTGGGGACATGGTGCGACAGGGCCATGGGGTGCTGGACAAGGGGCTGGATGGGGACCCAGCTGTGGGCTTGCCAATAAAGGCCCTGGAAAAATACTGGTTTGCTTCTGCAGGAGAGATTCGATTGCTGCCCACGCGGCTCTGCCCCCTTCGCAGACCCCAATGCCCCCAGCCTGTGGCTGCTCTGTCCCCTCCACAGGTCCCTGTCCCCAGGCTGCTTTTCTTTGTCCTGTTGGGACCACAGGGGCCTCCCGGGGAGGGGGACGGTGCCCGCCTGGCAGTCCCAGACACCCAGGGTGAGGGGAGTGGATTTTCCAGCCCTATCTCTCGATATGGAGCGCAAACAACCCCAGGGATTTCTGCTGAGACGAGAAATTCCTGGCGTGGGGTGTTGGGGAAGGGGGGGAAGGCATCCACCCTCTGCCCCACTGCCCGGGTCCCTGTTGTGGCTGCGGGTGGGGATGGCACCGGCGGTGTTTGCCGATGCCGCGAGCCAAGCTCCCCTTCACCCCACGGGGCTGCTCCCCTCCACACAAAGGCACTTTACACCGTGGTCATGGCTCACGTGGGTGCTCCTAGTTTGGACTCAAGCCCTCCTGGGAGAGTGGGGTTGGTGCATGAGGATCCTCCAAACAGCATTGGAAGTTCTCTCTGCCCTGACCCGGGCAGTCTCCCACCTTCGCTGGTACATCCTTGCGGCAGGATGCGTCTCCGCGCCAGCGTGCTACGATGGCAGCGGCGCTGGTCCCTGGGGAGGTGCAGCAGCATGGGGTGCAGCCGAATCCGACCCAACTCATCCCCAGCAGCGCATGCATGCAGCCAGCCCAGGCCGAGCCCTTATCGGCTTTGTTTTGGGCTCGGGCGGCCCTGCGAGCGCTCGCTGTCACCTTGGGCTGGGGGCCAGCTGGATGCGCAGTAAGTGGGAGGGGTGAAGGTCACTCTGCTGCGGTGACAGTGCTGCTCTCCTTCCCGCGTTTGTTTTTCCATGTAGCTCCTGACATTTCATCTGCATCTTTCCCCTTTTTCCAATTAAACCCCCCTACTTGCAGTCCTGGGCTTGCCCTGATGGTAGATCTGGAAGGATGCAGGGATGCAAGTGGCCTCCATCTCACCACGACTGGCCCAGCACTGCCTTTCGTGGGGGCACCTTGGCTCCTGTCCCAGGAGGGCAGGGAGCACCCGGCGAGCCTTTGGGGTGACTGGCAGGGTCTTACCGTGCCTCCTTGCCCCAGGGTTTTGCAGATGCTCCCCCTGCTCACAGCACGCAGCAAAGCCTGGCTGCAAACTGCCACGGGGGCTGGGTGGGAGCGCAGGGACACCCCCAGCACCCACCACCAAGCCCCCAACACACAGCCACAGGGGTCTGGGTCCCACCCTGCCCCGAGCCTCGCAAGCATGCGACGTGGGCACCCACCCTGCTGCAGGTGGGAAAGGCACCCATGGGTGTCCGTGCTGGGGCAGGGGGGCAACAAAAAGCCACGCCTCCCCCTTGGTTAGCCCCAGCCAAGGGAAGGACGGGGCTTTGCCCGTTGGCTGCCGGCAGCTCCCTGCCCACCCACCAGTGGTATTTAAGCCACCCGTGGGTGCGGGGCAGCAGCGTGGGCTGGGGTGCGCAGGATGGAGGGGCTGGGGTGGCTGCTGGTGCTGGGGGTTGCTGTGCTGCTGGGTGAGCACCCGCCCTGGCCGAGCTCAGGGCAGGGGACGGATGCCGTGCCCCCGTCACGGGGTGACGCCGCTGTGCCCCTTAGCCTGGGCACTGCAGTGGTCCTGGGCTGCTGTGGGGGTCCTCGCCCTGGGAGGGGGCTGCTCTGTCCCCGTCCCCACGCCCAGAGCAGTGCAGGGGCTGCGGGCACACTCTGCACGTGGCATACTGGGGTGTGCATGGGGGTTTTCGGGTGCCCCTGAGCTGGCTGCACCCCAGGGAGTGCGGGTATGCGTGTGGGGGCTCAGAGTCAGGCAGAGGGCTGGCAGAGGAGTGGGGACCCCCGGCTCGGGGACCTGGGCAGGTGGGAGCCCTCCCAGCCCTGGTCCCCGTATGGGCTCCCCTCGGTCTGTCCCACTCTCCCAGGGGACAGCGAGCCAGGGACCGGCACCGCTGTCTCCCCCTGCCATGGAGAGAGGTAGGTAATCAGCAGCGTAAAAGGGTTTGGGTTTACTTTTGTTTTTTCCTTCCAGGAGCAGAGAGCAAAGCTCCTCTGGAGACACCCACATTTGGGGACATCTACCATGTCACAGGTACTGCTTGCTCGGGGACGGGGCACCCCGCTGGGAGGGTGCCCAAGGGGGTCCTGCACCTCCAGCCACCAGCTCCCACCCAATGTGCCCGAGCTGAGGAGGCTCCAATTCCCCCGCAAAACCCAGGGGCTGGGGCGCATCGCTGCCGTGGGGTGCTGCCGGTGGTGGGCATGGGTGGGAGCAGGGGGTGATGCCGGGGGGCTGCAGGGTGCTCCCAGCCTTTCCCATGCTCCCCTCCCGTCCACAGGCTCGGGGCAGGGGGACAGGGGATGTCCCCGGGGCTCAGCCCCCCGCAGCCCCCCTGAGCCCGGCCCCTCTGTGCCCGCAGGAGTCATCAGCCTGCCCTACGCGGAGATCAGGGAGCCCTTCGAAGCCTGGTACAACCTCACCGGGGGGAAGAGCCGCATCGAGTACTACGGCGGTGGGTGCAGAAAGGGGTCCATCCCCCCGACACCTCACCATCCCCCTCCTTCTGCCCCAGGACCTTCGGGTGCCCCAGCAAAGCCCTGGGAGCCATCACCATGCCAGGACCCGGGGGCTTGGCTTGACCTTAGCGCTGTCCCCATCCCCAGGCCAAGTGGTCACCTACCAGTTTGGCTCCATCGAGCCCTTCGGCGCCAGCTTCAAGGTGACTCCCGAGACCACGGAGACGGAGGTCAACGTCCGCAAGTGCTTCCGCATCAACGGCACCGACGGGGACCTCATCGCCCCGCAGAGTGTCTTCCCCAGCCTGGAGAACTTCAAGGTGAGCTCCAGGCATGGTCCCCAAGGATGCGGGATGGGGCAGGGGTGGGGATAAGGGACCCCCATGGGTACAGGGTGTCTGATGGCTACCTCCCTCTGAGGGCAGAGCAGCCCTCCCTGGCTGGGAATGGGTAAATCTTAAGGGTCTTTTCCAACCTAAACGATTCTATGATAAATACGAGGTTGGACGTGGCCATGGGTGATGGATGTGGAGGGGTTGCATCCAGCTTGGCATGCTGCAGGATGGGTGCACGGGTGGAACGCCATCACTGCGGGGTGCCGCAGCTCACCGGGGGCATGGTGCCGGGGCTGGTGCCAGCGTGGCACCCCGGTCCCCAACACGTGCATTGTGCCCAGCGGGTGCGGGAGGAGCATTTCCGTGGGCAGCGCTGCGCCGTCTGGCAGAACGTCTCCTACTGGGGCCACAAGAAGAACGTCTACACGCTGCGGGTGGGCAGCTCTGCCCGCGGCCCCGTGCCCCTGCACTACGAGGTGCGCGGCTTCAACAGCCTCCTGGGCTCCCACTACGACAAGTACGAGATCGACTACTCCTCCTTCAGCCACCGCTTCCCACGCAGCGTGTTCCGTCTCCCCAAGGGTGAGCGTCCCCAGCCATCTCGCAGCCCAACATGTGGCCAGTGTTGTCACCAAAATGCAGCACCCCTTCCACCCTTTTTAATTTGTTTTTTTAGCTTTTTTTTTTTTTTTTTTTTGCAAGAGCCTGGTGATTTGGGTGAATTGGTTTGGCTGGGAAAAAAGCAGGGGAGAAATGTGATTAATGTTGATAGCTGGGGCGATGCGGGTGCTTTCCCGGTGCTGGCTGCTCTGTGCTGGAGCACAGGGTGTGCTGGGTAGGACGGTGAGTGCTTGGGAGCAGGCTCTGGAAGCGGGTGTGGGTGCAGATCCCCCCCCTGCGCGCACGTGTCTATATGGGATGGACAGCCCCAATGGTTTTGGGGGTGACTGTACCGTGCATCCCAGCTGGGGGGCCGGGAGAGCCCGTTCCCGCTCGGGAGGCATCAGCCGCCGTCCGTGCCTCATGGCAGGGGTGCAGTGCGAGCAGTGGCCCGCGGCCGGCCCCGAGCACCGCATCGTGGCCAACCCCATGCAGGAGTTTGTGGGGAGGGCACCAGAGACAGACCACGTCCACCACCGCCTCTTCCACCGCTACAAGGAGCAGTTCGGGAAGAGCTACAGCAGCGAGGAGGAGCACGAGCACCGCAAGCGCACCTTCATCCATAACATGCGGTACGGGATGCCAGGGGGATGGGTGGGGGGGGCTCAGGGCCAGAGTGGTCCTCCCGCTCCCCTCTCGCAGCACCTCTGTTCTGCCGCAGGTTCGTGCACTCGAGGAACCGCGCCGCGCTCTCCTACACGCTGGCGCTGAACCACCTGGCCGACCGCACGCCCCAGGAGCTGGCCACCCTGCGGGGCCATCGTCGCAGCGGGGTTCCCAACAATGGGCAGCCCTTCCCCACCGAGCTCTACGCCGGCCTCATCCTGCCCGAGAGCCTCGACTGGCGGCTGTACGGTGAGGAGGGAGCTGGTGTCACCGGCGTGCAAGCCTGGAGCGTGCACGAGACTGGGGGTCAGCTGTGCACACCGGGGTTTGCATGGGGACAGCCCAGCATCCTCCCACTGCTCTGTTAAACGTGTCCCCAGGCGCCGTGACCCCCGTGAAGGACCAGGCTGTCTGCGGGTCCTGCTGGAGCTTCGCCACAACGGGGGCAATGGAGGGTGCCCTCTTCCTCAAGGTGAGAGCGGGGCTGTGCCCCACGGGGATGGCCGGGGCGCCCGGAGGGTGCCTGTCCCCATCCCTGCAGCGTGTCCCCCCCGCAGACCGGCGTGCTGACCCCCCTGTCCCAACAAGTCCTCATCGACTGCTCCTGGGGCTTCGGGAACCAGGCGTGCGACGGGGGCGAGGAGTGGCGAGCCTACGAGTGGATCATGAAGCACGGCGGCATCGCCAGCACCGAGTCCTACGGGCCCTACCTGGGGCAGGTGAGGGTGGCAGCGCCACTCGGGGGGGGTGCAGTGCCACCCCCTCCCCAATCCTTCCCCCCCGAGGCTCTCCCAAATAAGCCATCAGCCCTTTGGCAGTGGATGGAGGCTCTACTTTGGTTTATGGCTGCTCCATCCAAGCTGCCCCCCTCCCTCCTTCCCCCTCGCTGGGCTGGTTCGGACCCCCCCCACCTGCCCCGGGACCCCGGTGCCACCGCAGCCTCCTCCCCACAGAATGGCTACTGCCACTGCAACCAGTCGGAGCTGGTGGCCCAACTCGCCGGCTACGCCAGCGTGGAGCCGGGCAGCGCCGCGGCGCTGAAGGCTGCGCTGTTTAAGCACGGCCCCGTGGCCGTCAACATCGATGCCTCGCACAAGTCCTTCGCCTTCTACGCCAACGGTGTCTACGAGGAGCCCCACTGCGGTGAGTCCAGTTGAGCCAGGAGGCTCCATCTCTCAGTCATTGGGGCTGGGATAGGCAAAAATATTTGCAGGGTGGGATTTACCTCCCTGCTAAGCTCCCGGTTAGGGGATACGGGGCCATTGGCTGCATCAGGAATGACCTCCAGCTCCAAGGGATGGGGACTGAGATGTCTCTATTTTCTTCTCTCCTCCCGGCCAGGAAACGAGACGTCGGCGCTGGACCACGCGGTGCTGGCCGTGGGCTACGGGGTCCTGCACGGCAAGAGCTACTGGCTCATCAAGAACTCCTGGTCCACGTACTGGGGCAACGACGGCTACATCCTCATGGCCATGAAGGACAACAACTGCGGTGTGGCCACCGCCGCCTCCTTCCCCATCCTGGCCTGATGGGACACAACCCCACATGTGCCCTGTCCCCTCCATGTCCCCCTGGGCAGCTCCAGACAGATGGGGGGCTGGCAGAGGGGTGCGGGGCCCGGGGGGATGGTTGTGGGGCAGAGGGAGGTAGCTCAGCCGGGAGGTCGGAGGATGATCCCAGCCCTCTGGAGAGGCATTTTACTGTTTTGGCAATAAAAGCCTGTAGAAGTGATCCTGTCCATCATGCTGGGGTGTCTTTTGCCAGCCCCAGCCTGTCCCCCACCAACCACAGCCCTTGCCGTGACTGCCTTCTGCAGCCCGCTGTGTGATGAGTTTCACCCAGTGCTCAGCCCAGGCTCACCTCTGTTTGCCTGACGTGTGCCCTAACCCCAGAGTTTTCAGTGCCACCCCGAGAAGTGCCAGCACCTCCTGAAGCAGGAGGGAGCCTGAATCCACTCTTGGAAGCTGGGCTGGGCTCAGGGCCCTCCTGTTCCCAACTGGATTCTGTCCCATCCCGGCAGCCAGTGTCATGCTGGGAACAAGGGAGCTGCCCCTGCCAGAGAGAGCGGTCCCCAGCGCCCGGGGCCTCTTGGGACACCTGGGTCCTCTGCTCAGACTCTCTCCAGGCTCCTACATGGGTCAGTGCTTGGTGACTCAGTTTCCCCACCCATCTAGGGGGAAAGCAGAGCTTCTGGGGCTTTCTGTGCTGCTGCCAGCAGCCCTCGGGATAAAGGGGGCCCACGCAGCCCCAAAGGAGACTCAGCTCATTTCATCCAGGACACTTCAGGGGGCTTTTGTCCAACCTCCTGGGGAGCAGCCGGGCTCAGGGCTGCCACCCCAGATCTGCCGCGCTCCTTTTGTCTCCCCTTGCTCCGGTGCTTTACCCCAAAACTGCGTGGCCGCGGGGCAGCCTGACCGAGAGCCGAGGGCTTGGCGAGGCCGGTGCTGCTCTTGGGGTGTCCAGGCTGGATATCGGCGCGGTGTGAAGGTTCGTTCTTGGGGCTCTGGTGCCCTGCTGACATCCAGCCTGGGGATGGAGCCGGGCAGGCAACATGGGCGGGCAGCCCAGAGCTCCCAGGTGAGAGCTGTCGGCACTGCCAGGCTCTGCCTTCCCAATTCGAGAGCCCAATTAGCAGCAGGCAGCTGGGGAGGGGAGCCTACAAAAGGGGAAAAGTCAGCCCTGGCTTGGATCAGTGTGTGCACGGGCTGCATCTTCCCCCAAAACGGGGTTCTGGTAGTTGAGAAGCGACGTCTCCCATGCCTACACCCTTATTTTGTATAGCAAAGGGCCAGGGTCAGCCATCGCGTTTCCCCGCTGCAAGCGCTGGCCCGCAGCACCCAGGGAGCAGCGCTTCCTTCCAGGCGACGTGATTGCTCCCGATTGAGGATGGCAGGTCATAATATTTTCTTGTTTTCTTTCACTTGTTCACCTGCTTATTTTACAATTTGCTGCACTGATTTCTGAAGTGGTCTTTAATCATTCTCAGCAGGGGTGCTGACTCGAATTCATGTCTGGGAAAGAACTGATCACTGCGCAGGAATAATGTGGTTTATTCTGTGGGAGTTCAGGTCTCCAGATCTTTGATTCTCTTGACTGCAGTCAATAAAACATGTTTTGACTTTCAGGGAACCGTGACTTTCAGGCTCCCTTTGGATAGGTGATGTTCTGAATTTGCTGCCAAACACACAGATGGCTTCGAGAGCTGGAGGTTTTGCACCCGCAGAAACCATTTAGGAGGAGCCTGAAATTTTGCATTTGTGGCATTAGGGATAGCAGTTCTGAGTGTAGGTAGTTAAGGATGGCTGGGAACTTAAGAAAGATCCATTCATTATAGTTGAAAAAGGAGAAAATAAGAAAGGCCATACCTGAAGAGAGGTTTGCTGTTTCCAGAGCCAGCCTTGGGCTCTGGCTCCCAGCCCGAGTGAGCTGCGACTTCCCGATTTCCCTTGACACCCAAACCTCGGAGTCACTCCATGTTTTGCAGAGCGCAGCAAAGAACAACCACCCTGAACCCTGCTTTTTATTGCAAGCAAAGCTAGCCTAAAGGTATGCATTTAAGGTTTCCTTTGGAAGAGGCACATTGCCTGCACACCCTGCATTTCCAGCTTGCCAGCTATGCGGGAAACTCCCCACATTTGATACCTTGATGGTGAAATAGCAGCTGAGGCTGGTGCTTTACGGGGAGCGAGCACTGCCCAGAGAGTGAAAGCCGAGAGGATTTGGCACCTACTTCCCATATGCCCCCTTGAGAATCCCATCTTCTTCTTGGTCTGCAGGGTGAAGCAGTTCAAGACATCTCCAGAGGTCAACTTCACGCTGAAAGCGCAGGACCGGCAGTGGTCCTTGGTGGCCAGCTTCCGCTCCTGCGCCCTGTCCTCTACTCGGTATTTCTCATGGTCCCCTGCCACCTTCAGGGTCTCCTCCTTGGCATCTGCCAACCAAGAGGTTGGTGCTCAGGTGCTCAAACCGGGCACGTGTAATGTCTGCCCGCAAGCTGATCCCTTTAGAGGCAGTCCGAGGTGATGGTGGCTTTCAGGCCTGTTTGGCCACCTCGCAGGCTTTCCTGAGCCTCCAAACAGCTCACCCATCCTGCCTGGTGCTCTCTTGATGCTTCTTTAAGAATTCATCATCCGTGGAGATGCCCACCAACTGGGTGTCGAAGTCCTCACCTCTCAGGTGAGTGTCGTGTCCTGGTTTTGGCTGGGATAGAGTTAATTTTCTTCCCAGTAGCAGGCACAGTGCTGTGTTTTGGATTTAGTAGGAGAAGAATGCTGATAACATGCTGATGGTTTAGTTGTTGCTGAGTACTGCTTACACTAGTCAAGGACTTTTCAGCTTCCCATGCTCTGCCAGGCGCACAAGAAACTGGGAGGGGGCACAGCCAGAATAGTTGATCCAAACTGCCCCAAGGGCTATTCCATACCATATGGTGTCATGGGCAGTATAGAAACTGGGGGGGTTGGCTGGGGAGCAGCGATCGCTGCTCGGGAACTGACTGGGTATCGGTCGGCGGGTGGTGAGCAATTGCATTGGGCATCACTTGCTTTGTATATTATTATTGTTATTATCATTATTATATTGTTACTATTATCATTACTATTTTACTTTATTTCAATTATTAAACTGTTCTTATCTCACCCCAGGAGTGTTTCTCACTCTCACTCCTCCGATTCTCTCCCCCATCCCATCGGGGCAGGGGCAGTGAGTGATGGCTGCGTGGTGCCGAGCTGCTGCCTGGGGCTGAACCACGACATGTCGCTAGCCGTGACTTTCACCTCAACAATGTCTCTCTCCGTGGTGAAGATGGAGGTGCTGATGCCCCTCCCGGCCCGAACTGGAGATGAGGCCATTGCGCTCTCGTCAGGGTGATGGAGGCTGTAGGCCAGGGCTGCTGGTGTTGTCTCATTGAAGCCCCTCAGCACAGCGATGTCAGTGATTACCCAACATCTGAACATGAGCCAGCAGTGTGCCCAGGTGGCCAAGAAGGCCAACAGCATCCTGGCTTGTGTCAGGAATAGTGTGGCCAGCGGGAGCAGGGCAGGGATCGTGCCCCTGTGCTCGGCGCTGGTGAGGCCGCACCTGGAATGCTGTGTCCAGTTTTGGGCCCTCACTACAAGAAAGACATTGGGGTGCTGGAGCGTGTCCAGGGAAGGGCAACGGAGCTGGGGAAGGGTCTGGAGCTCAGGGCTGGTGGGGAGCAGCTGAGGGAGCTGGGGGTGCTCAGCATAGAGAAGAGGAGGCTGAGGGGAGACCTCATCGCTCTGCAGCTCCTGGCAGGAGGGGGCAGGGAGGGGGGTCGGGCTCTTCTCCCAAGGAACCAGCGATGGGATGAGAGGAAATGGGCTCAGGCTGCACCAGGGGAGGTTTAGATTGGATATTAGGAAACATTTCTTTACTGAAAGAGTGGCCAAGCATTGGAACAGGCTGCCCAGAGAGGTGGGGGAGCCCCCATCCCTGGAGGGGTTCAAAAAGCAGGTAGATGTGGCACTGGGGGACACGGTTTAGTGTGCATGGGGGTGTTGGGTTGATGGTTGGAGTGATTATCTGAGAGATCCTTTCCAACCTTAGTGATTCCTAGTTTTTACTTTGATTAAAAAATAATCCAGCCAGCAAGCCAGGAAACATGAAATTATTCCTCTCCCCTTAACTGGTTTAGTGGTGGACTTGGTAGTGTAGGTTAATGGTTGGACTGGATAAGCTTAAAGGTCTTTTCCAACCTAAATAATTCTGTGATTCTATGATTCTATGATCTTCGGTGGCTTGGCTCTGGGAGTCACTGAGATAAGCTGGCACAGGGATGATCACTCCTCCTGCCTGTCCCGGAGCAATTCATCCACTGGGATGGGGATGGGAACCTTGGGGCAAGCCTGGCTCCATGCTGGGCTCCGACCCACCCACTCTCGCAGTGCCCAGCACCAGCCAGGACACGGGGAGCGAGCTGAGACAGAGCACGCTGCCGCAAACAGCTCCCAAGAGGTGTTTTGTTTCCAGTGAAACGGCCTTTCTGTGGGTGCGAGCATCCAGATCTGCGGGATCAATCTGTCTACACATCCAGAAATTCAGGGTGGGCTGAGTTTGCCAAGGTAAATTACTCTCTGAGGAAGGGCGGCTGGGATTTCAGCTGGGTTTGGTTTTTTCGCCCTGCCCTCGGCTGTCCTGGATATGGCGCTTCCCCCCGGGGGCAGCTGCGCTCCAGTGCAGACCTCTGTGCAGCAATGCCAGGTGGCCAGAAAATGTGCTCCAGCCCAAAAGCTGGCTGCCTTTCAGCGCTGGATGAATTATCTGTGAAAACCTCTTACGCCTCGCACAAAACAAGGTAATTATTCAGAAAGCAGGGGACATGGAGAGAGCCAGAATATGAAAATATTATCTGTTAGTGATTTACAGAGAACCACAGACGGTGTCAAAGAACAGCAGCTGAATGAAACTTGCTTTGGCAACTTCTTGGCTCCCAAATGCTCCAGACAACCCGGGGAGAATGATCATGAGCTCCCAACAACGCTCCTGCGCCCTGGGGAAGGCGCTTCTGGGGGGGCCGGATCTCCAGGGCCGGGTCAGGACAGAGCCGGGTGGTTCACGGAGGGAAAGGACACGCGTTGCGGAGCCCTGAGGTTTGAGGATGGCCAAGACCATGAATCAGGGGGAGGCCATCTCGCTTCTGCTATCTAATACTGGAGCTTTTTTGGGGTACAAATGGTTGCATCCAATGCGATCTGAACAGTCTTCCAAGCTCTGCAAAGCTAGAAACTGCTTTACTGCTAGCGAGGCTATCCTGGAAAATCACTGAGGCAGTGGCTTTTTAAACGTTTCTTTTTAAACACTTCCTTCGGTAGCAGCTTTACAAATGCTCTTCCTTAGCCAAATGTTTTTTCCCTTGGCGACCGTGACTGCTCTGGCAGGTTTGCTGTTCACGTTCTGAAACGAAATCGTTCCTTTTGCTTCAGCTCGAGAGATTTGCAACCCCCCTCCCATGACTTTTAGGAGGTTTTATTTCTTATAACAAATCGCTTGCAGTGTTTACGTTTTCCAGGTGCGCTGTCAAACCCCAGAAAGCTGGGCAGCCCCAGCCCTCCACCTCCACCTGATTTCCCCCAGAACCTCTCCTCGGAGCATCGCAGCCCCTGAGCAGCGAGGAGCGTTTTGTTTAAAGCCATCCGCTGCCTCTGCCAAGCTCTACCTTCTGCTTTCACCGACTGGTATTTCCCAATCACAATCTAGCATCCAGCACAATGCAACGAATTTCATGAAATTAAGTATTTCTCCTACACACAGCATATTTGCCCTGTGATTATAACTAGTCCCCGAGGTAGCCAAGCACAGCAGAACTTCAGTTTAATATGCACACCCACGCAGCCTTACTAAAAACCCAAGACACTCCCCCGGTCTTTCTTGGGAAAGACTGAGCACTGCAGCGAGCATCTCGTATTTCAGCTTCACCACTTGCACAAGCTCGGACTGGGAATACTCTGTCATCTGGTGTAAGAAAAGGCGGGGAAAGAAGTTTCCCAAAGATTTCAAGGTATCCCTGATGGCCTGAGAGCAGGGTGTAAGAACACAGGAATGTCAGGCAACACGGGCACAAAAGGGACCAGCTCGCACTGCTGTGGGTTTACTAACGCAACTGTGAGTAGTTGCTGCTTTTTACTCGCTCGATCTTGGATCCATAGAGTAAACTTTTAACTCCAAAATGCTTTAATTCCCCCATTTGTTCGGGCAGGCGGCATATACGTAAGCTCACAGCACCTGCTCTGTGTCACCTTGTAAAAAAAATGACACTCAATTAAAAAAAAAATGAGCAATTACTCAGCGCGTGCGTGCAGCGTACGATTTCCCCTTGCTGCAGCGACTGGAGTCCAACCTCATACCTGAAGTGAAACCAGGGAAATAAAATCTTCCCACCATCTGGAGCTGCAAACTCCAGCACCCAAGCCGTGGTGTAAACACAGCGAGCTGCAATTTGCAACGCTGACCCTGCCCCAAAGCAGAGGCAGATCCACCCATGCAAATCACAGCCTTGGCTGGGCCTGGGACTTCCAGGCGAGCAGCTGTCCTAGCAGCGGGCCAACAGCTGCTTAAGTCGGAGCAAAGAGGGAAGCAAGTTCACGTGAAGGTTTTCCTTTCGCTGCAGACACTACCTCCTGCCTCGTTCTCCCTTCCTTTTCCTCCAATTCTCTTTCCCTCAACCTTTCAGGCACAGTTTTCCCCCTGCCCTCCCTCCAAGCCCTCGGGGCTCTGCTCCCCCTCGGCTCCACTCTGAAGGTGGAGACACCCACTCCTCCCCACAGTCTTCTGCTCCCTTCTTCCCTCCAGACCTGACCCTCCTTCACCCACCTCCGCAGCGGCCTTCCCTTCCCCGCAGCAGCTCCTCACCTCCCCAGCCCTGCCCTCCTCCAGCCTCCCCTTCCTCCTCCAGGCCTGCACGCCCCGAGCCCTGCCCTCCCCGCACACACACCAGCTACGGAACTCCCTTTTGCCTTGCCCTGGCTTAGCCCTGCCACCCCCGGCCCAGCTCAGCCTCTGGCTCGGCCCGGCTCAACTCAGCCCTTTCCCTTGGCCTGGCCTGGCCTGGCCTGGCCCGGCCAAGGTCAGCCCAGCCCAGCCTCTTCTCCCGGCCCAAGCCTAGGCCGGCCTGGCCCAGCCCCTTCCGGCTCTGGTTCGGCCCAGCTCAGCTCCTTCCCTCAACCCTGGCCTGGCCCGGCCCAGCTCAGCCCCTTCCCTTCGCTTCGCTTCGCTTGGCCTGGCCCAGCCCGGCCCAGCCCCTTCTCCTGGCCCTGGCCCAGCCCCTTCCCTTGCCCTGGCCCAGCCCAGCCCAGCCCGGCCCGGCCCGGCCCGGCCCCTTCTCCTGGCCCTGGCCCGGCCCCTTCACTTCGCTTGGCCTGGCCCGGCCCGGCCCAGGTCAGCCCCTTCTGCTGGCCCTGGCCCTGGCCCTGGCCCTGGCCCTGGCCCTGGCCCTGGCCCTGGCCCTCAGCCCCTTCCCCCCACCCCGGCCCCACTTCCGGGTCCCCCCCGCAAAGCCTTATGGGCCAGGCCCCCCCCCCCCCCCCGCCCTGCGCGGTCTCGCGCATCCCCGGGACGCGTCACGCGGAGGCTGGGGGCGGGTCGTTGCATCACCGCGGCGCGCGCAGCGCTCCCCGCGTGACGTCACCGCTTCCCCTTCCCCAACGCCCGCGGAGGGAAAGGGCGGCGACGGGGGGGGGGGGGGAAGGAGGAGGCGGTCCCGCTCCGCCCTCCCTTGGAGTGACGGCTGCATTGACCAATGAGAAGCGGTCGAGGCGTGAGTGATGCGGCGGATGACCAATGGCGAGCGGCGGAGCGGCGGGAGGGGGCGGGGACGGGCGGCCGGGGCGGGCTGGGCTGCGCCTGTCAGCGGGGCGGCGGGATGGCGGCGCTCTACGCCTGCACCAAGTGCCACCAGCGCTTCCCCTTCGAGGCGCTCAGCCAGGGCCAGCAGCTCTGCAAGGTCCGGGGCGGCCGGCGGGGCCGCTTGGGGGAAGGGGGAGTGGGGGCGGCTGCCCGTGAGGGAGCTGCTTGGGGCGGGGCGAGGGCCGGCTGGAGGGCTGTTTGTGAGGGAGGGGAGGCAGGGGGTGTTTTGGAGGGGCCTGGGCGCTTTTGGAGGGGCCTGGGGGCTTTTGGAGGGCCTGGAGGTAATTGGGGGGGGGGGGGCTGTTTATGGGGAGGGCCAGGGGGTATCTAGGGAGGCTGGGGCCTCGGGGTGGTTATTTGGGGCCTGAGGGTGCGGGGTGGGCGGTTGAGGGCTGTGTGGGTGGGGCCCCGGGAGCGTTTGGGAGGTTTTGAGGGGCTGGAGGCACGGGGGTAACTGGTAGAGCCTGGGGGCTGTTGGGGGGGGTGTCTCTATTAAGGGGGGCTGTTTGTCAGGGGGACGTGAGGGCACTGAAGGCTGTTTGGGGGTGCTGGGGGGTGTTTGGAGGGCGTTAGAGAGGGAGTCATGGAGCCTTTGAGGGAGAATCGGGGGGGAGGTGGGCGCTGTTCCTGAGAGAAGGCCTGGGCACAACTGAAGGGCTGTTTGTGAGGGAGGCTGTTACCAAGGGGAGAGGCCTGGGGCATTGGGGGGATGCTGGGGCATTTGGGAGGGTCTGGGGACATTTGGGAGAGGTCTTACGGTATCTTGAAGGAGGGAGGTGCGTCTTGGGGGACAATCTGGGTGGGTGGGGCAGTTTGGGTGGGGAAGAATGAGATCAGGGATGAGATAGGGAATGGGAGGCAGGAAATGGAGTAGCCTGGGATTGCTGAGGCAGATGGGGCAAAGCAGGCGGGCATAGGGGAACCTCTGAGGCATGGGGCGAGAGGAGAGCAGGGCTGGAGGCACTCCGGGCACAGGAAGCTCGTGGAGGGCAGAGGTGTGAATAACTGTGACAGGACTCTGTGTTCCTGCCCTGGGAGGTGAGGCCAACCACCATGACCCTTGTCTGTGGGTGTTGGGCACAAATAAGCCCTCGTTACGAATCTCAGTTTACTTCTGGCTCACCTGTGACACATGCCATTCCTGTCGCCCTTCCTCTGCTCTCAGCCCTTGTAAGAGCAGCGTGACTGGACGGGGAGGAAATGTTTTGAGCTTGACGGATGTGTGTGCATGTGGTGGGAGCGAAGGTCAGCAGGTGATCTGGGATTTCAGGAAACAGTGTGTGGGAGAAGCGCCGCATCTCACCCAACGCTTCTCTTGTTGCAGGAGTGCCGGATTGCGCATCCCATTGTTAAATGCACTTACTGCAGGACTGAATTCCAGCAGGAAAGGTAAATGCCTGCTGAGCTGGGGAGACCGATGTTTTCTTTAGAACAGATGCACCCAGGGAACTGTAATGTTTCCACACCTTTGATGACTGAGCCTTAACCTGTAGATTGTTGCTGTGGAAGACTTGGAGGACCTTTGGCCTTCTTCAGAGGTCTGCTGGGCAAATTGGTGTGCCTCTGCGGTGTCCTTAGATTTGCACCTTTTGCTTGGCTTTTATTTTTGGTCAGCGCTCAGATGCATCTTCCAGTGAAGGATCTGGGTGCATCTTCCCACGGGTTTTCCTCTTATCTGGTTTCCGGTATCCAAAAATTATTTCCTAATGTGTTTCCTTTAGCTGTGCTTTTGCCTTTTTGCATTTTTGCAAGTTACGTAGCTTACAGAGGAAGGATTGGTAAACCCGGTAGCTGCATGCGGGCATTGTGTGGGGTGTTCTTTCCTGTGTTTGTTGGACAAATACCCCTGTCCTGACCCGCCTTAACCTTGTCATCCTCCAGAGCTGAGGCTGTCACCAGTGCTGAATCATGTCTTCTGCCAATTAGCCGGTGATCAGACTCCTGTATTTGTAAGGACAAAAAACTGGCGTCATCTTAGGATGCCTTAATTAAAAGATACCTCCTTGTAATACCACTTTTTTGGGCAAATTATCCTCAACCAGGTGGAGATTAGCACTTTTTTAAGATGCGCTTTGATACCAGAGTCCCTAGTGAAGATGAATACAGTCTTGCCACTAGAGACGGAGCCCAGGGGAGACTGAGATCCTAACCACAGAGGTTTCAGTTTCTTTGGAGAAGTGTTAATAGAATGATCTGTCCTTTTTAACAGCAAAACCAACACGATATGCAAGAAGTGTGCTCAGAACGTGAAGCTCTACGGAACAGTAAGTGAGCAAGACTCGTTCTCACCAGCCTTGTTTCCTTTCACCCTTCTTGTCTTTATCCTGCTGAATCCCAGAGCAGTTTATGAGCTGGCTCTGTTGTAATAGCATGACTGATCAATAATACACGGGTCCCTCAAGCATGAAGCTTTTACCTTTTCTCTTCTTTTAGTATGGAAAAGAGCAGCTCTGCATCATTTTAGGCCAGGAGATGAACTATTCGATATGCAATAGAAACAAGAGTGTGCTTACACAAACAGAGATTGCTGCAGGAAACAGTGATATATCTTTCTTTCCTGCTTGACTGAAATCTGAAAAAGAGATTTCTGATTGTTTCTATTTTGGTGTTACACATTTTCTAAAGATTTCATAGCACTTGATAAATGGTCTGGGTGCCATGGCTAAATACGCTTAGCTAGAGACCAGGCGTCCAAACGTATTTATGTCTCCTGGATCAGCATTATAGTTACCTTGGAACAGGGAAATAAGAGGTTTGAAGTGATGGGGAGAAGGGGAAAGAGCAATGTATTAATGTAATTAGAAGGCACTGCTGTATCAGTTGTTCTTGTTTCTTAAAGCCAAAACCCTGCCAGTACTGCAACATTATAGCAGCATTTATTGGAAACAAGTGCCAGCGTTGCACAAACTCGGAAAAGAAGTATGGACCTCCACACTCCTGCGAGCAGTGCAAGCAGCAGTGTGCGTTTGACCGGAAGGATGATAGAAAGAAGGTCGGTATCTCTGTAAAAGGAGCCCAAAAAGGTAAAAGGGCCGTTCAGTGATCATCTGTCCATCTCCTTCGCGTATTCTCTAGCATTTCAAAAGGGGGTGTCTCTTGGTTGTATTTTTCTGGAGTTGAGCTTTGCGGTGGGAGCTGTGTTTTGGAGCTGTTTAATCTTTGAGCCCCTGTGCTCCTTTGCCGGATCTGCTGAGAAAGATCTCTTGGATTTGGCCTAAGAGTAGGTGGGCTGGCAAAGGAGAAGGGGCCTCCGAGTGGAATACGAGGTACCTGCTCGGGGAGAGGGATAGGGAACGATATTTGTGCCATAGCCTGAGGAGCTGGAAATGTCACAGCTCCACCAGGAAACTCATTCCGTGGCTTCTGTGCACCCTTTGCATAAACAATGCAAGAGCTCCTTAGGAGGTGCGTACTTCTAAGGCCCGCTTCCTGCAGGCTACAAACATCTATTGTTCGTTTTGGATGCGGCACTGATAATCCCTGTCCTCCTGCTGATCCTCCTTGAGCAGAGACCCTTGCCGGTTTGGTCTCCAGTGAACACCCTGTCACGTACCATTCCTTGGCATTGCTTTGACGGAAATCCCGCCAGAGTTAGCCTGTCCTGGTGAACGGGTGCTATGAGATGGTCTGTGAGCAAAGCTTGGCAGAGACTGTAGTTAGCTCGATTAGCTGCTACTAACGAGCACTGTCTGCATTGCACCAGCCATGCCAGATGCACCTCTCACCCTTTCCAGGCTCTCAAGGGATCCTTTTTGAGTCGTTGCTTGTTCATAGGCGATCTTAAGCCTGAAGGTTCTTCTCGTCTTCTCTGCGTTTGGTTTGTGGGCAGGAAGCAAGACCAAAACTTCTCCCCTTCTCTTTCTCTCTCACCTTCCAGGTGGATGGAAAGCTGCTGTGCTGGTTATGCACTCTATCCTATAAACGGGTCCTACAGAAGACCAAAGAGCAGTGCAAACACCTGAGCAGCTCTTCCCGAGCAAGCCTGCAAGAGAAGGAACAGTACAGTAGGCTCAGCAGTGGCAGCCACTACAACAGGTAACCTGCACGAGCTTTTTTTGTTGTGCAGGGTGAGCTTGCCTCTGGGGTGAGCAAAACGGGGTGCCTAGCTGCTCCACGCTCCTTAGGTGCGCTTCCTAAAGTAACTGGGAGAAGTGCCTGGGGCCTCGGTACCTTGGTGTTGGGTTTTGGCAGTTGTCTGTAGTTCAGGAGAATCTGGCTAAGTCAGGCTTTGCTAGTTTGCAAACCCCACTGTGCCGGGGTAGACTTGTAGTCCGACAGTGCTTCTTAGTCATTCAACTCACTGAACTTGTACACAATTAAAGCTAAATTGCATTTGTGAAATTTAATGATTGAAATGTAGATTTTAAGCATGAGTTCTTCACCTACGTACCGATCTGACTGACGCATTGTTTTCTGTTTGTTTTTAGTCTCCAGCTACTCTTCAGGGAATGAATTTTTTATCATTCTTTCTTGTGCTAGGAGATACTGTTTTAATAGGTTCAAAGTGGGTGGGAATATTTCTCTGTCTTAGACTGCAAGTCATTCAGGTTCTGACATAACAATTTCCTCATTTTTCCAGCCAGAAAACCTTATCCACCTCTTCTATTCAGAACGAAATCCCAAAGAAGAAAGCCAAGTTTGATGCCATATCTGCCAATGGTGACAGGTGAGCCTGTTACATGTGGACATTGCGGGCGGGCGGTCTTGTTTGCAAAGTTTGTATAAGACAGAGTTCTGTGCGAATAACAGGAAGCTCTTGTGCTAGAGCAGGGATCTCAGGCTTTGGGACCTCGAGGGGCTGCATTAGCAGCTTTCCAGAACCCGGCAGGCCATGTTACTTGGCATTTAGACATAGGTTTGAAGAAGAAAAGAACCTAGCGCCTGTACCTGCTAGAACAGAAACTGCTTGTTCACTGAGCTCCCCAACAGTTAGAAAAACTGCAGCCAGATCAGCTTTATCCTCTCTCTGCGGTTACAGGGAGAGGGGGGCTGTTGGCTGCGCTGTGGAGTCGAGGTCTGCGGGTTTTGTGCTTTCGGGGCTGTCAGGCTGATCTGCAGGGAGGTGGCCTCAGAGGAGAGGATCAAGACCCACCTCCCGTTTCCCCTCCTGCCTTCTGGGGGAGGGACAAGCAACCAAACAGCTTTGCTTGAAAGCATCCGATCCCATTCTGCTGTCACAGTTTGTGCTGGCTTACATTGACACCGGCTGCGTGCGCAGCAGAATGGGAGTCACTAGCAGAAAACAGGAGATTGAGATGGATTTTTATTTTTTACGCTCTTGTACATGCATATTTTCATTCCTGCCTTTCCTCTCTGATTCTCAGCGTTCCTTCCTCTCCCGAGATGCTTTGTCCCCCTATCCAGAGTGCCCCGTCCACGTTGGCGCAGTGGGCTGCTTCCCAACAGAGTCTCGGTGCCCACCATTGTCCTGTTTCTCAAGGCACTGACATCCTGAAGTGAGATCACCTGTTGTTTTCTCCCCTCTTGCCCTCCCTCCCTGGGAACTGCCTCATACATGGAAACTGTCCCTCTCAAAGGATCTCTTTCAAAACAGCAGTGAATTGGGAGCATGGACCAGAGCATAGGCTCCTTAGTGCCTTAGTTAAAGCCACTGGTAATTAATTGCTCGCTACCTACCTTGAATGTCTTTTCTTCAAGATGACAGATCGCATCTCTCCTACTGATAACTATTGACACCTTGTCAATGTTTGTGAAATACTACGACGGGAAATAGAACTTAAGTAATTTTCTAAGGCAGTGATTCCTACAGAGTGGTCTAAAAGACACATCTGAATGGTGTTTTCAGTTAACAGTTGGAAAAATTTAAGGATTAACTGGGGCTTGGGAGCTGCGGCTGAGTATGGGGTGGTCAGAGAATTCATCTGACTGCCTTTGGTGCTGGTGGAGCTGGAGGAGAGAGACTGGAGACAGGTCCCTGGTAGAACTGGTGCAGCCCTGCAGTACTACTGCAGCTTTCCCTCTAGACAGGCTTCTGCTCTCTTGCTGAGGCTGCTCTCCAGGCCATAGGACAGCACCAGGTATTTTTATCTGCTTACTAAAGCCTGGGCTGAGACCTAACAACTCATTGTAATACCCCTGCCGGCTTGAAAATATCCAAGAAGGAAAAGGTCCCATGCTCTGGCATCAATGGCTCAGCCATTCGTTTGCAAATCAGGAGCATGTATTAGAGGAACCACATGCCTTCATTTCTGTTTGCTCTTGTGTCAGATGTTGTCAGTCTGGCTCCTGCCAGGGCTGTGGTCCTTGGCACAGACTTTTTTTGATGAATCCCAGTAATAAACTGTGTGTAATTTTAGCAGCTACTGAAGAGCTCCAGCGACATGCTGTAGAAAAGGCGAGCTGCAGCTGCCTTAAATAGGCACATGGCTGTGGTTTTTTGAGTGGAATAATAATGGCGGTTCATTAAGTGTGTTTTGGAGCTGCTGGGGTTTTTTTGGTGAGGATGAAGCCCCCCAAACCCTCCCCTCTTGCACCATTTTCTATCAGGTTGTCCCCCCCCGAGAGTCAGCCTGGAGCCTGGGTCAGAGCTCGAGAGCGGAGTTAGGGTCTGCCACAGTGCAAGGCTTGTTTTCAGCAGCAGCGTGGTCTGACGGACAACCAGCACCTCTTCGCTGCTGAGAGCAGCCGCGACGTTCTGTGCAGTGTGTCTTGGCTCCAGCCAAACTTCTGACGCAACTTTCAGCTGGGCAAAATTTGGGCACGCTTGAGCTCAGTTAACTTTGGCAACACCCCCAACAGGGTCCAGCTTATCTGAAATTGTTGCTCCTTTGCAGATACAGTAGGAATTCCTTTACCATGTCTTACTGACATGGTAAACTGACAGCGCCTGCTTTTGGTGGTGGTAGAGGAGGTGTCAGTTCAGATGCTGGTTCCTCTTGGTCTGGATGGATTTTTTGCACGTGGGGGATATTTTTGTCTAAGGTGAAACTTGGATGCTGGTTCAGTCAGCCTGGTCTGTGCCTCTTTACGCTAGCCTGACTTGAATAGCAAAAATCTTTAAGCTTGGCATTTGTTTCGCCTAATTTCAGCCATTTAACAGGTGCGGAGTTTAAGGCAGTCATTTTGGTTTCTTTTCTACTCAATAGCCAGAGGCAGGTGTCTTTGGAAGAGCTCCATTTTTTTCCTCGGTCGCTGTTGAAAGCAACAGGAGCTCATCAATTCACTTTAATTAGAGGCATGCATTTTAGACTGTTCAGATGTGGAGAGCACGTGTCCCCCTGACCTATCCCAAGGGGCTGGGATCCTGGGTATAGAGTTTATTTGTAGGGGCAATGGCTTCTTTTTGGTTGGTTGGTTGTTTTAATTCTTAATCTGTTTGTTAAAGGAATGGAGCGACTTGTATTTGGCAGGTTTTTTTGTTCTAATTTTGGAGTCTTGGGTTGCTTCCTTAATGCGTGGTTAAAGACAGAGAAACCTTTCACTACCAACTTGTCAGTCTTTCAAAAAAAAGTGGGGAAAAAAAGAAGCTGCTGGTTTAATTAGCACCTTGACACATTTGAGGGTGCATTCTGCACCAAGCAGACAGGAAAATACCTGCCTGTGCTCACGTAGTTGACAGGAGGGGATGCCGGGGCACTCTGAGCCCACCGTTACCCACTTGTGGGTGCAGACCCCAGGGGCAGGAGGAGGCCCTTGAAGCCCTGGGCTCGCTACCGGCTCTGCGGAGCGGGAGAGCAGCTCTGCGCAAGGCTGGTGGCCCTCCTGTCCCTTCTCCCCGCTGGGTGGCAGGGTCGGCTCTCACCTTCCCGGCTCCGCAGCGTGCTCTGCAACCAGAGCTGCCAAGGAGGGAATTTGCCCTGCTGGAGCTGCTCAGGGAAATGTGAGCAGCTCCCCAGCACTCTTTATCACCCCAGGATAAGGCAGGAGGGAAACTTGCCTGGGCAAAGGAATGGTGTAAGCAAGAGTTTGTTTTTAGCCAGAGGGAACTGGTGAGGAAGCCTTTTTTTTCCCTCTGTGGAGGCTGCTTTTTTCTCTTTTTTTCTCTCCTCCCCAGCATATTTGCACTGAGTGGGAAATGAAAGCTACTGTTAGGAACATGCTTGCACACAGAAAGGTGCTGGAGCACCCACCATCATTTTGCACAGCCTCCACTTGGGGAAACTGTACTTGGGAACAGTTTTAAAATGGAGGTGCTCTCCGGTAGTGTATGTGTGCGAACCTCTTCTGCACTCGAGAGCTGCCCAGGATGACGAGTGCAGTGCTAGATCCAGCGTACCCAGAGACCTGCCACATCTTATGGTGTGGGCTCTGCTGTCAGCGTGTTTTAACCATGCAAGACTCTTCCGCCGTCGGCTGTCTCCTACAGACCCTCAGTTCTGAGTTTTCCTTTGCCAAGCTTTCTCTCCCAGTGCCGCAGGGCTATCCTGTGACTTCCAGATCTGTGAAGCTGCCCCTGCTTTGTTTCCCTCTGTAGATCCCCAGCACAGCGGTGGAAAGAGCCTTTTCTTCTGCCACATCCTTGCTAACCACTCCAATCAATACAGACTGTGCTTTTAATTAGAAAATGGATTATTTCCAGGCACTAGAGGAGACCCCCATGTGAGGCGAGCAGCCGGTACTCTCTGCCTTGGTGTGCCAATGGGGGACTGGAAGCACGGAGGTGGCAGTGTGCTTGAGAGGGGCAGTGATTTATTTGGGTTCAGACCGTGCCTCCCTCCATCCGCTGCAGCTCCCAGCTTTAGAGCTGAATGCAGGCTTTAGGACATGTGTTGACCTACTCTGGAGGCTTTAAAAAGAAGTCAGGCTTCAGGTAACTCTGGCTATTTATCTTTATAGCGGCAGCACTGTCATCTGATAATGGCAGGCTTGAAGTAATCTTCTAGGTGAAGCTTTGTTTCCTTACTACTGTTAAATTTTTATACAGCAGTTTCAGGTGTGCGCGGCTGGGAGTGTGCTGCCCTTTTAGCACCAAGAGATAAAAATCAGGCTTACCATTACAGCAGTAAGGAACAGAAGGCAGACAAAGATCAGGTGAGCTCACTGGGCCTGTGGCTGCAGCTTGTCGTATCTTATGATATGAAATATTCCTGTAGCATAAGACTGTTGCGTGGCTGCCCAGATCACAGAGTATCTCGTAGGGAGATTTGTGAAGTACCGGCGCAGGGGAGTGACTCATGCCCAGTTAAGTTTTCAGCTGGTTGCTTAGGTTTAGAGTACCTGCTGGTGTATAAGTGGTGCACTCAGCTATTTCTCTGTCTTCCTGGAGAGACTTTTTCCTGCTCTGAAGTGGTAATGAAGCTTCTTCCTAAATTGCTGTGTCATGGTGGAATCAAAATACAAAAGTTCAGCATGTCTTTTTAGCCCTCTTCCCTGCTGAGGCCAGTGCTGAGTTTAATCTAGGTGTCTCCCTTTGCTTTATTTGTTTAACTTGAGGCTATTTGTTTCTCTTTCATGTTCCCTCCTTGCCAGAATGTTTGTTTACATTTAGTAAAAAGTTTTGCTGTACATCCAAGGACTGCCTGTGAGCAAAGAGGGTTCCTAAGTGGTTGCATAAAGTTTCATGAGCTCTCTGATTGCTGTCCTCAACTCTTGGTTTGAAAAGGGATCCTTGCTCTTTGAATGGTTGCTGCAGACACTGGCCGGTGGTCACCCATAGGAGTCCCGCATCCGTGCTGATCATGCAATAATGCAACTTGATATATCACACGTAATCCCTGTTGCCTGTCATACTGTGTGTTTCCCAAATTCCATGTGGCATGCAGGGCAGGGATACAGGTAACACCTGCATTCAAGGAGTGTTTGGAGGACACGATGTGTGTCATGAAATGGTTCCCATTCTCCTTCGAGTGCCATCTGTGGGAGTTTCCCTGCCTCAGTGAAGAGAAGGGGTCGTGATGAGAGCCTTTCCCTCTTCTGTGTTGCAGTTTTTCTCCAGACCTCGCCCTGGACTCTCCTGGCACTGACCACTTTGTTATCATTGCCCAGCTGAAGGAGGAAGTGGCTACTTTAAAAAAGATGCTGCACCAGAAAGATCAGATGATTTTGGAGAAGGAGAAGAAGGTACAGCCCTTGGCTTGCTTCCCCCCACAGCATGCTGACATGTTCACGCAGATCACACTCCAGCAGAGTCTGGCTTTTTATCATGGAGTGAGCAAGAGAGTTTCTGGCTGTTTCCAGGCTGCCTCCTTTCCAAAGTTATAGAGGCTTTCTGGACCCTCCCAGGAGATCTCATTTCATAACGGGTCATTTTCTGACCACTGTCTCGGAGACCTCCGTGTTGGGGCAAGACTGAGGAAAAACCATGCTGCTCTGTGCAGAAAAACAGCCCTGGCCACTCCTGCCTCTCTGTGCCGCTCAGTGAGATGGCTCTGGCCTCGTTGCGCTCCCCCTGCCCACCCCAGCACATTTCCAAACTCATCCAGTCTCATGCAACTTCTGCAGAGGCATTTTCTGTGGCAAGGTGCGCCTGGGGTTAAGGCATTCATTTCTTCTTCCAGCTCACTTGCTTCTTACTGGTTTATCTGCAGATCACAGAGCTGAAAGCCGACCTGCAATACCAGGAGTCGCAGATGAGGGCTAAGATGAACCAAATGGAGAAGACGCACAAGGAGGTCATGGAGCAGTTACAGGTGACAGCATTTTTGTTTTAATTTGCTGAGCTGTGCTGTAGCCAGGAGTGACTGAGGCCACTCCTGATGAGAAACACCCCGTGAGCTTCTGCACACACAGCTCTGCTAACGCTTCTCAGCCCTGTCCTGCAGCCTCTCTGCTCTGCCAGGCAAGCCCCTCTCCAGCTCTGTACCAGGCTGCAATGCATCATAACCCCTATTTATATCCTCCTTGCTGCTCTCTACTCGGGCTCAGGCTTACTGTATTATAAAGTGCTGTGTTGTATCCCCTGTGGACTAGACAGGAACCATCAAACTCATTTTACCTATTGCCAAAATCAGGTTTGAACCTGTTTGTCCAGACTGCAGAACCTTTGTCAGCTCCCTGCACCACGTAGCTCTTACTGTGATTTATGTGACCAGTAACCAGAGAGAACAAAGCTCAAGAAACAATTGGCAGTTCCTTTAGCGCTGTATCTCTGTAGTCCAAATAAAGAAGTCCCTGAGCTCGAGGGAACAGGGAGAGCAGGATTCTTGTCATGGTCATGGAAACACTAGGCAGACTATCAGCATGAATACACTCTGAGCCACTCTGAGATCAGGTCAAAGGGGAACTGGTTACAGGGAAGAAATCAGACACAGAAATGAACTTTGCACCCTTTAATTACTCTGGGGTTTGTAATGATCTAAAGCCCTAGCGATGAGAAATGGGAGGGGATAAGACAAAAGGCTGAGAAAACAGCCCCTCCTCCATTAGCACACACCCCAGTTAATTACTGGAGTGGAAGACAGGTTTTGGAGACTACAGCTGCTGTCAGAAAGCTGGTGCCTGTGAGATCCCCTTCACAACGCATGTTCTTAAGCACTGTAAGCCTGTCCGAAGGTTGGAATATCTGTGTGTGGTGTGCTGAGGGCGGGATGTGCTTCCCGCTCCTCGTGAGCTGGTAGGCACCGGCAGTTTGTACTTGAGGGACCGATGACAGCCAGAGCCTTCTGTCACTGCGCTGCGTTACTGATCCTGCACTGCCTGTGTCAGCCCAGAGCTGTTTCTGTCGCATAGCTTTGGGAGGCCTGCAAGGAACGAGTTGGTGTTTGCTCCGGTTCTGAACAGACAATTTTCCGTTAAGCGCAAACCACTGCTTTTTGGTTGCCTTGACGGCCCTGGCTGTGAGGTCGAGGGCTAACTGGGAGATGACCCCCCCCTCCTTGCAGTGGGTTCCCAAGGCAGGGCACACTGGTCGCTCGGTGTGCCTGGGAACACTACGCCCTGCTGCTGCTGCCTTTGCTGTAGCTCAAAGAGGACGTCTGCCTTGAAAGCTGTCAGACACCTTCCAACAGCCTTAAAACTCGCTCTCAGTTCTGAAAGGAAAGAGGAAGCGTCAGCTCCACGAGCAGGTTTGCCTGCAGCCACCTGCCTCTCCCGGGTGGAGAGGGGTTTGCATGTCTGTCGCCCGCTGTGCTGTTCTGTACTTAGCTCGGACTGGGACTGCCCTGAACTCGTGCTCTCTGGTGTCCAAATGTTTTACTTCAGCTGGTATGGACTGAGGCTCTGGAAACTTTCTTCACCGATTCCAAAATAAAAGTTCAAATCCTCTCAGTGTATTGTAGGTGCCTTGAAGTGTTCATATGATTCACTTTTTGAACGCGCTCTTGGTTTTTATTATTTTTTGTCTTGTCTTTTCATGGGGGGAAGCAGAGGGGCCTGTATTCTTCCGGTCTGCAGGATGTACAAGAAGCTGCTTTAGCACAGGCAGCACTGGAGCAGAGGGTTTAATTCCTCTAATAACACTTTCATATTCATTCATGCACTGGAAACCAGTGCAGAAGACCTGTATCTGGCTTCACACGGGTTCTACCCCTTATCCTACTCCTATAGCGTAATTTACTACGTAGGCTAGAGGAGAGTGAGCGCAAAAGTTTGGTAAAAGGGGCTAGAGAGCCTTGTTCGTAAGATTTTTAACTCAGTGCAAACCAGAGAGACTGTAAGTTGTTACGTGTTGGTGCTCTGATGGGTTCGGAAAGCTCCTAGTAAGGATGCAGGGTCAGTACAGCGCTGAATCCTGATAAAATGTTGGTGGCATGTGAAGAAACCAAGGTGAAGCAAAGCTGGAGAACTTCTCCCTGCTTTTTTTGATATAAGTGAGAGCGCGGGGTAGGGGAAGCTGGCCTCCAACTCGCTAAAACGAGTCAGGATGGGGGCTTGAGTCACCAGAGTTTTACTCCGCTGCTTCTCACACTGTCAAAGCGTGGTGGCTGGTGAAAGGGGAAGGAAGGAAAGCCGGTCCCGGTGACCTTGGCGAGCGTTCTTGGCTGGTTTAACGCGAATTGTGCGTTTGTCACCTTTCACTGTGGAAGCTGTTCGCTTGCAGCCCACTTCTCGGTTACAGCGGGGGGGATGCGAGGGGGGAGGGATGGGAAGAGCCCTTTCTAGGTGGTAGAGATGAGATGCTGGACTTGAGCTCGTGCCGCGATGCCGCGCAGCAACGTCCGCCTCCTTTTTCGTCTGCGTGCAGGATGCCAGCAGCTTCTGTCCAGGCAATTCTAGGATCCCGAGAACTGATGATGATCCGTGCCATTAAATACCCATTTTCACTGTGTTTCCAGGCCAAGAACAGAGAACTCCTGAAGCAAGCAGCTGCCCTATCGAAGGGCAAAAAGCCTGAGAAGTCGGGAGCAATAACCTCCCCTTAAAACCAAACCCCCAATCTGGGAGCTTTCCCCAGCATTAGCCAAGGAGTCTAGGAGGCCTGCCTGATCGCTGGAAGCCAAAACCTCAGTGTTGTCACTATCCCACTGCCGTGGACTCGATGGAAACGCCTGGTGTGTGTTGCCTTTCGACCGCATGCTTGAGCGTGTCTGGTTTCGATCTCTGTTGAATACCGGTCTGTATCACGGTGATCCACGGGGAGAGGTCCCAGCCATCCTAACCCCCCCCTCCCCGAAGTACTGCTTTCTGGAAGAAGTTTTTTTTCCTAACCACTTACTACCACTGCCAACCCTTTCCATTAGCAAACAGGAACCTGCTGCATTAGAGACTTCTTGCTGGTTCCAAACCTGCTGCTGTGAGGCAATAGCCGTGGCCAGTTGTTGCGCAGATAAGTCGGGAGCTGCGTGTGGTGGGAGCTTGATTTTTTTTTTTTTTTTTTTTTTTTTTGAACTGTTCCCTCTTCAAAAGGAAGCCGCTAAATCACCAGCCCAACAGATGTTACTGGAAGGTTGTGCCACTGCTGAGAATGGTTGATCCAGCTTTTTGAAGATGCTTCCAAAATGGGGGCCCTGTATTTATCTTGGGAGTTTTTTGTTTTGTTTTTATTCTTCTTTTCTATGTCAACTTGGCAAACCGAACTGCCTGGTTTTGTGTTTTCTTGTTTTGTTATGATAGCTTTTGGGTTGGGAGCCAGAGTGTGATGATACAGACCCAAACCGACCCCATATTTCCCCCCCGCCCCCAGTGCCCTGGTTACTTGGTGACCTTTGGGGCTTTGACGACTTCTGCAGCTTGGTGTGATCAAGCGTCTCTTACTCCGTTTCTTTACACGAAGAGAGTTCAAGGCTTGGATATTCCCTCTGCTCTGCTCAGTCCCTGGATTGAGCTCTCACCCTCTTCTCGCCCTTTGCCCCACTGCTCCCTTCCAGATGCAGAAGTAGGGGCCAGGTTGGCTCCAGGAAAGCACTTACTCAGGCAGCGACCCAAGCCGGGAAGTGTTTCTGGGGGCTCCCCGGGGACGTTTCTCAGTGCTGATTAAAAGCCAGCAGAATAAAAGGGCTACAAAAGTTCCCTGTAACAGGGATGTGCTTCTCGGAAACAGCACAGAGACCACAGACCCTTCCAGCGAGGCCAGCTGGGGTGGGTGCTCCCCCGGCCCTGTCTGCAGCACGTCTTTTGGGGTTGGGGAGCGGGGGGGAATAAAAAGCACTTGGCTGCTGCGGGGAGAAAAGCACCACACAGCTCTGGGCTGGCAGGAGCGCTCCGCGGCATCCCAGCACCGCGCTCCCCACTCCGTTCAGGGGGTGAAGAAACATCTCAGGGTTTGGAGACCCTCGGGGCAGAGGAGTAGGGCACGAAACCTTAGGGTGGGGCAGCGCTGAAGGTAGGTAGCAAAGAGGAGAAACTGTCCTTTTTTGATGCAGGGCCCGCTGCTCTGTCAGGGTTTTTATTAAGCTTTTAACTAGAGATTGTGATTTTTTTTTTCCTCATCTTTTTTTTTTTTTTTTTGTTACTAAAGATGACTTAAAGGCACTTTTTTTGATGATGATGTTGGCTTCTGGCATGGAAGGAGCACGCTGCAGCATCAGACGCTCTGCCATGTGGGTTTTTTTGTTCTTTTTTTTTTTTTTTTTAAGAGAATTCTGATGTGAAAACAAGGGGGGGGGGGAAGTTGTTACACTTTGCCAGAGTGTGACAGCAGGAAAGTACTCACCTAATTTTATACTTCACACGTTTTTAGAAAATGAGGTGCATTGGTGGGAGTTTTTTTAAATGGGGGCTTTGCTTTTTCGCTTCCCTCGAGATACAGAAATAAACAGAGGGAAGAAGGCCCTGTGTATACTATTAGGGTTTGGGGTTTTTTTTTAATTGTGATAAATTGATCATGCAGTTGAGTAGCTGATGATTTGTAGTAATAACATTGTTTCTTTGTATGTTTGTAATAATGGAGATTTTAAAAGGGATGCTTTGATTTGTACCAAACTCTGACAACTGTAAAAGTGTTTTAAAAAATCCTCATCTGTGTCTGATACTTTATATTTGCCTTAAAGAAGAGGGGGGTGGGAAAAAAAAAAGCAACCAAAGCATCCTTCCCTGCCTGGAACTGATTTATCTCCTGCTGGCGGCTGCCTGGTCGAAGCCATGGTCGTGCTGCTCCGGGGTCTGGGAAGGAGACAGCATTTCTCTATTGTTCGGTTCGCTCCTACTTTTGTTTCTATCTTTAAATCCTCCCAATCAAGCCTGTTGCTAGGATCCTCGTTACTTGGTTACATCCAGCTTCCCAGGACCTATCCGGCTGTATCCGACGGGATCTGTTCTCTGTTTTCTTCCCCAAGCACGTGAATGAAGACAGAGCAGAGAAACAATATGGTCTTGGTAGGAAACAAAAAGCCAAGAGGATAAGGGGGTTCTTTCTTTTAAGATACGGGATGCAACCGAGGTGAGTAAACACCATTTTGTGTCTCTGAAGTCTTCCCCTTATCTCAGCCATGAGGCTGGAGGGAAAACAGGTTTGGTGGGGTGGGGTTGGTTTGGGGTTTTTTTGCTTTTTTTTTTAAAAGCATCTTAATTTTCCAGCAGAAATTTTGTAGCCAAAAACTCTCCCGAGATTTCCTTGTGGAAATGCCTCCGGCCTTGTGGGAGCCGCAGCTCAGCGTGTTGCGCTGGGCAGAGGAGCTGCCGTGTCCTTGAACGTCTGTTCCCAGAGCAGGGTGGGAAAAGGCAAACCCTAGCTCTGCTGAAATACCACAACAGCCTTTCCAGCTCAAAATAGTCTTTCCCTATTATGTTTTTCAAAGTCTGGAGTTGCACACAGAAAACAACCATTTTTCTGGGAATCGTTAGCTGTGACAGATACACAAATTCATAATTAAATGCAGGGAAGAAAAATAGTTTCTATGAAATCTTCCTCATCCGTGCTATTCTTCCAATCTCCGTGGCTTCTCGTGCCTGCGAAAGCAGAGGCTGATGCACGCAGTTTTCACCCCGGGTTTGCTGGATTTCAGCCCCCTGACCTAGCCGGGAGCCCCGGCGCGGGAGGGGATGTCCCGCTGGAAGCACCGGAGCTATTGCAGCCTCGCCGAGTTGCTGCGGTGCTGGCTGGCTCCTCATACAAGTGCCTGCGCTGCGTCAGACCGAGAATCTGGGCTAGTGCCCTCAAGCCAGGCACGGGCTGCTGGGGATACCCGGGGAGAGGAGGCAAAACCAGCGCGGTTTGTCCAGCGTGGCCCTCGCACCCGGTGACTTGGAGGCTTCCTGAGCTGGGTGCTGCGTCTGCAGCCTCCAGCAGTTCCTCGTCCCTCCTCATACGGCTGGTTTGCAGATGAAGGTGCCTAAATCGCAGGCTCGCAGCCTGCCAAGTGAAAGGTTCACCCTGTGCGAGAATCATGGAATCATGGAATGGTTTGGGTGGGCAGGGCCCTTCAGAGCCCCCCCAGCCCAGCCCCTGCAGTGCCAGGGACAGCTTTAACCAGCCCAGGGTGCTCAGAGCCCCGTCCAGCCTGGCCTGGGATGTTCCCAGGGATGGGGCCTCCACCGCCTCTCTGGGCAACCTGTGCCGGTGCCTCGCCACCCTCGTTGTACAAAATGTCTTCCTTATGTCCAGTCTAAATCTGCCCTTCTTTAGTTTAAACCCATCACTCCTGCCCTGTCGCAGCAGGCCCTGTTAAAGGGTCTGTCCCCCCCCTTCCTGCAGCCCCTCTCAGCACTGCCAGGCCGCACTCAGGCCTCCCCGCAGCCCCCTCCTCTCCAGGCTGAGCACCCCCAGCTCCCCCAGCCTGGCCCCGCAGCAGAGGGGCTCCGGCCCTCGGGGCATTTCTGTGGGCTCCCCTGGCCCCGCTCCAGCAGCTCCGTGTCCTGTGCTGAGGGCCCCGAGCTGGGCGCAGGGCTGCAGGGGGGTCTGCCCAGAGCGGGGCAGGGGGGCAGAACCCCCTCCCTCGACCGCTGCCCACGCTGCGGGGATGCAGCCCAGGACACAGTTGCCTTTCTGGGCTGCCAGAGCACGTTGCTGGCTCATGCCCAGCTTGGCACCTCTTTCCCTGGTGCCGCCTCATCGTGCCAGCCATGCTTAGCGTTTGCAGGGCGCTTTATCTCTGCTGAGCGCAGCGCAAACCTTGCCGTACCCTGGAACGTGCCCAGTTCTCCTCGTTTACAGCAGGCCGGGAGATAGCGGAGAGCTGATCCGCCAAAGGCTGGGCTCCGAGTCAGCAGGTAGAGCCGTGGCCAGCCGGAGATCCTCACGCTCCTCCTCCCGAGCCGTGTCTCCGAGGGACCGCTCCGTCTCTGCCCTGGCAGAGCTGCGGGGAGGATTTCAAACGGGTTGCGGGCAATTTGTGCAATTCCCAGCCAGACCTTGGGTAAGAAATGGCTGGCTCCTGCCTTTATCTGCTAGCACACGCTTCCTTCTCTCTGTGGTTTACCCACTGCTTCTAAAGCAGTTTGAGTGTTTGCAGGATATATATATATATATACTTTTTAAAAATTTATTTTGGGTTCTGATTGCTTTATTTCTATTTCAAAGCTTTAGGAAAACAGGGTTTTGACAGTAACTGAACACACTTGAATATTACATACTCAGCCACGTGCTAGTAATGAAATCAAAGTCAAAAATGAGACTTCCAGATTGTTGGTTAGTGTTTTTCCCCCATTCCACTCGTTTCAGGTGTGTTGATGCTTGGCTGCCCCTTGCCTGCTTCCAGCAGAAATCTCTTCCAAAGATGCAGAAACTCAAAGTTCCCGGAGCGCTGACCTGGGGAGCTGGAGGTGGTTGGGTTTTCAGGGCACAATGAAAAACCTCTCGTAAAGCATTTCTTGAGATCGACTAACCAAGAGGATTAGATTTTTTTTTTTAAAAAAAAGTAATTACTTGAATAAATACCTCCTTTCCAAACTTGCAGGCCCCCTGGCAAGGACTTGAAACTTTAGTACGCAAATGAATATGAACTGTTTTGCAGCCCGACAGCGTGTACCCACAGCAGAAGTAAACCCGCAGCAGAAGCAAACCGACCTCACCAGCCGGTAATTACCCACAGAGTGCTCCCTTCCATTCCTCCCTAATTGCTGGGGCTTTCTGGGGTCACTGGCTCAGGCAGCACGCCCGGGGGGCAACAGGCTTTCAAATTGTCTTTGTAAAAAACCCACTAAGGATCTTAAAATCCTTTAAAGCTTCGGTAAGGTGTGTTTTGTTGCTGGGCCAGGAGAGGTAAGCACAAGGCTTGTTCTGGAGATGAGGGAAGCAAGGGCAGAAAAGAGCTGGGCAGAGAAGCGAATCACGCTGTGCAAGGAGCTGGGCTCCGTGCGAAGCCCGTGAGAGAGCGCAGGGTGCTGCGCAGGGTGCTGCGCAGGGTGCTGCGGAGGCAACTGGGAGCCCCGCAGGAAGCAAGCGGGGTTTTAGGGCTGGGAAATGTTCGGCGTTACCTACCGACCTCAGGCATCTGCTGAGGGGGTAACGCTGGCACGGGCAATGAGACCCGCTCCTTTGGGATGGAGCTTTTGCCTGAGATTTCCATGAAGAAAACTCAGCCGCCCTTTGCCTTCTTCCGAAGGAAGGCTCTAGAGGTCCAGGAGTCCAAAGGTGTTTTGGCTGTAACCCCCGTCCTTACCAGTGCCAGCCCAGCAGTCCCCAGCGTTCAGTCCCCATTCCTGCAGCACGTGGGGACAGCAGCTCCCTCCTGCTGTTATTCCCAGAGGCTCCAGAGCAATGAGGATCCCTCACCAGTACAAACCAGTACAAACCGTTGTTTCTAATGTGTTTATGCAGCTGAAGCCACAGCTCATAGTGCAGCACGGCGCGAGGTGCTGAGCGGTTGCAGCCCCTCTTGTCCCGGGAGGTCCTGTAGCGCTGAGGACCACGCCGGGGTTACCTTCCCTCCGCGGCTCCAAACGAAGCGGCTGTGGAGGAATTCCCTTCTCCACCCCACAAACGGTCTGGGCTTCCCTCTTCCAGCCCACCACGGCCAGGTGCCAGTGGGTTTTCCCACCGGAGGCTGTTAACGGGGCGGTGTGGGCTGACCAGCCGTGCTGGCAACCCAGTTCCCCAATCTTCGAATAGGAGCGGAGCGCGTAAGGAAAGGAAACGCTTAAACAGCGGTGCGTGTCTTATTTGCTCCAGATGCCCTAGTAGCTCCCTGCAGAGTCCCTGCATGGTCTCCGCTGCTTCCCTTTGTCCTTGGGGTTCGGCCTGGCCGAAAACACGGGGCTGGTGAAGTACCAGAAGGCCAGACGAGGCAACGGCTGTCCCCAGCCAACCTTGGTATTTGCTCTAAGGTGACTTATCTTAAGCAATCAGTCTGGCCTTCCTGTTTAGCTTTCTTGCAGCTCACTGTTAAAGTACAGCAGCATTCTTGTACAGTCAGCATCTTGATAACTAGGGCACTGGCAATCCCTAAATAATTACTGAGCCGTTGCACATTTCCCATGATTGGTGTTGCTGGAAACAGGGTGTTTGCGTTCAGCTCTTGGTTTCCTCTCTCGAGGAAATCTTTCCTTTGCCACCCTTTTTCTGATGACTATTGTAAGGAGCCTAGCTGTAACACTGCTGCATGCCCAGGTAAAGCCCTGTGAATGAGCCAGCATGGAGAAACCCTCCTGCAGTTGTATTTCCTTGAAAAACGAGCACTGCTGAGCTCGAATCAGGACAAAAAGTGAGACCTCAAGCGCTCTTGGGGGAGGCTTGCGGGACAAAAGGACTTGAGATGCTGAAGCTGCTTTGGCAGGGTACGAGCCCCCGGCAGCTCAGCAGCAGGTTGTCTCCTTTTGCCAGGCTGCCGTCGACGGCGGGGAGATGCTGCTGACAGCCTGAGCCGGCTGCTGCGTGGGCAGGAGCATTGCAAACAGGCCAGGAAAAGCGCTGAGGCTGCAGGTAACCTGCCGGCTGCCTCTAATCAGCCAGGGTGGGCCGACCGGGGAGCGGAGCAGATGGGGGAATCGCGTGCCGCTCCTTATTGCCGAGCGAGTGCACTGCCCGGCTCGGCGACCACCCGGCCGTGCGCAGCCCCTCCTGCCCCTGCTCTGCACGCAGGGGCCGCGGCGCTGGCCAGCCCTGCTGAGCCCAGGGCAAACATCCTTCTGGCACAGCCCTGGGTGTCTTCTGATGGGATGTGAAATATTTGGCAGCATCTCCAGCCCATCTCTCCAGCTGGACCGCCACCTGACACACGCCCGCAGCCCTGGGGTCCCCAGCTCCACCTCAGCCTGTCCCCCTCGTGTCCAGAGCTTTCTGGGGGGGGGTAGAAAGGGGAGAACAGAGGCAGCCCGCCCCTTTGCTTTGCTTGCACTGTGTTGCCTTTGCCGCAAAGCAAGAGACGGCTTTTTGTCTCCAGGTTGACGCAGAGCTTGTGGCCTCAGGTAGCCGCAGCCCCGGTGCTGGCCGGGGACCAGGCAGCGTCTGGGCTCTTGCCCCGTGTAAGGCAGCTCCGGGCCCCTCTGCGGGGTGTGACGGGGCCAAAGGAGCAGGCGATGGAGCTGGACCGGGGTGACAGGGGCTGAAGCAGCATCTCTGGCCCCAGGGGAGCGTGGGGCTGGGTTCCCCTCGGAGCAGGCACGACCTGGACCTCGGATCAGACGTAATTAAACCCCCAAATTGTTCCTCTCAAATGACACAAGCGCAAATACAGCAGACACCTTGGGGCGGCCAGAGCCACCCACACCCTCGCTGCAGAGCCACACTTGCAAAACACCCCTAAAAATAGCACAGGGTGTTTGCAGGCTGCGGCGCACCGGGAAGGGGACAAGGACAAGGAGCAGCCGACCCGGGGGCATTTGAGACTCCCTGTGTCCCCCCGCCCCGCGGAGGCTGGTGCAGCTGCGAGCGCGCCATGGCACGCCGGCCGTCAGCTGTGCCGCCGGCACCGCGCTGCCGAGGCGCGCTGACATGTTCGCTTAATTGGCAGGAGCTCAGGACCGGAGCCGGAGGAGGCTGTTGCCAGGCAAAACCTGAGTTGTTTGTGCAGCAACTCCTGTTTGCTGGACTTTGCCATGTGCAGGCTGTCAAGCAGCACCAGATTGTTATCAGCGCTGCTGTCTGGGGCGGCCCGTGGTTCTGGGGTGGGTTTTTTTTTTGGTTGTTTTTTTTTTACCTTCTTTCACCTTCTTTTATTGGGTTTGGTGTTTATTATTCAAATGGCCAGGAGCTGGCACGGGGCTGGATGCCTTGGAGAGGATGGGAGGGGAAGGTTGCTCCGCAACTCTTGGGGCTCCTCTGCGCCGGGTTAATCAAACCGCTGCGTGCCGAGCTGGGGGGAGCCTCGGGGGGCACTGGGGTGGCAGGCGGGGGGACGCAGCGATCGCTCATGGCCACACAGAGCCGGGGGACGGGCTCTGCGCGCAAAGTAAGACCAGGGCAGCGATTTTGGACAAACACCAGCGCCGTAAACACGCGGCAGGCTCCTCGCCTGCCTTTTCCATCAGGTTGCTTTTCCCTTTGGCCCCAGGAGACGTTTTCCACGACTCCCTGCGTCAAAAGGTGTCGGGGAGGCGCCGCAGCGGGGCTGTGCAGAGGGATCCCGTCCTTCCTCTCGGAGCAGAGGGGATGCACGGAGTGCGAGCCCCCCGCCACGGCGCTGCTCTAAGCTGGCACCGTCCCCGGGGCGCTCGGCGGCGGGCGAGGGGCTCCCGCTGCTGAGAGACCCCCGCCACGGCGCTGCTCTAAGCCGGCACCGTCCCCGGGGCGCTCGGCGGCGGGCGAGGGGCTCCCGCTGCTGAGAGACCCCCGCCACGGCGCTGCTCTAAGCCGGCACCGTCCCCGGGGCGCTCGGCGGCGGGCGAGGGGCTCCCGCTGCTGCCAGCCCAGGGCCCGGCCCGGCGCGCAACCGGGCAACGCGCGGCGAGACTACAGCCCCCAGCATCCCCCGCGCCGCCGCTCCCTATTGGCTGGCGCCTGCGCGTTGGTCACGCCTCCCCCTTGCCATTGGTCGAGCCGGGGAGGAGGCGTGGCTTCCCCGCCCCTCCCGCCCGCCGCCGCTCTATGAAAGCGGGGCGGGTTCGGGGAACCGGGGAACGTTCCAGAGGCCGGGGGTGTCTGGGGACCCCCGCCCCGCCCGGGGGGTCCCGCGGCCATGGCCGCCGCTTAGCCCCTTGCGCTCTGCCATGCTGGTGGCCGGCTCGCCGTGCCGCCCCGGGGGGCTGGAGGAGTACCGGGGCTGCGGGGCCCGGCGGGGCGGCGAGGTAAGGGCTCGGCTCGCTGCTCCCCTCCCGAGGTGCCCCCGGTCCGCATCGCCCCCGCCTCGGGGGGGGACGGGGTGCTGCCACCCCCCCCCGGGGGTGCCCCCCTCCGCCCCGGGACCGCTGCCCCCCGCCTTGGCCGGCCGCGGGGGGGGGGGCAGGCAGGGACATGTCGGGCCGGGCGGAGGAGCTGCCCAAAAAAACAAAAAAACCAAAAAAAAAAAAACAAAACCAAACCAAAAAAGAGCCCCTTTTGCTCATCTGCTTTGCAGCGAGCCAAAAATAAGGGTGCTGGGGTGCGGGAGCAGGCTGGGGTGCTGGGAGCCCACCCCGGGCTCCTGGGGCTGGGGTGGCCCTGTCCTGGCAGGGGCTGTTGGACGGGGGGGGTCGGGGTCTCCCGAACCCCCCAGGAGCTGCGGGGGGGGCGGGCAGAGGCCCTGCCTGCAGGCGTGGGCAGGGGGGTGAGGGGAAACTGAGGCAGGGGCTGGCGGGGGGCTGAGCCCAGCGGGGTGGGTGCTGCGGGGCTGGCGGGGGGCTCTGGGGGTCTCCATCCGGATTGTGCTGCCATTCCCGGGCCGGGCACGGGGTCTCTCTGATGTCCCGGTTAACCCAGGAGCCTGGGAAACGTCTCGCGTCACCCAGGGCTTTTGCGTTTGGAGCCCAGTGCGCGAAGCTGGGGGCCTGGGGTGCCCGTGGGGCTCGGCAGCACCTCCCTGCCTGGCAATCGGGCTGGTCTGCAGCTTCAGCGCCCAACCTGCGCTTTCCTAAAGAGTTGGGAATTGCCTCTATTTGTAAAACTTATTTTCCCCTCCAAAAGAGCCGTTTGCAGTTTTTCCTCTTGCTCCTGCGTTCGCCTTCCCTCAGGTTTCCCCAGGGATGCGGCATTGCTCTGCAGCTCGGGGTTTTGCTTGCGGGGAGCCAGTGGCTCCCCGAATAGCCCTGCCGCCTCGGTTACTCCTGACGCGGGCTGGAAGCTGGAAACCCCACGACAGTGGGTGGGAAAGACCCCAGACAGCAGCGCTGCCGGGGAATCCCCTCCGGCGCTTGTCCCGGCATGAGCCGAACCCTGAAATTGGTGCTTTGGAGCAGGCTGGCGGAAAGACGGCGGTGGTGGGGATGCCTTCGACCTTGGCCGCTGACATCTGGCAGCTACCGCTGAAACTCCGTGGGCTGGGACCTTCACGCCCGCCGTGAAAGCGCCTCGGTTTTGCTCCTGCGTGCTGTGGCAGCGGGGCTTGCGCCGCCGCAGGGCTGGCTGGCTGTTCGGTGGCAGCTCCCGCTCTTCGCCGTGAAACCTCTGCAGGTTTTCAGGACGAGGCAGGGTGGGATTTGGGCGATCCCCTTGCCCTCCTTGCTGGAGCGTGGTGACAGCTGGGTTTGCTTTCCCGGAGCAGGTCAGGCCGGGGGGGGCTTGTGCCAAGGGGGTTGCACTCGTGCGTCGGCTCCGTGCGTCAGCGGGGCCGAGCCCCGGCGCTGCTCTCGCCCCCCGGTACGGCCCGGGGACGGCCTCCTGCCTGGTTTTTGGCAGGAGCAGGGTTTCGAGGGGCAAACCTGCTCTGCTGGGCGGCTGCGATGGTGTTTGTTTAACCTCGCCTTATTGGGAATGATTTTCCAACACCTGATGAAGCACTGGCACCAGTGCTGGGGGGTGTGTGTGGTGGTGGGGCTCGCTGCTCGGCACACTCATCTTCCTGCTCCCAGGGGATTAACTCCTTCCCCCCGCGTCCTCGTCGAGACCCTCCGCCTGCCCTGTGCTGGCTGGAGCCTGGGCGCAGGTTGCGTGGCTGGTGCGGGTGGGAGCGTCGCCTCCGTGCCTCAGTTTCCCCGTTGGCAGAAGCAGGAGGTGGGGCGCTACTGGGAGGCGGCACGGCGAGAGTTAACTGCAGTGCCCCTGAGGATTGCTTAATGCAGCAAAACATAACGAGCCTCTGCGGTAGGGATGATTAAAATGCACCTTCAAAGGTCACCCTGAGCTGTCACCAAAAAGCGGTGGGGCAGCCTGGGCTGAGCTCCGCGGCTCCTTGCTGCCGCGGGGTCAGAATCCCCGCCGTCTGCGTCCGGTGGATTTGCCTGCTGGGGTCTCTCCGTTGCCATCCCCTCCTGGGGAGCCTCTCGGAGCGCCGAAGCAGCTCTTTCTCCCCAAACCATGAGTCAGTGCGGAGCCAGCTCAGCACCTGAAGCAGCGACGACACGAGCCTGCTCCCGCTGTCACCCCGGTCTCGCTTCCGTGGTGACTCAGGGCAGGAGCATCCCGCACACTCGGAGCGTGCGGATGCGGGCGCCGCTCGCTTTGCCGGGATGGCCGCAGCCCAACGCTGGCAAGAGCCCGCGGCGCGCCGTGACCAGTGGGTCACCGGCGCCCGACACGTGGGGCGCGCGTGGCCGCGCTGACGGCTGCTGCGTGGTCGCCTCGTGCCATCCCATGTGCCATCCCATGCCCTGTCCCCACTCGGGAGAGGGTGCCAGGCTGTGCCCGCCGCCTCGGAAGCGGTTGGGATGCAGCTGGCGGGAGAAGGCATCCGCCGTCTCCTGCGCTGTGCCTGGCTCCGGCTCTTGGGTGTCTCTCCTGGTGAAGCCGGGTGGCAGCCCCGGGGCTCATCCCTTTGCAGGACACTGTGGAAAAGACCCCTGGGAGAAGCAGCTCCCTGCCTGTCGCTCCGCGGCTGTTGAGTCGGATGTGCCGTCCTGCCGTCGGCACCGCCAGCTGCGTGTGTCCGGGCACCCTCCTCCTGCGGCCGCCATCCCCCCGTGACATGTCCCGTCTCCCGCAGGTGAATCCCGGCAGCGGGACCCTCGCTGCCACCTCCCCGCAGCCTCTTCTGCACGGTTGCGGGAGGCTGGGAGCATGGCGCTGGGTGTGATGCTGGATGCTGAGCAGGGGGGGAGAGCAGGTTTGGGGGCAGAGCTGCCCTTCCAGCTTCCCTGTCATTAATGGGTGGGAAGGTGTGTGTCCCTTTGTGCCCTTGGTTTTGGGAGGCCCCTTGGTTTTGGAAAATGTCGCTGGGTGCCATGCTTGCTTTTCTCTGCATTGATGCCAGCTGAAGGTGCGGGGGTGGCTGTGCCCTGCCCACCCCGGGGAACCTTCGGCAGCCGTGGGTGGAGGGAGATGATGTGGGGACGGGAGGAAGGGGGTCGCTGGGAATTGCCTTGGTGCAGCGTGGCTGATGGGGTGGGGGGAGCCTGGCTGAGCCGCGGGAGGGAGGAGTGCGATACAGCGAGGGTCGTGCCTTTGCCCCGCAGCGACAGCAAGAGCCGTGGGTCCCGCGGGAGCAGCAGCCTTGCAGACGGTCCCCAGCGCAGCTCCTGCTGCGGTCGGTTCACCCAGTAACTGGGTGCTGTGGGAGCAAGGCCGCCCGCTTCCAGTTGCGAAGAGCGTGCGGGCAGCACCCCGCTCTCCTGCTGGGGATGAGCCCTTTATTTTGGATCCTGGGGGCTAGCAGGGGGCCAGGCATGCCTCGTGGCTTTGGGGTGCCCGGGACGGGGTGCCCAGCTCCCTCTGTGTCCCCAGCAGCGCGAGCAGGGGTGACAGTGGCCGCTGCCTGCCCTGTGCCTGTCTCCCTGCCGCATCTTTCCCTGCACCCAGAGCAAAGCAGGGCACGGATTTCCGCCAGCTGAGGCTTCCCTCTGGATGGGCTGTGGGAGCTTTGCCGTGTCCGACAGCACGGGCACGGCTGCTGCTGCCTCCGGTTCTCCATGGCACCATTGCTCCCGGCTGGCTTTGCACGGGGGATGTGTGCCATGGGATGGAGCAGGGTGGTCGTGAGCATCCCGGGGGCTGAGACCCTGCCCGCTCCCTGGGCAGGCAGATCCAGACCCTGGGCTCGCATCCTGCCCACATGGTTGGTGCTGGGCTCCCGTTCAAAAGTCCTGGTGGAGGTGACGGTGCACAGCCTGCGTTTGGGGACGGGTCCCAGCCTCGCGGTGCCACCCGGGCTCCTGCTGGCAGAGGGACCCGGGGGCTTTCTGCAGGGAACGGCAAGAGGAGGCTGGCGCTTCCCCACCCGGAGCGGGGGCCCTGAGCACCTCTTCCAGGGTGGGCAGCGGGTGCTGCCACCAGCGCCTGTATCTGGAGCGTGGGTTGGAGGAAGCGACGCTGCGGGCGTTTGTCTGCCGAATGCCCTTTCTGCTGCGGCTGCCCCGTCTCCGTCCTGGTTCCGAGCAAGCGCCGTGTCCCCGCCGTATGTGAGGGGACCCCGCACCAGCCCCCTTCCCCCTCGCCTCCTTCCCAGGGCTGCGAGCACTTGAACCCTTTTCCACCCTCCGAAAAGAGGTTCTGGGTTCTCTGTAGGTGTTTTGGGGGGAGGATTAATTTAGCTCTCGGGGCTGGGCGTCGCATCCTCCCCTGTCTGCGGTTGGCACCTGTGGGTGCTGCTGTGATGCAGGCAGAGAAATTTCCCCTGCGCTGCTGCAAACTTGCAAGCTGGTGGGATGCTGCGGTGCAAAAGTGTGACGGGGGTGGATTTGGGCTGTGCTGCATCCCTGTGTTTCGGCTCCAGGGCTGCCTGGGGCAGGGGGTCCCCATGGGCACCGAGCCACCCCTGCACGGGAGGGCTGGGGAGGTCCTGGTCCCCTTGTGCTCCGGACGGGGGCTCCTGCTTGCGGCATCCCTGTCGCTGCCCCCCGTGTGCACCTGGTTGGGTGCAGTCGGCCCCCAGTTGCCAGCAGAGAGGAGAAAAATCTCTGCTTGGAGAAAATAAAGCATGGAAACGCTTGCTCTTCCCTGGGGAGGGAGATGGAGCATGGGGGGGTCAGAAAGGAGCCGAACCCCGTGCCTGGAGTGCAGAGAGCAGCAGCTAACCTGTAACCCGGTGGCTCGTTTCTGTCTTAACTGCGTTAACGGATTTGGGGAGGGGAAAAAAAACCCCAAACTGGTGATGTTTATCAGTATTTTAGTGCCTGGGGGGTTAGCGGGAGCCCCAGGCACTATATTTATGCTGGTGATCACAAACCGCAGCGCCCAGCTGCAGCCAGGGCCATGGCCGGAGCTGTGCAGCTCCCGGGACCCCCCCATCCCGCGGGACCCCCAGGCTCCAGTCTCCCCCCGTGATTTCCCGTGGTGAACCGAGACCCGGGAGCGAGGGGCGTCTCTGCTTTCCTGGCATCTGCGATGTCCTGGCGCGGTCCCGGGTGTCACACCTCCCGGGGCGGCAGAGCAACACCCCTGCCTGATTTCATCAGGCGCTGCCTGGCCTGACGCAAGGGTGCGGGGGCGATGGCCGCGTGTCCCCGTGGGCCGTGCGGGGTGGCTGCCTGAGTCACCCCTTCCGGCGCTGCCGCGCTCGTCCCGTCACCAGCTGCTCGTCCCGGGGCGCTCGGCGGCTCCCGGTTGCCCCCGTGCCAGGCTAAAGCCGCTGCTTTTTCCTTCCTAGGACAGAGGGGTCAAGGTCCCCCAGCAGCTGGGGAAGGGTCCCAGCGCCTTCATCCCCCTGGGAGAGGTGAGAGCGGTGGGGATGGGCTTGGGTGGGGGGGTGCCTTGCTGCTCCTCTGCCCCCCCCCTGCCCTGGGTGGGGGGACGGGGGGCTCTTAAGGAAGGATTCCCACCCCCCCCAAATAGCCAGTGCCCGGCTGGGGTGGGATGGGGAAGGGTCACCCAGCCCGCGGGTATCCCTGTGGGAATGGGGTGTCTTTTTGGAGGATGGGGGGAGCAGTTGTGTTGTTTCACCCTGGTGTTTTCCTGCCCCAAGTCCCTGCCCGTGCCTCAGTTTCCCCACTCATCCAAATGCAGCTGTCTTTCCCCTGTGCTGCAAGGGCTGCCCCCATCCTGCCCTCCCCCGCCAAAAACTGGGCCCTGAAATCCTCCGGGCTCCCCACGCCCCGGCACCCTCAGCCCTATCTTGGCACCCGGTGTCGGTGTCCCAGATGGTTCCTCCTTCGGCAGAGATAGCGCCGTGGTTTCGTCACCACGGTGGGGGTGGAGAGGCTGGGGGGCAAACCCCATCTCCTCCCCACCGCGCACCAGTGCCCAAATAAACAACCCAACCCGCAGGCTGAGCTGGCCGGGCTGTGCAGGGTCAGGCATGGAGACCCCCCGTCACCCATTGCCCCCCGGGAGAGGGGAGACGGGCAGCGGGGGCTCCCAGCAGTGTCCATACTGGGCAGCGAGGAGGAGGAGGCTGGGCACTTCCAGCGGGGTGAGCATCTGATGCGGTGGGATGGGTGCTCCTGGATGCCTGGGTCCTGCTGGCCACCCACGCTTGATGGCGGGGGGGTCTCCCTCTACCTTAGGGGGGCTGTTGGGAGGAGTGGGGGGCTGCAGCACACAGCCCTTCATCGCCCTCCTCTCCCCATCCCAGCAGATCCTGCAGGAAGGTGCGGAGAGCAACCAGCGCCAGCTCCTCATCGAGGCCTTCGTCTCGGCGGGCAGGGTGGACAACATCACCATGGTCATGGGGCTGCACCCCCAGTATCTCAGCAGCTTCTGGAAGACCCAGTACCTCCTGCTGCGCATGGACGGGCCCCTGCCCTACCACAAGCGCCACTACATCGCCATCATGGTGAGGAGGGGGGTCCCTTGGGGTGGGGGGTCCTTTGGGGGGTACGTGTGGTCCCAGCGCCTCTGCTGGGTTTTTGCCTGGAGGAAGGAAGGTATTTGGGACCCCTCAGATGCCTCCCCCCGCCCCGATCTGTGGTCCCAGAGGCTTGGAAGCCCCTTCGGGACTTGTCCTGTGGTGCCCACCCAGGGTACCCCAGCACCCCTCTCCTCCAGGGCCCCTGGGGCCCAGCATTGATTTGGGGAGGGGCAGAGACCCCTGCCTGGACTCTCATCCCTAGGGAAAACCCTCCAAGGGTGCTGCGGGGGGGGGGTGGCTCCCTGCCTTGGCTTCTCCAAGGGCTTGTGGAGGGTTCCCCAAGGGTTGGGGGGGCCCCTGGCCAGTGCCGGGGCTGACTGCCCGGCTCTCCCCACAGGCAGCAGCCCGGCACCAGTGCTCCTACCTGGTGGGCTTGCACATGGGGGAGTTTCTGCAGGTGGGGGGCAACCCGGCGTGGCTGCAGGGGCTGCACTGTGCTCCCCAAAAACTCAGGAACCTCAATGAGATCAACAAACTGCTGGCACACCGGCCCTGGCTCATCACCAAGGAGCACATCGAGGTGAGAGCTGATGCTGCTGGTGCGGATCCCCCACCAACCCCTCAAAACACACTCTGGTTTTGGGGGCTTGGCCCCAGGGGCCACGTCCCTGCTTGCACAAGCCCCCGCCGCCCCAGGTTTAACCCTTTCAGGGCTGAGGGAGTCTCTGAGCTGGAGGGCAGGGGCTGTGCTGCTCCCGATGCATGGGGAAGGGGTGGCTTGTCCCCCGTGGCTGGGGTCTGTCCTGCCGACAGCAGCTGGTTTTTGGGGGAGGCGCATCCCAAACACCCTCCTGTCTCCCCACCCTTGGCTTACCCTGGCTCTGGGGTGTGGTGGGGGGTACAGGGGTCTCTCCAACCCCACGTGCCTTGCAGGCTCTGCTGAAGACCGGGGAGAACAGCTGGTCGCTGGCGGAGCTGGTGCAGGCCCTGGTGCTCCTCACCCACTACCACTCGCTCGCCTCCTTCGTCTTCGGCTGCGGCATCAACCCCGAGGAGGACCAGGATGGGTGCCACGGCTGCCAGCCCCCCTCGCCCCACAGCGACAGCAGCCCTGCTTCTGATGACAGCATGGGGGGCTCCGGGGTAAGGCGGGGGGGGCTTTGCCTTGCAGTGGTGGGATGTGGGGTGGGAAGGGAGGGCATGGTGGGGGGCTGGATTGCCTTATTGTGCTTCCCCTGGGAATTGCCTCAAGGCCTTTTATTGGGAACAAGCAGATGCTTTAGGGCCGCGCAGTAGCATCCTCCGCGCAGTAGCATCCTCCGCGCAGTAGCATCCTCCGCGCAGTAGCATCCCACTCCTCCCAGTCCCCGGGATGAGGCATGGGAGCAGCCGGGATCTGGGCAGGACAAACCCAGAAGCAAAACTCTCTTTCGAGCAACCCTGCGGCTGCTCCAAGTGACGGCAGGGCTGAGTGGCTCTGTGCCGCTCTGGGCTTGCAGCCCCTCTGCAACCTTGCTCGACCTGGGGCAGGGCTGACTCTGCCCTCTGCTTCGCCAGGGCAAAGACGCCATGCGGGAGGTGGAGGTGCTGATGGAGAGGATGAAGCTGCTGCAGGAAAGCCAGCTGGAGGAGGAGGGCGTCACGCAGGAGGAGATGGCGACGCGCTTTGAGCTGGAGAAGACAGAGAGTTTGCTGGTCGCTCCCTCGGGTGAGGAGGCGCGGGGTGCAGCTGGCTGTGGGCCAGGGAGGTCACAGGGGAGGGCGAAAGGAGCCGGCGTCTGCCCAGGGAGGAGCAGGATCAGGCCCCCAGCTGCAGGGCTGGCTCTGTCCGGGGTCACGCTGCATCGCTCACGGCCGCCGCGGTGGTGCTTTGTAGATCTTGCGGATCACTCCCTGCAGTCCAACGTCCTCTGCTTCGTGGAGGACCCCGAGTTTGGCTACAAGGACTTCACGCGGAGGGGCGAGCAGGCACCCCCCACTTTCCGTGCACAGGTGGGTGCCTGTGGTCCCACACCAACCGGAGGGGATGGGGTGGCAGGTGCTGGGTCCTGCTTGTCTTGGCAAGGGGGGAGCGTGGCTGTTCCCAGGGTCGTGGACAGCGTGGCTAATCGTTGTGGGGGTCAGCATGGCGGGGGAGACCCCAGCTTGTGTCCCTGGCTTTGAAGGAACCCCCCGTTCCCCTGTTGAGCACTCACCCCAGCATCCTTTCTCCGGCAGGATTACACCTGGGAGGACCACGGCTACTCGCTGATCAACCGCCTCTACCCCGACGTGGGGCAGCTCCTGGATGAGAAGTTCCAGGTCGTCTACAACCTGACGTACAACACCATCGCCATGCACTGCGGCGTGGACACATCCATGCTGCGCAGGGCCATCTGGAACTACGTCCACTGCGTCTTCGGCATCCGGTAGGTCCCCAAACCGCGGCCGGAGCCTGTTCTCCACCTTGGGCAGAGCCCGCGAGCGGGTCCAGCCTGAGCACCTGCGACTCTCTCTTGGTGAGACTGTTGCTGCTGCTTAGACTAAGGCAAAGCGATGCTGTTGGGGGGCAAAGCTTAGGTCTGGAAAGACCCCGGGGTGCGTGAATGGGCAAGGGGTTGTGCCTGGAGTAACGTGCCCTCCTCTCTCCCCCAGCTACGATGACTACGACTACGGGGAGGTGAACCAGCTCCTGGAGCGCAGCTTGAAGATCTACATCAAGACGGTGGCTTGCTACCCGGAGAAGACGACCAAGCGGATGTATACACAGTTCTGGAGACGCTTCAAGCACTCGGAGAAGGTGCTGCCCCATCCCTTCCCCTCTGGCAGGGCCTGGGGGGGTGCTGAGCCCCCCGTGCCCTGACCCCGCTCTCCCTGCGTAGGTGCACATCAACCTGCTCTTGCTGGAGGCTCGGATGCAGGCGGCTCTGCTCTACGCCCTGAGAGCTGTCACCCGCTACATGACCTGACCAGCTCTGCTCCCTCCTCCTCCTCCTGCCCCAGGTTTGGGAGAAGGCCAGGAGGGAGCTGGTACCCTAAAGACTTTGCTGGAATATTGTCTCACCCCTTAAGGGGTCTGGAGCTCTGAAAGGAAAAGGGGGGCTTCCCTGCCCCTCATCCCAGGAGAGCGGGTCCCCAAGAAGCCGTCAGTGCCGAGGAGACCCCAGAGAGCTGCCCTGGGCTCAGCAGAGCTGGGGGTGCTCGACTGCTCTGTGCCTTGCTCGGGGTGAGCCTGAATGAAGCCAAACCAGGGTGCCCGTGGGTGCTGCCTTCGCCGTGCTGGTGTTACACCTCTGCGCCACATCCTGGCACCAAGACCGCTGCCGCGGAGGACTGTCCTTGTGCTGGAGATCACCAGAGGGTATCGTGGGCTTTGCCCCTGCTTCTTGGGGGTCTTGTCATGCTGGAAGACCTGCAGCTGCTGGTGGGGATGCTGCCCTGGCACCCCTGCTCCACCTCTCCGGCTCGCACCCAAGGAAGGCACCGCAGGAGTGGCGGAAAGGATCCGGCAGCCCCTCGTCCAGCCGGGCAGCCCGCGGTGCCACTCATCTCTGAGCCGAGTCCCCCCACGTCGGGGTCCGAATGGCTGGGGGAGAGGCTGCGGCTCCTCCCTGCCCTGGCCCAGGTGTTTCCACTGCCTTCAGCACTTGCGGTGACGTGGGGACGTCCCCTCCGTGGCTGGGGGTGCGCGTGGGGGCCCTGTGCACCCTGCCTGGCCTGACCCCAACCCAGCCCTTGGATGGGGGCTGGCGGGGCTGCAGGAGGGGTTAAGCTTTGCCCCGTCCTGCCCGAGCCCCCTGCAATTTGGGGTGTGAAGTGCCTCTTAGCCCAGGTCCCGGGGCAGGAGCAGGGTGAGGGTAGGAGTGCCTGCAGTGTGTTTTACACCTTTTTTTGTTTGTTTTTGGGTTTTTTTCATCATTTTTCAGCCACTGGCACATCTCTGCTGCCTCAACCTTTGGGGCTGAGGCGGGGAGCTGTGCTGGGGCGTGGGGCTGCCCTCCTGCCTGCCGTGAGGGTGATGGGGTGGGACGTGGGGTGGCCATAGCTTTACCCAGATGTTTCATAGCTTTATCCAGATGTGCCGGAGCATTTCCCAGTGGCGCAGGTCGCCGGGGAGAGCCCCTGCTCCCGGCTCTGCTGGAGCATGGGTCCGGGTCCAGCAGCATCGCCTGCACTCGGCCACTCTTGGTTTGTTTCTCTGAACTGTAGCTCCAGTTAAGTTATTTCTGGGTTTGGGTTTTTTTTTTTGTGGGTGTATTTACTACTGACTGGGCATGGAAATGCCACTGTGACTTTGCTACAGATCTTGTTTGAAAAAATAAAATTATTCTTTTGGTTTTTTTTTTTTTCTTTTTTTCTTTTTCCAAACGCCTCTGCAGGGCAGCGCTGCCAAGGCAGTGAGATGCAGTTTCCTTTTCTCCTTGCTCAGCCCCAGGGCTTGGGGGGTCTCCCCCTGCTCTGGGGGTGGCTGGGAGCAGCCCTGGGTTGTCCAAGGGGCAAATGGGTGGCCGGTGCACTCCCCATTTGCGCAAAGGGGTGGGCTTGGCTCCTTGCAGCGACCGTTCCCAGCCTCTCCTGGGTTAGCACCCTCCTGGAAAGCCAGGATTTGGGGTGCTGACGCTCATCCCAATGCGGGTGTCCCATGGGAGGCCCTGGCCCCACTGCTGGGATGGAGCCGAGCGGGCTGCAGTGGAGCTGGGGGGTGAAGTGGCGCTGGGGCCACCCAGCCCTGTGCGGTGGAGCCCGGCATTTATCAGGGTGCGGGCAGGAGCCGCTGGCAGCTGCGGATAAGATCCCTGAGGAGGGGCCAGCCTGGCCCCCTGCTCCAGCCCTGGCCCTGCAGACCGAAGTGCATCCCTGCGCCATGTCCCGAGGAGCAGCGAGGAGCCGGCTCCTGGCTCCGGGGCTGTCCGGACCCCCCAGCCCCTGCAGACAGGTAGGACCGGCCGCGGGGCTGGACGGGGCTCAGGCACCGCCGGCGTGCTCCGGGTTTGCTGGGGGTTTTTGGGGCAGAGCCTCTGCACCAGGGCATGGGGGAAAAGTGCTCTTGGGGCAGCTCAAGGGCACTGGGGAAACTGAGGCAGGAGCGCAGGTCTCCCTTTGGCTGGTTGTGCCAAAGTCCCTGGGCTCACGTCCCCGTCCAGATGTCTGTCCAGGTCCCCTTCGCGTTGCCGGTGACTGCAGGCGGGTTGAGCAAACGTCTTGCAGAGAGCTGCAAACCGCAGGTAAGGGTTAGCTTAGCGCTTACGAGGCACTGGGGAAGCCCCCGGGGGTGCAGGGGGGGCCCTGCCTGCACTGGCCGGGCTTGTGCGAGGCCTCAGCCGGGGCCCAGCAGTTTTCCTGCGCTGAGTCACAGCCTCCAAATATTTCCCAGCCTGTTTTTCCAGCCCTGGCCAAGGAGGCTGAGCTGCCGACAGATGCCTTTGGGCTGTGGAGGGAAGGGCAAAGCGCCCCCCCCCCCAAGTGCTGTGTCTTTAGGGTGTGACAGGGTGACACCCCCAGCCAGCGAGGGCACAACACCTGAGGGTGCTTGGGCACCCCCGGGGTCCCTAGGGCAGCCCCCAGCCCCTGGCAGGGTGATGGCAAGGAAGGGAAAAATACCTTTTTGCATGACTTCCTATTGTTTCTGCTGCTCCCCTGCTGTGTTTGCAAGATGGGGAGTGACCCCCGGCATCAGCACAGGCTGGGGGATGGAGAGCAGCCCTGCGGAGACGGACTTGGGGTGCTGGGGGATGAAAAGCTGGGCATGAGCCGGCAACGTGCGCTGGCAGCCCGGAAAGGCAACCGTGTCCTGGGCCGCATCCCCGCAGCGTGGGCAGCGGTCGAGGGAGGGGGTTCTGCCCCCCTGCCCCGCTCTGGGCAGACCCCCCTGCAGCCCTGCGCCCAGCTCGGGGCCCTCAGCACAGGACACGGAGCTGCTGGAGCGGGGCCAGGGGAGCCCACAGAAATGCCCCGAGGGCCGGAGCCCCTCTGCTGCGGGGCCGGGCTGGGGGGGCTGGGGGTGCTCAGCCTGGAGAGGAGGGGGCTGCGGGGAGGCCTGAGTGCGGCCTGGCAGTGCTGAGAGGGGCTGCAGGAAGGGGGGGGACAGACCCTTTAACAGGGCCTGCTGCGACAGGGCAGGAGTGATGGGTTTAAACTAAAGAAGGGCAGATTTAGACTGGACATAAGGAAGACATTTTGTACAATGAGGGTGGCGAGGCACCGGCACAGGTTGCCCAGAGAGGCGGTGGAGGCCCCATCCCTGGGAACATCCCAGGCCAGGCTGGACGGGGCTGTGAGCACCCTGGGCTGGGTAAAGCTGTCCCTGGCACTGCAGGGGCTGGGCTGGGGGGGCTCTGAAGGGCCCTGCCCACCCAAACCATTCCATGGTTCCATGGCCCGCTCTGGGTGGGACGGCTGCTCCGTGCCCCTCAGCCACCCCATCTCTGCTGCTGCTCTGCCCCCCGCTCCGGCGAGGCCCTGTTTGAGCAGCCCCGGGCAGGCACGGGCGTCACGGCCCCGTGAGACAGCGCAGAGAAGAGGGTGCCGCAGCCCCAAGCGCTGCCCAGGACGTGGCAGCTCCCCAGGGCGCAGCCCGGGAGGGAGCCGGTGCCCGGAGCCAGCGCTGCTCTCGCCTCGCCGCAAAGCAGGGCGGCTCTTGAAAGTATTATTTTTAATCCCTTTAGGTTTTTTTTTTTTTCTCCCCCTACAGTCTTGCAAAGCTTGGCCTTAGCAGCAAGTCCTGGTTTGGGCTCTGCATTTTCCTCCCCAGCTGCCCCAGGTTTATTTTCAATCCACAAAGGATTTACCACGGGCACCCAGCGCTTCCCGTGCTTCTCCCAATGGACGGCTGCCAGCAGCGAGGACGCCTGGGAAGGACCAGTCCCTTGCTTTATTTTTTTTCCCCCATTTTTCTGCTACAGCCTCAAATAACTCGGGGGTGAGCCGGTGCCGTGGGCCTCCTGTAACTCATCGCCTGGGTCACTGTATCAGTTTAACCCCCTTCCTTTTTTCAGGTGGTCACAATTATAAACCAATAAATTCCTCGCCCTGCGTTTAACCAAGGCCTGCAATTTGCATGCATATATATAATTGATCGGCAGCTTTCGTTGTCTGTCTTGCAGGGCAGAAGGCATGTTAATAATCTCCCTACCTGCAGCTGATAGTTATGATCCCAACGTATGCAATTTTTCTGCGCTACAATTGCCCTCAATTTAAACATGTAACGCGTTAGCGGTGGCTAAAATGCAGCGATGCAATAGGAAAATAATAATACTACTAATCACGGGCTGTGCTGAATAAGTGCTTTAAGGCTGATGGAATCCCAAGGCCTTTGCAAAATGGGCATTAGCAGGGCTGCGCTGCCGTGCCGTAATACGGGGAGGGTGCGGCGGCATGGGGCCGTGCCGAGGGCTGGCTCTCGCCGAGCCCGGTGCCCGGCCGAGCTGCAGGGGCCATTTGAGCAGCCGGAGAAGTCCTCACCCTGGAAGTTGGCCAGGATGGGGCTCAGCCCACCCAGGGGTTTGTGCGGGGCTGGAGATGAGGGGGGAACGTCCGTGCCCTGAGAGTTGGCAGCTTGTTGCCCTACGGCCCCGAGCAGCCAACCTGGACCTGCTGCACGGGCTGGAGATGGGTAAATTCGGGCTGGAGATGGGTAGATTTGGGCTGGAAACAAAGCAGCTTTTCAAGGGTGGGGTGGACGTGGAGGTTCGGCTCAAGCGAGCGGTGGCGGTGGGTGCCGGTCTCTGTCCCGGCTTTGCCCAGTGCCCGTGTCCGCGGGCAATCCCATGCGTCTCCCACAGGAACGCACAATTCCCAGCAGTGAGCAGCTGCCTCAGCAGAACCTCTGCCGTGGTCACCCTGGACTGCGACGCAGTTGAGCCCCGCGGCCCCAGTGCTCCCAGTCCCTCCCAGCCCCTTTCCAGTGCCAGAGCCACCCAGGGACACCGGTGAGGGTTTTGTGGGGCGGTGGGTGGGAGGGAAGGGCCCGGCCCCCCACCACTTGCTGCCTTAGCTCATGGGAACAGAATGTGTCCTGCCCATGGAGCCCAAAATACCCCCTGGCACCATCCGTGCCCAGTGCCAGCCCTGCTTCCGTGTGTAACCCACACCGTGCCCGGCCCCGCTGGGGCTGCCAGCCTGCGCCGTGCCCCCGGGTCGCTGCTGTGGGACAGACGCCGTCATCAGGGCACACACGTGGTGTTGCTGTTTCAGGATGCTGAGCGCTGCTTTTGTAGCTGTGTTTTATCCAGAAATGCGGCTTTGCACCCAGCCTGTGCACCCAGGTGGGCAACGTTGGGTCCCTGGAGTGCCAGGAGCCATCCCGCCGGTGACTGGGAGCCAGGGTCCCTCCGCAAGCCGCTCCAAAATCAGCTCCATCCTGGCAGGCACAGAGGGAAAGCTTCACAGGGTGGCGGCGGATAAGTGCCCGAGCCCTCCGCTCCTTCGCAGCAGGTAATAAGCTGTTTGCTTTGGATTTAAGAGTGACAATTTGGCTGTCACTGGGAAGGTGACTTGCTGTCCTCGCTGGGGACAAACTGGGCTTATCCCAGGGGAACCGCGGGCTCTGGGCACCATGGGCCCGCCTGGCTGCTGGAGCATTTTCGTCCTTGCCAAGCAGCCAGGCAGCAGCGATGGCATGGTGCTGCGCGGGGAGGGCTGGGGCCGGAGGCAGCCCTAAGTCACGGTGGGTCCCCGAGCTGCTGTCACCCCCCTCACCCCAGGCTCTGGGGTGCCATTCTGCACCCCCAGCTCTGTGCCAGCTGGGGGAGGAAGCACCCCGATGGGTGCAAAGGGGTCCCCATTGCAAAGGGCACAGATCAGCTCCAGAGGCACCACCGCTGCTCACCCCTCAGCCCTCTATTTCGTAGAATCACAGAATGATGGAATGCTTTGGGTGGGAAGGGACCTTTAGAGCCCACCCAGCCCAACCCCTGCAGTGAGCAGGGACAGCTTTAACCAGAGCAGGGTGCTCAGGGCTGCAGGTGAGGTCTCACCAGAGTGGAGCGGAGCAGAGGGGCAGAACCCCCTCCCTGGCCCCGCTGCCCACGCTGCTGGGGATGCAGCCCAGGATGGGGTTGGCTTTCTGGGCTGCCAGCGCACGTTGCCGGCTCATGCCCAGCTTTTCATCCCCCAGCACCCCCAAGCCCTTCTCCGCAGGGCTGCTCTCCATCCCTGCATCCCCAACCTGTGCTGATACCAGGGGTTGCCCCATCCCAGGTGCAGGACCTTGCACTTGGCCTTGTGGAACCTCACGAGGTGCACACCAGCCCACCTCTCCAGCTGGTCCGGGCCCCTTTCATAGAACCATCGAATCATTTAGGTTGGAAAAGACCTTTAAGATCACCAAGTCCAACCACTAACCTAACACTACCAAGTGCACCACTAAAGCAATTAAGGGGAGAGTCAGAATTAATTTCATGTTTCCTGGCTTCACCCTTTGGATGCCATCTCGTCCTTCTGTTGTGTCAACCGCACCCCCAGCCCGGTGTCACCTGCGACCTTGCCGAGGGTGCGCTCGATCGCGCCGTGTCCCGATGGAGCCATGAAACAGCGCCGGTCCCGGGGCGGACCCTCAGGGCCATCACTGCTCACCCGTCCCCTTATTTCTTCGCCTGGCATCAGATTTGCAGCCCCAAAGACCTCCAGCCCCGGGCCCCGGGGGGCATTTCGGGGCCGGGGCTGCCGGGGCCGGGGCTGCCGGGGCCGGGGCTGCCGGGGCCGGGGCTGCCGGGGCCGGGGCTGCCGGGGCCGGGGCTGCCGGGGCCGCTCCACCCCCGGCTCCGCCCCGCGGCTCCCAGCCCGGCCCGGCAGCGCCACTCGCTGGGGATCGGCACCGGCGCTGCCAAACCCCGCTGCAAACCCGCCCCAGCGCAACCTGCCCAGCTGCAAACCTGCCCTGCTGCAAACCTGCCCCATATCCCCGCTGCAAACCTGCCCTGCTGCAAACCTTCCCCACAGCCCTGCTGCAAACCTGCCCAGCTGCAAACTTTCCCCATATCCCAGCTGCAAACCTGCCCTGCTGCAAACCTTCCCCATATCCCAGCTGCAAACCTGCCCTGCTGCAAACCTTCCCCACAGCCCTGCTGCAAACCTGTCCAGCTGCAAACTTTCCCCATATCCCAGCTGCAAAACTGCCCTGCTGCAAACCTGCCCCATATCCCAGCTGCAAACCTGCCCAGCTGCAAACTTTCCCCATATCCCAGCTGCAAACCTGCCCTGCTGCAAACCTGCCCCATATCCCAGCTGCAAACCTGCCCTGCTGCAAACCTTCCTCATATCCCCGCTGCAAACCTGCCCTGCTGCAAACCTTCCCCACAGCCCTGCTGCAAACCTGCCCTGCTGCAAACTTTCCCCATATCCCAGCTGCAAAACTGCCCTGCTGCAAACCTGCCCTGCTGCAAATCTGCCCCATGTCCCAGCTGCAAACCTGCCCAGCTGCAAACTTTCCCCATATCCCAGCTGCAAACCTGCCCTGCTGCAAACCTGCCCTGCTGCAAACCTGCCCCATATCCCAGCTGCAAACCTGCCCTGCTGCAAACCTGCCCCATATCCCCGCTGCAAACCTGCCCTGCTGCAAACCTTCCCCATATCCCTGCTGCAAACCTGCCCTGCTGCAAATCTGCCCCATATCCCAGCTGCAAACCTGCCCTGCTGCAAACCTTCCCCATATCCCAGCTGCAAACCTGCCCTGCTGCAAACCTTCCCCACAGCCCTGCTGCAAACCTGTCCAGCTGCAAACTTTCCCCATATCCCAGCTGCAAACCTGCCCTGCTGCAAACCTGCCCCATATCCCAGCTGCAAACCTGCCCTGCTGCAAACCTTCCTCATATCCCCGCTGCAAACCTGCCCTGCTGCAAACCTTCCCCACAGCCCTGCTGCAAACCTGCCCTGCTGCAAACTTTCCCCATATCCCAGCTGCAAAACTGCCCTGCTGCAAACCTGCCCTGCTGCAAATCTGCCCCATGTCCCAGCTGCAAACCTGCCCAGCTGCAAACTTTCCCCATATCCCAGCTGCAAACCTGCCCTGCTGCAAACCTGCCCTGCTGCAAACCTGCCCCATATCCCAGCTGCAAACCTGCCCTGCTGCAAACCTGCCCCATATCCCCGCTGCAAACCTGCCCTGCTGCAAACCTTCCCCATATCCCTGCTGCAAACCTGCCCTGCTGCAAATCTGCCCCATATCCCAGCTGCAAACCTGCCCTGCTGCAAACCTTCCCCATATCCCAGCTGCAAACCTGCCCTGCTGCAAACCTTCCCCACAGCCCTGCTGCAAACCTGTCCAGCTGCAAACTTTCCCCATATCCCAGCTGCAAAACTGCCCTGCTGCAAACCTGCCCCATATCCCAGCTGCAAACCTGCCCAGCTGCAAACTTTCCCCATATCCCAGCTGCAAACCTGCCCTGCTGCAAACCTGCCCCATATCCCAGCTGCAAACCTGCCCTGCTGCAAACCTTCCTCATATCCCCGCTGCAAACCTGCCCTGCTGCAAACCTTCCCCACAGCCCTGCTGCAAACCTGCCCAGCTGCAAACTTTCCCCATATCCCAGCTGCAAAACTGCCCTGCTGCAAACCTGCCCTGCTGCAAATCTGCCCCATGTCCCAGCTGCAAACCTGCCCTGCTGCAAACCTGCCCTGCTGCAAACCTGCCCCATATCCCAGCTGCAAACCTGCCCTGCTGCAAACCTGCCCCATATCCCCGCTGCAAACCTGCCCTGCTGCAAACCTTCCCCATATCCCTGCTGCAAACCTGCCCTGCTGCAAATCTGCCCCATATCCCAGCTGCAAACCTGCCCTGCTGCAAACCTTCCCCATATCCCAGCTGCAAAACTGCCCTGCTGCAAACCTGCCCTGCTGCAAATCTGCCCCATATCCCAGCTGCAAACCTGCCCTGCTGCAAACCTTCCCCATATCCCAGCTGCAAACCTGCCCTGCTGCAAACCTTCCCCACAGCCCTGCTGCAAACCTGCCCAGCTGCAAACCTTCCCCATATCCCCGCTGCAAACCTGCCCTGCTGCAAACCTTCCCCATATCCCCGCTGCAAGCCTGCCCTGCTGCAAACCTGCCCTGCTGCAAACCTGCCCCATATCCCAGCTGCAAACTTGCCCTGCTGCAAACCTTCCCCATATCCCTGCTGCAAGCCTGCCCTGCTGCAAACCTTCCTCATATCCCCGCTGCAAACCTGCCCTGCTGCAAACCTGCCCCATATCCCCGCTGCAAACCTGCCCTGCTGCAAACCTTCCCCACAGCCCTGCTGCAAACCTGCCCTGCTGCAAACCTGCCCCACTGCAAGCATCCCCACCGCAAGCCTCCCCACTGCAAACCTGCCACAGGGGCCGGTTGCCTCTGAGCAAGCTCTGCAGCACGCAGCGCTTTACAGGAGCAAAGCCTTTTCCTCTCATTATTTTCCTGACATCTCCCAGAGGTCCCTCTAACCGCCGGGGGCTTTGGGGAGGAGGGTTTGACACCCAGAGCTGGGGTTTTCAGCAGCTCCTGCGGGCTGGAGGTGGGCTGTCAGGGCAGCCTGTGCTGTGCTGGAGCCAGGATACAGCCCTTCAGCTCGGATTTTGCTCCTGCAAGGATGCTGCTCAGCACCCAGGAGCTGTCGCGGGGGTTTGGGCCACATTCCCCTGACCCCCTCGCAGGATAACGCCTCTGCTGTTTAATCACCCACGGGGTGGGCTCCGAGCACGACTCAGAAAACACAGATGGTCTGGAGCTGCTGATGCCAGCCAGGCCCTGACATGGCGGAGGAAGGGGAGGGAGTCAGTGGCTCCGAGCCCAGCACCCCAGGGTGGGCTCATCACCCCCCTGGCACTTTTGCGGCAGCGGGTGGCTGACCCACGAGTCGCACGGCGACAAGGACACGAGGGGCTTTTTCCCCGCGTGACAGGCTCGTTTGGCATCATTGCCATCCATGCATGCGTGGGATGCTGCTCGTGCCGGTGCTGGGAAGGGTGCGTCGTCCGGCAGCGGCTTCTCAGGCTGATAAAAATCCGTGCTCCTGGCTGAGGCATTAGAGGAAATTCCTTGGAAGCGCTGGCTCTGCCTCGCCAGCTGTCCAAGATGGTTTCTCCAGGGTTTAGAGGCCCCGGAGCAGGAGCTGTCGGAGGAAGGCCAGGCGCGGGGAGCTGATGGACGTCCTTGGCCGTTCCTGCTGGGACGGAGGGTGAGCTGGCGAGCATCTCGCTCAGTGCTGGCTCAGCCGAAATCAGCAGGACTCCACCGTGAGCAGCTTTATCATCCCACGTGTTTAATGAGGGTGGTTTACGGCTTGGCCCTCACTCCCGCTTCCATACCAGGCACGGCTGCCCTTGTGTTTTGCTCCCCTGGGGCGGTCGTGAGCATCCTCGCCCCGTGCCACGAAGCCAGGCCGGTGCCCACGCACGACAGCCATTTCCAGCCGCCTTGGCGGTGGCTTCTCGCTCCGTGGCCGAAACAGGGACCCCAACGGCGACTGACGGATGAGACGCATTTCCCAGAGTCGCATTGCCCCGAGCCGGCTGCAGAAGGAGGGAATTAAATACATATATTCACACTGAAAAAGGGAAGGGTGAGCTCTGGGTCGCTTGATGTGTTTCCAGGGCAGCTCAGCCGAGGCCGTGACACCAAAAGCCTGGGGTCTGTCGTGGAGGAAGGTGATCCGTGTGTCATGAGCGGGCGGTGGGAGCCGGGGCGGTGCGGTGCCCCCCACCCGGGTGATACAGCCCGACGGGGAGAAGCCTCTGAGCATCGGCACCGCAGCCCCGCGCCGCTGTGGGAAACCGGAGCCGTGCCGGGAGCTGCGGGAGAGCGGCCGGGAGTGATTTCGGCCGTGGGTGCCGACATTGCTTGCTTTCTCCCAGCATCCCGGCGGTGCGTGATGCTGCCACGCTGCCCGCCTGGCTCCTCCGGTGCTGCCAGGATGCTCCTTGGCTCGCTTGGCAGGGAGAGCTCACCCAGATCAGGGGGCTGCGGCCCCGGGGGTCTCCTTGTCAGCATCCTGCAGCTGCCAGGTGCACTGGCATGACTTGAAAATAATATCAGCATCACCGGGAGAGTAAAGGCTGTCATTTCCCGGCTTGGGAGACAGCCCCGGTGCAGCTTTCCCTGCAGAAATCCCTCGCAGAGCCTTGAACATTCCAGGATTTATTTGCTGGAGAGCTGGAGGCCACCAATTAATGAGGCCGCGATGGAAACGTTGCACAGAGGCGCCTGAAAGTGGGGGAGAGGGTGCCCGGGAGAAGCTGGGGGGGGGTTGTAGATCAGGAATCCCTGGATTCCTGCCTGGCCAGGTAAGCAACCTCCGCTCCTGCCCCGGCTGAGCGCCGCGGCGCGATCCATGGGGCAGCTGCCAATCCATGGGGCAGGCAGCTGCCTCCTGCCTGCAGCCCTGCCGGCACCACGGGATGCCGGGGTTTCGGGGGCCAGCCTTCCCTTGCCGGGGGGCTAAACCCACCTCCCAGGTGGCCCAGGGGACATCACCTCAGGCTTTCGCGGGCAAACGCCATCCATCTCCCACGGGAAGGCGAAGTTGGTGCCGGCCGAGGCAGGGGTGCCGCGGGGACGGGAGGTTTCAGGTGGTTTTGCAACGATTCAGGGTTTGCGGCGCAGCGCTCGCCGGCCGGGGACGATGGCCGGGCGCTGCCGCAGACCCGCGGGGCGAGGGGTGCCCACCCCGGGAGGGGTCTTAACGCCAACGGGAACAAACGGGCTTTGACATGTGCCCCCCCCCTTCGAGCTCAGAAAACACGGCAGCGAATAAAAACAACTTGCGTTTAATTATTTATAGGTGATGTTTTGCCTTAAGGGGATCTGACACACGAGTCTGGCATCCGGAGGGACATCGGGATCCGCTAACGGGGGGAAGCCGAGCGAGACCAGCCTCGCCGGGGCTCCCCGGGGGGGATTTGGGGCCAGGGCTTGGGCGCGGGACCGGCTGGATGCCGGGGCGGGAGATGCTGCGCTGGGGGGGAATGGCGCGGCCAGGCGGCGCGGCCAGGCAAACAACGTGGACAGACAGACAACCGTCCGCTGGGAATCGGACGGCGGCACACGAGCACACGCCCGGGCTCCCCGGGCACCGGGCTCTCGCTCACGTCGCAGCGCAGCTGGTTGTTGGAAAGCTGGTGTTAAGCTGTTGGTGAGGACGAGGGGTTTTTTTGGTTGTTTTTTTTTTTTTTTCTCATGTAACAAGTGTTTGTTTCTGTAATTTGATGTATTACAATGATTGAAAACTTTAATATAAAAATTAATCCAAGGAAAACTGGGGTTTGTTGGCGATTGAGCTTTCACCGGAGAGAATGGAAGTTAAAAATATATATATATAGAAAAATGAATATATTCTCTTGTTTTGCTCAAGGACGTTAAATACCCGCTCCCTCCAGCCCCATACGTGCCCCAGGAGCATTTGAATCCTGATTTTCTGTCCCTGGGCCAGCCGGCGGCCCCGTAAAACCCCTCGCCCCGTGGTTTAGGGCGATCGTGCGGCGAGGGAAGGGGCAGCGGGGTGCGATGCCCCGTGGGTGTACCGGTGGCTCTGTCCCCCCTCCCCGCGCCCCGGCCGTGCCCGGCTGCCCCAGAGCCCGTGTGGCAGCACCCGCACCCCGCCTGGCCCCCAGTGCCCCCCCAGCACCCTGCTACCCGACTGACCCCCAAACCCCTGTACCCCAAATCCCTCCATCCGCACGGCCCCAGCGCTGCACCCCTCAGCACCCCAACGCCCCAGCTGACCCCAAAGCCCCACCCCACAGCACCCCAGCACCCGCTTGGCCCCCAGACCCCCCGACCCCACGTCCCACAGCACCTGGTTACTGACCCCTAATCCCCCTAACCCCAGACCCTTCCCGTCCCCAAATGCCCCCCCCAGGGCACCCCATCATCCCCTGACCCCAAAGCCTCACCCCCCAGCACCCCAGCAGCCCCCACCCCAAATTCCCATGGCCTCTCTCAGCCCCAGCCCCCCCACCTCCCACCCCAAACCCCACGACCCCCTTCACCCCTTGACCCCAAAGCCTCACCCCCCCACCCCATCACCCCCCATCCCAAACCCCCATGACCCCCCTGACCCCTTGACCCCAAAGCCTCACCCCCCCCACTCCCCCATCCCATCACCCCCCACTCCAAACCCCTATGCCCCCTGCCACTCTGTGACCCCAAAACCTCACCCCCCCAGCACCCCCCACCCCAACCCCCCCACCCCCTGCCACTCTGTGACCCCAAAATCTCACCCCAGCACCCCCCACCCCCAAACCCCCATGGCCCCCCTCACCCTGTGACTCCAAAACCTCACCCCCCCAGCACCCCCCACCCCAAACCGCCCCGCCCCTGCCACCCTGTGACCCCAAAGCCTCACCCCCCAGCACCCCTCACCCTAAACCCCCCACGACCCCCTTCACCCCTTGACCCCAAAGCCTCACCCCCCAGCACCCCTCACCCTAAACCCCCCACGGCCCCCCTCACCCTGTGACCCCAAAGCCTCACCCCCCAGCACCCCTCACCCTAAACCCCCCACGACCCCCTTCACCCCTTGACCCCAAAGCCTCACCCCCCAGCACCCCTCACCCTAAACCCCCCACGGCCCCCCTCACCCTGTGACCCCAAAGCCTCACCCGCCAGCACCCCCCCGGCTCCGGGTGAGGGGGCGTGTCCCACGGCCGGGGGCGGGGCACTCCGAGGGGCGGGGCATCCGGGGGGCGGGGCAACCCGGGGGGCGGGGCACCCGGGGGGCGGGGCCCCCTGGCGGGCGGACTACAGCTCCCGGCGTGCCCCGCGCTCCCCCCGAGGCTTCCGGCGGGGCCGGCCCGGGAGCGGCGGAGCAGCCGGCGGCCGCGGGCAGCAGGTGAGGGCGGGCGGCCCGGGGGAGCCCCGCGGGGGGCGGCCCGGCCCGGCCCGGCCCGGCCCGGCCCCTCTCCTCTCCTCTCCTCTCCTCTCGCCGGCGGCTGTGGGGGCGCGGGGGGCCCGAGCGGGGGGGCTGGGCGGGGGTCGGCGCGGGGAGGCGGCGGGGGGACGCGGGGGCGAGGGGCCCTTTCGGGCCGGGCCCTGCCCGCCTGGCACCCCCGGGCCCTGGGGCTCTGCCCGCCGGGCTGGCGCTGCCGCCGGGCCGGGCCTCCCGCGGCTGCCCTGGCGGGGACCCCCGGGCCGGGAGCCGGCTCCGGCTCTCCCTGGCGCTCCGGACCCGCCTGAACGCGAACCGCGCCGGCCGGGGCTTCCCCGTGCGCGGCTGCCCTCGAAGGGCCCGGGCTGGGACTGAGAGCAAACCCTGCTTTTTTCATCTCCGTCGCCGTCCTGTTGCTTTCTGCGGGAGCGCTTTCACCTCTCCTGAAGTTCCTTCTGAGGCGGCCCCTTTGGTATTTCTTTGTTTGATCCGCTCTTAGTGCTGGCTGCAATTTGAAACGTCCCTGCTGTGCTTTCGCGTGTAATTGTTCTTTCCTCCTCCCTGCGTGCGGATGAATTATTTGCCGCTGTGCCTCACGCTGGGTTGTGTTTGCCCAGGTGAAGGCAGGTGAGGGCTGGGAGCCCCTCGCAGGGGCTGAGGGCGCTGGAAGGAAAAAGTGAGCGATGTGAGAAGGTGCTTAATCGAGGCTGGCGTGAAGTAAAAAGCTCCTCTTCTCAAACGTTAGGGTGTTTAAACGCGGCTTCCACGAGCCTAGAAGGAGAATTGGGAGTGCTGGGGATCGCTCCTCTAACGTGTAAAGAAACTTTGAATTCTACAGGCGTGAGTTTCAAAGTTGAAGGCTTGCCTTTGACAAATGAGAACGTCGGCGAGTCCTGGGCAGGATCAGGTTTGCTCGCAAAGGAAGGGGAATGATGAGCATTTCTGTGGTCCCTTTTTGGTGGGTAAAGGATCGGTTCAGCTGAATTACCTGGATGTGCTAGTGTTGTCAAAGTTGCCCGGGAGTGTAATTAAATTCCTCTGCCTGCTCTGATTTCAGTATAGATGCCTGTTGCTCTTCAAACATACCATTTCAATGAATCCGAATTACTTTTAAGAGTAGACAAGACCTAAAATTATAACTTTATGTTGCTTAAATTCCCTCTCACGTGAGAGGGGGAAATAAAGCCAAAAGGAGACCACTTAGGAGGGAGCGTGCTTGGCACACAGTTATGCAAGTTGAAGTTAGCAGCTTGGAGGGTGATGGTAACAAACCCCTTTTCCCATTCAGAGGAGGTTTGAACTTGTTCTTCCCAACGGTGCTGGAAATGACTGGGCTGGCCTGTCCTAAATTAGCGTGGTTTCAAGTGTGTCAGCTTGTGCTTTCGCAGGGTTGGCTTCGTTTATCGGATAATATCTCAAAGGGTGTTTTGGTAGGGAACGTTTCCTTTCTGGACTACCCAGGAATGGTTGGATGAGCTGTATCTGAGGCACAGAGCATCCTCGATTCCTGGAAGATGGGAGGGGGAGTCCGGTTGGGAGTCCGGGGCAGTGCGGAGAGGCTGCCACAAACAAGGGGAATGTGATTGCAATCCTTGTTTTCATGCCGCTGGATCAGTAATCTGTGATTATACAGCCTTCTACTTCATTCAATCACTGGTTAATTTGATTTCCAGTTTAATTTGATGACAGTTTTGAGAGCCAAATCACTTGTATTTAAACAAATGGCTTCTATTTTGATCAAATTTCATTGTGTTTGGCATGTGTTGGGGCATTATATGTATTAAAAATCACTGACACTGCAGTTCCTGCAGGTCTATTAGTTGGTGATGAATAATCAGTTACGAGCTAGACAAAACCTGTGTCTGGCAGGGAGTGGGAGAGGGGCGGCGTAAAGCAAAACCCACGCAGTGGTGGAAGTTGCATTGATAGTAGTTTTTTTGTCACTGGTCTAAGTGATGCCATGCATGAAGCAAGTTGCAGATATCCTTGGGGTCGCTTGGGTCACCTCAAAACATGTTCATTTTTCAGGCAAAACCAGAACTTTGGGCTACAGGGAGTGCGAGGAAGCTGGTACGGCTGCTGGGGGCAAAGATGCCATCTTGTTCCTGCTGCCATTAAAGGTGGGAGTGGAGTGTGCGTAGTGAAGAGATGCTCCATGGCATGCAGAGTCCCTAAAAAATCCCTTTAGTTGGGATTTTCTGCATACAAGTGCCGTGCGGGTTTTTTGTGAGTGTGAGAATGCTTTTTTTTTTTGCCTTTTTTTTTTTTTTTTTTTTTTTTTTTTTGCTGGCAGGTTTGGAGCCCATGGAAAACTAATGGATGTGCGACTGCGGCAGCGTTAGGCCTCGGCTTTGTGTCAAGGGGGGGAAAAAAGCCCTTTCAGAGATCTATTTTTATCATTTAATTAGTAGCTCCTGCTGACTTGTCAATGCTGCGGTGGTAACTCTTTCCAGTTCTTTTCTGCGCAGTGGGGTCACGCGTTAGTCAGGCAGTGAATGCACCAGCCAGCGGTCATACCCTTGGCTGGGGCTTTTAACTCTTTCCAAACTGTGCCCCCAAATCCAAGGGCACATTCCAGGTGAGGAGTCAGCGTACAGATACACGGAATTTTGTAAATCTTCAGCTGAGGGTCTCAAAGTCTCTCTTTCCCAATGGTGACTGTCCTTAATTTTTCTCTGCCCAGGAGGACTTTTTGCGTATCTCAAGGAACTGAGGTGCGGAGGTTGGTGTGATTTGCTGATGGCTGGGCGACAGGCTTGGGATCATAGGTAAAAGACTGCAGATTTCCTGATTCTGGCTCTTATCTGCTGGTTTTGAATGACTCGGGACAATCTTTCGGGGTTGGAAGGTGACCATGCAAAACCTCTAGCGATGACTAATTATGCATTGGTATTTATGCTCCTCGCAAACGAGGGATTGCTGTTGTCCGGATTTCTAAATGACGAAGCCGTTAATCTACAGATACTCCTTCTTGTGTTGCTGGTTCTGTTGCTCGTGGTGTCGACTCGGTTTTGATTATCAGCTGTGCTGAGATATGGAGGTGAGAGGCAGCTTTTGTCCCCAGCTACAGCCTGGTTGTCACACTGTTTGAATTTCTTTGTTTACTGACGACTGTATGCTTTTTCCACGTTGCACTGGGGAAGGGATGGGGGAGGGAGGACTAATTATCTCCAGAGAGAAGCTTTTAACGCTATTAGTCAAAGGAACAGGCTTCATCTCATAACCGAATGAATTGTGTGAAATAACATGAAGCACCGGTGGCAAAGATAATGAAAATTGAGAGCGGTCCAAATGACTTCTCTCTCCTGAATCCTGGAAATAGATTCTGCCCCAAGCCGTTGGCTAGCAGCAGCAATCGGAGGAGGGGGGAATGGGTAAACAGATTGTTAACTTTATTCTTTTGTGTTTGTGCTTTTGGCATGCTGATTGCAAAACGCAGTTCAGAATTGCTTACCTACCAGCTGCGCAGCTAAGTTCAGAAGTCGTGATGGGCAGCGCATTATCACGAACTAATTAACCATGTCTGCTGAATGTCACGGGGCAGAATAAGGTGCATCCTGATGAGGTCGGTTTGTGCAAGCCTGGCACTCCTCTCGCTCCCGCACTAAGCTCCTAGCCTACTCCAGCTGCGTGCCTTTGGAAACGGATTCGGTAAAGATCATTGGACTTTGGTAAAGTCTAATGGCACTTGCACTAGAGGGTCTGAACCTTTTCACTTTGCCCCCTCCAGAAAGCTTCTGCTGAAGGCGTGAACCTCTGTGCAGACGAGCGAGGTACTGGCAGCCAGGTTTTCCTTTAGTTAACCAATCCGCAAAAGCGAATCCCTTAATTAGAGCTGTGTTGCCATAGACTTAGTTGTCTAAAATCCATCAAGATTAATCCCCACCATTGATTTTTAAGCCGGAGGCAGCCCCTTATGGGCTTCCTTCATTGCCTTACGCTTGTCTGCGGGAGGGGTGAATCGCTCTGAACGTGCCTATTTTTCTCCCCTAAAGCCAGTTAGCTTTTAAGGGTGCAAGCAAGAAAAATTTGGCCTGAGTCCTACTGAGAAGCCTGGATTTGTAAATTTGGATCAAAGTCTGAGAGGCGCTGTCTCGTTTGGTGTCTGCAGCAGTGTTTAGCACCAGGGCACGCTCAGGGCTCTCGGTGTTACAAATGCTGCGGTGGGGAGGGTGTCTTAGCAAAAAAAAGAGGTTATTGCTAGACGTGGCCTTTGGGTAGGAGGTTAGGATCACAAGCCATGTCTCGGTGGGTTTGCAGAGCCTGTGCTCATGGAGGTGAAGTTTCTAGAGGTGCTTATGGATGAGGGAAAAGCCAAAGGTCATCGCCTTCAGAGAATTTGAGCTTTGAACAAAGCATGTAACTGTCTAAGCCAATTTTAAGGGGACTTTGGCATTTGCTGTACTCGCATGCCTTTGTGAAGGTTGTGGTCTCGTGTCTAATTCTTCTCTTGTACTTCAAGTCAAATCAGTAACGTCTATGTCACGACTGAATTCGCTGGTCTAGGTCTGGGGTAATCAGCAGTGCCTGCTGGAAGTGTGATTTCTATCAATATTATTTCTGCCTTGGCAAGAGCTCCCCTGCAGATGCATAAGAGTGCTGCTGGTGGTATGTTATTGATTACTCTCATCTCCAGAGCTGTCTAAAAGTTTTTTGCAGGTTTGGTGTACTGCCAAGACCCGCAGGAGGCAGGTTTGCAGGTACAGCTATTACCAGCAAGCCTTCGTGTGCTAGCGCAGAAGAGGCTTCAGCGGGTTTACGCAGGGATAGAGGTAGGGTCAAGAGGGTTTGGACTGGTCTTTGCTGGCTGAACAGGCTGCCTCGGGTTCTCTGGGAATGCATTTTAAAATTGCCCTGCTGCAATATTGACGGTGGAAATCTGGATGGACCCAAAGAATTTCAGTTACTGATCCGTGCTCCTGTGTGAGTGACCTTGTGCTGCCTAGGTTATCTTTATCAGCTGCGACCTAGAAGGGGGAGGATAATAATTGCTGAAATAAGTGATAGGCTGTCTGATTTGTGCTAGCAAGGTTGGTCTTTTATCATTGGGGTTATTAAGTCTGGTCTGTCTGTTGCAAACCGGGTGTAATTTACTGCGAGGTGGGAAATGGCAGAAGTAGGAAAAGCGCTGGTAAGTCCATTTGGGTTTGTTCCCCTGCAAAGGGTGTTTGCGTGATGCCAAGAGAGAACAAATAATTAGAAGCAAAGTCTTTTTCACTTACATTTTTTTTTTGATTAGTAGCAGATGAGAAGCGGCACGCTCCCTGTAGAGTCACTGAAATGTCGTTTACCTTGTGCTGAGTTAAATCAGTGCTTATCCTGCTCCTAACTTGATCTGTGTCCTGTTTCTCCTGGCTGTGGGTCAGGGCCAGAGGTGAGCAAGGTCAGAGAATTTTTCATCTTGTGCTTCCAAATCAATCTTTAACATAGAGCCCCACAATTATCGACAGGGAAAACTGCGATCGCAGGCATGTTTAAACACGATTTCTCTTGGCTCAGCTGTGCCTTTTTAGAGTAATATCAACCTTTGGGTGGAATTGTCAAATGAGCGCTGTCAGGCTCTCTTGGCTTGTGCTGTTCTACAGCAGTTTTGAAATTAGCTATGGCTTCAGGCCATCTGGCTTTTCTGTTACCTGTTCAGAACAAAGTGAAGACAGAATAGACGGCCAGCGCTGGCAGAGTGGGGAAACTTGAGGAAAATTCATACCTGCTAACTCAACCTGACACCTAACATTAAAAGAAGTGTGTTTTGCTGCTGTTATTGTTCTGTTTCACTTGTTTTATAAATACTGGCTTTTTTTTTTTTTTTTCCTGACTATGAAGAGAAATAGGGCTTGCAGGGAGGGAAGTTCCTGGGCTGGAAAACTTTTGCTCGTGCGTGGGCTGCTCAGTTGCTGTTGCTGACGTCTCAGTTCAGGCGGGCTCCTTCCATACCTCACCCAGCGAGGCTGTTACTTGGGAGCATTAAGGAAGTATCCAGCTTCTCGGGGGGGTGCTGGTGGGCTTACACAGAATGCATCTGGTGGAAAGAAATGGGGGAATTTTCAAGATTCATTTACTAAGCAGGCTTTCCGAGGTGCCTCGCACACGCTGCAGTGCGTGCAGACGGGTCATCAGCGTTGGGCGTGCAGAAACCTGCGGGAACGCATCAGGCTTGGAAAGTAGAATGAGGGAGTGCTGCGAGACTGCTGGATCTCCAAAATCAATTTGACACTAGCGATTACATTAATCAGTACTATTTCTCATCTGCTTTTAGCTTCAAAACGAAGCCTTCAATCTGTATTCTAATGACTGGGTTCTGTCTACTTATCAACTAGGCTGAGTACAGGGAAAATAAGGGTGCTTGGCTGGACAGGAGGCCTAATTTAGCTCCCAGCTGTGTTGCTGCTGTGCTGTTTGATGTCAGGCAAGTCACTCGTTCCTGTACCTGTTTCATCCTCCTGTCTGTCCTCTCTAAGATGACGTGTGCTTAGCGAGGGCGTAGTCATGCTCGTGTTCATAGCTAGAGGGACGTATTAATGCCTCTCAGCCTTAAGGGCCGCAATTAGCAGCCAGGTTAGACTGGTCTGGGTCCCATCATACTACGTGTTGTACGGTGTGTAGATGGGGCCTTTAGTAAATAGAACATGAATAACAGGAGGAAGCGTTTGTCTGAGTAGCAGGTATGTGTTGGGTAAGTCCTGCAATGCAGATGGGTATTGCTGCTGTGCTCTGCTCGAATCAGCGGTGTTCAAGTAGTTGTTTCTTAATTTGCATCATGTCCTGTGTTTTGTGAACGTGTAATTTGAAGTTGGAGCTCTGCATTTTTTTTTATTTGAATGTTTTTCCAGGTTTCACACTGGACTTCTCTGCCTGTGGATCTTGTTTTCTGTGTTAAGTTCCTTTGCAGGGGAGGATTTCTCAGAGCTTTCCTAGTGTAATAGGAACAAGTTTGCCTTGATTCTTCGGTAAATTACTGTTGCTCTTAGGAAGTGGTATTTATAAAGCTGCTGTGCTACATTTCAGTGTGGAAATGGAGGTGGGGGGAGAAAGGAGCAGAAATCTGTTTTTCCTTTAATATGAAATTGTATAGGTGATGCTCTTACATGGAGAGAGCAGCAGTCCTTGCATAAGCACTGGATATATTAACATTTCTAACTAGTAAATTTATGGATAATCTCTTCTTTTGGAGGATTTATTCTGATTTGAGAGCATTAGTCGCTGGGAAAATTAAACCTCTCTTAAATCCACTTTGTTCAGACTCTAGACTGGGGAACTGCTGGTAAGCCCTGCCATCTTCCTCCAGCTTTTCTGCGGGCTTGATTGGAAATGCTGTGGAGAGAGCCGCAGCTGGTCTAGAGGCATCTGGGGGTTGGTTTTAGGTGCTTTATCCAGTTGTGTCAAAGCGGATTTGGAAACTGTTCGCTCTGTTCCTGTAATGAGTGCGTGCGGCTTTGAGCGCTGCCAAAAAACCAGAAAGCTGCTAAACCAAACAACCCAAAAGGTAAGACGGAGGAAATGTTTGTCGAACCGTGAAGTGTCGTAAAGCTGCTCGTCCGCACGATGCTGCCGTTTTGGGATGCTGGGGGGGGGCTGTCTTCGGTGACCGAGACGTCAGTGCCTGCTAGCGCAGAGCGCTTCCACGATTACCGAGGTGTACCTTCGTTTCAGGTAGCTGATTCATGGCCCTGTATATTTAATCATAGTTTCTATAGCAGTTAAATCTTTAACGAGAGGGTGGAGTTCACTTTCAGTTCATTGCGGGTTTTTCGTGAATGTTATGGTCAATAACATATGTGTTCTGCTGATGAGAATCATTTTAATAGGGGACTAACGCTGAAGGATACTCTGCATTTGTGGTGCACACACTGAGTGCTGAAACAACTCTAGCTTTCTTAATAATTGGCATGAGCATTTCTTTAGGTTTGTTTGTACCATGCTGCGTGGCTGCATTGCGAAGTAAATGCAAAGAGTAGGATTCCTTACATTGGCGCGGGATGTTTAGCTTAGTACTTCTTGATTATCAGTTAAGATAGCAGAGCTACCTGATCGTATACAGGCGGGTGACGGCGAGTCCTCCTGTGCTCTCCACAAATCGTTCCCTCGGGGTTTGGCAGTATCTGTTGGCTCGTAAGTTATTGGGATGCTCTTTACAACTGCAGTTTAGTCCTGTCTTACTGAAAGCTCGAATTCTTAGGTATTTCCGAGGTGACTTTGCTGCCGGAAGCTATTCGAGCCTTCATTCTTAATGCCAGTAGCGAGGGTTTTGATTTGCATTATCAAGATAATGCAGTGGATAGCGTTTCTTTGTGTATTTAAAGCCACATGTCGTCTCGCTCTCGTGTCCTATAAAAATATTCTTGAACTTAAAGCACGACATTGATCCTGGAGAAGTGCATTAGCGGAACGGGTCCTCCGTGGGCAGCACCTCTGGGATGCTGGCCAGCTGGGCTTCAGCAAAGCCTCGTCTGAAGTTGGCGTTGGTGGTTGCTCTCGGGAAAGCACGAGGGCTTGTGCTGTTGTTTGCCTGCATCGATCGTCCACGCTGTTCATCCTTGCGCCCCTTTTGAGCGTGAACGCTTTAAAAGCAAATAAAGCTTTCTCATCCAAAATTCTGGTTCTGCTACGGCATGTGACTTGCTGCTGACAATGAGGGCAGTTGAAATAGGAGGCTGTGGGGAATGGGTTTGTATCTGCGTTAAACAGAAGGAGAACGTGTCCGCTGCCAACAGTCTGTCAGGGAGATGCTGGTTAAAAACCATTGCGCTTAACTTACTGCGCACTGGGTTCACCAGCAGCAGGCTGACTTTTGCCCGTGTCCCCGCGATGAATCGTGTTTGGGGTTAACCTGCCGTTCAGGAACGGTCGGTAACGCATTTGGGAGCGCGGTGCGCGAGGAGCTGGGGTGGTGCGCGTCAGCACACGGCACCATCAGCGGTGTTAGTGTCTCGCCCTCCGTGGCGATTACTGCAGGCATCCTTGCCATGCCTGTCCCTTGCAGTGGGAGATCGGGGCAGCTTTTCCTGTTACACAGAGACTTTGCGGGTGAAGTGGAGGTCCCGGGTTGTTTGCCTTTTCTGTTACAGCGTTGAAGGCAGAAACAGTTTGGTCTTTGCTTTCTGCCTGTAGTAGTTGGGACGTGAGATCATCTAAACCTGCGTTTGTGGAGCTTTCTCGCAGTTGCAGGCTTGAGTCTTGAATTCAGTGTCCCCGCAGCCTCTTGTCTGCAAAAAGAATTACTTGCTAGAAAGCTGGATTTCTGATGGCTGACACTAACCGAGCTGAGCTGCCTTGCAATTGCTGTTTGACTGTGTTTGAAGTAGCCATTGTGGGGCGAAATGTCTGCTGTCTTTTAGCAGAGTGCTTGTCAAATAGTTTCATTCAGTGCACTTGGCTTTTTAACAGATGGGATAGATTTTTGTGAGCCTGGGCAACCACAGCAATTGTTTTGCAAGGTGAGACATTTCTGTTTTGACGGGCAGGAGAAATAATAATGTTGTGTGATTCATATGAGTGATGAGTCTTCGGTTTTGGATCGGTGTACCTTTTTTTTTTTTTTTTCTTTAAAGGATATTACCATTTGTCTTCAAAGAAATCTGAGTTGAAAGCCAAAAGTTAACAGAAACAGCTCCTGAGCGGTGCTGATGGGATGGGTCTTGTGGATAGAGCTCTCGGTACGCTTGAGGGGACTGGAAGAATTGGTGCTTTGGCAACGTGGGCCGCACAGCACGGCGCTCACAAATTCTTCCCCCCGTCCTCGGGGTGCCGGGAGGGAGGGTGGCACCGAGGGCAGCGCTGCGTGGGTGCTCCAGGGGCCTGGGAGCTGTGGCGTGGCAGATCTGCTTCAGCTCTGCCGGGGAAATGATTAACCCTGCTGGGAATGCAGCGTGGCGGGAGCCAGTGTTTCAAATGGAAGCGTACTGCAGATGGCCAAGTTTGCTACGCAGCACACGGGGGACTGCAAGTAGGGGAGAAGGGAAGGAGATTTTTGTCTCTGGTGCTCTGTGTACTTGGTGCACATTGCAAAGCTCTACAGGAACGGCCTCTCGCGCTGGTTTTCTGTCTTGGCAGAGGCAGCAGCAAGTATCTGTTTGAGTAATCGGCAGTCTCTGGTGGCCAGGCGCTCCGTTTGCATAGCGCAGCCCTGTTCCTGCGGAGAATCCAGGTCTAGCCGAAATACCTGCAGACTTGAGGGATTTATGGTGTTGGGGGCAGGTCCTGCAGGAGCGAGCGAAGCAGAAGATCGGCTCCCATTTCAGCATTTTATTGCCTGCTCCCAGGGCTATCGCTTCCTCTGCGAAGGGGTTATTTCCTTCCTGTAACATGGTATTGAATGAGAGGAGGGTGTGCCAGAAAGTGAAAATCTGTAGTTGTCTGTGGTGATGACTGAGCCATTGCATTTTAAATTTAGTCACATTTACTGTTGCTATCTGGGGACGTCTGGGGCAGGTAATATGTCAGCTAGACTGCAGGACCTGATCTGCCAGTTGAGAGACGCAGTCCCCAGAAATCAGGGAGAGTGCGTGTGTGTATTTAGCGGATTGCAAGTTTAATTGGCCTGCATGTGAGTTTGAGCTGGTTTTGTGGCTGGAGGATTGCTGATTTATGTTGTGATCCCTTAACAAAACAGTTCTTGTGGAGACAGACTCTGCCATTAGGCTTTGTGTCTCGGGCCGCTGCTGTGCAAAGGCTTTGCTGGAAGCGGAGCGGGCTTGCCGTGCCGTGCATGCCTCTTGTGTCCATCTGTCTGCCCTGGCTGAGGGAGAGCTGGAATTTGGAAATGCTTTTAATCGTGTGGGGGAGCAGGTGGCTTTCCATTGCATGGGTTTACAATGAATTGTTTATTCCGGTGTAGGCTGGGGTAGGGTTTTGTTGCTGTCTGTTGTTCCAAGAAAATGGGAGAAATGAGGAGCAGAAAGGGTGGAACTGGTTGAACTGGAATTCCTGGGTCATGCCTGGCCTTGGGTTATGAACAGCAAGGTCCTGCTCATTTCAAAACCTGGGGCTGGCAAATCCTGGCACACTGGGATCTGTTGGCATTTCAGGGGTTTGCCCCAAGTGTGTTGGAGGAGTTCAATAATAATTTTGTAGCAGAGATCTCAATCTTATAAATATGAGTAAACAAGTCCTGTTTTGTCACTATATTAGATGCTCTGAGAGTATTTAGCATGGGTGCTCACGGCTTGGTGATCTAACTGGCTCGAACAGCATGGAAGGATAAGGATGGCACCTTTCCTTTGGTGTTTGCTGTGGAAGAAGGAATAGAGGAGTGGGCAGGGTCTGAGGATTCATGTCAGATCTTTCCAGCCTGTTTGTGGTGCTGGGAAGCCTGACTTGATGCCTTCCTACCCCAGCCTTACCCCTCCTCCGTGACAGGAGACTGTGCTCTCCAGTCTGAGACCCCAGTTTTGGGTTGCAGCTGTGTAAACACCTAAAACCACTATAGCTGCTGAAGAAGAGGTTCTGTGTATTCACTCCCTTCCCTTATACTCAAACAACTGTTTGTGGGCCACGTGACAAACAAATTGAGGAACTGAATTGGATGAAAACCAGCTGTTTCTGCACCAGGCTGGTTGTGACTGGGGTCAGCTGCTCGACGAAATTCCTGATGCCAGCAAAGAGGGCGGGCGGGCAGAGCTGCTCCGCGCGCTGCCAAGCGCCTGTGAAGCCACGGCTGTCGTTGCCTTCTGCGCGGAGCTATTTTGGGGGGTTCAAGTGCAGTTGCTCTGGTCTGTGTGTGGGGGTTGCGCCTGCGTGCCCTCACCTGGTGCATGCCACTGAATTGCTCCCTTGAGGAAGCTTTCGGGTCTAGTTGTTTCTCCAGTTTTGTTTTCAGTTCAAAATAACCTGAAAAGGCTGTGATGCTGCAGGCACGGAAGGGCTGCGCTGCAGCGTTAGGATGCTTTGTTCCTGGGGGGCTTTTCCTCAGGCCTGTGAACTTTTGTGGGAAGCCTGTTCTTTCCTTTGGCTCACACAGATGAATGCTTTCTCCTGACAAAAAGCTTATTTTATCCCAAATGCACTGCCGTGTTATATTTTTGCAAGACGTCAGGGAAATTGGGGTGCTTTGGCTCTTTGTGGTGCGCTCTCTTTGCCGCAAATACAGGTACGTGACATAAAGACCTCATTATTTGTGCTGTGGTAAAAGCTACTCAAAGCTTGACTGTGCAGCAAGGTAGGTAATGCCCAGACTGAACCCAAGACTGAAAGGAAGTCTTAGTGATGGGGCGAGCAGTTGCGGAACTCGGTCGCTTCATCCCCTTTGCTGAAACTGGGGTGGAGCTAGGACAGTGTTATGGTCGAGAGGTCTGAGCTAGTCCCTGCTGCAGAGCAGTTGCAGCTCGGTTCATGGGCTGCCTTTCCCTGGAGCTCCCTGACCCATCTGGAGGGACAGGAGAGGCTGCAGAGACCTGCAGTTACAGGCTCCAGCAAATAAATGTACAGTGAACCAAGTGACTGATAGTTGGCAGAGCTCCTGCAGCTTTCTGCATGCTCATTCCTCGCTGTTGGGATGCGAGAGCGCAAACCTGTTAGCTGAAGTCCCAGTGAAAGCTGCTGTAGGTTTGTGCTTGATTGTGTGTGGGTGTTTTACAGCTCACTGTATTCTGGGGTAGCTGTTTATTGCTGTTACGCAGCTGTCGTGTATCTAAACACTGTTCTTGCGGACACCTCTCCGTGAATTGATGTATTCCTCAGATGGAATCATTTAGGAAGTCTCCTTTTATAGGAGAACCCTAAAGCTGGCTGACAAATCCCCTCTGTGGCCTTCACATGAATACATCATCAGTCCAGCTTTGGTTTATGTCAGAGGGGAAAGGATACCTGTCAGTTCTGAAGATTGCTGTAAGTGTCATTAATTTACAGAGTGAAGCTGGATCAGATTGGACCACACTTCAGTTCCTTATACATCAAAATAGCTAGTCCTCAATCACAGAATCATCGAATCGTTTAGGTTGGAAAAGACCTTTCAGATCATCCAGTCCAACCATTAACCTACACTACCAAGTCCACCACCAAACCAATTAAGGGGAGAGTAAGAATTTAATGTTTCCTGGCTTGGTGGCTGGATTATCTTTTAATGAAAGTAAGAGTTTCCCTTTAATAAACCTGTCAGTGTAATCTGCACAAACACTTCCTTTGGCCATCTTACTACGAGGTTCCCTTTTAGAACAGCTTGGCTTGACATTTGGAATTAAGAAGTGACGCTGTGCTGGGTGTTCACATGCAGCGATGCAATCCCTACGTGCAGGGACCGAGCCGCTTATCTCGCGTGGCGGAGGCATGCAGCAAATCTGTTGAATGCGTACCCTTGCGCGTGTGCTGAGTCGCGGTGTACGTGCTGGAGATGACTGTCAGCAGTGGCGGAGCGGTGGGTTCCGTTCCTTAGAAGGACACGTCGTGCTGGGGTAGGGATGGAGAGGGTGTTCGGCTGGGGCTTTCTGTGGACGCGTCTAACGGGGTTGAGCGTTGGGTGGGTGTTGTGCAGTCTTGCTGTGGCTCACGACATCTCCTTGGAAGTATGCACCACGCTGAAAAATCTTTCTTCTCCTTGAAACGGAACATTTCACCACCTGCTACCTTCTATAAGAACTGAATCAAGGTGTGTTTCACATGACTGATGTCAGCTTTCATTTAAAATGAGGAAGTCTTCCAGCAGTAGGTAAGGATGCAACCGTAACATGATTTCAGCGTATTTTTACATTTCCAGAAATGCTGTCAGCTTATACCCGTGGCTGCCTGATACGCATGCAGGTTTCTAACTCCTGGGGCTTAAGAGCTGTCTTTGAAGCCTTAAAAGCGTAGCAAAGCACTTTTTGTTTATTTCTAGTTTATATGGCTTGGATTTAGGTCGTGCTAGTGTTAACACTTTTTCTTAATGTGCCTTTTCCATACGACATTTTGTAAATGACCACGTTCTCCTTCGCTTTCACTGCTTTTCATCTGTTTTGTTGCTCTGACATAGTTAAGTCCTTTCCCAGAAACCTTCTTGTTTAAAATTTGCAGGGAGTGCTAGTGTAGGCGGAGGGGATAGGGGGTACTTTTGTAACCGTTCCTCATGCTGGCACCTATCAAAAGGTCTTGTTTGCTGAGCAAACCAGCAGTTTCTGGCTTGTCGATAGCTGTGCTTGGGAGTGTGTGTGGGGGTCATGGAGTGTGTTGAGGAACCTGCTCTCATGGCCAAGGACACAGCAGTTGAACAGAACAGAAAGGCTGAATCTGGCGTACAAGAGAGGTCACCAGAAAGTCACAGCTTACAGTTCAAGCTGCTCAATTTTAAGGATTTTTTTTTCCTTATTGGCTTTTAATTCTCTTCTGAAGCTCCTAATAGGCTCTTTCTCATATTGGACTTCTATTGTATCACCTTGCGAGGTGTATATAATTCTCGCTTAGCTCTTAGATGGATTTATTCAAGCTGATCCAGAGTCAAGTGATCTGACGAAGCAGCCGGGTGTGCTGGTCCTGCGGCGGGGCCGTGAGCTGGTGGACGTGCCCCAAGCGCTCCCGTCCGAGGCATGTCTCCTGTGCGGGATCCTCCGCTTGCAAACCGGGAGCTCGCCGCGCCAGGTAGGCAGACCAGAGAGCCAGCTCCAGTGAGCTTGCAGTTAATGCTCCCCATCCAAAGGCGCTTCCTCACCTAGCAGCTTCTGTGCCTTGGAAGTGTGTTTGAGACACTTGATGCTTTTCTCCTTCCACATCCGATCTCTTCACTGATCTGCTCGTTGCTGTTGAAATTGATTCCTCTTGTTTAATTTTGCACAGTTGGTAGAAGAGCAGTTTTTGCTGGGTTGACTTTCTTGGACCAGATCAACTTGCCCGCCTGCAGGCCACATGATGTGAGATTTGCGTGTTCAGTTGGGTGTTTTTCCAGCCGTTGTTATAGTGGAAGGTCCTTTTGTGGCTGAAGAGAAGCCGTGATAGTTCATTGAGCTCTTAATGCAGCTAAATGTGTTGGCTGGAAATTGTCGTCTCTAAACTGAGAGTTAGGAGAGTGGCAATGAGAGAATGAGAGCAAGCTGAAAGAATCATTCCTGTTCATGGTGGAGTTTCAGGAGATCACCACCGCCTTTAAGATTGTCCTCCCTGAGGTTTGGAGGAGTGTGTCAGTCCAAAACCTCCAACAGGTCTGAAAGATGAATGACCATGTGTGAATTAGCAATGGTATCAATCCCTATCCGGAAGCGTTTGGAAGAGCGTTGGGAAAGGCACAGCTTTCCCCTGAGATTAGAATCAACTTGGCGCATGTTAGGTCGGGTTGCTGTATTAAGCAAGATCCTCATGCAAACAGCGTTGCTGCTTCATAAACTTTGTGCACAGCAATGAGAACTACAAATGATTTCTTTTTTTTCAAAAGGAAATGTTCTCGTTCAGAAATTTTATGGGCTCATTTTCACGGTGGGATGCCTCGCTGCCTGTACTTGTTATAAAGAGTTTGCCAGATCAGTAGTGGGAATTAATTTCTCTGTTTTCCTAGTTATGGCTGGGGCACTTTTTTATTAAAGCTGGACCTGTGGAACACAAGAAGAATAAATTGCCGGGGGAGGGTTTCTTTAAGGAAATTCAAGATCTTAATCAGAAGTCATTAAAAATTACCATAGTGAGACTGAAAGAAAAAATAAGGCTACAACTCAGTTACAAACTCTATTTGAACTGCTTACTGTTTGGCAAAATCTGAATCAAAAGATGAAATTTAAGGTTCCTGTAGACGCAGTGACGTGATTCCAGAGTGTCTATTCAGAAAGAGATTTAATTTTAAATAGCTGAGCTGTGTCCAGTCGAGGAGTGTTGACTCTACTCTGAGTTGATAAAGACACCTACGCAGCGCAGGTTTCCTGTGTCTCGCATTTTTTCAATTTAGAACATTGCGTTGCCTTTCAGTATGGAATTTGATTAGAGGTGCCTGTTTTATGTACTCGAATGTGCACCGGTGAAAGCGTGGGGTTTAATCAGATCGCGTGTACCCTGCGGTCTGTTTATCCCGGGAAGCAGTCAGGCATGCGGCAGGGAAGGAACGTGCGCGGTGCCTTGGGAAAGACCCATATGGCAGGACTGCAGGTTCAGCTCCCGCCTCAACTGCTGCTGGCTCCTTCAGAGTTCAGGTGAGCTTTCTGGCAAATTCGTTTCAGTGCTTTGATAGTGGCTAAACTCATTCCTGTCGCCTCTTAAAAAGAGGCAAAAAGAAACGCTTTGCAAACTGGCTTTGCCGTGCCTGAGACGAAGAGTGGCCTCATTTCAGTGAGGAAATGGTGGTTACAAATGAAATCGTCTATCGAGTCATAATTACAGGGGCATTACCGCAGCACTGCAGCGTGTACTCGGCTACTTTGTTTTCATTGAAAGTTTGACGAAAATGGAAACCACAAAATTAAGGCAAAAGTGGTTGTATTTTACCCCAGAAGCCAGAGGTAAATAAGTAACCCTATTATTACGTGTCTTTTGGGTGCGTGTTGCAGTGCAGATGCAGATTATATCCAGCCCAGATGCTATGTGCAACCCGCAGTCCTCAACTGCATGCCTTAACGGTAGGTCGAGGATGGAGGGTTTTGTTGCCGATGCATCCAAACAAGCCCACTCTTGCGCTTCATGGCAGGCAACTGTAAGCAGAGGGCTGAGTTCATGTTTTCAGTAGCATTTGTCAGGTTAAAATGGATTTTCTTCATTAGATGCGGTTTCTCTTGGGAGGTCCTGTTGGGTTGTAAAAGCAGCTTTTGCCACTTCAGAAGCTGTAGGCTTCCTCGGAAACAGTAAAGCTTTTTCACTGAATCAGTGCTGCGTGCGGTGCTGAGACCTAATGAATGTGATGATTATCTCTGATCAGTCTTTTGTGGCAGAGGTGTGAGATTCCTCATCGGCCTTTGTACAAATTCAAAAAGGCTGGAAAATAATTGTTAAAATTGGGGGGAAAAAACTATCACTTCGTATGTACAGTCGAGTGCAAGCTGGCAGGTGCGTTTATTTCTATCATGAAGTTGCTGTCGCGAGTCTGCTTTGCTTTGCAGTGCTGGATCTTAGCTTCAGACAGGCTGTCCCATGCTTTCGGGCTGCTGTAGTTTCTTCACCCTGGAGCAGTAATCCTCTCATTTCTAATTGTGTCCGTGGTTCTGTAGGGGTAGAGTTGGTTAGAGGTTTTTTGGAGTAATTTGAAATTCCCTGCGAGGTGTGGTACAAGAACAAACTGTTGTGTGAGCAGGTATGTACTGATCACAAAGGAATTTTAATTTCTGACAAGCCCTATTGTACTGAAATCGGCTGTGCAGAAAGACACGATGGAAACGTGCCAGTTCCAGAGTTGAAACAAGTGCGGTGCTGCTGGGGCTGGGATTTCACAGGAGCTGCAAGCTGACCTCTAGTTGCTTTTGGAAGGGAGACCTGCAGCCCCCTGTCTACCATGTTTTCTCCCTTAAAAAAAGCTGGGGTTAGTGTTTTTGTGGCAATGCAACAAGCTGGAAAAGATCTGGGTGAAAAGGGATCCTTTTATTGGTGGCTTGCATTGAGGGTGGCTTAAGGCAGTCAGGGTGACTTCTTGGGTTTTAATCTCAGATGCTCAACGTTTAATATGTTGTGTGTTGCTTTACAGCCTTCAGGAAAAAAAGGCATCTCAAGACTTTCTGTTCTTAATATTCCCAGGTCTGAGGAATAGGGACCACACTCCTGAATGCCGTCCCTTTACACTAGTATAACCCTCTCCGAAAGGTGAATTGGACTCTAGGCATTGCCCGATCTCCTGCGTGCTTCCTCCTGCTGCACTAATGAATTTATACAGACCTTGCTCTGGTGCAGAGGCGTGCAGAGGCTCAGCTGGTATTTACAGAAATACAGAGCTGGCTAGGAATGCTACGGTGGCTCGAGCAGCAATAACGTTATCCCTGCTATGGGACTTGCGTCGTCAAGAATTCAGTTTCTCATTTCATGCTTTTTGGAAAGAGGGAGAAATAGAAAGCACAGCTTAGATTTTGGGCAAATGAGCTCTGCACTTCAAATATTCATCGTTTTTTGCTTGCGGTATGCTTAAGCAGGTGCTGGTGGAGCTGGTTCATTTTCTTAAGTCCCACTGTGCAGAAATGAGTTGGGTACTCAGGTAACTGGGATCCTCTGTGGAAACTACTCTACAAATACATTGGTTTTTTTCCTTCTCTCCTTTTGGAGTGCCCAGACTTTTCTGGGTAATAGCAAAATGCATGAATTGCATTCTTTGGTATAAGAATTCATTAGCACTCACATTTTGAGGGTTTGTATGTGTTGATAGAGTAAGTAGTATGCTTTGGTCTTGTGGATGTCTAGAACACGTTTAATATCCTGGTTTTAATTATACCAAGCTTGGTCTTCTGGCTTTTTAAAAATTTCAGCTCTGGGTTGCTTTTAGTTCTCACCTCTGATCTCCGCAAATGGGCTGGTTTGTTCATTCTGTGTTATAATTAAACGTACACCTTCTTCTATTGAAAAGATTTCTGCGGTAGAACTGTTTTGCAGCTGTGGTGGTGGGGAGTTTTGAGTGTTGTGGTTCAAGTGTTAGGTGTTGAGCCTTCTTGCTGAGCCAAGCTAAAATCTTGTCTTCTATGACACTTTTTCCAAGCTGAAACCTGCGTTGCTGAATGTTGGGCAGACAACTGATGAAATGGAGTTTTGAGAGGATGGGGCACTAAATACCAGCTGCGCACAGACGTGTGGTAACGTGCAGGTGATGAGTACATCTGTCAAGCCTTCTAGGGAAAAACTTCCACATCTACTCAAGAGCAGAGGTAAATCTAAAGTTTTATAGTCTAGCTGTCAGTCAGGAATCCAGAGGGTAAATAGCCTCTTGTTCTTGGTGACTTAGGGCTTCCATCTTTTGGGAGGTTGATCAAGGAATAGCCGTGCCTCGCTACCTCCCTTTTGATGCTCGTACTCCTGCGTCAGCTTCCACGATGATAAGAACAAGAGCATCCGTCCTCTGCACAAATCGTCCATTCTGCTTTAATTTTGCCCTCTGCTTTTATCAGGAAGATAATTTTGGTAGAGGCAAGCCCTTCAGCTGCTTCAAGGACAGTGAGTAGGAAAGCTGGTTTGCTATATTCATACTGCAGGGTTTTTCCCCTGTGTGCATCCACACCTCCGGAGTGGTTGGTTGGCTGCCAAAAGGTCTGGAGGCAAATTGTAAGTGTTTACCGTACTGATAGCTAAATAGAAATAGCATTTGTCACTGGGAGGTGGCTTAAGTCATGCCGTGTTCATCTCTGCCGTGCTTTCCTATAGGCTGCTGGCTTTTTGTTTAAGGTTTGGTAAATATGACTCACTGAGGGAACTGAAGCACCTGGGAGAGGCTATAGGTGGCTTTTTGAGACTTTGCATGATCTGTTTCAAGTAGAACCATGAACAAAAATTTGCTGTGTTTGGCTTGTTAGCAGAGTAAGGGGTCCAGGTGCCTCTGTGGGAGTCCTGTATAAGGTAGCAGTTTCTAGGAAATGGAGTATTGCGAGTTTGCATTTGGTTTTGAATTGCTTTACGAAAGAAGTGAATCCCTTCCTGAAGAAGGGGAAACTGAGGCACGGATAGCCAACGGGCCTTGTCCAGGGTCGCATGTGCTGGGCAGTAGCAGAGCTGCGAGTGAAGGTGGGGTGGAGTCCTGCTTCAACGTTCTGTGCAGCGTGTCGATGAGTATATTTAAGATTTACTTTACACAAGTGATGAAAAAAACCCACTTGCCTACCACATCTCGCAGCCACGGAGGATGCAGCTCCCTTCCCTTTCCAATTCCTCTCTGGTAACATTATGTTACTGTGCCACCCACAGGCAGCTACCACGCTGCCTAAAAATATTTGCTGTTTGCATGGGGAACCAGTTATCAAATGTTAAATCTGTGACAAAAAGCCACTGGTTTCATTTGCTGTAATATCTACTGTATTTAGATTTCTCAAACCTAGTTATTCCAGTATTCTGTTTAAATTGCATCTATAGTTGTTACAGTATTTTCTGATTTTTTCCCACTGTTTTCATGGGATGTTTGTCGCTTCTTCCATAAAAACACTTTCTTTGTGCCGAACAGCTGCTGTGTTCCTGCTCAACAGCAATTGCTTTCCAACAAGTGAAGAAATGCAAGCCGTGTTCCAGTCTGAAGTGTTGGGATGCTTGTGAAAAAAGAGGAACTGCAGGGCTGTTAATTGGTGCACCCCATTCATTGACGTGTTGCTAGATTAGGCTGTGAGAATGACTTGGTTTAATCTGCGTCATTTTATTGAGGGGGGAATATTCTGATTTACCTCCAGGATGCACAGGAGTTGACCTCTCCGTTGCTCTGTGCGTGATTAGCGCAGAAGAAACTGGGTCAGCAGAGGCTGCTTGGAGGATTTTGAAACCAGCGTACCCGTTTGTAGCAAGTGATGTTCGGACCATGATAACCGAAGGACACAAGCAAACCAAGATTTTTAGGTGGCGTTGATTTGTTATTAGATGAAGTCAGAAAAACAGGCAAGCTTTTTGGCTTCTGCTGACCTGAAGAAGGGCTTGTGCGTGTCTCTTCCCCTCTGTACTGCTCAGTCCAACAAGAGGTTAACTTCACCTTCACACCTTGTCTTGTAACTTACAGCAGTGCATTTGGCATGGTTGAGCTGTTTAGGTTTTTTAAGAATTTCCCTTGTGATATTTAAACTCTCGTCCGTGCACGGGTGCTATAAGCTGCCCCTTGGGAGAACTGTTCTGTGCTGTCGAGTTACTCTGCTTTGTGGAACAGAATTTTAATACTGTTTACTATGCTCTTAATCTTACGGCTGGCAGATAAATTGAGTTACTTTAGCCCTTTCCCTGGGGACTTCATGGGGCTTCATGGACAGCATACCCATAGCATTAGGTGGAGTTATCTCAGCTTTGCAAAAATCCCCTCATCTGTCTTCCTGGAATGAGTAATTGATTGGTGAGAGAATAAAATGTCGATTTTTTTTTTTTTTTTTTTTTTTTAAATTGCATTTATAAAAAGGGATGGACAACCAGATCTGGCGGGGCAGTTGAGAAGGTCTTGCTGTGAGTCCAGCCTTTCAGAAACATCTGCAGCTGGGGTTGATGCACTGAGAGGAGTCCTTCCGATGGCCTGGTTCAACCACTCGAGTAAAATTTGGCAAACCAGGGATGAAAACTCAGAACCTCCCTGGATAACCTGTGTGATGAAGAGCAGGCTGCTCCGTGCCTGGCCTCAGTCTCCCAGCTAGCCTTATTCTTCTTGTCCACTTTTTTTTCTTGTTAGAACTGTGAGCTCTTGCAGGCGGGAGCAGTCCCTCACTAGGCTCATCTGTCATCTGGTCCAGTGGGGACCGGCTCTGGATTTGGGCTTCTGGGTGCTGCTGTAGTAATGTCATTTTTAAACCGGTGTAAAGCAAAGGACTGAGCTAGCATAATGAATTATAACATTATATTTGCTTATTGACTGTTACTAGCACAACGTTAGGTCAAAATAAAATATACTCTAGGAGGTTGTCAAGTGAGTTTGGTTTCATTTCGCGGGTATGCCACTTGAGCGCTTGGTAATGGTCTGTCTTAATGCAGGACCTTGTTCCTCAGGCTGTTGGGTGTTTGTTACACTTCCCTGTCCCTCTCCCTCCAACTGATGGGTATGGTTCAAGACTGTTCTAAGAACATCCTTTCCGTCCCCCACATGCTTTTTTTTCCCAAGACAGCCCCTGGTTTTGTGTCTCATGACAGTAAGAGCCCTGTAGTAGCTGCCCAGCTGCTGCCGCGTCCCTCTCTGGAATGGTAATTTATTGCTGAGCCAGCATGGAAAGTGGCTTTCCGTGCCGAAGGCGCGCCTGTTAGCAGATGCCGCAGAGAAGTAATGTGCCGCTTCTGTTTGGAAGGGTTGTCAGTTTTCTAGGTTAGTTGGGAAAAACAACGAACGTTGGCTGGGTTCTTAGTTGGACTTTTGGAAACATCCCTTAGTCTTTTGAAGGAAGCTGCTCGGTGTTACTGGAGATGAGCAGTCCTAGATCAGAAGCGCCTGTGAGGACAGAGTGGTACAGCTAATGAGCTTCGCTGCGGGGGAAGCGGAAAGCATGATGTTCAAGAGGTCTGGGTAGGGGGTGCTGAAAATGAGACCACGAGAAAGCGGGTAAACCGGTAATCAGTAAAGCTTGTAGCTGAACTACGTGGATTGCCCGAGGCTGGAAAAAACAGTGGCACCTTAGCGTGCAGCTTTGTGGTGACTTAGTGTTTGGAGCTGGTGCTGCCGAGGTCCTGTCCTTCCCAACCCACTATGTGCTCCTCTGAAAGTGCTTGGTTTGCATCTGGGTCAGCTTTGACGGCTCCCTGGGCAGCTGGATCAGTGCTGGCGCGAGGAAGGGGTGGGAGGGCATGGGAGAAGGTCCAGAGTCTGGACTTTGGTCGGTTTACGCTGCTGTGGGACCGCACCCTCGGGAGGATGCAGGAGAGCTGAGCACACGAGCAGAGCTGGGACGGATGAAATTGCCTGCTTCAGCAGAGAGCATGGGAAGACTGAAGAAACAGGGTAGAAAACAGTGTAGAAAATGCTACAGCATGGCTGCGGAGCAGTCCTCCTCTATTGTGTGTGGATTAGCTGCCTAGCTGGAAAAAAGCCATCACCTTGCTGCTGAGAGTTCAGAGACGGGTTAATGGAACAAGAATATATTCTTAGATTGGTATGAAGAGCTGGGGGTGGGGAAAAAAAGAAAAGCGAAGCGTTTGAACTAACAAGCCAGACAAAGGCTGCGCCTCTGCTTGCTGCGATGCTGAGCAGCAGCAGGACTGCAAAGCGGCGGATCCCAGAGCGGTGAAAGGAGTTGTGCTGTGCCGGTAACAGGCGGCTCTCTGGTGGCAGAGGAATTTCACACAGCTGTCAGGCCCGGGGAATGTCTGAGCGCTTTGAGGACATGAATATTCAGAGGAGCTGTAGCATGTGTCGCACTAAAGGAAATGCAAAATCCAAATTTTCTCAGGCTTACGTACCTGGGAAACATCTGACAGTAGAGGATAAAAGTAATTTTCTGTTCTGTGGGGTGGGTTATCTCAAACTGTCCATTGCAGAATACAGCTTCCCAATTAGCCAGTGCTAGTTAACACTGGCAGCAGGATCTGCACTACTTAATCCGCTGCTTCGGTGAGAAAGTGCCTGTTTCTTAGCGCGGGCAGAGACGTGCGCTCCTGCTTTGGCAGCCTCATGGAGATGCTGGGAGTCCTGACTTTGCTCCCTCTTGCTTTAACCTGACATCACTTTTTTTTTTTTTTCTCTCCTCTGATGTGCCTTTTATGCTTGTTCTATTAATAATCAGATGATTGTGGATTTAGTGTTTTGCTCAGAAGGATCCCTCCCCGTACAGGCTGAGGTGCTTCCAGCCGTGCTGTCAGGCGATGACAGATGTCCTTGCTGCGTACAGCGCGTGTCCGGCAGCGACGGGCTGCCAGGATTAGTATTCCAGGCACAAATGTGCCCCTTGTAATATGCAAAGCTCAGCGCAGCCTGTGCAGGAATGCCCTTGAAAGGCAAATTAAACTGAACTCCCTGGTGGCTCTGGGGGAGGAGGAGGGTCGCTGTCATCTGTGCTGAGGTTCAAGTAGGTTTTGAGGTGTCTGCTTTTGTTCTGCTTTCCCTTCCCGGAATGGGTTATGAAAGGGCAGGCAGGGAGACCCTACCTGCGAACGCCCCGTACACTAGAGCTGCTACCAACTGGGGGTTTGGATTTGTGTGAAGATGCTGACTTGATAATGATATTTGTAAAAAATCATTATGGCTCTTCTGCCTTCGGTGGGGAGCATTCTTTCTAGTTTTTGCAAATGGTGCCCTTGATGCAGCCTTTAGAATAGATGTAGCACGTGGGTGTACCAAATTGCACATCCAAAATGCATGTGAAATTTAGCTGTAGTTGTTAATGGATTAAGCTGGAGGGATTCCGAGGGTGTTTCCTACGTAACCTCGTGGTAATCTGCCTCTGAAATGGAGATCTGATGTTCTTGGGCGACTGACTTGCTGCCCTGAAGTCTGCACAGATAGCGCTTCTCTTTGCTAGGCTGTTTAAATGCTGCGATTGCCAGCGACGTTTGGGGAGTTAATGGCTTTGTCAAGGTGTTCTCCCCATCTAAGAATATTGCTGCAATGGTATTCTAGCTGCAACAGAGAGAAGTAGCCTGGAGCGTGGTTGTCTGATCAAAAGAAGTGTTTCGCCCACGCAGTTCAGCAAAGCAAAGCTTAAAAGCCATGCTGGCAATAGCTTGTTCAGGCACACTTCCAGTGACGGTGTGGTAGGGTTATCCCCTCCGACACCGCAGCGCCGTGATGCTCCGATGCTGTCGTGCGAGCTGAGCATGCGCTGTAAAGTCAGCAAATTATCAGATGGAGATGATCCATCTGATCTGATGTTGCGTTCCAGCCGACAAACTGCGCTTTGCTGCTGGGAGTTAAGGTCATGAGCTGGCCTAGACTTAGTGGTGAAGGGTTAAGGCTGAAATGGGCTACGCATAAAAGCTAGCTTTGACTTCTCAGTACTGGAAATGAGCTTATTTTGTAGTTCTTTCCCAATCACCCCATGCTTTGCCTGTTGACATTTCCTATTGTGGTTGTCTTAGTTTGAACTGCAAGCTCCTTAGGACAGAAGCTCTCTTTCTAAAATGCTGAGCATGTTTTTACTGTGCTATGTAACATATCAGAATCAAGATGCCTCCTGATTTCCCCTAAGTTAGTTCCTCTTCCACCTCATTTCAGAACTTTCTCCAGAGAAGAGCTGGGTTTGCTACTAAAATCCTAGTTCCTCCTTTTTGTCTTTTTTCCCCCCAGTATGTTCAGAACTGTCTTGACATTGTGTGATATCTGAAATACTTCCTGTGCATGTGCTATTCTGCCTTTGCTAGATAAGCATTAGCTGTTCCCTTTTACAGCAGGCACATACCTTCTCGAAGAGGCAGATGTGGGATGTTTTTCCTTGGGAACAAGCATTTGATGCTTTGTAATTATTACACCTTAATTTTGTTTCCCTTTTCTTTCCAACACAGCATGTGTGTGAGTAGAGGCTAGTGATATCTTCAAAGAGGGGTGAAGATGGCACACGCTCTCGTTCCTAGTTTGCTGGGGCAGGATTTCTGCTCTAGGTTTCCTCCATGCTGGTTATGTGTAGACTGAGCAGAGCTGATAGAGGAGTGAAACTAAACCTGGGTTTTGGTCATACTTGGAATTTTAATTTGTGTGTCAATTTTGTTTCCTGTTTTTTGTAGGAATTGCTCAGAGAGCTAGTGTGCAAGAGGAATGGAAGAGAACACTGGTGAGTACACTTTTAGATATCTTACCATGGGTTGTGGACCTGTTCTTTCGTCCTTGGTTAAGCATCGTAAAGAACCTTATTAGTTTAAACTTTGTGTCTTCAATTAAAATGTAGAAGGTGATTAGAAAATAAGCTAGCTTGGCAGATGCATCAGTTGCAACTGGACTGGGCCAGATCTGATTAAAGCTGTGTTGTACATCTGGAAGATTTCCATCTGTGAAACCTAGAATGCAAGTTTATTGGATATCCCAAGCCCCTGAAAACAACTAATGTCCCCTTTCTTAATAGGCAGGTGGCTAGAAGCATTGAGCTGGTATGCGATTTGAACAAGGCACATGGCAAGCCATAAAGAAGGATCAGCTGATGGTAGCTCCTGACTTCTCTTTTTGTATTTATTTCTCTAGGCTGCTCTGTCCTGCAGAAGATGTAGGATTTTGTTATTAAACAAAATTTGGCTTTAAAGCTCTTGCTTTAGGCACTGTGCACTGCTTGCCCTGAGGCAAGCAAACTCATTGCTGTTAGGTTTAACGGATGCAAGGATATGGTTGCAACTAAAACCGGTAGATTTTTGACTTACGAGATTGCCTTGAAGGTTTTTTCCATCTGTTTGCCTAAAATGGCTATGGAAGACACTAGCTAGATGGCCATTTTTTCCCTCCCATTGAAATGAGATTTGCATGAAAGCTCTTGCCTGCACTGTGGGGAGCCACTCTCCATTAAGCATATTGACCTCACATCTTGTGGACCACGATGTTGCAGTTGGTGACTCCTAACTTGTAGCGAAGTGCAACTCTGTGACCATAAATATTATTTCTAGATTATTCCTATGCGACCATAAATATTATTTCTAGATTATTCCTATGCAGCCAGGTGATGCCATCCTAAAAACTTGAGAATCGACGTACTTGTCAGCGGTGCAGTGTGCTTGGCGTGGCAGATGTACAGGGCCTGTCCGCTGAAGGCCAGTTTTTGACTTCATGCAAAGCTGGTCGGTTGGAACCCAGTGGCCTGGTTGGAACAGCTACGAGCCAAGTGTACATGCACAAAAACATGTCATGCTTATAATCCTGGTGGCAAGAATTGCTGCTGTGCCCTCTAATTGTTAGCCTGTAAGGTGCACATTTAAATTGTGGTGATTGCTTTCCCTTATGATTTGCTCGTGGCAAACTGTTCCCAAATGATGACTTTTGAAGGGGGAGGACGGGTAAAGTGAGTGTGGTGCTGGCAGCTGATGTTGAAGCAGTGGCTGTGGAGGTGACAGCTCCCTGCTCAACCCCAGGACAAAGCACAGACAGCAGCAGGGCGAGTTTTTCCATCTCTCCAGCCTGCATTAATGGGATGGCTTTGAGCAACACTGTCAGCTCTGCTTATTCACCAGGACTTGGCCTCTGCTGGGACTGCCAGCAGCCAGCTGTGTTCATATCGCAAAGCTTTTTGTCCCTTTTTACATGCAGTTGAACTCCATTTTTTAGGTCGGTCAGTGAGCCATGGGTTGGAGCCTGTTGAGGTTACTGAGAGCTTGGACTCCTGATTTGAGCAGCGCTGGTGGCCTGGGATGTTCTGTTTGCATTTTGCCAGCTGAAGTAAAATTACCTCCCCTGTCCCTCTGAACAAATTCAGCTGTGTGAGTTTAGGATGGAGTATCCATACCTAATCTTTGCATGCACAGACACCCCACACAGCTGCTTGTGAAGCTTTATGTGTTGCCACCTTAGTGCTGGGAGCTAAGAGCCCCCTATTAAAGGCAGAATAAGCAGATGGGTTTTTTGTTATCGTTTCCTTAAAATTACTTTGCTTTTAAGGACGCTCATTCTCCAAGTGCTGCTAAGCTCAGGACTCCTGGGTTGTTCCCGGCACTGAGACTGGAGATGAGGTAAGGCGGAGCTGCGTGCAGGAGCTGAGCTGAAGTCGATGCCCTTTGTTCCCTCAAAGCCGGGTGCTTTTTGATATATCGCTGTCCTTAACTGGTTGTATATTAACTGCATTCACGATGCTGCATGGCTGGCTTTTGTTTTAACTGCATTGGCACGTGTTCAGAGTTGGTGTGCTTCGAATGGCCACTGGGACTGCACAGTGAAGCATAAATCCTTTTTAGCTGTCAGGCTTCACTAGCCATGGGTGGGTGGGGGAGCCCTCCTTGGCTGGCTGCCCTGGCTAATTAAAAATGAAATTTGCTGTTGTCTTCAGATTTTAATTCATGCTCATCCTTGAAGACTAGTGGAAGCATGGTCTCCAGGCAGCTGCAGTGAAGTTTCAGAGCTTGTCTATACACAGTTATTTTAGAAGAGGTATGCAACTTAAAATTTGCTCTCAACGCTACCCTGGGTTGTTTTTCAAGCGTAGAGAAGAATATACAGAAACGTCTTGCAAGCCTTGGGATGTGGCCCTGGGCGAGTGACTGTAGTTTAAGTAACCACGTGTCAGTTTTCTGCGGTAATTTGGAGGTGCATGTGGTGTAGGTAGGGCAGCATCAGGTGGCTTAGTTTTTCAATCTAATGCTGGACTTAAGCAAAACCGAATTAGCTATAGGCTGTGCCTGTGTGGCTGGCATTGGCTTAACGAACAGATAAACCGCTCGAGCAGCGGTAACTTGTGCAGCTTGTCAGCCTGAGCCCTTGGCTACCGACTCGTGCTGTGAAACGTGGAGACGGAAGAAGTTTTGAAGTGCTGGGAACCTGCGAGGTTCTGTGTAGGAGCTGAGAGGTGGCGGCGATGGATTGTGCCTCGGTGTGAGGCCGGGGTGCAGCCCCCGCAGCCTGTGCTGGAGGGAGAGTGCTGCTCCCGAGGCGTCAGCGGAGCCGAGAGGCAGGCGGGAGGACGGGGGTTAGCGAGAGGAATAAATGAAATCTAAATATACACGCGTTGCCAGGCCGAGTTTCCCTGCTTTCCAAGGTCCCACCTACACAAGTGATCTGTTGAAGGGAAATGTCACTGGAATACCTTTCCCCTCTTCAGATCCTTCCTGTGGTGCGGGTGAAGGATCGCGCTCTATTTTCGGAGCCTATTTCCGCTGTTCCATCCACTGCCCACGCTGTCGCTGCCCAGACCCCCCCCAAAGACCGCTCACTTATCCTAGCATGAGATGAGCTAGGTTTGGACCTTTTTCTTAGCCAAGGGATCGTCGTCTTACATAGCGTTTCATCTACCTGTAAGACCGTGAGATCTTAAAAAGCAAAATTTTGAAGAAGTGAGAGCTTTGTGCTTGACAGGGCAAGTCTCGCCTTGTGCCTGTGGTTCCTTGAAAGCTCTGCTGTGGCGTTGGATTGACCGAATGTGGAAGCAGGCCTGCAGTTCGCTTGCCCAGTAATGTCTGAGCTAATCATTCATGAAGAGCTGTGGAGGGAGCATGGCAATGCCTTTCTTCATGGGAAGTGTTTGCTCTTGGGTCCTTTGACCTCCTGTACTTCGGTGCTCTGTTTACAGTTTCTGCTTGCGGCTTCATGCTTCCTCTGCAGGTATTGGGATACGAACCTTTTAGTAGCTTCCCTAAAAGGTCCAAATTGCTGTGGGACAACTGTGGAGCATTTTGGGAAATTAGTGAAGTAGCCTTTGCACACACAGGCTCTTACCCAAAGCTGCTTTTTCAGCATAGCACTTGAAATACTAAGTTTATGGATGCTTTAAGAATCTTCTGCAGTTATTTCTTTATTCAAGGCTGACTTTCATCCCCTTTGACTTTCATCCCCTTTATCTTCTGCTGTGCTACTTTTTTCCAATTCTTTTCCTACTAAAAATAGGAAATACTCTTCATGTCCTTAACCTTTGTGCAAACAAAGTAATTTGTTTTAGCATCTCTGCTGACTTCTGGGCTACACGCCTCATAAGGAAACCAGTGTGATATGAATCTGCTGCTTTTGGAGACTTAGACTCCAAATATAGTCTGAATAGAGGAAACGGCTAGAAGTGTGGGTACTTGCTTCTTATGCCACCAGCTCTGCTACTTGTTCCTGGCAGGATGCGTGGCTGGCTCCCCGATTCCCATTTTTATCCCTAAAAAAGAGAGCCGTACCTTCAGATGCTCAGAGATTCAAAACCATTATGGAAGTGAGTGCATGATCATTGCATGTGCATAGGTAATAGGATTTTTAGATCACTTTTGGTTCAAAACATGTCTGTAGAAGCAATACCGTTTAGTATACATCCATTGCTGCCAACTTCCTAGCAGCTGTGCTGTCTGGAAGGAAGTTTGAGATCAAAAAGACATATCAAGCTGTTCCAGGGCTAGATTGTCTGAGCGGGTTCTGGCATTGCTGCCTTCTAAAAGACTGCTCAGAAGGGAGCAGTGGTAAAGGTGCAGTGACCGTGACCTGTCCCAAAGACGCTTTAATCGCTGGCTTCCATCAGCCTGCTGCCTTGGGATCCGAGAGGAACACTTTGTTTTCATGTGGCCGCTGGCTGGTGCATGGCACGTGCGTGGGATCCCTCTTGCACTCTGCCAGGACCCCTCGCCGCTGCTCTTTAGCAAGGCCCACCGAGCTCGGCACCTCCTCCAGGTAGGCACCATGTGCAAGTAGAAGAGAGCAGAAGACTGCAGATGTACAAAGTCTGTTATGAGAAAACAAAACCTGCTCGGGAAAACCAGTTTTTTGCTTCAAAGGTGTCTGCCAAGTGACTTTCTTCTTGCTATTCCTTTGTTTATGAAGCTTTTTGTGTTTAGCAGCAGTGAAAGCTGAGGGAGTGGCTGCTAGGATGTGAAATGTTTTGCTTGTAGATTGCTAGTTAGAACCTAAGGAGAGGGATCGTGAGGTTGAGTTCCCGTCTTGTGCCTCTGGAGTGGCTCGGAGACTGGTGGCAGAGACAAGGACTTTGCAAGGACTGCAGCTGCAGATGGAGCTGTCTGCGTGGGAAGAAGGTGTCCACCTGCACCTCCCTCTGATCTGATGGTGACTGCCACAGGGTGTCAGGGTTGAGGAGGAAATACATGCTGCTCTCAATACCTCCTGTTCCCCAGAAACCTAACAAGGCTTGAGATCTCTAGGACAGTCATTCTGGTACTTTCGGTCGTGCACTTCACAAAGGCAAGGGTCCAGGCAGGGGCAGGAAGGGAGGGGGGTGAGGTGGAGGACACTACTTGTTCTTTGCATTTGCTGAAGAACTTGGATGAAAGGGCAGCCTCTGGTTCGGGGATTCTTGCGCTTGGGACTGGCTGGGTGGGAATCCCCTTTTGATGACTAAGTCTCAACTGGAAATCAGCTGCTTTGAGGCTGCTGCCAGGACAGGCGTTTAACCATTCAGCAGCATTTAGGGAAAACTTGTCAGATGTGTGCTTTTATGTAGAACTAAAGTGTTTTGATGATGTGGTTCTTAGTTTAAACTCGGCTGCTGGAGATGGCATTCGTTGTTTTCTGGTTTTGATCTGCAGAGTGAAACATAGAGCATTGCAGCGTTAAGAGTGCTTCACTGTCACACAGCTCTGAAGTCTGCCAGAGAAGAACAGTTAATGCTAACCAGCCAGTGGAAATCTCTTTGTAACGTCTGTTCCAGAACAAAAGAACAGGTTTTTCTTCCAGGAAGACACAGAAGCTGCGATTCCCTTATGAGATCCTGTATATTCTGTATACAGCAATAGAACTGCTTTGTGCAATACAATAGAAGAGAGCCAAAGTGGTCAAAGTGCCTGAGATTAAACATTTAATTACAGTTGATGTATGCTAATTTGCAAGCACGCAGAAAAGCAAAATCCTTCTGTTCCTTAGTCAGATTTACCAGAGGGTTGAACCGATCTCGCTGGAGACCGTTTGACTTTTAAACAAGGTGCAGGACAGAACACTTGCTTACCTTCATGAAAGCATTATCGTAAATAAGTCAAGTGCACTTGACAAGTTAGCAAAATACTTTGGGACATTATCCTGACAGCCTTTTGTTCTTAAATTTGCAACGGACACTCTAGTTCTTAGTGTAATTAACGTGCTGAGTGCTGGCAGGGTGCTTGGGGCAGTTAATGGGATGCCGGTGCTGCTGTTCTGCTGGCTGTATTTGTAAGCAATTCGGATCAGCTATCCATCTACTAGTTGGTGCGGCTTTTAAGAAAATAAATACCCAATAATTCCCCCGTGAACAAGACCCCTATGATTTGAGTAGGTGTCTGAACTCTTGCTGCCTTTCCCTGCTGATCTACAAGCCAAGCGTTTTACAGAGATTATTTGCTGACCTGCCAGAGACCTTGTAATTCTGCGGCACCCCATTTCAAGTGACTTTTAAAGCTGTTGTAGTAAATGGCCGTGCAGTTTCTACAGATAGCTCTGCCTGGAGGAAAGCGGAGGTTAATTTTGCCGTTTTTGTGGTTTAGTGGCTAAGCTGTGAATGTGCTGGGAATGAGATGCTTTGGCCTCCAGGCTGGCTGGAGCAAGATAGTAGCAAAGGCTGATGTCGAGTGAGAAATGTATCTGCTGAAGTGCTTCGTGATTGACTTGAACGATCTTATTCCTTGTATTAAGAGATAAGACCTTGTAGGACATGTAATCAATCCTCCGGATAATTCAGGCCAACTCACTGTAAAATAGTTATTGTGGTTCAGTAAGTAGGGCATGGAGCAGAAGGGTCAGATTTCGAGAGTTTCTAGCTTTCATTTTCAACTGGTTGGACCTTAAATTCACCTTGTTCTCTGGAACGTTGCTGCCTGTAAATTCTGTCAAAGGATTTTAGTAGCTGATTTTATTGGGGTTGGGGGTAGAAGAGGAGCCTGCCTGGAACCAGAGGTAAGTGGGTTTAGTATAAATGAAGTGATTCTTCTTATTACTGTTTTTCTTAGTTCACGCAGCAGCAACGTGTCCAGGCTGAATGGCAAACCTGGCTATTTAAAAAACAAAATACTGAATGTTCTCATTAATGTTGCTGCCCTTGTGAGCTGTAAATCGCGTTAGCTGAGCCGCTGGCTGAACAAAGCTGCCCCTCGGCCGGCTGGGCTGCGGGGCTGCTGCTGATCCGCAGTCCGGTCGCTGGCAGTTGCGGGATGTCGCTGCTGATGTCGCCGCTTTATCTGTTTCTTTATCATTTGTCTTGAGAAGGAGCCTGGCTCTGACTTCTGGAGGTGTCTTTTGTCTCCTAAAACGCCTGAGTGCAACAGGAAACCGGAGCTCTGGCCTGGCTTTTTTACAGGTTGGAGCAATGCAGCTGTGATGGGATGAGCGATAACCACGACCTGGTTAGGAAGAATATTGCTCTTCAACCCAGCCTGGTTTTGTCTTGATTTTTCTGAAGCATAGATTTGAAGATTTCTGAAGGACTTATCAGATGGGTTATGATAAATTTGTATTCCCTTGTACATAAAAAATAATATTTATAGGAGTTACTAAATTCCGCTTAAAGATCTGCGTAGCCTGTCGGTACTCGGGCTGCTCTGTTTCTGAGCCGAGCTGCGCGGATTCAGGACCTGCAATGGATCCCGGTGCCTGTTAGAGCCGGTCTTCAGGGAAAGCTTCGTAGGTTGGTGCGAGTCAGCCGCGCGATTTCCTCGCAGCATCCCGGTTCTTGTGTCACTGGCTTCCATTTCAGCCTGGAACCCTGCTTTCCTCTCGGGCGCGTGGGGCGTCGCTGCTGCTAACCTGGGAGGCCGCAGAGCGCTCGCTGGAGAGATCTGGAGATGGAGATAGAAGCAAATTGTGCAGAAGGCCTGTAAAGAGGCCAGAATCGGCACTGAGATCCGAGATGGCACCTCGCCCGCAAGGCTTCTCCGGCGGGATGAACGCGAAGCAGGAAAACTCCTCTCCCGCCTGTTGCGGCCGGCCCTGGGCCCTTGCACCGCTCGGTGCAGGGCTGCAACAGGCCCCCGCTGCTTTCCTCCTGCGGTGGGCCTGGTGCTGCTGGGGCGGGACGCAGTGGTGGCCCCGGCTCTGGTGGCCCCGGCTCTGGTGGCCCCGGGCCCCACGGTGGCCTCAGCTCCGGTGGCCCCGGCTCCAGCCCTGGGCCCCACGAAGCCTCCGACGGGGCCGGGGGTGGTGGCAGCTGCCAGGGGCCAGGCCCGGGGGCCGGAGGGGTTGGGGGGCTCGGCGGGACCCCCTCTCCCGCACCGGAGTGCTGCCTGCCGTGGCCTCAGCCCCGGGAGGCAGAGCACTGCGTGCCCACAGCCCTGCCAACGCGCTTTCCTGGTCAAAAGTGCATTTTGTAGGCCCCCCCCCCCCCCCCCCAAGAGCAGGGCCGGGGGCTCCCCCTCTTCTTCCTCCCCCCCCAAAAAAGAAGAAACGCACCGCAAAGGTGCAGCCAAGCACCGGCCACAGATGTCGGCTTTCAGCGGTGGCGAGCCAGCAGGATGCTGTGACATTTTGGGGGGGGTGACTGGGTGGCGTGCTGCAGTCGCATCAGGTGAGGGGCAGAATAACAAGGCTGGTCTAATCGGTGCAGCGCGTCCACACGAAAGCCCTCCCCCGGTGCTGGAGAAGGTGGAATTTAACAACTTCCCGTGTTCCATAGAAGAATCCCGTAGAAAAACACAGCCTGGTTCCCGTGGTTCTCCCCAGCTCTCCTGCAGGCTAGGAGAGGGCTCTGTGTACTCCTTGCTTTCCGTGTTTTCCCTTTACTTCCCCAGCACGGCTGCAGCAGGGGACTCATTTCGGAGGCTTAGGCGAGCAGTGAGCGATCGCTTGGCAAGGAAAGTCCCCAAGACTCGGCGGCGATCCTTGCTGGACGGGTCTGCTGGTGGCCCTGTTCTCACCGGGTAAATCAACGCCCTCTCCCCATCTCAGGAAGGTAGAGCAGGCATCTGGGGCTGACCCATGATCACCAGAGCACTACAACCAGCCTCTGCCATGATTCGCATTGAAATTCAACTGAAATGTTGAAAAAGCTGCCTCCCCCCCCCCAGCCCTTTGATCTTCACATTAAATCTTGGAGACATTAGTGGTGATTACGAAAGTAAACATTGTCCTTTCCTGGAGGGAAAGGCAGAACTTTGTTCCGCTCAAGCGGTGTGCATTGCAGGGGTTAAGTTACGCTTTGCTTTGGGGAGGAAAGGAAAATCTCTCAAAGTAATTAAGATGCTGATGCCCAATGGGTGTTCAGAGCTGGGGCTGGGGGGGGGTGGGGGTGGTGGGAATCCCCTGTTGAATCAACGATGTTAGGGCCTTAGGAATGATTCTGCAATTATTAGGCTGAAATGATGTTGAACGTGAAGTTAATCCTGTTATCTTGCAAATATTGAGCAAACTGCTTGCTCTGGGTAACTATAATGGGATTATACTAGTCAGTCTGGCACCCTTGACACTCCCTATCTCAGGCCTTTTTCCTATTTTCCTGTTCAGAATAAAGTATTCATCAGTCTTCATAGAGTTAATTTTGGGAAGTGGTGTCCGGGACACTGTTTTCCAGTGGTGCTGGATTTTTTTGAAAAATGAGTTTAATAATGAGCACCCCGCTGCCTTACGAAGCCATTCATTCCTCCACAGCAAAGATCACTTGAGCCCATCCCTAAATAAATGTTAAGGAAAAGAACTGAAGAACAAGGACAAGTATAAAAGGAGACTTCCCTTCGTCATGCCTTCCTGGCATCAAGAATCTGCAGTTGAGCGAGTTCCTGTGCTGGACACCATTCCCAGCCCATCATATTTGCAGAATATAATCAGTTCTGGTTTGAAAGCGTAATTTTGCATCCGTGATAGCCTGTAGCGATTGTTCTAAACAAAAGTAACTGTCGGGTTTTTCAGAGGATTGTCTTGAATTTATTTTTAAGCGGTCTGACAAATTGCAAGGTAACCAATGCTGGGAAAACACAAGAACTAAAAAGATCACGTAGGGAGGAGAGAGAAAAGCCCCAATGCAGTTCAGTCACTTGCCAATGTCCGTTATAGACGTGATTGCTTTCCTGTTGGACCTGCAGACCTCCAAGTTTTAGTGGCCTGACTTTTATGCAGGGTTTGTCGCAAGCTGGAACAGTGGCATTGTTTCTGCCAGGTCGAGTTATGTCCTTGGTTGCAGCGGGGCAAAACGTAGTGACTTGCGGTTCTGCCTGCAGTTATGGACAGAAATCAGGTTACTGCGTATCGTGCGAGAGGTAAAGACCTACACCCTGGTGAGAATTAGAATTTGAGTTTCAAAGTCAGGGAAAACACTTTTTTCTCTACTCTGTAGCCAGAAGCTCAATTAACAACGAAACAGGCCTCTTTCTTTCAGCATCACTAGAGTAAAGAAGTGATTTCTCCAACATCTACTAAATGAGCAGATGCTTTTGTGCCAAACCAGAAATTTCCATAAATATGGGAAAGTTCCATTAAAGGGTCAGTCAGCCTTTAGTTTCCAAGCTTTGATTTTTTTTTTTTTTAAAAGGCTGATCTGTATCTTGGTAAGAACTACAGATTTTTTTTTTTGGTGAAGTTTTATTCTTTTCTACTCCCTTGAAGAAGGTGAGAATTGCTTTGGGGAAGCCCAAGGATCTCCCTTACAGCAAAAATGGGCTTCAGTGTTGCTAATGACTCGTGTGTCCAGGCTGCCTCAAAGAAGGCAGGGAGAGGACGTGGGCTGGCGTAGCCAAGGGGCCACCTAGGATTTTGGACCAGCTGGGGTTTCAGTTTAAGTGCCCAGGGGCCAGCTAGCCCCGCTGTGGATAAACTGATGGATTTAGATGGCGTTGTAGCCTGTAACTTCAGGGACCTTGGGGGAAGCCCTGGGATGGCATTTTTACAGCAAGGGAGCTAATGCCTTCTGAAAACTTGTTTAGATGGGAATTCAGCATGAGAACAAACTCCCTATTTCAAACCTAAAGCACATGGAGAAATGGTTTAATGTTTACACACCCTAAACTTCGTGCACCAGTTCAAATGCTTGCTCTAATATATCCTTGCTATAACTACTGCTTGAAGAATATGCTTACTGGAGTCATGGTTTTCACCTTTTCATTTGTGTGCCTTTGAACAGCGTCTGACAGGAGGCACAGACCCCTGTGAAGTTAACCCAAATGTGCCTGCTTTTCCCAGTGGCTTCTCTTTGGACCCCTTAAAGATAGTTCTTGCTCATTCTTCCTGCAAGCTGAAAAGCCCTAAACTTGAATTTTGGTGCCGCTCAGTCTTGCGTGCCACGGATCTTGAGGCAGGAACCCTTCGGTGGGTGCCGTGGCGGGGAGTTTGTACTGATACTTGCCTGCAAGGTCCTTCTCCCTGACCAGCAGCGTTGACCTCTGAGCGTTGGGAAGTGTGCGTTGTAACCTCAGGGAGCCATGGGATGTAGCATGGAGCTCTGCGGCTGCCTAATCTCTGCCGTGGGGTTCTTCGATCCGAGCCCCTATCTCAAGGTGTTTAACATAGGTGCGAGGCTTAAAAGGCTGCCGTGGGCAGGGGCAAGCGAATCACGCTGCTGTCTAGCCCGCTGACTTGGGGGTTATCTGCGCTGCAAGTGAAGGTGGGACCACAGCTCACATAAGCCTTCCTGGGTTGGCTCTAAGCTTGTTAGCTTACATACTTGAAATAGCAAAGTGCTATAACTCTTGTGCTGCAAAATTTGTCTGAGAAGGTAAGTAAATATTTGAGTAGCTCGCCCTTGCAGAGCTGTTACAAGCAGGCGGCTGTTGGCGCTGCAGCTGGCTGCTTCAAAGCCAGTCCTGATGGACTGCAGTGGTCATGCTGGGCTCCAGCTAAACCTCTCACCGGCAGCACCAGTCCTGTTTCAATTTAACCGTATTTCCTCTCGGTAGCAGTGCCTGCAACAATGCTCAAGAGGCTGCCTGCAGCCCCACGTTCAACTGTGCCAAGTGTGAGTAGACAGGAGCGTTATTTGAGAGTCGAAAGGGGGTTTGGCCGCTGTTTTGGTATAGAATAGAATTCTAATCTGGTATGATGCTACTTGCTCCTAGACGAGGTCACTGCTGGTGCTCTACAAATGCAGGAGCAAGAGAATTAGGGGAAATTATGTGAAATGAGAATTCTGTGAATGCGCGAAGGGTTGCATCTACAAGAGGGAACAACTGTGGGAGAAAAAGCTTCTTACAGGGTTATGATTAGCTGTACCTCCTGAACTGTTGGTGTTATCTCATCTCTTGACATTTCCTTTAATTATATGAAACGGCCTTGACGCTGTAAACAATTGCCATGGCATTGTCCCTGCAGCTTGTGTGAGTCAATGCGATGCATAAACAGCGTTTGGTTTTGGGGATCCGATCTGTAGATGTCTTGGGACATAAGCTACCTCTTTGCAATTGTCACGTCTGCTTTTTGTGCCGCGTTCTGGGATGGCGCTTAGCGCTGGTGTCTGTCACCCGCTTGTTTTCACAAGAGCTCTTGGTGCTGGCAGAAAAACACAGGAGCGTCAGGGCAGGGACGGAGGTTTCAAGAGGAGCCTAAGGGCGTTAGATAGGGAGCTCACGTTTTGCTTGCAGCTCCTTTGGGCCTCCATAATTATCTCCCCAGTGAGCGGGTTCAAAAGGGGTAAGGAAGGGGATGATTCCCAACACAAAACCAAGCATTGCTTTAATCATGCTAGCAGCAACCTTTTACTTGGCGTGTTTTAATCTTAACCCTCGCTGCTGCTTGGAGACACCTTGGTGGTTGAGCAATAGTAAATATTTGGAGAGTTGAGGTTCGCTCGCTGTCTTGCTGGCGGCTCTTGTCTGGGTGTGACCCGTGGTCTGGATGTGCCACTGTTTAGGGTGGTCCACAGTACGTCTATGAAACATTTGGCTAGATGAACTTCCTAAGCATTATCTCGTTCCTTAAATAGAGAATAAAGCTTGTATCAACATGAATCACAAAGTTGATAAACTGGAATGGTTCCTCTTGGAGCTGTCTTCTCGTATTGGGCAAATATTTATCCACGTTGTTTCAAAAGGCATATTTGTGCAATAGATGGAGGTCAAACCTGTAATTACCTGTTAGATTCACTCGGGTAGAAACGGCTTGTAAAAACACAGTACGCTTGAAAGGAAGCTTTTAAACCTGGTGTTTGTGTGTGAATCTAAAATCATGGTTAAAAATCTCCAATTTCATGAGTTTTCAGCTGCATGGGTGCAAAAAGTACTTTTCTTGCCAAATTTAAGTGCCTTAAGCCAAATCTATCTGCCGTTCCTTTTAATTTCTAAACCACGGCAGAGAATTTGGGTTTCTCTTCCAAATGTATCTGCTTGAGATGATCAGAAGCTGAGACTGTGTGCCAAACTTGCCTTGCATTTTAATGAGGAGTTTCTAGCCTAGTCAATAATTAAAGCAGAGCAGGTGCGGTGGGGAAATTGGGTGTTCCCCAAAAGCTAAACCAAGGCGCTTTTGTAAGTCTCCCTGGGCAGAGCCAGGGGAGTGAAGGATGGTAGGATGCCCTGGCACTGGCTGGCTTTGTGCAGTAATTTGGAAAAAATGTAACTTCAAACCAAAGAGCTCTAGGTGCTGAAGGATAATTTGGCTTATTGGCATGGTGTGCCTGCAATGAGCCCTTTGGGGTGGCAGAGGAAATACTAAAATGTTTTGCTGTAGTTTCATCTTTGGACCTGAAGAGAGAGTGCACTTGCTGAGATTTTTGTGAAACATTAAAGGTCTTGTTTCCTCTGTTTACAGAGAAATCTTGCTGCCTTTCTTTTCAGCTAGCATGTGGGCAGAGAGGCTCTCAGTTTAAGACATAGTTTGTCATCTTGAAGGATTAGAGGCAGGAAGAGAAATTTGGGATCATGAGTCTTGTAATGAATCAGAGCAGGGATACTAGCCTGTGGACCTTGACCTGTACATTGCAGACTAGCTTCTTGAGTTAAATATAGTGCTACCTCTGAGGGTTAATTCCCATTTAATCTTATTTTAGAGGTTTAATATTTACTGCTCTTCTTGCTGTTAGTTTGCAGTCTCCAGTGTAGTGCTTAACAGAGCTTGTCCCATCAGTTTTATAGGTGGCATAGATGGACTTAACTCTTTGCCAAAGGACTCGGTTATTTTGAGTAATACCTGTATAAAGCTGTAAAATCTTAGGCTTGTCCAGGAAGGTAGTTAACACGGAGGATGTGACTGTCTAGCACGTCTGTACTGCGGCTGCTCATTTAGGAAGAGCGCTGTGTGCTTGTGCTGTGCCGGTCCTAAAAGCACGTGCTGGGTAGTGGTTTGAAAGGAGAGGGATATATTTTTGATTCGTGCTGAAGCTCTGTTAGTTTTGTCATTCTTTATCTCCAGTGTTTTGCAACAGGAAGCCTTAGGTGATGTTAGCTTATAGGTGGTTCTCCGAGTATCTTAGTTTTTGCTGAGGGAGAGGGTTAAATAAGAGTTAAGCTAAATGCCATGCCTGTTTCTTCCCTAAACAATGGAATAATTAATGCAATTTTCTTCTCCGTGTTTTTGCTTAATGTGTTCCTAATAATATAGCTGGAAGTGGCAGATGGGTATCCTGCCTCCAAGTGCTTCACTGTTGGGAATATGCTGATGCCTGATGCTTTGCTGGAATGTGTCCTATATCTATGCTTCCTTTGGCTTCTGCCCAGTGTTTCTTTTAATGCTGCTTCAAGGTGCTCTAAAAAGTAGTTTGTCAGCTTTGGAGGTTCCCTTGCCTCAAGATGGCATAGCCATGAATCACTGCGGTGATCAAGTTAGCCAAGATGTGACTGAATCTTTAATTTTGTCAGGATTACATTCCTTAGCATTCCATCACTAGTAAACAAGAAAATATTTAGCATGTGTTGTAATTCTAGTGAATGGTGAGGAGGCATTGAAGATGATACGTTTCCCGTACTGGCTAAAATGTGCTCTCATTGAAAGTTGTGCTTCCTCCGCTGGAAAACAAGGCTGGGGGATATTTTGGCCTTAGGCTCCTCTTGGCCCCAAGACCTACTATGCAATTTTCTTTAGCCTGGTCCTTGTGACAATTAAGCGATTCCTTGTGTTAATTAAGCAATTCCTTGTGTTCCAGCCACCCGCTGCCATCATGAGGCTTTACAAGGGCATGTCCTCAGCTTTATTTTCCCTTCCTAAACGTGAGGCTGAACATCAGTCAGCTCGCTGGCAGAAGCTGCTGCTGAGCCCGGAGCACTGTTCTTCCTCCAGCTGTGCTCCATCCCGGTCAACATCTGGGCTGCTGTAGGACATGGGTTGCTCACCTTCCCCACCACCAGCACACACGGGGTGGCACCAAGACAGTCCCAGTGTCCTAGATCCGCCGACCCTTGCTTCCTGCGATCGAGCAGCCGCTATCGCCATGACTAATTGGTGGGGACAGGGGGACTGGAATGCTCTGGGAAATAGGAGTTTCCCTCTTGGAAATGTCACAGGAAGCATGAAGGAAATCATGTGGTTTAGGAGCGGTTACCTCACTTTTCTGTCTCATCCGAACCAGCGCCCTTTCATCAAAGTATACAGAACCTAAACAATGCGATGCCAGCTGGCTTATAAATAAACCATTTTCCATTTCCACACCGGGTATCGGGCTGACTTTTAATACCATGTGAGGAGAAAGGAAGAGATTTCAGATTGACTACAACTCTTCCACGTGCTCTTTTTCGGGGCACAGCCCAGAAATGGTCATCTTTGGAGGTGGCCAGAGCTGTTACGTATATATAATATATTTTTTCATATTCTCCTTGTTTTGCCAAAGCTGCTGAGGATTGCCAGCAAAGAGATTGTGGTGAAAAGCACCCAGAGTCGTGGTGCTGCTACTTTTTCTTCTCCCTGCCAGCTCTCCTGGTAAGATGGTGTCCTGGGCCTGCGTTCGCATTTCAGGTGGGTGCATCTCCAGCAACAAAAGAGCCTTAAACATCCTGTAGCTACTGTTGACTGTTTTGCTGATGGGCTCTAAAGGAAAACGCCCAGTATCACTGGTTTTAAATAGACAGCTCCGTCTGCATGGATGGGATAATGCAAGAGTCCTTTTTAATGTTCCTGTGGCTGAATCATGGAACATAAATGTCTGAGTCACCACAGATGCATGCGGTGTTTCACGTTGGTGTGAACTGAGATGTGAACAACAGTGTCTTTATTAGAGGAGCTAATATTTGTGCTCATTATGGGTTTCATTAGATTTTAAAGTGAAACAATCCAGAAGAGTTCCTTTCACAATGTATACAAACAGACTATTAACATTTGAATGCCGGGTTTTTAATGGGATGCTGGTCTGGATGGAGAGGAAATGAAACTTCAGAGGAAAGCGATGGACCCCACTTCTTGGGCGTTTACTGCCTGTAACCAGTTGTCTTGCCGTTTTGTTTTGGCCATCTGACTCTCCTGAAATCCCATAAAATTCTCATGTAACTGGGACTTTTTGGTTACTACATTGTTAGAAGAACATATTGAAGGGAGTATCAGCCGTATCCCTTTTTGCTTTCCTGTAGAAAGCTCTTTGCTATTCCGAGCTCTTTCTTCTCATAAAGGTCACCTATCCCTGAGGAGTGAAGGCTTTACTCTGGTTTCTTCTGGCTGTTGCTGTGTCACATGGCCCTTCTGCATTATTATGGGAATTTTGGACATTTGTTACTTGTCCTTGCTTGAAATGTGGATTTGCCTTCATCCTAGATGTGCAGTCGGATGGGGGCTGAGGTTTTGTCTCCTTACTGCTGTTGGAAGAGCTGAAGCAACCTTACTAGTCTGGGTGCTAAACCCCAAGCATCGGTGCTCTGTGCTCGTCACGTGCTGCTGGCAGGGAACATGGGCAGGTTGCTTTGTTCTGTATTTTTCCCCAGCTGTGAAGCAAAGCGCTGTGGATGCAAAGGGTTGCTGAAGAGCACCGTAAGTATGGCTGCTCTTATGCTCTGGCCCTGGGCTAGAGTTGAGACAGGAACTCTTTTTTTGTGTTGTGTCCGCTGGTGCAGAATTTGCACCTTTCTTTCCAGAGCTGGAAGTGAAGGAAGGACTGGCAGGTTTTTCTGGCCAGGAGTCCACCTTGAAAAGGATGATGTTGGTGTTAGTTTTGGTTTGGATTTGTGCTGTTCTCTGCGTTTTGTCACCCCTCTTCTGGTGGGCTTTTTGCTCTTTCTACCCCGAAGAGGGGAGAGTTGTGGCTTATACTTCTAAAGGATGTTTGAAGTCCAAACCCAGTTGCAATTTGAAATGCAGATTTGTATCTCTCTGCTCCTTGAGCACCACAGCCCTGTGTTTCGGAGGCAAATATTAATGCTTCTGGTACAAATTTTATTTACAAGTACCTTTGCTAAATAGTCTTGTTACTCTCGCTGCGATGGCTTGTGAGGCCTGATCAACAATACCGAAACGTGAAAGGGTTTTATTGCATGATTGCCTTCTCACAACCTGGGGAGTTACTGTGCAGCACCAGAGCCCGAGTAACTGTTGTGCATCCTCTTGGGCTGCAGCTGCTGTGAATCTAAATGCATTGGTTTAAATATCTTTCATTGAAATGTAAGCTAATGTTTCAAGTTTTACTAATGTAGAAATAAGGGGTCAGGCATACGATTGTGCTGCTGTGCTTTAACAAGCTACCATATGTCATCTGTTCTGCAGCAGAGCTTTGTGCACTCTTAATTCACAGCAAATGCAATATAAAATGCAATGGCTTTAATCTCCTTGGAAGTCAGGCAAACCTAGATGCGGTGTTTAGCATTCTGTAGCGTTCCCAGATGCAGGAAGATTTTCTTCCAGACCTCCGTCCAAGCTGGACAGCTGATTTACAGACTTGGAGAAGTCTTCCAGCCTCTATCTCCGAACTTTGTGGGTCTCTGCCAGATGGCAGCGTATTTAAATGGCTTTAAAATGGCTTTTTCTTTCTTTCAAAGCAAAGAGTCTTAAATGAGGTGGAGCATGCCTGTGAATCAGTGCGTTAATTGCCCACAATGAAAATCAAAAGTGCTTGGAAGACTGACTGCCCTGGCTGACCAGGCAGAAATGCGGGCTCCTCTTCCGAGCACAGAGATGTCTGGTGGTGGGAGGCTGAGAAGAGCAACGCTTTCAGGAACGTCCATATGTTCTGCGTGAGGGAGGAGAGTGCTATTTGCTCCTCCGCCTCCACGTTTCTGCTGATCCCTTGCTCTTCCACCTGCTCCTGCTGCTGTGCTCTCGCTGTCCATGGGGGTGGTGGTCATCTGCTCAGCGGGCAGGGGTTAAGGACGAGCAGGGTGCTCGTGGTGGAGAAGGTGCAGAGGTGTCCCGCTTCCTCCCGTGTTCTTACGGCTCTGCTTCGGAAGAGAGGAATGGATTTGCATGTCTAGTATGTTAGTGGAGGAACCAAGAGCATCAACATCTTCCAGGTGTGTTTGTGGCTCAGGTGGAGTTTTATTAGATTTCAAAGCTACCCCCTTCCCTTTTCTGGGGTGTGTTGGCTGCAGAACTGCCTCCCGCTGCGACATGCGGTTGTGGAGGGCCATCTCCACCGCTGTGAAGTGGGCATTCACTTTGGGTGTCTGTTCTGACTAATGTGCAGCATTGATTGTTCCCAGCTGCACCAGCCCAAACTGACAACCTTGGATTTTGTTGTTTCCCAGAATAGAAGATTTTTACTGTTGGGACCGCTGCAGTAGTGAGCCTGTCCTGCACTCTTCTTGGCTGCCTGAGTAATATTCATCGCGATATTGAAGTACTGCGGCTGCTGGCCTGACAAGGACAGGGACCTTGAGGGCTGTAGCAAATCTTGCTGGGTTTAAAGCTGCTTTTTTCCTACAGCCCTTCCTACAGCAGAGAGAACAAACCTGGATGCGGCAGATGGGTTCAAGTTCCTGATCAGTCACTGGTGTGATGCTGCAGCAAATTCCTGTATGCTTTTGAAAATTGTTTTTCCTTTTCCCCTGAGTTAAGATTAAGCTTCTGGATGTTTAAAAGTTTTCCCACTCCTCTGTGGTGTGGTATACAGGGATTGGAAATGATCTGTAGGTTCACTGAAGTCCTAACACAAATTTTGATTGAAAAATTAAAGAATCCAAGTGGACGTATTTAAACTCTGGAGATCTTTCTTACTGTGACGCAAATGTTGAGGGGGATATTTGTTACCTTTAACCATCAAGATGTGACACACAAATAAAAAATAAACTCTTACTTTCCATGTTAAATTTAAATTTTCCTTTCTTAAATTTAAATTAAATGAGGAGACACGCTCCCTTCTCCTACCTTCTTCCTGGTAACTTTAGTGGAGAGAGGAATTGCTATGAAATTGTTTTTTGTATTGTACGTCTGGCTAGATGCATATCAGCTCAGGCACTCTTTTTGAAATTCCCTTTACTCTCGGGATAGTGCAGCTCCTACAGCAGTTAGAGTACCACGCTTTCTCATTCATCACCGCCTTGGTTTGTATTTTGCAGGCTCAGGTATGCTATTACCTCTTTGATCCCGTTTGGGAGGTGAGACCCCTCCGTGCATTGGCGCGCGTGGCTCCTCCAAGCCCTGCCTTGAGCAAAACACCCTGGTCTCCCTCTCTCCTCGCTCCCAGCTTTTCTCTCTTCTCCCTAAACTTGATGCGAGGAAGGAGCGAGGGGTGTTGATGATTTGGATTATGCAGCTAAGTGGCTGGAGCGTGGCTGGCTGTCTCCTCCCCTTCCTGAGCTTCGGCCCTAGCCAGCTCTGCTGTGGAATGACAGGCATTCCTGCGTGAAGGGAGCTGGCACGGACGCCTATTTATGAGAATCAAGTGCCCGGCCATGGGGTACGGGGAGAACAGGACCTGCGCTGGAGCGTCGGACACCCGTGCCGTTGCCTGAGAGTTGGCAGCCGCCTTGCTTGCCAGGCCCTTTCCCAGTCCGAAGTGTGGATTTATCATTTTAAAGGACTAAAGTGTGCTCTCAGGGTAGATTTTTTTTTTTCCTTTCTCCCCCTCTCGCCTCCTCCCGGAGAGCTGCTTAGAAAAGAATCTCATGGGGCAGCCACACTTCTCGAGACCGGTAAATCCAGCTGCTTTTGGTGAGTAATGGAGGGCAAGGGAGACGGAGGAAACTTTGGGGCTGCGGCAGGGCAGGATTGCAGGTGAAACGGAGGAGTCGGGAGGATTGGAATGCGGGGCTTGTGTAACCTGCGCCCGGCTCGGGAGCTGGGAAGAGAAACCAGAGAAATAACTCCATTTCCTTCCTTTCTCTTACTCATGTCACATGCAATTGCTGTGCAACGTGTTCTGCTGATCTTCAGGCAGACTCCGAGCTGGGGTTTTAGGGATAGCCTCTGTCTTGCACGGCCGGTTCAGGGACACTAGCTTTGCAAAGCGCTTGGACAGCGGTAAAACTCACCTGAGTGGGGTAGGAGCCAGCCCCGTAGTCTGCCTGGATCAAAGCTGCCCAGAATTGCCTCCTCGTGGGGGATGACACCCAGCTTTTTGGGGCAGCTATAGCAGCTTTGGGGGGAGAAGGGGCTTGGCAGTCATCTTCCTGCGTGTTTCCCCTCTCTGCTCCGAGGTGTGTGAGTAACTGGCAGGCTGTAGCAAACACAACCTTGCTTTAAGTCCTGGAAGTAGCACTACTTCCAGAACGCTGTGTGTAGGTCGGCGTTATTTCCAGGTCTCTGTCTTAGGTGCTGTTCCCAGCGCTGGGACCGTGATGCACTGACTATAAGAGGAGACTTTACGCATCATGCTGTTCCCTTTATCTCATACCAACTCGCTGTCAGCTGTCTGGGCTGAGCTGCTTACTCTCATCTGTGAAATGGAATTACCTGGTTTTGAGAGAAACACTTGACACTTGCACATGGAGAGCTCCCTGAGATACAGGTTCTTTTCTTTCATTCTTTTTCACTTTTACAACTTTGAGCCTACCAAGTATCTTTAGGGCTCAGATTAAACCAGTGATTCTCTTCCCTGCCGCCAGTTCAATCCAGCTAGTCTTGTTCAAGAGCTGCTAAAAATAAGTGGTATTGAGGAAGTGGAAGGGACAAGTAAAACTTGAGTCTTCGTACTGTCAATGGAGATTAACAGCATCTTTTCCTTGGACTTACGCACTGTTAGAAGCCGACCTGTTCAGTCTTGGGCTCTTTGTCATCAAGCACCAGAGACGGTGGTGATTTTCGGGGGAGTGGGCTCACTTGGTGTAATGACATCGTCCTTTGCCGGAGACTGGAGGCCAGCAGACCCGGTGTTTCTGCAAATCGTCATTTGCATTCTGGCATCTTTTTTCGTGGTACAGCTTGCGTAGTTCCTACTGAATGAACAGAACTTGAAGAGATGGTTCTTGCATTAACTTTGGCAGGATGCTGTTGAAAAGAAAAGTCTTGTGAAGATTATGGTGATTAGAAACGTACAAAAGACAGGGCAGACGAGCGCTGGGACTATTTGAGGCTGTTTTGTGACTGCAGTCTTTTAGGTCTGAGCTTTAAGGCCTTAGCTTTAAGGTCAGGATTCATGTCTTCCCTGGACCGTTCAGGAAATGCACGTGAAGTTTTTAAAGCTGTTATAGGAAGCTAGAAACATTTACCTAAAGTGCTTTTTTGATACTTTAACCTTAACGGCATTTGCCTCAAAAGAGTCTTTGTTTGCTATTTGAGTTGTAGCTGTTTGCTTGAAAGCTTTTTGGATCCTTCACTGCTCTGCCCGGCACAAGATGAGGGAGCTGAATTATTCTCCAGCCTGTGCATCAACACTGTTTTGGCAACGGGAGGGTTTGTTGCAGTCCCACAGCGTTAGCCAACGAGGATCCCGTGCATGTTGGGAGGCAGTTGTAGCTGTAGCCTTGGGTCCCGGCCGTGCTGCAAAACACGCTTCTGAAGGTGCAGTGGCGTTAGGTGTATAACGAGCAGTCACGTTTTCGGCAAAAGTTCCCGATGCGCCTTTTTGCGCTTGCGATAGCAGAATTGTGTAACTTAAGAAAAATAGAGGTGATTAAGCAAACGTGTTCAGAGTTGCAGTGGCATTGAAGCGCCTAATTTGTCTTGAGTGCTTTTTAGCTCTCAGCTAAGCGTTTACACTGTCTTTCGCTGTAGCGTAGTCTCACTACTGTGGTTCTGTCTGTCTGTGAGCCTTGAGGCTATGACTGTGAGACAGAAATGCTTGGTGAGCTCCTTGTGAAGAGAAACTCCTGGGATTTGTGGAAATCCTGTAGTGACTACTACGATAAGAGATGGATCAGGTTCTAGGTGAACTGTGGTTTTGCAGATGGAAAGAATCTGGCTCAAGCTCATGATTCACACACGGTGCAAGTCCTGTTGCAAAGCAAAACGCTGATGTGTTCTTGTTTCCTTTGCAAGGATGTCTCTTAATGAATATAGAATTTCACAGATCTTAACATCTCTGACAAGGACTGAGGTAAAGAGCCTGTTGTAGCGTAGGCAGTGGTGAGATGCATCTTCTTTTGGAGCTAAAGTCTGCTCCACCAACTCTGGGATGTCTGCAGAGATTTCAGGGGGAAAAGCAGCATGTTCTCAGTCTTCCAACAGCTTCAGTCTGCAGTCCTGTCCTGGGGCTCACTGACCCTTCATCCTTAAAGGATTGTGCCATTTTCTTCATGAACACTGGAAATCAAGTAGTTTCCCTCCCAGGCATGTAGCAATATAATATGAATTGTCAGCATCTGGGATACAATTCTTTGATTTCTTCACAGCCTTCAGTCTTGCTTTGTCAGGGTCTGTAACTTAGATCTTGAAGTGATTTTTAGCTTATGTAACGGTGTGCCAGTCAAAAACAAAATAAACTTCTCCATAGCTATGCCGGCTTTTGATGGTGTGTGGCCTGAGTTAAAATGGTTTAAAAATTCACCAGGACTAATTCTGCAATGACCTACATGAGATGCAGCTTGGGTTTAATTTTATTGTTTTTTTAATAACGTGCATCAGAGGTGCTGCTATCTCATGTACTGTTGCAGCTATCTTCCCTATGAGAGATGGTCCTTAATGAAGGAAAGGCTTTTTGTTTCTTCACGTTGGTACCTGAAGTCTCTGCTGTGCCTTTTGCTAGGCTGGTAGTGCAATCCTGTATGAAAGGGTGTTCTGGGGCTTGAGCTCTGAAGATGGGATTAACTATATTCACTCACGTGAAGGCTTTTCCTCCCTTAGACCACAGTGTGACCATTAAACCATTACACTTAACGTGTTGGTGTTTCCTAAAGGTCAGCTAGATGGCTGCTCGCTGTTGTGAGTGTCCCATGTGCATGGCAATGGTATGAACACGTGTGGTATTTTTAATTGACCCCACGGATCCTGGCTTGGCTGGTTTTGACCCATCGAGAGTAATGGAGGAGAAGTGAAAGCGTTACCATCTTTAATAGGAATGGCTGCCCAAGCCCGACAAAAGCTTTGGGAGCAGGTGACACATGCAGCACCGCAGCCACACGCTGACTGCGTGACGAGCTTGGAGACCAACTGCAACTCTCCAGCTTCTTCCACTGAAATGGTTTCTCTGGAAAAAACCGTTACAGCAGTAGCTCACCACCACCCATGTTCTTGCACAACAGAACTGCACCTAACACAAGGTGCAGTGGGAGACGAGCTTTTTTTCTGCCTGCGTTTTAACAGCAAGAATTGAGTGTAAATGTGTGTAGCAGTCTGCAGGGGGAGGGTTTGAAGGACCAGCTGGCCAGGCGTACCGATGGAGAATCGCATCCCTAGCTGCTTGGCACTGCTGGAGCTTTCTGCCTGCTTGTGTCTCCAGGCTGTGCCAATTTTGTGATGTTTCCCTAGACTATTTCAGTCTAAACATTTTGGGTTAACACAGATCTGCTGTTTAAACAGCTCAAATTCACCTGCTTGTTTTGATGGAACAGGATGAGGACAAGTTAAGTGTTTCGGAGAGAAGATCTGAAAAGGCAGCAGGCTCTGGTAGGAAAGCTGGGAGATAGCAGCCAGGGCACGAGTCTGCTCCCCAGACCAGCTGGGTCCTGGGGGTCTGTCCGAGGCGCAGCAGGTTGAGCGCTCCAGGACGTCGTCTCCAGGAGAAGCACCCACGCTTGCCTGGGGCAATGCGCAGAAGTTGCAGTAGATGTTTTTATTCTGGAGTTTTTCTCAAGCAGGGCTGTGCTGCAGGGCAGCGCGTTAGGCACGGTGTGCTGGTGTCAGGGTGGGCTCTGAGGGGCTCTCCCTACTTCAGGGTCACTTTTCTGAAGCAGGTACTTCACGTCGTTCTTGCAGAAAGTTAACACAAGTCGTGCTTTGGCATGGGGGTGCATCAGGGACTCACTTATTGGAAAGCTCTTGACTTTCCACTGAGGACTCCCCTGGGTTCACCTGCATGACCTCATTTCATAGAATCAGTGAATCGTTTAGGTTGGAAAAGACTTTTAAGATCATCCAGTCCAACCATTAACCTACACTACCAAGTCCACCACTAAACCAATTATGGGTAGAGTAGCAATTTCATGTTTCCTGGCTTGGTGGCTGGATTATTTATAATTAAAGTAAAAACTAGGAATCATTAAGGTTGGAAAGGCTCTCTAAGATCATCACTCCAACCATCAACCCAACACCCCCATGCCCACTAAACCATGTCCCAAAGTGCCACCTCTGCCTGTTTTTTGAACCCCTTCAGGGATGGGGACTCCCCCACCTCTCTGGGCAGCCTGTTCCAATGCTTGACTACCCTTTCCGTGAAGAAATTTTTCCTAATATCCAATCTAAACTTCCCCTGGCACAGCTTGAGCCCATTTCCTCTTGTCTTATTGTTATCTACTTGGGAGAAGAGCCCAACACCCACCTCACTACAACCTCCTTTCAGGTAGTTGTAGAGAGTGATAAGGTCTCCCCTTAGCCTCCTCTTCTCCAAATGAAACAACCCCAGTTCCCTCAGCCGTTACTCATAAGACCTATGCTCCATTTAACCTTCTTCATAAATTTTAAATGGGTTTTCCAGCCTGGGACTGCAGTGAAGAAGGTGGAGCTGGTCTCTTGGACACAGACTTGCCATGCAGGTAAACAGCCGTGGTGCTGAGCAAGGGCCGGGTCGGGTGAGGGCGTCAGCTTCCTGACGCTTCTCACCCTTCACTTAAAGTCCGGTTCATCTTTTTTTGCCCCATTTCTTTCCCCGAGCGCTGCGCTGTGGTTTCTTAGCAGTTTCCCAGTGCATGACTCGGATAAGGAGGGGTTTCTGCCTTGCATTGTAAAGCAACTTAGGGACCCTCCTGTACCTTGTAGAGCAGAGCAAGAGGAGGCGCAGAGAATCCACCTTGCCGAGGCTGCCTTCGCAGTGAAGGCAGCTTGGGCAAGAAATGTCCTCTCTGCACCATTTCATGGCGATCTGAGCTGGAAATGGGAGGGAAGGTCCTTTTCTGAGGGAGCATGAGCACTATCTAATGTGAACAATCACTGAACAATGAGGTTACTTAAAATACAGATCAGTAAAGCACACCTACAGCTGCTGATCCACCCGCTAATTAGCAGTAAATGCAATTCATAATTGCATCACAACAGACTCTTTTAAATGTCTATGTCCGTGTGGTAATTACGGATGGTAAAAGGAAGAGTGCTGTGGAAGGGCATTACAAGCTCTCCTGTGAGCAGCCTGTGCTGCAGAACTCGACAGAACGAATCCCATTTTGTATTGGGGAGGGAAATTGCTTTCACGGCATCGGTATCGCCCCGTGGGCTGCAGTGGTCTCGGGGTGTTCACGCTGTGTAGTAATGTGTACCGAGTTTTATTCTACGCAGAGCAAAAGGGACGGTGAAAATGATTTGGGCGGTGGTTTTATGCTATGAAGGGGTACTTGGTATGCCTGTCTCCCCCTCTTGCATGGCTGTTTTTAGACACAAGTCTGACTATAAAACAGCAAAACCGAGTGTTTCACGTTGGACAAGACAACATGAAAAGTGTTCGTGTTGCACAAGCCTGCAAGCCGTTGATAGCACGGCTGATGGAGTAGCATGGCAGAGAAGCAAGAACCGAGTTACTCGATGTCGATGCTGAATGTCATTGTGAAACCTAGCTTTTGTATTAACCTGCATGATTGCAATTAATGGCAGTCAGGCACCTGGTGTGAAACTCCACCCTGAGATGGTATTTGATTTGACAGCCAGACCTGGACTGCAGAACCTGCTGAAAGAGGTTCTTCCGCCTGGATTCAAACTCCCATGTGGGCTCTCCCCCACCCTCCCTGCTTTTAGCTGCTCCTGCTTCGGGGATATCGTGTGTCTCCCGCAGTTTCGGCTCATCCTTTCATGTCCGCTGTTCCTCCCTAGCTGCTCGGAGGTGACTGCAGCGGGGGAATGCTTGTCGTTCTCCCTCTAATTGGAAATGGAGACATCACAGCTTGCTGAGGTCTCTGTTCATTAATCTGTGGACCTGATGGTTGAGTTTTCTTTTAATAACTTACTTTGCTTAGTGCAGCACTCTGACACCTTGGGTGGCGGACAGCACATAAGTTACATTCCTAAGAGCAATTCAGGTCAGCGATGTGTATGAAGCAAGCTTGGTACGACTGCCTTCAGTGCTGTTACTGCTCCTTGGAAAGGTGAGGGAAATGAAATGCCTTTGTGTGGCACTTGGGATCCAAATTCAGTCCACAGCTTGTGCCTGGCAAGCGGTCTTGCCTGCCTGGTAAACTTTGGGAACGCTCTATTGAACAAAGTGAATACCGCTTTTTAAAATTACATGTACAACTCAGAGACTAATGTTCTAGTCTCTGAAGAAAGTGCCTCTAAACATCCAGACAATTCCTGGTTTCTGGGAGCTTGAAATGCCTTCCCCCCCCCCCCACTTCCACCCACCCTCCCTCCCGGCAGAAAATCACAGAATAGATGCAGAAAATCACAGATCAGTGCTGACATCTTGTATGTTACTTTCCACCCAATTTCTCTCCCGTTATGAAGCCAGATTTTTTTTTTTTAAGAAGCGGCTCAGATGCCGAATTGATCTTGCTTTTTCAAATAAATGTTGGCTGGCATCAGCTCTTCACTGGTTCTGAGTGAGCTTTCTGTTAGGGGGCTGATTTAAAAAAAAACAAACCAAAACAGCCAACAACCAAAGAGGAAAAACCCATCAACCACCACTGTGTGAAATCTGGAGTCCTGTGAGTGAGAGAAACCTGTACAGAGCTGGAAGGGTCATGCATTTTAGGTAAAGTCTGAAATGGCCACAATTAGCTTTGAAAAGCCTTTTTTTCCTGCTGGTTAGCACAGTGGTGCTTTCTTGCCACTTCAGCTTCCCGGTAAACCAGAGTCCTAGGCTGGTTTTCCTCTTCTTTCATCATGTGGTTAAAGAGTGCGCTTCTCGCATGTGATCTAGATCCTCTACCGAAATACTCTCTGGCTTCCCTTGTGCTGCTAGCATGGTCTGTGTTGCTCTTCTCTTCCCTATTATTCAGTGATCTTCCATTTCATTTGTGCTCAGACTGAAAAATTGGGGTCTGTCTGTCCTGCAGTGTTGCACAGTGACAGCCTGTCCCCAGCCCAGCTGGCCTCAGGCTGCTTGGGAGCCCGTGGCTGGGGCTCCCCGTGCGTTTGACGCTTCCTGGGGTCTGAAATGTCACCCTAGGAAGCACTACAGGGATGCACGTAGAGCTCCACTAAACAACTCATTTTTTTTTGTGGTTTTTTTTTTTTTTTTCCCTGTCCTGAATCTGCTCTTCCCCATGTTGACAGGAATCTGCTTTTTCACATCTGGGTCTGTATCCTTGGTGGCTATTTGTGGGGTATAGAAGATATGTTATTAGCTCTTTGTCCTATGTGCAAAATGGCTTTCCCCTAAAATTCCTTTCCCAATCTCTTAGCCTCAGGAGATGGGACTCTTGGCTGAACTTTCTGCGTGGCCCACAGGGTATTGTCTTCTCTGCAGGCACGTCATACAGGCTCGTCTGAAGTTGACTAAAAGGTCTTTTGTGATCCCAGAAGGCTTGCAAACTCCAGAACATTTGACTTAGAGGCTCAAAAATAAGACGCACAAGTGCAATTTGTAACACGGCACCTCAGCCTGCGGTATGCGGTGTTTGGCAGGACTGCATCGTAGGACTGTAGCTCTGTTCTCGATATTGCGTGTTTTCGCAGAGTTCTGCGACGCAGCTTGGGTGCTCCTGTCTTTTGCAGTGCTAAAGCCAAGGGATTCTCGGTCTGTAAATTAAGACCATGAAGCAGGCCACCAGCTGGCTTCACTTAGGTTGTGTGTGCTCTGATTTTTCTTTTTTTGCAGGCATTGCTAGATTCTGCTGATTGTAAGTGTTCCCTTATGTTTCATCAAATACCCAGAAAACAGCAACACCAGGCAAGCCAGAATTGGCAGTCACCAGCTTAGCGTTTTGTGCTCTGGTTGTTCTTCACAAGTTGTTTCTTTATGACCTTTTTTTTTTTTTGTTACAGCAAGTTGGGGGTTTTTTTGTGTCCCTTCCCGCCTCCATGTCCTTCTTGTGGTGTTCTCCAGAGACTTCGAGTACAGTAGGTGGAGCGCAGGCCTGTATTGTGTTGCTTTCCTGTGTAGTTGTTGCTCTTGGCCAGTGTTGCTGGCCTTATTTATAGAGGGAAAAATCAGAGAGGCTAAGTTCTAGCTCATACAGCTGTTGTAATGGGTCTGGTAATGTCATTGTGTGTAGACAGTCATGAAAGTCGGCTCTGCAGTCTGGAAGGTATTTGTGTTCATGTAATTACTTGTGTCTAGCACCAGTTGCTTCCAACTGAAGATGAGAAACTGCAGCAAAGTGATTTGTGTTCCTTGGGCGAAGCTGTGACTTAAACTAATCCTGGTTTCATTAGAAAGCCTCTTACCGGTTACCCTTTGCACTGTTAACATCAGAAACCCTACTCTCGTCTCCCCAAGCTAATGTGAAATGCTGACGGGTTACGTGAAGGCATGGAGTCTTGCTACCTTCTTTGCATGAATGTGTGCCACCGGTTCCCAATGTGCAAGGGGCAGGCAGGTGGGAGATGGCAGCTGTTCTCTGCAGCGCAAAGGTAACTTCTTTATTCTTTTCTGTGCAGCTGAAGAGGTGGATCACCCCCCAACTGATGCCAGCATGGGGGTAGACGTTTTGGAATCGGGTGACACCACACCTCCTACAAAGAGAAAAAGCAAGTTTTCAAGCTTTGGCAAGATCTTCAAACCCTGGAAGTGGAGGAAAAAGAAAAGCAGTGACAAATTTAAGGAGACTTCGGAAGGTAGAGTAATCGGGGCTGGGTGGGAGTCCCTTCCTCCACTTGGGAAACCTGCCATTAGCCATGTGGCTAGTGAGAAGGGCTTGCTGACACGCTCAAGAACCAAAATGTGACTTTGGTGATGGGCTGGCACCTGCAATCTCTCCAGAAACACCTTGCCATGGAGCAGTAGTTTCAGACAAACAAATTCCTTTCTTGCAAAGAACCTCCCCAAGCAGCTGTGGGGAGGGAGGGTTTGCTCCATGATCACCAATCTAGTGTGAAGTGCAGGCCTGAACGTGCAGTCCCTCCTCCTTCCTCTTAATCCATGTAAAAACAGTGAAATTTGAAGCCCTTTTATTTCCTCCAGAGGATCCCTTTTAAAAAAAAAAAAAAAAATCATCTTGAACTTCTAGCTTGCCCTGTTTTCTGAGTGCTTTTTTTCGATTTAATATCAGTTTTAGAACGAAAGATTTCTATGCGAAAGCCAAGAGAGGAGCTGGTAAAAAGAGGGGTTCTGTTGGAAGACCCTGAGCAGGGTGAGTCTGCAAATGAACTTCTGTCTGTGTTCTGTGTAGCTGACTTCCTCTGGCTAAACTTCACCCTTGCAGCCGTTCTTTTTCGGGAGACAAATTTAAGGGCTCTTTGCTAATGTGGTTCCTGTCTGTCTTGCTCTTTTCACTATGCTCGCTCGTCTCTGACTTTTGCACCTGGCAAGGGAGGCAGCCTGTTTGGTTAGGAAGATGTTGCTAAGAAAGCGCAATGCCTGTCTTGGACGTCTTCCTGCCTGCTGCCAGCGGGGAGGGAAGGGGTGTTCTGTGTGTCACTTCCTATCCTGTCCCTCTTGTACATGTCCCGTTCCAGCCGCCTTGTCTTGTCCTGCTAAGCTCTTCCATCACACTTGCGCTCACCGTCTCCGGCTTGTTCGGATCACGCTCCAGACTGCACTCTAACTACTGCAGGAGAGCCGCTGACCTCGGAGCTCAGGTTCGAAGGCCTTAGGCTTGGAAAAAGACACCATCTGATGATTTTTGAGCTGCCTGGGTAGGGGCATTTCCTTAAAGCATTATAGACAAGATGCTTCATGGTATGGTGCCATAGTTAGTCACAGCTAAGCTTATTGAAGCTTGCCCTGCTGTCAAAGAAGTCTTATCCCCTTTTCTGTCATCCCTGATGCCTCCGAGTCGGGGTCATCCTGCTAAAATAACTTTTTCAGGCGGATCAGTTCACCGTCTAGTCACCTGGCTGCGTGTTGGGTGATGTGGGTACAAGGGAGAGGGCAGGAACGTGGTGGGAGAGCAGCCCGCCTGTCTGGGTGGCAGCGCGGTCTTTGGCTTAGAGCAACATATAATTGCACCTCAAAAAACGTACTGCAGAGGCAGCCTTAACCTAATGCAAATTTCAGGGTTCTTCTAAGAAAGATGCAAAGTGGAAAAGTGGAGGCGAAAAAGTGGTTTTCAGACCAAACCACTGAAAGCAGATCTGAGAGGAAAAGCGTTAGCATGGTTGTTTGCAGCTACACTGCAATGAAAGCCATCTACAACTACCTGAGGGTGTAAATGCTGGGCTGGAGGAAGAGTTCACTGGGGTACAACAGTGTATGAGGTCATGGGATGAAACTGTGGAGGAGAGATGGAAGCCTTTGGGTAACAAACTTCCAACTAGAGATGACAGGGGAGAGATCTTCCAAACTGTAAGGGTGTAACAGAAGTGTGGCTAAGAGATGGAATTATTTTCTGCTTTGAGTCATCTGATCTGGCTTAAGAAACAGAAGATGGCTATAATCTGGACAAAGTGCAAATCCAAGGTATGAGGCAGCAGTCAGTGTTGTCGGGAGGGTTAGATTACAAAGCGCATTATCTTAATCCCTTCTGTGAGTTTAAGACACTTGGGCAGTCATAAGACGGTGGTGATAGGTTATTGTATTTGCTTGCCATTTTAACACCCACTCTTTCAAGGTCAGTTAACTTTCTTGGGCAAGTTCTTAGGGGAGAAAATGCTGGAACCCCTTTGAGACGAGTGAGCGAGGAGGTAGGGAAGAGGCATAGTGGAGGCTTTCAAACCCGGTGTGGCTGGGAGAGGAGGCCCTGCTGCTCTCTGGGCTGACGGTCAGCAGGTTGTGCTGGGCTCACAGTAAGGACAGAAGACAGCGTTGGGCTCTCTTGACCTTGAAGGAGGTCACTGGAACTGAAGTCGAGAGTAAGGTGGTGTCAGAAGGCCATGAGGAGCGTTCTCTGCCAGAGAAGGGCATGCAAGGTTTAAACGGTAAGGAAAGCTAGATCATACTGTTCCCGTCTCCCTTGCTGTAAACTTCAGCTAGCCAGAGGCAATTGCTGCTATAAAAAGCTCCGGCTCATCTCTTGAGTTTCAGCCCGGGCTGGGGAGGAAACTCCCTCTTGTTGCTATCTGTACTTCCTGCGTTTCGGGGAAGGGCAGCTAAGCAAGTGAGGCAGAGCTGTCTTCCATCTCCTCTCAGGAGCGAGGGCTATTTTTTTCAGAATAGGGAGCCTGGGGAGTTTTTGGCTTCTTGGCATGCTTGCTTTCAGCTTTCCCAGGTTCGGGAAGGGGAGGTAATACCTTGGGGCGGGGAGAGGAGAGGTGAAGAGGGCAGTGGAATAAATCCTCAAAAATCAGAGCAAGAGAGCATGCTGGGGTCTGACACCTGGGGGGGCCATGATGCCATATGCTGCAATTGCTTGAGAGATGGTAGCCTGAAAATGTTAAGGACTTTTAATCAAATTGCTGATGTATCTATTTATTTTTCTTGAGTTTGAAAGCAGTCAAAATGGGCAGTTCCCCATTAGAGTGGATGCTAAGTCTGGTTTTGGGAATGAGGAGTTTGTCCTGTCAGGGCAATGAGAGGCAGAGAATGGCTGAGTATTTCCTCACTGGGACTAGGGCTTTAAGTGCTCTCAAAGGCATGGGCTGAAAAGAGGATGGGTGGGGTTGGTTTTTTTTTTTTTTTTTTTTTTTTTGCAAAAGAGGTCTTGCTTCTAACATCTGCAAAACTCCATCTGTAAAAGCAGAAATAGTCAAGATGAACTACATCAGATTCTGGAGATGAATCATTACATCTGATTAAAACAAAGGTAAAAATGTGAGGAAATATGCCTTGCTGTGGGATGTTTTGGGTAGAGCAGTGACTTTTTTTGTGCCAAATTAGGGTAGAAACAGAAGGAAAATAGAGGTGCTTCAACTAATTTTAAGACTTTTATCAAAATCTGTTATTGCATGTCCAGGAGATTACTTGGCTAGTGTTGGATTTTGTATTGCAGCAGAGAATTTGTGAATGCTCTGTAATGGTGAGTAGATACAGAAGCTGCTGGAGGTTTAACTGTGATTGCAACTTCCCTGGGCTGTGGCACAGCATCGGGCTACTAGTTTTAAAGGCAGTAGCATTGTTTCTAAACAAGGTGGTAGATTAAAGAGGCTGCTGAAGAAGAAAAACACTTGTGGGATACAGTGCTGTACTGTTTTGTTTGTTGATAATGAAATCAAGGGTGCTCAGCTTCAGCTGGCCGGTGTTGCTGTGCTCTCCTCTGCAGAAGGTAGACTGAAGACCAGCTGTTTCAGAAGCCAGAGAGAAGTTGGTGCGGATGGATGGTGGTTCAGTCAGCTCAGCCATGTCTCCTCCGTCTCGTGCTTTCTGAGCGTTTTCTGTTTGCTTCTCTCCCCTCCCGTCCCCTTGCAGATGGTGAAGAACCAGACAAGCTGAACCCACCTGCACTGAAGAATGGCCACACAGTCCCAATCGGTGGTCCTGGGGTTTGTAACCTGGCCAGCCAGGAGGAAGAGGCCACGAAGCCATCCAGCCTTAGGAAGCCTGTTCCAGCTGAGGAACCAAAGAAAAGGCAGGGTAAGAAACCAGATGTGTACAAAATCGGTCACTTCAGATTCTCCCAGGACCAGTTTTGAATTCTCCTGTGATTCTTCCCGCCGTGCTCTGAGCCCTCCAGTCTCTTAAACTGAGCTGTCTCACTTTGCAGGCTCATCCAGCAGCCACTCTGGGCCCGAACTGGAACCACCTCAGGAGCTGTATGTTCCCAGACAGCCTCTGCTTCCTCCCAAAAGACCTCCCTCCACTTCACAGGAGGCAAACGAAGCACAGGCAAAGGATCCAACGCCTGCCAGCAGCACTGCAAAAACTGCACCCTCCACCACAGCCCCTGTTGCGGCAGTCAGTTCCACAGTTGCCCCTTCCCCAGCCCCCAGGACTCTGCCCCCTGCTCTCGCCAGTGCCAACACTACTGCTCCCACGAGTACAACCAGCACAGCTCCTGCCAAACAGCCTCCCGTCCCTCCTCCCAAACCTGTCAACAGAAATAGCAACTCAGTAATAGGTAAGTGCCCCCATAAGCTCGTTTTTGTACCCTGGGATGTTCTGGAGCCTGTGCTCTGAGAGTCTCTTCCCTTCATAAGGGAAGAATTTTCGTATGATGTAGCAGATGTTGTCTCATGAATGTCTGACCATCGTTCCTGAACACAGTCCAGTTTGGACTCAGAAGATCTGCCAGTGCTTAGCCAGGGCACACATGTGCTGAGAACAGTGTAGTTACTGGAGTCTTCTGCCGTGAGCCATCCAATCTGTCAGACGTTGGTGTGTCCAACAGCTACCTGCAGGAGGGAATCCCTGCCTGCTTTTGGCAGGAGTGGGGGTGGTGCAAGGAGGGGGAAGGCATTTCTCTGTGAATGGTAAGACTGTGTCTTTGAATGTTGATGCCTCACTGAGGGCTGGGATTCAGCTGTGGACAGACAGGATTGGTGGATGGTGTATGAGATTTTTGCTTTGTGAGACTATGGTCGGTGAGAATTGATGCTTTCAGCTGGTCTTTAGAAAAAAAAAAAAAAAACAGCACCAAACCCCATAAAACCACCAAAAAACCCCCTAAAAAATCCACATCACACCAAACAGTGTCTGTTATGGCTGTCACTGCTGGGCCATGTGATTTCCACTTAGTGCAGATAGGCCAGGAGCTGGCAGGGATAATTCAGACTTCCCCTGGTTATACTCGGGCACCTTCTCTAAGGGCTGTGGCTAGGGTATTGCCATATTAGTCTTGTCTCATGGATAACTCAGCCCAACTGTAATTTGAGCTGAATCTTCCCATTTAAAGAATTAAACGTCTTTATCTCTGGAACTTTTCTAAGCAGAAGATCTGGGGAGAGTTTCTTAAAGGTGAACAAGTCCCTGCTCTCTTTAGGATTTTTAGAGGTCTTAAAGATGCAACACTGCTGAAGTGAGACAACTTCCATCCAGTCGACGGCCTGTTCGTATTTCACAGACCACATACTAGTCTTTGGACTGGATTAGCAGAGGCTAGTGCAGATCAGGAGGGAGGTTCCCGGGAAGATCAATCAGACAGGTCTGCACTGTTATCACAGAAACTGGAGGCGTTACCCCGGTGTGGTTTGGGAGGCAGTGGTAGAAGCTTAGATCGTGTGCAGGTTACCATCTTGAAGGAGCCTGGGCCACTGCTTTTAGTACAAACTGCATCACTCTCTTCTGCTTGGGGCTTCTCCTTGCTCTAGCAGGTTTTGCAAACAACCTCAATGTGGTATTAAACGCTCCTGTATGCCAGACCAGCTTGATTAGTCTGACCGTGCCTGAGCACTTGATGAAATACTTTCTTGTTTTCTTTAAGCTGCTTGCACACATCACAGATGGTATTTGAAATGCCTCGGCGCTAGTTGCAGGAGGTACTTGTGGAACAAAAAAAATGTGGCTGGACACAGCAGTCTGTTAAGCGTGTGTTCAGACCCAGCCTGCCTCTCTCCCCAACAATACGGGGCTGGGCTCAGTGCACCTGCAGCTACAGGGGTGTGGAGGAGAGGAGAGCAGCCAGCCCCTCTTTTGTCTCCTGGATGAGATGCGGAGAGAGGCTTTGCAGCTCTCTGCAGGGCCGTGCGTCCCGCACCACAGAGCTGTACCTGCAGCACGTGTGCAGTCGTTGCTGTGCGAGCCTTGTTTTGTTGCTGTAGATAAACGGCAGCAGTGGAATTGGCTTCACAAGCTCTCCACAGGTCTTTGATGCATGCTCTGACTCGGGCATGTGTGTGCTTTTGTGCTGCTGTTATAACCTAAGGCAGGGGAGGACTGTTAATGCGCAGATCACCCCTTTGTTCCCTCGTGAAGGTGTTCCCTTACGTTCATTCTCTGAGCAGTCCTGGTGTGTCTGATGAGGTAGCTGCAAATGAGGCTCCGGAAACACTTGCTTTTGGGGAGCAGGAATTTAGTCAGCGTCAGCTTGAAAAAGCAAGCGGGGCAAACAGTGCTGTCCCGCTGGCGGGGAGCTTGGCGGCAGCGCTGGTGCCTGGTGCCCCTGATAGGTTTCAGGAGCCACGGTGACCGTAGCCTGTGCTAGAGCACCAGATCCGGCCGCGGCGGCACAGTCGCAAGAGGTGGTGCCAAGTTGTTGCGCTGGGTTTATCGCACTGAAGGGAGACGGGCTGGCTCGGGAGGATGCTCTGAGCAGCACCCAACCCTTTTCTGTCTCCTCTCCGTTCTGCCAGCTACTTGGTCCCTTTCAAAACCTGTCTATCATTACCCAGAGGTGACTGGAGCCTGGTCCTGCCAGGCTTGGAGCACTGCTGAGGAGATACTGGAATCCCTCTGGGCTGAAGTTGATGGGAGCTGAGGGCACTCAGTGTTTTGCACAATCTGGCCTTTAATCTACAAGGGGAAAGTCTGAAAATGCTAAACATCCCAAAAATGTGCCCACCTCTCTCCAGTTCTGCAGCCTTATCTCCGTGAAACGCTCCCCGCTGGCAGCACCCTCTTGTGGTGTCTGGGACTGCGGATTCCTCACGGCTCCGTGCTGGGGCCGCTGCTGTGTGACCGTCACCCGCTCCCGGTGAAACGTGCAGTAACTCTGACCCTCTTCAGGCGGGTGGGCAAAACCTTTCCAAGCCCATGAAGCCATCGATGTGTGAATGTTAAAGGCTACAAACTTTGAAAGCACGAGCAGTCTTTGCTGGTGCAGCTCCTTCCCTAGGAACCAAAGGGTGTTCTAGGAACCTGAGATTACCAGCTGCAGGCATTTTCCATGATATGACATGGTCTCCATTCCTCCTTCTCTCCCACACAGCAGACAAACTCTGTGTAGACTCAAGGTTCTCAAATATTTTTTGAAATTTTGCTAGTCATTGTGTAGTTGCGGAGAAGCTTTGTGGGGCTTAAGGAACAGCATGCGGAGGGAGTAGAGCAGAACCTCATCCTCAGAGGCAGGAGCTGCTGGCAGCAAGGTGTTCTTGGGCTGGGTCTGGCAGGTGAATGGAAATGGGGAGAGCACATTGCTGCTTGCAGTTCTGCTGACTTTTGCTTTTGAGTGAGACTTCCCAAAAAGTTTTTTAATGCGCAGGGGAGCCATTAACACAACTGGAGTCTGGGGTGTTCTGGATGTCTTGGATTCCTTTGCAAACCAATGCTGTAAATATAGCCATAAAGTGCCCTACATACCTGCATTCCTTGGCTGAGGCAGCGTGCTGATCTGGGTGAGCTCCATCTGCTGTCACTTGAGGGCTGGTGCTGTTTCTCCCTCTCCAAAGCAGCAGGATGCACAGACCTCTCCCAGCCTGCTTGTTTCTGGCTGCTCTCCCAAGTCTTACCTTTGCTGCAGGAAGGACAAACTGGAGGCTTGCAACCTGGTTATTTCTGGCACCGTGTTCTAGCAGAAAAGCAGCAGAGATTGCGTGGTCCAAGGCCCCGAGTGCTTTGCCATGCTTATTCCATACTGGTGAAGGATATCTGGAAAATGCCCTGTTAAATATAGTGGCTTTTGTGGTTTTTATTTTCAGCTGAACTTTCTCAAGCAATGAACAGTGGTACAGGCTTGTCCAAGCCTTCCCCTCCTCTCCCACCAAAGAGAGGCCTCCTGCCTAACAACACGTCAGAGGCAGCTATTGCTTCCAAGCCCCCCAACGACAGGACAGTGACAGCTAACCGCCCCGCACCGATACATGCCACCTCTGCTCACCCGCCACCCTCGCCTTCGCCGCCGCTGCCCGCGCACATACCCCCCGAACCTCCGCGCATGCCCTTGCCTGCCTCCACCCCTGTCTCGGACCCTCCGCGCTCCCTGGACCTACCCAAAGAGACTCTTCCTCCTCCTCCTCCTGAAGAATTCAGATCCTTGGAAGTGTCGAAGCAAGGGTTTGGCGAACCTCACGTGCTGCCTCGTCTGCCCCAAATCCCATTGCACATCCGTATCCAGCAGGCTCTGGCCAGTCCTCTGCCTGTCACCCCGCCTGCGGAGGGGTCGCACAGGGCTCACTCGCTGCTCTTCGAGAACGATGGCTCTGGAGAAGACAACGGCACCCTGGGCAGGACGAGGTCCCTGCCTGTCACCATCGAGATGCTGAAAGTGTGAGTACCTCCTGTACCCGTATGCAGGAAACACCTAGCAGCGGTCACGCCGGGCTCCGGCATGTTGGTGTTGTACTCCTCGCTTCTGCGAGGCTGTGATGGTGAGGAGGGTTGCGGGCAGGGCTGGTTTCTTTGTTGTTTTTTGCAACAGCCTAGAAACCATTTTGCCTGTTGGCTGAATCTGTGTTTCAGTGCCTCTTCCCCATGAAATTAACCCACGTTCTGGGATTTTAATTGCTCACAAAGGGAAATGGGTTCCAGACTACAAATGCAGGCTGATGCCAGGAATCCAGGCCTGGCCTGTCTTTAATTGCACCAAGACAAAACAAGGTCCTGGATTTCATTCATTTGTGGCCTTCCTTAGCCTTTCATTTTGCAAAACAGAAGTGGGAAAAGGACTGTCTTGTATTATAAAGAGTTGAAACTGCAAGGCCCAAAGGAGAGGGGCGAGAGGGCTGTTTGGTTCTGCGCAGAGCCTGCCTCTGGCACTTCCTCTGCCAGAGCTCCCCGGGCTTTGGAGAGAGGGGACAGTGCAGGACCGTGGGGCAGCTCTTGCATCTCTGGTGCCTGGGCTACCCGCAGAGCTGCCTTCCATGGGCTGAGGAGAGCTAACGAGGTGTTGACCTCAGGGGTATTTCCCAGCCCCTGTGGCATGTGTTAAGAGATGTAATAGTGTGCTTCTCGTTAGTCCAGACGATGAGGAAGAGGAAGAAGATGACCAGGAAGAGGAGCAGAGTTCGGGCCCTCGTGTGTATATTGGAGATGTGCCATCTGTCACAGTCATCCCAAAACTGGTACCCCAGGTCCTGCCAGAGGAGCAGGAAGGAGATGAAGGGATGAGCGACTCTGACTCGGAGGGGCCCATCCTGTACAAAGACGATGAGGATGAGGAAGAAGATGAAAGTCATAACAGTAAGGCTTTGACATTGCAGCTGGCTTTTTTTTTTTTTTTTTCCCCTCTGCTGAACTCGTGCCTGGCTGTATGGAGATCTGGATCAAAGAGCTGGTTCACACAGTGCTTCAAAGCAGCTGGTTCTTGGTTTCGTGATGTACCACATGTCCTCTTCCTCACTTTTTCAAAGGCTCTACAGCCAAACCTGTGTGCTCATCTGCTGAGATGCACCCCCTCCTGTTGCAGATGGCTCCTGCAACAGCTTGCGCCGTCCCACCCCTTCAGGTGGGACAGCATTAGGTGAGCGTGTGGGCATCACGCAGAAATGCTGGCTGTTGCTGTAGTGACTAGCTCCGGCTAGCTCTGGAGCTGTAGTGCAGAGCTCGGAAAGCAAACTCCAGGGGAGAGCACAACTGCCAGGGGCACGCGGCTCACATCGCTGCGCTCAGGCTCTGCGGTCTGCAGTTGCATCCCGTTGCTCTTCCTCCCCACAGGCACGCTGGCTAACAAAGTGAAGAGGAAAGACACGCTAGCTATAAAGCTGGGGAACACAACCACGCCGCAGGAGGAGAAGATTGTCTTCCCTCGGAAGAGCAAGGAGGAGTGGAACGAAATTCGGCACCAGATTGGGACGACGCTGATCAGGTACGAAGAATGGAGGCGGGTGTTCCGTTTGAGCCGCTGGCGCAGCGTGTGAGGGGTGGGATTGGGCAACACTGTCGCCTTGTCTCAGCAGCCTGCGCTGGAATATGATGGGTGGTTGGGCACTGCTGCGGGATCAGGGCTGGGAGGCTACGTGTTGCTTTTCCCCCTCTGTTTAAAAGCTGAAATTTCCTCCTGGAGTTGAGCAATGTCCCCTGACAGACCCCTGTTTCCAGATGTTAAATGGGCTGTGAGGGGAAAATCTCAAGGACTACAGAAACGTTACTGCCGTAAAATATGGATGGCGTATAAAGACGTGGACAGACGGAGGCTGAGTGCTGATGCATTGGGTGGTGGATTAAGCTGGGGCTGCTGATAGTCCAGGCTCTGCCATCTCCTTGAGTTCCCTGCGAAGTTCCCTCTGAGCTTTTGAGAGGCCGTAGCGCTTTCCAAACCTTTGCCTGTGGGTGAATGGCTTTTTGAGTGGAGAGTGCAAAACGGGGGCAGCAGTGATCTCCACTGGTGAATGAGGGGTGTTGAGGAGGCTGTCCAGTGCACCAAAACCAAGTAGTTGTATTCTTCATCCCCTACTGATGAATGAGCAGATAAAACATTTTGCACTTGTCACACTTTTCTTTAGGCGACTGAGTCAGAGACCAACAGCAGAAGAACTGGAGCAGAGGAACATACTTCAACGTGAGTAATGCTTCTCTAGTGGTCCTAAGTTTGCCTTTAACATCTTAGTCTGGGTGTACCTGGAGTCTGCTTGAAATGTAGAGATGGAGGACTGTGCTTTGGTTATAACGCTGCAGTAAAGCAGTTCCACTAATTTTTCCCAGTGCTTGTTTACTGTCAGAAACCAGCTCTGGATAAAATCAGGCCTTAGCAGTGGTACCAAGCAATACAGTTCAGAGCATCGTGTTATAGAAAGGCTACCTGTACCCTGCCTGCCGCCTCAGGGAAAGTATGGAACTGGTTAAGACTCTGGTGTTACACAGCAAGGACTGCTAAAGGTGTTTTTGTTAGGACTGGGCTTTTATTTGTGGTCCAGACATTACAGCATTGTATTGCATGATCCAAAAAGCAGCAGTGCATTGCTCAGTCAGTGGTGTTTCTCTTGGCCGTACCTCGCTCTGCAAAAATTTTAAATAACCATCTTGAGGAAAGGGAAATGTCAGTTCAGGAAGTTTCTGTTTAAAATATTTATCTGTGCTGTTATTCTCTTTAAACTATTAGTATAATAGCTCTGGGGAGGAGCAATCTGCAAAGTGACTTGGATGTATTTTGACAATATGGCCGTTAATCTTGAACGTACAGAGGGCTGGAGAGAACGGCCCACCCGCGCTGTGTACAGGCCTGCATTGCCGCTGTCGGTCGGCGGTGCTTGGTGAGCAAGGGCATCGGGTTGGACCGCGCTCTCCGCCGGCAATAAGCGCAGACATGTCACGACGAGCTTTCAGATGTGTAGATAATGCAATACAGCTCGACACTCTCCTTTGTTCAAGTCCAGAAAGCGCTTTTCAAATGGTTTTGATGCTTACAGGAAAAATTAATTTTTTTTCCCTTGGCAGCGAAAAATGAAGCTGACCGTCAAGCTGAGAAGCGAGAGATCAAGCGCAGGCTCACCAGAAAGGTACTGCTGGCCTCCGTGCTGTGATCGCCATCTGGCAGAGCTGTCGGGGATGGTGGTGGCTATGAGCACATTGTAGGTACCTTGCTGTGGGTGAAGTCACGGGGCTATTGTGTAAGTGTCCCCAGTGCCCTCTGACAGCAGTGACTTTGGAACGTGGACTGTCACTGACGGTGAGCTGTTGGCACTGCAGCCACGTTTGTCGGTGATAGATTTGAGCTGGCATCGAGCGTAACAAGCTAGATGAGAACTAAATTTGGCACCTGGCACTTGAAAGCTTTGCTGGTGCTGGCCTGGCTGTTTTAACACAGTACTTCAGTGGCCGTGACTTCTCACACCAGGCTCCCCAAAATCCATTTCTAAAGTAACAGCAGTGTGGGAGAAGCTGAGCAGAGCAGCAGCTGCTTTTAGCTATTACATCCAAGTTACTTGTGGTTGTTACTCAAGGCTGGGAAAAACTCCCCAAGGGCCCGTGGGTATGATATGTGAGTGTTGCCATTGATGAAGTGGGAATGTGCTTGCTTGGTTTCGGGGTGTCACGCAGGGCTCAGCCTCGTAATAGCTGTTCCCAAACCCCTCGGTGTCTTCCTTCTCCTTGGCAGCGTGGCCTTGGTTCTGCCCTAGCCTGGCCTCGTGATCCAAACGAGATTACGGAGGCTGTAGGAGGGTTTGCCGATTCCCTTGCAGGCTGCGAGCAGGACCTAGCAGTATCTGTGGTTCAGGCCGGGTGAGGGAACTGGTTTTAGTTTTGCTCAGGATGCTTAGTCCTGAACTGCTTTTGTGGACAAGGCACAAACGAACTTTTTTTGCTCTTGTTGGTGTTCAGCTTAGCCAAAGGCCTACAGTGGCAGAGCTGCAGGCCAGGAAGATCCTGAGGTTTAACGAATATGTGGAAGTAACAGATGCTCAAGACTATGACCGGCGAGCGGATAAGCCATGGACAAAGCTAACACCAGCTGACAAGGTAACAGGGAGTGCCCTGTCCCCAGCTGCGGGGAGCCAGATTGGGATGTCCCATGCAAAAGGACGTGAGCCAAAGGAGATTTGCTCTGTTCCTTTTGCTTCACCTCTGCATCTTTCCCTCCGCCACCCCACCGAGCAGCACCGGTGTCCCTTCACGCACCGGTGCTGTACCCAGCCCTGCTTCCTGCCCCCTCCGCAGTGGCATGGAGCCCGAGCGGGCATGGTCTGCACACCGGCGTGGCCTCTGCCTCAGCTTCCGAGCGATGTAAGAGGATGCGAGGTGCAGGGCGTTGGTCAGAGGAGCGCGGTTCCTTGCAGGCTGAGGCAGGCCTAGGGGAGAAGCTGGCAGGGAAGCGATTTGTTCTTGTGGGGACTGCCCAGCCCTCGGCGTGGAGGAGGTGGGGCAGATTAAATTCAGCCTAGTGTGAACAGACTGTGAAAGCTGGGGTGGCTGCTGCAATCTGAGCTCCTTCCTTTACCAAAGGAGCTGTGGGACTCAGCCCTGCAGATCAAAACTGCTCTTAGCTCTTCATCACCGAAAGGTACAGACCAGCCCTGAGCAGGGGTGTTGGAGGTGCAGCACCTTCTTGCCACGTCTGAGCTCACTTGAGAATGGGAGAGAGGGTAATATATGTATGCCTTAGCAAGAGATAAAAAAAGATCTCTCCCTCTTTGTGCAGGCTGCCATCCGGAAGGAGCTGAATGAGTTTAAGAGCTGTGAAATGGAAGTCCACGAGGACAGCAAGCAGTTCACGAGGTGAGAACTCGTTACGCACTTCAGAGTTTCAGTCTTGTTGGGAGAGCTGTGCTGCAGGGGTAGTGCTGAGGTGAAACATTAAAACCTTAGAAAAATGACCTGTACAGCAGTTGGAGATTTAATGTCCCTTTCTGCCTTGGTGGTGTTGGGTGACTGGAGGAGTAGCAAACATGAAGCGGGTTGCTTTTCCTTAAACTGGGGCTTCAATCCTGGAAACTCAAAGTGAGCAGTGGCTGGTTTGAGGTGCATCTGAAACCAGTGTGCCCTTGCAGCTGGAGCCTGCTTTTCTGGGGCTACAGACGTGTGCAGCAGAAGCCACAGCCACAGAACACCTTGGTAGTTAGCTCGGATATTATCTAGGAAGTAACCTGTGGATCATGGCCCAAGTGATTCTTTCCCTCTCAACAAATTGCGCTGTGTGGCTGAGTGTTTGCAGAGCACAAGAGCTGTCTAAGGCAGAGGTGAAATCATTTGATATCAACAGCTTCACTGATAGCCAAGAATTCAGAGATATTTCAGTTTACCCTCTTTGGCCATTTGTAGTGCCTCAGTAACCACTTAACCTGAGTTCCAAGGATGATATTTGGATTTTTCACTTGGCTTTTAGGTACCATCGACCATAATCTTCCAAGAAGGGAGCAAGAGACCCGAGAGGACTGGAAGTTCTCTGCGTCCCTCTCCTAGGCAATACAGTGAGGGTGGAACCTCGGCTCTTCCAAGATTTGCCTTCAAAACACATCCAGAAAAGGGCTTTCGGCCAGGGAAGGGGAATCCTGTCTGAATGTAGCATTTCACTGGAACAAACACGTCTCGAGTGCCATCAGGCTGGAACTGAACACTATACCTCGCACGGCTCAGCAATACGCCTCCGCTCCGGCGCCAGCATCTCTGCCAGGAGACCATGCACATGTGAATGAACGGTTCGTTCCCCAGCTCCTTTGCTCAGCCCGGACAGGCCCAGTTCTCAGCTGTACATACTCCTTTTGGGGATGTAACTCCTTCGTTTCCTCCTCCTTACCAAGAGGAAGGGGGGGGGGGGGGGGGGAAGGCAGCTCTAGTGTTGGAAAGCTGAGGAATGGAGAGTGGATGTGCTAGGAAGCACGTGTGTATATTAGCTGTGTACAGAGAACCCTGTGCAGATGCTGACCTGGCAGACAACTGACGTAATTTTTTGGTTTTGCTTGCGTCTCTGTCATGTCCTTAATGTCCTGAATCACTACTGACCAACGGTTTGTTTTCCTGGAAGGGAATTGTATAGATATTAACATATGCTGCATCTTTTTGTAAAAAAGAAAAAAAAAAAAAAAAAAAAGAAAAAAGGGGGGGGGGGGGGAAGAAAAACAAAACCCCACAAATGTATAAAACATTCCCTCCCCACTCTCTCACACTTGCTGAGATGTTAACAGATCTTGTCTTGAGATATCTAGGCTTGTTTAACAAATTACAGAACCAGGAAATGACTGTTGCCTTTTTAAAACTTTTTAATTTGGGGAAACTGTGAGAGTGGTCAGTTCATTTTATTGTGGCTTCCTCTCAGATGTTTTTTACTCTCCTAAATCAGGGTGAAACTTGCCTTTTCTCGTTTTTACGGCTCAACCTACTGGAAACTTGATAATTTCACTGTGTGGGTGGAAAGGAGGGGAAGAAGAGGTTTAAAAAGTGACCTTAAGATACTCTTTCTCTTCTGAGAATGATCTCTCATTGGTTCTTCCTGAATGTGGTTGGTTTGGGGTGGTTTTTTGTTTGTTGGTTTTTTTTTTTTTAATCTGGTATTGGCCACTGCTGTATTCATGCACAAAACCTAACCCACGTGTGAGATGCCACTTAACGTGAAGAAGGGAGTATCGCAGGGCGAGGAGTGTGTGGGAATGGAGAGAAGGGCTTGCCTTGTTCACAAACCCGTCTCCTTTGTTGTCTGGGGTGGGCCTGGCTGTGCTGCTGCTCCCTCCGCACCATGCCAACACCCGGGCTGCCGTTGCCCTGCGGCTGTGGCCTGCCCCCGGGCGACGGTGGGGGGCTCTTCCCTCACAGCTTCCCCCTGTACAGTACACTTGTAGACTTAAATCATTGCATTGTATATCAGTCTCCTCATCAACAGATTTTAATTATTAAATAAAAGTATTTTAGGATTTTTTAAAAAAAAAAAAAGCGCCTGTGGTCGTGATTTAAATGCCTGGGGAGGGGGAAGAAGATGGCGGTGCGTGGCTCCCGCCTTCCCACCGCGCATGCGCCAACCGCCGCCGCGCGTGGCCGCCTTCCCCGCCCAGGCCCTCGCACTGCGCAGGCGCATCTTGCCCCGCCCCTTGTTCGGCGCCCCTGCGCATGCGCGCCCCTAGCCCCGCCCTCCGCCCGCTCTATAAATACCGCGCCGCGCGGTTGCTCTGCCTCTTTCTTCCCCAGGAGCGGCGGCGACTGCAGGTGGGTCCGAGCTCGGCGGCGGGGCCCGGCCTCCCCCTCTTCTCCCCCTCTATACCCCTCTTCTCCCTCTCATCTCTCTCTGTTCTCCCCCTCTTATCCCCCTCGCCAGCTGCAGGGTCACTGCGTCCCTGTTCCCGTGCTGACCGCGCGTGGCCTCGGCTGGGTGCTTGGCGCTGCTGAGGGGAGGCCCTGAGGCCACGCTGCCCTCGGCCGCTCCTCATCGCTTTCTTCTCTTCCCTCAGGCCGTGCTGAAGCCTGCCCCGGCCCGGCCTCCTCCCGCTGGCTCCCGACGTGAGTAGGGCTGGCGGGGTCACGGCCGTGAGCTGCCTGGGTGCCTCGGGGAGAGCGGGGACGCGCGTGGGTTTGGGGGTGAGGGCAGCTGCAGCCCTTTAAGGCGTGGATCCAACGTGGATATCCGGAGAAGTCGCTCTCTCTCGGCTCTGTCCGTGTGGCGCATGGGAGCGTAGGCCTCCGGGCCCGTGACGTACAGTCCCGTTCCACGACGTTGGAGAACAAGCCGGGCCTCGAGTCTGCAGCCTGCATATTCCTACTGCTTCTCTGAGCCCTCGGGCCGTGACAGAGGAGACAAACCATGCAGGAAACAGCTCTGCCACGCCACATGGCTGCGGGGGGGACACGGGCTGGTCTGCATGGCCGGGGGTGGGGGTGGGGGACACGGACGGGAAAAGGAGAAATTCTGGAGCGGTGACTTAAAATACCTTTTTTCCTTACTGTTTCTAGTTCTAAATTTGAAAAGCTTGAAGTGAGCGGAGGACTAATTTGGAAGGTGAGTAATACTGTACTAATAATGCAATATTGGCTGCGCATAGTTACGGGGTTCTCTTAATAGCTTATACTTCAAATAAGCTTGAGCTGTTTCTAAGTGGCTTACAGAAACTGAATTGGATCGGCTTAAAGTAATTGAATACCAGCGCAGACTTTATAGGCATTGTTTAACAGCGAAAGCTTAGTTTAGGCATTCTCTAGCTTCTAAGGTTTTGTTGCACTTTGGATGGACGGGGGAAAGAGGCTGATTCCTGAATCTTCTTAAAGAGAGGGGAAAAACCCTTGGTGAAGCGGAGGTGGATGATATATATTTGATTAGCTTGAGGCCTTATTTGTGCGATACGTGAATTGGGGAAAGAGCAGAAACAAACTTAGTGGAAAGTCATGAAGGCCCTGGCTTAGACCGCTGTAATCATCCATTCTTTCGTGTTAATCAGTCCCAGCAGATTTTTTACCCCCTGTGAAGAACGTATCGTTAGCGTGGGTGGTGGAGCACTGGGACTGTGCTGGGGGAGGCACGTGGTAGGCACGGACAGGGAGCACGTGGCCGGACTTCACCCGATCATCACGTATCTAATGGGTTACATGCTTCTTGCCAAGTAGTAAGCTTGCTTAATTGTTTTCTTCTTTTTTCTAAATTGTTGCAGGCACTGGTGACTGATTGTGATGAGATGCTAACAAAAGAGAATCCACGTGTCTAGTGAGAGAGGGTGAGTATATTGAGAGTACCAGCCCGAATAGTTATAAATAGAGGTGATAGGCAAGGTTCAGTTCCTGCAGTATGTGTAATAAAAACATAGCCACAGAGATCAGAAGGGGCTGGAAGCAGGGGAACATACCTGTGTTTGGTGGCTTTCCAGCAGCATGTGCTTCACGTTGGGGGCTGCTCGTTAAATGGCCTGTATCGGAAGAACAGGCGGGAGCGTGCCTGGGCGCACGGTGGGTTAGGTAGCTGCGGGATTTTGTGGTACAGCGAAGCAGGGCCTGGGGCTGAGCCTGTGTGGGTGAGCTACAGACAAGGAAAGCAGATAGAGCCGTGGGGCTGTGGTGAATTTGGCACGCACACACCTGAAAGGTGCCACAAAGTCAAAGGGCGGGGGAGCCTGGGGTGTAAGAAATGAGTAAGAAAAAGAAGCTGCGTACTCTCTGTGGTCTTGGACTTGCCATCAGCTGGCCTGGACCAACAACCCCATGCATCCGTGGGGCCACCCTTGGTGCCAGCTGCCCGGGAAGACGCGGTTCAACCCGACGTGTGGTGAGGATGCTCTGGGGGAAGCCGATACCAGAGGGGTGGTTGGTGGGACATGGTGAGAGTGGCAATTTGTGCATCTGTCTTACCTGAAATAAGGCCTTAAAGTACTGATTTGCAAACCTGTATCTAGCTGCAGTAGAGAACTAAATAAACATGACTTTTTTTGCTTGGTGTGCATTTTTTTGTGAGTGATCGCTTGGTTAGTCCCAGAATATGAAAAATCCTGGATACTTGCTGTTGGTGCCTCTCACTTGCAGTCAAGTGGGATTCCTGTGTGCTGTTCATGTGTCCTCTCAAGTGTGATGGTGAAAGGTGCAGAAACCCACTGCAAACCCATGTTATATCAGCTGGTCGGGCTGGATTAGGAGCAGGTGATCCCTTCAGTGTAGTTTTGGATCCTCTCATGGCAGATTTACCTTTATATCAGCTGTTAAGGGCTAAACCCAGGATGGTTAACAAAGCCTGTACCCCAGGTCTGCTGATGTAGGGGAATGACAAGCCCACTTGCCTGCAAAAGGGGAACAGTGCTGCTGGTGGCAGCAGCTTCTGTGGCAGTTATGCTTAAATAAAGGGTTAAAATGCAAACAGATTAATTAATTACCTGCTGCAGGCCTCTAGCCTTGGGCTGGACATCCTGCCCTTGCCCTGCCTGGAACCCAAAGGGAAAGGGTCAGGAAATGAATGCATACAGGAGTTCGGATCCTGGAATAACAGGATAAAGGTGCTGGGGTTGTGTCCCTCCTGGCAGGGTTTGCTGATCGCCTGGGCCGCTGGCTGCAGGAGTGGTGTGGGAGCAGCAGCTGTTCCTAAACAAGGAAGTAGGCAAGGCTGGCCTGTTGCTGAAGTGATGCCAAGTACGGAATTTGGAACTGACTGCTGTAAAAAAAGGGGCAATTAAATGCCAAATGCGTTACGTAGGTCTTTGGTTACAACATCCGAGGGGTGGATTTACAGATATAACTGGAATAGAACTAATCAGTGGAACAGGAAAGATTCATGGTTAGATAAGAGACAGGATTTGCTGTTGCAGGCACAGACTTGGTTTGCGTGCTTACCATTACCACAAGAAATTTGGTCTGGTTCCTGCTTCTGAGAAGGAAAAGTGGGCTTTCTGCTTAAAGCAGCAGGATGAGGGAGAGGTGGTGTGGTCTGTAACGAGTAAAGATGGGGATGGGGGACCGCAATGGGGACGAACCCCATGGTCAGCGCTATATGCCCTAAATGATCAGCAAACCCCCCACGGGAAGCCAAATAGATAAAGCTTTTGGGTTTTATCTTAAGATAATTGTAATAATTATGAGGACCAGAAAGTTCCAAAACTCCCATAATGGGACTCTGAGGAGTCCATTTGTAAGGATGAATCTGTGATGACAAATGACACCCATTTTCAAATTAACAGAATCTTCAAGCCTTACTTTGAACATTTGGCACAAGGTGCCAAAAATACTATAAATCAGTCGGTCCCAATTCCACATGTTACGATTAACAAAAGTAATGGTTGAGTACTGACCATAACTGGGAAACCTGCCCTCCAAACAATGTTTGTCCCTTCCGAACAGTCCCCTTGGGTCAAACGTGCTCAGTAAAACTCGGTTGCTCTTCAAACCCCAGCTGTCGGTGCTCTTTCTGCCAGCGTTGCGGTGGTTCAAGGCGTGCGTGGTGCTGCCCTGCCGTTCCGGCGCCCTGCTCTGTGGCACTGTAAGAGCCCTCCACCCCCGTGGGCAGGGACCTCTGCTAAAGCCCTTTTAACGTTGTGAACAATAGAATAAAATAGAATATAATCGAATCATTAAGGTTGGAAAAGACCTGTAACATCATCTAGTCCAACTGTCCACACAACGCCCCCATGCCCGCTAAACCATGTCCCCAAATGCCACATCTACCTGCTTTTTGAACCCCTCCAGGGATGGGGGCTCCCCCACCTCTCTGGGCAGCCTGTTCCAATGCTTGGCCACTCTTTCAGTAAAGAAATGTTTCCTAATATCCAATCTAAACCTCCCCTGGTGCAGCTTGAGCCCATTTCCTCTCCTATCGCTTGTTCCTTGGGAGAAGAGCCCGACCCCCCTCCCTGCCCCCTCCTGCCAGGAGCTGCAGAGCGATCAGGTCTCCCCTCAGCCTCCTCTCTCCAGGCTGAGCACCCCCAGCTCCCTCAGCCGCTCCCCACCAGCCCTGTGCTCCAGACCCTGCCCCAGCTCTGCTGCCCTTCCCTGGACACGCTCCAGCACCCCAATGTCCTTGTAGTGGGGGGCCCAAAACTGGACACAGCATTCCAGGTGCGGCCTCCCCAGTGTCGAGCACAGGGGGACGATCCCTGCCCTGCTCCTGCTGGCCACGCCATTCCTGACACAAGCCAGGATGCTGTTGGCCTTCTTGGCCACCTGGGCACACTGCTGGCTCATGTTCAGCCGCTGTCAACCAGCACCCCCAGGGCCTTTTTGGTCCGGCAGCTTCCCAGCCACTCTTCCCCAGGCCGGAAGCGTTGCATGGGGTTGTTGTGACCCAAGCGCAGGACCCGGCACTTGCCCCTGTTAAGATGCTTTTAATCCCCTGGTAGAAAGGTCAATGACTTTTCATCAACTCATGCAATCTTTATTTCCACAATTAGGCATTCCTGAGCTGGAGAAGGCCATCATGAGCCTCTCTGCTAGGCTTGAAAAAGTTTAAAGCGCTACAGTAGATGCTTTGAAAAATTCACAGTCTAAATCAACTCGCTCTCTCAGTTATCTGCCCAGACTCCATGGACTCCAGGCGACTCCTAGCATCGCACGGACCGTGTGTGTTGCTGAACTTGTTGCTTTTATACAAACCAATCCAAACAGATCAAATAGGGCGTAAATAAGTTAAATTTAAGTTTCTATTTTCCATCAAACAGCTTGAGAACAACCTCTGTTAGATGGCATCTCTGCTATGGTCCTGGCTACCAGACCTCGGAGCGTGGACCTGCCGGATTTTGTTAACTCTGTTATCATCACCCAGTTAGCCTCTCCTTGTGGTAAATATCTTACTTCTTACTGCGGATCTGTCCCCTTAGCGCTGACCCGGCTGTAGGAACAGCTGCTTTTTAGGGGTAGGACGCCAGGACAAGTTCTTGACACGGTAACTGAGGCACGCGCTGACCGGGCTCCGCGGGGAAGCTTGCGCAGGGCCGTAGGGGCCTCCAGGGTGGCAGCTGCCTGCCCTGCCTGCACTGCCTGTCCTGCCTGCACTGCCCTCCCTGCCTGCCCAGCCTGCACTGCCTGCCCTGCCCACCCTGCTTGCACTGCTTGTCCTGCCTGCACTGCCCGTCCTGCCTGCCCTGCCTGCACTGCCCGTCCTGCCCACACTGCCCGCCCTGCCTGCCCTGCCCATCCTGCCTGCACTGCCTGCCCTGCCCATCCTGTCTGCACTGCCCACCCTGCCATGCCCGAGCTGCCTGCCCTGCCTGCGCTGTCTGTCCTGCCTGCCCTGCCCGCCCTGCCCACGCTGCCTGCACTGTCTGCATTGCCCGCCTGCCTGCATTGCTCGCCCTGCCTGCACTGCCCGCACTGCCCTCCCTGCCTGCACTGCCTGCACTGCCCGCACTGCCCGCACTGCCCTCCCTGCCCACGCTGCCCGCGCTGCCCGCGCTGCTCTCCCTGCCCGTGCTGCCCGCCCTGCCCACGCTGCCCGCGCTGCCCGCGCTGCTCTCCCTGCCCGCACTGCCCGCCCTGCCCACGCTGCCCGTGCTGCCCTCACTGCCTGCACTGCCCGCGCTGCCCGCCCTGCCCGCACTGCCTGCGCTGCCCGCCCTGCCTGCATTGCCCGCACTGCCCGCCCTGCCCGCACTGCTCTCCCTGCCCGCACTGCCCGCCCTGCCCGCACTGCCTGCATTGCCCGCCCTGCCCACGCTGCCCGCACTGCCCGCACTGCTCTCCCTGCCCGCACTGCCCTCCCTGCCTGCATTGCCCGCCCTGCCCACGCTGCCCGCCCTGCCTGCATTGCCCGCCCTGCCTGCACTGCCCTCCCTGCCCACACTGCCCGCACTGCTCTCCCTGCCCGCACTGCCCTCCCTGCCTGCACTGCCCGCGCTGCCCACCCTGCCCGCGCTGCCTGCATTGCCCGCCCTGCCCACGCTGCCCGCCCTGCCCGCATTGCCCGCCCTGCCCGCACTGCTCTCCCTGCCCGCACTGCCCGCCCTGCCTGCACTGCTCTCCCTGCCCGCACTGCTGTCCCTGCCCGCACTGCCCTCCCTGCCTGCACTGCCCGCGCTGCCCGCCCTGCCCGCGCTGCCTGCATTGCCCGCCCTGCCCACGCTGCCCGCGCTGCCTGCATTGCCCGCCCTGCCTGCACTGCCCTCCCTGCCCGCCCTGCTCTCCCTGCCCGCCCTGCCCGCACTGCTCTCCCTGCCCGCCCTGCCCGCCCTGCCCGCACTGCTCTCCCTGCCCGCACTGCCCGCCCTGCCTGCATTGCCCGCCCTGCCCACGCTGCCCGCACTGCCCGCACTGCTCTCCCTGCCCGCACTGCCCTCCCTGCCTGCACTGCCCGCGCTGCCCGCCCTGCCCGCGCTGCCTGCATTGCCCGCCCTGCCTGCACTGCCCGCCCTGCCCGCCCTGCTCTCCCTGCCCGCCCTGCCCGCACTGCCCGCCCTGCCCGCACTGCCCTCCCTGCCCGCACTGCCCGCCCTGCCCGCACTGCTCTCCCTGCCCGCACTGCCCTCCCTGCCCGCACTGCTCTCCCTGCCCGCACTGCCCGCCCTGCCCGCACTGCCCGCCCTGCCCGCACTGCCCTCCCTGCCCGCCCTGCCCGCCCTGCCCGCACTGCCCGCCCTGCCCGCACTGCCCTCCCTGCCCGCCCTGCCCGCCCTGCCCGCACTGCCCTCCCTGCCCGCGCTGCCGCCGGGGTCCGGGCCGGTGGCGGGGCCGCCGGCCGGCAGAGGGCGCTGTGCCCGGCCGGGCGGGCGGCGCGGCCCGCGCATGCGCGCTGGGGGAGCGCGGCAGCGGCGGGCGGAGGTGGGAGCGGAGCGGAGCGCGGCGCGGCCCCGGGGGCGGCGGGCGGGGGGACGGGGAGAAGGCGGGAGGAGGACGGCGGCGGGGGGGGGGGGTGGTCTCCGCCGAGCCCCGTCCCGCCCTCGGTGCGTCCGGCCGCTCCGGCGAGCCGTGGCCGGCGGGAGGAAAGGCCGGGCCGGGCCGCGGGCCTGCGCGGCCCCACGTGGGGCGGGGGGGCGGCGCGGGGAATTCAAAGGGCGGGAAGGGGCGGGGGAGGGGAGGGAGGGTCCCGCCCGGTGCACGTGGCTCGCGCGTGGCGGCGGGAGCTCGCGGGGGGCTCCTTGCTCCGGCTCCCCCCGCGGGGCCGCGGTCCTGCGTGGGGCCTGTGCGCCGGGGCGGGCAGGCGGGGGCTGCAGCCCCCCCGTGCCTTGCCTGGCGCCTTGCCCCGGGGGGGCGGAGGGGGTCACGTCTGCGTGAGAGCGGGTAAAACACGCGAGAAAAAAACCCTACGTTTTTGCAAAGTGGGAGTGGGGATCGGTGCTCAAATCCTAATTGAGTCACTGGGCTCTCCGGAGACCCACGGTGATTTGAAAGTGGGGAGGGGGGAGAAAAAGACCCCAAGGAAGTGATAGCGGTGCTGTGGGTCTCCAGCGCAGCCCCGTGGGTGACCCCCTGACGGGGCGCCTTCGGTGCGTAGATCCGGAGCACTATGCCGGGGAAACGCACTGCGAAGAAGAGCCCGGTGCCGGAGGAAGAGTCTCCTGGGAGGAAGAAGATTAAAGGTAAGAAAAATCCCTGGGAGTTTTTCCTCCCCGTTCCCCGGGACCAGCTTTAACAGAAGGGTTGCTCCCCCCCGTATGTTATATACGTTATTTATCGCCCTTTTGCAGTCTGCCACCCGTCCCACCGCACGCAGCCCGGCCTGGTGCTGACGCTGGGGCAGGGGGATGTCGGCCAGCTGGGCCTGGGGGAGGACGTGATGGAGAGGAAGAAGCCGGCCCTGGTGCCGCTGCCGGAGATGGTGGTGCAGGTGGAAGCCGGAGGGATGCACACGGTGTGCCTCAGCCAGACGGGAAAAGTGAGTGCAGCGTGGAGCGGGCAGCGAGCTCCGGGACGTGTCCTGGAGCGAGGCGTCTGAATCGGACCCTGCTCTGCCCAGGCGCGGGGCTCACTCTGGCTCCAGGGATGAGCGTGGCCTCCATGCTGTGGACCACAAAGTTTTAGGGGGTCAAAGGGATAATCTAGCCTGGTGGGTCTCTATCCCCATTCTGGCTCTGGGGACCAGCATGGTCCCCATGCCATGGACCACAAAGTTTTAGGGGGTCAAAGGGATAATCCAGCCTGGTGGGTCTCTATCCCCTGGCTTCACACTCAACCTGTTGCCCCTCTGGGTCTCATCCTGACCGTGTCGCTCTCTGTCTGCAGATCTACACCTTTGGCTGCAACGATGAAGGCGCCCTCGGCCGCGACACTTCGGCAGAAGGGTCGGAGACCATGCCAGGGCTGGTGGAGCTGCAGGAAAAGGTGGTGCAGGTCTCTGCGGGGGACAGCCACACAGCCGCGCTGACGGAGGACGGCAGGGTTTTTGTCTGGGGCTCTTTCCGGGTATGTTGATTTCCCGGACGCTGGAAGCTCTGCTGATGGTTGCTGCTTCCGTGACTCACGTCCCCGCGTCTGTCTCTCCACCCAGGATAACAATGGGGTGATTGGCTTGCTGGAGCCCATGAAGACGAGCTCCGTTCCTGTGCTGCTCCAGCTCAGTACACCTGTCGTTAAAATTGTCTCAGGTGAGCGAGGTCCTGGGGTGCGCGCGGGTCAGGCTGGTGCACGAGGCTGTTGCAACCCTCGGGAGGAGGTGAAGGTCCAGAAGGTCCCTGTCCTTTTCCTCCCTCTGGGCTGCTCCGAGCCAGGTACAAGGGTGTGCTTGCTTTCCTGTGGCTCTTGAGAGAACAGACCTTGTGTCTCTTCTAGCCCCAGCGATGTTGTTAATATTTGACCCAATCTGATGTAAAATGCCTTACAAAGAGTGCCCTAACCGCAACCCCACAGCGTCAAAGCGCTCGCCCTCTTCTAGGCTTGGGGAAGCTGAGCAGAGCAGCTGGGGAACTTGTCCAGGGCCCAGGTGGGGGGGGACCTGTTCCCCTAAACCTTCCCAGAGAAACTTCTTTGGAGTTTCAGATGGGGAACAGGATCAGGAAGAGGGAGATCCTGGTGGTTTAAGTTGCACCAGAAGCTGACATCAAGGTATCCCCACTGAATTCTAGAAAGCTGGGACAGCTGGGGTTTACGTGTGGGATCTCAGCCCCCAGGTCTTGCTGGGTTCCTGGAGCAGGACTCCTGCTTCACTCATCTCCCCCATCTCCTCCCAGGGAACGACCACTTAGTGATGCTGACGGTGGATGGTGACCTCTTCACGTGCGGCTGTGGTGAGCAGGGCCAGCTGGGGAGAGTGCCGGCGCTCTTCGCCAACCGAGGAGGACGGAAGGGGCTGCGTGAGTTGCTTTGGTGCTCGGAGGCGCGTGGTGCTGCGTCCTTCGGCCCCAGCTCCGCACTTTGCAGAGGAGCAAAGAGACCCAGTCTCTTCCCCTGCTGCTCGAAGGCTTGTGTGTAAATCGGTTGCTTGGATTCAGTGAGCTGGATCGAAGGGGGGATGAAAAGCGTGTAAATCATGAGGCCTCGTATGACACCTTGTCTCCTGCCCCCAGAGCGCCTACTGGTCCCGCAGTGCGTCCCTGTCAGAGGCAAAGGCAACAGAGGCAAAATGCGCTTCCAGGACGCCTTTTGTGGGGCTTACTTCACCTTTGCCGTCACGCAGGAGGGACACATCTATGGATTCGGCCTCTCCAACTACCACCAGCTGGGTGAGCTTCGCTTACGTCCCTCCGGATCTCCTGCCTGCTTTGGTCTGGCTGTGGACTTCCCAGTCCCGTGCTGCCCTGGCCTGGTGCGGGGGATGCTGCTGGACACACCGGAGCTGGAAATTGGGGTGGGGAGGTCACCCTGCATAGGTCTGGGTTTGGGTCCCAGCTCCTGCGACCAGTGGGTTTGAGCAGAAATTTGATTCTGGGGCTTTGGGGGGGCTGTGTTAGTCTCCGGTGGGGTGAGCCCCAGGGTGGATGGCTCGGGGCCGGTGCCTGGCCTGGGCTGTCCGTGCCCGCGGGCCTGATCTGCCTGGGTTTGTGCGTCCCACCCCGCAGGGACCCAGGGCACCGAGCCCTGCTTCTCCCCGCAGAACCTGACGTGCTTCAAGAACTCCACCAAGTCCTGGGTCGGGTTCTCCGGCGGGCAGCACCACACGGTGTGCGTCGATTCGGAGGGTGAGTGCCGGCGTGACGGGCGGGCTGGGAGTCACACAAAGCGGGATGGGGGGGGACTCCCACGGCCCTTGTCCTGGCTGGGGAGGTGTTGGGGTGAGGGTGCCGTGCTGGAGCCCTCCAAGTCCTCAGTGTTCAAGGCACCAAGGGTGGTGTGAGTTTGCAGCAAAGGGCAAGGAAGATGACAGGAACCCAGAGTCGCTTGTGAACTCTGCTCTCGCAGGCTCAATAGTCTGTCCAGGCACCCACCCTATTGATTTTGGGGAGCTCAAGGGTCTCTATCCCACCCTGCACCTCCTGGTTGGGATTTAGGGTGCGGTAGGGTGGAGTGATGCTCCCCCAGGAGTCAGACTGGGGGGAGAGGGTCTGGCTGTGGCCTGCTGCGGGCTTCTGCCCCGCTCCAGTCACCTCTCCTGCGTGTCTGTCATGCCCCAGGTAAAGCCTACAGCCTGGGCAGGGCAGAGTACGGCCGGCTGGGCCTGGGCGCAGGGGCAGAGGAGAAGAGCACGCCCACGGTCATCCCGGAGCTCCCCAGCATCTCTTCCGTTGCATGCGGCGCGTCGGTCGGCTACGCAGTCAGCAGTGACGGTGAGTACCGGGAGCCTCGGCGGGCTTGGGAACGCTGCCCTACGTACCCTCCCCACGCCTCATCCATCCATCCCGGGGCTCTGCCCAGCCCGGCCCCCCTGGATCCGGCCAGCCCTGCGCAGCTTCATCGCACGCCGCCGGCCAGGGCGGGACTGGAGCCAGGTCCTGGGGCGGATGCAGCCCCTGCCGAGCACCTGGCCCGGGGGCAGCTGGGCAGCAGCTGCTTAAATATTTTTGTGGGTCCCTTTGGCAGCAAGGTTCCTAACAGGGTGTTGACCAGGAGCGGGTCGTTGGCCTGCCGGTCCCTTCTCCGCACCCTGAGCTCCGCTGCTGCGATTCCTCCGTGCTCCGGTGCTGCGCATGCTTGTGCGTGGCGTCTGCAGCCCACGGCTGTGCGGAGGAGGGTTTGTAGCCGGCTGATGGATTGGCTTTGCTCCCCGGGGGCTAAATGCTGCCGTGGCTGTGCGCTGAAACGCCTCTCCGAGTTGCCAAGCGCTGCTCCTCTTCCCCCAGCCTGCGTTTCTGGCACCCATCACTAAGCCCCCTGCCCGGGTGTGAAGTCCCCGTGGGTTTGGCTGCTGGGTCCCTTTGTCACCCCAACCTGCGGCCGCCCGGAAGCCAAAACTTGCGTCACCTCCATTGCAGGACGAGCGTTTGCCTGGGGCATGGGCACCAATTACCAGCTGGGCACAGGGGAGGAGGACGACGTCTGGAGCCCTGTGGAGATGACGGGCAAGCAGCTGGAAAACCGCACGGTCCTGGCCGTGTCCAGCGGCGGGCAACACACTGTGCTGCTGGTCAAGGACAAGGAGCAGAGTTGATGAAGCGACGCCGCGCAGCCGAGCCCAGCGGGATCGCGGGACCCGCGCACACACCCCTGCCTTCCGCCCGGGTCGGGCGACCGGTTTCCAGCTCTGGTCTCTCACCGACGGCGGTGGGGAGGGCAGGAGGGAGCCAGGCCCCGGTGGCATCTGCGTGGCTGGAGCAGGGCTCTTCAGGGATGCTTGTGATTTCTCCCTGCAAGCGTGTGTCTGTCTTCCCGTGGTGCCCGGTGCTCTGTCAGCTCCCCTGGGTCGGCTTGGTCCTAAACTGATCTCAGTACTGTGGCTGGATGGGTTTTCCACTTCTCGTCTGTTCTTTTTTTTAAGTATTTCCTGGCCTGGCAAAGCTGAGGGCCTTGTTCTTTGCTACACGAAAGGGTTTGGGCATCAGGCTTTGAGGTCCCCATGTTCCCCATCTCTGGGTGCTCCTCCATCCACTTAACCTAAACATCTTTTACCTCTCCAACTTGGATTTGCCTGCTGCCACCTACCAAACCCCTCTGGGCTTGTGCCGGGTGAGATCTCAGTCCGGCAGAAGCGCTCCCGGGGAGCTCTCTCCTCTCACGCCTGGCGCTTGCGGCTGCGGTGAGGAGGTGCCGCTGGGCGGCTGGGAGCCGGCGAGGGGGAGCGCTGCTGGACGATGCACGGCCCGCGCTACACACGGAGCTGTGGCTGCTGGAAAAGCGGGGCTCCTGCCTCCCGCCCATCACCACTTACGGGTCTGAGCCAAAATCCCCCAGGCAGCGAGGCTGGGAGCAGGTTCCCCCGCTCCCTCCTGGAGCGGCCACATCCAGTGCTGCTTTTTGCAATCCCAGCCACTTTTGCTCTTTCCTGTTGCCTTCGGAAACCCAACAAAATCCATCCCAAGGGTGGGGACTTTGTTATTTTAATTTTCTCTCTTCCTTTTGCTGAGGAAGGGCTTCATTTGCCATTAGGGCCTCGCTGAGAAGACAGAACCAAAACCCAGCTATGCATCAAAATCACTCGAAACAACGGGACTCCCTCCTCCCCATCGCCTCTGGTCTCGGTCCAGCTGGTCTCGCTCCCTGCGCCCGGCCTGCCCCGTCTTCTCTTTCCGTGCTGCCTTCCAGGTACCTGGACTGAGAAAGGGGTCTGCGAAGGTTAAATTTTATATGTTAAGTTATAGCAATAGGCGGAAGTGGGGTGTGTGTGCGGGGCGGGGGGCTGGGACTTGTACAATGGCTCAGAATAGGTTGAATTTTTTTAAAAGAAAATGTAAAGTATTTTGGTTGATTAATTGAGGAAGAGAGGAAAAAAAAAAAACCCTGTAATCTTTTAACGTTTGGAATAAACTGAGTTTTGATAAACCTTGGGGGTTCTCCCATGGTTTGGAGGGGTGGGCAGCCCTCCCACGGGCACGGGCCCGCTCTGGGCTGACGGCTGAGGGTGGTAGGGCCAGGAAGGGCTCCTTGTGTCCCCTCCTGCCACCTCCCTCCATAAACCCTGCCCGCGTCCCTGTCCCCGAGCCGGGGAGGGGAGCGGAGACTCGGCACCCTTCGGCCGAGCACGTGGGGAGATGGGGACAGCCTGAGGGCACCCTGGCCTCCTGCCACCCCCGGGCCAGGAGCCGCTGCGGCCATGGCGTTTGGGGACAGGTGGAGATGGTTGCCTGCGTTGTAGGGGTGCGGGGGCCACCCTTGGGTGCTGCCGCGGTCCCAGCCTGGCCACGACGGTGTCCGGTGCCGTACGCGGGTGTGCGTGTGCAGTTATGGGACGTGGCCGCGGGATGGCAGCAGGAGAAGGCGCTGGGGACTGGGGGAAGCGGGACAGGGAGAGGGCATGGTCCCCATGGGACCCTCTGTGTGCCTGTGGCACCCTTATTCCTGGCATATTTGGGCCTCCGGGGACACAGCTGAGCCCACCGGCACGGCTGGAAGGTGTCTTGGCACATCCCTGCCGCAGGCTGGGTGCTCACGGCGGCTCCGTCCGAGCTGGAGCTGAGCCGGACGCGTGTGCACGCTCCTGCGCAGGGACTGGCACCGACGAAGCAAATTCCACATCCTGGTGTGACCGGAGCCCCTGGGGTCTGTTCACTCTTAATTAGTTTGGGCCAGGGAGGGTTCCTTGATGAGCCTCAGCAGGGGATGGGCTTTGGGCAGGTGGCTGGTGGGTACCCAGAGCAGTTTGGGCTGCCGGTGGCCTCTGCTCTGCTGCTCCCGCGTCTTTTGGGCCAGGGAAGGACGAGCTTTGACTTAGCCATTAGGGATGGCCTCAGTGTAGAGCGGGTGGGGGTCCAGCACGAGGCCGGGGGTGCTGCGGGCGCCCACCTGCCCCACCACTAAAGTCTGGGTTTGTGTTTGGCAATTGCGGTGCTGGGCTTGCAAAGGGTTCGGGGCTTTTTTTCCACATAAGTGTGAAGCTGGGATGTGGGCCCGTGGAGTGTTTTATTGCCAACGATGGAGCCCATAATTTGCCATCAGTGCGGGCTGAGCAACGGGCAAGTGCTCGCAAATATCGTGGCTAATGCTGCTCCCGGAGGACCATCGCCCTCCAGTTGATGCTCCTCCATCACACGTGATGGATACCTGATGGAATTGCTCGTTGTCTCGGGCCTGATTCCCAGCGACAAGCTCAGTGTTAATATCTTGTTTCCAAACCCAGCACTGGTATTTTTACATCCCTTCCAGGGAAAATCCCACCCCGACTTGCTCTGCCACCCTCCTTCCCAGCCCATCGATGCCGCCGTGACGCAGCCGGCTGTGCCGGGCTCTGTAAAGTCCCGCTTTGGCGTTTGCTTTTCATGCATCTTTGCGCCCTTCGCTTCGAACCTCGCCAACCTATTTATAGCTAAGAAACGCAAAGAGACTTAATAAAGGGAGATGTTGGACTCCTCCAGCACCGGGGCGATGCTGACAAGCCGCGGTGGCCGCTCGGCTTCTTGCTCTGCAGGGCTCCCCGTGCCCGGGCGGGAGGAGGCGGCTCCGGCTGTGTTGGGCTTGGACGCAGATGGGTTAAATCGCCAGTTAAGCCGGGTTTGGGGAGCTTGAGGTGTGGGTTTTGGTGCAATTCCTGGATAGTGTGCCTGCCAAAGAGGGTAAGGACTCCGTAGAGGTGACGTCCTGTTCAAAACCCCCTGGAAAACGATTTTAGGAAGGACAAAACTCGCCCTGGTAAGGGCTGGAGCCCCCCGCGGCGTTGCTGGCGGTGCGGAGGGGAAGGGGCCGCGCAGAGCAGCCTGAGAGGGGCCCGAGGGACCCAACCAGCCCGGCCGAGGCACCGCGCCCCAGCGACTGCCCCGGCAGCAGGGAAGTGGTTTGCTTTGCAACCTCCCTGGTGCCGCCCTGGGGCTGGCAGGGGTTTTGCTTGCTGCTCCTCATCACCCCTTTGGCTGCCGGTCCCTGGGGCTGGCGTCCCCGGGGGGTCCAGCTCCGCTCCCAGCTTCTCCCTCACCATCAGCTCGGGGCAGCTCTTCCCGATCCCTCCTTCTCAGTCCCGCCGTTGGACCGGGAAGAGTTTCACGCTGCAAAACTGAACCAAGAAAAGCCGGTGCGAGGGGCCGAGCTGCTACCTGGGGAGGCTTTTCCCCAGGGAGCCTGGCCCGCTTGCTCTGCTCGCACCGGGAAGCTCCCGTCCCTCTGAACCAGGGTGTCCCCATCGGGGTGCTGCACCTTCGGGCACACGGCAAAAAGCGCGGCGGGTGGAGAGGATTCCTCTTCCTTTCTGCCGAGTGGGTTTTCCCTTGTTTCCTCGGCTGCCGGCGCTGCTGAAAGCCTCCTGCTCGGTCATCCCGTATCGCCTCGGCTGCCGGTGGCCGGGCTCCGCTTCCCGAGCGCGGTCGATAACCTCAGAGCAAACACCCGCCCAGCGTCTTGGCCAAGGGCTGGTTTGTCCCTTCTGGGTGACACCGACCCCAGGGCAGGGACACCCTTATGGAGAGGTCGGCTCGTGCTGGTCCTGCCCAACCTCCACCTCCTCCCCAAATTTCCCTGTAGTGTGGAGCCAGGAGCCCCCATCCCAGTGCTCCCAGTTGCTCCCTATCCCCTTAGAATGGGGAGGTTTTTGCATCCATCCTCCAGGCTTGGGCAATTTCTTGCAGCATGAGCATGACCGGGTTGGTGGTACCACCCTGCGTGGTCCCCCTGGGGCCAGATCCTGCCGGGAGCCAATGCAATTCCTTTCTCCATCTCCTGCAACCAGGGACAAACCCCCCACCATTCCCAAATGGGATGGGATCATTCCCATCCACCCATCCTGGAGGGGCTGGTCCTGATCCCAGGAGGGGCAAAACATCCCCTGGCGAGTAGGGAGCCCGTCGTGTTTTCAAGAAAGAAGGGAAAACGGTGCTGGGGAGAACAAAAGGGTTTAAAATATTCGGAGCTGATGAATCAGCCGGCGTTGTCTTGGGAGCCGGAGAGACACTTCAATGGGAAGTTGCTGGAAATTGGGGGAAGGCTGAGCCCCCGCGCAGGGAGAGGGTGGGCGAAGGAAAACAGCTTAATTGAGGAAAGGAAACGTCTCATTAATGAAGTTTTGTGCCGGCAGTTCAGCCCGGAGAGCGAGGCGGTGGCATTTCGGGGATGAGGAGGAGGAATTTGGGTCCCGTGGCGGGGTTTGGGGGGGACCCCCGGCCATGCCAGGGTCTGGCCTTGGCGCACAGTGGAGGTTTTCCGCCGCCGGCACAGCCAGACCCTTTCTCATTGCCGGGGGATCCCTGGTCGGCGGCTCAGATCCCGCGCTCCCCGTCCCCATCTGTTGCTATTCGAAGTGCGTAAAAGGCTTTTAATTTACAGACAAAAGATGGAAACATGGGATTTGGAGCTTTTAGCATCCGCGGAGGATGAGCTCTGGTGTTGTGAGGCTCTTTTGTCTCTGGAATAAAAGCACTTTGTGTGTTGCTTGAGCGCTGGGTGGGTGGGGGTGTCTTGTTTTTTAACATGTTGCTTTTTTGGATGCAAAGAAAAAAATCTACCTGTGAGACGCTCCCGCAGGATCTGCTGGGAGGGAATTGCGTCTTCAAGAGGGTTTGGGGGATACCGAGTTGATTTCTTGTCCTCCTTTTCCTGCCTCGAAGAGGAAATGAGCTTTAGTTATTGCCAGGTTGCCTGCTGGCAGGGCCATGTGCTTTTCCCTGGGATTTGGGAGCCGGCTAATGAAGCAGCCTGCTGCAGCAGGTCGCGCCGGGCTTTAACGATGGGTCTGCAAGCAAAGGAGTGAGTTGGGTCATTGCGCCGGCCGGCGTGGCCTCCCTGAGTCTTGTCCTTAGGGCCGGGAACCTGGCCAGTATATCCCAGTATAACCGGGGTGTGCAGCGGTCCGGTGCGGCTCCTGGTAGAGGAGCGTGTTGAGTCCCTTGGGGATGGGAATTGGGTTGAAACAGCAACGCATGGATCCCTCTGCCCCCTCCCAAAAGTGCTGAAGTCTTGGTTCATCTCCTTTAACAACAGGTCAAAGGTAGAGAAAACTTCTCAGCCGGCTCAGGACACCCCTCGGAGCTGGGGAACGGGAGCCCCGGTGCTCCCATGGGACACCGACCGCCCCGCCACGGCCGATCCCTGGGCTCTGCGTGTTCCTCCCAGTCCCGATTACGCAGGGAATAAAACAGCACAAGTTGAGCAGAATTCGTAACTATGAAAGGAGATGGGGAAGAAGAAAAAAAAAAGCCCGAGTAATTATTCATAGTATTTTTTTTTTTTCTTTTTGAATGATGAATCGTAAGTCAAGAAGTCTCTCTTCAGGGCTGAGAGCCTGAATCCACCCCAGGCTGCTCCGAAGCAAGGGTGGTGCGAGATATCGCCCGCGTCTTCGCCAGGAAAGCCAGATTTACTCATTTCCATATGCATAATAATGCAATTACAAAGTCAGCCTAAACCTGCCGTGCAGACAAAGAAACAGGCGGCTTCGTAATTAATCACACGTGTAAGAATAAAGCCTGTTACATTAGGGTTCATTATTTGGTGGATTATTAAAACAAAAAAGAAGAAGAACGTTTTCTGCAGTAGCAAATGTGTTATTAGACTGCAAAGACGGTCCCTGGAAATAGCTTGTAGGTGCGTGGCAGCTCCCGTGTGCTGGCACACGTTGCTGCATTATTCAGCTGGGCTGGCTGCTGGTTTAACTGGGCTGTGAAATCACTGAAGTCGGTGCCTGAATTTGTTTTCCAAGGGCGCCGGATGATGGAGAGGGGGGTCTTGAAGCGGTAAGAGCAGCGATACCCCTGCTAGAAATCACCTCCAGCCTGGAAATCTGGTTTTCGCATCCACCCCGTGCTCTTTACGGTTTTCCCGTTGTTTGGAAACTCACAAAACACTTCACAAATCGACACGGCAGAAGTGATAAATACTTTAAAATCCAAAGTCTCATTAAGCAGGAGCGGAGTTACAGGCTCCAGCACCCCTTTTCGTTGCGTTTTCACTAAATCCTCATTTGCATTTAAATTACAAATGTAATTTGGGCCAGAGTTTGAGCTGCTGGGCTATTAAAATACAACTGTATCTCGATGACCGGCAGCAGAGGGACGCCTCGAATGCTGTCGGTGCGGTGCAAAGGCTTTTGGTTACCGGGGCTTGCAAAACAACCTCAGCTAAAGGGGCTCGGGGTTTTATGAAGGTGGGTTTTTCCCAGTACAGGAGAGTTTTCAAAATTTGGAGGTGGTTCCTCTCCCACCAGTCCCCAAAATGCTGCCCTGAGCAGGACCCTGCTCATTTTCAGTGCCTGAGAACCAAAGGAGAGCTGGAAACTGCTTGCTCGCTCTTACCGTATTTTATTAATTTTTTTAGAAAGCACAGTTCCTATACAGAAACGCCATCGAAAGCCCAAAATCACGAGGTCTGGAGCTGGCAATATTGGCTGAAGCGCTTTGCGAGGTCCGGTCGGTGCTGCGGACCCGGCAGATTGGGGCAGGAGCCCGAGCTCCATCACACACAGCGTAGCAGGGGGCTGCTCTAGCGGGGGGCGGGAAGGGGTGCCCTGGGGTCGCCTTCATTTCATACAGCTATAGACAGAGAGATATACATATATATATATTTATATTACAGTATACAGAGAGTGCCCGCCGAGCGTCCCAGCTGTGGCGTGGCTCTGCGTGGGCAGATACAAGCTCCCACCGATGTTGCCCTGGGTCAGGATTCGACCCTGGTTTCCCAGACCAAACGCGGGGCTGGCGGAGCTGGTTTTTGGGTGAGTGCCGTTGCAGGGAGAAGTTGGATCAGCCCTCGGGTGCCTGCCCGGATGCTGCCAAAACGGGCAAGCGGGCGATGCTCTAGGTCCGTGTCATCGCAAGGGCTCCGGTGCGGCGTTTGCCATCAGCATCCCCTTTTCCCCAGGAATATTCTTTTGGTTTTAATTCAGCAAAACCTAAGCTAAGAAAAGCCACGATCCTGGGCTCCCAGCTCCGCCTGAGCGCGGCTGCATTTAAAAAAAATCATGACTTGAAGCCTTTGAAGCCGCTTTGAGGCCATAGCAGGCACATCTCCCCCAGGCTGGGAATTTGGCAGGGGTCCCCCAGACAGAAAGATCCTGCGGGGCTGGGAAATGGGGTGGTTGAGCTTTGGGGGGGGTGGCCGAGCTGCCCACGGAGTCCCGAGCCAACCCGCAGCCCCCCGCCCTGGCAGCTCGGTCCCCCCAACACGACGGCGTGTCCTCGAAGGGGCTGCGCTGGCGCAGAGCCGCCCCGTCCATGGGTGATGGGGTTCACCTCCCCTGTGTCCCCCAGTTTCTGCGCCGTGCTCTCGGCAGCCGCCGCTGCTGCGGTTGGAGACGCTGCGCTGCTTTGTGCCGTTACCAGCCTTGATCACGGCAGGCGGTGTTTTTAGGGGACACCGAGGCACTGGCTAAGGTGGATTAGAGACACCAGTGATTTGGGTCATCACGTTTTTGGGGTTACTCCCCAAATTGAGATATCAAGCTGGAATTCAGCTTCATGCTGAAGCCTGGAGCGAAACCCAAGATGTCCTGGTCCACAGCGTGGGACATCCCACCCCTGCAAGGACGTCCAGCCCTGCCGGGACATCCCACCATTGCCAGGACCTCACCGTGAACCAGCTCCAAACCAAGAGCCTTTCCCACCACGTGGTGCTGAGGGTTTTGCCCCCAGGTTGGGTGGAGGTGGAGAGCTGAAGGGGTGGTCTCCAAATCCTTCTGGATACCTTAGTCTCTCTTCTCATGGAGCTGAAGCTCAGCCTCATGGAATCCTGGGGGTTTTCCCCCAATTCCTGCCCTGGAGCCAATGTGCTCGCCCTCCCACACCCGATGCTCCATGAACAGCCGGGCTTGCGGAGGACGAGCAGACCAAGCGTGGCTCTGCCAGTGGTCCAGGGCTCCATCCGTGCCTGCAAAGGGATCCCGAGGAGCCCTGGGTGGGAGCTGGAGATGTCCGGGCTGATGCAACGCCAAGCAAGAGGCTTTTGCGCAGGACACGGTGCGGGCAGGCGAGGAGTATCGCTCGCGTGCTTCAGCAGCGATTGATTTGAGAGCCACATGGGCTATTTCACCCTGTTTGGTTCCTTTGAAACAGAAATTGGTTTTGGCTGCCTCGTCGGCTCTGCCTTCCTAACAGGGAGGATGCGACTTCCACAGGCTCTGGAGATAGGTAGGGCTGGTAAGGAGAGGTAATGACCTTTATTTGGCTAAATTGATGCAACTGGAAAAACCAGAGATGCAACCCAGGCTCTCCATCCAGCCCCCGAGCCCCAGGTGCACCCGAGCGCTCGCCTGCTTCCTCCAGCTGCATCAATTTGTCCACTAAATGCTATTACTGCTCCCTCCGAGCCTCCTCCTCCTTGGCCCTTTTGACCTCCCAGCCGCAGCCACGGCAGCAGGAAGGTGAGAGGAAGGAAAAATTGTGGCTCCCGGATGCTGCTCGCAGCCGGCGTGGGGCTGGCAGAGGTGACTCAGGCAGCGGAAGGCCAGGAGGACCCATCGGTCATCGTTTAGCAGCGGATAATGCAGTCCAGAGGTCCCTGGCTGGTGGCTCCTGCAGAATGCACTGCCTCGGAGCTCGGCCACTTCTTCGGAGGGACGGCTTCTCCATCCAGATGAGTGCTGAGCATGAAATCCCCAAATCTCTGTCTCTTGTGGCTGTGGGTACTTTCCTGGCACAGAGAGGGCTTGCACTTCCCCCTCTTGGGGAATTATGACATGATGGTGATATTTTTCCCATCGTCTACTAAAAAAAAAAAATCCTATCCTTCTTGGCTTTGCTAAAGGACATCTGGGCAGTGCTGTTGCTCATCCTTCACCCAACGGGCAGGGGATGGAGAGCCCTCGCAGCACCGCCTGTTAGTCCATCCTAATTGCGTTAGCACTGCGAGAAACTCCTCAAGTCCCCACAAATTGCTCCCTTAATGACCTCTTTCTAGGGCTTAATGTCTTTGGAGGCAGATGGGTGAGGAGCGGTTCCCCATCACCTGGTGGGTGCTGGGGGAATTTGGCATTGGCACGTGGACACGGGGTGAGCTTGGGACGTGCCCTGCTCCGTCCCCGCGCCCGTCCCCTGGCCGTATCTGTATTCCCAGCATCACGTCTGTGTCTAGGGATGCAGGCAGAGGTCTCTAAATAATACAGTCAGGACATTAATGGTAGAAAGTTGTCCTCCGGGGCCAGTTCCTGGTTTGAAGGACTCCAGTAAAATTTTTACTATGGATCTGGAGCTCTTTGATAACACTGCCTCTGAAGCGGCATCGTTTTCTCTTCCCGCCTCTGGCCGTTTTTCAGACATGGCTCAGAGGGGGATGGAGTGAGGTCCCATGACGTGGCGTCACCTCCCGGCACAGTCCCCTTCTGGCACGGGAGCGTTTCCCCTCTTGCCTCGGACTGTGATGCCGTCTTGGCCCATGCAGGAGGAGAAGCACGTGGTCATGGCAATCATGGTGTCCCAGGACGCTTGGGTTTTGCCAACAGCCGCGCGTTGGAGAGCGACAGCCCTTGTCAGGCGTACGGGGCTGCCAGCTCTCCCCGGCCGCGGTGAGAGCAGCAGCAGAGCAGCTCTGCCCAGGTTGCCCCTTGTTTTGGTCCTCTCCCTACATTGCTTGGCGAGTCCTGATTCCCCCATCCTGGGTTCTCCAGGATGAAAAAGGTCTTTGCAGTCACTTGCTTTCAGTCTGAACAAAACCCAGCGGCGTTATCGAGCAGCGCTCGGGCCACCGCTCTGCTAGAGCTCCGTGGTGGTGACCTGAGTCACTTCTGAGCGCAGGTCGTCCCCTCCGTGGCCGTGGCAGCCCCGCTGGAGGCTGCCCACGTCTAGTCATGCCGGCTTGTTGCGGGCTTCGGAAGGGGTGCAGGTGGAGACGCGCTCCCGCGTGGTGTTTCTGGCACGGGAGAAGCTGTTTTGGTCCACGCGGGCTCGGAAAGGCAGGCAAAACTCTCGGAAACATCTCTTGAAATTTTCATCCAGGAAAGCGTAAAGGACAGGGTTGAGGCTGCTGTTGGTATAACCCAGGGCGATGCAGAAATGCAGGCTGGCCACCACGTAGGGGTTCTTCTTATCTATGTCCACCAGCGTCCAGACGATGACGAAGATGTGAATGGGCGTCCAGCAGATGATGAAGGCTGCCACCACCACCAGCACCATGCGTGTGATGCGCCGCAGGTTGCGGTCTTTCTCCTTGGAGCCCGAGAGGAGGCGGACGCTCTTCAGGCGAAGGATCATCAGCCCGTAGCAGATGGTGATGACCAAGATGGGGACCATGAAGGCAAAGATGAAGACGCAGATCTTGGTCACGGTGTCCCAGTAGATGGGAGGATCGGGAAACTCGAGCGTGCACAGCACCATCCCGTCTGCAGGAGAAAGGACGATCAAAGAGGGAGCCGGTGGAGTGTCTGCTATGAATACTGTCTGCTTTCTGCTGGGTCATGGCTGGGCATGTCCATGCTTTTTAAAAACACAAGGAGATGCATGCCCACCTGCCAGCTCTTTGCAGAGATTCCCCAGGAGCTTTGTGCCACCAGCCCCCTGCCCACGGGATGCCGAGGGGATGTAGTGGGTGCAGAGACCCAGGGACTTGTTCCCTGCAGAACCTCCTGGGCCATCCCCATGCTGTCTCCTCCCAGCCCCTGTGGTGGACACGTCCCCGTGTCACCTTACACTGAAAGCTGAACACTTCCTCAAGATGCCCAGAGCTTTCCTAGCAGCCAAGGGCTGGCATCCTCACACAGGAGCTGCGGATTTTAGTGTGCCCAACTGGGGACTTTGCAATACCATTGGGAGTGGTTTTAGGCACCTGATTTCCACCCCAGGAGCTGGGGAGAGGCACTGGTTGGACTGGAGATAGGGAAGGGGGAGGACAATTTCTGGGGCAGTTTCCAGCCTCCGCAGGCAAGATGGAAAATAGCACCGTGGTGATTTTTCCATGGCAGGGCATGCTTATGGTCCCATGGAGGGGTGCTCCTCACTGAGCTCAAACCTGCTACAGGACCAGGTGGCTTGGGTTTGCCAGGTCACCCCCGGGATGGACAGATGGGGCAGGAGAGCTTTCCCCAGAAGCCACTTGCCTTTTGACTTGGTGACCGCCATGGCCATGATGGGCACCCCAATGAGGGAGGAGAGCACCCAGATGCAGACATTGATGATCTTGGCCTTGGCTGGCGTGCGGAAGTCCAGGGCCTTAACCGGGTGGCACACGGCAACGTAGCGGTCCACACTCATCATGGTGAGGGTGAAGATACTGGTGAACATGTTGTAGTAGTCAATGGAGAGCACGACTTTGCAGAGCAGCTCCCCGAAGGGCCAGGTCTCCATCAGGTACTTGGCGCTCTGGAAGGGCAGCGTGCTGGTGGCCAGCGCGTCTGCCAGGGCCAGGTTGAAGATGTAGATGTTGGTGGCTGTCTTCATCTTGGTGTACCTGGGGGTGGCAAAGGGAGCCGTTACAGGCAGTCAGGGCTGGCTTACTGTGTCCGAGTACGTGTGCGCATGCTCAGCATGATGAGGAGGGGGCACAGCCTGGCTTTCCCTGGCTGCTCGCAAGGTGCCATCATAGAATCACAGAATCGTTTAGGTTGGAAAAGACCTTTAAGATCATCCAGTCCAACCATTAACCTACACTACCAAGTCTACTCTAAGCCAATCAAGGGCAGACCAGACTAAACCATGTCCCAAAGTGCCACGTCTGCCCATTTTTTGAACACTTCCAGGGATGGGGACTCCACCACCTCTCTGGGCAGCCTGTTCCAGTGCTTGACTACCCTTTCCATAAAGAAATTTTTCCTAATTTCCAACCTAAACCTCCCCTGGCGCAGCTTGAGCCCATTTCCTCTCATCCTATCACTAACTACTTGGGAGAAGAGACCAACACCCACCTCACTACAACCTCCTTTCAGGTAGTTGTAGAGCGATCAGGTCTCCCCTCAGCCTCCTCTTCTCCAGGCTGAACACCCCCAGCTCCCTCAGCCGCTCCCCACCAGCCCTGTGCTCCAGACCCTGCCCCAGCTCCGCTGCCCTTCTCTGGACACCTTGGTGGGCAAAGGTAAGTGCTTGTGACGTGCCCTTCTGCAGCACTGATATGCTCAGCACCTTTCTAGACGGACCAGGGAGCACGTTGAGAAAGTGCTTGTGTTTGTGCGTGGTTTTAGCTTGTGTTGAAGTCCTGGAGCCTGAGCGTGGGGTTGCACTCACACATGGGACCTTATGCAGCACCTGCAGAACGCAGCTTAGACCCTGCCAAAGTGGTTATCCCTTACCTGGCCACGGAGGTGACACTTCTTCAGGTGGCTGCCTTTATTCAAAGGAAATCTAAAGAAATTTTCAGAGAAGTCACTTCTTTAATTAAATCGATTTACTCCATTTCCCTGAATCTGTTGCACAATGTCCTTTACCTCTCAAAACCTCCTTTATCTGATTTTCCACCCAGTAAATCGTGATTATCTAGCTTGCTTCCCTGTCGAGTTTCCTTGCAGAAATTGGATCGATTACCCCCGGAAACAGGCCATCTGGAAGCAGCCCAATTAACCAGGCTGGCGCTCCAGAGCCTTTGGGGAAGCCTGGCTGCCTTGGCCACAGCACGTGGCTCGGGGCCACGGGGCTGCTTTCCCCGGGGCATTCGGCAAGGGCTGCAGCCACCCGTGGCTGGTCCTTGTCACATCACGGTAAGAGAGACACCCAGTCCTGAGTGCCAGAACCCTTCCTGAAGGGATGAGGCATCGTTTTGGTGGGTGCCAGGGCCGGTAAGCGCCGTGGCCGGTGGGGAAGGGTGCGTGTCCTCGGAGCATCCAGCCCTGCAGGTGTTGCCCAAGGTGATGCTTTGAATGGCGTGGGTGGTTTGAAGCAGATGCTCATCCCTGCTGTCGAGGGTCCCCAAAGGGCAGCACGTTGGGGTTGGGTCGGGGTGGGGGCTCTGCGGCCACCCCCGGGTTGTTTCCTAGGCTGAGGCCAGGGCTATGCCGGTGGCTCGAACCCTCCCCATGCGCTCACTTCCAAGAAGTCCCTGTTGCTCAGAGCATCCTCCGCAGCCCCGAGCTCATTTAGATGCGCCCTCATTAATTAACAAAAGTGTCAGTTTGAGCACAAGCATCTCTGTGCATGGCTGAACCTGCCTGCAGCATCCCCGGGCTGGGGCTTGGTCCTAGACAGAGGGAGGCTGAATTTGGCCCTGGGGCACGGGGGGACACAACCCCTTGGTTGCCAGATGAAAAGATACCGGCACAGCTCATAGAGTAACCCTCACAGAGAAACAGGGAATAAATTGGGGCGAGGGGATTAAGTAGCTCCCATCTCAGACGGTTGTTGCTCTGCCGCCCCGGCTGAAGACCAGGAGAGCGGGTTGGTGTAGGAAAGATGTTCCTGGGCTCATGGTAATATCAATTCCCTTCACTTTATCCTTTTCTCCACCTCAGCAGGGTCAGGAGAGCATGCCGGCGGGGGCAGAGACCCCCGGGTTATGCTGTCGGTAGAACCAGGAGATGGAGGCTGCAAAACCCATTTTTCTCTGGGAGAAAATAGCAGCTCAGCCCGGCTCCTGGCCCCAGCAGCATTCCCTTCCCGTTCACCTTGGCTGCAAATGGCAGCCCCTTGCCTAAGGGTGGAAACATTTGAGTTGAACTTTTCTTTTAAACACAGCATAAAAAATGTCTTTTCCTTGAAAAGCCCTTTTCAGTTGTCTTTAGTGTTATTTTCCAAGCTCTTTTGAGAATGCATCTCCTAGAAAAGTTTCATTCCAGGTTAAACAAAAATCTGAGAATTTGTGTTATTGTCAGGTTTTGGCTCACCTAGATTAAAAAAAAAAAAAAATCGTAATTTCAGGTAGATTCACACTTCTTTGATCTCTGCTTTTCGAGTAAAGCGGAAAAAAAAAATCAGTTATTCACGCCGTGCTCTGCCAGGCGTGCTCGGACGTGCTGGGTAAGCGCTTTCCCAGCCCCCTGCCAGATGTGCTGGGGCGGTGGGGCTGGGGGGGCCGGGGCTGCAGCCCCCTCCCCGGGCAGGATGGGGCTGTGCTGGTGAAGGCAAAGCAGCGACAGGGACAAATGGGACGATGGGGATGATGGGGATGACTGAGATGGTGGGGATGACAATTTAGCCTCTGGAGCTGGGGTTTCGGGGCAGGATTCAGCCCCCTCCAGGATTGGGCTGAGGGTCGAACCCACTGCATGGCGGGGGGTGTCCATCGCGGCCCCCCCCCCCCCCAACTGCAAACGGAGCCGCTGCTCCAGGAAAGGTTTATCCCCTGCAGCAGAGCCAACTGGCCGCTTCTGCTGATGGAAGCTCCCCGGGCTGCCAAACCCATCGCAATTAAGCCAGTGCCTTGATTGGGAAGTTATGCACTTGAACGAAACAATCTGGAAGGTGTCCACGGAGAGATGAGGCTGGAGGGGATGGAGCGAGCGCAGGGCAACTCCGCATTCCGGCAGCGATGCCAGCAGCCGGACTCCCAGGTAGGGACCCCTTAGCTCTCCAAACCTCTCGGAAAATAAATAAATGAGAGAAACCACTTGCAAAACTCCTGCAGCTGCTAAAAGCCACCGCCTTAAAGAGCCTGGCTTAACAAATCCTGCGCCAAGCGAAGGGATGCCCTTGCAGCCTGTGCGGGAGCCGGCGGGGGGCTGATGGGCTCTGCGGGGACGTGGCCACGAGCAAGCCTGAGCTCGCAGCTGCAAATTGCTTCCAGGGGTATTTTTAAAAGCGCCTGACAATGCAGCGGTAATTGCAGTGCCGGTCGCCGTCAGGGCTGTCGGAGGGTGCTGGGGAGGCCGAGCTCCCTCCGGGCGCGCGGCTGGGTTTTGGCTGCTCTGGGCAAGGAGCGCTTTGGGTTTTGGCCGTGCTTGGCTCCCCGGGCTCCCGTCCGGGGAGCTCAGCTGGGGGCCGCGGAGCAGGGTACTGCGTGTACCTGCTCCCTGGCACGCACGAGCTCTGCGGCATCCCCAGGGACCCCGAGGTCCCCGAGCCCCGCGGGATGCACTCCAGCCGTGCTTGCGGGCTGCCCGGGCACTGTGTGCGGGCCCAAGGGCAGCGGGGGGTGACACTGGGCGATGTCACCGGGGCCGCAAGGCAAATGCCCAGCATCTCCCCATCGGCGAGGTCTGAACCCAAGCTGATCCCATTTCACAGCCCTATCCCGCATGGACGCCGCTTTCCCCAGCGGAGCCGAACTAGTCCTGGCCTAAACCGTGTCGGCATGGAACAACCCTGCCAATGAACCCCTGCGAAACTCCAGGTGGGCTCGGCCACGCAAGGGGCGAAGGCGCGTGCTGGGGTCTGTGCGTGTCCGCAGCCCCTCCTGTCCCAGGGGCTCGGAGGATGGCCCTTATTCATTCCGTGGGAGACGTGTTTAATTCCGGCGTCGGCTGGTGGGTCGGAAAATGAGGGGGCTAGAAACCACAGTGGTGGGATCTCTGAGTGCTGTAGAGTCAGGCTTTCTAAAGCATGGGTAACATTACTTAGTGATTTAAACAGGGAGGATGTTGTTTGCACATTAAAGCCTTCTCTCTAAAACGCCTTGCCTCTTCTCTGAGAGCAGAACCAGCTGGAAGGGGTCTAATAACACTCTTCCTTCACCCTGACACCATGCTGTACATCTCTGCAACAATTATCTTAATTTGCTTTTTCAGTCTAGGGCTGATCTTTTAAAGCTGCTTCGAGTCGATGAAAAATCCCGTCCGGTGTGGGCTAGGGTCAGCGAGTGACACCCCTGTCCCGCTACCCATCTGCCCACCCTCTCGGGTGGTTAAAAATACACAGCAGAGCAAGACAAAGAGTGGGGAGCCAGGTGCAAGGGTGACGGGCAGCCCGGCGTGGCTCGTGGGCTCATTTCAGGCTGGTTCTCTTCCCCCCAGTGAGTCACCGCATTTATTTCATGCGCCGGCAGTGCCGGGCTGCGCCGACCTCCTGTAACGGTCGCGGTGGACTGGAAGTGCTGGGGAGGGGGGAATGGAAATGGTTAAAAATGAGGATTCTGGGGGGGTTGCCTAAATCCAGCCTCAAGCTCTGGTTTGGCCCTGGCTGGGGTTACAGCAACCCCTGGGGCGCTGGGAATTGGGATTAACCCCATGAATGCTGTCCCCCCCGCCCAGGACAAGCCCCCTGCGATGCGGGAGCGGGGGTCCGCTGAAGCGCAGGGATGCAGTGAGACCTCCGGTCCCTCTTGCCAGGCTGGAGGCGGTGAAATCTCCGTGCCGTCGCCAACAGCGGTGCGATGGTGAGCACGGCTCCTGCCTCCGCTGCCGTCCGGGCCCGTCCTCCGCTGCCGGTGGGGTCTGGGGCCGTGGAGGGCTCTGCCAGCCCCCGCTTGCTGGCCGTGCTCCTGTGGTCTGCAAGACTTGGCTTTATGGGCCCATCTTGACTGCAGCTTGGCCACGTTAACCTGTCTTACCCAGAGAAGACCAGCCAGGCTCTCAGACGAAGAGGCGCTTTGTAGGGGCAGGAAATTTCACCCCCCCAGCAGAAGCGCGGGGCTGGGTACAGCAGCATCTCGCTGCACCCCGTCTGCCAAAAGGGGGGCATTGGGCTCCCGTCGCTTCTGGGGTGCGGACCCGGCAGACCCCCTCCCTGCCCAGGGAAAGCCTCGGCGGGGGTGCCTCCACCAGCCAAGGACCTGCCCCGGCGCCCGCTTTCCCACTGCAATGCTGGACGGAGCCAAAGCGGGGTTCAGGGTCCCCCAGGACGCGAGCGGGTCTGGGGGGAGCTGGAGGAGGAACCTTGCGCTGGGGGGGGCTGGGGGACAGCTCGGCCGCGGTGCGAGCTGGGGCTGGGTGATGCGGGCTCCTGCTCTTTGTTAGAGAAAAGCAGGAGTCAGCGAGCTGCCGGAGGTGCCGACGGCACGAGCACAGGCTCGCGGCAGAGCCGGGAATGGGCTGGGGTGGGTAATTCACGCTCGGAGCGCCTCGGGTCCCGGCGGTGGCGTGGGGTAGGTACCAGTGGGAGCCCACCAGCCCCTCTCCCCCAGCTGTGGGGTGGGTGCTCGGGGGACTCGGGATCCTCCCTGCGAACAGGGCAGCTCTTAGCAGTGGCATGTGAGTGTTGGAAATAAATACCCCGCCAGCCTCTCGCCTCTCCCAAACCGCAGCGTGACCAGCCCTGCGGCTCCCCTTCCCCCGGCTCCTCACGCAGGGGCGAGGAACACGCGGCTGCTGGGGTCGGGGTGTGTCCCCCAGCGTCCCCCCCAGACGCTGGCTCCCGTGCACCCCCCGTGCTGCTCCGTGCACACGCAGCCTCTGCTTTCCCCTCTTGCACCGCATCTGGACATCCTCCACGCACGTTTGTGCTCACACACACGCTGTTCACACGCACGTCGCACCCACCAGCTACACCCATCTCGGTGCTACCTGTGCTAACCCCTGCTCACAAGCGCCCGGTGCACACCCACCCTCGCTCCTGCTGCTGTCTCACAGCCGGTGCACGCTTGCTTCTGCTGATGTCTTACACCCAGTGCACACACACCCGGTGCACACTCACACCCGGTGCACACTCACTTCTGCTGCTGTCTCACACACGCTACACACTTGGTTCTGGTGCGCGCTCGCTCCTGCCACTGTCTCACCCCTGCTGCACACCCAGTCCTGGGGCACACACGCTTCTGCTGCCGTCTCGCATCTTGCACATGGTGCACGCTCATCCCCAGTGCACACTGGCTCCGGCTGCCGTCTCGTACGTGATGCACGCTCCCCCCAGTGCACGCTCCCCTCTCACACCCACTCACCCCCAGACACACCCTCGGTCCTTCTTTTCACACCCTCCCCGGTGCCGAGGCCGGCGTGGGGTGCCGCCGGGGCGCCCCGCTCTCACCTGACGATGCCGTACATGACCAGGACGTTGCCCAGCAGCCCCACCACGCACACCACGGAGTAGAGCGCGGTGATGACGATGGCGATGAGGATGGACGTGGCGTTCTTGGCCCGCTGCGCTCCCGTCTCGTTGGCCCCGTGGCCGGGCAGGGGGGCCCAGGCGGTGCCGTTGCCCCAGGCGGTGCCGGCAGCCGTGGGCAGCGCCGTGGGCAGCTCCATGACCCGCGCGCGGCCGTGGCCCCGCCGTGGCCGCCGCACGCATCCGAGGACCGCGGGTTCGAGCCCCGCTCCCGGCCAGCGCCGCCGCCGCCGCCTCCCGCACCCTCCCGGCGACCGGGGACGCTTTATAAACCCGGCGTGGGCCCCGAGCCACGTGGGGCCGGGGGCGGCCCTGCCTGCTCCAGCCCTGCCTGCTCCAGCCCTGCCTCCCTCTCCCCGCTCCCTGCCTGCACCCGCTCCCAGCCCTGCCTGCTCCCCCCCGCGCCCTGCCCGCCATCCTCCCCCCCCCTCATCTGTCCCCCCCGTCCCTGCCTGCCTTCCCTCCCCGCGACAGCTCCTGGTCTCCCTCCCCGCTCTCTGTTTTTCCCCGTTCCTGCCTGCATTTCTCCCCCCAGGTCCCTACCTGCGTTCCCCCCATCCCTGCCTGCCCCCCTACCCCGATCCCTGCCTTCCCAACCCCTACCTGACCCCCCCTCCCCGCATCCCTGTCTCCCTCCCTGCCCCCCAGGTCCCTACCTGCATCCCCCCCTGCATCCCCCCCCGGCATCCCTGCATCCCCCCCGTGCATCCCCCCCCGCATCCCTGCCTCTCCCCCATCCCTGCCTGCCTTCCCTGCCTGCCCCCCGTCCCTGCATCCCCCCCCGCATCCCTGCATCCCCCCCCGCATCCCTGCATCCCCCCCCCCGCATCCCTGCCTGCCCCCCGTCCCTGCCTGCCTTCCCTGCCTGCCCGCCGCATCCCTGCATCCCCCCCCGCATCCCTGCATCCCCCCCGCATCCCTGCATCCCCCCCATCCCTGCATCCCCCCCATCCCTGCCTGCCCCCCGTCCCTGCCTGCCTTCCCTGCCTACCCCCCGTCCCTGCATCCCCCCCCCATCCCTGCCTCTCCCCCATCCCTGCCTGCCTTCCCTGCCTGCCCCCTGTCCCTGCATCCCCCCCCGCATCCCTGCCTGCCCCCCATCCCTGCCTGCCTTCCCTGCCTGCCCCCCGTCCCTGCCTGGCCCCCTCCCCCGGAGCCGGCGAGGGCTGCGGGGGCGGCCCCGAGCATCCCAGGAGACCCCGGGCTTGAAGGGGGGGTGCGCTGTATCCCGGCGCTATGGCTGGCTCAGGTTTTCTTTGTCTGGAAGGGGGGGGGGGGGGGACACGACACACAAACAGTCCCCTTGTCCCCAAAGCAAAGCTGGGGTCTCTCCAATCCCCCCCCCCCGCCTTGTGCCTTTTCTCTCCCCCCATATGCGGGGGGGGGGGGGGGGGGGCTGGGGGGTGCTGGATGGATTTGGGGGATGCTGAGGAGGTTTGGGGGGATGTTGCAGGGGGATTCGGGAGGGGTGCTGTGGGGTGGGGGCTTGGGGAAGGGACTGGGAGGGATGCTGTCGGGGGGGCTTTGGAGGGGTGCTGGGGGGGAGATGCAGGGGGAATCTGGGGAGGTTGCTGTGGGGTGAGAGGTTTGGGGGGGGGATGCTGAAGAGAGACCTGGGGATCAATGCTGGGGGGGAGGGGGAAGGAGATGCTGCTGCAGGGTGGGGGATTTAGGGAGATGCTGCAGGGTGGGGGTGCAAACAGGGACCCATTGGCACCGCCTGCTCGGCAGAGCTGGGCTCGTGGGCTGCTGAGGGTCACCCTCGCCATCCCCGGGGCAGCCCCCCCAGCAGGTCACCCCCTTTCCAGGGTCTGCAAAGCAGAGAGACAGGAGCCTTATTTTTCCTGGAGACCCAGCCAACGCGAGGGCTGTGGGGACCCGGTGTTGGGGTGCCTCTGTTGCCTCTTTGCTTTGGGGACCCATCCAGTCGTGCCCTGGGACAGAGTTGGCGTGGCCAGGGAGGAGGGTTTGCTGCAATTTTGGGTGCCTTTGGCTCAGGAGGGACAGGGCAGGGGACCCAGGACGTGGAGGAAAGGCCAGCAGCTAGCTCAGCCCTGGAGATGGGGTTTTCAGTCTGCGTAGCGCTCTGCCAGCATAAAACTCCTGCAGTGTCGAAGCATCCAGATATTTCATCAAGAGCCTCATAAAAACGCCGAGGAGGGAATTAATAGCTTTTCATTCATTCGATGGTTCAAACGGTAAACAGCTCCTGGGCCGCTGACCGAGGCGACAGCAACGCGGTGGGTTTCTGCTGTCCCGGAGCGAGGGTTCCGGTGGCAGTGGTCCCGGCTTCATCCCAAAGGGCTGGTGGGATGAATACGGGCGGGAATGGGGAGCGCAGGGATGGCTTTCATGTGGCATTTGCCTTGGGTCCTGCACTTCGCATCTTCGTGCATCAGCCTCTCTGCCTGAAAGGTGTTCCCATTCCTGTGATGGTTTTAGAAGGAGGCACCGAAAGCGCCGGCGGGGCAGAGGGCTCCGTCCCACACGTGCGTGTCCTCCGGGACGTGGGGTTTCAGCTCCTTCCCGGGGTGAAAACAGCCTCCCGGGCCCGGAGCAAGGTGGCGAGTCTGCTGTGCACAGCTCTGACGCAGTCCGGCTGCTGATCTGTCCCCATGGGAGGGAAACGCTGGGTCGGGGAGCGTGAAATAGCTTTTAGCGTGGCTGAGGAACAGTTTGGGAAAGGGCTCATCCCTTCGCTTGGCCCCCAGCATGGCCGGAGACCCCATGCTGACCCCTTTTCCAAGGGGTTACCTGCAAGGAGCTCGTCATCCTGGCAGGTTCCAGCAAACACGTCCTCTCGGCTCAGCTCGGCTCCACCATTTATTTATTTTTTTCAGCTGGAATGTTAAAAATAAACCCAGCGGATACAGAAAACAAATGGAAAATCTTTAAAGGGCTTTGCTGTTCATCTGTCTGCATTTAGTCGTTGCTGCTCCTCCACCTGCTGAGCCGGGCTACTGCCACGGCTGCGGTTTCCAAAATTGAGGCAAGCGAGGCAGGGAGGTCACGTCGGAGGAGAGAGCGTCGCCCCGTCGCGGTGCGCGGAGCCCGAGGACCGCGCACGCAGCAGGCGAAGGGGAGCGCTGGCTCCTGCAGGTCCCGACTCCCATGGCTGGTGCTGGCCAGTGCCCAGCCCGGAGCCAGCGTGCCAGCGCTTCTCTGCGCACCCCGAGTTTTATCGGCACCGCTTCATCTTGGCTGGAGCCCTGCTCTCCTACGGGGATTGCTTCCTCGTAGGAAGTTCTCCGTGGCATTGCCTTAGCCTGTATTTTCTCCTCCACACCCTGGATAACAGGCGGACGCTGCCTCTCCCACCCTTTCCAAACAGCCCCTGCGCAGCACGGGAGTTAAATCAAATCGAGGTGGCGAGAGCGATGCTGATGCCGTCGAGGAGGAAAATTCATGTTGCTCATCTGCCCGGCAAGCTGGGGTCCATCCAGGGGGGGATTTACAGCCACGGCTGCTAAAGGCAACGTTTTGATTTACTCAGAGGCTGCCAAGTTGACAGAGCGTATTTCACTGTGGGAAGACCCTCTTTCCCTCTGGAATTTATTGGTTTTAATTAAAATGGCCATAAAAATAACACGCAGGAGCCGTGAAGCTGCAATGGCAGGACTCCAGGCAAAATCCAGAATCTCTGGAGGTTAATGGAGGAGGCTGTGGGGGGAGATGATTTCTCCCCAAAGATTTTCGGGAACTCAGGAGGACGCTGAGCCTCCGTACGTGCCGCTCACCTTGTCCAGCCATGGTCCTGTCGGAGAGAGCCTTGCTCTGGGCTCCGGCAACGCCGGGACAGCTGCGGCTTGTGCCGATGGCTGTGGGGCCGAGCTGTGAGCCAGGTATATAAATACAAATCTATATATTTAAAATATTTATATAAAAATATCATTTCCAGTTTGGCAGCTAGCTTGAGTCTTGCCTGTAATAATTCAGGGCTTTGATGCAGAGGGGGGAAATTACAATTTTCATTCCTGTTCCCCGTGCTTGACTTCCCTTTTTACTGGATTTTTGCCCAAAATCTGAAGAAGCGGCGCTGGGGCAGCTGGGCGCAATGGCTTTTGGTTGGGCTGAGGGTTGCTCTTGGCAAGGTGAGCAGCCCCAGTGTAGGACGCGCGGGCTTTCCCTGGCTTGCACCGCGCTTCGTGTGCCACTTTCTCGCCTCCCGACGCTACACAAGCAGGTTTTTTTTATTTGCGCAAGGGTTTTGCTGTTAAAGCAAATACCACTCAGACCTGGAGCTTGGCATCCGCCATCGATCCTACGGGGACCGACTGAAATGCCACCGTGGGTGCTGCATCCTGGTCCCATCGTTGTCTGTGACCCTTCCCAACGCCCTGGCATGAACCGGCGCTGGGTGGTACCAGCGGGCGAGGGCACACCGCATGTGTAGGCACCTTTTTTCTCCATCTCCTTGCTTGCTTTTCCACTTGCCCTTGACAAAAACATTTTTGTGGGGCTCTTTGTCGATGGAGCACACCGCATCCCCAGGTGCTCAAGAGGAGCCAAAATAGCTCCGTTGTGGCAGCAAATGAATAAACCCCTCAACAAATCCACAGCACTAGAAGTCAAAATCAGACGCCGCTTGGAAAGTTTCCTGAATGTTTCATCTGCACCCTGCCAAGAGAGGGACTTTATTTGCATGGCTTTGCTCCTGGTAGCAAATGCAACCCCTCCTGCGGGGAAGGAAGGAACGTGGTACGGGGAGGCAACGGCTCCTGTCAAGCCCACCAGCTCCTTTCCCTTCTGCTCGGCGAAGCCGGCTGCCCTTGGGGGTGTGAACCCGTCGCGGGGTCTGCGGGCGAAGCCTAAAAATAGCAGGATGCGTAAGAGGAGCTGGAATCACGCGAGGAGGCAGCTGGGCTAAGCGAGGCAGACAGCAACCTGGGCAGAGCAGAGCAAGCTAAAATAGCTCCTTCTGCTGCAGGAGGAGCCTCGCCGGGATGGCTCGAGGCTGAGCCGCCGGGGTTTTCCAGGTCAAAGATGGGAAGTTGGAGATGGGATCTAGGCTCCCGCAGGGCTGGAAATCCAGGCGGGTGCTGCAGCACCCGGAAAAACTACGTGCAAAAAGAGCAGGGTTGTGTTTGCCCCCTGTGGGTGCTGCAGGAGGGCTGGCAGGGTGCCCTGAACCCCCCCAGGGACGGACCCTGGCCCATCGCCTCCCCGAGCCAGGAGTGAATGGGCTGTGACCAGCCTCCCGCGGGAAGCTGCATGGAAAGCAAGGCACAAGAAGCAGCGGGGAAGCACCCAAACGAATCCTCTGCGACTAACGAAGCTGGCAGGTCGCGGCTGAGCGGGACCGTGCCTCTGCCACGTGGCCGGAGCCGCATGGTCCCCGTGGACCCCGGTTCCCCTTCGAGCATCCTGGGGAGGGGATGGGCACCGGCACCAGCCTTAGCGAGAGGCAGGGACCAGGTTACGTGGCAGTGAGAGCAGTCCCATGCACGTGGCCCAAACAGGAATGTAGCCGTCCGTCCATCCACCCACCCCCTTACCTAACTGGGATTACCAGTTATGGGATAAATGGGATTTACCAACCCCACCTGCTCCCCCTGAGCTGCCGTTACACTTCTTCAGGGCCTGATTCACCCCATCTTAATTCAGCCCCCTCAGGCGGGTTGATGGACGTGCTCAGGGGATTTCTGTCTCTCATTGCATCTATGAGAAACCCGGGCGGTCAGCGCGGTGGAGGCACCTGGATGGAGCCCAGCTTGTGGTGAACCACTTTGGGGGGAGCTCCGTTTGCACCCAGCTCCCCTTGTTTAGAAGGATGACCTGGGGCTTGTGCAAAATCACACCTTGGGGAACTGCAGCAGCAAACATCGCCCTGTTTTCTGGAGGTCTGAGAAGTTTTAGGGCTTGCAAGAAAGAGAGCGAAGGGACCAGATGCTCCGCCAGCATCAGCCCAACCGCACCGGTACCCACCAAGCTGTGGGTCCAGGCGGCTCGCCCCGGCTCCGCGGGGCTCATCGCTTCCCCTCCCTCCACCGACAGCTCCAGGTAAATTGGCCTTGAAGAGGAAAATGGGCTGATTTGTGTGTTTTGTTTTCCCACGTCAACAGATCCGAGTGTTGCCATACCTTGTGGGGCAGCTGCTGGGAAAGAACAAAGCCCGTCCATCAGGGGAGTTAAAATTAGATGAGATTCTTCTCTGCCTCGCCATTATGTGTGGCTGAATGGCGAGAGGGAGGGTTTTTTCGCAGCATTATTTCCTCGGCATTGTGCGCAGGGAGGCTGTCTCACAGGGCAGGGTATTTGCATAGTGGTGGACGTGCTGTGAGATGGCCGGGGTTGGAGCTGGGTCAGGAGGTTGGTTGGGAAATCTCAGCTCGGCACTTTGCAGGCACCAATCCCATTCCCGGAGCTCAGCAGTGTCCCATGGGGTGATGCCGTCGGTGTCCCCAAGATGTTCTCGGTGTCCCCAGGACACGAGGTGGACTGTCCCCTCTCTGGGCTCAAGCCGGTGACGGTGCCAGCCTGCCCCAAGCCCCCTGCTCCCCCCCATGGCTGGGTGCACCGGGGGTCCTTACAAATACAGGGTGGGTGCATCAGCAGGTTCATCCTGTTTCCTTGGAAAATGCCTCCAAACGGATTATTTGAGGGGTTACTGAACCGTTTTCCTTCACCCCACCTCGTGCCTGACCCCATGGCGGGGATGGGGATGGCGTACAGCCTCCCCGAGCCGTGCTGGCAGCGAAGGACGCTGCGCCATACCCCGTCCCCGGGGGACTCAATCCCCATGGGAGACTTAATTTTTTTTCCTGATTGTTGCTTATTTAGGTATTTTCACACCCCCTCTCGGTGCCGCCTTCAGTTGACAATGGAGCATTGATTGGGAACTGGCAGCATCTCCCCAGATTTCGGGGAGCTGTGAGCCCAGGCTGTGCCCCCCCCCCCAGCTGGCTCTGGGAGGTGGCATCACTGCTTTCCATCGGATGCGCCTCGGGAGCGTTAACAACCTGTGAGTCATCTCGTAAATGAACCATCTTGGGGAGGGGGGATCCAGGGCGGGATGCTGCTCCCAGCCGGAGCTGTGATGGCAAAATAAAGCTTTGAGCTGCTGGTGGAGGGAATTGGTGTGAAGGTGAGCCCTGGGCTCCCCGGCGGGGCTGGCGCTGGGATTTCCTGGGCAGGGAGCAGGTCCCTTGAGGCTGGGACATGGGGGCCGCGTGTTCCGGTGCCTGGGGCTGGTCGTGACATGGGGACTGGGTGTTCTGGTGCTGGACGTGACATGGGGACTGGATGTCCTGGTGCTGCTCATGACATGGGGACCGTGTGTCCTGGTGCCTAGTGATGGTCACGACATGGAGACCATGTGTTCTGGTGCCTGGTGATGGTCGTGACATGGGGACTGGGTGTCCTGGTGCCTGGGGCTGGTCGTGACATGGGGACGGGGTGTCCTGGTGCCTGGGGCTGGTCATGACATGGGGACCATGGGTCTTGGTGCCTAGTGATGGTCATGACATGGGGACCATGTGTTCTGGTGTCTAGTGATGGTCGTGACATGGGGACTGGGTGTCCTGGTGCTTGCTGGTCATGGCATGGGGACTGTGTGTCCTGGTGCCTGGTGCTGGTTGTGACATGGGGGCCATGTGTCCTGCTGCCTGGGGCTGGTCGTGACATGGGGACTGGGTGTCCTGGTGCTGGTCGTGACATGGGGACTGGATGTCCTGGTGCTGCTCATGACATGGGGACTGTGTGTCCTGGTGCCTGGTGCTGGTCATGACATGGAGACCATGTGTCCTGGTGCCTAGTGATGGTCGTGACATGGGGACTGGGTGTCCTGGTGCCTGGGGCTGGTCGTGACATGGCGACTGTGCGTCCTGCTGCCTGGGACTGGTCGTGGCGTGGGGACTGGGTGTCCTTGGTGCTGGTTGTGACATGGAGACCGTGTGTCCTGGTGCCTAGGGCTGGTCGTGACATAGGGACCATGTGTCCTGGTGCTGGTTGTGACATGGGGACTGGGTGTCCTGGTGCCTGGGGCTGGTCGTGACATGGGGACTGTGTGTCCTGGTGCCTAGGGCTGGTCGTGACATGGAGACCATGTGTCCTGGTGCCTAGGGCTGGTCATGACATGGGGACCGTGTGTCCTGGTGCTGGTTGTGACATGGGGACTGGGTGTCCTGCTGCCTATGGCCAGTCGTGACATGCTGGAGGGACAAGGGCCCCGTGTGTACGTGCGTGTGTGTGCAGACATACGTGTTGCACTACCAAGGGACAGGGAGGAGGTTTACGGCCAGGCTCCCTAGGGGAATAAGGTCCGTTTGTCCATCTCCCGTGGGTCTGACAGGGGGTTTGCTGGTGCCAGTTGCTGTACCAGCAGGGCGGGGGTTAGACCCAGGCCAGACCTGGGTTAGACCCCATGGGCCACCTTCGACTGCTCTGGTCACGGGGGCGGCAGTTTCCCTTCTCAGCTTATAAAGTATTTATTTTTTCTGCAGCTTTTTACCTTCCTGCCCCAACAGGAAGGGCAGGGGGGGATGCTCCTGCCATGACCCGCGGTCCCCGCAGCCAAGCCATCGCCGGCACATCCACCGCGGAGCCAGTGCTGGGATGGGACGGGCACGTGGGCTTTCAGCCCATTCATTCACCTCCTCCGAGGGCTCTGGGGCCGGGAAGGAAGCCGGTGTCGCCTTTGATGTTGTGAATCCAGGTCAGCGCTAACCCAGCTGCAGTCGTGCTGCTCTCTAGCTGTGCCAAATCACAGGGTGCAGCCCAGCTCCTCTCCCCCCGCGCCGCTTTGGGGCTTCTTGCTCCGGGTGCAGAGCTCGGTTCTCCCCTCTGCTTGTTCACGCTCCTCCAAATGTCCGTGGGGTGAGTTGGTTTGGGGTTGGGAGAGGAGAGGAAACCTCCTCTTGGTGGAAACCTGGTGGAAAAGCACAGGAGGGCTTGGCTAAGGTTTGTGTTTGGGCTGAAGGGGGCAGATTTGGGTGGCTCAGACCTGGAGGCATCAGCATCAGGAGCTGCAGAAGGAGCATCCGGCTCCAACCAGCGCTTTGCTTTCGTGCCAGTCAGTCCCTGCAGGGCACCGAGATGTGAAGGGCAGGGAAGCAATGGCATATGATTGAGCGCTGGTGGTTTACCGGGTATTTTATACGTGTGATTAAGGCTCTTTTCCCGGCTAGCTGGGACTCTGCTCGCCGTACCCAGCAAGTGCCTGGTCCGGTCCGGGCGGCTGCCTGGCCGTGGGGCAGCGGTGGGGACCAGCACGCCCCCACCACAGCGTGGGCTTGCAGGCAGCAAGCAGGTCCTGGAGCGATGCTTGGGTTTGTGGCAGGATCCTGGGAGGTTTTGAAAGGTTCTCGGCGGGTCCTGAAGGCAGGACTTGCTGCAGGGAATTGGGCTGCAGCATCCCTCACCTGCCTGGCTTCCCTCCCGGACATCGGGGGGGTGAGGGCCGGTTCATTGCCAGGGCAGAGCTCAGCAAAGCTCAGGATTTTTCCTTGACACTTTGATCAAACCCCAAAGGGCTCAAGAATTGGGATCAGCTGGAGCCAGGCTGGATGCAGGCTTGGCCAGAGCCCAAGCAAAGCCCTTTTGTCACCAGCCAGCGACCTGGTTTCCACCCAGCTCATCCCTGGCTTGTCCAAACCGGGTCTCCAGCAGAAGAGCCAACAACATCACTTGTTGGTTGTGTGTTTTCTTTTGAAACATCTCCCCTACATCAGGAGGCATTTCAGCCCCAGGGTGCCTCGAGCAACGCAGGCGCAGGGACCACTGTGTCCCCACGCACATCTCCCTGGTGGCTGCAAGCGTCTGGCTGTAGGTGCCAACCCTACCTGTGCCTTCAAATAAATTGCTGCAGGGTGGGGCTTTGGAGGTGCCCAGCCTCTTCCTTGGGAGCCGCAATTACCAGTGGAACTTATGGAAAGCTCCATGTCTACGGTGCTGGTCCCTCCAGCCCCACTGGGTGTCAAACACAGCCGTAAGGTGAGGGCTTGCCCTGTTTCTCATGGTGGCACTTGTGCACCCTCCTTTCCCGGGTGCTGTGAATGGGTGCAAGCGCCTGGCGAGGAGCAGGAGGCAAGAGCCTGCCCTCAAAGCTTCAAATAAGGTGACGAACTTTCCCACCCTCACCGGAGAGCTGCAGAAGATGCATGTCGGTGCTCATGGCGATACCACCCCTGCCATGGCTGCCTCGGTGGGTTCCTCCTCCGGCCCTTTGCCAGCACCAGCGATTTTGCTTTGCTTTGCTTCCCGGCCTGATAAAATCAGATGCCCGCTGCCATCTGTCCTGGCTTGTCCCGGTGCCCTCGGGAGAGCACCTGGGGAGGGCAGCACCTCCTCCATCCAAAGGGACACAGATGGTGGCTGCCCAATGCCATATTTTTCCAAAGACGGCCACCTGCTTCCCTCGCCGCTGCCAGGAGTGATGCCGAGCCATGGGGCAGAGCCGCTGCCGGCGTTCCCGGTCCACTGGCCAGTACCGGGAGCCTCGGGAGACTGGGAGGACAGCACGGCTCTTCTGCGGCCATGCCTCCCATGCTGCTGGTGTGCGGCGGGGGGACAAGCACTTGAACGGGTGGCCTTGGTTGCAATGATTAAGTGACGTGGGTTGCGAGGCAGTAAATCACGGCATTTAGTAAATGGCTGCTCCCAGCGAAGCAAGTCGGTGTTATCCAGGGAAAAACGAGCAGCATCAGGGAAAGGGGTGGGAAGCAAGGACTAGGGGGGTCCTTGTGGCGTGCTGGCACCCATGTTTTGGTCTTTACTAGCAGAGAGGAGATACCCAGACACATCTGAGCTGGGGTGACTTAAACTATGAGCTGAATCCCACCAGTGATGGCTCTTGGAGGAAATCCCTGGTGCTGTGAGAGCCTGGCGTGTGGGCACCACCGAGGCCCCGGCCCCGGCGGGACGCTGGGCACCCCTGAACAGGGTTTTGGCCATCCTGGGGGTGGGCTGCCAGCACCACGGTGCTGGTCTGGGGCTGGGCGAGGGCAGGGAGCAGGCAGGGGCCAGAGGAAGAGGAGCAGTGCCAGCGAAGGCTGCTGCGCTCAGCCTTCGCCTGCTCCTGCTTCTCCCACCTTCGAAGGCGGCTCCCCCTCCTCCAGCCTCTTGTGTCTGCAAAACCTGCGGCAGCTGATCACAGAAGGGGATTTCTCTTTGTCCCTCCTCTCTCCATTTTCTTGCTTCTCCTGAAAGGCACAAAAATCTCCCCCCCTGCACGCCCCTCCTGCATCTCAGAGGTGTGCAGCATCTTCCTCCCTCCCGCTCCCACTCTTCCTCCCCAAAGCCATCACAGCCTGGCACGAAGCCGAGGACAGGATCAGCCCCGGATCACCCACCTCAGCCCTCCGGCCACATCCCCATCCCCTTCCCGCACGACGCAGCCTTGGGAAAACATTTGCAGGGAAGATTTCTTCTCTGATTATCAGGTTGGGGTTGGGTTTTTTTCTGGAGAACCCTTTTAGGGCTGCAAAGCCGCAGGTCTCAGCTGGCCTGTCCCTGGGGAGCGGTTGGCCAGCGCAGCCTTTGGTTAAATAAGGAATAGTAATAAGGAAAAAATGAAAGTGGTGGTTTAATGATTGGAGCAGCTCTTCTTCCATATCTATCTGTCTGCCTATCTAAATATAGACATATATTTTCTAAACACAGAATGCCAGCATCCCCACTCAGAGCCAGGTGAAGCGGCTGAGAGCCAAACACAAGTATTTAAAAGCAATATTAAATGACCGATGCCTAACGAAACCCTTGGGCCAAAGGAAGCGCTCTGCTGATAGGAGATGTTTATTTACAGGGTAGAGGAAAGCAGGCTGGAACAGACTTTTTTTGCCTTCCCAAGGTTTTGGCTGCAGCAGTTTCAGGTGCGGGTTATGTTTGATGTGTAAATCCCTTCTCGCTCCCCGGCTCGGCAGAGGCAGAGGACATCGGGAAGCAGCCCTGGTGCATGGAGGTGTTGGCTTAGCTAAAATGCTCTCAATTTAAGGGATTTTTGTTGTTGTTGTTTGGGTTTTTAACTCTCCCTTCCCGTGCAAAGGTGGCTGTGCATCTCCCACAGCACGGCCAGGAGCACAGCTCGGTCAGTGGTGGCCACAGTGCCCAGGAGCTGGGGACCCTCCCATCCCCATCCAGGCAGCGACACGCACGTGTCCATACGGATGCGGCTGAGCGACCGGGAGTGTGGGAGCAGCAATGCTGCTATGGGTGCAGGGAGGCAGCGTGTGCCCATAACCACCTTCAAGGTGCTGCTCCAACCTGATTCCCAACCCCAGGATGGATCTTTCCCACCAGCCCAATGGAGAGACCCATCCTCCTCCCACCTGCAAAGAGATACCAGCTACTGGGGGAAAGAAAACCACTAATAATTGCGCTCATCTTAATGACTTGAAATGTTCCCAGGCTAAGTGTTCCCATTTCTCCGCTAAATGAGCCTCTCTCCTTGCCCACCCAACAGCAAACACTAAACCCCCTCCACCCCTCAGACCTGGGACCGGAGCTGTGGGTGGAAGGCAAAGGGACTTTTTGGTTTTTTTCTTTGCTGTAGCCAAGATATCTTATGAGCGAAGCAATTTTTCCTCTCGCCTTGTACTTCTACCTTCCTCCGTATCCAAGCGCAGCCGGGATCCTCGGAGGGCCTGGATGACTCACCGCGGCAGCAGTGTAAGGGCATTAGCACATGATTCCTCCCAGGGTTCTGCATCTCCCATCACCAGGAGTTTTTATATTCAGAGCAGCTCTCCTGCCCCAAGGAAATATCACGTTTACCTGCAAAATGGCTGGGCAGAGGGAGCACGGCCCCTTGACGGAGGGGACAGCTCGTGATGGAGACGGGTGCTGGACCGGGGCGGGGGATGCGGGGACCGAGGGGATGCACGTACACACGCGGAGTGCCACGGCCTCGCCGATGCCCACGTTTGCAGCGTGACACGCACGTCCCCGACACAAAGTTATTGCCCTCACCCCGAGTTATTGCTGCAGAGCCGAAGCGGGTCCCTCCCCAGCGCGGCCGACGGCAGCTCCGTCACCCCTTTAGCCGCAATCCCGGCGCAACGGCGGTTGCAGTTAACTCACTAATTGCACGCCGTGCTCGGCCAGGCGGCTTTGCAGAGTGCAATTAATTAGCATTTGCTTCCCTGACGGTTGCTGACCCTGCCAGACTCAGGAGTAAATTGGCTGCTGTGGGTAATGGGTTTGCTAAGAGCGGCCGGAGGTGGTGGCACGGCTCCTGGGTAATCACTTCGTTACAGGACGAGCTATTTATATTTTCACTTTGGAAAGACAAGGCAGCTCGCTGGAAGAATGTGGCCTTCGGTGCCAGCTGCTCTCGGCTTTCGGGCTTGCAGGGACCTTGGAGAAAGGAGGCACAGACGTGGCTGGGGTGACCCAGAGCTTGGGCACAACCCCAACCTGCCAACCTGGGGCACTTTTTGCTCAAGGAAATCATCGGCCAGGGGCTGCGTGTGGCCGGGACACACTGGGATGGTGCAAAGCAGGTGGAAAGATACTTTGGGGATGTTGCAGACAAGCAAATCAGGGTTAGAAAATGTGCAAAGATCATTTCTCCTCTGCAGCGCAAGCCCTGCCCGGTCCACGCGGTGGGATGCAGAGGAGCAGGGGATGGGGCTGAGCCTTGAGCATCCAGCTGAGCTACCCCAGCCCTCCCCTCTTTCCCACCACCCTCCCACCCTGGGTGCTCTGCCCGCGCCCAAACGTGGCCTAAGCCGTGCTAATTCAGAGAGCAAACCCCCCTGCTCGCCAGCCCTTTCCTCAAGCCGTGTGGCACTTCATTATATCACTCAAGATTAATCTGCTGCTCATAATTGCCAAGTGCCTGAGAGCTCCTGGCAGGGAGAAAAATAAGTGTCAGGTGAAAAAGCCAATGTGGTATTTCTTTTTTTCCCCCCGCTGTAATATTTAGGTCGACTTAGTAATGTAGGAAGCATGGGGATGGGAATTCATGTGCTCTGGGGGGGGCAGGGGGTGGGTTTATAGCATTTCTTGGGGTGTTTTCCCGGCATCTCCTCCACCCTGGCCCCAAGAGAGAGAAGAGCATGCGTGGCTCCAGCTGAATGTCGAGAAAGACTGATTCTTGTGGGTTTTCTTTTTTTTTTCTGCTTTTCATGGGGGATCTTTGCTCAGTTCTTCCTCCTCTGCCTGCTCAGCTAAGGCAGGGGAAAAAAGTTTCTGCCAAGTGCTGTGATTTTAGGAAGGCTGAGATCAAAGTGCTCTGCAGACTCAGCAAACCTCTTTGGCCAGGAAACTAAAAGGGCACGGGTTTTTCTTTAGGAAAAGTATATTCTGTAATTTTCCGTGCAACATGTTTCGTTTTAGAAGCAGAGGTTTGGGTCCAGTTTGGGCTCATTTGATGCATTTAATCATCAAAAAGCCTGGGGGGAAGTTGGGGGATGATTTAGGGCACTTCAGAATTGCACCTTGACAACTCAATGAACCATTTCTCCCTGATGGATTGCAAATGTTGCAGGTAACAAACTGATTTTTTCTCTTTGCTTTGCAGGAAAGAAAAAAAAAAAGAAAACCCAAAAAATCCAGTCAGGCCAAATCCATGGCTTTGCTCCGAGTATTTTGGCTTGGCCAGGGAAGAGCAACTCAGGCATCAGGGCTGGCTTGAGCAATCGCTGTGTTGTTTTCGGAGCTGCTCCGAAGCAGCTGATCCGCTCACATCACCGCCCAACAACGAAGGAGAAAGGAAATTCCTCAGTTTGCATCCCAGCCCGGAGCTGGAGCAGGCAATGGGAGACTCAGCAATTTTTTTTCCCCCTATTTTAGTGATGTTTGTGTGTTTTTCTGTGCCTGGGGTGTCCGGTGCCCCGTAGACCCCTGCCCGGCTCCTCCAGGTATTTAGGGACCCACCTCACCTCCGCATCCTTTGACAGCCGGTACCCATGGGATCCAGCCCCAAATCCCCACACACTGCATCCTCCCATGCCCCTTGTGCTCAGCAAAACCAGAGCTTTGGGGTTTAATTAAAACAAAAAAAAAAAATAAAAAAAGAAAAGCCCATCAGCAGAGCAGCTGAGCGCTCGAAAGGCTCTGAGCCACAGCTCGAAGGAGATGCAGCAGATGTGGTCCCCCTAAAAAATTTAGGGCTTCTGTAGCTCTTGCTTTCATCTAGCATCAAGTCCCAGGCTGGGCCTGGGTCTGCTTGGCTTCGGGGGTATCCCTTTGGGATTTGGGGAATAGCTGGTGGCGTCCCTGAGCGCAGCAACGCTCTGATGCATCCCTGCATGGGGGCACGGCGGGTGCCTTTCCCGGCTCACCAGGGCACGGGGAGTTGTCTGGGCTCCCCCCACCCCGCTCAGCACCTGCAGCATCATTCCACCCCCCCACACACAACCCCAGCGCTGCATTTGCCTGCTTTTTAAAGCAAATCGGCTCAAATCCTGAGCAGAGCTGGCCCCTTCCCCTATCCCCCACACCGGGCATGGTCCCAGCCACGCCGAGCATCACCTCGGGGACGTCACCCGTCGGAGCAGCCCCGACGTGAAGGCGGGAGCGGTGTGGCTCTGCGCCTGCAGCGGTTTTCCCAGGAGAGTGGAATCCTGTCTACTGACAACGACAAAGCAGGTCATGCCGAGAGCCCGCACCTGTCGGGCGGATAAATATTGCATGCGGTTTTGGAGGGCCGGGGAGGCAGCGAGCGCCTGTGCCTGGTGGATAATTACCTATCGATTGCTCTGCTTGCAAAGTAAGCGCCTCGGCACGGGGACAGGCAGCGGGGAATCTGCCCGGCCCTGCCAAAGAGCTGGGGCTTTAGCAGGGAGCTGGAGGTGTGGAAGTAGCACCTCTGAGTCCTTCTGGCTGCAGGAGGGGAGATGTTCCCTTGGGAGGGGAAGGGGCTCCCCTGCAAACAGGGGCTCGGGCAGCTGGGACGGGGCGTTTGGGGTCTGTGCTTCACCTTGTGCATCCCCCAGCTTTTATCGTAGAGGCCGCTGATGCTGTCTCAGTTTTTTCCTCTGCCCTTGCACCACGCTTTGGTGCATTGCTCTGGTTTTTTTGAAGGCAAACCCTTCCTTTGGGCACCTCTTCAGCTTGTCCATCCGAGCCTGGAGCAAGCGGAGGGTCAGTTTAATGTATTTCATGCACATTTTCTTCCCCCACCACGAATTCAAGCAGCCCTGAAGTGAAGGAGGACAAAGCAGGATTCTACTACAGGGCTAAAAGCTGGGTGCATGGGTGGCTCACGTGATGCTGGTTAAGGGCTAGGGATGTCACTCGGGTGAGCTGCTATGCCCCGGTGCCAGGGACCAGCGAGGGCAAATCCCCGTGGCTCTGCAGCGGGAACATCAGGCAGAGCCTGCTGACCTTTAAGGAGAGGGAAAACAAAACAGCTGATGAAGCTACGGATAAATATCTCTTGGGTTTCCAGCCGCTGCAAGCCGTGCGAGCCGGCGGGGTGGCTCGGGGGACCTCAGGACCTGATGGCTAATTGTGGGGCAGCCCTAACGAGGGTCAGACGCCCGTCGAACGCAACCCTTCGGGCGCATCCTTGAGCCGAGGGCTCTGCCACGTCCCGGGTCCAGGGCTCGTCTGCAAGCTCCGATGGCGCAAGGCGAGCCCAGCGCCCCGCGCTCAGCACCGCACTGGGTGCCCCAGCCCAGGGCTTGGGGAGAAGTCGGTGTGAGCCCCGCCGTCCCCCAATTCCTCACCCCGGCCTGAAAACTCAGCAGTGCCAGGCTTTGCTGGTGAGGGACGTGCGCTCAAGCATCCTGACGTGCACTAGAGTGCGGTGCCGCAGCCCAAAGCGTGCACAGGATTGAACTTAATTGGCAGATCCAGAGATGCTCCCGTGGGCCAGAAGTAGCCCCCAAAACACTGCCAGCCTCCTGGGGGGCCGTGCAGCCACAGCATCACCCCAGAGAGGGTCCGGAGGGGCCCGACTCCTCCTTGGTGCTGAGGGGGGGGTCCCGCTGCCCAGGGCTGGGGTAGGGCGCAGGGGTGGGGGGGAGAGCAGGGACACACACATGGAGGGGTAAAGACCAGCTCCAGAACCGCGTCAATTCAGTTTGGTTCAGACACGATTCAGCCCCCGCCACTCCATCCCCTTTCCAAGAAGCCCAGGTGCTCGGCGGGCCCTGGCCCAGGGTCCTCCCCCAGGACCAGCCCTCCTGGGGGGGGTCAGGACCCACCCTCTCCCGCTCCATCCCTGCGGACAGGGACCTGAAACCTTGGTTTTGGGGGCTGGCGACCGGGGCCAGGGGGGTTAGCGAGGCATCGAGCGGTGAGGATGGGGAAATGGTGTTGCCACGGAAACCGCTGAACAGCAAAGTGCTGATTTTTTTTTTTTTTTTTTTTTTTTTTGTCAAGGCTGGAAAAAATGCGGGGGAGAAGGGCAGCGGCGAAGCCCCGCGATGTAGGCGAGCCGGGGGGCTGGGATGCGGGGGGTTCGGACCCTGGGCAAGCCGGGATTGCGAAGGAAAATGTGGATGCCCAGGTATCCGTGTGCTGGATTCTGCACCCACGGGACAGACGTGGCCCCTGGGGGTGACTCAGGGCAGCCCATGGGGAAGGGCTGGGGTCTGGTGGCACCAGTGGTGGCTGTCCCCGTCACCGCATTGCAGGTTACAGGTTGAAAATAACATCAAGGATTTAGCGTCTCGTGCAGGGATGGGCAGGAAGAAGCACCGGCTTCTGCTGAAGCTTCGGAGCATCCAAAACCTGGAGCTGCAGTGGGGGCAAAGCCACCCCTAGCAGGGACGGTACGGGCCTCTCCATCATTGCAAGGTCACGAACAGCCCCAGGAACAGTTCCCAAGAGCTCGGCTCAGCCTGGGGCCGTGACAGAGCCCCAGAGCTCCTGAGGGCTCTGGTCTGAGCCTCCCTGCCTGCAGAGGGAGGGCGGGGGGGGAACCAGCATTAGCATTTGCTGTTTGAAGCCATGGCTACACCTCTCGAGCGCTGATGAAGAATCAGAGCTGAAGTGCCCACTTCCCCCAAAGTTCAAGAGAGAGCTCCTGGGCTGAGTGCTGGCAAGACAGGCAGCTGCCGCGTTTCTTGCCTGCACTTACTCCTCTCGAGGCCGGGGGATGCGGCGGGGAGGAGGGGACCGTCACCTGCAGAGGCGAGAGGGGAAAGCCCTGGGAACGTGGCACCTATAGGGCCGACGGCTGGGGAGGGGATGGCAGGATCTCCCTGGGGGGGAGCCCTCAGCCAGACCCCGAATACCGTCAGCCATCCCAGTTTGGGGACTGGAAATTTGGGAGCTGGGTTTTTGTGATACACACACGTGTTTGTGCCCTCCCTGTGGAGCGGGTCCGAGGCTCAGCCCTGGGAACTGTCCCCAAGAGCCACCCAGAGCCTGTTTCAACCCCTGGAAACAGCTGGATGCCGGAGAGCCCCTCGCTGTCCCCTGCCCCAGTGACACCCGTGACCCTGCGCCCCAGTGACACCCGTGACCCTGCATCCCCACCCAGAGAGCAGAGCATCTCCAGGGCCAGGAGCTCCCCTGGCCCCAGGCGGGTGGGAGAACCCTCCCTGGGCAGGGGTCCCTGGCACGGATGGCAGGGGAGCCTCCAGCAGCGCCCAGCTCTCCGGTTTGCCTTCCCTGCTCCCTTTCCTCCTCTGGGATTTCTCAGAGGACCTGGGGAGGGTGTGCAGGGCGACATTTCCCCTGGGGACGTGTCCCCTGTGGGACAGACAGGAGCTCCATCACAGAGTGTTTGGGGACAGGCTTCCTCCCCTATTGCCCAGACACCTTTGCTGAACTGGCCTGCAAAAAATACTGGTCCAAATCCCCCGTCTCGGGCTTGTCCCACCCCAGCGTGTCCCGTTGCACCCCGGGGACAGGACGTGAGCCCCTGAACGCTGCTGGCGCGGTGCTGCCCGTCCTGCGCTCCCCGTGCGCTGCTCACCTCCGCACAAGGTCACGCCAACGTTTTATTCAACCCCCACAATCGGCTATACTCCTTAATTGCAGCCACGCGCACTTTGCAAGTGTAAATAATTGCCTCGGAGGCTTATTAATGACTTTGGTGTGCTAATGAGCACCGAAGGCACTCTCAGGGGTGTCTGACCCTTCCCTGGCCTGCTGGGACCCCCACAGACTGGCAGGGGTAGCACCCAAATCTGGGTGCACACTGCCTTGAGCTCTGCCTGGGGAAAAATTCACACCTCGGCCCAAGATTGAAAAATTAACGATCGGTCAATCCAGCAGCTCCACCATCCTCCTCGGCTCCTGCCCGTCGACTCGCGCAGGCGCAGGAGCAGCTCCCTTATCCCTCGTCCACGGTCACCCATGGTCACCGTGACCTTACCTGTGTCCCCGTCCCCTCTCGCTGCCTCTGAACGGAGCCGCTGGCAGAGGCTGGCGGCGGCGAGGGGTGGACTCAGTGCCACGAGGCTCCATCCTGCACCTCCTGCAGCCAAAGGTGCATCTCCCGGCCGGTGCCCGATGCCCTTTCCCTGGAAAACCCTCCCGGCTGTCGGTGGAGGTGTTGCCCTGCCATGGGACAGCCTTCAGCACCCCGACCCAGCCGGGAAGCCGCTCCAGCCTTAATTAAAGGGCTTTAATCAGCAGGGAGGTGATGGACGGGCATCAAGCCACCGCTACATCCCAAGCTGGGGGCTGGTGGATTCAAGAGGTGCTGGAGCTGGCTGGGGGCTCTTGGTGGACCATGAGGTTCGAGCCGGGGGGGGTGCAAACCCAGGCACAGGTTCCAACACCCCCTTCAGAAAGCAGTCTGTGCCGCAGAGACAGTTCACACCTTTATTGCTCTAGCTGGAGGGTTTTTCTCGCTCCTCTCCCCTCATCCCTTCTTCTTTCCTGGGGACACAGTTCCCTTGAGCCACGTCCGTGTGTCACAGAGCAGAGGGACATGGTGGCATCCCTCTGGGATCTGGACACCCTGCAACCACCCATCTCCCTCCCTGTCCTCCCACTGCGTGCACTTAAGTGAAGAAGGCGGCGTTTGGGGGTAAATTCTGGCCCCTTCCCACCCCTGGCTCCCAGGACAGTGGCACAGCCCCACATCCATGGGGCAATGTCCCTCCTGCCCCCAAATCATCCAAGTCCAGCTTTCTCTCAGGGAAGGGCAAGCTGCCCAGGTCAGACCAGTCTCCCTTCCCAGGGATGTGTCCATTCTCAGTGGATTCCCAGCGCGCCCCAAGCAAAGAGCAGGTATTTACAGGGAGGAACCGCTCAAATTCACCGGGGTCTTCCGGAGCAAACCCGCCTGTCGCTGGAGCCTGGCTCCCCGGGATGTTCGAGGGAGCCCAGTGCAAGGAAACAGGGAGCTGGGATGCGGGGACTGGCACTGCCCCGTCACCCTCCCTCCCCACCCCGGCTGCCCGATGTGGCAGTCACAGCATCCCGTCTCGCACCGCGTCCCCTCCAGCCCCATCGCTGGGCGCCGTCAGCAGAACTGCAGGAGAAGCAGAGCTGGGAGTGGGTGGTGAGCCTTCACCCAGCCCCCCGGCACCGTTCTGGGGGGTCTCTGCTACCCCGCAGGGCTGGGGAAAGGCTGGGGTACCCAGAGCCCTCCCCGCCAGGCACAGACCTTCCAGCGGTTCCCACATTCGTTGCACAGCACGAATGTCGTCATGGGCTCATCGGCGCTGCGCGTCTGCACCTGGGAGGGAGTGGGCGGCCGGGTCAGTGGAGACCCCTCCGGCATCCCCCAAATCGGGGTCCCGTGGGGACAGGGGGGAGCCCTGGGGGTTTTGCGGGGCTGACCTGGTTGTACGTGCAGTTCTTCTTCTTGCACTTGCCGCACTGGAAGAGGTCGGTGACGGTGCCACCCGTCTTGGCCATCTGGTGCTCCCGGATGGCCTCCTGGGTCATGGCGTTCCTCAGCTCCTTCAGCTCATCGCTGGCCATCTCCTGCCACCGGCATCGGCCCCGCAGGGTCAGCCCTGCCACGGCTCTGCCCCGGGGCTCGCAGCCAAGCCAGCACAGGGTGCGAGCCACCATGGTCCATCACCCTCCCCATCCTCTCCAGCACCAGGACTGATCCTGCTCTCTGTGCTTGCTGGAGGGCTCAGGCCCACCCAGATGAAAAGATCACCCCATCCTCAAACCAAAACTGAAGCCTGCAGGGAGCTGGCTCCCCACGGATGGAGCTGGGCTTCCAGGAGCATGATTTAGGGACGCCGGTTGAGGAGGAGGAATGGGGACCCTCAAGCCTGACTCCTGCCAGTGGGACATCCCACACCCTGACAGGCTGGGGGGCTGCAGGGCGCTGGGAGGGACCAGGCAGTGCTTCATCCCTGTGCCTGATGCTCCCTGTGCCCCAGCCAGCACCCGGGTAGGACGGGGAGGTGCTGGGACAAGCCCAGTGTGGGCACCACCAAGCCAAGGCCACCAGCCCTTAGGCACCAAGACAGCCTCCAAGAGCAGAGGCTGGGGGGGTCTCACTGCCCCCGGAGGCAGCATGGACGTGGTTCACAAGAGCCAGCCCCGTGCCCCCCAGCCTGCTCCCCACCTCGGCGGTCATGCGGGCGATGAGGCTGGGCAGGATGGCCCCGCACAGCACGTTCCTCCGCAGGCTGGGGTTCTTGGGGTCCTTCAGGTTGCTGATCCTACTCCGCACCCGGTTGCGATACTTCATGTCCGTGCTCTTCAGCTCCTGGAAGATATGTGGGGTCCGTCAAGGAATCAAAGGGGCAAGGTGGGGGGATGCCAGCCTCGTGGGCACCCGCTGCTGCTCTGGGCTCCGTGGTGCTGATTGTCACCAGGGCCGGTGCCCGTGTGCATGTGGAGGTGGCTGATCTCAACAGGGCTTTGCTCCCTGGGGGACCATGTGTCGGGGATCTCCCCCTCCTTGGGTTCAGTAGGATGAAGCACAGCTTGGGATGTGGGGTGGAAAACAACTTTGCATTTCGCTGCTGTGACACCCAAAGGCTGCCAGGGCACAGGGATCATCACCAAGCCTTGTGCTGGGACCTGAGTTCATGGTGCAGAGGACTCAGACCGCTCTCCTCCTCCCAGGCCGGCCAAAAAGCCGACGGCTGCCTGCACGGATGCGGGCAGACGGGCTGAGGTGGCAGCTTTGGAGTCCTACGAAGCCCCAGGCACACACGGGCAGAGTTTGGGACACACCAAAAATCAAAGTGTACCCAGGAAGGGGAACCACCTTGGGGCTGGTCCCGGGGCTGCCAGGAGACACCCCCAAGCCTTGAGTTGGGGGTGAATGGAGGTGGCACAGCCCGGGCACCACGAGGGACCCAGGCTGGCAAGAGACACAGGCACCCACGGCAGGCTCAAAGAAGAGGCTTTGGCTGGGTTTTGGTTTTATTTCCCCAGGGATGAAAGCAGGTCCCTGAGCAGAGGGATATGGGGGGATGCACAGACCCCCCAGACCAAGGCGGGTGCCTAGGGGATGCTCTGCTCAGCATCAGCATCAGCCTCAGCATCAGCATCATCCTCAGCATCAGCATCATCCTCAGCCTCTAACCAGGGTCTGGGCTCCCTCTGCAGGCAACGGGGACAGCAGAGCCTGTCACCCTCTGTCCTTGTCCCTGCCACCCTCTGTCCTTGTCCCCGCCACCCTCTGTCCTTGTCCCCACCACCACCCTTGAGCCCACGTGTGTGCCCCCCAGCAGACGGAGCCCGGGATCTCCCAGCTCCCCCAAAGGATATGGTCTTCGATCTCCGATGCCATCTTCTCGCAGTTGACACCGAACTCCTTGTAGTCGTCTGAAGGGCAGAGAGCCCGAGGGGTGACTTACAGGTGTGAAACCAGCCGCGTTTCACTGTGCACCAAGAAACCCTCCCCAAAAAAATCCCACCTCTCCCCTTCACCTTGTCCCAGGCACCCCGTGTCTAAAAAAACTATTTTTACCCACCTTGAGCCTTACAAAGACCCCATCCCCACACCCAACCCCTTATCGGAGACCCTACCAACCTCCTTTTCTTTCATTTTGGGGCTGAAGACTGAGCTATGAGCTACAGCTGCAGTTTGTTTGCAAGTCCAGGCTGAGTTTGCTGTTGCAGGGCTGTGGGCGCCCCAGGACGCAGAGCCTTGCTTGTTATTGTAGGGTTGCTCCTATTAGGGCTGTCCCATAGGAGAAACAGCCCAGTTTGGGCTCCAGCACCCCCCAAGCTCCAGCAACCCCCAGACCCACTCACCGTCCATGCGGAGAGCGGCCGTCAGCATCTCAATGCACTTGTCCCGCACCGAGTCCCCTGTGAGATAGCAGGGGGCCAGGAGGCAGGGGCTGGGCGAGAAGGGGGGGCTGGTGGGGGTCCGCGGCGTCTCCGGTTTGGCCTTGCTGCTGTTGGCTCTGCAGGGGCACACGGGGAGGACAGGCAGGCGCTGGGGTCCCAGCACGGCCCCAGGGAACCTGCCGGGGGTCCCGTGGTAGCGGGATGGGTCTCTCCTACCTTTCCTCCTTGCCGTCGCTGGAGTTTCTCCGGGAGCTGGTGGGAGCTGGCGAGGGGCTGGTTCCCACAGAGGCTCTCCTGGGGGTAGCACGGGGGGACAGTGGGGATGACACCAGAGATGGGGCAGTCAGGGACAGGGGCCAGCGACCGGTGGCAGGACCTCAGGCACCAGCACATCAGTGCGAGCGCTCGGCAGCCAACAGGAATATCCCCAGGGGGAGGATTTGCTCCTCATGGGGAATGTCCCAGTGCCCATGGCAGGATCAGGGCTCCCAGACGTCTCTACCCACACCGGACGTGGGTCCCATGGCCAGAGCATCCCCAAAGGGGATCCCCAAAGCATCCGAGGGTGCCCGGGGACGCCCCTTCCTTACCTCTCCCCTGACGGTCTCTTCTGTAGGGAGGACGAGGAGGAGACGGCCGAGGTGGTGGAGGACCTCGAGTCGGCAGAGTCTCTCCTGGCAGGACAAGCCCCATGCCAGAGGGCAGCGATAGGGACCAGGCGGTGGGTCCAGACCCCCGGCTGCAGCCCGGCGAGGGGCTGGGGTCCGGCCTCTCCCATCCCCATCCAGCCCAGGCACCCACCTCTCTTTCTTGCCATCCAGAGGTGACTTCTTGGAGGACGCGGTGGGGCTCCGGCTGTCGCTGGACTCTCTTCATTGCAAAAGCCAGAAGGAAGGGAAAGATGCTCTCAGCGAGCCTGGCCCCAGCATCCCCTGCTGGGATCTGGTCAGCCGGATCCTGCCCACCCATCTGCACACCCCCTCCCCAGCCAAGTCACCCCCGAGCCCTGCCAGCCCCCGGGCTGCCGGCAAAGCCTCCGGCAGGCTGGCAGCGCCCGGCAGTGCCCGGCGCGAGGGTTGGTGTCCCCCTTGGCAGGTACCTCTCTGGGATGGAGTCGGCAGCATGGCCCCGGGGGGTGGCTGCACGAGAGCCGGACTTGCTGGGCTTCCTAGGGACAGAGAGAGCGGGGCAGGGTCAGACGAGCACCGTCCAAAGAGCCCTCGCCCGGGGAATAAATAGCTCTAGAGAAGGGAAAAGCAAAAAAAAAAACCCCAAAATGCCATTTCCTGCCTGTATCAGGAATAGTGTGGGCAGCAGGAGCAGGGCAGGGATCGTGCCCCTGTGCTCGGCACTGGGGAGGCCGCACCTGGAATGCTGTGCCCAGTTTTGGGCCCCTCACTTGGGGGTGCTGGAGCATGTCCAGAGAAGGGCAGCGGAGCTGGGGCAGGGTCTGGAGCACAGGGCTGGTGGGGAGCAGCCGAGGGAGCTGGGGGTGTTCAGCCTGGAGAAGAGGAGGCTGAGGGGAGACCTGATCGCTCTGCAGCTCCTGACAGGAGGGGGCAGGGAGGGGGGTCGGGCTCTTCTCCCAAGGAACAAGTGATGGGATGAGAGGAAATGGGCTCAAGCTGCGCCAGGGGAGGTTTAGGTTGGATATTAGGAAAAATTTCTTCGTAGAAAGAGTGGTCAAGCATTGGAACAGGCTGCCCAGAGAGGTGGGGGAGTCCCCATCCCTGGAGGGGTTCAGAAAACGGGCAGAGGTGGCACTTTGGGACATGGTTTAGTGGGCATGGGGGTGTTGGGTTGATGGTTGGACTGATGATCTTGGAGATCCTTTCCAACCTTAATGATTCCTAGTTTTTACTTTCATTATAAATGATCCAGCCACCGAGGCAGGAGGCAGGAGGCGTGGGGTTGCTACTCTCCCCTTAATTGGTTTAGTGGTGGACTTGGTAGTGTTGGGTTAATGGTTGGACTGGATGATCTTAAAGGTCTTTTCCAACCCAAACGATTCGATGATTCAGTGATTCTCCGATTCTCCCTCCCTTCTCTGCAAGCTGCCCTGGTGCTGCCATGGCTGCAGGCAGCTGCCCTTGGTTCTGTGGCGGTGCAGCCAGCACCCATGGACAGGCAGAGATGGATAAAGCAGGCAGCTCATAAGGAGCGAGCGGGGGGGTGTCTCGTATCGGCCCCACCGATGCCTTGGCCACGCGGCTGGTGCCCCCAGCAGCGGGCAGAGCCCCCACCTCTCCTTGTGCTTCTCCCTGTGCTTCTCGGCCGGGCTCTTGGGGTGCTTTGCCCCTTCGTTGGGGCAGCTGGGAAAATCCAGCCCCTTCTTCTTCTCCTTCTCCCCATCTGTTTCCTTCTCCTTCTTCCCATCCATGTCCTTCTCCTTCTTCGGGGTGGTGGAGGACTCTGGGGGAAGGATTTGGGCATCACAGGCACGGCCCAAACCAGCGCAGGGCACCTGGGGAGCTGCATCCCAGGGTGGGGGGACGGCTGGGGGGATGCTCAGCCCTTGGAGGGGGCACACACTGATTTACACCGCTCCATCCCGAAGCGAAAACAAGCCCTTGGAAAATCCATCAGGTCCGTGCATCGCCTGGCAGGACAGGGTTCCGATGGCTGTGAGGCATGGGAGCCTGCACATCCCAGCTTGGGACGGGTCCCACCCCGACCACCCTGGGTCATCAGGGGTTTGGGGTGCCGGGATGGCCCAGGGAGGGTTGGGGCTTGGGGGGGGGGGTCCTGCCTCTCCCCAGCATTGCTCACCCAGCAGCCGCTTCCAGTTCTTGATGAGGATTTTGGCCGAGGCCACCACCTCTTCGTCCGAGCAGTGTTTCCGCACCGAGTTGACGGCCACCCCGATCCGCGTGGTCTGGGGACGCATGGCAGGGACGCGTCCTTAGGGACGTGCTGGCTGGCACAGGGGGGGACAGGACAAGCCACCCCATGGGGTGTCCCCCCTGCCAGCAACTGCTGCCCCCCACCCAGACCCCCTCACCTGGAGCAGCTGGATGGTCATGGTGTAGCCGGTGAGGGACTTGAGCAGATCCAGTGCTCCTTCCTAGAGCGGGGAGAGGCCACGGGGGCCCTTGAGGAGCCAGGAAAAAATGGGGGGGGCCACGCCGAGGCAGCCTGCACCCCCCCTTTCCTCTCACTGGCACCCGGCAGTGCCGGGGAGGGCACCCCAAGGAGACCCAAAGCAGCCCTGGGCCGGTCCCCAGGGAACACCTGCCCCTCCGCAGCAATGCATACATAGAAAAAAAAATCTCAAACCCAAATCCTGATGAATCATCCCGGCATGGGGTCATGTCTCCCAGCTGGGAAGCAGGAGCTTCCCTTAAAACTCAGGAAAACCCCTCCATAAGGAAACTCCAGGCTGCTGGGAGCTGGGGATGGCCGGGGGACACCTGAGTGTCCCCACGCAGGGGTGCGAGGGTCCGTGGGACGTGCACCCCTGCGGTTTCAGCCCGACCCCTGGGTGCACAGCGGCTGCAGGGCTAAACATAGCCCCAGCACGGAGCCCTCCTCCTCTTCCTCCTCCTGCTCGGCGGTATTTTTAGAGCCCCAGTAGCAGATGCCAGCTCGCAGGTATCCCCGCCGCAGGGGACGCAGCCCCGCGCCAGGCTGGACCCCTGCCCCAGCACAGGGGGCTGGATCAGGCCCTCCCGGTACGATGGGTGCAGGGGCCGTCCCCGCGCTGCGGCCAGACCCGGACTCTGTCCCCCTCCCCAAAACGCAGGCACAGGGGAGCGGGAAGGCTGGGCAGGATCAGTCCCTTGATCCCGGGGTAATTCCCAGTGGGGAGCAGAGCCTGTGTGGCTCCTACAGGATCTGATTCGGTTCTAAGCGTTGGCATCCCAAAAAGCCACCGGATCTGGGGGGGACGGCAGCGCAGTCCCCCCGCCCGCCCGGGAGCCTGCACATCGTCGGGGCAAAGGCTGCTGGAAACGGTCAAATATTAACTTTAAGGGCCGGGCTCAACTCTGCTCGCCCACACGTAACCGGATCACCAGGATCCCCGGCTGGATCCTCACCTGGTGCAATGGGTGGCAGGGCCAGATCCTGGCTCCCCCCTCACACGCCATCGCCAAAGCCACCCGGGAGCCATCGCTCGGCCCCCTCCCTTTGCACGCTTGCACACGCACGTGCGACAGGCAGGGCTGGGGGGGGGGGGGGGGGGGATTGTGCCCCCCAGCCCGGCCCCCCTGGGAGTCCTCCCTTGCACGGGGCTGAGCCCACAGCACCGGCCCCGATCGGGTGTTGGTGGCCGGGCCGGGGGCCAAGCACCTGTCGCCCACGTTTGCCCACGGTCCCGTGCCACCGAGGGGTGCCCGGGAGCTGCCACCCCTGGGACAGACCCCCCCCCCTTTGCCCCCAGATCCCAAAAGCCAGGAGGGATGGGGTGCAGGAGACCCCCAAGTTGGAGGAGGTAAAATAAACCACCCGTGGGTGCTGGCTCCAACGTGGCGAGGGTGGGCTGGGGTGGTGCAGGCAGCACCCCGGGGTGCTGGGGGCACCTGTGGGTGCTCAGCAACCCCTGGACCCGCTCAGCCCCTCCGGGACCGTGAGCAACAGGAGCGGGGGGGTGCAGAGCAAACCCCACCTTTCCCCCCTCCCCTCTCCCAAGCCACGCTGCAACGCCCCAACATGCACGCACATGCATGTAAACACGCACGTGCGTGCAAAAATGCACACGCGTGCAAATTTGCACACCCGCCCCGAGGGGCTCAGCCGCCTTACCGTGCTCTTCCTGGCCACCATCTTATCCAGTTTCTTGGCAATACGGACCAGCTCCTCAGCGGGCCCCATGCCGGCGGCTCGCCGTTCGCCGGGCTTCCGCGGCCGGGGGAGCAAAAGCAAGCGGGCAGCGGGCAGAGCTCGGCCCTGCCAGCATGGGGGTTCAGGCAGGGGTGGGAGGGCAGCCGGGCACAAATCGGCAGCCGGGGTGGAAAGGAGCAGAGAAAGGGGGAAAAAAAAGGGGAAAAGAAAGGGAAGGGAAGGGAAAGAAAGCAGAAAGGAGGTGGGGCTGTCCCGGCCAGTTATAAACTCCTGCCAGGCAGGCGAAATAGCACGGGGGAGGGCTAAATATAGCTGAGAGCGTCGGGCAGGGCCACGATTGCAGGAGCTGGGGGGAGGCGCATGGCGGGGTGCGCTGGGACGCACTGGGACACGCAGCCGTCCCCGCCAGAGGGGAGCCCGGGCGTGCCGGGGTGCACAGGAGCTGCCCGCCATGGGGCTGGAGCCCGGCGTTGGCAGGGAGAGGGCCCAGGACGTGGCTTTGCAGGCGGGGATTCCCAAGGGGCGTGGGTGCGATGCGGCGCGGTGCGAGCTCCGCCGGCACGAGGGTCGCTCTTCCCAAGCCCGGGGTCCTGCAGCAGCGAGTTCCCTGGGGGTATGAGCCGTGGTGACAACACCCCGACACCTCCCGCGGTCTTTGAAGCCCAGCAGGTGCTAAGGCTGCACCGGCGTTGGCTCTGCTGAGCACCCCAGGAGCACCCAGCACACGGCGTGCCAGCCCGCCGAGGGTCCCTGGGTGCCAGGACCCCCCCAAGCACCGGCAGGACGGGCACCACGGCGGGGATCTGTCCCTAGGCACGAGTGGCACCGGCATTTGGGGTGGGTGGGTGACGGCAAGCGTGCCACCCTCGCTTGTCCCTGCCCCACCACCCACCAGCAGCGGCCGTAGGGTGAGCATCCCGCTCTGTGCCGGGCTGGATCCATCCCAGCACGCAGGGAGGACGCCCATGCCCCAGCCCCACACGGCACGGGACGGGTGAACGCAATGCCGGGGAGCACGGGAAAGCCAGGGCTTGATGGCCCAACCTGGTGCACCCACCCAGCCCCCCCAAAAGAGTGCTCTCCCCCCGTGACACCCCCAAAGCCCAGGGTCAGGTCCCCGGTGGGCACCGGCAGGTCCCGGAGAGCCCGGGAGCCTCGGGGCATGGCCCCCACAGCTCCGGGGATGGGGACCGCCAGCCCCCCGCCACGCACCCAGGCACTTACAAAACCAATGGCTTTATTAGAAACCAAAGACATAAAACGTTACAAAAAAAAAAAAAAAAAAAAAAAAAAAAAAGCCGTGCTTTTTTTGAGATGAAACATTTGACGCACAAACAAGAAAGGGGAGAGAGCAAATCGGGGGGACAGGGAGGCAGGTGGCTCCCAAGGGACGCCGGCGTTGGGAGGACATTGGTCCCAGAAAAAGCTGCAAAATCCCCCCGGGGAGACCCCCGGGGCTGGGGCGGTGATCCAGCACCCACCCCAGGTGAGGGACACGGGGGGCCACCTGACCCCCCCCCTAAATCAGGGAATGGTGTTTTACTACCAGTTTTGGGGAGGCTTTGAAGCATCCCCAAACCCCACCAGCCCAGGCAGCTCCCAGAGCCTGGGGGGTGGGGGGCAAGATGGGGCCACAGACCCTCCGGCCCCCCCCAGACAAGGCCACTAAAAGCCCCTTCCTCTTCCCTGCCCATCCCAAATGCTTCACAGCTGGGGTAGAGGAGAAAGAGGGGGGTACATGGCTGCTCCCCAGCCCCGCTCCCCCCAGGCCAGGGACAGGGGTGTCCACGGCCCCCTGGCAGAGGAGGGTGGGGGGCACCAAGCACCCCGCCATCCCCAAGGCCTTGCAGAGAGGGGAGGAGAGCCCCCGGGGTGTGACGGGGGGGCAGCAGGAACAGGGGCCAGCACAGAAACCTCAGCCCACCGCTGTAGCGAGCACGTCCGTTCTCTGCCCTACCCGCAGGGCGGGCGGCAGCCCTGCAGCTGCCACCCACGGAGGGTCTGCCCAGCGCGGGGGTCTCCGAGCCCCCTCCGGCTGGGCTGGCTGGTCCCACGCCAAGGTCCCAGGTGCGTGTCCCTCACGGCCCGGCTCTGCCAAAGCCCCGGGGCGGCACCCGCGCCCTCGGCGGGCGGTGGGAGCTGCCTCGGGTGCCGGCCGAGGGGACAGGGACAAGAGGGGCCACCGCCACCCAGTCAGTCTTGCAAGAGGTGGACGAAGCTGGCTGGGAAGACACCGGTGCGGGAGCCATCGCCCTCAATGAAGCCAACCTGGGGGTGCAGAGAGGGGGTGGTCAGGGGGGTGCGAGTCCCATCTCGGGCAGGGGAGAAGCGTTGGGGCCGGTATCGCAACTCCCAGAGGGATTTAGGGAGGCAAAGCCGTGGCGACACATCAGCGGGAGCCTCCCCAGCCCTCCTCCAGGCACAGCTGGGGCAGGGGGTACCCGTCCATGCCCCCCGTGAACACCCCCAGCCTCCTCCAGAAGAGGACTGGTGGGGGAGGGAGCAGGGTTGGGACCCCAGCCTCTCCCGTGCCCCGCCGACACTCACCCAGCTCTGCTCGTCCTCCTCCCGCGTCACCACGATCACCTCCCCCTTGGAGAAGGTCAGCTCCCGCGCTTTGTCCCCCTTGCAGTCAGCCACCGCCTTCACCCGCTTCTGCCTCCCCTTGGCCTGCAAAGAGGTGGGCGAGAGGGTGACAGCCCCCCCAAAAAGCCACCTCAAGGGGGGGGTGCAGGGCTACGACCCCCCCCCAATCCCTCCATCTGCCACCCCAGGATAAGGGGAGCTGCTTGGGGATGCAGAGTGACACCCCCCCCCACCACCATCACAGCCCCTCCGAGACCCCCCCGAGCTGTGGCACCTACCGGAGCGAATCTCCTGGGCATAGGCACGGGGGGCACCTTGCTCGGCACAGGCTCCTCGGGGCCACCAGCGCTCTGGGGGGACACGGCCGACCCCGCTTTGCCCACCACGCCGCTGATGCGCCGGTACGAGCGGGTGCTCTCCGAGCTGCCGGGGACAGCGGGGACAGCGTCACCCCCTCCCTGCTGGTGCCTTCCCCCCCGCCCCGACCCCCTTCCCGCGAGGTCTCGGTGGGACCAGGGCTTCCCCCCATGGGACCCAAAGGTCCCACCCACAGCCCCCTGGATGGAGAACGGACCCAGCACCCATCCTCCCGCAAACGAGCCCACCTCACCACAATTTCCAAAAAGAAAGAAAAAAATATATTTGATAACTTGCAAGGGGGTCTCGGTGTCACCCCCAAATAATCTGTGTCGCCTTCTCCAGGGACAACCCAGCACCCCCACGGCTGCCCCTTGTCCCCTCCTGCGTCCCAGGGCATCAGCTCCCTTGGGGACTCCAGGTCAGGGTGGGGACCCCTTTGCTCCAGGCCCCCAGGGACAATTTGGGGTTCCCCATGCCTGGCGGCGGGGCGGCAGGGGTTGAAGCTGAACCGCCGGCACCATGCAATGACCCCCACACACCCCCGCCAGGCACCTACCCAAACTTGACGGGGGGGATGTCGGGTGCCGTGCTGCCCGGGGTGGGCTGCGCAGGCGGGGGGCTCAGCTCCGGCCCCCGGCGGGTGCTGCCGCTCTCTGTCTCCGAGCGGGTCTCCCAGTACGCTGCCCGCCGGCTCTCGCTGGGGCTACGGGTGCCGGGGGCCGGGGGGCCGGCGCTGCCGTCCAGGGCACCGGCGCTGCCGGTGAAGGGGAGGCTGCGCGGTGCCGGAGCCTCTGCCAGCCCGGGGAAGTGCGGCTCCGACGCCTGCCGGGGAAGCTCAGGGCGCTCTGCGGGGGGGACGCACACGATGGGGACCATAAACCCGACGTCTGGGTGAAGGGACAGCCCCACCGTGGGTGACCCCCCCACCCCAACTCACCGGTGGGGCTGTGGCCGGGTTTGGGGCGGGAGCCGCCCCGCGTGGGGTTTTTGAGGGGCAGCGGCGGGGGGATCTCCTCGCTGTGGGCCCGGCGGGGCACGGGGCGCGAGGGCACCAGGATGCTCTCGTAGGTCTTGTTGGTGATGTCCATCCCCATGCAGCTCCAGCGGGTCTGGGGGCAGGCGGGCGGGGGGCTGGCGGCCAGCGGCGACGTGCCCTTGAAGGAGCGCTGGAGGGGGCTCACCTGGGGACAGACACCCGGCTCCAGGGCTGCCCTGCCACCGCCAGCACCCCCCCAGGGTCTGCACCCCCCCAGTCCCCTCACTGGGGATGTGGGGCGTCCCTCCGCACCGCCCGGCGGGTACCTTCTCCTCCAGCTCATCCTCGCTGTCGTAGGGGAACTCCTGGGGGGGCTCCCAGTCGTAGTCGACGTGGATCTGCAGGGAGAGCTTCCCCGCCTGCGCCTGCTCCAGCTGCCGGACGGGGAAGGTCAGAGGGGTCTCAGCATGGGAGGCACAGGTCCCAGGAGCCCCCCGCCTCCATGCCAGCCCTCCCACAGTGCTTTGGTCCCCTCTCCCCAGCCCGAGCATCTCCCCCATCCCACCTACCAGCTCTTCACACTCGACATGCTTGAGCCTCCTGGCCACGTCCAAAGCCGTCTCGCCCGCCGCATTCACTGCCCGAGGGATGAAAGGGGCCGGATCCAGGTTACAGCCTCGCTGCTCCACTCCCACAGTAGAGCCCCAAGCAAAGGGCCCCCCCAAAACCCCCCTTCCCAGCCCAGTACCTGTGGCGAAGGCAGCTTTGCCCTTCAGGAGCAGCTTGAGGCAGTTGGGCTGGTTGTAGAGCGCACCGTAGTGCAAAGCTGTGTTCCCGTCCTGCGTCACCCGGTCCAGCGTCCCCCTGCGCAAAGCCACCAGCAAAGAAATTCAACGCTCAAGAGCACGCGAGCATCGGTCCCCCGCGCTCATGCACGCTCCTTCCACGGGGGAGCGGGCAGGGGACACGGCGGGCAGCTGGGGACGCACCCGTTCTGGATGATGAAGTCCACCAGAGGAAGGGACGATCTGTCGGCGTGGCGCACGGCCATGTGCAGCGCCAGCTCGCCCAGGTCCTGCCACGAGATGGAGGAGAGAGGAGAGCTGGACCCAAGGATGCTTCATCTTCTCCAAGATGGAAGGAGAAGAGAGCTGGACCTGAGGATGCTTCATCTTCTCCAAGATGGAGGGGAGAAGAGAGCTGGACCTGAGGATGCTCATCTTCCCCGAGACAAGGGGAAAGGAGAGCTGGACCCAAGGATGCTTCATCTTCTCCAAGATGGAAGGAGAAGAGAGCTGGACCCAAGGATGCTTCATCTTCTCCAAGATGGAAGGAGAAGAGAGCTGGACCTGAGGATGCTTCATCTTCTCCAAGATGGAAGGAGAAGAGAGCTGGACCTGAGGATGCTCATCATCCCCGAGACAAGGGGAAAGGAGAGCTGGACCCAAGGATGCTTCATCTTCTCCAAGATGGAAGGAGAAGAGAGCTGGACCCAAGGATGTTTCATCTTCTCCAAGATGGAAGGAGAAGAGAGCTGGACCTGAGGATGCTTCATCTTCTCCAAGATGGAAGGAGAAGAGAGCTGGACCTGAGGATGCTCATCTTCCCCGAGACAAGGGGAAAGGAGAGCTGGACCCAAGGATGCTTCATCTTCTCCAAGATGGAAGGAGAAGAGAGCTGGACCTGAGGATGCTCATCTTCCCTGAGACAAGGGGAAAGAAGAGCTGGACCCAAGGACGCTTCATCTTCTCCAAGATGGAAGTGGAGAAGAGAGCTGGACCCGAGGACGCTCATCTTCCCAAGGGCACATCTCCACCCAAAGGCTGGAAAAACCCCGAGTGTGGGCACCCAGAGGGGGAAAATCCATTTACGCTGCCAGGCAGAGGGAGCGGGGCGGCCACGGCGGCACGGGGCTCACCTGGCCCTCGGGGCTGGCCAGGGGCTTGGCCAGATCGTGCCCCTCGGCGAAGGCCTGGAGCAAAGCCAGGAGGTCGCGGGCACGAATGGCTTCCCAGAGGCGGTGGGGGTCGTCGCGGCCGCTTTTCTGCACGTAGCGTCGCTCCATGTACTTGGCCACGATGTACTCCTTGCGAGCAGCCCTGCGGGAAGGGCGGCACGGCATCGGCTCGGACGGGCACAGAGATAGACCTGCCCCATCCCCGCCACAGCCGGAGGCAGCCCGGGCTCCTGCCTCCTCCCAGAGCCTCGGGATCAGGGGGAAACCTCCAAAAAAGGTGCAGATCCCCACCGAAATCCAGGTGATGCCACCAGGATCCCCCCCCATCCCATCCCATCCCATCCCATCCCATCCCATCCCATCCCATCCCATCCCATCCCATCCCATCCCCAGGCTGTCTCAGAGCTGACGAGCATCAGCATGGGGACAAGGACAGGGCACGCAACGCCCACTCCTCCTCCTCCCAGCCCACCCCAAGGCCCCTGGCCAGCGGCCCACTCACATATCGCTGCCGGCCGAGGGCTTGGGGCAGTCCTGCACGGGCAGCGTGGCCTCCATGATCTCGTTAAAGCGGGTGTTCCCGACGCTGACAGCCAGCTGAGGCAAGAGAGGGACGGGGGGAGACGAGCCCTCCTGGCCGCGCTCACCCTGCCCCAGCCAGATCCGTCCCCATCCCGGAGGCAGAGGGCAGGAATCCACCGGATCCACCCAGGACCTTCCCACAGCAGCATCTCCCCCGGGGATGATGCTTTTTCATGGCAGGGGGAGTCTGTTTTAAAAGGGAGCAAATCCTGGGGGGCTGCCAGCATCCCCCCACTTAGCAAGCGGCTTTGCAGAGCTGGACCTGAGGATGCTCATCTTCCCCGAGACAAGGGGAAAGGAGAGCTGGACCCAAGGATGCTTCATCTTCTCCAAGATGGAGGGGAGAAGAGAGCTCAGAACCACTGCCGCTGGGGAAACTGAGGCAAGTTTGCGAGCACCGGAGCAAACTGGGCACAGATGGGATGGAGGAGGAGGGATGAACTCTGCGTCCCAGGAGGTTTGGGAGCCGCAGAGGGCGATTCCCGGTGGCTGCGAGATCTCTGGGCTCGGGGAGCAGCTTACCAGCAGCTCGGAGGTGCTGAGGACATCCAGGGTGAGGGACTGAATGCGGGAATAATGCACGCCCAGCTCCCGATGGATGCCGGAGCACTCGATGCACGTCAGGATGCCCAGGTTGGTGGAGAGCCACGTGGGGTCTGCGGGGGGAGCGGCGCGGGGCTCAGCATCGCCCTCCAGCCCCACGGGATCCTGCAACCCCCCCCGGGTACCCGCCCCACACCCACGATGGGGGGACACGCCAACCCCCGACCTACCCGGCGCCCCGCAGTCACAACACTGCTTGTTTCCCGGCATGTTCTTCACCTCGCTGATGACCAGCTTGGTGAGCTCCTGCACGCCGCCATCCGCCCCGCCGCCCGCCGCCGCCCCGCCGCCGTTGGGCTCCCCCTTGAAGGCGTTGCTCAGGGCTTCGTCCTTGCTGTTCTGCAGCACCGAGACCCACCTGGGCAGGGGGGAGCCCCGGTCAGGAGGAGGAGGAGGAGGAGGAGGAGGAGGAGGAGGAGGAGGAGGAGCGGGATCCAGCACCACAAGAGTGGGGACGGGCCGCAGCACTTACACAACGCACTCCTGCTCATCCTCTGCTTGGAAGTGATATGTCCTGTTGTCTGCAAGGATGGGGAGAGGGGGGAGAAGGTGAGTGGGGGGATTCAGGGATGCCCAAGACCACAGGAAAGGGCTCAAACTAGTCCAGAGGGGCTGCTTTAAAATAAAATAAAATCACTGCACGCCACTCATCCATCAGCCAAGCCCTGCCGCAATCTCTTTTTGTCTTGAGCTTGCTAGATCTCCTTGGAGAGCTCAGTCCTTCCTCCAGTAAAGGCAGCCAGGGCCATGCCCAGAGCCAGATTAAAAGGGCAAAGGGTGCCCAGGTGCCGTGGCAGGGCTGGCAGAGGGCCAGCCGGCCGCTGGGAAAACCTGCTCGGGATGCTCTCCTCCAAAAAGGGAGTTCCCACCTGCAGCTCGGCGCCGCCTCCGGGTCAAAACACACCCACCCCAGCCACGGCACCCCGCTCCAGGCACTCACGCGTCACCAGGTCGAAGCATTTCTTCTCCTCGGCGTGGGGCCGCACTTGGCAGGTGAGGAGGTTCAGCTTGACGGGGGGACGGTTTATCTGCGGGGTGCGAGGACACGAGGCAGGTTAAAGGGGTGGGAGGGGCGGGGATGCGCATCGCCGAGCGCGTACCTCCGACGGCAACTCCGGTGGGACGACCGCCATCCCCAGATGGTTCCTCTTGGGATAACCTCTTGGGATAACCAGGCGAGCCGGACCCTCTCGGACCCTTTGCAGGGAGACCAGGGCTCGGAGATGTCCCCGAGCCGCGTGCGCTCTCCCCGCTGCAGTTCTCGGCCTCCACCGCCAGGGGGCAGCACCCCACTCCCAAACTACCCCCGGCCGCTTTGGCCTTGTCTGGAACCTCAACGCCCATCTCGCTGCCCCAGCCAAACCCACCACCCCCTCCCGTTGATCCCTATCAATGGGGGACCCCCGTTTAGTACGTCCAGTCCCAGCTCATATTAAATTTTAAGCCAGGCAACTCTGGGACCAGGTCGGGCAAAACTAAACCTGAAACGCAACGGCCACCGACGCTCAAAGGGCGACCTCAAGCACGAGGGCTGCGGCCCCCCGCTGCTCCTCACCGTGCTGTGGGAGATGGTCAGGCAGCCGTACTTCACACCGCACTTCCTCTTCTGCCACACTTTGCGGATCCTGAGGAGGAGGAAGAGGAGGAGTGAGGACATATCGCACAGCCCTGATCGCCCGCGTCCACCTGCCTCCCAAACCACCCACGGCAGCCCCTGGCAGAGGCCTGACAGCTTTCTAGATGTGGCGTTGTGCTTCCTGTAGCTTGCAGAGCACGAAACGGCCCACTGAGCGGGCTAGCCATGGGCCGCGCTGGCCAACAGCATTGCAGATCTGGTAGCCCCAGTTCAACAAAGCACGTAACCACGCGCTCAAAACCTGGTGCCCATCACCCAGAGCCCCACTGAGAAGGTAAAGACCTCCTCTTTGGGGCTCTGAGGATTTTATTTTTCACCCTAGATGATCCCACCAGGATCCTTTCTCCCTCCATGCCCAAGAAACAAGGAATTTCTTCCCCTCCCATCAGCCGCGCAGCACGCAGCTCTTCAGGGTGAACTTAGCACTGGGCGGCTGCTCCTGGAGACCCACGTCCAAGGACACTACACCCACACAGCACCAGCCGCTGTGCTCAGCCAGCTCTCCAGGAGAGCATCCCGGGTGAAGCATCCTGGGCATCAGAGCCTGCTGGGGGCCTTCACATAAGAAATGGGTCAATGACACCGAACTGTTGTGGGGAAAGGTCCCCTGCACCACCTCCAAACCTCCTCCTTCCCCAGCTGCAGTTGGAGACCCACCAACCCCGGACCACCAGCTCTCAGGTCTCCTCCAGCCTGGGGAAAACTCGCATTCTGCAAGCATTGAGGGATGCTTAAGACCAGATGGGACCAATTGCACCCAAAGACCTGTCTAACAGCGACCAAAAACCTCACCCAAACAGTTCCACCTTGGGATGTCCCAGCTCTGGGGCCTCCCATGAGCATGGTGCTCTCCCAGCCCACAGCAACACCGGGATGGAGCCGGGAGCTCTCTGGGCAAATAACGCTCATCCTCACCCATCGCTCTTCTTGTACAGAAATCCTGACTTCTCCGTCCCGTACTGTTTGTTCCCTTGGTGCTGGTGGATGCTGTAGCCACTGCCAGAGTTCTTCCTGCTCAGGTTTTCCTGAGCTCACCGGGGGGGAAAAAAAAAAGCATTTAAAAAGCAAAGTGAGAGGTGCCGAGGTGGCTGCTGCCCCCAAGTGACCTCATCCTTATGTGGGTGCGGTGTCCATCGGGATGCCAGAGACCCCTGTCCCCTCCAAGCCTCCGAGCATCTCCCCGGTCTCCTGCTCTGCTCCCACGGATGTCCCCTTTGGTCCCCAGCTCCCCTTTCCCTGCTGCTCCCCATCCCCAAGCTAACCCCGGGGCACTCACCCCTCCTTAGCACCCAGCACCCTCCTGACCCTCCTTCCCGGCTCTCCCCTGCCCATCCCAGGGTCTCACCTCCTTGTTCTCCAGCTGCAGGATGCTGCGGAGGGAATCGCGGGTCTGGGTGAGCTGCTTCACCTCCTCCTCTTGCGCTTGGTGGAGCTGGAAAGGGAGGCAGCTGCCCTCACTGCTGCGCTGAACACGGGCGTTCTCGGGGGCTGGCACGGGGCGGGTGGCATCTCCCGGGGACAAGTCCGAGTGACATTCGACGGCAGGCTGGGGGACTTACCGCGTGGAGGGACACAGCGAGCTTCTCAATGAAGGGGTAGAGGTTCTGGGCAGCCTTCCAGCCGTCTTGGAAGAAACTGGGCATTTATTTAATGTGATTAAGATGCAGATGGGGAGGATGGAGTGAAAAAAAAGCAGTTTTTTTAGAGAAAAAGTGGCAGGAGACCATAGAAACCCCCCTGGGAAGCTGCTCTTGCTTTGTGGTTCCCCTGCTACTGGGACTTGGAGAGACCCCACCAAAGGCCAAGCCCAGCCCATGGGGTCTGGATACCCCAAATATTTGGGGCACTTGGGATGCAGGATTGGCCTCTTGTTCGACACAAGCTCATCTCATTGGGGACCAGCCCTGCTGGAAGCCAGATCCTGGGGGTCTCTGGGTCACAGCCCAGTCAAGGGCATGTTGTTGGCCAATGCAACTGCCCCCTCCCTGCCTCAGTTTCCCCACTCGAGAGTGGGAGGAGACAACACGACACCCACACGCTGCTACTCCAGCCCCATGGAGCAATGGGAAAGGCCAGGGGATGTTAATCCTTGTTCCAAACACCCTCGTTACAAGCGCCACGGCTAACGGCAGAGCCGCTCGGCTGAACTCATCCCTGGAAATGTATCCAGAAACCAAATCATCAGATATATCCCGAGCCAACCCCCTTCCCCCAGCCCCCACGGACACGTTTACAGCTCCTCAAGCCAACAAAGCACGTTTCAACTCCTCGGATGCAACCGGAGAGCGATGGGGCTCTGCCCAACACCTTCACCAACAGCTTTATGGAGCTGGGATGGGAGAAGGTGCCCCCAGACCCTCGTGGGACCTCCCAGGGGTGACAACCCCCCCCGGGGATGAGCCCCCCCCGACCCAGGCGGGACCTACTTGTGCTGAGCGTGGAAAAACTTGATGAGACTCTGCAGGAAATCCGGTCCCTGCTTCATCTGAGACTCGCTGGCTTTCAGCAGGTACTGGAGGAGAAGACACCCGGTTAGGTGATGGAGACAAGGGCCGGCTGAAAATATCCCGGAGGAAAGAGCAAGAGCCTGCCCAGCCCTCGCTTCCCTTCCCTGCGCGGGGAGGAGGGTTAAAACACTGGCTGGGTTTCAAGAAGTCGAGTCACGACGTTGGATTTGAAGGCAGCTCGCTGGGGACCACCCTCAGAAAACCTGGCTCTGGAAGTTCTCCAAGCCCTGAAAAGTTCAAGGACTGAGGCAGGCCCCCGGGGTTTCCAGCCGAGCATGCTTCTCCCACTGCTCATTACTTCTGGAGTTAATAAATAACCAAAACCCAAGGCAGCTCGCAAAGGAAAAAAAAAAAAAATAGCCCCAAATGTTTTTTAAGACATGACCCCTTTGCTCCCAAAAAATCAGATTTCAAGCAGCGAGCGCCTGCGGCACATCAGCCCTGGAGGTCTGCAGTCCTCGCGGAGGTGTCCCACAGGACGGGGAATTTCAGCTCGATACATCAAACCCATCCATCAGCTGCAGGCAGAAAAGACCCGGAGCCTTGCTCACCCTGAGCAAAATAAGGCGGGGGAAGCGATTTCCCCCTGCGAGCTCCTCTCCAGGCCGGCGCAGCTGCTGGAGGATGGTTTCAAGCGGGAGGCGAGGGGAGGGGAAGGCAGCCCTGAGCTCCGGGGGTTTTCCATGGTGGGAAGCAGCATGGTGGGACAGAGCCCCCGGGATGGAGCCTCCCGGTGCCCCGGGCACTCTGGGCACCCCGACCCAGTCACCTGGACCGGGGTGGGGGTGTTAAATCGCTCCGTGCAAGCTGGAGCTGCAAAGCCAACCTGGCACCCAAGCCGGAGCCCTGGGGTGCCCAGCACCGACTACACCCCCTGAACAAAGTCCCAGCTGGAAAAGGCCACGTGTGCCCGGCTCCCGCGGGACTTCCCTGCCCTGCCACCCATGCCCGGGGGTGACAGCGGCAGGGGAGAGCCCGGGCCAGCGCTGGCTGACACCCATGAGCAACGGGATGCTCCCAGCACCGGCTCCAGCTGCATCCACGCACCCCACGGCCCCGGGGGCGTGAGACGGCCCACGACGGGGAGATGCAACCACCCCACACATCACCCCTGGCATGACATCGCACTGTGCCCCCACCCCAGGAAGCGGCAAATACCACCCACCTACACGCCACAGGCATCCCGGCCCCGGCCAGCCCCCTGGCAGAGCTGCCCCCGCTATTTCCAGGCAGGCTCCCCGGGAAGGCAGCAGCTCTCGGGCACGCCGGCACACACGCACACGTGCGCCCGCTCGCACGTAGCCGCTCTTTGCAGGCTTTGCCGGCAGCGGCCCCTCCTCGGCCGGGCTGCAGCTCCCGCGTTTCCATGCGCCGTTATTTATTTCACAGTGGTGCTATTCAGGGCAGTGACTCATCTGGCCGGGTCCCAGCTCCCCGGCCCCGCTGCGGCGGGCGCAGCCTCCCCCCCGCAGCCCCTGCGCTTTGCCAGGGTTGGGGGGCATGGGGCTGCGTGGGGCTCCGACGCTGCTGCCTCGCCCGCCGGGACGTCAGAGACCCCCGAGACAACCCCCCCCGGGGACTTGTGCCCTGCTCTGTGTCGCTCTCAAGAGGTTTATGGGGCTGCTGGGATGTCTGGAGTCCCCTCCTCGCTGCGGGGTCTGACATTATGGAGTCTCCATCCTTCACCTATTCCCATCTCACCTCCCGAGCACGGACCCCCGGGATCATCGGGGATCCGGGTCCGCACACGAGCCTCCCTAACCAAAACCAAAAGCAGTTTTGAGAATAGGGCAAAACCGCAAAGCCAGCCTTGGGGACGCTATCCAAAAAGCTCACTTTTTGCCCCAAGCGCCAGCCGCTGGGGTAGGAGGGGTAGGAGCGGGGCTGGGAGGATGCGGGTGCAACCCCCAGCGCCTCAGCGCAGGGTGACCCGCGGGTGCCATTCGAAGCTGCGTCCCGCAGGGACCCCAAAAGTTGGGGACGGGGGGGTCTCTGAGCTGGGACCATGCAGGGCCCCAGTGGGGTGGGGACAGCCGAGGGTCCCGCACTGCACACACGGAGCTGCTTTGGTGGTGGGGACGGGGACAGGCTCCGACATCCCCAGGCAGCTCTGAGCAGAGCGGTCCCCCGTGTCCCCTCGGGGCTGAACCGTCCCCGGCACCCCCCCGGCACAGCCCCTACCTCGCACATGTGGAGCTGGAAGAGCCGCCGCTCCTTCTGCACGTCCTCGGCCACCTCCGTCGCGGACGGCTCGGCCTGGATGACCCCCGCCAAGCGGGCTCGCTCCTTCTCCTTCTCCATCTTCCCCCTGCGGGATGGGACGGAGGGTTGGGATCAGCCCAGCTCCAAGGGGTGTTCCCACGGGGCGGGCTACGGTGGGGATGGGATCAGGAGAAACATCCCCAGCCCCTCTAGCTGGGGAAGGCTGGACCGGAGCCCACCCGATGGCAAAGCGGCACCGATCAGTGCCCGGCTGCAGCCCTGGGACAAAACACCTTTGTGCGGAGCGGGATTAGGCGGATTTTGCCAGAGGCAGCGGGTTGCTTACACTTTGGTCTCGTAATCCTTCCAGGCCTTTTCAATCTGCTTCTTGGAGTCCTGCGGCAAAGGGAGAGAGGGGATGGCAGCCGTCAGGGAAGGCAAAAGACCCGGCGGCACGGCAGCAGCTTCCCACGGCTGAGGGCTTTGCTTCGCATCGCTGCACTCTGCCCTGCTCCTCGGGGACAAGGGATGTCCCCAACCAGGTCTTCACCCCTTGCTCCAGTCCTTTCCAGCCCTCGCTGCTGCCTTCCAGCCTCGGGCATTTGCTCCTTCCTTCTCCTGGCCGTGGGCACAAGCTGAGCCCCTAACGGGGGTCTTGCTGCAGTATGTCCCCAAATGGGTGACCTGCAGCCTCCGAGCCTGGGGGACAGTGCTGGAGGGGACTCACCAGGCGGCCGTCCTTCAGCTGCCCCTTCAGCAGGCTGTCCAGGGGGAAGGAGACGATGTTATTCAGGTTTTGCACCTGCGAAGGGTAGAGATGGGGTTACCCCACGGGGGTCCCCACCTCAGGGCAGGTCGGGGAGCAGGAGCCCCGGGTCCTTCCCAGCGCTGCCCCGTGAAGGGTTAACGAGGCTGGAAGCAGGGCCGGATCCAGGCACGGGGCAGGCTGGGGCTTGTCGGAACTGGCTGCAAGATGTCTGACGCCGGGCCCTTCCCACAAACCACATCAGCGCCACGGCTGCCAAAACCAAAGCTGTTCCCCCCTTCGCCACCCTGGCCCCGGCCCCGTCCCCACCACCGCACTCAGCGATGCCACCAGCATGGCCCCGTGGCGCGAAGAGCCCCGACGTCAAAGGGGCTTCCCAAAAAGTCCCCTTTTCCTGGGGTTTGGGGACAGGAATGCAGCCACCAGCAGCCCCAGCAGCACCGTGCAGGGCTCCGTGGTGGGGACACAGGAGCCTGCTCCGGTCCCAGCATCCCTCCGCACGCCCTGTGGGGCAGCCCCCCCGTTTTAGTGCTGTGCGAGCAGCTCCAGCACCCACGCGGGACCTGCCCGCTGCACCCGGATTTCTTTTAAAGGCTCCCAAGGGTTTTGGTCCCTGCCAGCACCCGGGGAGAAACCCAGCTCCGGCGCATGGGACCCGAACAAGGGGGGACGGGGCACCCCCGACAGCTCCGGGGTGACAGGACACCCCGCTTCCAGCAGCTTTGGGGGGGCTCCAGGAGGGGAAACCCGGCTTTTCGGATCCAGTCGAGGGTCCCAGCACATAACCCTGCTCCGGGGAGAGCAGGGGGAACACGGCAGCGGCCGTTCCCACGCTGCAGCACGGCAGAGCCTCCCCCAGCGCGCGAGGGTCCAGCCAGGCTGGGACAGCGGGGAAGGGGAGGAGCGGGGAGGCCCGGACTGGGGTAACTGGGAGAGGAAGATGCCGAAATCTGAGATTCTTGCTGGGGGAAGGGCAGCAGAAATAAATCTCCTCTTTAAGCAGAACCAGGGCCAAAAACACTCTTGGGGAGAGGGGGCGAAAGGGACCGGGGAGGGAGCCAGCGGCACGGGACCCCCAGGGCTTTGCCGCTGGGTGTGCACGGACCCAGCTCCCTCCAGGAACCGACTTCACCGGAGCCATTCCCGTGGCGGGGAAGGTGCTACCGGCTCAGCTCGCAGCCGCCTCTGCCCGCCTGCCTCCCGCGCGGCCGCGGCTCCCCAAGGCCCCGCTGCGCGGCTCGGCGTGGCTTTGATTTACTTCTTGGCAAGCGAGATCAGAGATGCAATTGATGTGAAAAAAAAAAAAAAAAAAATAGAAAGAAAGAAAGGGAAAAAAGAAAATAGCAGCCCCAACCGCCCATTGAGTCCCAGCGTCGGCGTCCCCGGCGGAGCTGGGAATGAGCTGTAAATCCAGCAACGGGGGTATCGGATGGTCTGGGAGCACCAGGAGCGTGTCCCCGAGGCCAGGATGGGAGCTGGGGATTGCTGGCCACGGTGGAGGGCAGCTAAATTGGGAGGAGGGGGGCCGCACTGGGTAGCTTTTCCAAATCTAGATGGATCCTGGAGATTTTCCCCAGCTTGGCAATAGCCTGGTGCAGAGAACAGCCTGAGGTCGCACCGGAGCCACCGTGAACCCCATGATCCCCCCCCCCAAGGCGATTAAAGCCTCCCCCCGATCTCGGCAGCGTGCCGGGGGAGCGCGGGGCGGCTCACCAAGTTCTTGAAGAGCGCGGTGATCTCGCGGGTGAAGACGGCCAGGTTGAGGAAGCCGGTGGAGAGTTCGTGGTTGTTCTGCGAGAGGTGGTTGTTGCCGAAGTTCTCCAGGGCTTCGCTGTACTGCTCCTCATTCTCCACGTGGGCTGCGCGGGGAGACAGCGGTGAGGGGCGCAGGGTGGCCGGGCAGCACCCCATCCCTGGGAGACGGGCGCGTGGTGAGGTCCCACCAGCACCCAGCACCCATCTCCCAGCACCCATTCTCCCATCCTCCGCAGCAGAGCTGGGCTGGTCCCGCTGCAGGACAGCAGCGGCGTGCCCTAAACAACCTCCCTAAGGGCCTTGATTTCCCTTTTTAACCCCTTCTGAAGCCAGTTTTGGGCACCCTGACACGCTGCCAGGCTGGCTGGCCAGCACCCACGGCCACCCAACTGTGCGGCTGCATCACCCCACGGGCAGACGTGGCCAGCGCTGGTGGAGGACGGGACCGGCACGGACCCCGCCAGGCTGGTGGCCCGGGGATGCCCATCAGCTCTCAAAGCACAACTCACTGAGCCCGGAGACGTGAATGGCTTTCACATATTTCCTGATCCTCTGGAGTATGGCTTGGTCCCCATCCAGGCTCTGCGAAAATGAAGAAAGCAAACAAACCGAGCTCGTTAGCCCTGCCAAGCGCGGCTGCTGCTCCCCCCAGCCCCAGCTGGCCCTCGGAGAGGCGGCTGCTCTGCCATACAGATGTGCGGGGCAGCAGCCAAGCTCCCAGGGCTGGAAGAGGAGCTGGAGGCATCCCGGGGACGCCGGAGCCGCAGCGTCCAGCCAGTCCTGCGGTCCCCGCGGCTTCTGCTGCCAGGCAGGGCTTTGGCTGTCCCCGGAGAGGCGGGTTCGAGCAAGAGGGTAGCAGGGGGCAAGAGGCTCGGCCAGCACGCCCAGCACCTCTGTGGATCCGAGCGGCTTCCAGCAACCGTGGAAAACGCCTCCCTGGCTCTCGCAGGGGCTGTTTCAGCTAAGGAGGGGACGAAGCATCGCGTAGCACGAACACACGGGCCCGTCCCCGCCACCCCAGCACGCATCCCCACGGCTCGGGGCCAGGCATGGCGGGAGAGACTCCCCACACAGCGGAGCCAAAAGCAGGTCCCACCTCCCGCCGATGCCCGACACGGACCTGAATCACGTGCATCCCACACCTGGGGACATGGTTTTCCGCAAGCCCCCGGCCTCATGCTCGGCTGCGGCCCCCAGCACCGTGGACCACCCGCAAGCCCGGCACAACGCATCTCCCCGGCGCCCCGCTCCTCCCGCAGCCCCCGCCAGCCGCACCCGGCGCTCGCTGAGAGCGCTCCCCATCCTCGCTCCATCCCTCCATACCCCGGCAGCCCCCCTTGACCCCCACCAAGCATCAGGGCAAACTCAACCCCAACGCCAACCCGACGGCAACCTGCCCGCAGAGCATCGTAGCCAAACGCACACCGGCCCCAGCCATCAGGAAAGGGTTAAGGGCGGCTTGGCTGCAGGTACCAGAGGCATGATAACAGGCTGGAAATATTTAGAGGGCGTGAACGGCAAGAAGGGCGAGGGATGAAACCGCGGAGGAATTACAGTAAAGAGGCTCGCGCTCGCGCTCTCGCTGAAGGTTTTCGGGCTGATGTCAAGGCCGATTTCCTGACAGCGGGGTCAGCCTGGCTTCGGCGCTGCTCTCCGCGGCCCTCCTCGTTGGACGGGATGCTGCGGACGAGCTTTGGCTAGGATGAGCCGGCTGGGAGGGGACCGGGGCCTGGGAGGGGACCCAGGCCGAGGGGGGAGCCAAACCCCCCACCTGGAGGGGTCTTGCAATGCATCTGCAATGGGAAGGGTGTTGGGGTGCCCCAAAGCCCCCCATGCCCCCTCTCTGCGCCAAATCTGCACCCAGGCTCGCCGGAGTCGCGAGCTGGAGCAGCGGCATCCCCTGCCTCGGGGGGGGATGCCAGGGCTGGTCGCCTGGATGCCCCAGGCTCACAAATTCGGCGTGGCCTCAGGAAGGGGAAACCGAGGCAGCACGAGATGCTCCGGATGCGTCACCGTGCGAGCAGGGGAAGATGCTGCTCCGAGTGCCCACCCTGGTGCCAGCTCACGGCCGCGGCAGCCTGAATGCAGGGACCGGGGACGATTTAGGGACAGTCACGGGGGCTTTCGGGAAGGGGTCCACGACCGGTGGGGATGGGGTGGGCAGAGCCAAGCACTGGGGTGGTAAATGCAGAGGAAATCACTGCTCGGTGCTGCCCCGGCTGCGGGCATCGCTGGCATCGCCGAGGTACCGGGCCAGCTGCCGGGGACACAGGTCACAGCTGCACGGGGACAGCCCTCCGGAGCGGGGGACAGCGATGCCCGGAGCACCCCACAGCACCCATCGCCCCCGGCCCAGCTCGGGGATGAGGGTTCCCAGTCAGCGGAAGCCGAGGCCGTCGGCACAGCGGGGACGGGAGCGCGAGGGATTCCCCGTGGGGACGGAGGAAAGGACAGATCCGCACCTGCACCGCAGCCACCCCGGCTCGCAGCCGGGGGACCCCGAGCAGCCACCGCCACCCCCCGCCCGGCTCCGGCGGGATGCTCAATGGGGGCCATTCTTCTGCCTCCCCCCCGCCGCCGGCTCGTGCCGCCCGGCGAAGGAGCCACCGCCGGTGCCAGGGTGGCCGCGCTGCCGGCCCGGGAGCAGGGCTCAGCGCCGCCCCGGGTGCAAAGGGCGGCGCAGGGCAGGGACGCGGTGTTATTTACACGGTGACAGGGTGAGCTGCGAGCCCAGCTGCCAGCTCTGCCACCAAACGCGCCGGCGGCCTCTGCCATGTCACCCTGCCCCAGCCCGCAGGTGCCCAGTCCCGTGTGACATGCGCACAGCACCCAGCCACTGAGGGCTGGATCCGACCTTCCAGCCCACTCCAGAGACCTCGGGTTCTGCCTCCGCAGCAGCCCCAAGGACCACAAAGTCACACGAGCCCTCTGGGACGGGAGAGCCCTCTTTAATGCCAGGAGGGAAACTGAGGCACGAAGCAGCTCCAGCCAACACCAGTACTTTTCCTCAATGGTGAGCACCAGCCTCCGGCCCTCGCCCCGCTCACCCACATCGCTCCTGTCCCCCCGATTTGGGACCGGCTCCCAGAGGGGTGCATGCAGCCGTGCCTCGAAGGCAGCAGCACCCTGTGCTGGGGACCTGGGGGGACACGGTCACCCCTTCCCACCCGGCAGCCGCGGGAGCACTGGGAACCCTCGCTCCCTCCTGCTCGCCAAGCCACCGGCTGGGATCTGGGGCGGTGACGGGGAAAACCACGGCTCGGTTTGCTCGCAGAGGGTCTCTCCCGCGCCCCAGCCCTCCCCAAAACCACTGCTGTTCGTTTCCCTCGCCCGACGCCCTCGCCCCATCACGGCGCAGAGGGTGGCATGGGGCTGGGGCTTGTCTGCTTGGATTTCCCTCGTCCCCTCGCGCTGCAGCGTGGGGATGCCGAAGCCTGGCAGCGATTCGGCCCCCACAAGGGTTCCCCGCAGCCTCCGGTGGGACGGGGCGGCTCAGCCCCATGCCCCCCACGGCACGCACGACGGCAGCCACCGCTCCCAGCTCTCAGCCACGCTCGCTGCAGCTTTACTAAGCAAAGCCCGCAAAGACACCCCCCCCCCCCCGCCATTCCCGGGGGGTCGCTTCTCCCCGCCATCCCCGTCCCCCTTAACCGCAGCCTCTCCGAGCAACCAAACGAAATTCCTGCTGCTTCCTCCTGGCTGGAGCTGCCTTCCCAGCTGAGAGGAAGATCCATGGCAGTGGCCAGCACGTGCTGGCGGGTACTGGAATGCTCCGTGGTGCGTCCCCAGATTTCCAGCCCGGGGATGCCCATCCCGCTGCCCCCCCGGGGATCCCGGTAGCCCCCCGGGGATCCTGGCAGCCCCGGCACCGGGGGCCCCGCGCTCCCCACCAGCCCTGGCTCTCCTTCAAAGCCATTCCTTCCCTAAGAGGAGTTGGCAAAAGCCACGGGACCAGCTGGAAACCGCCTTTATTCTGGGCGGGAGAAGGGGGACGAAGGCACCCCGCCACCTCCGCCCTTCCCGCAAACGCTGCCGGGGATTTTTGGGGGGAGGCTAAAAATATTCCCCTGGTTTTAACCGCGGGGGGAGCCCCCCCCAGGGACACAGCATCGCATGGGGCTGGCTCCAGCGCACGACAGCGGCCGGAGCCGTGGGGCTGATGCTCTGCCCTGGCCCCGGGTGGCACCTGGAGCTGGAGACAAAACCTTTGAAGGAGGCTTTAAAGGCGAGGTTTGCCCATTTCTGCAGGCTCTGGCCCCGAAAAAGGCGCACCCGGGGGTCTCGGGGCGAAGGGGGGAGCACAATAAATAGAAACCCAAGGAAAGGGAGGTGCCCCCCGGGGTGAGCACTGGGTGCTGGACCAGCACCTACGGGTGCCGGGGGTGTTCGCAGGCAGGGAGCGCAGCCCGATCCCCCCCCCCCCCAGCCCCGCTCACCTCCTCCAGAGCCCCCACCGCCCCCCGGCACTTCTGCATCTTGGGGGCGAAGGCGGCGGCGGCCGGGGAGCTGAGGTCCTCGCCGGTCACGGCCAGAAACTCGGCCACGCTGAGCTGCTCGGGCATGGTGCGGGCGGCCCCGGGGGGTGCACCGGGAGAGCACCGAGAGAGCACCGGGGGGTGCACCGGGAGTGCACGGGGGGTGCACCGGGGGGTGCACCGGGAGCTCCCCTGCGGAGCGCCCCGGGGGTGCCGCAGAAGCCCGGCTCAGCGCCCCATGCCCAGCACCGGGAGCTCCGCGCCGCACCGCACCGCACCCGGCAGTTTCTCCCTCCGCCCGCTCCCGCCCCGCCGCCGTCACGTGGGCGGCCCCGCCCGCCCGCCCGTTAAAGGAGAAGCGTCCCGGTGCCCCCCCCCCTCCCCCGACCCCCCCCCTCCCTCCAGGCTCCGGGAGCGGGGCGGTGCAGGGTCCCGGGGTGCAGCTGCGAGAGGAAGGGAAACCCCCGGGTTCCCGCTGGACCCGCACCCCAACCTCGCCCCGGCACCCACCTTGCCTCGGCACCCACCTCGCCGGCACCCCCAGCACCCACCTCGCCCCGGCACCCACCTCACCCCGGCACCCCAGCACTCACCTCGCCGGCGCCCCGACGCCCACCTCGCCCCGACGCCCTGGCACCCCCGGCACCCACCTTACCCCGACGCCCTGACACCCACCTCGCCCCGACACCCACCTCGCCCCGACACACCGGCACCCCAGCACCCACCTTACCCTGACACCCCAGCACCCACTTTACCCCGGCACCCACCTCGCCCCGACGCCCTGGCGCCCACCTCGCCCCAGCACCCCAGTACCCACCTTGCCCTGGCACCCACCTCGCCCCGGCACCCACCTTACCCCGGCACCCACCTCGCCCCGACGCCCCGGCACCCACCTTCACCTCGGCACCCCGGCACCCCACCTCGCCCCAACGCCCACCTTACCCCGGCACCCACCTCGCCCCGACGCCCCGGCACCCACCTTACCTCGGCACCCCGGCACCCACCTCGCCCCGACGCCCACCTCGCCCCAGCACCCCAGTACCCACCTTGCCCTGGCACCCACCTCGCCCCGACGCCCCGGCACCCACCTTACCCCGGCACCCACCTTGCCCCGGCGCCCCAGCACCCACCTCAGCCCGGCACCCCGACACCCACCTCAGCCCGGCACCCCAGTACCCACTTTGCCCTGGCACCTACCTCACCCCGGCACCCTAGCACCCACCTTGCCCCGGCACCCACTTTGCCCCTGCACCCCAGCACCCACCTTGCCCTGGCACCTACCTCACCCCGGCACCCCAGTACCCACCTTGCCCCGGCACCCCCGCACCTACCTCACCCCAGCACCCACCTTGTCCCAGCACCCACTTTGCCCCTGCACCCCAGCACCCACCTTGCCCTGGCACCTACCTCACCCCGGCACCCCAGTACCCACCTTGCCCCAGCACCCCAGCACCCACCTCACCCCGACACCCACCTCACCCCGATACCCTGGCACCCACCGTGCCCCAGCACCCACCTTGCCCCAGCACCCCAGCACCCACCTTGCCCCGGCACCCACCTCACCCCGGCACCCACCTCACCCCGGCACCCCGGCACCCACCTCACCCCGACACCCCGGCACCCACCTCGCCCAGGGACAGGCTGGCGAGCACCCAGAGATGGGTGACAACGCACCGGGCGAAAGGGCAGCACCCTTCCATCCCAGCACGGTGGAGAGGAGCACGGGAGGCCGGGTGCGAGGTCTCACCCAAAGCCCAGCTTGGGTGCTCAAGGGACGGCTTGGGATTAAACCCAGTACCCCCAGAGCACTGGTTTAACTGGGGGCCACCCCCACCCTGCCCTTCCCGGGACGCAGAGGGGGTGATCCCTCTTTGGGCAGGGGGCGATTCCCGGAGGCCTCGGCTCTTCACAGGGGGCTCGGCGCCCCACCCGAGGGGACCTCCGCAGCCGCCCATCCCCTCGCCTCACCCAGGCGCCGCAGGTGCGAGGAGCTGGATTTTGGTGTCCCCTTCCCTGGTTATTCGCTCTTCCCAGAGGATGGGAGAGCCCGGACACCCCGCGGGCAGGCACTGAGGGTGGGCACACACCGAGCGCACCCTGCCATGGGGCCGGGGCCGCTGGCAAACTGGAAAGAAGGGGACAAAAAGCCTCAGGCGTGCTCTGCGGGGCTGGTTCGCCATGCGAGAGGACAACATGGGTGCGGGGGTGCCTTGCAGACCCCCCATACCCACGCCCCCACAGCAAGCACCCCTCTCCCAGGGGGGTGACAGACCCCCGCCCCCTTTACTGAGCCTGCAGTGGGGCTCAGTAAAACCCAGGTTTGTGCCCACCCAGGCCGAGCCCTGCTCTAACCCAGGGTTACTGGGACGCGGGGGGGGGACGGGGGTGCGGGAATTGCCCTTGCAGGCCGCAGGGTGAGCGGTCGCGCTTTAAAGATTCGCACCTCCAGGCACCGGCAAGCGGAGGCACCCAGGGTTTGGCCTTGGGGTGCAGTCTGCCCGCCCCAATTTGGGGGGGGGCCAGCACCCGCCGAGGTCCCGGGGCATCTCCCTCGGCAGGGCTCTGGCAGGCACATGGTTAAGAGGCAGCAGCCCAGGCAGGATGGGAACAGGAGGAATTCGGGGGTTCCCGCTGGGTAAGAGCCCCCCCTGAAGCCAGGCACCCCCGGAGCCTCCTTCGGGGGGCAGGGAGGGGGGGGGCACCGGCCTCAGCACAGCAGCCATAGGGGCAGCCCAGGACAGAGGCTTACAGCAGCGTGGGCCGGGCTGGACACCCCCCCCCCCCCAAACCCTGCAGCCCCCCCAGGCAAGGCCGAGCCCCCCCCGGCGCCCCGCGCCCCCCCGGCGCAGCGCGGGGTCCCTGCGGGCGCGGGCCCGGGCCAGCCCCTTCGCTGGGGTGGCCCCGCCACCTCCCGGCCGGCCCGGGGACTGCGGGGGGACACGGCCGTGGCTGCGACACTCTGTGCCCCTCACCGCCCGACCGGGCCTGGGGCTCCTCTCCTCCTCCTCCTCCTCCTCCTCCTCCTCTTCTTCCTCCGCTCTGCCAGATGAGCGATGACACTCCAACGCGTGCCACAACACCAGGTACCACCAGACACCACTGGGTACCACCAGCCATCACCGGGTACCATCGGGCACCGCCAACCATCACCAGGTACCATCGGGCATCACTGGGTACCACCAGTCATCACCAGGTAACCCAGCCATCACTGAGTACCAGCAGCCATCACCGGGTACCATCGGGCACCGCCAGCCATCACCGGGTACCATCGGGCATCACTGGGTACCACCAGTCATCACCAGGTACCACCAGTCATCACTGGGTACCACCGGCCATCACCAGGTAACCCAGCCATTGCTGGGTACCACTGGCCATCACCAGTTACCACCGGCCATCACCAGTTACCACCAGTCATCACCAGGTACCACCAGTCATCACTGGGTACCACCGGCCATCACCAGGTAACCCAGCCATTGCTGGGTACCACTGGCCATCACCAGTTACCACCGGCCATCACCAGTTACCACCAGTCATCACTGGGTACCACCAGCCATCACCGGGTAACCCAGCCATTGCTGGGTACCACTGGCCATCACCAGTTACCACCAGCCATCACTGGGTACCACCAACCATCACTGGGTACCACCAACCATCACCAGGTAACCCAACCATTGCTGGGTACCACTGGCCATCACCAGTTACCACCGGCCATCACCAGTTACCACCAGCCATCACCGGCTACCACCAGCCATCACCAGGTAACCCAACCATTGCTGGGTACCACTGGCCATCACCAGTTACCACCGGCCATCACCAGTTACCACCAGCCATCACTGGGTACCACCAGCCATCACCAGTTACCACCAGCCATCACTGGGTACCACCGGCCATCACCAGGTAACCCAACCATTGCTGGGTACCACTGGCCATCACCAGTTACCACCGGCCATCACTGGGTACCACCAGACATCACCGGGTACCACCAGACATCATTGGGTACTACCGACCATCACCAGGTACCACCAACCATCACTGGGTACCATCAGCCATCACTGGGTACCCCGTCCATCACTGGGTACCCCAGCCATCACCAGGTACCACCAACCATCACCAGGTACCATCAGACACCACTGGGTACCAACCAACCATCACTGGGTACCCCGGCCATCACCGGGTACCCTGGCCATCACTGGGTACCACCAACCATCACCGTGCCACCAGCACTGTTGGCATCACCAGGTCACGGCACGACTTGGCAGGGGCGGGTGACACGGGGCAGCACCCTGGGGAAGGACCCTCCATGGGCACGGCCCCAGCAGGGTCGCGCTCCGCAGCCCCCAAACCTGCCCTCACACCTGGGCGCAAAAGCCCCTCCCAGGCACCCGCAGGGACGCGGCCCCCAGCCCCGGGGCTTTTCCCACGCTCCTGGTTCAAGGGGCTCCGGTGAAGGCTCATCCCGGCCGGATTTGGGCTGGAAATCACCGATCTGCAGCGGGTCAGACCCGTTTCCCTCACTCCAGACATGGCTTCATCTCAACCCCCTTCTCCAGGTAATCCCCGGCCAGGTAAAAGGCCCCAAACCAGGCTTTTTTTACACTGAAAATGGGAGAAAAACCAGCCCAACACCTCCCTCCTCCCAAACCGCCCCAGCATTTTGCTGCTTAGAGGAAAACAGCCCCTTATAACTCCAAAGTTTTATTTTATTTCATCCCCTCCCAGGCAGAAAACATCAAGTGCCACAAGTTTTTCCACGCCAAAACACACTCTCACCCACGCCGCCTCCAAGCCAAACCGCAGGAGAACCAACCCAAGGAAAGACAACTTAAATACACTCACTTAAAAATGAAAATACCAACCCAACCCTTGCCAGCACCGTGCCGAAAGGGGGGTCCCCTATAAATACAGTGCAATAATTACATCTATTTTGCAATGGCACCATTAAAAGCCGTATCCAGCCCCGCATCCGGGGGCTCATCCCGCGCTGCTTCCCAAGCCCCTCTCTTGCAGGTGATGCTCCAGCCACCAGTTGATAGCATCCCTCCTCCCAGTACACTCCAGTTTCGATACCCCCAGCACCAATAGCTCCGAGAGGCTGGAGGGAGCTGGTACGGACTGGGGGAGAGGGGCCGCAGCCCCCCTGGGAAATACGGCTCCGTGTCCTGGGCTGGGATTCACCGGAGCCGCTGATTTTGGAGGCTGCGGGTGCAGTGCCCACACGTGAGCTTCACCCTCTCTTCACCCAAAGGTGACTTTGGCTTTGCCGCCTGATTATTTTTTAAGGATATTCCAGCTAGGGTGGGGGGGAAACGCCGCTCAAAATGACCTGTCGTCACCCCAAAGAACCAGTCTAACTGGGGGGCCACTGGAGTGGTCCCAAAACGTGACAGGCCCCCCAACACGGCCCATTCTGGGCAGGGGTTTCTCTGCCACCCAGGGGTGCTCCTAACCCACCCCGTGCACCCAAAGGCACCCCCAGTCCGCCAGCAGCCCCCGGGGTGGGGGGGGGGGTTATTGCACCCCACGGTTTTATGGCCAGCGCTGGGACAGGACCTGGCCAAATCCTTCCCAGGGGCTGGGGCGCTCCCGGAGCCCCGCGAGGTGACAAACACAGCCCCCAAGGTGACAACCAACCCAGGAGAGCGAGGAGAAGCCACCCAGGGCGGCCAACACGAGCCCCCCCCCCACCACCACCCTCAGAAAACCCCGCGCTCCCCGACCCACCCCCACGCTCTCCAGCCGCCCCGCCGAGCCCCCACGTGCTCGGGACACAAGTGACCGGAGGGGACAAAGGCCACGGGGAGCGGGGGGGGCTCAGTGCCTCAGCAGGTCCCCCAGGTCGTACGCCTCGAAGAGGTCGCTGACGCCCTCGCCCTCCAGCCCCCAGAGATAGTCGTCCTGTTCCAGGGGGGGCGAGAAGGTGACGAAGGGTCCCGAGTCCAGGTGGGAGGGGACGCAGGGCAGCTGGTCCTCCGTCTGCTGCAGGAGGTGTGGGGGCGAGCCCAGGAGCCCGGTCTCCACCTCCAGCAGCGAGCTGGGTCCCCCCGGGACGGTGAGAGGCACAGATGGGGGTGAAGAGGGGGTTCCCGTGCCCCCCCCAGCTCTGGGGGACGGCGTGGGGTGGCTGTGGGGCTGGCCCGGGGCTGTTCGGCAGGGAAGGGGGTACGGCGCGGTCCTCCGGGGAGGTGGCAGCGGAGGGGACGCCGTGGACCTTGGTAGGGCTCTCCTCCGTGATCTCCTCCAGGCAGAGGTACACCTCGATGGGGCCATTGGTGCTCTTCAGGTGGAGCTGGAGGTTGTCCTGGGGGGGCAGAGCAAGGCTCAGGGGGGCACCCATAACCCCCCCCATGGCCCCCAACCCCTGTGGGGTCCAGGCAGGGCATCGCAACCCCTAAAGGACCAGCTCAGGGTCAAACAGCCCCACAGAGACACCCCAAACCACCCAGGGCCGTGCTGGGCTGCACCCTTGGGACGCCCCAGATGAACCCATCAAGGATGGCGCAGATGCGGCAGCACCCACGGCAGCGCCTGCGCCCTGAGCCCGCTGCAAGGAGGGGAACGGCTCCCGGCCCCGCATGCACCTCGCTGAAGTCCGGCACCTCCAGTTGCGTCTCCGGGGGAGCCTTCATGGCGATCACCGTCTGCTCCTGGAAGTTGCTGATGGTCCGGAGGTCCTGGTAGGTGACGTACGCCAGCGTGGACGGGGACGAGGTATAGGAAAAAGAGGGGCTGCGAGCAGGATGGCCCAACCCTCCCATCCCGGCAGCGGCTTCCAAACATCCCCCCCAGCCCAGGGGAAGCCAGCTGGAGGAGAAGGCTCAGAAGGGTCCCCAAGACCCCGTCCCTTAACCCCAAGACCCCGTCCCTTAACCCCAAGACCCCGTCCCTTAACCCCATCTCGCCCGGCAAGGATATCTCTGGTTGGCTTCATCGTCAGCCAGCTGCTGGAGCTGCAGGGCGCAGTCCTGCAGGACCTGGTCCAGCGTCCTCTCCGTCCTGGCCAGCTCGGCCATCTCCCCCCGCAGCGCCTGCTGCTTCGCCGTCACTGCCCCGCGTCCTCAAAGATCCCCGTCCCCCTGCCAGCGGAGATGGCACCTGAGCGGCAGCACGCCCCGCGTGTCCCCAAGCCGCCTGTCCCCCACCCTGCCCCGTCCCCGTGTCCCACGTCCATCCCCCGCGGCATCACTTACATCCACTGGATGTTGTTCTTGGACTTCTTGCGGATGAGCTGGATGCCCTCCAGCACGTTGGTGATGTCGTAGATGCGCCGTTTCTGGACCTCCAGCACCTCGGCCGCCCGGTTGAGATCCACGACGCCGTCGGGCGATTCGCTCAGCAGCCGGATGAATTTTTTGGTGAGCAGCCCCAGCGAGGTGTCGTAGCGAGTCTTCTCCCCAGGAGACTTGGGGGCTGCAGCGAAACGAGAGACCCCCCCCCCATCCTCTCCTTAGCGTGGGATGTGGGATGGAGGTGGCACGGGGCTGGACACGAGAGACCCCCCCCATCCTCTCCTTAGCATGGGACGAGGGTGACACGGGGCAGGACACGCTGGGGACTTTAAACACTGTACAATCCCTAACGTGATGGAAAAATAACGCAGAAATAACCCCCCCCAGGGAGTTTTCTGCCCGCACGGTGAGCTGAACTGGCTCAAAGAGCTGCCAAGGAGGGGCTGAGGAGTGGGCACTGCCTCCACGGTGCCACCTCGGGTCACTTTGGGTGGTGCTGGAGGGGACACTGCAGCAGCTCTAAGAGGGGAGAGAAATGGGGTCTGTCCCCCTCCCAGCTCCCCCCCCCCGCCATCTCTCCCAGCACCACTTACTCCTGGGGCTGGGGACCTGCGCCAGGGTCCTGCCCTTCCCCTTGGGCGTGCGGAATTCGGGACCCTCCAGGTCCAGCTTCCTCTTGGCCTGGAGCAGGAGAGAAAACCCCGCGTTGGGGCCGAGCCAGACACCCCCCTGAGCCCCCCGGAACCCCCCCAGGGCATCGGCCGAGCCCTGGGTACCACAGCCCAGGGTGGGGGAATCTTGCAAAAGGCTCATCCGGTTGCAAAACCCCTTTTGGGAAGGGCTCCCACAGCACCCGGCAGGGTGAGGGGCCGCCGAGCTGGGTGGGGAGGAGACGGGGGGGTCCCAGCACCCCCCATGGCTTCCTGCCCGCTTCCGCCGCACCCCCCCCCCCCCCCCCCCGCAGCCCGCCTGGGTGCTCCCCTGGCAGCCGCGGGGAACCCACCAGGATTCGGGATTTCCTCTCGCCCCCAGCTCCTGGCACGGCTCCCCGGGGCCGAGCCCTGGGAACGGCAGCAGCTCCGAGGCCGGATCCTCGCCCTCCCACCCTGCCAGCTGGCTCGTTGGGGTGCGGGCTTTCGCCCCGGCCACGGTTGGAGGCAGCCGAGGGCACCCAGCTGCCGCCGGCGCACCTGGAACCCGCCGGGCTCAGCCGTCCCCGGGGACCCACGGGTGCCCCAGACACGTGCACCCAGCTGGAGCAAAAGTGGGGCGAGGGGGGGGGTGAGGCGGGGTGGGTGCTGGGAGCAGGGACACCTCCCCGCACACGCTGTCCCCTCGCCAGGGCAAGCAGCTCCTGGAAATCGTCCCAAAGGGACCCCCCCGCCCCCCCACCCCAAGCATCACCTGGGAGAGGAGACCCAGGGAATGGGGGGGGGGTGCAGCAGAGCAGACGCAGAGAAGAGCTGGGGGGTGTCACCAAACCACCCCCCCCAATGCTGCAAATCTCCCAGGATCCCCCCACATCCCCAAACATAAGCAGGGGGACTTTTTGGGGGGGATGCTTTGGCTCAGCAGCAGAAAGCAGCCCCCCAGCCCCATCCCGTGCCCCCCGCCCCCCCAGTACCTGCTCCCAGGCCAGGCTGTCCCACAGGGTCCCCCCCAGCACGTCCCGCATGCTGCCCAGCTCCCCGCGCCAGCTCAGCGCCGCTCCGACGGCAGCTCCCTGGGAAGCGCACCCCACTTTGCAGGGAAGGGTTGGGCGCCTCGGCAGCGTTCCCACCCGAGGGGGCTGGCGGGAGAGGCGCCGGGGGCTGTTTTCCGCCCCCCCCAGGGAGCCAGGTTGATCCCGAGCTCCTGTGGGAATCTGTTCCCTCCCTCCCTTCCCCGAGCAGGTTTTCCCCAGCGAACGCGCCTCCATCCCCGGCCCCGCGCCCCCGGATCTGCCCCCGAGCTGCCGGCACCCCAACGGTTAATGCCGAGCGCATGGGAAACACCTGCCCCGGATCAGACCCCGATGCATCTGCCAGCACGATTTGGGACGAGGCGGGGCGGGGGGGCATCATCTGGGGCCCCCCTTCTGCTGGCACCCGAACCCTTACTTCTCCAGACACCAGTGGCCACCCATGTGGCCCCATCGCCGATGGGGGGGGGGGTCAGCTGCACCCCATCTGCCCAGGCAATGGGGAAACTGAGGCACGGGAGCAACGCCGGGCAGGTTCCGGTGTCCCCGGCCACCTCCGACCCCTCAGAGCCACCGCCGCCAAGGTGGTCTCCCCTCCCCACGTGCAGGAGGGGACAAAGGGGGACCCCCTGCTCCCCCACGTGCGGTTCGGGGCGGGGGGAGCTCGGTGGGCTCGGGCAGGGGGCAGGACCCCGCAGCGCTGGGACACAGCAGCGAGGGACAATGGACAAGGGGGTCCCTCCCGTGCCCCAGCTGCTGCCCCCCGGCCGGGCAGGATTAGACACACGACAGCTGAGGGGGGCACGGCGAGAGGCTCCCAGCACCCTGCCAGGGCTGGGGCGGGGGGGGGGGTGAACAAGAGCAGATGTGGGGGGGTCAGAGACCAAACCCCAAGACCCTCCCGGGGCACTGCGGGACCCCCCAGTGCTGCTCGCCACCCCTCAGCCCCTGCTTCCCAGGATGGGGGGGGGGGCACAGCAGCTGCCCCCCGCTACGATGCTGAGGGTGGCAAAGGGGGCTCGACCACCCCCCCGGGGAGGGCAGGAGCCTGCTGGGGGGGGGTAAGGCAGTGGAGGGGGGTGCAGGCCGGGCCCCCTGCCAGCTCCGCTTGCCAAGCGGCCGGGGGCTACACCCCGCGCCCAGCCCAAGCATCAGAGCAGCCCTCTCCCCCGGGGGGGCCGCGGCGGGCTGCTCCTGCCAACGCTCCCTTTCAACAGCACCCGCTGCCTTCTCCGGGCTTGCCCGGGCCCTGCACGGCCCTTCTGGGCCCCCCCTAATCCCCCCATGCCAGCCCCATTGCCCCCCCCGCAACCCCCTGGGAACGCAGCACCCAAGGGCGGGCAGCCGGAGCTGGCGGGGGGCCACGGGGCACACCGGGATCGTGCCACCACACCGGGAATGCTGCTCGTGCCAAGGGACTGCGGGATGGGGCCCCCCCCCAGGTGCAGCCCCCGCTGCCTTTGGGAATGGCTGAGGGCTAGCGGGGCACGGGGCGGGGGGACAGGGGGATGCAGGCACCCCCAGATTTGGGGGGGTCAGGGGGACTTTCAGCCCCGCTGTGGGCAGGGGAGGGGAGTACCCCGCGCTGGGGAGGAAGGCTGTACCCCCACCCCGGGTACCGCTCCGAGATGCTGCCGGCGTCTCCGTCCCCTCCGATAGCCCCATCCCAGCGCAGACGGAGCGGCAGGGCCCGGCCAGAGGCATTCCCGGCGGGGAGGAGCTGGAGGCTGCAGAAGCCGGAGCCAGAAAAAGCCCCTCCAAGGGCAACAGGACGGCCACCACCTTCCCACCCATCCCGACCCCCCTCAGCTCCCTGCACCCCAAAAAATCCCCCTTCCTGCCCGTGCAGAAAACCCCGTGATGGGCTCAAAGCGGGACGGGACCACCCTGGGTCACCCCAGCAGAAACCGGGGTGCTGCCGAGCGCTTCTCCTGCCCAGGGAAAGGCTTCGGTGCAGCACCCACAGGGGCTGCCGCCCCCCTGGCACCCTGGGTGCTCTTTGCACGGGCCGCTCAGCCCCGCCAGCTCGCGCCCAAACCCCGGCGGACTCTGAACGCCCTTGTCCCGGCACGGAGGAGGCAGGGAGAGCTGGGACCCGCGGTGGAGACGTGGCTCTCCCGGGGGCTCCTTCGCAGCCCTGGGCCCCCGTAGAGATCCCGCGGCCCCTACGGAGATCCCATATAGAGCAGGGCAAATACGCAGGGTGGGATTGACACGGGCTAAACCAGCTCCTAAATATGCATTTTCAGGGTGGAAAATGCATTTACCTACTCCAGGACCCTCAAATCGGAGACTGAGGGAAACCTAAGGCTTTTTTGGACCATGAGAGACAAGCCATCGCGCTTTCCCGCGGCTGGGCGCGGGGTGATGGGCTCCCTCCAGCTGGACCAGTGACCCCTGATCCTTTATACGGCACAAATCCCACAGGCAGGTGGGAGCGGCCGCAATTGCCCTGCTCAGGAATTGGGAGGAAACGCTCATTATCTGATCGCCCCGGATCGCCACACAAAGGTTGTGCCTGTAAACAGGGAGGGGGGAGCCCCAGCTGCCGGGGCTGCGAGCGTCGCACCAGGGCTGGAAATGGGATCTCCAGCACCGGGATCACGGCACCCGGGGAGCGGGATGGAGGCAGAGGGCAACGCTGCTTGCAAGCCACCAAGGGGGATGCAGGAGCACCTCACGTCCCCAAGTGTCACACGAGCCCCCCCCCCCCCCAAACCCCGTTCAGGGGACAGCCGCGGGCAGGAGCACCCTGAGCCTCTCCTGGTGCAGGTGATGATGATGATGATGATGATGGTGGCAATGCCAAAGAGGCCGTTAGCCCAAAACCAGCTTTGCAGTGATGCGTGGAAACGGGACTGTGAGTTTGCGGGGCGTTTTTAGGGAGGAGGGCAGCAGCGCGGGTGTCTCCTTAAACAACAGCCCCCGGCAGCGCAGGATGCGGCATCTCCCGTGGTTTGGAGACAAAGAGGCCGGGGAGGAGACAGGTGGTCCCGGAGCCCCCCGGGACGGGGCTCGCAACAGCCCCAGCCAGCCCCGCGGCCGCGGCACAAAGCGGGGAGCAAAGACACCCCCTCTCCCCCAGCCGCCGCAATGTCCCCAGCTGGCACCGAGCATCGGGGACCGGGGAAAGGGGGGGAATATATAAATAAATCAAGCCTTGAAAAAAAATGAAATCGAAGTTAGCGGGGTCTGGGATCCCTCCCAGGAGCCGGGGGAGAACAGAGGCTCACAGTGAGGGCTGGACACGCGCCCGGGCTGGGGCGGGCAGGAATTAAATGCCAGCTGCCAGCGGGGCTGAGCGGCTGGGGGCTCGGCGGGGGGGGGGCCCTGCGGGAGGAGAACCGGGGCTGGGCAGAGCCGCCCGCGCACCCCGACGCTGGGCACGGGGCCAGCGCCCGACCCGCGCCTCAGTTTCCCCGCTCAGGGCAGCGGGCGCCGGGCAGCCCTGACCCCGGGGCGCGGTGACGGGGACGCGACCAGCGCCCGCAGCCCTCTCCCCATGCCAACCTGCGCGGCTCCCGGCGTCAGGTCTAGGGTCTAGAGACTAGGGTCTCTAGTTCAAAGCCTTGGGGGTGTCCCGTGGAGGAAGGGGATTGCTTCAGATTCACACCCCCCCCAAAAAAAAAAAAAAAAAAAAAAAAAAGAAAAGGTATTTCAAGCCCCGCTGTAACCGCAGGCAGGAACCAAGCTCAGGCAGTGGCACCAAACCACCCCTGCCCGCTTCCCCCCCACCTCCCCGGGTGACCCCGGGGGTCACGGCCCCGGCGCGGGGGGAACCAGCGGGCAGGGCCGGTGCCCCCCAACCCGCAGCAGGCGGGAGCGCTGCCTGCGCCCGGTCCTCGCTTCCCGAACGTAAAACAAGAGGTTTGCTAAAGGGCCTCAAGCGCCACGGCCGGGCCTTGAGGCACGACCCGAACTGTTCGCAAGCTGGAGAAAGAGAAAGGAAAAATAAAAAAGCTGAAAAAGGCTGAAAAGCGGAAGCCGGGAGCCAGCTTTGCGGGCACGCAGAGCAAAGGGAAGTTGAGAAACATATGAGCCATTTCACCGCGACTTCTGATTTCAACCTTTACCCTCCCCCACCCCCCAGAGACCTCCAAGGGGGGCGCAGACCCCGATATAAAGTGCAAAAGGTGGAAGGGGAGGGTGCTCTACGTCCTGGGGTCACCCACCCCTTGCGCCGAGCCCCCGGCCCCCGCAGCGATGCCCAAGGAGGGGTTGGGGTGCAGACACCTTACCGGCAGCCGTCCCGCCGAGGCCGAGCGGAGGATCCTGAGCTGGGGGCCCTGGGGGGTGCCATAGGGACACCCCCCCCGGGGAGCGGGGATGCTGACAGCCGCCGGCGTGTAGACCTGGGTGAAGCAGCCGGCGGGTAACGGGGGGCTGCCCAGGCTGGAAGCCCCCCGCTCAGAGGAGCCCATCACCGACATGCCCTTCCGCGGGTGGTGGTGGGGAGCGGGGGGCGGGAGGGCGGCGGCCCCCCTCCCCGGGGCGGGGGACGCCCCCCGGGGGAGCCGCAGCATTGCAGAGTCCTTTCCGAGGAGGCGGAGGGAGGGGGCAGAAGCACCCCGCGATTTTGCAGCAAGCGGGGTAAGGGGGAGGGGGGGGGAGGGGTCACAATCTCAGCGGCGGCATTTTGGGGTGGGGGGGGAGGCTCCGCCGGGCGCTGACACCGGCCGCTCTCCAAAAACCCCCACCCGAAAAACCTGCAGAGGAGCAACGCGGCGGCGCCACCAAAACCGGGCGGAAAAGGCGCCTTTGGCCCCAAAAATCGCCCGCGCTCGGGCCGGGTGGGGCCGGGGCAGCCCGGAGCGCGGCCCCGCCCCGCGCCCCCCGCGCCCGGCTCCGCTGCCGCCCGATCGCACCCGGCCCCCGATGCCTCCTTTTTTTTTTTTTTCTTTTTTTTTTTTTTTTTTCCGGGTTGTGTTGGTTTTTTTTTTTTTTTTTTTTTTAAGCGCCAAACGCCGTCCCGCGAAATTCGGATTTCCCGCGGAAAACGCCGCGCGCTGATTGGCTGCCGCCGTCGCCGCCCCGCCCCCCCAGCGGCGGCGCGCCGGGAGGGGCCTTAAAGGGGCCGCGCCGCGGCGGGCAGGGGCGGGGCCCTGCATGCAAAGCAGGGGGCGGGGCCTCTTTGGCACCACCTGCTGAGGGGTGGGGGGGCGCCGCCCGGGGTGGGAGGGGGTCACTGGGGTTGGGATCAGGACCAGGACTGATTTTTTATTAATTATTTATATCTTAAAGCCCCCCCCCCCCCCCCCCAAATCTTGTGGGTTCCAGCGACCCTGCCTATCCCCATGCCCCCCCCATCCCCATGGCCCCCCCTCCCCATCCCCAGCTGCAGCCACCCAGGGTGCGGGGAGGGTTTGCATCTATTTGGGGGGACAAAACGTTTTGGGGTCCTCCAGCCAGAGGCTGTCTGGCAGCAAACACACACCCCCCGCCCCCCCGCAGGCAGGGAGGGGGCAGGGAGTGGGCAGGGGTCGGTGCTGTTTGGGGGCAGGGGCCTCAGAGGGACTCGGCGTGAGCAGATTTGGCCCCTGGTCCACTCACACCAGTTCACCCAGCCCACCACCCGTTGCCCCCAGTCCTGGCCATCGGCCACCCACCACGTGTCCTTGGGGTGCACCAGGCCTGCCTGGCAAAGGGGAGGGAGAAAGAGGGGGTGAAGGGCCCCCCATTTGGCCCACGGGTATTTCAGGGTGCGGCAGTGGCAGAAAGCACCGAGGCGATGGCGAGTCCCTGGGTGAGGGCGACTCCGAGACTTACTGGGACCGGTAAAAGGCCACCACAGCTGCTGAGCTGAGCCACAGTTTGATCCTCCTGAGGCCACCGAGCCACAGCGCTTGGTCCCTCTCCATCGCCTGGTTCCCCATTGCCTGGTCCCTCTCCATCGCCTGGTCCCTCTCCATCGCCTGGTTCCCCATCGCCTGGTCCCTCTCCATCGCCTGGTCCCTCTCCATCGCCTGGTTCCCCATCACCTGGTCCCTCTCCATTATCTGGTCCCTCTCCATCGCCTGGTTCCCCATTGCCTGGTCCCTCTCCATTGCCTGGTCCCTCTCCATCGCCTGGTTCCCCATCACCTGGTGCCTCTCCATTATCTGGTCCCTCTCCATCACCTGGTTCCCCATCACCTGGTCCCTCTCCATTATCTGGTCCCTCTCCATCACCTGGTTCCTCTCCACCACGTGGTCCCTCTCCATCGCCTGGTTCCCCATCACCTGGTCCCTCTCCATTATCTGGTCCCTCTCCATTGCCTGGTTCCCCATCACCTGGTCCCTCTCCATTATCTGGTCCCTCTCCATTGCCTGGTTCCCCATCACCTGGTCCCTCTCCATTATCTGGTCCCTCTCCCATCGCCTGGTTCCCCATCACCTGGTGCCTCTCCATTATCTGGTCCCTCTCCATCACCTGGTTCCTCTCCACCGCGTGGTTCCTCTCCATCGCCTGGTCCCTCTCCATTGCCTGGTCCCTCTCCATCGCCTGGTTCCCCATCACCTGGTCCCTCTCCATCATCTGGTTCCTCTCCATCGCCTGGTTGCCCTCCATCCATTCTTTCCTCTCCTTCCTTCTCCTCTCCAGTGTAAGGCAACTTCATGTCCGGGCCTGGGATAGGGATGTTCAGGTGCAGAGATGGACTAACTTGCAAAGAAGCCTCCTGGAAGACAGACAGACCACGGCCTCTGCTGTGGATGAGGATGGACACCAGACCACCAGACTCCAACGCAGCTTGGGGGGGGAGGGACACCCAAAAATTTGCCAGGAGCCTCTGATCCAGGACAGACATTTGCTGCCCACCACGCAAGGGCTTTGAGGCAGAACAAAAAGCCTGGCAGCAGCAAAGCCACCGCACGGCCGGGCACCGAGTCCTCTGCCAGGGCCACGGCTGAGCTTGGCAGCTCAACCCTCCCAGACCCTCATCTTCCCCCCTGCGGGGAGAAGGCAACTGCTGTCTCCATTTCAGCGCACAAAGACAAGGCCGTGCTCGGCAGGGTGGATAAATCGGCGTCGCTTGGCCGCCTTGGGCTGGCTTCAGCTGGGTGACCCCTGGGACAGGGACATCGGGGTATGGGGAGGGCCTGGGTTCAGGGGGCTTGGGCCGGCAGGTTGTGCCCCTGCCTCCTCCAGTTTGAACAAAGTGGAGAGGATGTCCCCACACATCATCAACACAACCTCGCTGGGGTAAGGGCTCTCCAAGAAGGTGACGTAGAAAAGCTTCTGCTGAACCAGCTCGTGCTCCTGTGCCGCGTTGACTCCATGGCCCTCACCTCCTCCCCTCTGCCGGGAGCACAGCCAAGGGAGGCGTGAGGAGCATCCTTCCCCCCGTCCCTAATACCTGCTCAATAAGCCTTCTCCAGGCTTTCCAGCCACAGCTTTCCACCAGCAAAGTCCTCTCCCATGCCAGAAGCCACAGGCTGATATGCCCCTGCGACACCAACACCTCCAGATGGGTGGCAACCACCAGCTTCCACCCCCCAACCCAAAAGGGACGGCTCTCTGGAGAGGCTTTGCCTTGGCTGTCTAGAAACGGGCTGATTCCACCCCATCCACCCTACGTCCAATTCCACCCCATCCTACCCTACATCCTTCCTACGTCCAAGCCAGGAAGGAGGTTTGCAGCAGGTCTTACACGTTGAGCTCCTCACGGATGTGTTTGTACTCTCTGATGTTCTCCTTGCTGCTTTCCAAGAGGTGCTGGACTTCATGCAAGATCTCCTCGCTCAGCTTGCCCAACTTGCCGGAGGCGAACAGGTCCTGGGAGATGTACATGGAGACCCTGGCCCCCATCACCTTCCGGCTGAGCTGAGGGTCCATGCTGGCCACCCCACCACTTAGCTGAAAGGGTTAACACAGCGATGTGCCTATGTCCTCTCCTCCACCAGCTGCACACAAGGACCAACCCTCATCATCAAACAAGCCAAGCCCAGAGTCCAGCACTATGGAGATGGAAATCCTGGCCTTTAAATGCTGATGGTGGGTGCAAAGTGCACATCTCTGCCACAAACGGCTTCAGACTGCTGGAAAATCTCCACTTCTAGCCTCCTCCCCTCCTCCCGTTGATGTTTTTTGTAAGAAACACCCGTTCTATCAACATCCTCCTGGCTTTTGGCTGGAGAGGAAGAGCCACGCAGCTCTCCTCCACCCAGGCCATCTCTACAGGGGACCACCAAAACATGGCCCTGTCAGGGTGGGTTTCTGCCCACCCTCGCCCGCAGAGCCAGCCTGCCCTGGGTGCCCGGTCCTGGCTCTCCTCCGGGCCAGGCTCCTGCTCCCTCTGCTCCTCCTTGGCGTGGAGGAACAAGGATTCCCACAGGCTGGATGTCACCACGGCCACCAGCAGGTTGGCACGGATGAAGGCCTCACCTGTGATGAAGATGATGGCGTAAATGGCCGCCATCATCTTCAGGGTCTGCCCTTCGTCCCTGTCGGGGGCAGGAACCATCTGGTTGATGGTTGGTGGTGGCCATCTCCCCAGCACCAAGCCCCAGGGGAGCCTCAGCATCCACGGGAAAGGAGCCCCCCGCCACGTGCCCCACATCCCCCCCGGGGCGGGGGGACACAGCCCCAGCCATCCCACGCCCCCGGCCCGTGGGGGGCTCCCACCCTGCTGCGTGCTCACGGGAAGGCCTCGTAGGGCCGTCCAGCGCGATGCAGGTGAAGAGCGAGTACAAGGTCACCAAAACGGGCCGGGATAGACTTTGCCAAACAGGATGATGCCCAACGCCGAGAAGATCTGCGTGGAGACAGCGATGGGGGTCCCAGCACCTTCCCCACGCTGGGAAGGGTGCTCGGCGTCCTCCAACCCCCAGCACCGGGGCTCCCTGGCACGAGCAGGCTCCAGCCGAGCCCCTCAGCCTGGGTGCTGGGGCGATGACGGGGATGAGCACGACATTGCAGAGGTCGGGGATGACCTTGGGGATTACCTGAAGCATCCTGGCCAGCCCCTTGGCCAGCCCGCAGACCTCATCGCCCTGGGGCGAGGCGAGAGCTCCCGTCTGAGCGTGCCAGGACGCCCCGGTCCCCTCCTGGCCTCCGCGATAGGGTCTGGGGAGGGGCTGCACTGCCAGGGACGCTCCCCAGATCAGGGCCGAAAAAGCGAGGGTGAAGAGCAAGCGGTGATGCTGCCTGCGGATCCAGCCCGCGGGATGGGAGCACCCGCTCCTTGGCCAAACGGGCGCAGGGCCGTCGGAGGCTTTGGCGTACGGCACCACCTTCCCTCGCTCACCTCAGGATCTGGGAAATCGCCCGGACGTTCGGCTGGGGGATCGGGGGCCCCGCCGTGAGGCAGACCACGAGGAGGAAGCTGAAGACGTCCCGGCCATCCTGCAGGCAGAGGAGCAGGGGGCTGAGGCTGCCCTTGTGGACCCCAAATGAGGGCCCTTCCCCTAATGTCCCCCCCAGGAACGTCCCCAGGGGAGAGGGGGCTGCAAGGGGCGTGTGTGCCCCATGGCTCTGCCCGGGGGGGGCACAACTGGCCTGGCAGCAGGTGATGGGCCACCAGCCGAGCACAGGTGGCCAGCAGCCACGGCAGCCCAGATGCCAAACATCCCTGTGCCCGGGGTGGGGACACTGGAGGAGGTCCCCGTCCTTCCTGGGGGGGCACCGGGGGGCACGGGAGGCGGTGCCGGTCCCCCCGGGGGGCACGGGAGGCGGTCCCGGTCGGTCCCGGGGGGGGCACGGGAGGCGGTGCCGGTCCCCCCGGGGGGCACGGGAGGCGGTCCCGGTCGGTCCCGGGGGGGCACGGGAGGCGGTGCCGGTCCCCCCGGGGGGCACGGGAGGCGGTCCCGGTCGGTCCCGGGGGGGGCACGGGAGGCGGTGCCGGGCCGGTCCCGGCCCCCGGTCGTGCCCCCCTGCCCGGGCAGCCCCGCCGCCGGCCGTGCGACGGGCTCTGCCCCCTCTCCCCTGCAGACGGCAGCACCGAGCCGCGGCTGCGGGCCCCGCACAGCCCCGGGCCCCCCCCGCCTGCCCCGGACCCCCCCCGCCTGACCCGGACCCCCCCCCCGCACAGCCCGGGCCCCCCCCGCACAGCCCCGGGCCCCCCCTGCACAGCCCGGGCCCCCCCGCACAGCCCCAGGCCCCCCCCGCACAGCCCGGGCCCCCCCCGCACAGCCCCGGGCCCCCCCCGCCTGCCCCGGACCCCCCCCCCCGCACAGGCCCGGGTCTCCCCCGCCTGCCCCGGGCCCCCCCCGTCTGCCCCGGGCCCCCCCCGCACCGCCCTGGGCCCCCCCCGCCTGCCTCGGCCCCCCCCCCGCACCTCCCGGGACCCCCCCGCCTGCCCCGGGCTCCCCCCTCACAGTCCCGGGCCCCCCCCGCTTGCCTCGCCCCCCCCCCCCCCCCCGCACCGCCCTGGGCCCCGCCCCGCCTGCCCCCGGCCCCCCCCCGCCTGCCCCGGCCCCCCCCCCCGCACCGCCCGGAGCCCCCCCCGCCTGCCCCGGACCCCCCCCCCCGCACAGCCCCGGGTCCCCCCCGCCTGCCCCGGGCCCGCACCGCCCGGCACCCCTCCACCTACCCCGGGCCCCCCCGCCTGCCCCGGGCCCCCCCCGCTTGCCCTGGGCCCCCCCCGCATCACCCCGGGCCCCCCCCGCACCGCCCCGGACACACCCCCCTGCCCCGGGCCCCCCTCCGCACCTCCCGCCCCCCCCCCCTGCCTGCCCCGGGCGCCCCCTCGCACCGCCCCGGCCCCCCCCAGAACCTCCTGGCACCTCCCCTGCCTGCCCCGGGCCCCCCCCCCTGCCCCGGGCCCCCCGAGCCCCCCGGGCCGCCGCAGCCGGGGGCCAGGAGGGACCGTGGGATGGAGAGATGCAGGGACAGGCGGACAGACAGACGGAGGGACGGAGGAACACGGGGGGGGGGGAGGGATGGAGGGACACTGGAGCGTAAGGACAGACGGACGGAGAGATGGAGGCACGCGGGGACAGGGGGATGGAGGGACACGAGGACAGAGAGATGGAGGGACCCGGGGACATGGGGACGGAGGGATGCAGAGACGGAGGGACGGAGTGATGGAGGGACTTGGGGACATGGGGACACGGGGACGGAGGGATGCAGAGACGGAGGGACGGAGTGATGGAGGGACCCGGGGACGCGGGGACAGGGGGATGGAGGGACACGAGGACAGAGAGATGGAGGGACCCGGGGACATGGGGACAGAGGGGTGCAGAGACGGAGGGACGGAGTGATGGAGGGACCCGGGGACAGGGGGATGGAGGGACACGAGGACAGAGAGATGGAGGGACCCGGGGACATGGGGACAGAGGGATGCAGAGACAGAGGGACAGAGAGATGGAGGGTCTCAGGGACATGGGGACGGAGGGGTGCAGAGACGGAGGGACGGAGTGATGGAGGGACCCGGGGACATGGGGACGGAGGGATGCAGAGATGGAGGGACGGAGTGATGGAGGGACTTGGGGACATGGGGACAGAGGGATGCAGAGACAGAGGGACAGAGAGATGGGGGGACATGGGGACGGAGGGATGCAGAGACGGAGGAACGGAGTGATGGAGGGACTTGGGGACATGGGGACACGGGGACGGAGGGATGCAGAGACGGAGGGACGGAGTGATGGAGGGACTTGGGGACATGGGGACGGAGGGATGCAGAGACGGAGGAACGGAGTGATGGAGGGACTTGGGGACATGGGGACACGGGGACGGAGGGATGCAGAGACGGAGGGACGGAGTGATGGAGGGACCCGGGGACGCGGGGACAGGGGGATGGAGGGACACGAGGACAGAGAGATGGAGGGACCCGGGGACATGGGGACAGAGGGATGCAGAGACAGAGGGACAGAGAGATGGAGGGTCTCGGGGACATGGGGACGGAGGGGTGCAGAGACGGAGGGACGGAGTGATGGAGCGTCTCGGGGACAGAAGGATGCAGGGAGCAAGGGGCGCAGGGAGGGAAACGGGGATGCGGAGATCAGGGGATGAGGGACTCAGGGGTGCAGGGACACAGGGACACAGGGACACAGAGGTGCTGGAGGCCTCCAGCCCGGCTCGCTGCAGCTCCCACCTTCCAGTACAGCTGGCACCTCTGAGCCAGCTGAGCGGGACCTCGGTGACCAGGGCCACCAGCGCGACGTTGCCCGGGGTACAGCTCAGCCCAAACGGGAACTGGAGCGAGGAGAAGGCAGCGGGAGCACCACCGGGCGCCGGAGCAGGACCGAGGGACACGTGGCAATGTCCCACCGGGAAACCAGCTGAGGTTCTCCCATCGGATGCATGTTGGGTGCAAAATACAGAGCCTTGTGGATTCTCCGGTGGCTCGTATGGATGAATTCACTGCCCAGACGTGGGCACAGTGAGCGGGGGAGGGTCCCCCTCTCCATGGAGAGGGGGGCTCCATGCACGAAGCTCGCAGGGAAGGACCCATGTTGGGGCATCTCTCCGCCATCAAACGGGGCTGCGGGGTTTCACGGCCCCATCCCGGAGGTAGCAAAAGGGCCGGGGAAAAGGCGAGGGAGCGGGAAGGGGCAGCGGCAGGCAGCAACGGGCACGCTGGGCGCTCACGCTCCAGGGCAGCGTCGTGGGGGTCTGGCTGGCGATCAACACCCCGTTGACGATGATGAGGGCGGAGAGGGCGAGCTTGTCAGCAGGGTGGGCGAGCAAGCGGCCCATCCGTACCTTGGCCACATATTCCTTGGGGGTCCCAGGAGTCCTGGAGGAGGAGGAGGAGGCAGGGTGGGGAGCCCAGGCGGGGTGTCCCCGCTGTGCGGGTGGGCTGCAGGCCCGTCGCCCACCCCACAGCTCTGACGTGGACGAGCGGCTGCTGCGGCTTCGCATCCCACTGGCGCCGGTGGCAGGGAGGGGACAGACGGTCACGCAGGCGCCGGTGGCACCGCATCTGATCTGGCCCCCCCAGCCCCAGCTCCCCCCCCAGCCCAGGGTGATGGCAGAGCCCCCTCACCCTCCCGTGCAGAGAAGCCGTGGCGGGTGCTGGCAGCACCCACTGCAGCGTGACCTCACCGTTGCGAGCAGCAGGACGTGTGACGTCACTGCTTCGCCCCAGCAAGGGCAGGGCAATGGAAGCGGGGAAAGGAGCAGAGGAGCACTGTGGAGGCAGCGAGATTAATGGGGATTCAGTCCCCCAAACTGGTCTGGCTCCAGTTTGAAACCAGAGGGATGCTGGTGGCTTCAGCATCCCCATGCAGCCAGGCGAGGGGACAAAGGACACGTGCCAGAGCCAGCCTGGGCCAGTAGCACTGTGGGGCTTTCCCAGTTATCCCAGCAGCACCGCTCCTCTGTCCCAGTATGCTTCCTGGAGCCACAGCCACTTCCCTCTATACAGATGGGGAAACTGAGGCACGGAGGGAGCTCGGGGACCCAAAGGCGGCAAATTTTTGTGGCTGGAGAACCAGGTTTCTCTGCTGGTTCAGCCCCGTGACCAGGGTGACCTTCCTCGCATCGCCTCCGTCCCCCAAACGCTCCCCCGTCACCCACCTCATCCTCACCCACGGCCAGGGCCACCCTCCGGAGAGCCCGTGGGTCCGCCACCGTGTCCCCACGCGTGTCAGCGGTTCGGCTCGCTCTGGGCGATCAAGCCCATCACAAAGCTCCATGCTCCAAAGCCCCTCGTTAATTAAAACCCAGCAGTAACGAGCCTTCCTCCCTCCGTTCCAGCATCACCTCCCGGCAGCCCCAGCCCCGGTGAATTTTGGGGCTACATTCAGGCCCGTGGGGAGCCACGGTCCCTCTGTGGGGCAGAGCCCCGATGTCACCCGTGGGAAAGGGCAGGCGAGGGGCTGGCAGGAGCACGTGGGGTGGCTGCCGGGACGCTGGGGTGGTCTCCAGGAATTGGGGAGGGGGCTTTGCTTTCCCCACCTTAAAAATGGAGGGGGGGGGGCAACCCTGTTTGTTCCCTGTGAAAGGGAGGGGGCAGGAATAGCCCCAAACCCCACAGCACCCCCAGGAGCTCCGGCCAAGGGGGTGCTGAGCTCCACCGCGGCTCGGTTTGCAGGATGAGCCCTCCTGGCCCGGCAATTAGGAGCCTCGGGGGGGCGGAGGGTGCCAGAGGAAATTTGGGGGCCTCTGGGAGGGTGCTGGGGGAGGCTGGGGTTTTGCTCACCCCTTCCCTGCGCTGGAAATTCTGAGCGTGCCTCAGTTTCCCCACTCAGCACTGGCGTGGGAACTGGAGCAGGGCGAGGCAGGAGCAGGGTGCGAGGGCGCTGGGAACGCCCTGCGCCGGGCAGGATGGGGCCAACGGGCTGCGTGGGGCCGGTTCGGGTGCCATCCCCCGCAGAGCCCGAAATTCACCCGCGGCCCTGACTCATCCCCACCCACGGAGCCAGGCCGGGATCGGGCCCCTCGGAACCGTCGTAGGGGCCGGGGGGAGCTGGAAGGGCCGCGGGGTCCCCCCGGGGTGGGGGCGACTTCCAGGACTTGGAGCAAACCCACAGCACCCAGGGTGGGGGGCCCGGGTGCTGGGGGGGGTGCTGCGTGTTTGGATTTGGGGTGCTGTGTGTGTGCACGCGTGTGGATGCGTGTCCCTGTTGGCTGGGTCGGGGCACGCATGCGTGTGTGTGTGTATGTGTGCATGTGTGTGAACGCACGCGTGTGCGTGCATGCGTGTGCCCCCGTTGAGGGCGTGCGTGTGTGCGCCGCACCCCTCCTGTATGTGTGCATGTGTGTGAACGCATGTGCATGCGTGTGCCCCCGTTGAGGGCGTGCGTGTGTGCGCCGCACCCCTCCTGTATGTGTGCATGCGTGTGAACGCATGTGCATGCGTGTGCCCCCGTTGAGGGCGTGCGCGTGTGCGCCGCACCCCTCCTGTATGTGTGCATGCGTGTGAACGCATGTGCATGCGTGTGCCCCCGTTGAGGGCGTGCGCGTGTGCGCCGCACCCCTCCTGTATGTGTGCATGCATGTGAACGCATGCGTGTGCATGCATGCGTGTGCCCCCGTTGAGGGCGTGCGCGTGTGCGCCGCACCCCTCCCGTTGCAGCCCATGCACGTTAGCGCGCACATACGTGTGCACACATGTGTCTTGGAGGAGGCAGCTGGTGCCTCGCTGCGGGTGTGCACGCACGCGCGTGTGCCCGCCTGCAGGCGTGTGCGTCCCCTCGTTGGGGGCGCGTATGTCCGCACGCGCGCGTGGAGGCGCCCGCGTAAGCGCGCGTAGGCACGCGTGTGAGCGCCCGCAGGCTGGCGCGGGGGGCACAGGAGCGCGTGGGCGCTTCGCCCGCCAAGCGCGCCCGCGTACCCTTGGCCGCAAGCGCGCACATGGGTGCCCCATCCCAGCCGGGAGCGCGCCCCGCCGCGCACGCCTGCCCAAGGCCACGCGTGTGAGCGCGGCATCCGTCGCAGCGAGGCGGCGGCCGGCTGGCGGGGAGCCGGGGCGGTGGGGAGCGGGGGGGCCCAGGCCTTGGCCGGGGCAGGCAGCGGGAGGAGGAGGAGGGAAGTGCGGCTCAGACAGTACGGCGCCAGCAAACACCTGCAAACAGCTCCGGGCACACAATGGCAAATACAGGTGGGGAACCGCGGCCTCCGTCAGCGCAGCCGATTGCATCAGACTCGCGCTCTTGCCAAGAGGCGAGCGAGCTGGCCCGGCCGGCCACCGGCACGGCGGCTGGGGGACGCTTGGCCTTCGCCCCCCCAGCCTTCACCCCCACCCCTGGGCTTATTAATTTTTTTTTTTTTTTTTTTTTTTTCCCCTCTCCTCACCCTCTTTTTGCACCCACGAAATGTAGTTGGGGAGATAAAAGCAAAGCCCGGTTCGCTCGGCGAGGCGGCGAGCGGGGGCATTTCTTGCATTAAATCTGCCCTGCAAGTTAATCCCAGCCCCAGCGGGGCAACGGCAGCTATTTTTAGTTGTGTTTTTTCCCTTTTTCTTGCTTTTTCTTTTTTTTTTTTCTTTTTTTTTTTTTTCCCCTTAAATCAGGGTTTCCAAGGAAAGCATCGGCATCACGCCACAGCCCAGGCTGGGGGGTCCAGGCAAGGTTTGGGCCCCCCCCCCGGCCATCCCTGGGGCCTGGGAACGACGGAGCGGCTGTTCCAGGAAAGGCGCTGGGATCCGTCCGCCACGGGGGAGGCGGCGATGGCCCTGGGAGGCTTTCTGGGAGCCAGCGCCAAATCCTCACCCTGCCAAACCCCGGGGAGCCATGGCCCCCGGCCCCGGTTGAGGGAATCCCCTGCCCTGACCCCCCGGCGAGGGGACGGGGACAAGGGGCCACCTCCGCTCCGCGGGGCTGGGAGTCCCCTTTTGTCCCCCGCCAGTGCTGTTCCCAGCCCAAAAGCCCCAGCAGGACTGGTTTTGCCCGCCCCACCAGTGCCTGTCCCCACTGCTCCCAGTAACCCCAGTCCCAAACTGCTCCCATGGGTCCAGGATCTCCACCGCCATCGTCCCAGCTGGGGGATCCACTGCACTCACACTGCAGGGACCCCCATTTTGCAGCTACCGAGACCCATCCCCGTCCCCTGGCTCCTTCCTGGGGTGCTTTTCCCACCCCTCCCAATTAAACCCCTTTGGCACATCAGCACCCACGCAGCTGGAGGACCACGACACTGGGGCGAGCGTGGGGACGCTCACCCCTAACCCACCCCTCGCCTTTTCCTCTCAAGCTAAAAGCCAGCGGAGATGGCAAAAGCCTATTTTTAGCCCTTAGTGTAACACCAGCTCGGTTCCCAGAAGCGGTGGTTTCCAGCCGGACACCCTCACCTGCCTCCCACCGCGCCAGGACAGCCCCGTGTCACCCCATCCCACCCCATCCGTGGGTGCCGGAGGATAACCTGCCCTTGGGGAGCCTGGGGACATCAAGCCGGGAGGAGGGAGGGCCGTTCCCAGGAGTTTGTGATCCTGTTGGACCGGCTGTTGCTTTTCGGATGCCCCACGCGTTGCTTTTCCCCGTGGAAATGCTCACGGACAAGGGGCGCTTGGTGGGTGCCGGCTGCACCCCGAGCTCCCGCTGGCCATCGTGGGGACAGAGGCTGAAGCCGGCACATGTTGGGGAAAGTTTGCATCACCCTGTGCCCCAAGACCCCCCCTGCCGCCTTCTTCCACCTCCTCCCATCTTGCAGCCCCCTGACCCAGCTCACCTGGGGGCTGCAGCACCCCGGGGACACCCCAACGCCACGGCGCCAGCCCCCACGCCGTGCCCGGCCGAGCCCACGGCAGCAAAGCCGAAGCCCAGCACAGGGGATGGAGGAGGTGGTGCCACAGGTGGGGGATTTTAACCCCAGGGGAGCACAGCCGGGCCTGACCCTGACTGCAGGCAGGCCAGCACCCTCCCCAGGGAGCAGGATCCGGCCCAGCTGTGCCGCAGCCATGGGGCTCCGCAGCTGAGCCGCCCGGCAGGTCACATCTGTTCGGGGGCCAAAGGGAAACTGCAGATTAATGCAAAGCGGGGGGAAAGGCATTTCTCTCTTCCCCCAAAGCCCCCTCACCAGGGTGCTGCCCCCCCCAACCCCCCGGGGGGGCCCAGCCAGGCAGAGGGGTGCAGTGCAGATGCCAAGGGGAATTTGCAGGGCTCAGAGCAGCCCTAATGAGAGCCAGGGCAGCTACAGCCCAAAACTCCCCTTCCCTTGGGTGGGGTGGGGGGTATCCTGGGAGAGCAGTATCCCCCCTTCCAGCCCCAGAGCCTCTCAAACCCAGCCCCAGGGCACCCAGCAGCCCCTTTTTTTTGCAAGGCAGAGAGTGGAAACCGCTGGAAAAAAGCATCTTTTCCCCCTTCCCAGGGTTCCAGCTACACCTCCAGATGGTCCCCGGGGCTCGGCGGCGTCTTCGCTCCTTCCATATCAGATAAGCGGAGCAGCACCCAAAATAGCTGGCGGACACCTCCGCTGGGAGACGGCAGCCTAGGGTTAATTCCTCCCATACCTGAGCTGACATTTCAAAGCTATTAAACAATTAATGAGATTCCTACTGTAACCCTAGAAGTTACAATCGACCAGAGGGGTTTTGGGGGCTCCCACCTCCCGGGGGTGCTGCTCTCCCACCCATGGGTGCACCCCGTTTCCCTGGGATGAGGAAAAAAAAACAAACCACATTCAAAACTACTTTTTTTTTTATTATGTAAAAACGGTAACTTTTATAAAAAGTTTATAAAGCAAGTACAAGGCATGTTCGCAGAAATTCACCTTCCTGCACAAAAGGTACAAAACGTTATACTCTAGTATAGAGCTCCACAATACACGAGGCCGTGGCCCCAGAGAGTTTGGTTCATACTCGAGGATGCGTGTCCCCCCCCTCCCCAAAACCCCCTATTCCCACCCCCCCGCCCCCCCCAAAATCCCAGGAAACACCTTTAAAAAACAGGACTCGCTGCTATAATCCAAAAATATACAGACAACCGCCTCTTCATCAGTCTGTGGTTAAAAGGATCTCATGTGGGTTCGGGTCCAAAGTCCTGCTAAAGCAGGGATGCTGCTCCCCATGGAAGGGGGGTGCAGGGGCGGGGGGGCCGGGCCCCGCCGCTCCCCGCCTGCGGTGCCCGGGCCCGGGGGAGGCGGTGCCGGGGCCCGGGGGGGGGGCGATGCCCGGGCCCGGGGGTCGCAGACAGCCCGGCGCCACGGAGGAAGCTGCTATTTACCTCCGGCTGATAACGAACCAGGAACCGACACTCGCTGCCTGTTTGCTAATTGGCACCGGGAGGGGCGAGGAGAAAGGGGGGAGGAAGGAGAAAACGGGGGGAGGAAGGAGAAAACGGGGGGAGGAAGGAGAAAACGGGGGGAGGAAGGAGAAAACGGGGGGAGGAAGGAGAAAACGGGGGGAGGAAGGAGAGAAAAAAAAAATTAGAATTAGCGTTGTGGTTAACGCTGGGTTCGGGGATCTGCAGCGCGGTCCCCAGCGGGGCCGGTGCTGGGCCCCTGGGGATGCCGGGGGTGGGATTGGGGTGGGGTTGGGGTGCGGGGGGGTCGCTCACCGGATGGCGGAGCCGTCAGTGACACAAACTCCTCTCGTCCTGGGAGCAGAGTTCGGAGGCGAGCTCGGCCGCCTGCGGAGAGCAGGGACAGGGCTGAGGGGCAGCCCGGCGGCGGGGGGGGTCCATCCCGCCCCCTCCCCACCGCGCCTGGGCCCCCCAACCCGCCCGGGGCCGTGCGTCACCCCCAGCCCGACACGTGCGTCCCCCCCAAAGCAACCCATCCACCACCCCCTCCCCAAAAGCAACCCGCCCCAAAACCAACTCCTCCATATGCCCCCCCCCAAGCAACCCCTCCACCACCCCCCTCCCCAAAAGCAACCCCCCCCAAAACCAACCCCTCCACCACCCCCCTCCCCAAAAGCAACCCCCCCAAAACCAACCCCTCCACATGCCCTCCGCCCCAAACCAACCCCTCCACCACCCCCTCCCCAAAACCAACCCCCCCAAAACCACCAACCCCTCACATGCCCTCCCCCCCCAAACCAAGCCATCCACCACCCCCCTCCCAAAAGCAACCCATCCACCACCCCCCTCCCCAAAAGCAACCCATCCAAAACCAACCCCTCCACATGCCCTCACCCCCCAAAACCAGCCCCTCCACTACCCCCCTCCCCAAAACCAACCCCCCAAAAGCAACCCCTCACATGCCCTCCCCCCCAAACCAACCCATCCACCACCCCGCTCCCCAAAACCAACTCCTCCACATGCCCCCCACCCAAAACCAACCCCTCCACATGCCCTCCCCCCCAAAACCAACCCCTCCACCACCCCCCTCCCCAAAAGCAACCCCCCAAAAACTAAACTATCCACACGCCCTCCCCCCAAAGCCCCCCCATCCAGCACTACCAGCCCCCCAACCCCAGCCCATCCACACCCCCCCCCAGCCCCCAGCAGCCCCTTACCTTAAGCGAGAGCAGGGTGGCCTCGGAGGAGGGGTCTCGGCCCTTGGCCCCCCTCCTCCAGCACGATCTGCAGGTCGAAGATGTAGTCGATGACGTGCTGGAGGATCTCCACCTGGCTCACCTTGGTGCCCTGCGGGATGCCCGGCACCAGCTCCCCGCAGCTTGGTGTAGCAGTCGTTCATGTCGTAGAGCAGGCTCATGGGCTCCTCCGGCGCCGGGCTCTTGGTGCCGCGGGCGATGGCCAAGCTCTGCTCCGAGAGGCAGCAAACGGCTTCGTAGCAGCTCCGCACGGCCCGCACCGGGCTGATGGCCTTCATGGCGGGGGGGGCTGGGCGGGGGGCTCGGCGGGGGGGGCAGGGGAGAGGGAGGGGGGAAGGATCCGGCTCGCCTCGCTGGCTGCCGCGGCGGCTGGGGCTGTGCCGGGCACCTCCGGGGCACCGCGAGCACCGCAGCTGCGACCCCCCCCCGCCCCGCAGCCCGCACCCCGGGAGCCGGCCGGCGCTCTGGGGAGGGGGCAGCCCCGCACCGCCCCTGATATAGCGCGCCCGCCGGGCCCCGCCCGCGCATGCAGATGAGGCGGGCGCCACGCCCCCTTTTATGCAAATCAGCCCTAAACCCCACCCTTGCCTCTAAACGAAGCGACACCCCCCCACACCCCCCCCACACCCCCCCAAAATGACCCTTGGTGTGCCGGCGTGGGGGGGGGGGGCGCACACGAGCACGCGGGTTCCCACCCCCCAACCCACCCCTGGGCGCGGAGGGGTCCCGTAGACCCTCCCCCCCCCCTTGGACACCCCAACCCCTTCAACCTGCCCCCCCTCCCCCCCAGACCCCCCCCAAAATGACCCTTGGTGCCGGCGTGGCCCCACGGGGGGGGGGGGGCGCACACACGACCACGCGAGTTCCCACCCCCCAAACCCACCCCTGGGCGCGGAGGGGGTCGCCCAGGACCCTCCCCCCCCTTGGACACCCCAACCCCTTCAACCTGCCCCCCCTCCCCCCCCAGACCCCCAGACCCCCCCCAAAATGACCCTTGGTGGCCGGCGTGGCCCCACGGGGGGGGGGCGCACACACGACCACGCGAGTTCCCACCCCCCAAACCCACCCCTGGGCCGCGGAGGGGGTCCCGTAGACCCTCCCCCCCCCTTGGACACCCCAACCCCTTCAACCTGCGCCCCCCCCCCCCATCCCAGTGGGTCCCCCCTAATTTTTAGGCAGGACGGTGGGGTTCCCCCCCCCCCCCCCCCGAGGAAATTAGTGCCGCCCTGTTCCTCAATCCGCTTCCCATCTGACCTCCAGACTTTCTGGCGTCAGGAATTATCTTGTGACCCAGCAGAAAAAAATTAATTGCGGTAAAACTGAGGTTACGATGGAGAAACCAGATTAGGTCAGCGACTGCGAGAGGCCTGGAGCTGGTTGGGGGGGTATTTTATTTTTTTTTATTTTTATTTTTTTTTTTTTGGAGAGGGGGGCAGAGGAGATTACAGGCAAGGGGGTTATTTCAGTAGAAGTGATGAGGGAGGGGATGAAGGCACCCCCACCCCCCCCATCGCTCAAAAAGCCCCAAACGGGGCGATCTGGAGCGGCGGTGCCCACCGGTGTCACCGCGGGGGGGTGGGGGTGGCACATGGGGGGGTCCCGCAGCGGGACCCCCTGGTAAAATCAAGAAGCAATGCCCCCCCCCCCCCCCATTTCACTTTGAATTTCCATAGGGTTTGGTTATGGGGGGAGCGCAGGAAGGGGATTGTTACAGCCAAGAGGGTGGGGGGCACCCCGGGACCCCGCTGGCCGGGGGGGGTCCCAGTTAATGCGGGGGGGGGGGGGCAAGAGGCACCTGGACCACATTACGCCTGCCCACAGCAGCAATTATTTCCAGATCTGCCCAAATCCCCGACGGGCCGCTGGGGTTTGTTTCCCTCCTTTTGCACCCCCCCCCCCCGGGGGTCTGGGGGCCACAGCCGGGGGCAACCGCTCGCCCCGCTTCTCCCCAGCCCGGGAGCTGCCAGCGGCCCCAAAACTCCCTAAAAGCAGCATCCAGGCAGTCTGGGGGGGGTGGGGGGGGTGGGGTGTATTTTTTTGTCTTTTCTTTTCTTCCCCCCCCCCCCCACCTCCCAACCCTCCTGGGAAATTGCCTGGGAAATCGGCTCGGTGTGAAGGGTGGCAGCTTGGGAAGAGCCGTGGCTGCTCTCATTAACCTGTGAGGGCAACAACCAGGACCCCCCCGCCCCCCCCCCCGATTAAAAAAAAGAGAAAAAAAAAAAAATTTTAACATGAGGAAAAAGAATTGAAAAATGAGGGGAAAAAAAATTAGGAAAAAAAACCCCAAAAGTTAAAAAAAAAAAAAAAAGATAAAAAATAAAAATTAAAACCCTAAAACCTAAACATAAAATTAAAAACAAATATAAAAACTAAAAATTTAAAAAATAAAAAAAAACCCCAAACTTTTGAAAAAACTATTTCCACCCGCCCAAATACTTTTTACCCGGTGAAGGGTGTCCCCCCCACCCCCCAAAACAGCGCTGGACGCCCGCCCCCACCGCCCCCCCTTCACTCCCATGCCCCCCCCGCCCCCCTCTTACTGCCATTCCCCCCCCTACTCCCAAGCCCCCCACCGCCCCCCCCTACTCCCATGTCCCCCCCACCGCCCCCCCTTACTCCCATGGCCCCCTTACTCTCATGTCCCCCCCTCACTCCCATGACCCCCCACTCCCATGCCCCCCACCGCTTCCCCCCCATTCCCCCCATGCCCCCCCGCCCCCCTCACTCCCATGCCCCCCCCCCCCCCTCACTCCCATGCCCCCCCCACTCCCATGCCCCCCACCGACCCCCCATTCCCCCCCCCACTCCCATGTCCCCCCTTCATTCACATGCCCCCCCATTCCCCCCCCTCACTCCCATGCCCCCCCCTTACTCCCATTCCCCCCCCTCACTCCCATGTCCCCCCCCACTCCCATGCCCCCCCATTCCCCCCTCACTCCCATGCCCCCCCTTATTCCCATTCTCCCCCCTCACTCCCATGTCCCCCCCCCACTCCCATGCCCCCCCATTCTCCCCCCACTCCCATGTCCCCCCCTCACTCCATGCCCCCCCATTCCCCCCTCACTCCCATGCCCCCCCATTCCCCCCTCACTCCCATGCCCCCCCCTCACTCCCATTCCCCCCCCACACTCCCATGCCCCCCCATTGCCCCCCCCCATTCCCCCCCTCACTCCCATGTCCCCCCCCTCACTCCCATGCCCCCCCATTCCCCCCCACTCTCCCATTCCCCCCTCACTCCCATGCCCCCCCCTTACTCCCATTCCCCCCCACACTCCCATGCCCCCCCATTGCCCCCCCATTCCCCCCTCACTCCCATGCCCCCCCTTACTCCCATTCCCCCCTACGCTCCCATGCCCCCCCATTCCCCCCCCTCCCATTGCCCCCTCACTCCCATGCCCCCCCCTTACTCCCATTCCCCCCCACACTCCCATGCCCCCCCATTGCCCCCCCATTCCCCCCTCACTCCCATTCCCCCCCATTGCCCCCCATTCCCCCCTCACTCCCATGTCCCCCCCCTCACTCCCATGCCCCCCATTCCCCCCCCACTCCCATTCCCCCCTCACTCCCATGCCCCCCCCCTTACTCCCATTCCCCCCCCACACTCCCATGCCCCCCCATTGCCCCCATTCCCCCCTCACTCCCATGTCCCCCCCCCTCACTCCCATGCCCCCCCATTCCCCCCTCACTCCCATGCCCCCCCTCACTCCCATTCCCCCCCTACACTCCCATGCCCCCCCATTCCCCCCTCACTCCCATGTCCCCCCCCCTCACTCCCATGCCCCCCCATTCCCCCCTCACTCCCATGCCCCCCCTTACTCCCATTCCCCCCCCACACTCCCATGCCCCCCCCATTGCCCCCCCATTCCCCCCTCACTCCCATGTCCTCCCCCTCACTCCCATGCCCCCCCATTCCCCCCTCACTCCCATGCCCCCCCTCACTCCCATTCCCCCCCTACACTCCCATGCCCCCCATTCCCCCCCCACTCCCATGCCCCCCCATTCCCCCCCCACTCCCATCCCCCCCCACTCCCATGCCCCCCATTCCCCCCTCACTCCCATCCCCCCCCACTCCCATGCCCCCCACCCCCATTTCCCAAGGCGGCGGGGGGGGGGGGGGGGTCCGAAAGGCTGCTGGGGGCTGGCGGGGGGGGGGGGGCAGCCTTTGTTGGCCGGGGGGGGGGCTGTTGGCGGCCGTTCCCAGCGGCCCGGCGGCGGCAGGCGCTGCCTCTGCCCAGCTGTGGCGCGAGCCCTCCAGCTGTGTTGATCTAACTGCCGGCCCCAGACAGCCCGGCGCCAGCGCTGCGCGCCTCTGCCTTCACACGGGGATGCGTGGCCAAGGCAACCCCCCGCCCCCCCCCGCCCCCCCCGCCCCCCCCCCCGCACGGCCACGCCGCCCGCCACGCCGCCAATCCGCGCCGCTTCCCCGCTTTTGGGGCGCGGGGGGGGGGGAGAAGCCATCCCGGGGGTCCCCCCCCCCCCCCCCAAGAGCATTGGCGCAAGATGAGAGCGCGGGGGTGTTCGTGTCACCCCCAGCTTTAGGTCACCCCCCCCCAAGTTGAGGGGGGGGTGTGCCACGCTTTTGGGGGGCTGCCCCTGCCACCGGCTGCGCGGTTGGGGGGGCCTCGCTTCCCGGCTGGGGAGCGGGGCGCGGGATTTTTTGGCACGGAGGAGGGAAAAGCGGGGCGGCGGGGGGGGGAGGAAGGGAGCGCGAAGGCTCGCGAGTGCGATGATTTCATGGTGGAAAGGGCCCACACTGGGTGTTTTATTAAAAGAAAAAATTTAAAAAAAAATGAGCAGGAGCTGGGGTTTACCCAGCTCAGCGAGCCCCCCCAAAACGATGCAAAGCCTCCTCAATATCCCCGGGGGGGGGGGGCGGTGGCCATGCCCCCCCCCCCCCCCAAATGGCTCAGCTGTTGCTCCCAACTTTTCCCCCTTTCCCGGGACCGGCTTGCTAATCCCGTGGGATTTGCCTCCTCGCTGCAAATATTTGCGGAGGTCCCCGCGGCTCGGGGTGGGGGGGTTCACAAGCAGCTGCCCCCACCCCCCCCCCCAAAAAAAAAAAAAAAAAAAATCCACCCCTCGGGCTTGGTTTGGTTTGATATATTTATTTTTTTTCCTTAAATAAGTCGGTACAGGTGGCAGGATGTGAAGGACGTGAAGCGGGGTGGAAAGGGCCGGATTCAGCCCGGCTGCCGCAGGGCAGGGAGGGCAAGCGTGGGGGTCCCGGCATTCCCGGAGGAGCGGGGGGGTGGGGGGGGGGGCAGCGCCAGCATTTTTGGGGGAATTTCTTGGGTTTTTTTGGAAGCCGGAGGCTGCCTGGAAGCGCTGGCTGCGGGGAAGGGATTTGGACGGGAGAGGGGAGGAACGGAGACGTGGCAGAGCGCCTAAGGCAGCTACAAAGGGAAGGGCTCTTCCTCAGGGGTCATCTGGATTCGCTTTTGGGATAGGGCTGGGGTATAAATCCCGTCTCCCTGGGATCTTCAAGGCCCCGGGGATCCTTCGGGAGCGAGGGCAGCTGGGGGAGCCGGCCGGCCGCGCTCTGGCTCGGCACAACGTGGGAGCGAGAGCTCCGAGCGACTGCTTTAATTCGGCGATTTTTGGAGATGCTTCGAGCCAACCACCCAACCCGGGCACCCACACGGCACGGCACGGCGCGGCAGCGCTCCGAGGGAGGTTTCGGTGCTGGAGGAGAACTCCCGGATGGATGGTCAAGGGGAAAAAGGGATCCTGGCTTCTTAAACTGGCTCGGAAATCTCCTTCCCCGCCTCATCCCCAGGGCCGGATCCTGGTGCCACGCTGGGCTGTGCCGCGCGGTGAGGTTTGGTAACCGCGCTCCTCCCTGGGGTGCTGGCTCTCCCAACGCCCCCGATCTGCGCCAGGGCCGAGTGCTTCCAGATGGGCGCTGGGTCCGGGACAGGCAGGGACGGGCAGGGATGGGCATCGTGGTCCCCGCTCCGGCTGTCGGTCACACAGAGGACTTGCCGAAAAGCCCCGGCGTGGTTTGGCAAACCCGGCCTCCCCAGGGGGGTCCCCGTGGCTGCAGTGACAGCCCCGTCCCCGGCTACCGCCTCCCGGCCCAGATTTGGGGCGTTTGGGGCTAAATGGGGATTCTAAATCGGAGCTGCCAGACTTGGATGGACGCCCACCAGCGACACGAGGCTGACAGCAGCACGTGCAGGCAGGGTGGCACGGGAAGGAGCCCGGCCCCAGCCCCCCGCCTTGCCCCGTGCCTCAGTTTACCCCTTCGCCCGCCGCAGGGACCGGCTGTGAGAGCCAGCCAGCGCCGGAGGCTCCGGTCGGTGCCGTGCACCGGGCTGGATGTGCAGGGAAATGGGGGAGGAAACAAGGGAGGGAGCAAGGAGCGGCACTCCTGGGAGTGGGCACCCAAAAATCCCCCCCCCCGAGCCCTGTCACTAGGAGACCAGGCCCTGGGGAATGTGTTTGTGCAGGGGATTAGCCCCGGGACCCCCCCTCGGCCCCCCTGCCCGCGGCGGGGGCTGAGCATCCTGCCCTGGAGCTGCCCAAGGGGAGCCTGGCCCCCCCGCCTGAGCCCGCAGGCAGCGCCCAGCGCTGCGAGCTGCAGGGCCCTCCCTGCTCGGTATCATTAGGGGCCAGAGTGAACGCAGGGAGGCATTCCCTTGTTCCAGAGAGCCTGGGGGAGGGAGGGGAGCGCACGCACCCCTTGGGGGGGGGGGGCTGTGACCCCAGCCTTGGCCAGCTGCTCGGCCACCAGCCGTGCCTCAGTTTCCCCAGACCCTCTCCTCCCCTCTGAAGCCCGGCCAGGAGCGGGGCTGCGGCTCCATCTCCGCTGGCCGGGCCTGCGGGAACCGCGGCTTCCTCTGGGGAAAGGGCAAACCCTGGGCACCCCCAGCCCCCCCCCCCCGAGGGGACAGGCCGAGAGACTCACAGCATCCCCGGCTGGTAGCCGGCCGCGGGGGGAGGCAGCGGGGCTGGGGGTCCCGCAGGCCTGGGGGGCGTCGGGCGGGCGGCAGCGGCCGTTCCCAGCGCCGGGATTCCCCGCAGCTGCTTCCTGCTGCCCTATCTCACGGGCGCATCTGGGGGAGCCGGGAGCGGCCACCCCTCCCCGGCGCTTCCTGCGCTGGCCCCCCCCTGGCCCCGGCCGCCGTTCTCACGGCCTCCCCCCCAAGGCCGGCCGGAGCCCCCCGCTTCCCCCCGCCCCGATGCCCACCCTAGGCCTGACCCCGCGGCAGCCCCCCGCGTCCCATCTGCGCCCCTGGGGGGGGGTCTTATCCCCCCACCCCGGCCCTTTCGGGGCACCCTCAGAGCTATGGGGGGGGGTGGGAGCATCACCCCCCATGTCACCCCAACGGGGTCAAGGCCGAGCGTGGGGTGCAGCTTGTGCCGTGCGATCCCCCCACCCACGCAGGCCAGGGGGGGGTCCATGGGCACATCGGGGTGCAGCCAGCGAGGAGGGTGCCGAGCCACCGCTGTGGGTGCACCCGCAATTTGGCGCTCAGCCCCCACTCCCTTCTCCCTCCACCCTTTTGATCCCACCCCCCCCCCCCACCCCCCCCGCCATTGCATCCCTCATTTCCCCTGCAGAAGGAGGAGGAGGAGGATGGGGCTGGGGGGGGCGCGAAGGCCGCAGGTGCGAGCATCCCTCCTCGCAGCCCCCGGCCGCCGCAGGTGTGGGGACACTGGTGACGCAGAGGAGCCCGGGCCCCGCTGCCACCGCCAGCGGGCTGGCAGGCGAAGCGCCTCCCGCCTCCCACGATATCCTCCCGCGGCCGGGGTGCGGCGGCGGGGGGGGGGCAGCAGGCACCCAAAGCTGGCGCTGCCTTCACCGCAGCCCCCCCCCCACCCCCCAGCCCAAAGGTGGGGTGCTCTGGCCGGCAATTGCGCCGAGAGGGGAAACTGAGGCACGGGGATGGGGAGCCCAGCCTGGGTTTTGTGGGGGTGGGCAGGTTCCAGGAGGGGTTTTGCTGTTTCCCCTCCAGCCCCCCCAAATCCCTCTCCCAGCCCCCCAAATTCCTCCCCCCCGGTCCTGCCACGCTGCAGGATGTGGCTTTGCCAGGCTGCTTCGTTACGCCCAGCGAGGCCGTTACAACTCATCACACCCCCCGCCCTGCGCTGCCCAGCCCCAAATCACACCCAGCAACCCCCCTCCCAGGAAAACCTGACCCCTCCACACCCCCCCCAGCACCCAAAGACCCCCCACACCCTCCCCAGAAAAACGACACAAGCCCCCAGCCCGGCCGGCCGTCCCCACCACCCCCGGCACGGCCGGAAAGCCGCGTCCCACGGCATCGTGCGGAACACGCACCCCCCCCCACGGAAAAACACGGGGAGAGGGGGAGGGAGATGCTTTATCTCGGCCCCCATCGGCCCCTAATAAGGCAGCTTTATTTTTAGCGAAGGTGAAAGCCAGAGCAACCAGCTCAAGAGCTTTTTCCACTCACATCTGCATTTGTACAATTTGGGTTTCCTGTCGTGGTTTCGGCGCTTTTCAAACCTGCCTGAATTGTTATTTTGTTCGCTCGGCGAAGAGCCCTGCAGATACCTCCCCTGGTATAAATAACGCGCGAGCATCCCCTCCCCGACCTCCTCGCTCATCCGGCCCCCGCACCCCCGCCGCCCTGCTTTCTCGGAATGGGAGCCGAGCATCCCGGTGGGATTCGGATGCTGGCAGAGGTTCGGGCGTGGACCGCATCTTTCCAGCCCTGGACCACGTCTTTCCAGCCCTGGGTCGCGGCTTTCCAGCCCCGGCGGCGGGGAAGCAGCCGCTTTTCAGACCCTGAGTGGGGAAACTGAGGCAGGGCCGGGGTCAGCGCTGGGGCTCGGGGTTGGGGAGCCCCAGTTTGCCCCCCCCGCCCCGGGGTCCGTGGTTGTGGGTTTAAGCGGGAGGTGAAACGTGTCAGGCGGCAAAGCTGGGGGACAGGGCGGGGGGGTGAGGGTTGCAACCCCCCCCCCCCCCCCCGCTGCTGGGAACCCGGCCCCGTGGGGCTGGGCTGAGACCTGCCCAACTCATTGCAGCTGTGCCGGGGCCGGGGCAGCTCAGCCCCCTCGGCACAGGCGCTGGGGACAGCGGGGGGTCCCCCCCGCCCCGGCCGGGAGCACGGCCCCCTCCCCGCTTCCTCTGACACAGAGTTTCCATCCGCCCGGAGCAGGTGCCAGGTGAGGGGCCGGGGGGGGGGACACAAGGGCCCCCCCATCTCCTCTCCTCAAGCTGCGTCCCCGCAGGGCCCCACCCAGGAAAGGGGGGACACGGGGCTTGTGTCATCCCCCCCAGTACGTCCCAGTGCTCCTCCAAACCCACTGGAGCTGGGGGACGCCCCCCATGCCGCCCCTCAGTCTCGGGGGGGGGGGGGCACAGCCCCCAACACAGCCCCCCTAAACCCCCCACGATCCCCCAAATTTCCATCACCACCCACACCACCCTCGCTCCCCAAAATCCAGCCTGACCCCGAGGCTCTGTCCCAACTGCGGGGGTGGGTCCCCCTGTGCCCCCCCCCCCAGCTCTGCCCACCCTATTCCTCCCCCCAGCACCCCGGGGACAGATCCTGCCTCCCCACGTGGGGACAGGCGAACGCGCAGCTCGGCCCCCGCTGAACCCCGAGATCGGCGAATCCAACTCTCCCGGCCCCATCCTGCACCCCCAGGGATGGGGAGGGGGGGGAAAAGAAATCCCTGGGGGGTGATGGAGGGAGACGCGGTGGTGGAGCCGAAGCAGCGGCCGGTGGGAGCGATCCTGGCTGCGCTCCCCCCCACCCCGGCACGTGGGGATGGGGACACGGGGGCAGGATCGGTCCCCTGGGCCACCCCAGCCCTGCCACAGCCCACGTGCCTGTCACAGCCGAAACCCTGGGGAGATGTGGCTGTCACCTCCCGTCCCCCGGGCAGGCTGCCGGGGCAGCGGGGGGAGGCACAAAATCCCAAGGGACGCCCCCCTGCGCGTCCCCGGCCTTCAGCCCCTCTCCTGCTCCCATCCCCTGACTCCAGCAGCTGGGGATTTATATTAAAAAAAAAGCCAACCCACCCCCAAAATCCTCAGATTTGGGCACCCACCGTCCCAGCCACCTCCCCCTGTGGAACCCCACCACGGGTGCCCACGAGCTCCCGTGGGATGGGGAGGATGAGGAGGATGCGGGGGCATGAGGCTGAAGGCTGGGGACCCCCGTCCCCGTCCCCGTCCCCCGTTTTCGCTCCTCTTCTTCAAAGCCAGGCGGTGCGGCAGCTGCAGGGCCAGGTGCCGGAAGCCAACCTGCGCTCGCTTTCTCTCTGCTTTTATTTATTTTTTTCGCTCTCCGTTGACCCGGAGAACTTCACTTTCAAAAAAAAAAAATGTCCCCGTGCCGCCCGTCCCCGTCCCCAGTCCCCGTCCCCCGCCGGGTTGGGGACCCAGCCTCGCACCCCGTGGCACGGGGACGCGGTGGCACCCAGCTGCGCACCCGTCCCTGCAGCGGGAGGGGACCCCCGGCACCCAGGACGGGGGCGCTGGCCAAGGGGGGGGGCGGGGGGTCCCCGGCATGTGGCACCTGTGGCACCCAGGACCCCCCCGGGCCCCGTCACCCCCTCCCCGAAAGCTGCGTCTCGGTTCTCTGCTTTCACTCACCCCTGACAACATTTGGGGGGGGGGGGGGGGGTCAGCTTTATTTTCATTTCTTGCCGGCCTTTTCGCCGTACAGCCACCAAACGCAGCCCCCAAATCTGCCTGAGGGGTGCTGGGGACACCCAGATGGGGACCCCCCCCGGCCCTGGCTGGGGGGGACACCCGGCCACATCATGACACCCCCAAAACATCCCCTGCAAGACCCTCCCTGGGGACCCCCCGGTGTCCCCAGCTGGAGCCAGCCCAGGGCTCCTGGGTGCTGGGTGGGCGCGTGGCGCCCACGGGGTGCTGGGGCCTGGGGGGGGGTGACCCTGGGACCCCCACCCTGCACCGCACCCCCAGCCCAGGGGACCGGGACCCCCCGGGCAGCCAGGGCGGGGGGGGGGGGGAAGGACGGGTCACCCGGGGTTCGGGGGGTGCAGGGGGCTCGGGGTGCCCGGGCAGAGGGGTCGCTGCCCCCCGAGGGGCACAGAGGGTTTGGGAGGGGGCAGGGCGCGGTGCTGAACTGGGGGGGCTTTTGCTGGGAGAACTGGGGGAAGGGGGGGGGCAGCTGGGCTTCCTGCCCCCCCCGTGTCCCTGTCCCTCCACCCCACCGTGGGGGGGACCCCGAGGACGGGGACCCTGCAGCCACCGCAGGGTGACAGGAGCCCACACGGCCTGCCCCCCGCAGCCCCCGCCCTCACCGCCGGTGCCCCCCCAGCTGCTCCCCCTCTTCCCCCCAGCCCGTACTGGGGCCAGCGGGGCTCTGACTGGGCTCCCGGGGGCCACCACGGGCCACCACGGGCCTGTCTCTGCAGCGCCGGGGCGAGGGGACGTGGGGGGAACCTGCCCCCCCAAACCCCCCTGCGCGGGCCCGGGGCCAGGTCAGGGGACGCGGGGCCGGGAGTGGCCCGGGGCTGGGGGAGAGGGGGCCCAGGGCAGCCCCCCAGGGCGGGAGCATCCCCCCGCATGGCGCGTGGGCCGCCGTGTGCCGCCGGGACCTGCGTGTCCCTGTGCACGCGTGTATGTGCATGTGTGCGCGCTGCATGTCCCCGTGCATGTCTACATATGTGTGCCATGTGTCCCTGTGCACGCGTGTATGTGCACGTGTGCGCGCTGCATGTCCCCGTGCATGTCTACATATGTGTGCCATGTGTCCCTGTGCATGTGTGTATGTGCACGTGTGCGCTGCATGTCCCCGTGCATGTCTAGGTATGTGTGCCATGTGTCCCTGTGCACGCGTGTATGTGTACGTGTGTGTGCTGCACGTCCCTGTGCACGTGTGTGTGTCTGTGTACGTGTGCCATATGTCCCTGTGCATGCACATGTGTATGTACGCGTGCTGCAGGCCCCTGTGCATGTATGTGTGCCATATGTCCCTGTGCATGCATGTGTGTGTATGTACACATCCTGCATATCCCTGTACATGTGTGTCTATGTATGTGTGCCATACGTCCCTGAACACGCACGTATGTGTACTCCATGCACCTGTGCATTTATGTGTGTCTATGTATGTGTGCCATATGTCCCTGCGCACGCATATGTACGTGTGCTGCATGCCCCTGTACATGTCTATGTATGTGTGCCATGTCCCTGCACATGCACATATGTGTATGTATGTGTACTCCATGCCCTTGTGCATGTATGTCTATGTATGTGTGCCATGTGTCCCTGTGCATGCAGGTGTGTGTATGTACGTGTGCTGCATGCCCCTGTGCACGTATGTCTGTCTATGTATGTGTGTCACATGTCCCTGTGCATGCAGGTGTGTGTATGTGCGTGTGCTGCACGCCCCTGCGCACGCATGTCTATGCCTGTGTGCCATGTCCCCGTGCATGCATGCGAGCTGTACGTGCCTGTTACATGCATGTGTGTCTATGTGTGAGCTGTATGTCCCTGTGCATGCATGTACACGTGTGTGAGCTGTGTGTCCCCGGGCATGCCCGTAGGTGTACGTATGCGGGTGCTGCCCGCCCCTGCGCGCGCACGCGCCCGTGCCCTCTGTCCCCGGGGCCACCCCACCTGTACCGGCCCCACGTGCCGCGGCTCCCGGTGCGCACGCAGGTACCGTACGTACATTGCGTACCGTACGTACCCTGCGTACCGTACGTACTCTGCGTACCGTACGTACCCTGCGTACCGTACGTACATTGCGTATCTTACGTACTCTGCGTACCTTACGTACATTGCGTACCGTACGTACCCTGCGTACCGTACGTACATTGCGTACCGTACGTACCCTGCGTACCGTATGCACCCTGCGTACCTTACGTACACTGCGTACCGTACGCACCCTGCGTACACTGAGCACCGTACGGGCGCGCACGCTGCCTGCGCCGCCGCTGCCCCCTGGCGGGCGGAGCTGGGCGCGGCCCGGCACTGCCCCCTGGCGGGAGAGCGCGGCGCTGCAGCCCCCGCCCGCCGGCGGCCCCGGGGACCGCACAGCCCCACGGACACGGCCCCCCACACCCCCAGCCCCACCGACACGGCCCCCCCCCATCTCCAGCCCCACGGACACGGCCCCCCACACCCCCAGCCCCACCGACACGGCCCCCCCCCCCATCTCCAGCCCCACGGACACAGCCCCCCCCAGACCACCCGCCCCTCATGCTCCAGCAGCCCCCCCCAGACCACCACCCCCCCCCCCCGGGCCACCCCCACGCCAGCCCCCTGACCACCCACGCTGGGGCAGAGCCGTGGGCACCGCCGCCCCCAGGCAGGGCCCATGGGGGGCCCTCCCCAACCCCGCGAGCCCCCCCCTCAGCTCCCCCAGCCCTCCCAAGCCCCCCCCCAGCTGCACCCATGGGGCTGGACAGGATGGGGGGCACACGGCTTTGATCCTGCCTGGGCAATGGGGAGTCTCCCCAGGGGGGTCCTGGTGTCCTCGGGGGGGGGCCTGGTGTCCCTAGGGGGAGGTCCCGGTGTCCCCAGGGGGGGTCTCCGTGTCCCCATGGGGGGGTTCTGGCGTGCCCAGAGGGGATCCCAGTGTCCCCAGGGGGGTCCTGGTGTCCTCGGGGGGGGGCCTGGTGTCCCTAGGGGGAGGTCCCGGTGTCCCCACGGGGGGTCTCCGTGTCCCCATGGGGGGGTTCTGGCGTGCCCAGAGGGGATCCCAGTGTCCCCAGGGGGGTCCTGGTGTCCTCGGGGGGGGGGGGCCTGGTGTCCCTAGGGGGAGGTCCCGGTGTCCCCACGGGGGGTCTCCGTGTCCCCATGGGGGGGTTCTGGCGTGCCCAGAGGGGATCCCAGTGTCCCCAGGGGGGTCCTGGTGTCCTCGGGGGGGGGGGGCCTGGTGTCCCTAGGGGGAGGTCCCGGTGTCCCCAGGGGGGGTCTCCTTGTCCCCATGGGGGGGTTCTGGCGTGCCCAGAGGGGATCCCAGTGTCCCCAGGGGGGGTCCTGGTGTCCTCGGGGGGGGCCTGGTGTCCCTAGGGGGAGGTCCCAGTGTCCCCAGGGGGGGTCTCCGTGTCCCCATGGGGGGGTTCTGGCGTGCCCAGAGGGGATCCCAGTGTCCCCAGGGGGGTCCTGGTGTCCTCGGGGGGGGCCTGGTGTCCCTAGGGGGAGGTCCCGGTGTCCCCATGGGGGGGTTCTGGCGTGCCCAGAGGGGATCCCAGTGTCCCCAGAGGGGTCCTGGTGTCTCCACAGAGAGGTTCCAGTGTCCCCACGGGGGGGTCCCAGTGTCCCCACGGGGGTCCCGGTGTCCTCGGGGGGGGGCCTGGTGTCCCCACGGAGGGGTTCCGGAGTCCCGAGGGGGATCCCAGTGTCCCCAGGGGGTGCCGGTGTCCCCATGGGGGGGGTCCCAGTGTCCCGCTGCCAGGGTCCCAGCGTGTAGGTGACAGCGGTACTGGGTGCCCAGGTCCCCCTGCTGCCTCACGCTGGGGGGGGGGCAGCACCCGGGGGGGTTACAGGGCACCCCCAGCCCCACCGGGCACAGGGCATGGGTGCCTTCACCCGTGGAGGGGGAGACGGAGAAACTGAGGCACAGGGCGGGTGCGGCTGCGGAGCCGCGGGGCCCCTGCTAAAGGGATGGCTGAGGGAAGCCTCTGCGAGCCCCCCCCCAGCACCGAGGGCTGGCGATGCCAAGGACCCCCCGTGGGGGCCAATTTGGGGTTAAGCCCCCCCAGACCCGGGCTCCGGGGCTGCAGCAGGACCCACGGCCACTGCCTGGCCCCGGCGGCTCGTCCCTACCTTGTGGGGGGTCGTGGTTCTCCCAGAAGACTGAGAAGCCCCTCGTTGCTGACCGTCCGGGGGTCGAACGCGACCCTCCCCGCCTCGGTGTGCCCCCTCAGCCCCGCCGCGCTACCGGGGCAGCCCCTCACCGTGGCCTCCTGCCCCCAACCTCCCGCTGGGAGCTGAGACCTGGCAAATTCGTGAGACTTGTGCAAAGCAGGAATGTCGGCAGGGCTGGAGGGAGGGAGCGGGATACGGAGGGGCTGCAGCACCTGCACCCCCCCCAGGACCCCCCGGCCCCCCGTTCCCTGGGTGCCTGGTGGGGATGGGACGCCCAAACCCGCCCTGCACTGGGATAAATCCCAGGCTGGAGACAGAAGCTGGGATAATATTTCCTGCAGCTGGCTAATCCTCTGCAAAATGTCTCCCAGATAAGCCGGGCAGCTGCCTGTCTGTGCTGGGGGAGGTCTGGGGTGGGGGACAAGGGGGGGGGGGATCAGCACCCAATGGATGGTGGGGAGCATCCCACGGGAGCCCAGGCCGGGGCAAGGGACATGGTGGGGGGGACATCAGGGGGGTCCCCGTCGCAGCGTGGGAGGAGAAGCCCCTCGTTACCTGCGTGCGCTTCGTTGTGGGTGGGTTTTGGGGGTGAAGCCTCCCGCGTAGCCCCCCTGGGTGGAGAAGACCCCCGGCATCTTCCGGAAGAGCCGCCTGGCTCCCCAGAGGCACCCCACGCCTGCGGGGCACAGGCAGGGAGCAGGCAGCCGCCTGCCCTCACTCAGGGGAGGGGTGAGTTGGGCTGGGGGGGCCCTGGGGGGCCCCATGCTGCTGGGACCCCCCTTCCTTGGCACAGGGGAACCACTCACCAAAAATTGCCCACCTGCATCCCCGCTGGGAACGGTGGGAGCGTGGGGTTCCCCTTGACAGCGTGGGTGGCTGGGGGGGGGGGGGTGGGTGGGGTGGACATGGGGTCAGGACCCCCAGCCCACCCCCAACTGCAGCCATCTCTACCCTGTGTGTCCCCCCTAAAAGCAGGGACTGACCCTGCCTGGCCCCTGGCCTGTGTCCTCTGGGGGCCACCCTGACCCTAACCCAGCCCCTGGGGGGGGCCCGGGGCTGGCACCTTCCCCTGGGGATGCTCCGGTGCCCCACACCAGACCCTCTGGCCGGGGGGAGCCTGCCTGGGGCCGGGGAGGCCGGGGGTGACACACGGACACACCAAGGGGGGCTGCAGGCATCCCCCCCCCCACCAGGCTGCCATCCCCTGGCATCGCCGCTGTTTGCCATGGCGAACGCGTCCCCCCCCATCTCCATCCCACCGCGGATGGGTGGCCCCACGGGGGTCCCGCTGCCTCCCACGCCGGCGCGGGGCCCCCCCAGTCTGAGGAGGGCGATGGCAGGGCTGGCCCCGGCCACCCAGGCACCAGCCAGCCAGCGGCAACGGCAAGCTGAGACCTGGCCGCTCGTGACACTTGTGCAGCACCAAGAGCCCCCCTGCTCCTCACCCTCCTCCTCCCAGGGCTCCTGGACCCTCTGTGTCCCCCCCCAGGATCTCTGCGAGGTTGGTCCCCATGAGCAAACCAAGGGGTCGCAGCGTTCCCGGGGGGACAGAGGAGCCCGCCCCCCCCCCCCCCAGCACCCCCAGCCGCGTCTGGGTGACGAGGGGGGTGCACTGGGATCAAAACACCCAGCGATGGGGCCACGCCAGCGCCCTGCCACCTTGCTCTGGGGACAGGGCCACCGCCATCCCCAGCACCAGAGCAGCCCCCCCCAAAACACACGTGGGTGCTGGGGGGGGGCTCAGCAAGGAGCCCCCTGCCACCCCCAGCCCGATGCCTGTGCGGTGCCCATCACCGGCAGCCGCTGGGCTCTGCCCGGCGGAGCCTCGGCGGGTTTGGGGAGCACCCCGGCACCCAGCGTGACCCCCCCAGAGACGGGACGCCCCGCCGAGCCCCCCCACCCCTGTGGGCTGGGAGGAGGGGGCTGCGGGTGCTGGGGACACGGGGAGGGAGAAGGGTGCAGGGGGGCGGGGGGGGCAGAGCCTGGGCCCGGGAGCGGGGTCAGCGTGGGGGGCACGGGAGGGGACGCCCCGCTTGGTGACAGGGACACGGGGCACAGCCCCGAGGGGACAATGCCCCCGTGGGGTGGGGGTGATCCCGCGGGACGGGCACAGTCCCGGTGCACCCGGCCATGCTGCCCATCGCTGCCGCGCACGAGGCCGGCGGTGCCAGAGGTCCCGCCGGGATGGATCCGGCCCTCCCGTGGTGCTGGTCCCTGCCAGCACCCCCAGCCCCACGGCTGAGCCCCACCGAGGCCTCCCCCAGGAGCGGGGCTCCGGACCCCCACAGCCGGTCCCAGCACCCTGGGCTGGGGGGGTCTCAGCCCCTCGGATGCCCACGGGGGGGGTAGGGCCTGATCCAGCCCCCCCAGGGAGCCACGCTGGCGCAGGCAGCACTGCGTCCGAATCCGTCCCCGCTTCGCCTGCCCACGCCAGGAACGGGCCCCAAACCCGCTGGGTTTAACCCCAATCTGAGCCCCCGCCGAGGGGCAGCCCCCCCAGGAGCCAGGATTCGCCGGAACCGCTCAGCGACCCCTGGGCAGGTGCCGGCCCGGCCGCGTGGTCCCTGCAGACCCTCAGTGGAGCCCCCTGCCCCTTCTGGACCAGATCCCCTCCCCACCTCACCCCACCCCACCTCACCCCATCCCCTCCCCTCCCTTCCCCATCCTCTCCCCTCCATCCCATCCCATCCCATCCCATCCCATCCCATCCCATCCCATCCCATCCCCTCCCTTCCCCATCCTCTCCCCCCCATCCCATCCCATCCCATCCCATCCCATCCCCTCCCCTCCCCTCCCCTCCCCTCCATTTCTTGCTCCTCATCCCATCCCCTCCTTTCCCCTCCCCATCCCCATCCCATTCCACCCCATTCCTCCCTCACCATCCCCTCCCCTCCTATCCTCTCCCATCCTTTCCCTTCCTCTCCCCATCCCATCCCAATCCCTTCCCCTCCCCATCCCAATCCCTTCCCCATCCCATCCCCTCCCATCCCATCCTCTCCACTCCATCCATCCCACCCCATTCCTCCCTCCCCGTCCCATCCCCTCCTATCCCCTCCCATCCCAACCCCTTCCCCTCCCCAAGTCATCACTTCCCCATCCCGTCCCCTCCTCATCCCATCCCCTCCCCATCCCATCCCCTCCCATCCCATCCTCTCCCCATCCCCTTCCCTCCCCTCCATCCATCCCATCCCATCCTCTCCCCTCCATCCATCCATCCCATCCCTCCCTCCCCATCCCATCCATCCTATCTGCTCCCCTCCATCCATCCCATCCCATCCCATCCCTCCCTCCCCATCCCATCCTCCCCATCCCATCCCATCCTATCCTCCCCATCCCATCCCTCCCCATCCTCTCCCTTCCATGCATCCCATCCCATCCCATCCCATCCCATCCCATCCCATCCCCTCCCCATCCCCTCCCATCCCATTCCTCTCTCCCTCCCCTCCCCTCCCTGGGGGCTGACCCCGGCCCCCCTGCCCCCCCCGGCCGTGCCGGGATTTCCCAGGGGTCCCGCTCCCCCCCCCAGCTGGCGGGGCTGGGCAGGGAAGGGTTAACCCCACACGCACCCCCACGCACACGCGGGGGGACCCTGGGGAGGTGCCGGGGGCCCCAACCTCGGCCATGGCCCGGGCTCTGCCTGCGGCTGCCCTTCGGCCTCGCCGCCGCCTCCTCCTCCTCCTCCTCCAGGTAACGGGAGCGATGGGTGCTCCCAGCGGGGGGGGCACGAGTGGCGCAGCGCGGCTGCTCCCAGTGGGGGGCAGGGGGGCGGGGGGCTGGGGGTGCCCCCCCGAGAGCCCAGGGGGGAATGGGGGGGCTGAGGGTCTGCAAGGAATCCCCCCCCACCCCGGGAATGGCCCCCAAATCTCCCCCCAGCCTGCGAACATTTGCACTGAAAAATCCTCCACCCCCCAAAAAAAATCACGGGTGGAAAGTGGGTGCACTTGAGGGGGGGCAGGGGGAGGTGGGGGGACACAGGGATGAAATTGGGGTCCCCCCCATCGCCCCAGCCCCGCGGGGAGCGGGCGTTACCTGCGCCGAGTTTGTGAGGCCTCGACCGGCCGCTGCGCTGCTGGGGGGCGCGGGGCGGGGGGCGCCGGCCGGGACCTGGGGGCGATTTCAGCCATTCCGACCATTTTCCTGCTGAAGGCCTCGGGAAATCCAGCAGACGAGGCTTCAGTGGCTTTTTACGCACGCCCCGCTCTAGGACCAGCGTTCCACAACCCGCGTGGACGCGCCCGGATCCACCCGGCTCCCGCTGCTCTCCCTGGACCCCCGCAGCCAAGCAGCCCCCGGCCCCCCCAGACCCCTCCCGGCTGCTCTGCCGGGGGGTTCAGCGGGTGGGAAGCTGCCCCCCCCCCCCCCCCCCCCCCCCCCCGGGTTTCCATGGCTCTGAGGGTGCCGATGCCTTGACGAAAGGCGGGGAGGCGAGGCGAGGACGGCCGGGGATTTGCTTTTTCTCTCATTCAAAACCGGCTGCCCCGGCACCGGGGGGCCGAATCCTGCGCGGAGGGGCTAAGCGGCCGCCTCCCGGCTGGGCCTGAAGGCTGCGGGATGGGGCCAGATCCCGGGGGTGCATCGGGATCGCAGCCGCCCCCCCCCCCCCCAGCGTGCCCCCAGCCCCACGGCCGTGCGCTATGGGGCAGAGGGTCTCTGGGGAGAGTCCACGCCGAGGAGGAGGAGGAGGAGGAGGGACGGCGCAGGGCTCCTGCGGTGACCCCATGGCGATGGGGTCTGGGGGGGGACGGACGGTTCCGGGCTTCGACAGGGACGGGTGCAGCCGATTCGGGGAGCCCCGAATGCGCCACGATGCTCGTTCCCCCAGGGCCAGCCTGGGGGGGGGGCACAGCTGAGGGGACGGGGGTCCCGGGGCCAAGGGGGGTGATGAGGGTTCGGAGACGGAACAGGGACCCCACCACGAGCCCCTGGCCATCGGCCCCGGCGTTTCGCGTTCACCGCGGACCTTGATTTAATGTGGCGCAATTAAGGCACGCGGTGAATGCCAAAGGGGGGGCCGGCCTGGGCCGGGGGGGCCGCGCTCGCCAGAGGAGGAACATGGAGGTGCCAAAACGCCGGAGCAGCAGCACCCCACGGCCACGGGCCGGTAAGGGAACACGCTGCGGGACCCCCGGGGAAGAGCGGGGCTGGGAGGGGGCTGGCACCCCCAGCCCTCCTGCCCCCCCCCCGGACCCCCCCATCTCCCCCCGACGCTCCGCAGCCCTGTTTGCACTCCCACCCCGTCCCACCCAAGACCATCGGGGCAGACCGGGGCCCCCAAGCCGCCCCCCACCCTGACACCCCCCCCCCCCCCCCCAGCTCCGCCAAGCACAGGAGAGGGGATGCGAGCCCAGGGCACCCCCAAATCCCTCCCCAACCCACGGAGCCGCAACCACGGACCCTTCCCCTATTTCCCCTCCCCAGGAGCAGGTGCTGCTGCCTTCAGAGGCACTGGAGCTGACGGGTGGGAAGGGGGAATGCAGAGAGAGGACATTTTGGAGGAAGGGGGCAGCCGAAAGCCCTTAACCTTGACGGGATGAGAACCAGGACTGCGTTAGCACCCTTCTCCCGGCGCGTCGGGAGCAGCAGGGAGGCATCGGCCCCCGTCCCACCACCCAGCCCCTCCGGCTTCGCGCCCACCCGCTCCCCACTGATGGGGGAAAAGACGCGGCGACAGCTCTGGGGTTTTTTTTCAGCCAAACTTTGCCCAGGTGCTTTTGCAGCCCTGGCGTTCCCCTGAGCCGCCGTTTCTCCGGCGTTTCCAGCCGCCTCTGGCATACGCCCCTGGACCTCGAGCCAGAGCCCGGAGTGGCTGCTCACCCCCCCGCGTTCCCGGGGGCCACATTTGGGATGGAGGCTTCACCCACCGTGGTCCTCCGTGCTGGAGAAGGGCTGGATAAATCGTTCCTGTGAGGGAGAGCGTCGCTGACGTGCCCCGGCTCAGCCGGCCTTTCCTGCAGCTCTGGGTTTATCCGTGTTTGTCCCAGCGAGATGCTTTTTGGGGTCTCTCCCCGAGGACTAATCCAGGATCCCGCTCATCACCAAATGCTGCAGCAGAGCTGACGTCTGCTCCCTCCGAGGATGCTTTTTGCTGCTTTCCCTGCACAGGATGCTTTTTGCTGCTTTCCCTGCACGGAGCACACAGAGACTCTGCTTTTCCCCACGTCCTGCTCTCCCCTGCCAAGAAACTCGCCCAGGACCAGCGTCTCATGGCTATAGATTTGCTGCTGCCAGCGTCCCCCCCGTCCCCCAAGGCTCGCGGCTGCCGGCCCCCCCACAGCCAGGCCAGCTCGGTGCTGAGCCCGCTGTCCCTCCCGGCTCCCGCTCGCAGCTTCGGCAGCACGCCGCCGCGGTTGCTGCATCCCCGGCCTCCCGCGGGCCCCCTGCACCCCAACCGCCCCAGCCCTCCGGAAAGCAGCGCAGGCGACGGAGCCGCTGAGCGCCCGGACAGACGGCCTCGCAGGCAGCGAGCTGCTTCCTCATCCCGGATCTTCGCGTTCCCATCCCGAAACCCAGGGAAGGCAGGACCAGGCTGCGCGCTCCATCCCCTCCCGGCCACCAAAAGAAGGCCTGGATGAAGGAGCCAACGACGGCCGCTGAACACCCTGCAAGCCCCCAAAAAGGGGGATGGACCGTGTCTTGCTGCTCGGCTCCCCACCGGACAGCCCCTGGGGTGGGAGGTGACCCACGGGGCCGGGGCTGTCCCGGGGGCTGGTTGGTCAATACAGGATCTCACCCGTAAACGCACGTAGCCCCGGTGCTGCGTCGCGGGGAGACGCGCCATCTCCCAGCCTGGCTCTGGCAGCAACACTGGCTCCTCCGGGCTCGGCACCCTGCTCATCACCGGTGGCCCGGGGACACGGGTGCTCCCCCACACACGGGTGTGGTGGCCGGAGGCAGGGCTGAGCCCATCGCACCCCCGGCTGGTCTCTCCCCGCTCCCAAGGGACCCCCCGGACCCCCCCGGGCAGCAGAAGGGCTGCGGGTCCCAGGAGCTGCACGCAATGGGGGCTGTTGCAGCACCCAGCCCCGCGGAGCCTCCGCAGCCTCCTGGAGGGGTCCCTGCACCCCCCAGGCTCCAGCCCCGGCTCCGGCAGTGGGGGTGCAGCACCCACCCTCCTCCGGGGAAGGGAGCCGGGCTGCAGCCCAGCCGCACATTGGGCATCTGGATGCTCGGACGTCCCCACCTTCCCCTCGTCCCCCAGGGATGCTGGGCAGGGCAGAGATTTCGGGGTCCCTGCAGGACCACGTTCGGTGTCCTGAGGCTGCAGGGAGGGCGATGGCGATGGCACCAGGCTCCTCCTCTGCCCCAGCCTAGAGCCATCGAAGATGCTTATTTTAAAAGTATCTTGTCCTGCCCTGCAAGCATGGCTGCCTCCCAGGCCTCGCAATGCTCTGCAGCCCCAAAACAGCTCCGAGAGGCTGGGAGAGCATCGCACAGGGGTGCAGAGCGGGGCAGAGCCACGTGCAGTGGTGCACACCCATGCACAAACACACACAGGGGCGCAGAGCAGTGCACAGCCATGCACACGGGTGCACAGCCACGCACAGGGGTGCAGAGAATGCACAGCCATGCACAGGGGTGCAGAGAGTGCATAACCACACACAGGGGTGCAGAGCAGGGCACAGCCATGCACACGGGTGCAGAGAGTGCATAACCACGCACAGGGGTGCAGAGCAGTGCACAGCCACGCACAGGGGTGCACAGCCACGCACAGGGGTGCAGAGAATGCACAGCCATGCACAGGGGTGCAGAGAGTGCATAACCACACACAGGGGTGCAGAGCAGGGCACAGCCATGCACACGGGTGCAGAGAGTGCACAACCATGCACAGGGGTGCAGAGAGGGCACAGCCACGCACAGGGGTGCAGAGCAGTGCACAGCCATGCACACGGGTGCACAGCCACGCACAGGGGTGCAGAGAATGCACAGCCATGCACAGGGGTGCAGAGCAGGGCACAGCCACGCACAGAGGTGCAGAGCAGGGCACAGCCACGCACAGGGGGGCACAACCATGCACAGCGATACAGAGAGTGCACAGCCACGCACAGGGGTGCAGAGCAGGGCACAGCCATGCACAGGGGTGCAGAGAGTGCACAGCCACGCACAGGGGTGCAGAGAGTGCACAGCCACGCACAGGGGTGCAGAGAGGGCACAGCCACGCACAGGGGGGCACAACCATGCACAGTGATACAGAGAGTGCACAGCCATGCACAGGGGTGCAGGGCAGTGCATAACCTTGCACAGCCCTGCACGGCGGGGCAGGGCAGCGGGCAGGCAGGGCAGTGGGCAGGGCAGGGCAGCGGGCAGGGCAGCGGGCAGGGCAGGAGGCAGGGCAGCGGGCAGGAGGCAGGCAGGGCAGCGGGCAGGGGCCCTCCCCGCTGCTAACACGGCCGCTGCACCAGCGGGACACCCGCCCGGCCGTGCTGCTGCTGCTTGCACCAACTGCAGGGCTTTTTTGCTTTTGCTTTTTAGATTTCAAGCCTTTAGGTCTCCCACTTTCCAGCTTTTTTTTTTTTTTTTTTTTTTTTTCTCTCCTTGGTTATGGGGAGATCTGGGAATTTCCTTTTTCCAAGCAAATAAACCAGGAGCAGAGCTGCGGCCGATGCCAACAGCCAGAGCAGGCACCGGCTGCTCAGCCACAGCCCGGAGAACCGGCCCCGAGCCGGGGTTCTGCTGCCTGCAGGCCTCAGCTGAGCCGCCTTTCCTTCCTCGGGGGCGTTCGCAAACGGGTTGGAAAACCCCAAATCAGTCCCTGCGCGGACCCGTCGCACAAAGGCTGAGCCCGGGTTTATACGGCTTCGGGAATGGCAGCAGCCAAGAGGTTTTTCTTCTGCTGGTACCCGGTGAGCGCAGCCCTGGCTCGCATCCGTCCTCTGCTTCCCAGCCGCCTTGTCCGAAAGCATCCCAGCCCCTTCCGCTGGGGCGCTGGGGCAGGGGGAATTCCCCTCCCTCTACGTGGGGGAGAGCAGCGCATCGGCAGGGAAAATCCCGAGGGGGATCCCTTTCCCCGTGCAGCCCAGGGAACCGTGCAAATATTTTGCCTCCCCCCCCCCCAAAAAATAGCAGTAATTAATAAATACCTTTTTGCTCTTACCCGTGCCACGCTGACGGGGAGACGGGTCCGCAGTTGCAATTATGGGTGGATTGCTTCTGCCCGTATCCTGAAGTCTGGCACGCACAGACACGCTGCGGCTGGCTGAAAGCGAAGCCTCCTCAGATGCACCAGAAAATCCCCAATTTTTGTCCCAGTTTCGATCAGAACAGGACCAGGTCCAGAACGAAACCGTTCCCCGTGAGTCCTGCCCTCCGAGCGTCCTCGGAAGCGTCGGCAGAAGCAGCTACCTCCAAGTCGTGCATCAAAAATCCACTTTTTTCCCCACGTCCAAGCTACCCATTCTTTCCCAGGACTATTTTCACTCTCCAGGACACCCACTTGGCCTCTTCCTTTAAAAAAAACCCTCCTAATATTTAACATCAACCCCTGTTTTGGGGTTAACCTTTCTGTTCCCCTCCTGAAGCTCCACAGGTCTCCCAAACAGCAAAGGAGGAGCGCAGCCAGCCAGCGATGTCCAAAACTACTTATTTTTCTCTCCCCCTCTCCGGTTTTGGGGTGAAACGGGGCTGTTTCAGGTCCCCGGGCACGCCGGAGTCCCGGCCCCATGCACAGCCCCGGGGGCGGCCGCTTTCCACGGAAGCGATGCCAAGGTTGAAGGCGCTGCGGAATAAATCCTGCGGGGAAGACGGGCATCAGGAGCGCAACATCCCAGCAATTCACCTGCTTCATCTTAAAAGAGGAAAAAAGAAAAAAAAAAAAAAGAGTATTTTAGCTCTCACGCAGCTCAACACAAGGGGAAATTTAAGCAGCAGCACGCGACACCGGCACGGGGCCATCCCAGGTGAGGGGACCCGGATCTACGGCTTGCGATTGAAGTGATGGGGCAGGTTGGGGGTTTTTGGTTTTGGTTTTTTTTTTTATGTAAAAATAATTGCAGGTACTACACCTGCATCTGAAGTATTGCGGTTTTCAAATCGCACCTCCCTGTTCCTCTCACGGGTCCGTGCTGGAAGACCAAAAGGGGGAACAAACAGTCTGACCAACAGCGACACGAGCACGCAGACACCTGCCAGGCACGGCAGAAAACCCCTCCCTCCGGCTTTTTTTTTAAACTCGTAATTAAGATTTTCTCAAAATACAAATTGTTTAATTTAGGCCTTGAATCGAGTCAAGCTTTCTGCCCTCATTTCCTCCAGCTCTGCAAACAACGCAGGTTTTACGCTCCCTCTGAAAACGCATGAGGACACCAGCAAGGAATTTGGGTTTTTGGCCAGCTCGGAGGCAAACAGAGAGACCAAAGCCATCAAAGAATTAAGAGGACAAATTCTTCTGGAGAAAACGAGTGAAATATCCCAATAAAATGCAAACTGCTTTTGACACCTGCAGAAACACCAGCCCAAACGGCCCCAGGGAAGCAGCCTGGGTCCCTACCCAATGCAGAGCAGGCTGTTTGGAGCCGGGCTTTGTTTTGTTTGCTTTTCAGAAGCAAGAATTAGTCAAAAAAAAGAAAAAAAATTAAGCGGTGAGCGCATACAGTGAGTATTTGACCAGCGCGATGGAGCGAGGCTCACCAGGCTGATTTTCCACCCAAGGTGAGAAGAGCGGAGCCGGCAGCTCGCCAGTTCTAGATGCTTCCCAGCTGCCGCTGCAATATTTTCAATACAGCACAAGGTTCCTTGACGATGACCCATTAACTATTGACAATTAAAGCACGGTTACTCGCTCAGACAGCAGATTTGTTTGCGGCTCTTTCATTCTCTCCGAAGCGCCAAACGAAGAAAACGCAGATTTTGGATTTCTTGACCTCGAGCAGTTTTCCCAGGGGAGATCGTTTGGGATGCGAGGGGGTGTCTGCATTTCACACACCTGGAAGGAGCCGGATCATCCCCAACTTACCTGTGCAACGGGAAGGAATCCTGGAAAGAGCAAGGCCAGGCGGGCACTGCCCCTCTCGCCCCGGGGAGGGCTGGCTGGGGCTCTGCCCGGTGCCACCCGACATCTTCCCATGTCAAGGAGCGAACGCAATCCCAGGGTGCCGGGAACAAACCCCGGTGCTGCGCCAGGACTGAGCTCGGGATGCCCGGAGACGGGTCACAGCACCCTGTTTCCAACCCGAGGAGAAACCACGCTTCGTTCGGTATTTTAAGGTACCAATAGAGCAGCGGACCCCCGCGCTGCCGTGCAGAGGGGAAAGGGCGAGGGGCACGTCCCCGCCGCACCACGGGGCGGGCAGCGCTGGAAAGGGAGCGGCAGACAACAGTGATGCTCAACAGGACCTCACGTTTATTATTGAGAAGTGATTAATGGTGAAAAGAAAGGCAATGCCCATTTCTCATTGGCTTAACAAGAAACTGAAGAAACATATTCACTACACATTTTACAATATTTTTTTTTTTGTCCAAAATTCATTTTCCTGTAAACAAAACAAGTTTTTACCACTGTTCTCAGCTTTCAAAAATCAAATTAATCCAGGCTTAATCTGTAAATCCGTATAATGCACAAGAACAGAACATTTCTTAGGACTCCTAGTACTTGACTTTGAGTAACAAAGGGTCAGAGAAAAATGAACCACCTTTAAGACACAACCTCATGGACAATTTCTGTTCAATTCTTCTTAGGCCAAAACCCCAACTTCCTCATAGAATTCCTCCTCTTCCAGGTCAGCAGGGGGGAAGAAAAAAAAAAGTTACTCCACTTTCTGTGGTGGATGTTACAGCTCGGTGTTCAAGTGCAAATGTCAAAACCAGGGGAAGGAGGCGCGAGGGGGTGGAAGGGAGGGAAGCATTGGGGTTTAAAAATTAAGAGGAGAAAAAAAAAAGGTATATGCCCCTTACGGACTTTAAGATCTGAAAAAACATAGTAAAAAGACAAAAAACAAAGCGTATGCTCTGAAATCACAACCAAAGCCAAAAGAAAGGGGACAGTTTTTACCTATACTCTACCTAGAAGGGAATTTTTTTTGTTGTTTTTGTTTTTTTAAGTCCTATGTCTTGTGAAATTCCAATACTTTTTTTTTTTCTTTTTTAAACTGCAAGTTTGTAAGAGTCTTTTTGAAGTCAATGAAATTAAGAAAAAAAAGTCCTAATTATCTCTGGGATATTTTTGCTCTTTCTTTCTCTCTCTGAAAGATAGCTGGGATGCAGTATCTGCTGCAGTCTCTGTGGAAGGAATGGCCTTTTACTTGACACGGCCTTGGCGTTCCTGCAAAAGAAAAAAAAGAACGCGTTAGCCGAGAGCAATTTTATTCACCGCTTTTCACGCATCAGCATTTCAACACGTGGATCTGCGATGGAAACCGGTCCCACGCGAGCAAAGTCCGAGAAGGAATATTTCTGTTTGCAGAGGAGGTGCTGTGACTGCATACGGCTAACGTGACAGCGCATCCCACCGCTCGGGTCCAGCGGCTCATCGCGTTTTCCCTTTACGGGGGCTGTCGATACCGCAGCTCCGCTCCCCTTCCTCTCTCCTTGCTTGCGGCAGCTTCCTTCAGCAGAATTACAGGCTCTCCCCAGGACAGACACCACCAGGCTGCTCCAAGCTAGAGGTTTAACAGCATAACGAGGAATGGGGGGGAAAGGACAAAAAAAACACCACCCAAAAAACCCCAAGAAGGACAAACCGAGGGAAAAACAAGCAAGCCTAGGTCAGTGCTGGAAACCAGCAAAGCAAGACTTGGGCAGCTTTGGGAGCAGGACTCGGGAGCGCCGTAGGGATCGGGCAGAGCTCCCGCGCTGGGGAGAAGGAAGAGGAGGAAGCGAGGAAGGCACGCCGGGGCCGCGGCACAGCTCTGCCTGCGCCCAGCTGCTGCCGGAGCAGGGCAGCCCGGCTCCCCGGGCGTTGCACGGACCCGCGGCTTCACCTGAGCTCACACGTGAGCATCCGAGCAGCCTGCAGCTCAAACCTCGGGAGCACCGACGCCTGCCTCGGTCTGCAGGGACCGCAATAGCCCACAGCTACCTGCAGAACACCTCACCGGTAACTCTGAAACCTACTGATGGCATCTCATGCAAAAACCAACAGCTTCACAGGGGTTTCTCACCGACTGCTGCTACCACCCCCTCGGTGTTCATCCACACCTCTCCTCCAGCACTGAAGGAACACACCGTCCAGACAAGCATTTGCACCAACTGAACACCACAGCACCAAACACGCCCAGGCACGAAGGGCTGCTACATCCTCTCCTGTGCCGAGCACCACGTGCCACAGTCTCTTCTTCTGATAAACCCAAACCCAGCAGCTTTGCACAGAAGTGAGCTTGGACGCTCGCGAAGGGTTAAGAGATGCTGCCCGGCCCATGTTCAAAGTGCCATTTCCAGATGATATGACACCAGCTCAAAAATAAAACCTGTCAACAGCTAAAAGCCTCTTGGCTGATGCTCCTCCCTGCCCCGTACCTGCATCTTCTCCGAGCACAGAAAAGCCCCTGCAGTCTCTCGGGTGAAGGGCACTACTGCGTTTTGGCTCCAGCTCCCACGCTCAGCGGTGGAGCGAGTTAATGGCCACCTAAGCCAGTCCTGAGGATGCCAAGTCCATCCCACCTGCACCGCAAAGCAACACCTGCCGTAGGTGCCCGCTGGCAGAGCCAGGCAACGCGGGTTCTCCCTTCTGTTAGCTTATGTCGCTTAGAGAGCGGGGACACTGTTAAGGCTCTGACGAGCTGAAATCTGGTTGGTTTGGCTCAGGATGCTTCCCTGCGAGTCTGCTCCTCCGCCCGGGGCTGTGTCACCTGGCGTCAGGGCAGCAGCAGAGCTGCCCCATGTTAACCTGGCGGTCGGAGGCACCTTCCCTTCCACCTCGGCAGCGCGCTGGCAGGGGGAGCACGCAGCCTCTGCCAGAAGCACGCAGGTTGCTCGAAGAAACGACGTCCTCTGCCACCACTGCTAAATCCGGGCAGAGCTCGTCTCTGAGAAGCTTCGATCCCGGGCTAACAGCATGTATAGCCATCTATTCTTAAAAACTTTCCCAAAAAGGGAGGCCTTGCACCCAGCTCGAAACAATACCCCAGGCTTTGGCAGCCCCTCAGCCGCACGCACATGGTGACCCAAGGCGGCTTCAGCTCCAAGTCCTCTGCACAAGCTGGACGGCAAAGCAAGCCCTATGTGATACCGTGGACAGATTGCCTTCTGGGCAGAGGGGTTAGATGAAGGCACACAGTCTCTTCAACAATATTTGCCCCACATACATTGACTTAATTCTCCTCTTCTCCAGTAACTCTGCCCAAATCTGTTGCAGGTGCTATTTGTTGCTAAAAAACGTCATTGCACAACAGAAAAAAAAAAAAAAACAACCCTAACGCACGGTGGGAAGCAAAGCCAGTCTTGAACGTGAAGTAAAACAAGCGCTGCAGGGAAAGCCACAAATCGAAAGGAAGGTGCCAAGCCCTGTTCCTTCTCTGCTGCCTGGCTCGGCAGCCAGCACATTAAACAAGGACAGATGGCAACGTGACGCATTCTTTCAGGAAGAAGCCGCAACTGCCCGAGCTAATGCCTCCGTCTTCCCAAACGCAGACACGGGATAAGCCGGCTGCCAGGTTCAGTCACCCTCGTCTCCGTCGGCAGCCAGGGCCAGCGTCCCGGGCCAGCTGCAGATGGTGGCCGAGGGTCCTGCTGCACGAGTCGCCCCGTTAGCTGACCAGATGGACCCCCGATTCGCCACTTCTCCTCCCTGTTGTGAAGGTGAAGCTGCTCCTGAGGATGGGAGCATGTGTGTGGTTAACACAGGGAGCAGGAAACAGGACCCAGCCTCGGTGCAAAAGGGACCCCCCTCAAAACCCCAGTGTGCCAGAACAGAAGACATCACCTTTAAGAGAGGCTAGAACAGATGTCCCCATGTCCCCAAGCTAGAGAGGGGACCAGAGACATGCCTGAAGCGAACATCTTAATTTCAGGGTGGATTATAGCCCAGGTTTTCTCAACCCAGTCTTCTGTTCAAAACCTCCTGCTATTCAACCTCAAAATACCAGCACAAACTACCCGCTCCCCTCCATCAGTGCTGCAAACGGTATCCTAAGGAGTCTGGAACAGAAAAATGCAGCATGACATCTAACCACACCTGCTGTGGGCTCTCCAGGAGCTGACTTCAACGCCTACCTCGGGCTGTCCTGCCCTCCGCAAAGAGCAGGGCTTTAGGCACAGCCAAACCTCCACCCCAGGAGACGTGGAGGCAGCCAAGAGCTCTGCCCGGCCGAGCAGGTGCTGCTGCGGGTGCTGCTGCCAGGGCTCGACGGCAGGGAAGGAACAGCTTTCTACTCTCCGCTAATTTCAATATTGCTTTTCTTGCTCATCTCTGGGAGATTCACAGCCGCTCTCTTGCGTCTCCTCCTGGGAAAGCAGGGTAGCCAAGGCCTGAAGGATTTTTACACCATCTGATCTGCCAGCCCAACTGCAGCACATCCCGTGAACACACCTCGGTCTTCGGGGTGTTGTGGAGTTCCAAGCGAGGACCCAAATCACAGCAAAGCAGCAAACAGATCTACCAGAACACACAGCAAAGGTCAGCGGTGTTGCAAACATTCATCCTTCCTGGCTCATCTTCCCCCAAAATCATGGGCTGTGGGACGGTGTAACCCACAGCCCACCCAGCTATGGGACAGCCCAGGGGAAGGCAGAGCAGCACCTGCACGCACACGCTGGGCCCTGCTCTGCCATATATAGTCCCTGGAGGGCAAAGAGATTCCATCAGAAGGTGTTTTATTCTCTTCGGCTGCACTTTCATTAGACCTGGGCCGTGTCTTCTTGAGCCACGTGGGAGGAGCAAGAAAAAGACACCAGCTCAGACTCTCGTCTCCATCTATCAAATCCCTCAGGAAGCGGAGGGGCAGGAGCACCGCAGCACCGAAATGGCTGAAGCGCAAAGCGCTATGTCGATTACTAGAAAGAAGCGTGCCGTCGCTCAAATCAAGTGTTGACACCCACACATCACTGCGAGCGTGCTTCTGGGCTGGCGGTGTTTAGAGGCACCACGCTCAGACAAGGCGAGCATGTGTAAGGAGGAGCCCTCCGTAATCATCCCGCTTAAGCCACTTCAGTCACGTCACCGCTGTTCCCGGGGGGCTGCAGCAATGTCACAAGCCAGGTCCCGATAATAGCAACTGAATGAGCTGGTGGGAGAAGGCTGATGAGAGATTATGTTATCTAGTCACACTGTGGGGAGCCAACAACAACAAAAGGCTCAAGAGTTTGTACGGAGAAATGATGACAATAGGTGATAACACTGCACATTTGTTCAGAGGCTCTTACCTTGATTAACAACCTCAATACTCCTCCGGCAAAGGTAAGGATGCTATTGCCACACTACAGATGGGGAAATAGAAGACTATAATCAAAGGGAGGGCCTGGAGAAGAGCCAAGAGCATGGCTCCCAGCTGTGTAGCATACAAACCACAGCTTATTTGGACCTGTCTGACCTGGAGCACAGTGTAGCAGCCTGAAGACATCAGGCGGGCCAGGAAGCAGTCTCGGTTTCACCGAGAAGGTCCTACAAGCAAAAGGCATCGCTCGCCCAGTAACTGCCCACAAAGGAACAGCAGGAGATCACTCTGTGAGAGTACAGAATCATCAAATCGTTTGGGTTGGAAAAGACCTTTAAGATCATCCAGGCCAACCATTAACCCAACACTACCAAGTCCACCACTAAACCAATTCAGGGGAGAGTAGTAATTTCATGTTTCCTGGCTTGGTGGCTGGATTATTTTTTAATGAAAGTAAAAACTAGGAATCATTAAGGTTGGAAAGGATCTCCAAGATCATCAGCCCAACCACCAACCCAACACCCCCATGCCCACTAAACCATGTCCCAAAGTGCCACGTCTGCCTGTTTTTTGAACCCCTCCAGGGATGGTGACTCCCCCACCTCTCTGGGCAGCCTGTTCCAATGCTTGACTATCCTTTCCGTGAAGAAATTTTTCCTAATATCCAATCTAAACCTGCCCTGGCGCAGCTTGAGGCCATAATGGTCTACACTATGCCAGTCTCATTCCCCAAAGGGGTGAGACACCCAGCAATCAATCAAGCACTGGCCTTAAGACACGCACCCGCAACTCTCCCTCACAGGCACCTTGCTCAACAGCCCGACTCAGCCCACCACGCCTGCTGCAACGACCCGGTGTTTTGCTGCTCGAGTTCCCCTCCCAACGCTGCTGCCTATTGCACGCTGGACGCAGTCCTGGCAAACAACGCAGCAGGATCTCCCTGTGCCCGCGTCTCCGAGGCGAACGTCTGACTTGCCTTACAAATCAGCAGTTATGGCAGCCCGTTGCCTCAGACGTGCCCAGCACAGCCATCCCAGCAGGATCAGCTCAACGCATGGTCACAGTCAGCACGAACGATGGACGATGCATCGGTTTCTTATTATGCTCATCTGCTCCAAACAGCCTAACTGATTTACAAACCAAACATGAGGTTCTCCTGTTGTCAGCATTAGAAAGCCATCAGAATTACAGAGGAAAGCTACATCCTAGTCTGCCTCACCTAGGAAAGGGGATAAAAAGTCAGATACAGGGATCTGGTCATATTCAGACATCTTCATCCTACCTCTTGTTCACGTACTGGAGCTCACCACCAAGAACGAAGACAGGAGATATGCAAATAAAAGTGACTCTTTGTCAGAGCAGGAAAGACCTTTTGTTTTACAGATCAAAAAATCTAACAGAGCAAAACCAAATATCCACACAACCCCAAAAGGGACAAACTCGCATCACTGAAAAAGCACGAGCCAGGCAGGGATGCAGCTGTGCCTGGTCAGCCCCTGCAATTCAGACTTTGCCCCCAAAACACTGAGGGAAGCACCGGTGTCCCCTGCCACCACACTGAGCACGCATGGCTGGGCAGTTAGGAAGTTCTGGTTTCCTCTCAAAACCCAAGCACACCGCGACGCTGCTACACGCCCGTCACCTCACCATTTAGTCAGAAGGATATGAAGTCACGGAGAATAAATAAGGAACAGCGAGACGCGATTCTTCAGGTACAGCTGTAAGCCAAAACGTGCCTTAACGTCAGGGAACATAAACAGCACAGTGGCCACGCACTTTCCATCAGACGTTGAATTTCCATGTCAGAGCAACTAGCTAGGGGTAAGGAGGAATAAAGAGTGCCAGGACTTTCCCCCTGAAGTGGGTTTTATACAAGTGAGGTGGTCCTGGCTGTCAGATACCAGCAGGCACGCTGCTGTTCCCTAGCATCTTTCAAGGCATCTTTAAAACTGATGCAACCAATTGCAAAGAATAAACTTCCTGCTTAAACATCACATTTGATTGCATGAATAAAGCAGCCCAATTCCCCAAAACATTTATAATTACCCTCCTGTAGAGAGCCTTGCCCCACAGAGCAAAACTTGTGCAGGAAACAGCATGACAAAAAACCCTAAGAACGTGCATGAATATTTAGAGCAAAGAGCAAGGCAGAGCCGCCTGGGAGGACTCCCAGTGGCATTCCATGCTGGAACAACTAGGCTCCCACTGGGGACTGGAACTGGACTTGCTGGCTTTGGACCACAAGCAAAACAACAACAGCACAAGCCCTTTCAAGTCATTAGGATGGAAAATAAAATCCTCCTTGTCTTACAGCAGGGAGTCTTTATCCTTCCCTGTCACTACAAGGGACGAGAAATTTGCCATGTTTCTTTTTGCAGTTTGCTGCTTTAAGCATGCCAGCGCTTCCAATTTGGGCAGCTCTATCTTCCCAGTACGGAGCAGCGCACTTGGCTTTGACCTATCAGTCCACGCCGAAATCCTCACAAAGCAGGGAAGTTAAGAAACTTAATAGCATGGAAAAAAGTAATGGGAATAGTTAATGTGAAAGTTTAAGCAAACAGTGTTGAACTGCATTTACCAGAGGCTCACTCTGAGCATCGCACCAGAGTTTCGATCTCCAGCAGGTAACAGACCAGTGCTCCTTCTCATTTGGGTTTACATGAAATGTGTTTTGTGACTTTGGTTACCTTAAATCATAGCTCATGCAGATTAGCACCTGAAAATGAGTGCTACGTGAGTCTTTAGAAAAGGAAGGACCCCCACTTTAATGTTTCAAAATCCTCACTGCTGTAAAGTTAGTAATGCCTCTGTGCTGTCCTGTCACACCACGCAAGTGTAATGCCAAGGACCGAATGATCTTGTGTGGAGAAAACCTGTGGAGCTTCACCGGAATTTGTAGTTCCACGTATTCATAAAAGTTCTAGAGAAAGGAGTGAATAATAAAGTGACAGAGTTTACTGATGATACTAAGCTATTTGGGGTAATAAAACCAGCAGCCAACTGCGAATAAATGGAGGACTTTGCGAGAAAAAGCAGCTGAACATTACAGTGACTTTGGTGTGGCTGGTTTAGGAAAAAGCACTGTCCTAACTCTAAGATGACAGGCTCCAAACTGACCATTAACAATTGGAAACACGAGCTCAGGGTTACGGTCTGTAACTCTAGGAAAACGCCTACCATCAAGGAAAGTAAACATCATTCAGAACAGCTCACTATGCCTTTATACAAACCCAAGCTGCACCTCTACCCTGAGCAGCGTGTAGCTCTGCTCCTCTCCATCTCTACGGGCAGGCAGAAGAACTGGAAAAGGGTCAGAGAAAAGCAACAGGGACGAGCAAAGGACAGAAGGGTTTTCATCTGCAGAGCCACCGTGCCCTAGCTCTCGAGCCTGGAAGAGACAACGACTGTAAAAGCAGAGCAGGCACAGAGAGTACGCTGAAATCAGCTGCTCACCACCCCTTCCAGCACAAGAACTAGGGAGCACCATGAGGCAGACCCAAAGCGAACCAAAAAGATTTGCTTCTTTCCACAACACATAATTAAGCTGAAGAACTTGCTGCCAGGATCCTGAGGATGCTCAAGGAATGCATCAACATCTTGGACAAGAAGAGAAATCATGACCCGTTAAAGACAAAGATACAGCCTCTGGGTGAAAAGAATTCCTGAGTCACATATTGTTAAAGGCAAGGAAAACCTTCAGAGAGGGATAAACATGTGCTTGCACTGTCCTTACAGGCACCTGCTCTTGACCAGGTTATCGTTACGGCACACACAGCTTTTTACTTGGAAAAATAAAGTAAAGATGCTCGAGCAATGTCTCTCTACGTGCCCATCAGATCTGCAGATCTCGCAGCCACAAGAGATGCAACGCTAGACTACGCAGACTGACGGTCTGACCCACTGCAGTTGTTCTTGTGTTTGAGGCTACAACGCTGCCTCCATCCCAAATAAGGCAGAAGAAATACTTCACGCTACAAGAAAAACACACAATATTCTGTATAATGAAAGGACAAGAGGAGATCTATTTGCCTACTTCTGTCAACCATGAAGAGCTGAATTCACAAGCTCAAGTAAAAGAGCCAATATTCCCTACAGCCCTTTGTGTGTACCCTCATTTTATTGCCACTCGAAAGGGAACACACAGCAGTATTCACGGGAACACAGTTTTATGTTTCAACTTTTTTTTCCTCCCCCTTTAAACATACCAAGAACACGGCACTCAAATCAGCTGAACCCCAAATGAGGCTGGCTTGCACCAGCCAAAAGGCTGATGATCACGACTTCACCATTTCTTAAAGATTTGCAGATGACGATGGGAAAGTGTCTGAAGTCATTTTACAGGAGATGGCATCAAATTATAAATAACAGAGCTGAGAGAGCAGAGCCTTCCCTGTGTGTACAGATACACATAGGGAAGGAAACTAAAATAGCGTGGTTTCTTTTCTCCCTAAGATTAGAAACAAAAGACAGCATTTTAGGTAGATTTTATCTAAGTCTTCTAAACCGGTATTACATTACAAGAAATAGCTCTGCAGTTAACCACAAAAAAAAAAAAAAAGCTCAGCATTGTCCTTTTAGAAAAAAAAGTTCTAACGATATGGAACCAAAAATGCAGCCTTCATCTCCAAGTTCTTGCTGAAGAACAGCTTACAAAATCCGAATGCTTTATCATTAACTGCCCAAATGCACTATTACGTGACTTATACGCAATTAAAAAGCCTCACGCTGGGCAGCTAGTCACTGGAAGGAGCTACAATCAACTCTCTATCCCAGTCATCAGCTTGGATAATGACAATCCTTGTTAACGGAGACCTCCCTGGGTAACTTTGCTCCAGTAAAAGCAGGGTGGCATGGCTCTCGCTGGCAAGTGGCCAGCGTTCTGCACCACCAAGGAGTCGGTTTATTAACTCACAAAGCCGTAAGATAGCACAATGACTACCAGGTACAAACAAGAACATCCAGGCAAACAAGAGGGCTGTAATAATTGCAGCAAAAACAATCGCACAGTACAGAACGAGAAGCTTCCTAAAAATGAACACCTGTCACATAACACTTCACAGGAGACGGGAAAAAAAAGAAAGCAACTTCTTTCAGACAGCAAACCGTTCCAGAACTACATTTTCATTAAGAACAAGCAAGGACCCTTGTGCATGAAGCTATTCTTGATGTATGGCACATATACAAGGCTCACGTATCAATGTACTTCAACCATCTTCTTGGGATTCTAATCAGCTTCCAGCAGTGTTTTGTGACCCACTGCACTTCCGCACCAGACAGAAGATCCAGGGAACTGAACAAGGACCATGCCCTGGTGCTTTCACTGAACAAACCAGCTGGCAAACACTTACCTTCTAAGGAAAACTACTTTTTCTGGAGAAGTAGCTGTTAATAAAATACGCCAAAACACAACATCTGTGTCAGTAGCTATTAACCTCAGTGTCAGCAAGTTGCCCAGAACACTTGGGATGATAAAAAAGAGAAGCCACCACTGCTGACATCTTACACACTCCCTTCTCGCATACCAAACCCTCCACGTTGTTTCTAGGGAATTTGCCAGCCACACACATGCAATTTCAACTCAACTGCTGAAAGAAGAACAAAGTATTTTTTTTTAATTTAAGACATTCATTTGAGGTCATTAGTATGTTCATAACGAATGCAATTAGCATATTTCTAAGAACGATCAGTTCAGGGTACTCTGCAACTGGGAGCTGAAATCACCCAGCCAAGGCGAATATAACCTGGATGGGAGGGGACACGAAGCTTTGCCCACACCAAGTGGGCAACAAGCGAGTTGGGAACAAGTTCACAAGAGCAGGACATGAAATAAACTCCCCCTGCTCGAGGGCATACCTGTAAGAGCTGCAAAACCTCCTCATCGCCTACGGCCGCGCTGCATCTGGCCCAGCAACTAGAGAAGAACCGCTCTGAATCCCATTACCGGTCCTCGAAAAACAATTTTAAACAGTGCATCTTGACAGCTCCTTAAACGAACTTCAACAAGTGGACTTTAAACATTAGATTTTATTATTTCACAATATTAACAAAATGTGACATTAAAATATTATTTTAAAGACTGCTAACAAGATATTAAGAGTGAGAGGCAGGGCTGTGAGGCAAGTGCAACAGGCTTGCTCTTCCACCACTCAACTTCCACTTTAGTTGCAGTGAAATGGCTCCCAGCTGCTCCCATTTTACAGATGGGGCAACAGAGTCCCCCATCTTACAGCAGAAAACAAGGATTAGAGCACCAGCTAGATCTAAGCCTTCCCCCTCCAATTTTCTCCTGCCTTTAAACAAAGCTAGAACACAACCAAAAACATGCGAAAATGCCCTAAGCGCTTTGTAGTGCTGGCTTAAAGGTATCGTAAGAACGAGGCACTCCGTACGTCAAACAGCCAGTACCAAACTACTAGAATAAGCAGTATGGTTTCCAGTTCCTCTGTTACTGGGCAAATATATGGGCATGGACACACACATACAGGATTTAAAAGGCCTGGCAATAAACTGAGAGAAACCGTGTGCATTGCTGAACAGTGGAAGGTATTTGCAGCAAGGAAATTCTGTCCCGGTGCATCAATCAATCAGCTGCACTCTGGCCAGGATTTGGAGCAGAAAGAACAAATGGCCTTAGGATCACGGGATGAAAGGAACTGTGAGTGCAAGCCCTGTTCCCTTGCTGTCATAGGAAACAGTTGGCTTTGCCTGGATATGCAGCATCCAGGAACCGAATCTTGTAGTCAGAACGACTGTCCTGGTGGGTACGGTGGAACCAAAGAAACACAGCACTAGCCAGGACGACTGTAACAGCAGGAGAGAAGTGCTACCCCACCCTATAGGAAATATGCTCTCTCCTCCCCTCCGAGGTTACAAAGGGGGAAGAAAAAAAAAAGAGCTTTGCAAAATACATCAGAAAGCATTCCTTTTTTACAGTGACTGCGAAACACTCTGCTAGTTTCAAATAGGCCATCCAACGCCACTTAGTATTCCCTTAAATCACATCTTCCAAGGGGGGCAGTGACACTCGCCACTATTAATACTCCTTCAGCTGGCAGACGATGTCAGCTGAGACACAAAGCAGCACATTTCCGGAAATAACAGCTCCAATCTGGCAAATCACACTTTTCTGTTTCGAGGCTGGTATACCTCAGCACGAAAAAACCCACAGAAAACCACCCTGCCTCAACACGCACCAACGTCCCAACGCAAAGCGTCTCTCAGCGACTGCAAACCTGGCAGCCGAGCACTCTGGCCCTGGAAGGGACAGGACAGGACTGGTTTTCATGGGATAACCTTCCTAAAATCCCTGGAACCTGCGAGCAGCCAAGTACCCCAACCCTGGGCAAGGCAATGGGAGAAAGAACCAAAATAAACTTCCCTCAGAGTTGACATTCGTTGCTGTTAACCTTTCACATGCAAGCAAATCACCAGCCAAGATCTTTACACTGAGGTCACTGCAACAAGTTTCCTAGAAATACAAGTGTATTACTATGGGCTAGGGATTTTTGTTGGGGTGGGTTTTTTTTTTCTTTTTTTAAACAAAGATAAAACAGTCATTACAGGGAAGAAGTTGGTGACATGCTCTACCACAAAAGCAGCTGTTAGGATTTCAAGAAGTCCTAAACTGCTTCAGGTAGGATCGCACTGGGAGTCAGCTTCATCATTTTGGGTCAGGAGAACACCCGAACCTTTAGAAAACTGGATTAGTAGAGCAAAGCAAGACACTCAAAAGAAATGGAGATTAGTCTCCAAGGACAAGATGGGCACAGGCAACAGAAAAGGACAAGCAAGAGCATGATTCAGTGTTTTCACTGCTGAACCATTTACCCTCCTTCACTGGCCAAAGGGAAGAGCATGAACACTAAGCAAAGCATTTTTCATATGCTTTCTGGGAACTATTTTAGGGAATTCTGAAGAAGTGACTCTAACAGTGAGAAGTATAAAAGATTATTCAACAGTTTGCAGACTTTCACAAGAGCTCGTCCATCTGCTCGGGTAGCAAGCAGGAATCAAACTGCAAATCAGACAATTGAAGCCAAGTGAAACAATTGCAACTTGCTAGAAGTTCAAAATAAGCCAAACCTTGAGACATTTAAGCTTCAAGGAACAGAAACGCAGAACATTAACATATCCCCACCATCCAAAGACTGGTGGCAGAGACAACAAGCTGCTAGCAATGGGATTTCCCCGAGAAAAAGGCAGCTTGACAGACCGCAGGCAGGGAGCTGTGCCACCGGCTGCTGCCAGAGCAGCACTTTAACTTTCCAGTGCCTCAACTCTGGTTTTCGGATTTTTTTTTTCTTTCCAGATGATTACCTGAGACATTTCAAGGCAGACAGAACATGGCTTGGGTTTTTTTTGCCACCCACAGTCCCAGTGTAACCATCAGCATTCACTCCCGGGGCGGGGAGGGGGGGGAACCAAAGCCTGCTTGAGCAAGAATGACTGCTTCTCAATGAAATCATGAAAGAGCAGTTACAGAAACCTCAACCATCTTCAAGGCTGCGTCAGCAAGCAATTGAGGAGGTCAAACTGTCGCTGAAAGGAAGACCAAGTCACTTCCTCCGTGCCAGATGTTACAGGGCAAGGGCCCTGAGCGGGCGACAAAGAGTGAGTCAACGCTAAAAAGCAAGCACCAACTGTGTATCTACAAGACTCCCTCCTTGCTATGAATTCCAGGGACATATGACTAAGTTCCATTGCAAAGAATAAATGTTTTCCTAATCAACCGCTTCTGCACTGGAGTGCCACGCTGAATCCACTCCAACATCGTTCAGAAAGGAGGCGCTGGCACACTGAACGTCGATCAGCTACCGTTCTGCTTCTGACCCTCCTACGCTAGCACGTCTCAAAGAAATTGAAGAAAGCAGGGGAGGAGACTTCAAAATGCAGTTGAAAAGATGACTAAAGATGGTTTACAGTTTTAAGAAAAAGTCGCTAAGCCACATTTTTTAATACCTTACCCATTTTCAGACATTGCAAACAACTTGCAAACACAGCAGCCTTCCAGCAGAAGAGACTGTCAGTCTGTCCGCCTTGCCCCCAGCCTTGCGGACCCCGTTGCTCTTCCTTCCGCTTGCTACCTGCTCACGTTTACCCAGCGTTAACTCTTCCCATCCATCCAACCCCCACCCGCCCTGCGGCAGCACTCCTCCCCTCCCCTGCATCCTCCCACCGTGCCAAGGGTCTGCCCCTCTCGCGCTGCAAGCTGTTGCTCCCTAAAGGCGGATCTGGAGCGCGTGAGATGTCCCACTTCCTAAGATGTCCTGCACAGACCAGATTTCTGATTGCCTTCAAAACCTCAGTTAGTAAAAGAGAAATCACCGCTTCAGTACAGGCTGGATACTAAGCGGAACAATTTTAGGATGTGAAGTCACACAAAAATCTTCAGGTTCTCAGAAAAATGAAGTTTACACCTCCACACCTTGCAATGTATTCCTCCCTTACAGATTTTCTTCAAGCACTGCAAGTGCTAGGGTAGCAGTTGCAAAACGTGACCACCTTTGTGTACGGGTGATGCTGTTTATACAGACAATGCTCCGAGTGAGAGAGAGGGGAAAAAAAAAAAAAACCCTAAAAACTGCATTCACCATCATGGTGAGCAGTTGCAGCTCCTGATTCAGTTCTTCAGCTGCTGGGTGGAAAATTCCCCATTGCTGAAACTAAAAGAGATCGTCAGAAAACCTGGCAAACTACCAGAAAGCTGTGCTAATGCTAATTTCTAATTACTGTTTTGATCAAATACAAGCAAGACCCCCATTGTGGGGAAGGTCGGCTACAGGTGACTTTAACACAGCTGTACCCAAGTAAGATTCAAGGCCCACTGGTCACCGAATTTCGGGCAGAATTTTCAATTAGCAATCCTCTTGTTAACGAACCAACGACGACAGCGAGCTTCAAGCCAAGAGACCCAAGCGGCAAGCCGGCGCAGCTGCAGGCAGGCGGCGAGCACGGCGAGCGCAGTGAGCGCGGCTCACGTGCCACGCTGCCGGGCAGTGCCCACGCAGGCGACAGCCCACCGGCCTCGACGGCGGCACAGCTCGCTGCCAAGAGGAACAGAATGACCCGCTCCGCGTCCGCCGGAGAGAGGACACGTAGTCACGGACTTAAATTGCAGCAAGGGAGATTTAGGTTGGGCATTAGACAAAGCCTTCTAACAGGAAGGATAATTAAGCGTAGGAATAGATTGCCTGGGGAGGGACAGGAACTGCCGATCCTGAAGGTTTTACAAGTGGTGGGAAGCATCCGTCACGCTGGCCCCACTTGGGGCAGGGGGTGGATTAGGGGCCATTCAAAGACCCGGCTCTGTTTTCTAACAACTCCCCAAACCCCCCGCTGATCTCCTACTTCATACCGTTCCTACCCAGGAGCTGACAACAGCACAGAAATAAATTTTGTTTAGAATACAGTACTCGGGGAAGGCGGAGATTTAGAGCAACCGAAGGGCAGTCGACTGCAGGCAGGGCCTGGGCGAGCCTCCTCACGCCGCTCTGCGGGGCGCGGGCACCCGTTTCCACCCCAAACAGGGGTTGCCATTTGGGCAGCGGGTTCCACGTGCAAGCACATAGCTAGCCAAAAGGCAGACTGATGCCCGCCAAGCTCGCTCACAAGCCCACGCCTTCAGGCCCTGGATTTAGTCCGGCGCAAGGCGGCCCTCCTCCATCTCCTGCCCCACAGGACTTTGCCGAGACAGACAAACAAGTTACCTTTTTAACATTTTCCTCCTCCTCTTGGCGTTTCTCATAGTGTGAGAAGTCATCAAAGATGGAGGTGGTGTGCTTGTAGGTGGCAATGATTTTCAACACCTGCTTAGCCTTTTCCAGAGGCACCTCCTGAGTGTCCCTGGAGTTGGTCACTGGTTTATTCTCGTTGTTCTCTAGGCGGATGTGCCGCAGCTGGCTGTTGGGAACGTCCTTCACAAAAATCCACCTGACATCAAAACGTCCCTTCCACTTGTCCTGGGACCACACACCCGCACACGTGTTATAGTCCACAGCAGATTTCATTTCTGCTACTCCGCAGAAGTGACCACTACCGTTGACACTGAACAGTAAGTAAACGGGGCCCTTCCCGTTCATGGAGCGATAGGCGGCATCCAGTCTCTTGTTGCCGTGCTCTGTACTGCACCAGATGTTATATTTAATGGAACGGTGGATATCGTCCTCAGAGTAACTCTTAATGATGAAAACCCGGCCGTGTTTTGGGTTCCAGTCAAAATCCTTGGGGTTGTAGTTGTTGATGGATTTCAGCTTCTCCAAGACCGGGTGCGGCTCCGAAGGAGCAGAACCAGAACTGGCCTGAGACTGTCCCACTCCGTTACCGTCCACTCCGTTTTGACCGAACCCGTTGCCGCGATTACGAGGGGCAACCCAGCGGGTGGGCTGAGCCGCCTGCTGCGGCACAGGCAGCTGGGCCGGCTGCGGCGGCGGCGGGGGCAGCGGCTGCGGCTGCTGCCCGCTTGAAGCCTGTGCCACCGGTGGGCTGTTATTGATCTGCTGGCCCACGGGCTGCGGGGACACCTGGGCTGGCTGCTGACCAATATTCTGAACTAAAGCCTGCGCCGGGGCTTTTGCCACCGGCCCTTTGTTATCCCAAGTTCCAATATCCATGTTATGTTTTATCGGCGGCGGCGGAAGACTTGAACCCGCAATGCCATTCTTGGTCTTCAGCTTGGGCTGCTGCTTAGCTGGTTTGCTAGCGATGTCAGCCCAGGAGGTCGGCTTTGGAGGAGCGATAGTAGCTGGAGGCAAACTGTTAGATGCCACGATATTACTGGTAATGGATCCGCTACCGACAGCCGAACCGACGACTTTCGGGACGCTGCTTGCAACGTCTGTGCTGCCCAGCTTCAGGGCTGCCATCCCTTGGTCGATGGTGTTCATGCCGGGAGCCTTGTTCAGAGTCTCGTTAGCAAAGGCAGATTGCCCATCGATCATCGCTCCGCCCAGCGAGCTAGGGGCATAGGCGTAATTGCTACTATAGCCGGAGCTTTGAGTGGATTGTCCCTGAGAACTGTTATTCCCCCAAGCCGAAAAGTCAATCCCACTTGGAAAGAAGTTAAAGCCGTGCTGCCCGAGAAATGGAGTGCTGCCAAGGGCCCCTGGCTGCCCAAACATCGCGTCTGGGAGAAAGTGAGGCTCCCCGTTGCTCAGCTGTCCGTAAGAGGTTAGGTAGGGCATGGGTGGGTCACCCCCCGTAGACCAGGCAGCTTCGCCTAAGGAGTAGGAGAATCCAATGGAGGGACTGTAGTAGTTTGGTAAGTAGGAATCGGACATTGCAGTGTATGCATTATTCTGGAAAAAAAAAAAAAAAACAACAACAAACCACAACACAAAAAATAAGCACTGAATAGTTAGAATGAGTTGAACAAATTTCAAGCGACCAGGAATAAAAACCATCTTAGACTTCCCGTGCCCCACCCCTCCCTACCTTAGGGCTCGGCACATAAACAAGCCCGGCCTTGAAACACCTCCTTTGTTAGGAACGCTCTAAAAACCGTTTCATTGCCAGAAAGATTAAACACAAAGGCTTAGCAAGCTTCCCATGCTCAGATGGGAGCGTGTTGCGTTCCCGGCGCACGGTGTGGGACTGGACACCAGACCGCCCCCGAGCTCCTGCTCAGGCTATAAAAACAGTATCTTACCTATCAGCCAAATGTTAGCTTCTACTTTTTGGAGCTGCTACCAAGAAGGGCTTTTCTTGCCTGAGTAACGTACGTATGCACCTGCATTGTGCTGTCTGGGGAAAGGACTCCGAGAGAAGTGGAATATGGAGGAAAAAGGTCCAGCGGAAGCGCACTGCCAAAGTCATGAATGTCCCCAACTGCCTCCCTTAGTCCCTTCCTTAAACTTGTTACCCATAAAAACAGCTTTATCCCCACAATTTAAAGTTTCAGAGCTCAAAATATCCCAAGAACTTGCCAACAAACGTGGATTTAAAGCCTCATCCTCAAAACACAAACTGCTCCAGTGCTGCGGGCACACACACAAAAAAAATCCACCTGAACATGGCGAGTAATCAATAGGGTTTCAACAGGAACCTTTTACGGCACGGCGACAGCAGCAGCACAAGGCAGGCAGGCTTCAAATTCAGAGAGGAAAAAAAGCCGCTCCATACCTTGGTCTCCCTTTTAACATCCAAATAGATAGCCTTTAGGTTATGAAAACAAATGCCTAGTTTTACAACTAGGGAACTCTCGGACAACACCAAGATTTGCTTACATGAAAAACATCTGTCATTTTGCATTCAAACCAACGTCCCCTCCGGGGAGCGGTTAAAGCCACACTAATGGACATTATCATCCAGTAATTTGAACCTGTGCGCAGCCAGCCTCGTGCTATACAGCCGCTTTCGTGCCAGCCCAATGCAGACGAGATGAAAGTCAGGTTCAGTTCCCATTTAAAAGCTTGGCTTGCAGCGGGCTCTACTCCATTTTTCGTTGAATCATGTTTTCACGTGCCAAGTGCAGCTCCCGAAGGACTTCATGCCATACTGAAATCTACGGAGGCTCTCAAGATGGCTCTGGCACCCTCCAGAAACAGCTGGTTTGCCTCTCCACCTTCCACTGAGTTAAAGAAAAGCGACAGGTTTGGGGCTAACCTAGCCCCAACTTTACAAAAATTAGTAGGGATTATTTAACATAATGTGTTCAGAGACAAGGTTTGCTTCATTGTATACAACACTAAAAAGCTTTCTGTGGTACTTCATGGTGTGAATGCACGAAAACTCAGAGACGCTCTCTCCAACCTTTCTGTTTTCCCAAAGAAGGGGTCCCAAAAGCAATTTAATAACAAAACTAACTCTTATCCAGGGTACAGTTTTACTAATTGAGGAACTCAGTCCTGCTAAACCCAAACCAACAAACAATCTTTAGGGCTCAATCTGACCAAAAGCATGAATACTGACACTGACTAATTTGCAAGGCAAATGAAGGAACTTAAAAAAAAAAAAATTCTTATTTTCAACCAGCAAAGTCTCTTCAAAAGATAATCTCCTCAATTATAAGAGTAACAATATACTCTCCTGGAAATTAGCTTTAAGGGAACACGAGCACGCCGGCCCGTACCTGAGCCCAACAGGCAGAGCAGCACTTTCCGCAGGCTTCTCAAAATATTTTCTTGCATGCTGTTATACGTTTAACTTCATGAGGTATTTTAACGTAGTCCATATTAACCTGCAGAGTATTCACCAGCTATACTCACGTAGCAAGGAGGGAGCAGAACGATGGTTGAGCACCACCGGCTCAAAGCAGATTTAAGGCAGGCCCGCTGCTGTGCACTACCTGAATGTCTAGAACTACGCTTCGCTAGCAAACACGCCACCTCGCTCTGCTACCCTGCACTCGCACAACTGACACAGTTACTGATTAGTATGCAAATAAAACTTCACTGGCTTTTAATTCTCCCCAATGACTAAGACTTTTTGTACAGTTATTTCCTCAAATTCACTATTCCTCTTCACCTCAAGATTAGAACGAGGGTTTAAACTTGCTTGTTGTTGCTGTTAAGCTTTTGTTCTGGTTTTTTTTTTTTTTAAACTGTTGAAGAATCACTTACTGTGTATCTGAGCTTTAAAATACACAGTAACCCAATTTACTAGGCTGACAAGCTAGTAACAGTCGCACCCGCAACAGCAGCTCCTGAATGAGGAGCCATGAAACTTTATGACTTGTTACCCAGTGCTTGTGCGGAGAGCTCGGAAAGCAATTTCAGAAACCACTCGCGTTACCCTGCAGCAGTGGACTGCATGTAATTCATTTTTCAGAGCCTTATCTGTAACTCCCTTTCCCATCTTCAGAAAAGAGGTGCACGCGTTGATGCCTTTGTATTTTTGAACCTGGCTGGCCGGCTCAGCAGAACCGTGGTCCCCTCCAGACTGAACCCTGGGGTTTTGTTTTCTACTACAGCGAGTTTCAAAACATGGATGAGAACTGGCAAGCAACACAGCACGGAGAGAAACTCAGATAAAGTCACCCTAAAGTTTCATTCAAAGTTAACACGGCTGTTTCACCTCACTCCTGCTGAATTTCTAGAGCAACCGCTCTGCTCCACATCCTGGGGCACGCTCCAACCACTTCTTTGTTTTTAAAAAGTATTTTTACCGGTGTGACACAGGCAAAAAGAAACTAAATATTCAGTTGTTCTTAATCAAACATGCAAAATAGGGTAAAATACCATGTTGCTTCTAGCATTGTAGTAACCTTCACTCTCTTCAGGAGATTTAAATAAAACTACACTTTGTAGGAAATACTTCCCCATTCAAAAGGAAGCTGGGAATTGGTGATGTTAATTTCTGGGGTAGAAAAAGCCCACCACGAAATAACAGTTACTAGGAAAGTAGCTAGTTTTATTCAAGACTTGAGAAAGCAATCATGCTCCCTCACCCTATGCAGGTCGAATTTAGGCTTGTAGCTTTTCAGGGAGCTGAATGCACTAAGTTATCTGAACAGACAGGCTCAATTCTGAAGATTATGAACAGCTGACAGGACCTTAAAGAATACTTAGCCTCATACCTTTAGCACAAACTAGGAAAACACTTGTTGAAAATTTAACTGAGACAGAAACCTGTTCTTCTGTTCCAGTAAAACATGCGCCCCTTAACTGGAGAAAAAAAAAAAATTACACTGGCCAGTAAAAGTGATCAAAAAAATACAGAAAGGGAAACCCAGAACAGCTTATTTTTACTAATCACAACTGGAGAGGAAAGAGAAGCCAAGAGAATGAGCTAGCTGCTCCAGTGCTACTACAGATGTTTATCTATAATGCTTACTTGCACCATCTAATCAGCTGAACTCCATCTGTTGCATGTCACTCTCCTACCACTCATGAAGAAAACCAAACAAAAACCAGTTAACAGCAAGGCTAATTTTAAATAGAAAGTTAAGAAGAAAAGTATCTGGAAGCCTGACTTTCAGGAGCTGATCATAAACTCTCCAGCTTGACTTGTAAGTAAATTTCTCAAAAAGTCTTAACAGCCTTTATCACATGCATGTTCTGTGGGTGAAAAATAAGAGAAAACCCCATGACATGCATTTTCAGTTTACTTGGCGGAGAGATAAGAACATTGATAGTATCCTCCAAAAGCCCCTGGAGCGTAACTGCATCGTGTGAGGCAACTTCACAGCGCAACACAGTGCGTCTCCTCGTACGGTGTAAAGAGCCAGAAACCAGCAAGGAAACACGGTCGTAACAGTAAAACCGAAAGAGCAGAAATGGTGACTTCAAGACAGTTACGTTGAAAAAATGAGCTCAACGCCAACTGTAGGAAGTCCTTACGCCCCCAAAAAGTTGCTAAAACCTTTACAGCTCACCCACCGCAACCTAATAGATTTTAGCGTTTTCTGTCTGGAGAAAGGCTCGTATAAAATGGCACGTTATAGTAAGAAAGCTGGCAAATGTCAAAATGCAGTCAGTGGAGACATGGAACAAGCGGAGATGTGTCAAGGATGTTAAGCTCCCCTTCGCTAGAGAGCGGCAGGAAGCCCCGGGGCTCTCGGTGCTTCCTGCCCGTTAGCAGGCACTCTTACTCACCGGCCGGGCCTGGGGACTCAAGTAGGGTTCAAAGTCATCATCATTTAACCCATCCTTCTGATGCACGGATCCGTTTTGCACTGCGGAAAAGATTTAGAGCGTTAGAAAGAGCTCTGCCGATCCCCTCGAGCATTCACCAACTCGTAGCACTTAAAAGCCGGGCCTCGGACCACAGCCACCGCTCGCCACTTTGGCACACACCGCGCTGAGCCCAACGGAGAGCGGAGCGGGAAGACGCTTCGCCACCGCGCACACGCTCTTTCGCTGCAAACTTTCCCCAGCCCCAGGAGCGAGGACGGGCTCTCGGCTCCCCCCGCCAGCTCTCCGCCGTGCAAAGGCGCCCAGACCCGAGGACATGCCCAGCGCATTTCGGAGGAGCTCCTCCCCGGCCCTCCCCCGCGGGCACGCTCCCCAAAGGCGCGACTTTCCGGCGGGATCCCCCATTTCCCAGCCCCCCCCCGCCGCCCCCGCGCTCTCACCTTTGTTGCCTTGGCCCTTGGGTCTCTGGCGCGGCGGCGCGGCATGCAAAGAGAGAGGGAGAGCCGTGAGTCGGGGGGGGGAAGCGGCCCCGGCGCGGGCGGGGAGCCCGGCGAGGCGCGGCCCGGCCTGGCGGGGGGGGGGAGGCCCGGCCGCGCCGCAGCACAATGGAGGCGCGGCCCTGAGGTGGAGGGCGAAGGCGGGGGAGGCCGCGGCCGCCGCCCGGCCCGGCCCGGCCCGCGCCCCCGCCGCTAGGCCCCAAGCCGCGGCCTCGCCTAGCGGGCCAGGCCCGGCGCCGCGAGGGCGGGGGTGGGGTACGGCGGGTGGAAGGCCGGGCGGCGGCGGCGGGGCTCCTACCTGCTCCAGGAGGCTGCTGGCCGACATGGCTCCGCGGCGGGGGCTGCTGGCGGGGCGGGGCGGGGCGGGGCAGCGGGCGGCGGCGGCGGCTTTGTCCGGGCGCGGGCGCGGCGCGGCTGCCTGGCGGACTCGGGCTCGCCCGCGGCGGCTGCCTGCCCGGGGACGCTCTAGCCACCGCCTCGCCGCTCCTTCCGGCCCGCCTCTATGGCCCAGGCCCGCCGCCTCGCGCCCACACGCGCTTCCCCGGGCGGTCACGCGGCCCCGCGCGCGCGCCCCGCGCTCCCAGGCACAATGGCGGCGGAAGGGGGGGGGGGGGGGGGGAGCGCGGTGCATGCCGGGACGGCGGAGGACCCGTGGGGATCAGCGCCCCCTGTGGGCCGGGCGCGGGAGCGCAGGCGGGGGTGCGCGCGTGTGGGGGGGGCGCTCTTAAAGGGCCAGGCGCCCCCGCTGCCCAGCTGCGCTTTTCCAGCAAAAAAATGGCAAAGCCGAAAGCCCGGCTGCAGCCGCCCCCCCCCCACTCTGCGGCACCCCGATATGTCACACCCCTGCTGACGGCACGGCCCCCACCCCAGCACCCCAGGGTGCAGCGGCTGTCGCAGCCCGCCGGGACCCCCGGGCAAGGGGCTCCCCGGGCAAGGGGCTCCCCGGGCAAGGGGCTCCCCGGGCGCCAGCCCCAAGAGCCGAGGGGCGGGAGCGGGGGGGGGCAGCGCGGCCTGCCCAGACCCTGCGCCTTTCCCGGCCAGGAGAGGGGCGCAGCTCGGGCAGGGATGGCACGGGGGGGGGCCTGCTGTACGCCCGGATTGAGGAGGGGTCCCCAAAAGGACCCCAACCCTCTGCACTCAAGGGGGGCCGGACCCCAGCCCTCCGCAGCCAAGGGGGGGCCAGACCCCAGCCCTCCGCAGCCAAGGGGGCCTGGACCCCAGCCCTCCACAGCCGAAGGGGCCTGGACCCCAGCCCTCCGCAGCCGAAGGGGCCTGGACCCCAGCCCTCCGCAGCCAAGGGGGGCCGGACCCCAGCCCTCCGCACTCAAGGGGGCCTGGACCCCAGCCCTCCACAGCCAAGGGGGCCCAGATCCCAGCCCTCCGCACTCAAGGGGGGGCTGGACCCCCTCCCTCTACACTCAAGGGGGGCCAGACCCCATCCCTCCGCAGCCAAGGGGGCCTGGACCCCAGCCCTCTGCAGCCAAGGGGGCCTGGACCCCAGCCCTCTGCAGCCAAGGGGGGCCGGACCCCAGCCCTCCGCAGCCGAAGGGGCCTGGACCCCAACCCTCTGCAGCCAAGGGGGCCTGGACCCCAGCCCTCAGCAGCCGAAGGGGCCTGGACCCCAGCCCTCCGCAGCCAAGGGGCTGCCTGCATGGCGCAAGCCAGAGGGGAATGGAGCGAAGGCTGCTGGACATGGAGATGGATCCCCGATCCAAAATTCCTGGGGTCTGGCTCCCACAGCCCTTCCTCAGCCCCTGCGCAAGGCCGGCACGACTTGCTACCGGCTCCCGCCGTGACCCGGCTCCGCTCCACGGCTCCAAGCTCCACCGGGAAGCCGGTGAAGGCTTCCCCGCCGGGGCAGGGGGTCCGAGCAGCAGCGACCACCCCTCCGCGGCTGCAGCAGAGGGGTCCCTGCCCGTCCGGCGCTGCCTCCGAGGCGAGGGAGCCGCCGCCTGTCACCTAACCACAAATAAACCATTCAAGCGTAGTTCGATTTTTCCTTTTAATGCAAAAAATAGCCAAACACATCTTCCTTCTCCCTCCCCAGGTGTGTTTCCTTTGCTGTTGTTTCGCTTAATATTTCCAGCCAAGCAGCTCCCCACCCCCTCCCAGCCCTCCCAAACCTCCGCAGCTCTAACAGCGCCCGGCGCTTCCCCCCTTCCATCGTCCCACCGCAGCGGAGCCCAAAGGGACCCCGACCACCCGAAAAAAGAAAAAAGAAAAAAAAGAAAAAAAAAAAAGAGGGAAAACGGCGGGGCGCACATTATTTCAGCAACGTGCCGGTTCTAATCCTGCCAAGAGATTATAGGAAGAAAGAAGAAAAAAAAAAATACAAAAATAAAACCACCAAACAAGTAGCGACAAGCACGGAGCAGCCCCAGCACACAGTGTAAACAGAAGCTGCCCCGATCCGGAGTCCAGCTCTCCCGGAAAGCAAGAGCACAACATGCTTTGTACACCCCGAAAGGTCCCTGCAGCGCTGAGCAGCGAAGGGGGAGGTTGTGGTTTTAAGCTTGAGTTGATTTTTTTTTTCCTTTTTTTTTTTTTTTTTTTTCTCCTTTATGCAAAAGGTTGAAGTGATCTCGGAGTCTCCAAGCAGCGTTTGCAGCACCGAGCCTGGCCAGGCGGGGAAAGGGATGGGGGAAAAGTGCCATGGGAAGAGGTGGGATTGGGATCCAGGGACCCCAAGACCGGCAAGAGTAGGTCCAGGGCTTTGCAGCTGGGAAATGTGGACAAGGGAAGGGAGAGCAAACAAATACAAAAAAATATAGATATAAAACCGATTTGAGTGGAGGAGGAGAATATGGACAGTAAAGGCAGGGTTACTGTCGTCTTCCCCAAACCAAGAATAACAATAAAAAAATCCCAGTTGAGGTGACAGTGAAGAGTCCGACAGAATTCCCTTCCCTGGGGGAAAAATAAAAATACAAATGAGGTACCTTTTCCACCCCAAAGCCGTCATCCCTTCCCGCAGTCACATCAACACTCCAGCCACTGGTTATTGTCTCTCTGAAATAAAATAATCAGGGCCAGGGCAGGCCCGGAGCAGAAGCACCACGTGCGCGGCTGGGCCACGGCACGCTCTTGGCACCGGGAGCCCTCGTCCAGTTCCTCCCGGTTGGGTTGTTCAGCAGAGATCCAGTCTCTCCTTGACCCTGCAAACAGGCGGTATTGTTCAGTGCTCCACGGAGACGGAGCCTTTTCCAGGTCTCACGTGTTTCTCCAGCTTTTTTGTTTTTAAAAAAAAAAAAAAAATTATATATATATATATATAATATACAGTACAATGAAAATATCCATGGAAACAAATGGGGTGGCTGGCAAAGATGCTTAACAAAAAAGCCTGAAACAAAACAAATTCCCAACTCTTCCCCAAACTGACGCTTGCCTTCCCCACTAGTCCTCCAAGACCACAATCTCCACGTTATGGACCTGGTGCTGATGGTCCTCCACATCTCCCACCACTTTCTCCTCAGTCCTCAGCTCCGTCTCCAGGATCACAGCTTTGCCCTCCGACTCGTCCGTGTCCGCTTCAGGATCCGGCGCCGGATCGATCTCTATGATGGTCTGCCCGTCATCCGAGGTGCCTTCCACAGCTTGGATGGTGGAAGTGAGGCCGGACTCCATGGCCACCAGTTCCACGGGGTTGACCACTGCCGCCACGTTCGCCAGGGCACCGCTGTCCTGCATGGCTGCCGAGCTCAGCAGCGCCAGGCTGGAGGACGGGTGGAGGGTGACCGTGTCGGAGGAGCTGGTCTTGGAGGAGGACACCACGGTGGCGTATCGGAAGAGCTGGGAGCCGGACGGCAAGGTATGAACAGTCACCGGGCTGGAGCCTTGGCTAATGGTTGCCACTGGGATGTTGCCCACGGAGAACTGCTGTCCGACGGGCGCAATAGCGATGGGCGAGATGACCGTGAACTGAGGCTGCTGGATGGGGGTGGAGGGGCTGAGGACGGTGGCGGAGGCTGGGCGCTGCAGGCGGGGTCTCTTGGGGGGCTTGGGAGCGCTGACGGGCATCAGCACCACGTTCTGGATGGTTTGGGACTTTGCCTTCTGGTCCTTGGCGAGTTTCTTCTGCTCTTCCAGCTGCCGCTCCAGGTCTGCAAAGAGAACGGCTAAGCAGCGCGTCGGACTAGGGCCAGCACGCTGCGGGAGCTCCTGGGGCCTCAAGGGCTCCGCAAACAGCCCTTACACCCCACGTTTGCGACCGGAGGTCTCCTAACCACCCAGTCGAGCGTGATCTTAGCATTTCGCTCAAGATCAAACTGCACTGAAGGAAAAGGCCAGATTCTCAGGCCACCCACGCAGACCCGGTCAATGTTCTGCACCCGCTCAGCCTGCTTTGGCCGGCTGGCAGCGCCTGGGTAAGGAACAGGCGATGCTCTGTACCAGTTGGCTGCTCCTCCCAATCAGAACATGGGCACTTCTGCTCCCCAAGCTAGACCCACCTACAAGGGAGAGAGGACAACCCCCCCGGGCAGTAGGAACTGCTCCCCGAGCTCGGCTGGGTCCCCTCCCCAGGAGCTGAGCACCTGTACTGGGGACAGGGAGCAGGACTGCCAAGGTCGATGACACATCTCCCTCAACCCTTGTCTGTGTGAACGTCGGAAGTCAGAAGCAGCACAGTAATCTCATTTATCCAGGGCAGTAGGGGACTAGGACATCCCAGATAAGAACAGGTCCTACAGGACACGGTGAGGAGGGAGATGCGTTCAGCAAGCGGCTCTGGGGAATCCAGGTCAGGTTATTGGCTTCAGCTCAGGGGAAGCCGTGCAAGACACCCGACAGCTCCACGCCAAGACAAGCAGACAACTCAGCACCCTGTACACCGAGAAGCTTATTAACTCGGGCACAGCACGGCACTGCCTGCAGCTCAAATGACTGCCGCGCAGCCCTTAGCTAGCAGCACCTATTTCCTAATGCCGATGGAATTGGACTCGCACCCCCAGCACCCTGGCTGCAGCAAAAGGCACAGACTTCGGGCTGTCGACTGCCCCAAGCAACTGCTCACTGCGAGGCAAGGGAGAGGAGAAATTCCACTCAAGCCCTAAGGACGGAAAGGGACTGGGATACATTTGTTTCGGGGCAGCGTGTATTGAACAATGACCCATATATGGTTCCTATGTCGAAGGAAAGTCACATCAGTTCCCAAGAGCGGCAACAGGATGAGAAGCCTTACTAGGCGCTGACTGTACCTGCCAGTGTGTAAAGAAATTGTTCCTCTCCTTGCTCTGTCTGGTTTTTCCTGTTGTCCAGAACCTTCTTGACTGTGTCCATTAGGCCAAACGTGTGGGCGACGTTGTTCAAGACTGCAGCATCTGCAAGGAAAGTGCATGGGGACGAGTGCCTGGTCCCACAGGTGGGACTCAATCAGGTACTCAAAAGATGCTCATATTACACCGAAAATTTTCTGCTGCCTTTGGTAAAGCTATCTCTGTTCTTTGACAAGGGCTGGCTGACAAGGGCAGACCCCGCTCCCTCATCTTTCTGACATCTAAGGACTAAATAATCCCATTCACATGATAAAGAAAATGAAACAGAGATGTGTCACCCAAGCAGCTCAAAATTGCTGCAAATGAAAGCATAATTTGCAATCACAGAGATACAAACGAGCTCTCCACTTACAAATCATCACCCCATGTTGCTGACAGTGTCATTAACATGCCAGCTCCACTGAAAGCTGTGCAAAACTTCTATTATAATCCACTGACTTCCATCACTTACAGCTTCCAAAAGCTGCCACCTACCAGACTCAAAGATCCGCCAGCTCAAAGCTAAATTAGAAAATAAAATAAAAAAAAAACCATCCTGGGTAAAAGGAAGTTTATGGCTACATGGATGTTCTCTCAGCAAGAGCAGCAACAAGAGGTGCTCTCAAACCCTGTGCTCACAGGAGCATGTGCTGAACTGGATTAGGGAACTGAACCAAGTTAAAAATAACCCTAAAGAGGGGAGGGAAGTTATTTTTAACCCAGATCAGTTCCCTCATCTGGTTCAGCCCCAAAAACAGGTTTTCTGGCTCAAGTGAAGACAGGACGAGAAGTGAGGGGGCAGGACCTGTCTAAGCCTGCACTGTCACGGAGAAAAGTGTTTGAATAACTCTGGTCCGAGCAGTGAATCTGGGCAGGCTTTCCTGAGGGCCGGCAGCGGAGGACAGTCGCCTGATGGTCTCAGCAAGCTGCCAGGGTCATTTTGCCCAGGGAACAGGGTGGCACATCGTGTCCTTGTGCCCCGCAGCGGTGTAAGCGAACGCACTTCACAGTTGGGCAGGCTGAGACCACACCCAGACTCGGCTCCCACAGCTCAGCTAATGAGCGGTAACTCGCTCACCACCCTGACAGCTTTAAACGGTGGGGATGGACCCTGGTCACCTTTTTTTGTTGCCTGCAGCTGCCTTTTTGAGCATCCTTCCCCACCGCAGAGCCAGAGGCTGTGGCTCACAACCTACCTGTCATCTGGAAGGGAGACTGACCCAACCTCTGCTGGACACCTCTTAGGACTTCTTCTATCTCCTTCTGGATGTTGCACACGACCTCTTCCATCAGCCCCACATCAGCTATTCCTTTCCAGAACATCAGCGTGTCCTCTGGCACAAGGAGAGGGAAAAAGAAGTCAACACAGACAAGCATTTGGCATTTTTTTCCACCAGGCTACCTTAAACCTTCCAGGCACGAGTAACTTTGCAAGACGACTTCTAATTTGGCCATTGGGGTGGATATGACGTGCCAAAAAAACCCCAAAAGAAGCAAAACAGACCCCGGCAGCAAATCACTAACATGTTTTCAAGCAGCACCGTGACTTCCAAGGCAACATTTCACTGCCTCTGTTCACCTCTGCAAGATACAGAGCTTAAAATCTTTGTTGGAGGAAATTCTGTCTATGCTTAAGCTTCCGTACTGATCCTAAGAGGGAACGCAAGGCACCGCAGCCAGAGAGACACAGCCAAGAGAGCGGACAGGGTACAAACAAGACACTGCTCCCTGATGGTTTCAGTCTAGCTCCAGGCTGGCAGACATCTACATCCTTAGAATGAACAACAACAACAAAAAAAAGCCCCCCACACTGTAACTAGTAGCAACTGCTCTGGGGGATCACCCATCAGCCACAAGGCCAGGGCTGAGGTCTCACTCTGCCCGCTGCAGTGGGGAGCTCCATTTGGCCGGGACCCTGCCCACCTGGGAAACGCTGGGATAGCCAAGGGGCTGGGGGGCAGCTCTGTCACTGCCTAAACTCTCCTTATTTTCAGGATTTCAGTCTCCAGAACATAACAGGCGAGGAAACGGGGAGAAAACACCCAACAAGCAGCCTGAGCTTACCCGAGATCTCATCCGTGTCCTTTTTCATGCCTTCCTCAGTGGCCATGGTGACGGCAGCCGTCAGAGCCGAGTTCCACTCGATCCCCTCCTCCATGCTCTCCTCCGACAGCGCGATCTGGGTGATGCTCCCTGCCAGAGAGGCAACGTCAGTGCTCTCTGCGGCACCCGGAGCGCCAGCCCTGAATCCCTGCTTTGCTTTCCACCCCCCTCACCCCCTCCCCAGGCTCGTTTTCACTCTCATGGTCAGGTTGTTTGTGCCTGGCTTCTTTCAACCAAATTAGCTAAAAGCAAATATTGCTGCTTCTCATTGGCACTGTGATTGTGAAAGGCTCTGGGGCTTCTGGAGGGAAAACCACGTGCCCTCCAGAAAGCAAACTGGAGTCCTGGTATAAAAGGAGTAGAAAGGGATCAGAATAAAGAAGGGAACAGATAAGCCTCAGCCCAGCCACCCTTCTCCCCTTGCATCACCAATGGGGAGCTCTGCACCCTACAGATGCCCTAAGCTCTTAGAAAATGGCAGGGTCAGGGTCCAAGCTGGTTTATAGGGAAATGGATCTGACTCAATCCTAAGTTTCTGGATCAAATTTGGGACTAAGCCAACGTGCAGCCACTGTAAGGTTTTACCATGTGGCCATGGTGCTTTCCAGGAGATTCTCCTTGGCCTGTGGACCACTCTGCCATCTCACCCACCCAGGGCCTTAGAGAAACGTAACCTGCCCAGCTGAACGATGTGGTACGGTTGGGAGCGGTCTTCTCCCTTAACCTCAACAAAGAAATCACCTTCTGCTCTGAAGCACGGGATTTGCCAAGAATTTGCAGTCAGAATGACAATCAAATCATGTCCAGCCATCACACACCGTTCATGGATGTCCAGCATGTGGAGCAGGCTGCTCCAGAAGAGGTCAGCATGCTTAGATTCATTCCTGCATACCAGTCCATCTCATGCCTTTGTAATAGACCCTCAAACAGGAAAGCCTTCAGGAAACGCTGTCCGAGCTCTCTCGGGTGTTTGCTCACACGGTGAGCCCAGAACAGGGATCCCTTCAAGGTGAGCCTCCCCTGGCTCCCAAGGCTGCCTCTGGTCACTGCGTAACACCGTCTGCTTTCCACCCCCCATTACTGCAGCGCAGAGCTCCCTGCAGAGCAGAGCTCCCTGACGGGTGCTACCGAGGCCTCTCTGAGCAGACATGAGAAGCATTTTCCTTCCCAGAAGCCAGAGCAGTCTCCCAAATGGTGGGACTGCCCTGCTACGGCCTGGGGAGAAGGTGTAAAGTGCGTGGGGGGCGTCAACCCGATTTGATTAGGCCAGGGAGGGAGAGGAATGTCAGAGGGAAACTCCCATGGCATTGCTAACCGGTTTCCTACCATCAGCTGATGTAGGAGTCTGCACCACGCTCTGCTGCCCTGGCACCGGTGCTCTGGCGCTGCTGATCAGGAGATCAAACTTGGTGCTTCGACAGGTGTTGGTGCAAACTTTGTCGTGCTGGTAGAAGTCGATTTGCCCCGAGTCCATCATCTTCCTGTGCAGGGAGCGGGGAGAAAACCAGGCTCAGCTCAAATCTCAGCCTGGAGACAAAAGGGAGTATTCCACGTAGGAACGCTACGGCCACGGGAAGAATGGAGAAAGGGAGAGCCAGGGCCACTCTGCACAAAAAACATCTCCTGCAGGGCTTTCAAATGCCAAATACAAGCCATCCCCCAGCTTCACACACAGGGCTCCAGTCCTGTTCTACCCCCACCAAGTACTAGGTCCCCCAGGCCAGGCTGCTTCTGCACAGGATGAGGAATCCTGCTCCTCAGACCACGGGGCCAGGATCTCTGCCCCAGAGGTGCTGCAGGTTGCTGGCCAGGTAATGTGAGCCTTCAGGAGATCTCCCGGGGACTGCAAAGCAGACAAAATGCCTGCTCGGGATCCTGCAGCTGCGGTGATGAAGCCCTGAAGCTGGACACAGCGGTAGGCGAGTCAAATACCTCAGCATGATTCCTCCAAGGCGAATGGCTCTCTTCCAGTCCTTTAGGGTAGACTTCCCAGCCAGGTGAACAAAATGCTTCGGGCTGATCAGTTGGTCATTGAACTGCCAGGGAGATAAAGAAGGGCTCAGCAAACACAGGGTAACATCCCTTTGGAAGACTGTATTGGGACACCCAACACGGCCAGTCCACAGCTCATCTAAGCCCACGCTTCTACCCAGAAAGCGGGGCTGCTTCTCAAGTTCCCACCAGCTTTGATCCCCTCGGCACAGCAATGCTTATAACTCTAGAGCGGATACGTTTGCAGGGATGACCTGCCGGCCACCGGCATTCGAACCACACAGCCCTAGCCAAGAACAGCCCTCGCGGGCTTTCGTACGAAGTGTGAACCAAATTAGCTCCTTCTGCGAACACGTACAGCCATCTTGGAGATCATTATGGGAGACTCCCGTTACATCCAACAGCCGAGCAACGTCTCGCTGATGCAGGTATTCGCTCGGGCATCTGCTCCGTCCTGCTCCAGTGACTAAGACGGCTCCTGCTGAGGGTCAGCAGCAGCGCACTCTCGCTGCAGCAGCACACGGGGACTCAGCCCCAGCGCATCAGCCGTTACATGGGCACGCTCTCGAGCGGAAAAAGGTAACAGCAAGATTTCCCTTCTCGATGCAACCTGCTCGCTGAGGAAGTGACGGGAGCAGAGTATCAGGACACCAAGGGAAAGAGATAAGGACAAAAAGCTCTGGTAGATCTCAGTACGCATCCCTTGCTTGCCTTCAGCTCCAAGTCCCTCGTCAAGTGCCAAATACAACGCTGCTTTAAACAGTAATCAAGAGCGGCGCTGAAATATCAGGTGGGTGAGAGGCCTTTGCTCCTTAACCCACTCCTCCCCTGCTTCTCCCCATGCTAGAAACAATTTTAGCACTAACAATCCAGCACGCTGCAAAGGCAAAGTCATTCAGCTCCAGGACAAGGCTCAGATGGAACACAAAAAGTAAGAAAGTCCTGCGGAGGTCAAGCACCAGACCTTGAGAGCAGAGAAGGAATCCGCTGTGAAAACTCCCTTACCTTTACACACTTGACATTAATTCCTGGACAGACGAACTTCTTCCAGAGCAGGATGGCTTTGCTCTCCCCGCAGGTGATGGGATAGGCGATCTCGATTTCCTCGTTCGTTTCAATGGTGCTGGGGTCTGAGGGAGGAATGGGTGAAAATGAAACGTTCCACCCAAGAGGCTCAAATCCCACAAGGTGGGAGCTGAAAGCTCACACGTTGTGAGACCTACACTCAGGAAGCCAAAAGAAGGGCTGATCCCAGTTCAGGATCAGTTCTCTCTTAGTCTGCTCCAATTACTAGCTCTAACAGCAACTGGCATCTGCTTTTTAATATAGCAACACTCAAAATGAAGCTCATCTATCAGGACAACGTGAGATCAGAAATCCAACACATCTTTAAGGGCGGGGGGGAAGTGAGAACAATCTTTTTGGAAACAAAATGCTTTAAAATTTGAAGCACAGCTATCTCTCCGATTTCTTGGAGCTCTGGTATCTCTTTAGCAGCGATATCAGATATTTACTGATAATATATTCTCTTCACACGCAGAGTTTCTGCTAATACTGCCAAAAGACCCACACCCACACAGGAAGCAGAACACTAGTCAAGATCTGGTGACAGCACCTCACGACAGGAGCCTTCTCCCACATACTCCTCAGGATGGCGGGGAGCACCCAGAGCCAACCTGCTCGCTTCTTCTGAACATCCAACCCAAACTGCCAGGCTGTTTGTTCAACGAAGAACCGGCAACCAGAGCCTGATGCCTCGGGCAGTGCAGACACAACCGCCATCCTCATAACCATCCTTCCTGCCTGCTAGGGTCTGCACACCACGACTAGGGTGAAATCTCGGCTCCCCTGGACCCCGTGGGAGCCCTTACCATTCATTGCAGGAGAGCCAGGATCTCAGTTCCAGGACTTTGAGACCAAGCAGTAACAGCAGACTCTTATTCCAGAGTATGCCCAGACCCTGCACCCACATCCATGCCTGGGAAACAGCATCTGCAGGGGCAGAGCCAGAAGGAAGCCCAGCGAACTGGAGACACCAGCTCAGCGGCGACCAGCCCTGCAGAGGAGGGGATTCTGCCCATGCCGAGCGGGAACTCACCGATCCCTTCTTCGAGCTTGTGGATGGTGTGGGTTTCGACGGCCACTACGGCGGCGCTGGCCTCAGAGCCCTCTTGGTAAATCCTGTTGTGAAAACAGCCATCTATAAACAAACTATAAAAATCAAGGGGAATTAAGATTCACAGCACGGGGTTAAAAATTTGGTTCCTTTCTTTCTTGCCTGTCCTGGAGGGATGCGGATTTCGTTTGATACGGTTTCAATCACAGGCATTTTTTTGGCACATACAAAATACGGTAATAATCCCAAGGACTGAAACACGCAGAGGCGTTCCCAGTCCTGTCATCGCACCCTCCGCGTTGCCAGCACCGCTGAAGCAGCTCTGCAGTGCGCTTCCCTGTGCCTTCTCCTCTGGTTTCTGCGACAGGCAGTTACCCACGGCCACAGGAAGCAGCGCTCAATGCCCCAGGATTTCCCTTCCCGCCCTGCGTGACACCGCAGCACGGGCGATCACGCAGGGAAGAGTCCCTGTCAGGCCGACAGCCACCCTGCTCTGCAAATATTATCAAACTGGGGCCAGTATATTTACGTCCTGATTGATCCAGAGTTAAGATGAAGTGCCTGGTGGCAGCCACTTCTCCACAATAGCTGCCACGGGTAGCACAAAATTCCCTCCAACATCCCAGCTTCCCTGTATTTTAGAGGAGGATTATTTTAGTAGAAAGCTGGCACAGAGGCAATATGTGGATCTGGACACACGGGCACAGACCACCACGTACAGCAGCTGCAGTGTTGCAAAAACGCACACTGGGGCTGGAGAGGGAAGAAGGAGACCGGGAGGACGCGTGGCTGGGGCAGCACCGTGACCACCTCGCCGCTTCCCCACGGCCACGGCCAGCGCCGGGCTGCCGCGACCCACAGAGACAGCATCACGCAGGCACGTCTCCGCAGGGCAATTTCAGTCCTCGGAAGCCCCATGACAGCGACACACACAAAAGCTTTCTTGTGTGTATTTTTCCCCTCTCCCGTGCGTGGCACAAAACCGACGCAGACCTGGAAAACGCAGCAACGCTCGGTCCCCACACCACGAAAATCTCCAGGGATGCCCCCCAGCCCACCCCGCACCTCCCGGGCACACCGGTACCATCCAACTCACCCTTGCTGCACCGGCTGGAGCTGCAAGATCACTTGGGTTTTGGTATCCTCCGGGTTCTCCCCTTCGTTTCCGTCACTTGGTACAACCACCACATCGCCCACAGGGACGCTCACTTCGGCATTCGCCATCTCTCACATGAAGCCCGGCGGTGGCGGGGTGCCGCGGTGCTGCAGAGGGCAAAGCAGAGGCAGGTCTGTACCGCGGCAGCACCGCTGCCTGTGCAGGGCGAGGGGCAGGCACCGGTGTGTAAGCATGATCGCCCAGTCCCGCCGTGGCAAAGGCCGGGCTAGCAGGGCCGGCGGAGCAAAGCTCCGGCTCCAAAGAGGGCAGCAAGCATTTTAAATTCACCACCAGAGAGAGACGGCAAGTGCCTGTCAACACACACAGGGATTTCTCCTCCCCTCTCGATCACGATAGCCGGGAACATCTCACCCGACGATACAAAAGCGGCAGAGGCAGATCTCCCCAGTGCCATCCCACTCACAACTTCCCGAGCGGCCGGTGCCGGCCGAGCAAACCCGCGCGGTGGGTTTCAGCAGGAGCACGAGAAGGTTTCCGAGATGGAGCTTCTCCCCACAGCTGGCAGTGCTTCCAGCCGCCCTTGGGCCGCTCTGACCCCTTGCCGCCAGCAGCGTGCCTGGGCCTGAGCCTTCCCACCGCGCAGGGGCTGCGCAGAAGCCGGGCTTCCCGGCGGCAGAGGCGCGGGGCCGCGGGAGATGCTGGCGGGGGTCAGGGAGCAGCGCCGCGCTCCCAGGGGCTGCTCCTGCCGCCGCGCAGGGAGGCACGAAGCGGGGGCTGTCACCGCCGTGGGGCTGGGGTTCAGCCCCGCGTGCCAGGGCGCGGGTCGGGGTCACCGCCCCGGGCCTGCGAAGCTGCTGGGAACGCCGCCGGTGTCGGGAGAGGAGCCGGTGGCAGGCGGCGGCGGGGGGCTCGGTGGCCCACGGCGGGGAGGTGGCGGGGGGCACGACGGGAGCTGCAGGCGCAGGGGACGCGCCCCAGGCCCCGCAGCCCCCGTGGGTCGCTGCGGCTCCCTCTCGGTCGCGGCTTCACCCACTCGGGGCTGCCGACACCACGGGCCCGCGCCGGGGCTGCTCCCCGGGCCCCCCCGTGGGACCCCCGGGGCCGCGGCCTCCTCAGGCTCTGCGGCACGGGCGGGGGGGGGGGGGGCACCGGGAGACGGAGAAACCCCGACGGCGACCGGCTGCGGCCCGCAGCGGGGTGGGGCCGGGCCCAGGCCTGGGTGGGGGCTGCAGAGCCGGGCCCCGGGCGGGGAGCGGGGCCGCTGGGGCCCGGGGGACCCCCGGGGCCGCGGGGCAGCGCAGGGGACGCTGCCCCCCACCCCCCCGCCCGCCCCCGGGGAGCCCCCGGCCCTCGCTGGGCCGCGGGGAGGCCCCGGGCAGGGCCCACCCCGGAGACCGGGGGCCGTCGAGGCGAGGGGTCAGAGGTCAGCTCCCCCCGGGGGGGGGTCAGGGGTCAGGGGCGGGGGGGGGGGAGGCGCGGGGCCCCCCCCGCGGCGCGCGCGGCGCGGCGGGGCGGGGCTGCCCGGGGGAGGGGTGTGGCCTCTCCCCCCCCTCCCCCCCCCCCCCGCGGGCGGACGCAGCGGCGCGGCCCCCCCCCACCCCACCACCCCCCCCCCCCCGCGGCGCGCGACGTCCGCCCTCGCGGCGGCGGCACGTACGGCGGCGCGCGCTGGGGCGCCCCCTCCCCTTCCCCGGCGGGGCCGGGCCGGGCCCCCTCCCGCCCCGCCCCGCCCCGCCCCGCCCCGCCGCGCCGCGCCGCCGCCTGGCCCCTCCCGGCTCCCGTAGCGCGGCGCCGGCCGGCGCTTACCGTGGCCGAGCGGCCGGGTCCGGGGGCTGAGGGAAGGCGGGGGGGGGTGGGGAGCGGGCCGGGCAGCACGGAGCATGCGCAGTTGCCGCCGCGGCCTCGGCCGCCAGCACTTCCGGCCGCCGCCTGTCTTAAAGGGGCCGCCGCCACCGACGGCGCGACTCGGCGCCCTGCTGCCCCCTGGCGGCGGCCGGCGCCGCCGCCCCGCCGCTTCCCCCCGCGCGGCCGGGACACGCGTGGGGGCCACGGGGCCGGGGGGGCGGGGCCAGCCCCTGCCCGGACGGCCCGGGGCGGGGGTGGAAAGCGGTACCGGGCACCCTCAGCCCCGCCCGGGGGCTCCGTACCCCCGCGGCGGCTCCGTCCCCAGCCCTCACGGCCCCCGAGGGGGCATCCGGGGGCGTCCGCGGCCCCGCCTCGGGGCTCCGCGTCCCCCAGCCCCGAGCGAAGCCCCCCGCGCCGAGCCCGGGACCCCCCCGCCGAGCCCGGGACCCCCCCCCGCCGAGCCCGGGACCCCCCCGCCGTGCCCGGGAACCCCCGCCGTGCCCGGGACCCCCCCCGGCCGCGCCGCGCCCGCTCCGCCGCTGGGCGGGGCCGAATGACTGACAGCCAGGCGGCCCAATGGCGACGCGGGGCCGGGCGGCGGCAGCCAATGGGCGCGGCGGGGCGGGCGGGGGCGGCCGCGGCGGGGGCCGCGGCGGGGCTGGCGGCGGCGGCGGCAGCGGGAGGATGCGGGCGGGCGGCGGGGCGGCGCGGGGGGCGCTGGCGCTGGCGCTGCTCCGCCGCTGCCTGCTGCTGGGCCCGCTGGGGCTGCGCCCGGCCGGCGGACAGGACGGTGAGTGCGGGTTGCGGGGGCACCGGCGGCGGGGGACCCCGCACCGGGAGCCGGCACCGGGAGCCCCGCGCCCATCGGCACCCCCGGGGCTCCGCTTCACTCGCCGGGACGGGCCGTGCGCCGCGCCCGGGAACGGGACTGGGTCCGGGATGGGGACCGGGACCGGACGGGCTCCCCTCTGCCCCGGTACCGATCCGGGACGGGCTCCTCACTGTGTCCGGACCGGGATCGGACCAGAATGGGCTCCCCGGTAGCGATCCGGGACGGGTCTCCACTGTCCCTAGACCGGGACCACACCGGGACGGAGTCCCCGCGGTCCGCCTGCCCCGGTACCGATCCGGGACGGGGCCCCCGCGGTCCGCCTGCCCCGGTACCGGACGGAACGGGGTCCCCGCGGTCCGCCTGCCCCGGTACCGGACGGGACGGGGTCCCCGCGGTCCGCCTGCCCCGGTACCGGACGGGACGGGCTCCCCGCTGCCTCCACCACCCCCGCATCAACCCGGTCCCGCACCCGCCTGGTCCCCCGGCAGCCCCCGCCCCGCTCCCGGTGCCAGGGTCCCAGGGGTCCCGGTGTCCACGCCGTCCCGCCCGCAGGGCTTTCCCCAGGACCCCCTGATCCCCAGGGCCCCGACTCCGCTCCGGTCGAAGCGGCTCGCTGGAGCTTGCGGTGAACAGCCGGGAGAGCCGGGCAGCGGGCTCCATCCCGGGGATGCTGCGGGCCCCGGCAGCGTTGCTCCGGGGGGGATTGGCACCCACCGGGGTCCGGAAAGGCCCCAAGGGAACGTTCAGCCAAACCTCATCCCCAAGACACGATTTTCCCCGGTGTCGCTCGTCCCCAACTCATCCGAGAGCGAGGAGACGAGGACGGGACATCCAGAGCATCGTCCCCAGCGAGGGGAAACTGAGGCACGGGCTGGGCCGGGATCACGGCGGGCAGAACTCGGCTGCGTTCCCGGTGTGTGATTTGGGAGCCATCCCGCAGCGGGTTTCCACCGGATCACAAAGCTGTCGGTGGACGCGGGGGAGCTCTCCCAGGGCCGGCAGCGTGCCGGAGGCGGCAGCGTGCCGGGCTCTTCCCAGAGCATCGCCCTGTTGTGTCTTTCCTGCATCCTGTGAGAAAACAAACAAATCCCTGGCAGGGATGGCCCCAGCAGGGGCCCGGCTGCGGTTTCGCCTATCACCCAGCGGAAATCCAGTTTTCCCATTTTTTGGCAAGTGATTTTTTTTTTTTGGCAGGGGGAGGGTGTCCCGTGGCCAGGGCCAAGTCCCCAGCCCCACCATGGCTCTGCCTTCGCCATTCCCGGCCCCTTGGTAGCATCTTGGGAGCCAAATCGCCGGGCGCGCGTGTGGATCTTCGCTTATCTCTGGCATGCCTGCCCGGCATGCGCCGGCCACGCTCGGGATGCTTTTACCAAGGGTTTCCTTTCCTGGGATGGTTTTTTCCCGGGATGGGTCCCCCCAGTTCCTCCACATCCAGCGGTGTGGGGTTGGAGCCGGGGGGGGGGGTCCATCCCAGACCCCCAGCTCGGGCGCACGTGCCAGGCTGTTTGGCGAGAGCGGGTTTTCCATGCAGATCCCGTTGGCTCCGACCTTCCTTGCTGGAAACTCCCCTGAATGCTGTGGGTTTCTCTCCCCCCGGCACAGCAGCCCCGGGCTCCCCCCGTGCCGTTACCCCCATGCAGCCTCCCCCCCGCGCCGCCCCCAGCCCCGCAGGGCCCGATCCTTCCCGGCTCTGCCGGAATGGGGGCTGCTGCCCAGCCGAGGGGGGGAAAATTGGGGATCTCGCCCAGTCCCGCATCCCTGCTGGGGGTCGTTCACAGGATAAACCCCCCCAGTTTGGCCACCAGCCCTTCCCGCCGGCTGGGCAGGAGTGGGCTCTGTAGGGGGGGGGCTGCTGGCATCTTCTGCCTCCGCCCCCCCCCCCCCCCCTTTTTTTTTTTATCCCTGCAGGATTTTCCCCTGCCGCTGCTTTGTGCCGTCTCCCGGCGACAGCGAGGGCAGCCAAGGCAGGGCCGAAGCCGTGCCCGCCATCGCTTTTCTTTCTGGCTGTGCCAGGGTGATGCTTGGCAGGAGCAGCAGCTTTTTGGGGATGCGGGGGGGTGTGTGTGAATGACAGCCCCCCCACATCCCGCCAGCCCGTGCAGAGGGGCTGGGCGGTGCTTCCCCCTCTCCCTGCCCTTCCCTACACCCCAATCCTGCCCCGGCTCTGCCAGAAATCCTGGCCGGTCCCCGACACCGGGCACTTTCAACTCAAGTTTCCGGGATATTCCCTCATGCCCGGGCACAGTGAGCCCGGAAAAAAGCCCCTTTTGTGGCAGGCGCTGGCATCGCCCCGGGAAGGTCATCCTCAAGGTCAAGGCTGCAGCCGAGGGTTCCTGGGGGCTGCTCGGTGCTGTACAGCCCCACGGCGCAGGGAGAGGGGGGATTTCCTCCTTGCATCCTTTTGTAGTCCCCAAAATTGGGGTCCTCCTGTCCTGGGGGGATGGAGAGGAACTGGAGGTCTGTGCTGGGTGGCTGGGGGGGAAACTGAGGCAGCTCCATCCCTGGATCCTCCCCAGGGACTGTCCCCGGTGCGGGGGAGTGGCCAGAAAAGCCACAAAACCCAAAGATTTTTCAGAGGAGGAAAACACTGGAAGGTGCAGGTGCCCGTGGGGTGTCCGCGGGGCCGTGCCAAGTGGGGAAACTGAGGCAGGGAGCAGCCCAGCTGAGCCTCCGGTCTCTCCGCAGGGGACGGCTGCGGCCACACGCTGCTGACAGCCCACAGCGGCACCCTCAGCTCCAAGAACTACCCCGGTACCTACCCCAACCACACCGCCTGCCGCTGGCGGCTGCGCGCCCCGCCGGGCACCTCCCTGCTCCTGGCTTTCGGGGACGTGGACCTGGAGCCCTCGGAGCGCTGCGCCAGCAGCTCCCTGCTGCTCGCCGATCCCCAGGCCGGCACCGCCTACGGTAAGGGGGGGATCCCGGGGGAAACTGAGGCAGCGCCCGCCAAGGGGCTGCGGGTGGGGTGGGGTGGGGTGGTGATATCACATTATGGAGAGTCCTGGGTAAGGAGAATTGCAGGAAAATCTGGCTTTTTAGCTGATTTCATCATGGGGAGGGGGGTACCCGAGGAGCAGGGTACCCGAGGAGCGGGGTACCCAAGGAGGGGAGTACCTGAGGATGGGGGCACCCGAGGAGGGGGGTACCTGAGGAGGGGGATATCTAAGGAAGGGGGTACCCGAGGATGGGGGTACCTGAGGAAGGGGATACCTGAGGAGGGAGATACCTGAGGAGGGGGATATCCAAGGAGGGGGGTACCTGAGGATGGGGGTATTTGAGGAGGGGGATGCAGGGGCACCCAAGAGGGGTATCCCAGGACAGGGATACCTGAGGACGGGTGTATCCAAGGATGGGGGTGCCCAAGGAAGAGGGTACCAGAGGAGGGGGATATCTGAGGAGGGGGATATCTGAAGAGGGGGATAGTCGAGGATGGGGGTACCCGAGGAAGAGGGTACTTGAGGAGGGGGGCACCTGAGGAGGGGAATATCCGAGGAGGGGGATATCCAAGGAGGGGGGTACCTGAGGATGGGGGTATTTGAGGGAGGGGATACCCAAGGATGGGGGCAACCGAAGAGAGGGATATCCCAGGACAGGGATACCCGAGGATGGGGGTACCCGAGGAGGGGGATACCTGAGGAGGGGGGTACCCGAGGATGGGGGTATTTGAGGAGGGGGATGCAGGGGCACCCAAGAGAGGGATATCCCAGGACAGGGATACCTGAGGATGGGGGTACCTGAGGAGGGGGATACCTGAGGAGGGGGATACCTGAGGAGGGGGGTACCTGAGGATGGGGGTACCCGAGGATGGGGGTACCCGAGCATGGGGGTACCCAAGGAGGGGGTTATCTGAGGAGAGGGATATTTGAAGGAGGGGGGCAGCCGAGGAGAGGGATGTCCAAGAGGGATATTTGAGGAGGGGGATTTCATCATGGGGAGGGGGGTATCTGAGGACGGGGGCAGCCGAGGAGGGGGCTGTTGCCAAGCTGGGGGAGGGGGCACCCAGTTGGGACCAGATGCGGCCACCGATTAATTCATTCGGTCCGCCCAGCCGCTGCCCAAATGCTTCCAGGATTTTCCCAGAGAGATTTAACGGTCTTGGAGGGATTTGACAGCACCGGGTGTTGGGGGAGATGCCTTGGGGGGGGAGGAAGCGTCCCCGCGGGGGTGTCGATGGGGTGGGAAGGAGGAGCAGCCCCGAGGCCTGGTGAGGGGCAGGGGCCGGGCAGGGGATGCTCTGGGAAACGCGAGACCGCCTGGCCCAGGCTGAGGGGTCCTGGAGCAAGGCCGGAAAGCGGGGGACCCCCAGACGATGCTCCCGGGGGCTGGGGGAGGCGGCCGGGCACCCACAGCCTCTTTGGGTGCCTTCGCCGGGGCCCTGCGTGCCGGCAGGCGGGGGGTGACGTGGGGCTGGGCTGGGGTCCCGCTCCCTCGCCCGCGGCTGACGCCGGCCCTTGAGAAGTCCCAGATGTTTTTCGGGAAGCGGCCGGAGGCTGTGGGCTCCCTCCGGCTGACTCAGAGCCGGCGTCTGGCGCTGGGCCTGATCCTGCCCGGGGACGTGCCGGGGTCCCCGCGGGGGTGGCAGCCTCCAGCCTGCGGCTCGGCCGAGGGGTCCCCAGCACCCAGGGGGTCTCCAGAGCCGCCGGCCGGGTGGGCACCGTACCAGACACGGCAGCTCCGCAGCAGCGCTGGCAGCGGGTGGGAAATCTGTGCATGCGTGTCATCTGCATCTCATATGCATTCCATTTGCATATGATGCAGAGCCCCCATTCCATCGCGTCTGCGACCCTGCGGCATCCCTGCACACGCGTGTGTCCCGTGTCCCCTGGGCTCGACCGAGGGTTAAACAGGACCCAGGCAGGGCGAGGGTGCGGGTCAAGGTGGGGAAACTGAGGCACGGCACGACCCCACGGCGGGGGTTTCACGGGGACACAGCTCCCTGTCCCCAGGGCAACGATGGCATTTGCTCAGAGCATCTCTGGGCGCCCTGAGGCCCCGGTGATGGCCATGACCAGAGCAGAGAGTTGGGGGGGGTAATGGCAGTCTGGGGATTGGGGCCACGTCTTGTCCCCAGCTGGGACTGGAGATGTCCCTAAGGAACCCGCCTGCCTGCTAAGCTGAAGTTTTAATCAGGGAGATGGAGACTGCAAATTAATTTGGATTAAACGGGGGGGATTTAGGAGGCAGCTTCAGCGGCACCTGTGAAAGGGGAGATGGGGAGGGGACGGGGACACAGCCCCCGTTTCGGGGTCCCGCGCTGTGCGTGCTGGCCCGGGGGACGCGGTGGCAGGCGCCCGATAAGGGCTGGTGGCCGCTCGCGCCGTCCCAGCTGTGCTGGGATGAAGAGGTGCTGGGGGGAAGCGTTTCTGGGAAGCAGCGGGGGGTCCCTGCCTGGCCGGGAGCCCGTCTGTCCCCACTCGGGGAGGTGGGGACATCTTGGGGTGCCCCCCTGGGAGCCTGGTCCAGTTCTGACCCCCGTGCCTGGGGGCTGCGTCCCCCCGGTGCTGCTGGTGGCTGGGGGGGGGACAGGAGCTGGGGGTGGTGGGGACAGGGTGAGCTGCGGGTGGCTGTGCCCCGCCTGCCCCCCATAGCACGGATGTAACCGCCCTAGGGCTGGGCCACCCTGTATGGGACCACCCTGGCGTGGGACCACCTTGCATGGGGCCACCCCAGGGTTGGGACCACCCTGCATTGGGCCACCCTGGGGCTGGGGCCACCCTGCATGGGGCTACCCTGCATGGGACCACTCTGGTGTGGGACCACCCTGCATGGGGCCACCCTGGCATGGGACCACCTTGCATGGGGCCACCCCAGGGTTGGGACCACTCTGGGGCTGGGGCCACCCTGCATGGGGCTACCCTGCATGGGACCACTCTGGTGTGGGACCACCCTGTGTGGGACCACCCTGGGGTTGGGGCCACCCTGGTGTGGGACCACCTTGCATGGGGCCACTCCAGGGTTGGGACCACCCTGCATGGGGCCACCCTAGGGCTGGGGCCACCCTGCACAGGGCCACCCTGGTATGGGACCACCCTGCGTGGGACCACCCTGGGGTTGGGGCCACTCTGGTGTGGGACCACCCTGGGGTTGGGACCACTCTATATGGGACCACCCTGGCGTGGGACCACCCTGTATGGGGCCACCCTGGAGCTGGGACCACCCTGGGGCTGGGGCCACCCTACGTTGGGGCCACCCTACATTGGGGCCACCCTACGTTGGGGCCACCCTACGTTGGGGCCAACCTAAGCACAGCCCAAATGCCTGAGCCCCCCTGGCCCTGGCTGAGGCAGGGAAGGTGAAGCCCCGGGCTCCGGGTGCCCCAATCCTCCCCACGGCCCCGTCCCCGCCGGCAGGGCCCTACTGCAGGAACGCCGGCCCCGCCGCCCCGCTCCTGGTGACAAACTCCAGCACGGTGACCGTCCTCTTCAACAGCACCAGCCACCGCTCGGGACGAGGCCTGCTCCTCTCCTACGCCACCTCGCAGCACCCAGGTAGGGGGGATCCTCCCCCGGGGGTGCAGAGACCCCCTGGGCTGTTTCCTGGGACGGGGGGCATGGCCGGGGGCGGGGGGAGCTCCTTGCCCACCCCAGGGTGGGCTCCCATCACCCTGAGCTCCCTGAAGACCCACGGCTGGGGGTGTAACGCGGGAGACCCGCAGGCCACCCAGCCGGCTGGGACTCCCCACAGCACCTTAGGCCCCCAGGTCAGCTGGGACCCCCCCCCCCAGCACCCTGGGCCCCCAGGTCGGCTGGGACCCCCCCCCCAGCACCCTGGGCCCCCAGGTCGGCTGGGACCCCCCCCCCCAGCACCTTGGGCCCCCAGGTTGGCTGAGACCCCCCCCCCCACAGCACCTTAGGCCCCCAGGTCAGCTGGGACCCCCCCCCCCAGCACCCTGGGCCCCCAGGTCGGCTGGGACCCCCCCCCCAGCACCCTGGGCCCCCAGGTCGGCTGGGACCCCCCCCCAGCACCTTGGGCCCCCAGGTTGGCTGAGACCCCCCCCCCCACAGCACCTTAGGCCCCCAGGTCGGCTGGGACCCCCCCCCAGCACCCTGGACCCCCAGGTTGGCTGGGACCCCCCCCCAGCACCTTGGGCCCCCAGGTTGGCTGAGACCCCCCCCCCCACAGCACCTTAGGCCCCCAGGTCGGCTGGGACCCCCCCCCCAGCACCCTGGGCCCCCAGGTCGGCTGGGACCCCCCCCCCAGCACCCTGGGCCCCCAGGTTGGCTGGGACCCCCCCCAGCACCTTGGGCCCCCAGGTTGGCTGAGACCCCCCCCCCCACCGCACCTTAGGCCCCCAGGTCGGCTGGGACCCCCCCCCCAGCACCCTGGGCCCCCAGGTTGGCTGGGACCCCCCCCCAGCACCTTGGGCCCCCAGGTTGGCTGAGACCCCCCCCCCCACAGCACCTTGGGCCCCCAGGTGGGCTGGGACCCCCTCCACAGCACCTTGGGCCCCCAGGTTGGCTGGGACCCTCCCCCAGCACCTTGGGCCCCCAGGTTGGCTGAGACCCCCCTCCACAGCACCTTGGGCCCCCAGGTCGGCTGAGACCCCCCTCCACAGCACCTTGGGCCCCCAGGTTGGCTGAGACCCCCCCCCCCCCCACAGCACCTTGGGACCCCAGGTCGGCTGGGACCCCCTCCACAGCACCTTGGGCCCCCAGGTCGGCTGGGACCCTCCCCACAGCACCCTGGGCCCCCAGGTCGGCTGGGACCCCCCCCCCAGCACCTTGGGCCCCCAGGTTGGCTGAGACCCCCCTCCACAGCACCTTGGGCCCCCAGGTCGGCTGAGACCCCCCTCCACAGCACCTTGGGCCCCCAGGTTGGCTGAGACCCCCCCCCCCACAGCACCTTGGGACCCCAGGTCGGCTGGGACCCCCCTCCACAGCACCTTGGGCCCCCAGGTCGGCTGGGACCCCCCCCCCCAGCACCCTGGACCCCCAGGTTGGCTGGGACCCCCCCTCCACAGTACCCTGGGCCCCCAGGTCGGCTGGGACACCCCCCCCCCCAGCACCCTGGACCCCCAGGTTGGCTGGGACCCCAATATGAGGCAGAGCCGCAGGCGTGGGGCCGATGGCTGCAGGGGCCGAGGGGCTATCCCTCCCTGCCCCGCTGGGACGGGGTGCCCCGGGGCAGAGGCGGGTGCTGTGGGGCGGGCGGGGGTCCCTCACCGGGGGTGTCCCTGCCTTGCAGACCTGGTCTCCTGCCTGGTTCGAGGCACCCACTACGCCCAGGAGCACGTCAGGTGAGCGGCCAGGGGGTGCGAGCGGTCCCCGCTTTGGCGTCCCCCTCCCCGGCATCGCTGCCGGTCCCCATCAGCCCCCGGCTTCGTCCCCGTCCCTCGCCCCGGGGCTCTTGGGGTGCGACCGCGGCGGGATGGGGAGCAAAGCGGGCGCACAGAGGGGGTTCGGACGGGAGCGAGCCCTGACCCGCGCCCTCGCCGTGTGTTTCAGCGTGTACTGCCCCGCGGGCTGCAAGGACATCGATGGGGACATCTGGGGCAACCCGAGCCAGGGCTACCGCGACGTAAGTGCAGAGCCCGGCTCGCCCCACGGGGCACCCTGCCACGTGGGTCGGCACCCACGGGTGCACCCACCGGGGACGGTCCTCGGCATGCGTGGCTATTGCTTGTCACCCCCCAGCAGACCGCGGGGGACAGGTTTGGCCATGGGGTGCCCCCCCCCAGGGGGGGGCTGCTGTCACCCCTCCCCTGCTCCCTGCAGACCTCGGTGCTGTGCAAGGCGGCCGTGCACGCTGGGGTGATCGCGGATGAGCTGGGCGGGCAGGTCACCCTGTCCCGGGAGAAGGGGATCACACTCTACGAGTCGGCTTTCGCCAACGGGCTCCACTCCAAAAGGTGGGCAAAGGGCGGGGGGAGGGTGCTGGGGACCCGGCTGCACCCCGCACCCGGCCGTGGCACCCATCTGCGCTGACACCGGCGACCTGCCACCCCTCGATTTCGGAGACCCCCAAGGTTCGCTCACCTGCCTGATGCTCCCCCCCGCTTTCCACCCCACAGGGGATCCCTCTCCGAGAAGCGGCTCATATTCCACAAAGGTATTTTTTTTTTTCCCCATTTTCCCTGAAATTAAGCCACAATTTTGGTTGCCAAACCCGGTGCCACCCCCCAACCCGTGCCCAGCCGGGGGGGTCCCGGGCTCCCAGCCTGCCATCTCCCGTTGCCAGCCTGCGGTGACGCGCTGAACGTGGCCACCTACAATGCCTCGTCGTGGTGGCACGAGGTGGACGCGGTGGGGCAGAACCGAGCCTGGGTGCCCGAACGGGCAGCGCTCGGCACCGCCAGCCACTCCTGGGCGGCCGAAACGGGCTCCGAGGCCGCTTGGCTGGAGCTGGACCTGGGAACCCGCAGGAACGTCACCGGTGAGTGCCAGCCAGCGGACCCCCATCCCCAGGCCACCCTGACCGCTGTCCTCCCCATGGTGATGTGGGCGCCAGCCTCACTGACCCCCCAAAAACTGCCCAGAGCAATTGCAAACCCCCCCATAACACCCAGGAGGGATTAGAGCTCCTTGTGCCATGGTTATACTGGTGCAAACTGGGATGCAGACAGCACCAACCCCCCGGCTGTCCCCCGTCCCCATTTTGTCCCTGCTGTCCCTGCCCCCCCCCGCCACCCACAGCCGTTTCTGGGACGAACAAGTTAATATTATGCTCTTGCATCTGGTGCCAGCGAGCGCCTTTTGTTCGGCCGGAGCCTGCCGAAAGCGGGGGCTTTGTGCGGTGGCGGCTGGCGACCGCGGGGAGGAAAATGGGAATATTGTCCAGCCGGAGGCTGGAGGAGGGAGGAATGCGGGGCTGGCAGTCGGGGCCGGAGGTTATCGGCTCCTGGGGGCAGAGCGGGGGGTCTGGCACTCAAATTGCCACCCAAACCCCCTCCCAGGGCCAGAGGGAACCCCATGTCCTGGTCCCCTCCCAGCAGGGACACCAGTATCCCAGAGATGGGGGTTATTCCAGCTGGGAAAACTCCGCTCCATGCAATGGGGTGCATCCCGGCATGGACAGGCTGCGGGGCGGGGCGGCCCCCCCGAGCCCTTCGCCGGTCCCACAGCCCCCCGCTGACAGCAGGGCCCGCCCGGGCTTGCTCCTGCCCCAACAGGCATCACCACGAAGGGCTCCTCCGAGCAGCACGGCTACTACGTGACGTCCTACCGGGTCTCCTCCAGCCGCGACGGGAAGAACTGGAGACCCTACAGAGGCAGCGGTGGCCAGGAGGACAAGGTGGGCGTAGAATCATCGAATCATGGAATCGTTTAGGTTGGAAAGGACCCTTAAGATCATCCAGTCCAACCATTAACCCAACACTACCAAGTCCACCACTAAACCAATTCAGGGGAGAGTAGCAATTTCATGCTTCCTGGCTTGCTGGCTGTATTATTTTTTAATGAAAGTAAACCCAGGAATCACTAAGGTTGGAAAGGCTCTCTAAGATCATCACTCCAACCATCAACCCAACACCCCCATGCCCACTAAACCATGTCCCAAAGTGCCATGTCTGCCCGTTTTTTGAACCCCTCCAGGGCTGGGGACTCCCCCACCTCTCTGGGCAGCCTGTTCCAATGCTTGGCCACTCTTTCCGTGAAGAAATTTTTCCTCATATGCAATTGGGGGGACACAACAGGGGGGGTGCAGACCCCCTGCCTGCGGCCATTCGGCCGTTGGCACCCTCTTCACCCTCTCCGGCAGGTTTTTGAAGGAAACACCGACAGCCACAGCGAGGTCTCCAACGCCTTCATCCCCCCCATCGTCGCCCGCTACGTCCGCATCACCCCCAAGAGCTGGCACCAGCGTGTGGCCTTGAAGGTGGCCCTGGCCGGCTGCCAGCTGGCGCGGGTCCGCGCGCCCCGGCCCTACGGTGAGCCCCCCCTCCCTCCCAAACGTCCGCTGGGGACCTCTGAGGCAGTGGTCCCACGCTCACGGTCCCCGCTCTGCCCCGCAGTGCCCAGCGTCCCCACGGAGGTCGCCATCCCCACCAGCTGCACACCCATCCCCGGCGTCGCCCTGGACCCGGAGAAGGCAGGTGGGTGCCATGGGGGGCTGTCCCTGCGGCACAGCATCGTCCCGCGGGTGCTCCAAGCACCGACGGACCCGCTCGGGCTTTCAGATCCCTCTGTGACAACACATCGATTTGCCTTCTCCGGTGGCCCCGGGTGGGCTCCTGGCACCCATGGGTGTGGAGGGGCGGGACGGGGCACCCGGGGGCTGACGCTGCCCTCCCTCCCCAGGCTCCACGCTGCTGGTGATGCTGCTCATTGGCGGCTTCTTGCTCCTCTGCTCCAGCCTCCTGCTGCTGGCTTTCCTCTGCCGCAGGAAGAGGTGGGTCCCATCCCGCGCCCCGCTTCGCCCCAGCGTCACCCCTGCATTGCTCCGGGCGGCTCCGTTTGGCTGCTGGCCGGGTACCGAGGGGCGCAGCGGGTGTGAGGGGGTGGGGGGCACGGGGTGGCCGGGACCCCTCGCCCCCATCTCGCTCTCTCCCTTTGGCAGGAAGCTGGCAGCGGAGCTGAACTGCGGGATCGTGAAAGGTAAAGGACCCCCAACCCCTCCCTGGGGGTCCTGCCGCGCCTGGGGGCCAAATTTAGGAGGGATTTGCAGCAGCTGCTTTAACCGGTGCTGCTGCCCAGCCCTGAGCTGTCCCAGCCCTGGGGGCAGGGGTCTGCCCGCTGGCATGGCGCTGCCTGTCCCCAAGGGACGGCATGTGACAACCGGGGGCTGAAAGCCGGGGTTTTCTGCTCTCTGCTCAGGGTACCCCAAACTGGAGCCGAGCCAGGTGTGCTCCCTGCAGAGCCTGCCGCCCCCCGGCCCCGCGCTGGCCTCCTTCCCCACGGCGGCTGTGCCGGGGGACCTCAGCCGGACCCATTCGCCAGGTAACGGGGGACAGCGGGGCGCGAAGGGGTCCCTCAGCCCAGAGCCGGTAGCCGTGTCTCCCCCGCTGCACCCTGGGGTGCCCGTTTGCCCCCCGGCACCACCGTGGTCTGACCCCTGTCCTGGAGCATGGTCCTGTGCAACAAGGAGAGTGTGGCAGGGCTTTTTATTCATCATCATCGTTATTATTAGTAGTATTGCACCTCAGACGCAGATGTGGGCATTGGAAGGCAGCCGGAGGGCAGCAGGAGCCCCGCTCGGTGCTGGGGCAGAGGGCCGTGCCTGTCCCGGTGGGGTGGGTGCCCTGCCCCGGCTGGGTTTTGGCACACATCTGCCCGGCTCTTCCCAAGCCTTGGGGGTCCAGATGTGCCTGGTTTTTCCACCCCCTCTCCCCACACACATCTGGGACAGCCGTGGGTGGGCACCGTGACCCCTGCACCGCTGCGGGGACAGTCCCCTGCTGTCCCCAGCTCAGAGCCCGGCGTCCCCGCTGCAGAGTACGCCGAGCCGGACCTGCTGCAGCTGAGCCCCGGCGGCCCCGCGGGCCCCTCCACCTTCAAGCCGCTCCCGGACGAGGGCTACACGCTGCCGCTGGTCGTGAGCCACTACGACGTACCGGGAAAATGCCACGAGTACGCGGAGCCGCTGCCGCCCGAGCCCGAGTACGCCACGCCGTTCAGCGAGCCCGAGCCCGCCGGTCCCCGCCGGAGCCCCGGCGGCATCGCGGGGCTCCCAGCCACCCCCTGCTCGCCCCCGGCGCGCTACGACGCTCCCGCCCCGCGGCCCGGGGAGCTGCCGGCCGCGGAACCCCCTCCCCGGGGGCCGGGCGGGGCGGGCCCGCGGGCGGAGCGGACTGGCAGCCCCGGGGGGGACGGGCCCTGCCCGGACGGGCCGCGCTCGCCGCCGGGGGACCGCGGCCTCCCGCACGTCTACCACGAGGCCTTGTGAGCAGCGGGAGCCCCGCGGCGCGGGCCCGGGGGACGCCGCGCTCCGGGCGGGCAGCGCCGCCGGGACCCCGGGGGGAATCTTTTAAGCACAACCTTATTTAAATACACATCCGCCTGTGCGTACCGGCCGTGTTCCGCTCCGCCGCCCGGCCCCGCGTCGGCCGCGGCTTCCGCTCTGCCCTTAACTCTCCTCGGGGCGCCGGAACAAGCGGTTACCGGCGACCCCCGCCGCAAAAATTGTGCTTCCGAAATCTCTTGATGTCGATTCCGCGGGGGCGGCCGCGGGGCCCCCCCGTGCCACGCACGGCAGAAACCCTTTTTAAAGCTGCGCTCCCGCCACGCCGCCACCGGAAAGCGCCAGGGTACTACCTAGCTCACGGCGAGACGCGGGTGCGACGGGACGGACAGCGCCCGGATTCCTGTTCCTTCTCTCTTTCTCCCCATGCTCCATCGCGTTTTTCAGCCATTTATTCGTTTTTCCCCCTAAAACCTCGCCGTTTCCCTGCCTCACCGGCCCGTAGGATATGCAAATCGCGCGGGGCATGCCGGGGCACCTCTCCGCCGCGCCTTCACGGAGGAGGCGCAGGGGGCGCCTTTGGCGGGCACGGCGGTGCGCATGCACAGCCAGGCTCCCTCCCGATTGGCGGCGCTGGAAGTGCTTCCGGGTGGTGGCGGGCGGTGCCCCCGGAAGGGCTCGGGGTGCGCGGCGGAGGGAGCGCAGCCGGCGGCGGAGCCCGGGCCTGGCCGCGGGTCATGGGGAGGTACGGGGCGCCCGGGGGCCCTTCCCCCGCTGGCGGGAGGCCCTGGCTGTTCTACGCCGGCTTTTACAGCCTCAGATGCGGAGGGGCACGGGAGGGAGCCTGGGGGTGGGCGCGGCCGGCCGTGCCCCGCCGCTCCCCGGGCCGGGCCGCAGCAGGGCCGGGCCTGCAGCTGGTGCCCAAACCCTGCCCGTGTGGCGGTCGGCAGCCGGGGGGGGGCGTCCCGGGGCCTGAGGGGCGACTCCCGCAGCGCTGACAGGGGGGGCCGGCCCGGTGTGCGGCCGCGGTGACCTTGGCTCCTGCCGGCGCTTTTGGCCGCGGCTCCCCGGCAGCCGGCGGAAGCGTTTTGCGGGGTGGGGGGTGGGTATCGTTCGGTCCCGCAGTGGCGTTCCCCGTGGGCAGTCGTGGGGCTGGGGACCTCTTTAACCTGGTGGCTGGGAAGATGTTGGAGGAAAACCTCTGTGGGCGGTGTCCGTGGGGCCGTTACCCCCCTCGCTGCCAGGTGTTTCGGGGGTAACGCGCCGCGCCGGGGGCTGTGCGGCGAGGAGGAAGAGGTTTGAGTTACCCTTCAGCATCTGACAAACGCATCCAGCGGAGAAGACAAAAGAACTTTCTTCTTCATTCCCTTTTAGCTAGCACACCCGATGGAGAAGTGCTTGTAGCAGATGCGTCCTCTAGCAGCGTAAGGGAGGGCTTTGTCTCACATTTATAATAACTAAAGCAAACCCCAAGAAATTTCCCAGTTTTCTCTATTAACAATAAAGAGACACCCAGACCGGATGGTCCTTTGCAAAACTGTTTAAATATTTGGTGAAAATCATTATGTCTTAAGGGAAGTGGGGACCTCCCCCTGCCCCAAGCACTCCAGGGAATCCACTGAAGGCTTGTTTGGCTTTAACAGAGACTTTAATTACAGCTGTCACCCTGCACGGTCAATGCTAATGAGTCACGGTGGGTCGGTGGCGCTAATTGTGGCCGCCAGATTTATTCCTGCCACGGGGGGAAGCTGCTGTTGCAGAGGTCTGGGCTCACCTGCGTGTTGCTGCTGACGGCCGATACCAAGATAGGACAAGAGGAAATGGGCTCAAGCTGTGCCAGGGGAGGTTTAGATTGGATATGAGGAAAAATTTCTTCACGGAAAGGGTAGTCAAGCATTGGAACAGGCTGCCCAGAGAGGTGGGGGAGTCCCCAGCCCTGGAGGGGTTCGAAAAACGGGCAGACGTGGCACTTTGGGACATGGTTTAGTGGGCATGGGGGTGTTGGGTTGATGGTTGGACTGGTGATCTTAGAGATCCTTTCCAACCTTAATGATTCCTAGTTTTACTTCATTAAAAAATAATCCAGCCACCAAGCCAGGAAACATGAAATTAATTATTACTCTCCCCTGAATTGGTTTAGTGGTGGACTTGGTAGTGTTGGGTTAATGGTTGGACTGGATGATCTTAAGGGTCCTTTCCAACCTAAACGATTCTATGATTCTGTTCTAAGATACTCTGTCTTCTGACAGAAAAATGAAATTTGGCCCAATTTCTGCTCCCGCTTCAGGATCCTGGGAGATGCCTCGTCCTCTGCAGCAGCGTATGCTCATGTTCTGCTCCCAGTCGTGTAGTATCTTCCCATAGATAAACCCTCTTGCGGCGCAGGAAGGACGACGCGTGCTCTCTTGTGTGAAACTACGTCCTCGCACGATCTTACGATAGAATGGGTGACATGAAAAATATCTGGTGTTCCTGTAGGAAGGAGAGTTATATGGAAGAGAGGAGGAAGCGAGAGTAGGTTAACGCTGACTGCTGACGTACTGGGAAGGCTTTGGAAAATGGCCTCTCCGTTCGCTGGCCCCACAGCGGTTGCTGATGTAATTAAAGATCTAGACACTCAGATAGCTGTAAGTAAAGCGTCGGGCTGGCATGCGGGATTTGTCCTGGGAATCTGCGCATCCCATCAGTTTTGCCTTTGGTGATCTTAATGGCACGCAAAGGGTGCGATAAGATCTGCAAATAAATGAACAAAACGACGTTATGCTAATAAAGTGCATTCTGCCCGAGGATTTCAGAGCTTTCTCCCCTGCATGGTGGGTAAGAATTCCTGCTTTGTGGATTTGTAACTGGGGCGTGGGGGTGAGCAGCCTGAGATCAGCCTAAGCTAAAACCAAGGCTGGCACACTGAAGTCCCTCCTGATCTCGTGCTGAGCTCCTCGTCCAGAAATGCCATCTGAGGGGTTTTGGGGTGTGAATGTAATGGGTTTCCACCATTAATTAGTTAAAATCGAGGTAGGAATTTGCTGAGGGTGCTACAGAAATTGTGTCTTGGATAGAAATTCTCCTAAAAGGGCTCCGTGTCTGTAGGTGCGGCAGTGCATGAGCGTGCCTTGGAATGAAGCACTAAAGCTTCTAAATACTCCTGCGTGACTTCTGGTTTGTGTTTTGGTATGAATTAATCCAAACTAACCAAGCTTGCCCTGATGAGGGGAAAAAGTCGGTTTCTAGCTCAAGCAGCGGATGCTCCATTCATCACTTCGTATGCGAACGTGCTCTAAAGCTGTTTAAACAACTTCTCTTCTTCTCTCGTAAGGAAGCTCACCCTGAAATGCACGGGCTTTTCCGAAAAGGCGTCCGCTCTCAGCGGCTGCTTCTCACCCATCTCTGGGCCCAACAGCAGCTGCCGCAGCCGCTGTGCAAGGAGCTTTTATATCAACCTGCTCGTTAAATGCTCATTTCACGTGACAGACCTGTCACTGCTGCCCGCAGCGCTTGTGGGGGCGGAAGGCCCTGGGGTTTGGTCGAGTTTCCTTTCATGGAACGGTGAGGACAGAACAGAGCTGTGGATTTTAGAGCCTTCCAGCCATGAAATATAGTAGTTGCCAGTCAGTCTGCGTGATAGCTCAGCGGCCAATAACCTGAATAACTTCAGGCACTGAAGACTGAACCTGGAAGATCCGAGTAACCAGTTAAGCCGCCACAACCCACTTCTGGTTCAGCGTTAACAGCTCAGTAAATCTGACTTCGTTTACTGTGGCTGTCGGTTGCCCGGTGCGGGAAGAATAAATCGAAGGTGTGGGTGCACGCGTGTGTGTCTCTGTCGCGTTACCTCTGAGTACCCACACTTGTGCTCCCGGAACCAAAACCGAACCCTACGTTGTCAAGCCCGCACCGAGGGATCGCTGTGGGTCAGGCCTGAAGTGTGGTGTTGTCAAAGACGAGACCTCGACCCTGCGGCAGACACCCAAGGGAGCTTGAACCCTGTCTTCCTCTCAGGCCCACGGAGCGTGGAGATGAAGACTCAAACGCTGTGCCTGCCGTTCCCCTGCATTGCTGCTGCAGGAGCACACCGTGTCCTTTAGTTAAATCTTCTTTGCGTGGTCTCTTCCTCGAAGCTGTTTGTGGTCCAAGTGAAACGTGTTCAGAAAGGCCCTGACCGGAGGGCGAGGGGTGGACGCGTGCGGGGGCTTCAGCCCAAGGAAGGAGCAGGCGGGTCAGCGCACTCTTGGCAGTGCGCTGCGTGCAGCCGCTCTGCTTCTCGTGGCAATCTTCATATTCCATGTACCAGGGAATGTTTTCTCTTCTTCTAAACGTTGCTTCTTCCTTCTTGCTGCGTCCAGAGAGACTTGATCTTCTGTAAACCTCTGCGCCCCATCAGCACACTGCGGTTTACTCCAGACAGAGACGTGATCGCCCTGGTGAATTCCTTTTCTGTTTGCTAACTGTGGCTTTCGTTTCTTTTTCCAGTTGATTGGTTTGGGTCCCCACAACCCCAAGAAGCAGCAGGACCTAGATAAGCTTTATGATCTAAAAGCTAAAGCCCAACAGATTATGAACCAGTTTGGCCCTTCTACCTTGATCAACCTCTCCAACTTCTCCTCGATAAAGCCGGAACCAGCCAGCACCCCCCCGCAGAGCTCCATGGCCAACAGCACCACCGTGGCAAAGATGCCGGGGACGCCCAGCGGAGGAGGACGGCTCAGTCCTGAAAGCAACCAGGTAATTCCATCCCTGACTTTAGGACAGCGGGGGGAGATGCTCAGACCTGCCTGTGGCTTAATTCCTCTCCTTCCTTAAACTACCAGCAAAAACTTAACGTCTATTAAAGTATCAGTTACTGAGTGAGCAAACATCTTCATGTATTTCTGCCCTCCCAGGTACTTTCAGGCTGGATGGGGTATGGACGCTGTAGGCGTAGAGGTTTTTTCAGTCTCAGGAAAATCTGTATTTGGCCTGTGATTGGGAAATTCTTTTAAAATGTGGTTTAGAGGGGAGAAATAAAAGTGCAGGTTTGTGGCCTGTCTTACTGGGGTGTTGCGAGAGGCAGCATCACTGCTGGGAGCTGCTGACTTGCGTGTTTGCTTGTGCTGTGGAGTCTTTGACGTGCATAAAATACGCTGCTGCTCAGCGAGTGCTCCAGGAACGCGCCCTGATCTCTCTGCGGGCTTTGCTGGCGCCGTGACCTCTCTGGGAAGCGTACAAGTCCCCCGACACAAACACACGCACAGCAGTTCCACCGTTGGTGTAAGGGAAGGGCAGAAATTTCCCACGTGTGTCTGGTTCACCTGACCAGGCTGGCAGATCACTGGTGAGGGCTTTTATCCATATCCTGTAAGACTTAAGTGTCCTGCTGTTGTTCGGCAGCAGTAAAATTGCTGCTCCCTGCCATGTTTGGGCTGAAAGGGTGCTGCCTCCTGCCCTAGAATAACCCAGCACACTCATATCTCTCTGTTTTCCATTTGAGACACTAAAGCTGGTAAGTGCTAGAGCCATGGAAATACTTCCTTTGAGCCCTGAGCACAAATTTAGTCACTGATGCGTTGCTTGCACTTGCTGTCTGCCTCTTAAGACTTCTGGTTTTGCCTTTGTCCCCTCTTGCCAGCAGCCTTGCTTCAGCCAGTGGCATTTTAGTGCCAGTTTAGTGCAGGAGACTTATTTATCCTGGCCTGCTGCATTCCACTTTCTGTTCAGAACAACCACTGGTGCTTGAAAATGACTCCTTAACACCTGATATTTCTTATCTCTGCCATTCCTGAACTGATACGCTGCGTCAACATGTGTGACTCGGGTAGCGGGGGAGGAGGAGGAGGTCTTCCGCGGCTGTGCTGCGTGGGCAGCTGCTTTGCTAAAGCAGGGCAGTAAATCGTTCCTCTTCTCCCACACGCTCAGGTTTTAACCAAGAAGAAATTGCAGGACCTGGTGCGTGAGGTGGATCCCAACGAGCAGCTGGATGAGGATGTGGAGGAAGTAGGTACCGACCCATGGCAGGGGCTGCAGAAAGAGCTAATCTGGGATTTTTCACGGACCGGTGGCCCTTTGTCCAAGGCAGGGAGGGTTGGTTCATCTAACACTGCCGTATTCTCATGTTTGCTGCAGCCTTCAGCCATCCGTGTCTGTTTCTGTGTCCCAATGTCCAGAAGGGTTTTAAAACAGCAACTGTAGCAAACGCCTTTGAAATACTAGCTCCTGCGGGTTCATTTTCATACTTTCCGCGTAATTTCAGCTGCTCAGTACTGATAAGACTGGTTGTTGTCCTTGTTCTGCCACAGATGCTATTGCAGATCGCCGATGATTTCATAGAGAGCGTGGTGACGGCTGCCTGCCAGCTTGCACGGCATCGCAAGTCAAACACCCTGGAAGTGAAAGACGTCCAGTTGCATCTTGGTGAGTGATTTTTTGTTTTGGTTTGGTTTTTTTCTCCCCCCTCAGCTGAGAGCTGGGCACACACCCTGAAGTCAGGGCATGGCCACGGTGTTGGGGTGGAAACCTGTGAGTAGCTACGGAGTCGTTGCTACTTAATAACGCCTTAATAATCAGGGGATGAACGGGGTGTCTGCCCCTAACCATCCCCTCTCCAAATTTTGCAGTTGTGCAGTTTGTAGCTCTCCATCAGCCTGTGTTGGAAGGTCCCTAGCACAGGGACTGCATCTTTACCATTTTAATGCTGTGCAGCTCTCCACTACTCTGCTTTTGTGAAGCTTTTGTAGCTGGTGTGCGGATCACCAGCACGTCTCTAGCACCGGCTCCAGGCGGGCGTGCTGCCGGTATGTTTGTGATGACGAGGCCGCTCTTGCGGTGGGCGGGCGGGGTAGAGCGTGCTGACCTGCGCTCTCTCTTCCAGAGCGTCAGTGGAACATGTGGATCCCGGGCTTTGGTTCGGAAGAAATCAGGCCTTACAAAAAAGCCTGCACTACAGAAGCTCACAAACAGGTAAGGAGCCCTCGGTAACACTGAGAATCGCATGGTAGAAGCCTGATTCGGGGAGGGGGGTCTTGGACTCCTGGCACGACGTGAATTTGTAGCCTCTTCCGAGCCATTTGGACTTGAAATAACTTCCAGAGTCTCCTCGCCTGTTTGTGCAGCGAGGCTTGAGGCTGCTCTGGCTCCTCTGCGGTGGAGCAGTGCTGGCTGTGCCCTCCGAGAAGCAGCGGCGCTCGCTGTCTGAAGTGCAGCCCAGCTTGGAAGGGTTAAAAACCAGCCGAGAGCTGCAGACAGTAACTTGTGAGCTGCTCCCTTGCAGATCATGTGCTCCGTCTTTGCGCAGAAGGGACCGAAACCACGCTGCTAACTCCTCTGGTTCAGTAGAAAATCCATACCCAGGCATGGGGGGTTAAATGCTGGTGTAGCCCCTCGAACGGCTCCAGGAGCCTGGATGTTCCAGCTGAACCGCAGGGCTCCTGGGCTGTGGCTCGAGTTCCTGGGACCATTTTATGTCTGCTGCGCTCGGGTATTTTGGGAGCAGTGTACGGCACCTCCTGTGCCTGTGCGTAAGGGCTGGGACTCTGTGCCGCTCGCCACCGTAAGAATTTAAACTGGCTGCAGAAAGCCCAAAGGCCTGGGATGGTGTAGCAGAGAGCACACCCTTGTCCTGGGATTTCAGCTGTAGATTGGAGCTGAGCAGCTCTGGCGTTTCCTTCCCCCCTTAATTTGGCTTTAATTGAATTGGGCCGGCGCTTTTTTAAGTGTCCGGTCGGAGCCGGGGAAGGAGCTGCCCCGCGGGAGCCGCTGGAGTTCACGGATGATCATGTTGCATCTCCCCTCCCGAAGCTCCCGCAGCAGCCGCCGGGCAGAGGGAGTGGAGGCCTTGAAGTGGGATTTGGTCCCGTGCGCGGTTTCCTCCCATTGCCCCTCGCTGGCATGTCGGGGTTTTACTTGCCAGCCCCGCGTGTTGAGGAGAGGAGCACAGACGCTTTCTTTTCCTCTGGCTCCAGCTTGGGACTGCATTAAAATTCCAACGGACTTGAAAGACCTGCGTGGAAACAAGTCAGGCAGTGTCCTGAGAGAACCCGAGATACCTTGTTCCTGCACAGCTGCAGGTTGTTTTGCAGTAACCTTGTCTGCGACGCTCGGCTTCCCACGTTTTTCTCTTTCTTGTTGCAGAGAATGGCACTGATTCGCAAAACCACCAAGAAATAGCCCCTGGGAAGAGCCGGGAGAAGACGCCAGTGCATTTTGGGATATCTGCCTCTCCACTGAAGCCTCCACAATGCCATCCATGGAATATTTTTTTTAATGCTTTACAGAGAAGCATATATTTTTTATTAACTGTGCAGCAATATCTTGACTTTATGAGGAGATCTGCCAAAAACATTCTACGCCCCCTTCCTCATTCGCCCTAAGAGCTCAACGTATCTCAGAACAAAGACTTTTATTTGTGACTTGAAAGTGGTTTATCGTCTAAGTGATTATCCAAGGCACAGAGCATTTGATCTTGCTTGGGACAGTATTAGAAGCATCCGTAGAGGTTTTTGTTTCCTCCTTCCTGCCCCTACCTGCTCCAGTACTTTGTAATGTCAGTGTTTATATAAATACTTGCGTTGGTTTTACATGAATAAAGAAATTATTAATCTAAAACCGTGGCACGGCCTTGTGCTCTTCAGACGGCGCGCAGAGGGGTTGCAAGTGAGGTGGGCAGCCTCCGCCTTGCCCGGTTTCTGCATGCGCTGCTGTTCTGGCAGGAGATCTGCCCTGGGGTTTAAAGCGAGCGGAAGGATTTGGCCGGCCTCTGCCACGCTGACGGGGCTCGGCGGGCGGCCTCCCCTCTTTGCCTCTGGCCCGGGGTGAGCAGTTTGCCCATTGTTTGGCCATTTGGAGCATGAGGAGTGGGACGCGGTGGCTGAGGATGAGAAATCAGGGTGATCCTGGTTCTCTCCTTGCCCGGGACATAAACTGTTCCTGCCTGCTCTGCTCAGCCTCCATCAGAGGAGCCGCAGGTGCCGGGTGTCCCGGTGAAGAGGGAGCCGGCAGCTCTGCAAACTCCCCTGCGCAACGGGGAGGCTCCTGCGCACCTCCCAGGCTCCGGTACCTACAGGAGGTAGGTAGGAAATCCTTCCTGCTGAAGGAATTCAGAAACCAGGACGGGCTCTCTCCTCCTCTCAGCACCAGCGAGGGAGCCTGGGGAACGCGATAAATGCACGCAGCCTCGCAGGCGAGGCGGGTCCAACGGGCGCTCGGGGCAGAGGGAAGCTGCTCCTGCACCGCGGCCGTGCTTGGCTGCTGCCGGCGGGGACGCGGAGTTGTTGAGCGGCTGCTCCAGCTCGGGGTACCCGGGAGGAGCTGCTGTTCCAACCGGACCGCCTCGCCCGCCCGAGCGTGGAGGAGCGCAGCTCTGGGCGAGTAGAAGGGGTTTTGATCAGCACTGACCTGAGGTGGGACCTGGGGGGGGCCGGAGGAGCTGCGGTTCCTCTCTGGGGCACGGGGACGGCCGCGTAGGAGGGGGTTTGGAGGGAGAACGGAGGTGCCACCTGCCTCTCTCCTGCCTGGGGACTTCACCCTGCCCACCGGCAGCCTCGGCGCTGGCCGCTTCCCCTTCCCCAGGAAAACACGGGCAGGCGGAGAGGTGAACAGGGGGTGTTTAATGCGCCCTTGCAGTCGCTCGCTGCTCCTGCCTGCGCCCCGGCTGCTTGAGCTCTGCCTCACCTCCCCAGCATCGCGGCCGGCAGAGCCCAGCGTGTCCCAGCCCCGCCGGGGCATGCCGCCAGCGTCCCCAGCTCTAGCACGAGCATCTTTTCCGCTTCTCTTCCTTCTCCGGCACCTGAGCCTTGAGCGGTGCCGGCAGCGGGACGCTGCTCTTCACCCCGTCCCACGCCTCGGTGGGAGCCAGCCGCCCCGTTTGCAGCGCCTGGTAGATGGCCAGCGTCAGCATCTGGAAAGCCTGGACCACGTTGCTGGTGTCCTTGGCCGAGGTCTCGACGTACTGCACCCCCAGCGAGGCCGCCAGCTTCTCTGCCTCCTTCCTGCCCACCCGCCGCTGCCCTGCCAGGTCGCTCTTGTGCCCCACCAGCAAGAAGACGATGCGGAACGGCTGGACCGTGTCCATCACCTCCCGGTGCCACTGCCGGACGTTCTCGAAGGACGTGCGGTTGGTGAGGTCGAAGAGCAGCATCCCCCCGGCCGAGTTGCGGTAGTAGGAGCGAGTCACGGACCTGGGGCACCAAGAGCAACAGGGTGAGCGGCCCCCGGGGCTCCCCTGCGCCGCCTCGGGCAGCATCTCCCCTGCCTGCAGAGCGGCCCCAGCCACGTCCTGCCCCCTGCAACCGGCACGTTCCTCCCGAGGCGCTCCAAGGGCAAGGAGAATTGTCCCTTTTGCGAGCGCTCCAGGCAGCTCTGTCCCTGCATGGCCATCAGAGCTCATCCGCCCCTGCAGCCACAGTCCTGGAGCTCTCCCATCCCCTGCAGCCCAGCCAGTGGTGAGCAGCCTCAGCAGCACGGTGTGAAGGCTCCTGGCAGCTGAGCTGAGGAAGCTGCTTTGCCCGGCTGCCAACCTCTTCCCCCAGCCCTCGGCAGCTGGTGGGGCAGAGGGGTGCCTGGGGGGGTCCCGTACCCCCTCTGGAGCCAGACCCAGGGCTTACAAAGCAACCCCAAGGGCTCCTTTCTCTTGGCTTTGGCTTGTGGGCCCCTGCAGCCTGCAGCCCTCCCGGTGCTGGGTGCCCACAGCCCGGTGCTGGGGACCCATAGCCCACCTGGCGCTGGGCACCCATAGCCTGGCGCTGGGCACCCGCAGCCCACCCGGTGCTGGGCACCTGCAGCCCACCCAGTGCTGGGGACCCATAGCCTGGCGCTGGGCACCCATAGCCCGGCGCTGGACACCCGCAGCCCACCCGGTGCTGGGCACCCATAGCCCGGTGCTGGGCACCTGCAGCCCACCCGGCGCTGGGCACCCATAGCCCGGCCGGCACTGGGCACCCGCAGCCCACCCGGCGCTGGGCACCCATAGCCCGGCGCTGGGCACCCATAGCCCACCCGGCACTGGGCACCCATAGCCCGGCGCTGGGCACCCGCAGCCCACCCGGCGCTGGGCACCCATAGCCCGGCACTGGACACCCATAGCCTGGTGCTGGGCACCCATAGCCCGGTGCTGGGCACCCATAGCCCGCCCAGCACCGGGGACCGCGCTGCCTCATCCACAGGGGTCCCCCAGCCCGGGGACCGGGGGGGGGACAGAGCTGTATCGAGAACCTCCCCAGGGCTGGGATCACAGCATCCCACCAGCGCCCCAAATCCAGGGGAACGCCTCACTCCCAGGACCTCCCCAGCTCCATTGCCGCTTCCCGCCCCATGGCCGGAGCCGGACCCACCTGAACCGCTCCTGCCCGGCCGTGTCCCAGAACTGCAGCTTCACCCGCAGCCCCGGCTCCAGCTCCACGAACTGGACGTAGAAGTCCACCCCCACCGTCTGGTTGACGGCGTCCAGGAAGACGCCCTCGGTGTAGCGCCGCAGCAGCGAGGACTTGCCCACCGTCGAGTCCCCCAGCATGATCACCCGGAACTGGTACTGCCACCGCGGCTCCATCGGCACCTCCGTCGGCTGCTGCCACCCGCCGCCCCCGCGCCGGGCGCAGGTACAGGCAGGCAGCGCCGGGAGCCTCCGCTCCTCCACCCAGGAGGCGTTCCCGCCCCGCCATGGGTGCTGGGTGGCCCTTTGGGAGCCGCTTGGCTCCTTTTATCTTGGATCCATCCCGCTGGAAGCGCTCGGGGGGTGCCTGCTCCCATTTTCCTGGGGAGCGGCCCTGGGACATGAGGCCCATCAGTGACACGGGGCCCACCGAGTGACACAGCCATGGCGGGGGGTGTTACCCCTCCAGTGACCCCCCCCAAGCAGAACATCCCCCATGTCGTGGGTTGAGCATGGCAGCGAGTCCCTGCCCAGGGGTCCGGCGCTCGGCACAGCCTTTATTTTGCGCAGAAAAGCCTCAGATTTATTAATAATGCCCCTGAAGAGGAGTATTATTTTTTTTTTCAGAGCCGCCAAATTAAAGCTTGAAACAAACCCGAGCCGGGGCGGGGACCCGCGCATTGCCCAAGGGTGAGAGGAACACCCCGGCGGGCGGAGGGTCCCGCGCCCCCCGGTCCCGTCAGCACCGGCAGCGCTCCCGGGGCTCCCCCTGCGCCGGGGGCCGGCGGCGGCTCTGGCTGGGGATGAGCCTGACGCCGCCGCAGCCCCGGTGAGGGGCCAGGGCCCCGCGCCCCAGCGCCCGCTGGATGCCCCCCGCCAGCGTCTGGAAGGCCAGCTCCACGTTGAGGTTGCCGCGGGCCGAGGTCTCCACGAAGGCCATGCCCAGGGTAGCGGCCAGGCGCCCGGCCTCCTCCGCCGACACGGCTCGCTCGGCCGCCAGGTCACACTTGTGTCCCACCAGGACGAAGGCGGGGGGCCGGTCACCGGCGGCTTCGCGGTACCACTCGGGGACGTGCTCGAAGGATGCCCGGTTGGTGAGGTCGAACACCAGCAGCACCCCCGCCGCGCTCCGGTAGAAGGACCTGGTGATGGACCTGGGCACACCGGGGGGATTTTGGGGGGGGGGGGGGAGGGAGGGGCACCCCCCCAGCACCCGCCAGCCCCTGCACCCGCTTACCCCGAACAGTGCTCAGGGGATTTTTGGGTCCCAGCTGGGACCTCGGGAGCAGGAAGGGGAGACCTGCCTGGACCATCTGCACCCCAATTTTCTGTTCAGCATCCTCCCCCCCACCCAGACTGGGGGCTCCAGTGGGGTTTTGCAGGGGCTCAGGGGTCCCTCCAGCCCCCCCCCCCACCCGGGGTGTAGCGGGGATGGGGCAGCACCCACTGGCGGGTGCTGATGGGGCTGAGCACTGGGCACCCCCAGACCAGCCCTGGGGCCCCCAAAATGCTCCCAGGGCTGGGGGCGGCGCAGGACCCCTCGCTCCAGCCGCGGCACCCGGCTCTTCACCCCAGCACACCCCATTTGAGCCTCCTCCGCGCTCCCCGGAGCTCCCGGCTCCAGCCTGATGCAATCAGGAAGGAAATCACCCAGCCCACCGGCACCCGAGGAGCTGCACCCAGGGCCCAGCACCCTGCTCCCTTGGCTGCCCCCCAAAAGCAGCTCCGGCTTCGCTGCAAGCTCAGCACAAGGATGCAACGGCCCCCAAAGCGTCACCACCCCAGCAAGCCATCGCTGCCTGTCCCCGCACGCCCGGCCGGGGACTTTACACCCACCCCGGGCGGGGGGACACGAGTCAGCTGGGTGCTGGGGTCCCACATGGGTGCTGTGCCCCCGTGCCCACCTCACCTGAACCTCTCCTGGCCGGCCGTGTCCCAGAGCTGCAGCTTGGCCTTGCCGGCGGGCGGCAGCGGGACGGTGCGGCTGTAAAACTCCACGCCAACGGTGGGGCAGGGGGTGGCCGTGCCCCCGCCCGGACCCTCCGCGAAGCAGCGCAGCAGCGACGACTTCCCCACGGCCGCGTCCCCCAGCACGATGACGCGGAACTGGTAGTGTCCCCCGGGGTCGGGGTCCTGGGGGGGCCCCGTCACCGTCCCCATGCCGGCGGCTGTTCCCTGGCAAAGCCGCGGTCACCGGCCCCAGCGGGGCCGGATCCTGACCTGGGCTTTGCTGCGCTGGCAGGGCCGGGGCCAGGTCCCCACCCTTGTCCCCACCCCGCGGCGCCTTCCCCGGGGACAGGGACGGCTCTGGCCTCACGGTCACCTGGACGGACAAACAAACCCTCCCGGGGAGGAGGGAGAAGCCGCCGGCTCTGTCCTCGTCCTCCCATCCCCAGGACGCTGTGTTTGGCATTGTCGCACGCCAGCTCTGTCCCGCTGCCTGGTTTTGGCGACAAAATGGGGACAGCCAGGCTCTGGGTGTACAAACATGCTGCCGCAGAGGGGCTGGTGCCCCCAAGGACGCCGAAATCCTGGGAGAGCCGGGAGGGACGAGGTCTGCGGGCAAGGGGCTCTGGAGTCCCCACGGGGAGAAGGGAAGGGGTCAGGGGCACCAACCCCGTGTCCCCCGGACAAAGGTGCTGTGCAAACAGCCCAGGTCACCGCACGCCGCGGGGACTTTGCCAGGACCCAGCCCTCCCACTCCCAAGGGACGCACAGAGACCGGGAACAGCAGAGCCCCGGGACAGCTCTGGGGCTGTTTGCAACCCCGGTTTGTTCCCCATGGTGAAAACTGGCGCCCCGTGTCACCAGGGCTGTGGCACGGGGCGCCGGCTACGCTGCCTTTCCCAGGGCTTCCCCGCGCTCCCAGGGACCCACGGCCCCGCGCTGCCGAGGGGAAGCTCCCGCAGGAACCCAGCAGGAGCGGCGCCGCACAGCTCCCGTGGCTGGAGGGAGGGAAAGCGAAAAGTCCGGCTCCTGACCAGCACCACTCTGGCGTGCAAAGGGCTTCTGCTGGAAGGACATTGGGGTGCTGGAGCGTGTCCAGGGAAGGGCAACGGAGCTGGGGAAGGGTCTGGAGCACAGGGCTGGTGGGGAGCGGCTGAGGGAGCTGGGGGTGTTCAGCCTGGAGAAGAGGAGGCTGAGGGGAGGCCTGATCGCTCTGCAGCTCCTGGCAGGAGGGGGCAGGGAGGGGGGTCGGGCTCTTCTCCCAAGGAACCAGCGATGGGATGAGAGGAAATGGGCTCAAGCTGCACCAGGGGAGGTTTAGATTGGGTATTAGGAAACATTTCTTTACTGAAAGAGTGGCCAAGCATTGGAACAGGCTGCCCAGAGAGGTGGGGGAGCCCCCATCCCTGGAGGGGTTCAAAAAGCAGGTAGATGTGGCACTGGGGGACACGGTTTAGTGTGCATGGGGGTGTTGGGTTGATGGTTGGAGTGATTATCTGAGAGATCCTTTCCAACCTTAGTGATTCCCAGTTTTTACTTTGATTAAAAAGTAATCCAGCCACCAAGCCAGGAAACATGAAATTGCTATTCTCCCCTTAATTGGTTTAGTGGTGGAGTTGGCAGCGTTGGGTTAATGGTTGGACTGGATGATCTTCGAGGTCTTTTCCAACCTAAACGATTCGATTCTTCTCTGATCAGCCCCCTCAGGCGGTAACTCAATGTTATGAGCACTAATTTGCACAGAAAAAGAAAAACCAGTCACGCTCACCGATTTCCAGGAGAAAAGTCCATCCAAGAGCACATGCCAGCCACGCAGCAGCTGCCCAGGGATGCAGCCCCCCGGTACAGCCATGGGAGGACAGAAACTCACCTCGAGGGATGGGTAACCTCAGGTGGGAGAAGCCGCTCGGATTTCGGGAGTTCAGTCTCCCCCACAGCACCCGGGCATGACCCCAGACCAACGCCCCACAAACACAAGCACAGGAGACACAGCCAGAGTTTCAAGTGATTTTGTTTATTCACCCTCAAAATATTTTATATCCAGACCCTTCCCCAAGCTCTTCTCCCAAGAAAACTCCACAGAAGGGACCACCCTTCCATGCCGAGTGTTTGAACGGGAGCTCGAGCAGCACCCGGAGCCAAACAAGCGGTGCCAGGAGCACCAGAGCGGCTGTTCCCACCTGGGGGAGCTCACAGCCCAGGAAGGAGCCGGGATCCGGTCATGCAGAGCTCTGGAGAGGGCTGGAAAAGTCTTACACCGCAGCACCAAAACCCTCAGGCACTGGCTCATCTCAGCTCTACTTAGACCTAAAGAGGGGATAAAAAAAAATAATCCAGCCTGAAGGAAAAGCAGTTTGACTCAGCATTGCTTCAGATTTCCGCATTAAGGCTTTCCCTGGTGTTCCCTCGCCCCGCGCTGTGATTTTGGCTGGTTCACGCCTGGCCTCAGCCCCATATCCGCAGGATTCATCCAACAGTCTCCAAAGAAAGGAGTCATCACGGACCAGGCTGCACTCAGAGGGCTGGTGCAGTGCACCTGATCTCACAGACGCTCGGCCCTACCCATTACAGCCCACCCAATTAAAAATCTCACTAACGAGGTCAATCGTTCCCACCCGCAATGCCCAGATTCACGACTGGCCACTGCCAGCACAGGCAGAGCACACCTCAACCATCCTTTGTCCTCTAGGACCGGCACAATCCCAGTCGTGAAACACCAAACAGGGAATCATCGAATTGTTTAGGTTGGAAAAGACCTTTAAGATCATCCAGTCCAACACTACCAAGTCCACCACTAAACCAAGTAAGGGTAGAGGAATAATTTCATGTTTCCTGGCTTGGTGGCTGGATTATTTTTTAATCAAAGTAAAAACTAGGACTCTGACAATTACCGACAAAGGACACTCACGTGCTCCATGTCACAGTTTCCCCATGATTTGGGCCCTGAGGAAATCAAATCCAATCCCTTCACCAGGGACAGGGGCTCAGAAGCTCTCAGCCTTCTCCGCTAACAAGTCATTCCTGAAGAGAGACAGAGCCACAGGTAAGCATCCGAAGTCACTGGGCCACTGTACACCAGGAATCAACGCATCGGATCCAGCGCAAGGGAACAGCAGCCTGCAAATCTTCACGGCACCTCTGCCCACCGTGCCCAACATTCACCCCTTCTCCCGCCCAGGGGGTTTCACTCCCGCCCAGCCTTCCCGAAGGAGCACGGCCAACACGAGGTGTCTTCAACCTGGCCCCTCTCAGAGCCGGACTGCACCAGCAAAGAGGCCGAGACCAGTTTGAATTTTACTTTTCCTCCTTTTTCGACCATGAGATCGGTATTTAGATCTGATGGGAAAGGGATCTGGAGGGACAGGTTGGAGAGCCCCGACACGGGCATGCGTCCTCACCTCGCGTCCACGCGGCAGGCTGGCCGTCGGCTGAGAGCATTCCAGAACATCAAGCAACCCTGGAACACATCGCAAACACCCCCAACGTCAGCAGCAGGCTGCAGACTCTTGAGTACGCGTCACTGACACACCCCACCCCAAAATCACCAGCGCCTTGCGTGAAGGAACACCCTAATTCCTAAAATTATATAGGAGGGGCGAGTGACAGCAACAGGCAAAGAGGAGGCCCAGCAGTCAAAGACCTTCCCGTTGCTCTTGCATGTTGTTGGAGACCTGCAGCTATTGCGTGCAGCCACAGCTCTTGGATAAACATGCGGTCACCGCTGACCTCGCCTGGCAACGCCCATTACAGCTTGAGCGGCAGACGGAAGAACAGCGGCGCGATCGACTGGCTCTGGACCAGATCCCATTCCCAGTTCTGCCACTAGCCAGTCCCGGTGATGCTGGAGCAAGAAAATCCCCTTATCCCACCCACACGTGATCTCGACAGAGCAAGGAATAAGGGGATTCTGCAGTTCTTAATGACTGGAGAGATACTTGCAATGGGCCCTGCCAGCGGGAAATCCTTGTCTGCCGGGCCCGTCCCCAAGCACGAGCCCTGCAGAGGATCGGCAGCGTCGGGGAACAAGGGCCACGCCGGCACTACGTGCTAGCAGGGCCAGGAAATACTGCTGCTCGCTGCTCCGGCCAAGGGAGGCCGTGAAGGCAACCAAATCCCCAGCACAAGGGCAGACTCCAGAGCCCAAATCGTACATCTCTCACCTGCCCAACGCTGCCGAGCCACGGCCATCAGCAGCCACACTGCGCACGGGGATCACCTTCCATGCCAGGATGCTGCTGGGGAAGAGTACAGCCTTGAGCTTCAGGTAGGCTCTTAAGACAGAAAAAATATCTTAAAACAAGAGAGAAGCCGCGATATCCACCAGCTCCCACCTCTCTGTGCACCGATCCGGACCCCAGCAGCACGTATCGGGGGTAGCTGCTTTCTTCTGCCGACAGCACCCACAGCACCCCACCCGCAGCCACGGCCCGGCTCCCACCAGCGATGCCCAGACCCTTGGCTCGGCAGCCCCCCGGGCCGTGTATTTTCCCGAAATGTTGCCGGACAGTTACGGAGGCTCAAACTGCGCGGCGACCGTCGAGGAAAAAACCTCGCTCTCGGCTCCTTTTTGACTGCATCTGCCACAGCACCGAGACAGATGCAGCTTCGATAGGGCCGGGCAGGCCTACAGGGCTCCTCCGCCCAGCAGCCGCCTTTCCCAGGGTGGTTTTTTAATTCAGGCCGCAGCGGAGGCGCGGCGGTCACTCACCCACGGCGGCCCCGGCATCTCCCCGGCACGCTGGGCCCGGTCGGGGAGGGAGAGAGGGAGCCAGGCCCTGCGGCGGCCGCGCCGCCCTTCACAGCCCATCGGAGCGGCGCAAGCGCCGCCGCCCGGGCGCGCAGCCCGCGGGGCGTCGATGCGGCGAGGCCGAGCGGCGGGAGAGCCGCGGGGGAGGGCGGATGGCGGCGGATTCTCCCCGCGCCGCCGCCCCCCAGCCCTTCGCAGCCGCCATCACAGAGAGAGGCGGAAGTCAGCCCGCGGCGGCCTTTTATAGTGCGGCAGCGCGGGCGCTGATTGGCTGTTGGGGCCGAGGCCTCCCGCAGAGCCTTCTGGGAGTTGTAGTTCCCGCCGCCCACTGCCCCCTCAGGCCGCCATGCCAGGCCACCCACGCCATGTTACCCCAGGCCACCCACGCCGTGTTACCCCAGGCCACCCCACGCCGTGTTACCCCAGGCCACGCCACCCCACCCCACTCCCCAAAGGATAAACGCGCCCCCTCCTCCAACAGCAGCAGGGGAGGCCGGGGAAATCCCACCTGCAAGCAGCACCACCAGGATTTGCAACACCCCCCCCACCACCAAAGCTTGCACTGGGGGCTGAGCTGCGCTCCCCCACCCCACCTAAACAAACCTCCAGTCTACGTGCACACAGACAATTTCTCTCTCCTCCTCCCCGCAAGGTGTGCGTCAGGGGTTGCTCTTCAAAAAGGTGAAGGCAGCAGCCATGTTTTTGCTACCCCTTCCTTTTGGAAGGTGTGGGGGGGGTGGGGAACACCCCACCCTCAGGGAATGGAAGGAAAGTTTATTGGGAACAAAAGCGTATCTGCCAAAACAATACCTCTGTCAGGTTCCTGGTTCATGATGCATGATCAGTGGAAGGGATTTAAAATGAGAGCACCTGCCAACTGGTTGGAAGGGACTGCTGAAATTTCTGCAGGTACCGATGCTGAAGCCACAGCCACCACCAGAAATCAGGCTGAAAAGCCCGAGACGGCTTCCTGCCCCTGAGCCCTGGAGAAAGTGCAAAAAGGATGAGGGAGAGCAACAGTTAGTTTTTAATTTGTACTGAGCAAAATTCACAGATGAAAAAGTTCACAGTGCTCAGGAATTGCCCTTTCAAGTCGGTAACCCCACCCAAACATGCCAGATTACCAACAAAATAAACCTGGCACCCATTTAAAGCAGAAGTCAGTCTGGAAATGAGCCCCAAACCTTGCGTGACCAAACTCTTCTAAAAACAGCCCTCGTCAAAGCTGGTGGGGACAGGTTACAAGGAGCCGGTCCCGTCCTCCACCTCTTCCATGCATCCTGAAGCAGCTCTGCCAAGTCACAAGGCATTCCCCAGGCAGCCCAGATTCTCCTTGGCACAGCGACTCGTGCAAAGCAAACCTAGAAATCTTCCTCTCAAATCCTAGGGCAGGGCAGAAACTTGCTCATTGTAGCAAAAACCACCCACCCCACCCCATTCAGACAGCCTTGGAAAACATCGAGCGTTTGGGAAAAGACTCTTCCAAATGCTAAACTGGGAGAATCCCCAAAGAGCAATACCAACACCCAACGGATGCTCAGTAGACCTCAGCCCATCATGAGAAGATGGATGGAGAGAAGATGGAGCAGACAAAATCCCGCTTGCATGTCTGCGCTGCTCGACCACAAGGTCAGCAAAGCCCTGGTGAAACCTCCCAGCACGGCTGGGAGCCTCACATCAGTCTCTTGCGTAGCGCAGGACGGGGAGCGAACGCTGGAAGAGGCTGCAATTCCCACCGCTGGACAGGTGGGAGCAGACAACCCGCAGGGAAGCACTATGGAAAAACAGCAGTAAGGAAAAGCAAGTACAAGCTAGGGATCCAGGCGGGCTGCTGCGCCTGCAGCTCCTCAGGGTTCCTGTGTGCTGAGGGCACAAGACAAACCCTCTCCACATATGCCTCATCTACATCGCCTTAACTGCGTTATCTACCATTGCTTTGACCCTGGAAATTTTGCAACAGAAGCAGTGTATCGTCTGAGAAAAACTGTACCAAGCAGTGCCCCCAAAACCCTTCTTACAAAACTGACGGCACTTGGTAAAACCATTTTGACTGGGAATAACTGCTAAGGAAGAAAAACGTAGCAACTTGAAAAGAAAAAAATGAGATATTTTCTCAAGAAATGCTCTAACCAGGCAAAAAGGTAAAGCAAGCTTTGTCAGAGTGACATTTTCTGAACTACCTCTATCAGTTTTGAAATGTAGCTATTGCATTTAAAATTCATACCCTATCCTGACACTGAATTAATTTCATGTCTAAGCAAATCCCAAGTTAAATCCAGAAACTGGTGTATCCAGTATGCTCTACAAGATACACCAGGAGATAGCAAGGCTGGAAGGTAAAAATTCCTCTCAGATCTTGTTTAGCAGAAGCTGGGGATTAGCAAGCCAGCAATGAGAAAGTGCGTACGCAAAGATCAGAGCCAAACATCGCTGTTCCTCAAAAGGGATTCAGAGAAATACCTAAGGGTGTTTGGTGGTACTTGGTGTGTGGGATATGAACCTGCCTCCTGAAAACGGTCCAAGTAACAGGAATTTTTCTCTAGTCAGACACACACGGAAAACATCACTGCCAGCCCCCTCAGACCCCTCAACCCGTACACGGGGCTGCGCACGTGCAGCCCCACATTTGCTAAAGAAATGGTTTCAGGCTCCTCATCCCATTGGAAGCCGGTCAGAATTTCTCACAGGCCAGCCCTGACGCTTACTGTGAAGCTTTTAATTAAACACATGTTAATGGCAAGAGGGCACCCCGCAGCCTCGCAGCTTATGCTTTAGAAATCACTACTTCATGCCCAACATGAGTAACGCCCACATCTTTCCAGCTCTGCAGTTGGCTGAACATTTTTCAGTCTGTGTAACTGAAATGGTAATCCGAGAGTCCCTGCAATTTAGAGTAATCTAAATTGGATCATCACATCTTCATCAAGTAACACAGTAAAAATCTTTTGAGTCGTTTTTGTAACTACTAGTAAACGTTGCATGCTGAAAGGCAGAATACTTCACAATCTCAATCGCAGATTTTTATGCAATTTTCAAGAATTACATAATCCTGGTGAGCTCTGATATCATCTGCCTGGGATTTCTTGCCTTTAGCACATAAAGATAAAAGCAGAATTTACCTTACTACACGGAGTCCTTGTCTTTCATCTTGCGTTACTCTAAATGGTAATTAATCAGGGCTTTTCCTGTAGCCATCCACGAGAAACAAAATCCCACACTCTGTTTAACTTGGATTCCAAAACACAAACCCTACAAAATCCAGGTGACCGGCTGTTTCGTAGCTCCACATAAAAGTCTCCTCTGTGCTTCAGATGCTGCAATAATGGCCGGAAGCTGAAAATGAACATTAAGATGAATAAGCAATAGACAGAAAAAAGTGCAGCGAGATTAACATTGGCTGAGATCCTCACAAACAACCCCAAAAGGCTGGCTCGCACATCAAGGGAACGTGGCCCAAAGCCTCACGTCAACCCCTCTCCTAAAAGGAAATGCATGAGCTATTTTAAGCTCCGCAACACCCGTAAACAGGCTTCAGAGGGTAATCTTTGCTGGCCTCCGTACTCCCAAATTGCTCTTTGCGTAAGGGCCCAAGGGTCTGTACATACATAGCTCTCCTAGAAGCTAGGGGATGCCACTTATGATGGCTCAGACTAATCATTACCGACGTTCTTTCCACCACAAAAACAAAAGCACAGAGCAAAAGGATTTTCCCACAGGGTTCCTGTCTGTGAGGGGTGCTGCTCTGCGATAATCTGTCCCACTGGCCTTTAGAGACAGAAGGATACGGCTTATCCACGCGTTAGGAAATATTACACAGGACAGCAATGCTGGCCAGCCTTAGAATAGCAGCATGAATTTCTACCGATAAAGTAAGCGTGGCTTCAGGTCACCTCCCGTAGCAAATTAGGAGGGCTGCATTATAAAAGCTAAAAATTGGGGGAATAGGGAAAGGCAGGTCCAAAAGAGAAGGGCATACAGGGCAGCACTGTTGCAGCACAGTAACAGAACGATCTAGAAAGCGTTTAACAGCAGAACATAAAGAAACCCCTTCTTTACATCACCTCTGAAGTGCCACTCTATTGAACAGGCACTTTTCAAGAAGAGGGGCATTGTCTGAGCATTCAGCACCGCTGACCAGCTCCATCAGAAGAAAAAAAGCACTCTGCTCTCTTCCACCTCTCCGCCGCCTCTGAAACACTACCAGCGCACGCAGGGAACATTCATTTCCTTAAATTCAGAGTAACTGAAGGTTAGGACACTTAACAGCCCGCAGCAGAGTCAGATGTGCAGCGGGAGGAAAAAAATATCACAGCAGATGAGAAGGCAGGGGTGCAGTAGTCCTCCAGTTCCACTTGTTCAGAAATACGCTAACTCCAGTACGTGTCACCATTCCCTTCATATTCGCAGTGCGTTTACCATTGCAGTTGATAAAAAGACCACAGACTGACAAATATATCGTAATTATGGACACAAACAAAGGTGTAGTAGAAGTAGGCTTTATGAAAGTATTTAAACTTTGTGGCAAATCTCTGCATCAACATGGGCAGGGAGGCAACTAAATGCTTTGCAGTAGCAATTTCAGTTACCAAACTATTTCTTGGATAGACATTTATTACAGGTAGTTTATCTGTTCCTGTTTTGCAAAGAGTTTAAGGCACAAAAGCCTGAAAAGGGCTTATAACATGTACATAAGTGCTATTCTTTTTGCTTTCACCTCTAATGCAACATAATATTAGCTTAAATATATTGCTTGTCCATCCAGCTTATACAACATCCAGTAGAAAACTGCTTTCCAGGTTAGCAACAATTTGTTGCACAATATATCGATTAGATTGCTCTGACCCGTTTTTGCTGCAAGATCTTCAATTTCATCATATTCACTCTGACAGGACAGTGGAAGACGCTATGAAATCGTAACATCTTAATGAGACCATCAAGGCGTGTCCACAATGAAAGAAGGCATGATAAGCAAAGTAACATTTAAACAAGGTTGCTGGTAAAAGTGTTTTAAACGGTTTGACTGATGGGGAATTATTTCCTCATGCACAGGTGGAGAGGCAAGCCAAACGTGCGAGAGACCACCAAGTAGAAGGCGTCGGTCTGTAGTAGTTTTGTAACACTCCCTTCTGTCTTTACTCTCCAAAATGCTCTTCAGGTAGATTGCTTAAGAACAGCGAGCTATAAAAATGCCAGCTCGAGATCACAGCTTAGGTTAAGCAGAACATAAGCTTTCATCTACATGGTTCTTTCCCGTCCTCAAGTTACAGCAACCTTACCCATTCACTAGACAGCTTTTGAGACATTTTAGTGGTATCCAACAATGATTTCTTTAAAAGAACACCTTAACGAGAGTTGGATCAAATGACTGAAGACAGTTAAATGGGCAGCAAAACAGAAAGATGGGCAGGAACCAAAATGCAAAGGGTGATTTTACTTAAAAGACCAACTTTTTTATTGTACGTTGGAGTAGAGTCTTTCCCCTGTGCCATCTCGTTGGAAGTTTATAAATTACAATTCCCAAGAAGTATTAAGAGTTCATTTCAAGACAAAAGGAATAAAACCGTTGCAGTTCTAACTTTCACCATGAATAAAAGTTACCATGATGCTCCTACGATACTCATTCTGTACAGGAAAGGCCACGGCCCTCCTGTACTTCGAGTAACAGACCTGGGTGGAGAAAGGGCCACCCCTCACTACTGCAGGATCCAGGTGCAGCGTAACAGTCCGGAGCGCTCTGGCGGGCTTGTCACACAGACACAGTGCCTCAGCAACGAGGCTATAACACGGCTGGAATCTCTGACGAGACAGTGTCCAAAGGCTGCCAATGACAGTCCATCAAGGCATCGTAGAGCTCTTCGCTCTGTTCCATAAACTGTTTATTTGCTTCATGGACGTCCAACTGAGGCGTCGGATCTAAAGGAGGAAAGACAGACGGACAAATAGGTCACACGCCAAATGTGTTAGGAAAAACCCGCACCCCGTAAACATGTTAGTTTTATTAAAACAAATCTGGGGGGAGTCACAAAACATTCCCAGCGCTTGCCCAATCAGGAACCTGACTAGATTAGCCCTAGTAAATCTTTCGGCAATGGGATAAGAAATAACTACATCCAAATATGTCCCTCTTTCCAGTGGTGATTGCCCCCACAGCAGAGTCAACAGAGAGAACGCATACCTGCACCTCGCAGCCCAGGGTAGCCACTTAAACTGCCAAAGAAGGTGGGTTGGCACTAAGGCACCGGACTGCAAAGTGGAGGAGCGGAGGCACAGGCACACGTTCCGTTCTGCTCCCTCCACTACAGGGTCAGAGTGGATGGCTGGGGACGGTAGCGTCTTACGCTGCTGCAACAAGAGTCACCAGAGCTCGTCTGCCAAAGCCTCGAACATCTCAAAGCATTTCACAGTTAGTAACCAAAGAAGCGCCAGCGACACCCAGTGAATTACGTACGAATATGTCCCCTATTTTACAGTTGGAAGAAATGTTTGTAAAGCATTTTGGAGCTGGTTAGCAACCCAGCGGGTACAATTGTGCTGCCACCAATGCACACTTAACATTTCACAAAAACCGACTCGTCGTATTCCCCAAACCACTTGTAGGATGCAAAGCTCACCTAACACCACCCGCCACCGAAGCCCAGGTTATCAGACTAGCACAATCACATAGGTTCGTAAGCGACTATCAGAGCGCAAAGCAACTAGCCGACTGAATGGAAAAGCTACAAAACACGTCAGGAATAAAATGCTAGTAAATACGTTCGGTGTCAGCTACGTCGTGTCGTAACACATCACAGGAGAACAGAATTAAGAAAAAGGAATGATACACTGGCAATACATTATTTTAGTTTCCTACATGCTTCAACATATTAATTAATAAGAAAAAGACACCCCAGAGATATTCTAACTATAGTACTGGTGTGTTAGTTTCAGAGAAAGGAAAGCTCTCCGGTAATGCTTTTAAAAGCCATTAAGGGGTTTCTCATTGACATCATTACTGATACCTATGGATCCTGTAAAGGATCCAGCTGCTTTCTACTGTTACCATGTGATTTTTAAATTTTTTGAAGAGAAGAGTAAAATACACTACACAGTGCATATTCCACTCAAGACAGAAATTTGGAACTGCTAGTATAAAATGATTTTTTTCTTTCATCAATAAATGAAAACTGCTTGTATGCATATCTAAAACCCCAGCATGGTTTAGTGGCCCACTTCAAGCAATGACTGCTAAAGCAAATATTTTATCAGCATGATAACTGATATTATTTCTTTTTTAAACTAAAAGCAGACTGAAGCATCCTGGGCTCTAAATTCCAAGATTTTACAGAAAAACAGAATATCTACATTTTTTTTGTAGCATACCAGAAAAAAATACTTAAAAAAAGGATAAAAGTTTGAGTACTATAGAAGATTAAAATCTCAATGCTAGCAAAGTCAATTAGTTTCAGTCCCAACAAGGTTCAGACTAGGAACAGCAACTGTAAAATAAGATGCAATTGCGCTAGGTGATAGTGACCCACAAATTTTCTCAGACCTGATTTACTCCAAGATAAAGGTATATTATACATTGAAATTAAGGGCCAATTTGAGAAAGACTATCTCTAATCAGTGCGGAACAAACAGAAAACTTCAATATTGAATTCAAGAAATGTACCTTCCAATGCATCCTCACCAACTTCTTCGTACGTCTGCAAGGGAAAAAAAAAAAACACCACCTTAGGACAGCAGATACGTATCTTTTATTTTATGAACAACATCTCTTGATTACTGCTGTCATATACTGACTTTTATATCTGACTGATTACAACAGAATTCTTCACACATAAGCCCCATGTTCCACTCTCAACACACTCCACGGGGGAGATCCCACACTAAACTTCTAACGCAGGCAGCAGTTCTTCAAATCCCTGTGGCGCAGTGGGTGGCTGTCCTGATCTGTTTTATCCTCTAAAACAAGGCTTGTGAAGGATCCCAGAAGGCAGTCTTAGAATCATCGAATCGTTTGGGTTGGAAAAGACCTTTAAGCTCATCCAGTCCAACCATTAACCCAACACTACCAAGTCCACCACTAAACCAATTATGGGTAGAGTCATTAATTTCATGTTTCCTGGCTTGGTGGCTGGATTATTTTTTAATGAAAAAAAGTCTTAGCACTGCCTGCCCAACTGCCTGTATCAAGAGAACCCTTCTACCAGGACAGCTGTACTAAGAGACCCTTTGTGCCCTCCAGACCTTTCTACCCCTCCAGTCCCAGCAATATCCCCCACACAAGGCAACAGTACACACCAGGCTCTGCTGAACAGTTTTGCTTCCTCATCCAGCGGCTAGATTAAGACCCCAGAGTTGAATACAAAATGTGCCCATCGTTGTTTTGTAACCTATGTCACGTTTCCGTGCTGACGGATCACCGAAAAGCGAGTCCGTCGCGCTGTCCTACCTGCATTGTGCTCTGCGTGTATCCGTACTGGGGATAGCTGTAGCTGTAACTGCCTGTGTTCTGGTCGTAGCCCCACTGGGCATAGTAGTTGTGATATTGTTGGTAATACTGGTTATAATTATAGTTGTACATCTGATTGTACTCCATTGGTTTCACACGATTACTTAAAAAAATAAAGCAGGAATAAGTTGCAAATAATGCAGAACAATTATGAAAAAAAGCAGTGAAATAGCTTAAGATACAATATGGTATGTAGACAAGGCTTAGTCTAACATGCAAATTTCAGTCTTTAAAATGCAGTCACTATTTACTGCAGCAGTTATTTATCATTTGCATACATTTGCAGAAAGAAAGAAGTGGTTTAAATTTAACGCCCTTTCCTGTATTCATATTTATCTTCATTAATAAACATTGCTTTCATTCTTTATGAGTAATTCAGTATCACTTCCTGGCTTTGGGAAGGGAAGAGTTCAGGACTATGAGTCTCAGTTTAGAATAATCCTGAACCACGGTCCAGATTCTTGGATCCCTTTTTCCTTCTGATAAATAAGATGAAGTTAAGCACCCTGCAGCTTCCTGAGACAAGGTACTGAGTCTTGCTTTACATGAAGAATTAAAGACTTAGAGCCTTGCAAAATAACTGGGGTTTCCTTTACTAAGAATGGACAAAAACCTCTCCCTTCTGCCACTATCAGACAGAAGCCTAACCAACGACTGGCTGGCCCCATTCCCACTGAACTGGGTGGTCTTCAATACACAGAGTTGGAAGAGCTCATGAAGTAAAAAGGACTACAAGTAATTAAAAAAATAAACTTAAATAGCCTGTGAGCTGACTAAAATTCCCATTCCTTGCCATGAAGTGGCAGCATTCCCCAGGAACTGGGAATCTCATCTGATTATCAAGATTTGGAATAATGAGATGACAAATATTGTTTGGAAATGAAAATATGTCACACATAAAGCTATGTCTAATGATGAAATTAGTGAGAAGTAGGAAGAGGAAAACATCAATCTTCTCACCATGATACACCCCCTGTTTCTGCTTTTCTCTTCCTTATCCCCCCAAGACTTCTGAGGTCACTGAAAATCTAAATATTATTCAAATAGGGAGCAATTACTATTATTTGTATTACCCTAGTGCTACGAGCCCCAAGTCAGACCAGGATCTCATTGTATCAGGTTCTGAACAAACACAGAAAAAAAAGTTAATCCCTGCCCCAAAAGACTTATATTTAGTAGACATTATAATAGAATTAGCAAGGTAATTGAGCTTTGCTATCCAGAAATCAATAAGCAGATTTAGACTATTTCAATTTAATGCAAAGGAACATATACTTTAAAAATAATCATATTTAAATACAGTGTGTGTACATGTGTGTGTATTTAATAATGTATACAAACAAAAACAGTGTAAAATGCTTAGTCGTGACCTAATGTTATCATTTTTTTGAATTCCTGTGCGTTCTGATACTCCAGCTACTTTAGTATATTCGTGGGCATTCCTTCACTTTGTGATGGAAACATCCAGGAAATGTACCCAAACCACTAAAAGACATTTAAAAATACATGTGATTTCACATCACGGTGCTCTTATACAAACGCCTGGCTGCTCTTATACTCACGCTTTTGGTATAGCCACGCTCAAGCGTACAGGTTTAGAGCCCAACCCCACAGCTCCTTGACACTCTGTCAGCGCTCTTTTCTGTTCCAGTTCATCCGTGAATTTCACGAACCCGTAACCTCTGCAGAGATACAGAATAACTCATATAAAACAAAACCAGAAAAGCCATGCCACTTGTTTTTTAATATTTACAGTGATGTCAAAGTTCATTTTAAAGACCACAGCCAACGAGACACTTTTGCTAGGCCTGTGCCTGCTTTTAGTAGAGATTAAGCGACTCCGTCCTCCAGTTCCTTTGCATCATTTGCGAAATACTTGAAACCGTACGTCCAAGCTTTGGCAGCACTTGCAAGGACTTCACACAAGTAAAGTAATTCTTGTGCCAGTGGATTCTGGGGAATTGGAAGTGAGCTGACACAAGACATGTCGAAATGCAGGAACAGACAGTAGCAAAGCCTCAAATCTATACTGGGAGGATACAGATAATCTAAACAGATGCAAGTCAGCACAGGATTGACAAGACATAAGGCACCGTTTATATCTAAAACTGCCCCACCGTGAAGGAAAACTTTGCTTTTCTGTAGGATTGACTGAGATACACTTCCCAATCAAGTCCTTTTTTCAACAGGAAAATATTCAAATAGGCTTTCTGTCATTCCTAACAACGGCACGGCCCCATCAGCATTCTCAACAGTGGACCTGAAAACGAGCTCTTAATGTCAAGTTGCTAAAGCCTGCTCGGACAGCACAGCTTGAAGGGGGATAGCACGCAGCCAGCAACCCCTCAACTCCATGGCAATCCTTTGCTGCGGTGCTAGCAGTACTGTACGCCAGCCAGCCAGAAAATATTAATTCCCCCACCAGCCCCAAAGGTCCTTTGCGTGGGATTCTGATGCTGTAGTGAGTCAGAAGCAATGCAACAGCATCCAAGAGGGCAGTGCCAGGATCCCAAGATGGGATGGGCTGCCTCACGCAGCAGAAAGATCAAAGACTTAGGTGTGGGAGGGAAAGAGGAATCCAACTGGGCGAAGGAAGGAGTTCGGGAGGGAAAGGGCTTGCCTACCTGGGGAAAAGAACGAGCCGTAAGCAAGGGTGTAAATTTACAGCATATTATCTATTCTGTGGGAACTCTTAAACACCAAGTAACAGACTATTTTGAAAGCAGCATCACCTAGTACTCATAGTCGGTCCACGCTGGAAGCTATTACAGAGCAGTTGGTGCCCCATAAAATGCAGTATCTTGCATAGCAAGCTATACACAAAAGTCCAAATACGTATTTTTATACATATATGCATGTATGTATGCGTACTCCTCACATACAGAAGAGCAAACCAAAGCTCAGGCTTATCTATATACAAACTGGATAATTAAGCAAGAGCAAAACTCTACATGGGTAAACATTCTGTTTAACTTGCCCTCTGCAAAAGGACTGCAGCAAATGAAACCAGTGCAAGTCAACTTTTAAGTCAGTTTAAGTCAATTTTAGGTGTTTGCACACAAAAGTGTGTAAGTTTCCAAGCTGCTACAAAGAATCCCGCAGCCTTTCGGATGGGACCGGGAGTGTGTAAGTGAAATCAGGAATATTGGCAGTTCCAAAATTGAGACAGACAGATAAGGAGTTGGATGTAGGGTACAGGAAAAGATGTTAGGTGCAGCAAGGGAGACAGTGATTCTTCCAACTTTTCCAGACAGTTTTTCACACCAATGGCTAAACCAGATTTTAGTACAGAAGAAAACCCACCAAGAAATAATTTCTTCCTGGCCAGGACCGCCCTGGCAGACATTCCGTCCTGTCCCAGCAGTTAGGACAAGCCCCCCAGCCTGCACCCTCAGCACAAAGCAAAGAAGCAGGCACAGCACTATGGCGTCAGGCTCCAAGCTCCTCTCTTGGCTGGACAAGAGGTGCTGGGAGGAGGCCTTCCTGGTCTACCTGCCCTGGCTGGAAGGGCCAGGGCTTCGCTCGGCATGTCCACAAGCCCCAAGTCTCTCTCTCGCATCACACTAACACTTGCAGTTGCCTCAGCTTGGAGTAGCTGCACAAGTCACGACAAAGCCCCTGGCAGCAACAGCCTGGCGCTGCTAGGGGAGATAGATAGCTGGGCTCTTCCCAGCTGCAGGACTGGGACTTGCCGGACTTCCCAGCAAGCCCCTGCTCCTTTCCTGCTTCCCAGGCTACCACAGATTTCCTTTCCCTGAGGTCTGCACTTAGGAACAGTTCCCAAATCCCAACTAATGGCCCAACCTGCATTACCCCACACCTATTTTGTAGGCAGAGATCGAAGCAGGCGCAGCAAAACAAGAACTGCTGGGTTTACACCTCTGAGGAGGCAGCGGCACCCGGAGCCCACCCCAGCAGTGTTGGTCTCAGAGGCAGCAGTAACAGGATGAGTACTTAACAGCCAGAGAGCTACTGAACTACCGAGCAGCTCTGCAAGAGGTTCACATTGCACATTAAGAAGAACTTCATGACTAGGGAGGTAGTGCAGCACTGGAACAGGCTGCCCAGACAGGTTGTATTATCTCCATCCTGGGAGGTTTTCCAGGCTACACAATTCATGGCTGACCTCATCTAGTGCTGGCAGCAGTCCAGTTCAGAGTGGGAAGCTGGACATGAGACCTCCACAGGTTCCTTCAAACCAACATGTCTAAGACTGAGAAAGCTTATGTGAGAAAGAGGGGAGATCTACAGCCATTTCCTAAGTCTTATCACAACATTCTTATAGGTATTATATCAGAATATTGTGTTTCACTGAAGCCACGTTCTGTTTTGAAAACAAGATGCTCACCAACTGGTCCCTCTTCCAGGAAAATAGTTTCATTTTCTGCTATTTCGAAGGTGTTTTAATAATTAAGAAACCCGACTTTTTGACATCTGTTTTTGGTGAGACATTTCCAGTAAAGATGAACAAGGTGGCTACTAAGTACTTGACAATGAATCATAGCTTTGCTTGCCCTACCCTATTGGAAACAAAAACACCTGTAAAGCTTTCACAGGAATATACACTCAACAGCCTAAAGACTCTAAAAGCACAATTCCATCTGAAAGTCCAGGGAGACAGTGTTTCAAGATTACTTAGACATTTTTCAGCATTTTCAGAAGTGCAATAACATATTGCCAACACATAAAGGGCATAATACTGACAGAGGAGTGCTGATATGCTGTGGTGACTATCAAAACCCAAGTGTACTGTAGACTGAATATCCAAGAACATCATATTTTTAGATAAGTAAAATCTAAGTTGATAGAACTATTCTGTCTCCCTTGCTGCATTATAGCTTTCCTGTTGCTGTATGTGAAGTGAAAGAAAAGAATGAATAAAACATTACTTACTTGGATACTCCTGCCTGGTCCAAAACAACTTTTCCACCTCTACACGATGGATAAACTTTAACAAAAAACTCATATAACATGCCATCATCCACATCAGGAGTCAGGTCTCCCACAAAAAGTGAATATTCTGGACTAAAGAAATCAAAAGAAAATTTCTTAAGTACAATCATACAAAAAAAGAGGCATGCTGAGTGACAGCTAATGTTTAGCCTAAACATTTGACTTCAGAGAAAAGTGATATTAAAGGAACATTTAATGGATACTTTAAAAAGTCACTAAGTTAAGTTGCTTAGGTGACTAAAATTTTTATTGACGCTGCTTTTTCAAGTTAATTCAAGCAGCACAACTAATCTACTCAATACTGCTTTTTATTTAAAGATAATTTCATTTTTTAGTTCTAACAGGATATCTCTGGATTTCTAACGTGGCAAGAAAACATTAATGTTTCATTTCTAGATTTGCTATTTCCAGTATATTGGTCTTAAATTATAACATATGAATTAAGATACTTTGATGCCAGAAAAGTTTAAGTATCTTAAAAGACACTCCTGACAAATCTGCTGTGCCACAGAAAAGGTAAAGTCTAAAACCAACAGGCAGTCTAAGCTACGTTATCCATCTGTATTTCCAGAGCAAATGGAACCATACGAATTAGTTACCAGATGTGAATCTCATTCTTGGACCCATCTGTCGTGCCTTGATTCTAATCTAAAAAGGGGGTTTGTGTTTTGTTTTGTGGTTTGTTTTTTTTTTATAAAAAGGTTCATAAATAATAATCTAAAATAAAAATATAATTGCCAAGATATGACTAACACTACCCTAATAAACTGCAGGACTGTGTTGCTTTCACCCTCATACACACCTGCCTGAACACCTCCTTGTGTTATTATTGCTTCAACTGCGTAAGCAGTTTCTGGGCAGGCATTATGAAAGGTACTCACAACACCCAACTTAGGAGCCTAATTCAGCCCGTTTGTCTCCTTACGCACCTCTCGCTGTCAACGGAGAAAGATGGGCTCCTCCAGAGGGCAATTCAGAGCACCCTTCTCCCTCTTTGCTGACTGTTGCGCTACTCCAGCCAGTTAAGCCAGGTGGTGTGAAACCACTGCATTTATCTTTAATGCATAAACACACTCATGGCATTATAGAGTATCATGATGGGATGCATCCTCGGATACACAGAAAGTGCTAACATGCTACATCGTGTGCCAAGGCAGTTTAATGTAATCTACATTTTTAATTGTGGCATTTAGTTATCTGGCACTGGTAGACAAAATGGTACAAATTTTAGTTGTATGCACCTCATGAATGCTCTCCTTATCCAAATTCGCTAGCTGTACGTCTCATCTGACAATGATGAACTTGTGGGTTTACATATTTTGAATACTCTTTGCAGGGCAATTGATGAAGAGACATTAATCAGGCAAAACTAATATTTGAATATCGAGTGTTTACCTGTTATCGGGCTGTTTTCCATACGTTGCATAATTCAATTTAAATCGCTTTGCCTGAAACAAGGCAAAAATGAATCCATATACATTCAAATGAATGTTCTCATGTGAATCCAAACAATTAGGAAAAAATACAGTAAGCTTATTTTACACAACTTTCTGAATGCTGACAGATGCTCAATGCCATCAGGCCAGCCAGTTAAGGTATGAAGGACAACAATTTTATTTGACTTCAGTACAGCTATAATAATGAAAATCAGCAAAGAACCTGCACCAAGAGGTTTGGCCTATCTTTATTTCAACATATAAAGCTAGTGAAAGAGAGGTGAACCTTACATGGCATCCAACTTTTCCATCTTTAAGGAAGACAGGGGTACTAACGACAAATATTAAATGACTTCTAATTTTAAGGTCTTAAAATGAAATGACAGCACAGACCATTGGACATTTGTGATTTACAAGAATACTGGCAGACCAGAATCTGCCACACTGGAAAATGGAATCAATCCCTAAGTCTGGAAGGATGGCTAAACACTTTGCTCTGGATGCATTTAAGTCTAGACCAAGATCTAAGGAGCAGCGGGTCTTCTGTCTCAAAATCCTGAGGGTCTCAATCCCACGGGCATTCTTATACGATGCTTGGCCCACAATGACCCAAGCAGGATCACCGCAGAGTGCAGTGGCAATTGCTATTTCCTTCTGAAGCATGTCTGACAGAGGAAGAAGCAAAGCGTTGCACTCCTTTACAAGAACACTGGTGTCAGAACTCACCCAGAGAGTGGAAGACCTAAGCTGGTTTCCCTTGTCAGCTTGAGGGGCTTCAAAACCATTTTTCTATCTCGCAACAGACTTCCAAAGCAGATATCCCCTGCACTACACAGTGGCATAGCAAGAATTCAAGGGGAATTTGGCCAAAGCAAGCAAGCCTACTGTGAGTCCATAACCTAGAGATCAGGACATTTGTTTAGCACAGCAGAGAGCCTAGTGTGCTCCTGCACCTTGTATCATGTATTTTCTTCCCTCAAAGACAGCGTAAATAATTCTTGGGAAACAGAGCAAACACTTATCTCTCGGCTATAATCACGTTCCTTGCATGCTTGTATTCACTGGTGCACAGCGGTACACAACTCTTTCTGTGGACCATTTACAAGCTAAAACAAAATTTAGATTCCACTGTGAAGCACTTTCATCTTCTTTTTGGATTTCACTCTTCACCGCAATATTTTATGTTTAAAATCAATGAGAGACCTGAGAGTACTTCCACGCAAATGGGAACTGGGGACACTAATTCTGTAAAACAGAGACAGCAACAGCACCATGGCGCTCTGTTATTCCTTCGGCTGATTCACTATTTAGAAATAAATAAAAGAGTGAGCCACGTTCAGTTTTCTGCAAACAAGAGAAAAAGTATCTAAATGCAAGAGACAAGCTGGACAGTTGCCTGCTGAGTGCACTGCTTTAGGCTGCCTACGTTGGGTCTCTGACATCTGTAATTCTCTCCATGTGTTATGTAAATCATCCCTCTATACAACACCACATTTTGAATTAAACTGTGGATAAAGGCGGGTATTTCCGAAACCAAACTTCAGTTATTGTATTACTCCTTGCAAGAGCTGCTCTCTTTCTCTCTCTGGTGACTACAGAAGGTACGTAGGAAGATTAGCCTCCCCTAATCTTTGGGCTCTGGTTTGCAGCGTAAGGGCACGTTGAACGGGACAGCTGAAACAGATACCCCCAGGCCTCTCATCTACCCCTGTTAATAGGGGACGCCATCCTGTCAGGAAGGTTGACCAAATAGTTCAAGGAACAACACCTGAACTTCCCCATTTCCTACTCAGGGTATTAACTACACTGAAATAGGCATCGATGTACCTTGCTATAGCACACTGTAACTGAGGTGATTCGAGAGCTGCTTTATGAACCAGTCATCCTAGCTACTGCAGCCAACTTCTGTGGGTACAACGGACAGCTGTGTCAGCCATCCCATTTTAATCTACTACACATTCGAGTCAACATCCTAAAATTAGCCTCTCTGACTATTCCTCCTCTTCTTCCTAACTACCCAGCCTTTAAGTATCCGAGACGTTTATTATGTATTACAATTATACAATGGACTAGCTCTTTCTCCACTGTAAATAGGTTTGAATAACTTTTGTTTGCTAAGGGCCAAGAACAATGCAAGGCTTAAAAGTCATGTTTCTCTTGCAAATCAAAGTTACTCAAAACTCAATGTGAACTTGCAAGTTCATCTTGTACATATATAACAACATACACGCTGTAACAAATTAATATAGAACAACAAACGGAGAGAGACAGAAGGACTGTGCTAGGTATACCCCATCTATTTTTTCTTTGTTCTTCTCTGGTGTCTTATTAGTCCAACTTTGGTAATAGTAGAAAGGCTCAGAAATACAACATTTCTATACCTGGATTTTATCCAGACATTCACACAGAAATCAGTATTTTTTCCAACAATTTTCTGAGCAAGAACATTAATAGTTTTACGTTCATTAATTTAACTCTAAAGAAAAGAAGAATCCCAGTTTGCTAACTACGAATTTAGAATCATTCAAAATATAGATTCTACACCATCTATTCGTTCCCAGTTTTGGTTCTCAACCGGCTGATTTCATTTACTTACCGGTGTAGCACCAGGAAGCGGTTTTCCATTGATTTTGTGTAAACATTTCTCTGCAGTAGCTAGATCTGCAAATTCTACAAAGCAATAGCCTGCTGGAATTCTGAACGCACGACACAGGAGAGGAGAGAGAAAGATTTCAGATTTAAAACACATTCAAGGAGGAATATTGTATTTTTAGATAACTGGTAGGAAATTTGCTATAGTTACAGTACTTAGAACAATTTCGGTTTCAAAGTATAAACATTAGCTACCAAAAAGAAGCTAGCAAAGTAATCTCGGCTCTCAAGTGACAGCCCCTACTTACCAGTAAGTCCCGTCAACATAAGCACACAGAAAATAGTTTTGCTCACAATTAGTTTACTTCCTACTTTCATTGACTATATAAATTTTCCCACCCAAGTTTAAACAATTGAAAACTGAAATTCCAACATTTACGAGAACGTGAAACTACTTCGTTGTGCGAAGTCACTCATTTTATTCCAAATGAACTCAAAGGGTCCTCACACGGCTCCTTCTAAAGTCAGACTTCCCACCTCTGCCAGCATCACGTGGCTGCACTAGTGCAACGATAAACACAGCCTAGTCACTGAAGCCTTCAGCCCAGGAGGTGTAATTCCCAGAGGGACCGTATGGCATGCATATGCCGCCCTGAACGAGGGCTGAAGCACTGCAGGATGAGGGCCAAACCTTGGTTTGTTGATGGGGAGGTCGAAGAGCCAGCAATCGTCCTCTCCATTGCTATCATCAATATACCCATATTGTTGGCAGCAACGGTGAAAAGCTCAAAGGGAAAGTCACTGTGATGTGGCCAGGACCACAGTGATGGGCAGAGGGCAACCGGTTCAATCCAAACGCACTGGTAGAACAAACTGAGAACAAGCATAAACAGTTACCCTGTCAACCTGTTTCGAATGATTTTTACACTCAGTACGAGCTCTCCCATGGTGGCAAAGGCTCTTGAAACAAAGTTTTCATCCATATATGGCTCCAGCTATAAAAGCAAAAAAAAAAAAAGTTAGACCAAGGCATCTACAAAAAGGAGAATATATGTGTCAATGTCACCCTAAGCAGTTAAAACATTATTGAGAAGTATTTTACCCTTACACTTCAAAAAGAAGACTCATTTAAGAGGGTCGATGCCACTCAAAACCAGCAGGCATGCATGAACCAGGCTCAACAGTCTGCAAAGTGGAACCCAAGAGACAGCATGAATTTCAGAGAACAGGGAGCTTTCACAGAAGGACAAAAGCCACTCAGAAACATACAGCAACAAACTGAGCGTTCACTACACGGAGCAGGGGATCAGGAGATGGCAGGCTCCTTATCTGTATGCAAACGGAGGTTGGGCCAGCGCTATCGGTACAGAGGCACGGCACAGCTCAGGGTGCTACGACCAACGGGCAGCATGCGTCAGGTAACACAGCCCCCAGCGAGCTGGGGTAGGGGTTTGCAGAGCCGTGTCCACCTCGCATAACGGTGGAGGTACGCAGGGCAGCACTTGGAGGGGAAACCTCTAATCGCGTCCCGCAGGAGGTCTGCGCTTTGTACTGCACGTGGGTGCACTGACCGTGTTCATGTCATAGGTGAGAGGGTGGCACTGTGCACGTCAGAGTGTGTGTGAAATGCAGGGTGGCGGTACTGTGCGAGCAAACACGCTGGAGGGCAGGTGTCTGTATGGCGTAAGTGACTGCAAAGTATGAAACAGCACTGCAATTTGGACCAAACAGATGATGAAGGTGCTGAGGGAAAAGGATGCCTCTCTGTGCAAGAGAAAGCGGAGGAGGGAACTGACTGAAATACAGGTTTTGTGCAACATACTGATGGGGAGCACTGCGTGTGACAGCTAACACGAGGCTGGGGTGTGGGGGAAACATCTATCGCTCCATATATATAAGTATATGTACCTGTGTGAGTAAGACAGATGGCCTTGTGGTAGCTGACAGCCCTCGAGCGCGTTCGTGTGTCTGTCAGGTACCAGGTGGCTCCGTCACTTGCGTGCGTGACAGAAGGTGCAGGCTTGTGCGGTATCTGACAGTGGGGAACCATACTGCACTCACACGTGCAAAAGGTGGCAAATGCCCTGCAGAGGTGCGAGCGTAAAGCAGAAATGACTCCGTTACACATGCCAAAAGCAGGAGGCAGCACTGCTCTGCACAGACACGCCGTGCAGATCCTGTGGTGTGTGTGTACAGGACAGCCAGACTCATAAAGGCAACAGGTGACTGTTGCTTGGATGTGTGTGTGTGTGTGTTTCAAAGAGCAGCGGCCTGCTTGTGAGAGAGGTGACTGAAAAAGAAGATGGCCTTACGGTGGAGAGGTGGTAGATAGTTCCTTGTGCGGGTAAAAAGAAAAGGGACTCTGTAGGGTGTGTTTGTTTGAGTGGCAGGCAGCGGAAGACTCACTGACGTGTCAGTGTATGCGTGCAATGCAACGGCAAACCGGGTGGAAGCGTGTGTCTAAGAGAGAAGCAGCCAGTGGGATCGCCAGCGATGCGCTGGGTGGTGTGACACACACCTGAGGGAGGCTGAGGAAGACTACAGGGCGCGTGTGCGAGCAGGGCTGTGCAACATGCTGGTGCGAGTCTGTAAGAAAGAGGCTGGAGAAAGATGTGCGTGCAAGTAACAGGCAAGGTGGAAACTGCGATACAGTGGTGTAACTGCGTATGCGTGTCTGTATAGGAGCACGTGGCAGGCAGCAAGGCTACTACGATACAGCGGTGCGATTGCATCCGTGACTGTGTACAAGCGGCAGACAGCGCAGACACTACAATACAACACGAGCATGTACATACAGGCGCGTACGTGGGTGGCAAAGCACTACAATAGGTTGGGTGTGAGTACGCATACGTGAGTGTGTATGAAAGTGTGTGCGTACGGTGGCAGGCAGTGAGGGACAGAGGGGCACGAGTATGAGGGTGTATGCAGTGTGTGTCAAGGGCAGACAACAAGGGACGCTGTGGGGTGCGTATCACTACATGAGTGTGCCCATGGCGTGCACGTGAGCCGGCAGCGAGAGACGCCCTAAGGTGAAGAAGCACCTGTGAGGGTGAGCGTGCTGCCAGGCACACATGCAGCCAGGAACGAGGGAAATACTGGGGTGTGTAAGTACTTATGAGTGTGTATGCATGTAGGAGAGTGCAAATCCTCATAAGTGTGCGAGCGCACCCCAAGGTGTGCATGTGTGTGGGGCAGGTAGTGAGGGAATGCTCTGGGATAGGTGCATACAAGCATGCGAGGGCAAGTAAGCGTAAGTGCCTACAAGTGCGAGCACAAGCGTGTGAGCCTAGCAGCACCAGTGCGAATGTCAGCGTGTAAGTGCCTTAGAGCACATGACCACGAGCATGTAAGTGCCGACAAGCAGGTAAGCATATAAGCCAGCATATAAACCCTAGAAGCATGCGAGCGTACAGGCTAGTGAGTGTGTAAGTGAGCGTGTAAGTGCCCAGCAGTGCCCACGAGCGTGCCTGCCCACCAGCGCGGGCACAGGCAGCGCGGGACACTGGTGTGCGTGCCACGAGTGTGTCTGTGACCCCAGCTGCGGGCAGGCAACCAGGGTCACTCTGGGAGGGGGGTGTGCGTGTCTAACTGTGTCTGTGAGTGTGCAACTGCCCACCACCATGCCCGCCGCGCCGGGGTTGGCGTCTCCGAGTGCGTGTTTGTGTGTCAGCCTGTGTAAGTGTGCGCGTCAGCCTGCGTGAGCCCGCCAGCGCGCACAGCAGTGTGTGTGTGAGAGAGTGTCAGCCAGCTCGGGAGTTCTTGCGTGTGTCAGAGCCTGTGAGGGTCCGTCAGGCCGTGTCAGTGCGTGAGGGCGTCGGTGCGAGGGTGTCAGTCGGTGAGAGGGTGTCAGTCAGTCAGCTGGTGTCAGTCAGTCAGCTGGTGTGAGGGTGTCAGCTGGTGTGAGGGTGTCAGTCAGTCAGCCGGTGTGAGGGGGTCAGCCGGTGTGAGGGTGTCAACTGGTGTGAGGGTGTCAGCCGGTGTGAGGGTGTCAGCCAGTCAGCCGGTGTCAGTCGGTCAGCTGGTGTGAGGGTGTCAGTCAGTCAGCCGGTGTGAGGGGGTCAGCCGGTGTGAGGGGGTCAGCCGGTCAGCCGGTGTCAGTCGGTCAGCTGGTGTGAGGGTGTCAGTCAGTCAGCCAGTGTCAGTCGGTCAGCCGGTGTCAGTCGGTCAGCCGGTGTCAGGGTGTCAGTCAGTCAGCTGGTGTCAGTCAGTCAGCCGGTGTGAGGGTGTCAGTCGGTGTGAGGGTGTCAGTCAGTCAGCCGGTGTCAGTGAGAGTGTCAGCCGGTGCGAGGGTGTCAGCCGGTCAGTCAGCGCGCCCCAGCCCGCCGCCGCCCCGGGGCCGGCCGCCCCGGCCGCTGCCCTCCCGCCTCCCGCCGGCCAGGCCGCCCCGCTGCCCGCCTCACAAAGCCCCGCGCGGGTCCCGGCCGGACACTCACGTCCCCCATCCACAGGCTGGCGGCCATGCTGCTCCCGCAGGCCCCGGGGCGGGCTCAGCGGGGCCGCGGCTTTCGCCTCCCGGCTCGGCCCCGCCGCTGCCGCCGCCGGCGCCGCCTCACGCCGAGCCCGGCCCGCTCCGCCGCCGCGCTGCCCCGCGCCTCCTCCGCGGCGCCCGGCGGGCGGAGAGAGCGGCGCCCCCGCCGCCAGGGGCGGCCCGGCCCGCGGCAGCGCCCCCTGCCGGCAGGAGGAGCGCCAGCGGCCGGGCGGGGGGCGGCGGCGGAGGCGGAGGGGGGGGGGTGTGCGCAAGATGGAGGCGGGGGCGAGGAGGGGGAAGAGGGTTGGGGTTGGGGCTCCTCGAGGAGGTTTTGGGGTGCGGGGAGGTGGGGCCGTGAGGGGAGGCATGAGGTGAGGGGTAAGCCGGGGTGGAGGGGGGCGAGATGGGGGGCCCAGGGCTGGAGACTGTGAGGAGGAGGAGGAGGAAGGGGCTGAGGGGCGATGGGGAGGGTGGGCGGACGCATCATGAGGCAAGGCGGGCCGGGAAGGGAGGTCAAGCCCGGGTGAGGCCATGAGGGGACCGGCGTGGGGGACAGGAGAGTCCCCGTGGGGCAGGAGCAGCGGGGCGGGGGGGGTGGTGGGGCAGGGAGGACATGTTGGCCCCAGGAGAAGCTCTGTGTCTGAAGGTGGATGGAAAACCAGCGGGCAGGCCGCGCGCCTGGCCTGGAGAGGGGCACGGGGGCCAGCGCTGGGGTCTCCATTCACGCCTCTGCTCCTGGAGTCGCTTCGTGCCCGAGGAGCTCGGCGCTTTCTGAAAAGGGACAGTGAGTTTCCAGCCCCTTTCATGGGGCAAGAAAATGAGGCCTGTTGCACACTCCAAAGTTTCACGTGTGAGAAGACAAATACAACAAACCCCAAATTTCCTAATTAAAAGATCCTTGTGTTTAAGTCTGAGACGGGGGTTGAATTCATTTTAGCACTCCAAGCTGACAACCCAGGCCCCCACGCATCATGGGGTTGCCTTACAAAAATCATGAGGCTTTCAAATGAAGAAAAGAATTAATTGCTTCATATAGTAGTACACAGGCCTGTGCTGTGCTCTGCGTAAGTATCTTGGAAACTCATTGTGTATCCCAAATAATTTGGTGTAGCAAAGAGATAGCATTCCTACTATTGAGGTGTTTTAAAAGCACTTTGGTCATCTCTTCAAGGTTTTCTCGCAAGAGTTGGAGGCGCTGAAATAAGCTGCGTGGAAGTTTTTCATCTCTCTGTTGTGAATGTGCGACTCGGACCACTGCTGTCGGTGCTGGCACGTGGTTTACGAAGTCGGGCACTTGTTGGCAACGTCAGCAGAAGGCCAAAGGCTCAGCGTGGTTTACTGGGGTGAGGAGGTTTGTGAGCAGCCATAATCCCTGCTCCTCTCCACCTGACGGGGCAGAAGCTGTGCTCCGAATCCCAGCCAAACCGGGGCTGCCCCCGGCTCTGGGGCCAGACCACTGCCTCTTCACTCGGCAGGCAGGAGATTCAGTCTCTGGGGTCGTCAGCCCAACACGTGGGGTTGGATTGGGTACGGTGTAACCCTCCCCTTTCTCCTGTTTGCTCCCCCAGGCCCTCGACAGCAAGGGTGGCAGTTCCTGGAGCAAATGAGACTGCTAGTTATGATGGAGCAGGGACGAGTGGACCCGGAGCACCGAGAGCTGCGTGCTTGTCAGCGGGTTGGTATTTCGGCATCGCCCAACGCTGCGGTTCTGGTCACAGGAGCTTTGCTGTGTGAGCCCTGTACCCTCTTATGGAAAGCCAGGCATGGGGCAGAGCTGCTGAAGCACTGGCTGTGGTTGTGCAGTCGCCGCAGCACGCCATAAATCCCGCTGATGATGACAGGGATGCTCCAAACCCTCCGCACTATTTATTGCCTCTCTGGCTGCTGGGTCTGGGCGAGCAGAGGTGTTGCTGCTCTGCTGATCGCAGCCCGTGAGAGGGCAGCACAAGGCCGCGGGTTGTTGGCTGGGGGTTTTCAGGTGGTGAAATTGGGCGTCCTGGTAGTGCGGGGAGAGCAGCACCGGGCGATGGAGCCAATGCTCTGAAACTCCTTCTGAAGCCCTGTGTGAATGCCCGCTTAAATCTCGCCTCAGAGCATCCTCATTCCAGTGACTAATGTCGGAAACCGACCAGGAGTAGAATGAAAAGTTATTCGCTCTGCTTTTCCCTGCGGACGAAAAGTGTGATGAACGTTACTACATTTCCACAGGAGACTCTGAAAATCCTCCATACTGGGCAGGATCTGTATCTCCATCATCATTCTGCAGCATGGCCAGTACTGATTGCTCTGGAATATCAACTCTTCAGCAATCATGGGTGTACAAGAATCATAAGATTAAAAACATATTTACAGTTTGATTTATTTGTTTTCTGATTTTTGAGTCCCTAGGACACCCTCAGGTCATTTTTTCCAAGCTCTTCCCTACAACATTGCAAAATCTGGCATAAAATCAAGACAGCTAGCAAGACCCACAGCTGATAACTCTGTTGAATAAAGACGTTCGGTTGTCAGGTAGCACTTTTTGTGCCTCGGTATCACTGGCAACCCGGTGTCTTGGAAATTCACCCTCTTCGGAGTCCCTGCCGAGACTGCCTTTCAGGTGCCAGCTTTCAGGATGGGTTTTTTTTTGCAACATGGCAATTCATCCACTGGTTAGCACTGAGCTTTGCTTTGCAGAGCCTATGAAGCTGTCGCTCTCTCTCTGTTATTACCTTATGACTACTTGAGTTTGCTCTTTGTCATTTGATGAAGTGAGTCCAGTATCTTTAATAACTCCTTTCCATTTTTCCTTCCAGCTGAGTAATACAGAACTTGCTTTTCCTGGGATAATCCATAGAGATGGATGTTGGGCAATGAAAATGCAGAAGGAAGCCAGGATCATGTGATTGTGTTGGACCAGGAGAAGGTAAGAATTTTATATTCAGTGTTATATCTGAAGTGACTGCTGTTTATGCACCTAACCATGTGACAGAGCAAAAAAACTGCCAGAAGAATATTATTACCTGAAAACTTGTTTATTCCGCCTTAAAAATTTGTGAACTGGCAAAAAGGCAGCAGCTCATAACAGGAAGATAGGGATTCCTCTGTCCTGTGTGTGGATGTCAGTAGTCAGCAGCCAAAACCTCTGCATATCTTGTCACCTCTGCTGGGACAGTAGGGATTTCTTGGTCAAGGAACTTGGTCCTGAAAACTGCTGAGTAAATTCCAGTTGGCATTTACTGGAATCCACTGGAGGGGTGATCCTTGAGCCCGCCGCAGGACTGGGTAATGCTGGCAGCCTGTTTCTCAGCTGGTCACTAGGAGCTTAGCCCGTCGAAGGGCCCAATCCTGTCAGCTTCAGGGCTCTTTCAGCTCTCAGTAACTTTCACTGGAGTTGAGGGTCACTCAGTAAGTACCTCCTGGGAGGAGGCCCTGAGTGGTCTCAGCTTTTAAAATTAATGGTTTTGAGCATGAGAATCTGGCCTGGGAGATTTTAATTTGCTATTTTTAGCTTGAGCTTGAGACTGACTCACATAGTTTTTCTGCCTTTGGTACTGTATGTTACTGTGTTAGAGCCTTCCCTGTTGTTGGTCTTGCAGGCATCAAGTCTGTCCTCCATCTCAGACAACTGTAGCCAATGGACTGGGATCAGGGATGAATTTGGCCAGGGATAACTGAAATAATAAATAAAATAATAATAAAAAAAAAAGGTACATAAAGCGAAACTTTGAGCTTGGAATGGCTTCTGAGATTCTGAAAGTAATTTAAGTAATCCAGGAGAAACTATGCAATGAAATCTGTTTTCCATTATTGCATGAGATGGTGTCTTAAAATTTGATCAGAACCATTTTTTATATGATGAAGATAACGTATCTTAAAGATACAGAGATCTAAGATCTTTTTTTCCAGTGTATTATTTACAAATTATTGTAGACTTGACATTCTTATTTATTTATTGATAAGACTTGCTGTTCCTATCTTGATCTTGCAGCAAGTAAAAATAATTTCTGACCGAGTTCTAGCTACCAGTGGTTTTTTTTAAGGAAGTGGTAGTAAAAGCTCATTATTGATATGTATGTGCCTGCTAGTTTTCTTATCCGAACCCAGTGTGTTGTATATCAACACAGTGCAGTGGTAGAGCCCTGATGTTCACTCTTGCCATGTATTTAAGAAAAAGTGAAGACACTTATGTCATACTCCCATGTTCGTATTTCTCTGGTCCTGTGGGTTGTGTAAGATTCCTCAACAAAGCCAAGATCAAACAGGACAAGGACGCTCCATTCCTGTTCCTTTAAAGGAGTGTCTTTCAAGCTTGAGTGGCTGCTGAGCTGAATGGCTGTGAGCAACAACATACAGAGTTCAGCGTGGAGAATAGCTACACACATCAACGAGCAAGCAGGGCTAGCGGAATTTATTCCCAGGTCTGTCAGCTTTCCCCTCTATGTGCTCCCTTTGCTGGTTTTGCATTCCTATTCCCACAGTGTCAGTTGATCCCTGTTCCTCTGTAGTTTTTATCCACTTCATATCTTCTCTGAGGGATGTCCTTACTCACTCCTCTGAGGGAATTTCTTTGGAGGCCTCATCTATCCCCACAGGGATCAAATAATAGACCGCTGTGTCTCACCAAGCCAGGATTCAGCAAGGGCCATCTTGGATTGTGGATGTCACTTACTAGGAATGGGGTCAAAAAAGAAGTCTGTTGCTCGTTTTCTTCCGTGGTACTACAGGGAATTCACCCTCAGAGAATTTATGATAATGTCAGTAGGTCAAATAAGAGTGTTCCGGATGTTCACAGTAATAATTTACTAGCTGGCAGGGCTCATTTGTTTACATCCTCCATAAGGATCCCACGAGACAGACTTAATCCTGGGTTTGGATATTTGATTGAGAGTAGCTCTTGGGGTATCTGCCAAGATCTTTGTAGTCCATCCACAGTCAGTTGTGGGATCTTATTCCAGTGATGTTTTAAGGTAAAATAAATAAATAGGCTTTTTCACCCCATCAGTGAGCAAACCGTGTAACTCCAAAAGCAGTTCAGCTAATGACTCAATACAAACACTTCTGATGTTGCTGAAAACAGAAGCCCCAGTCTGTTTAAATTGTTGCTGTCCGATTTCAAGGCAACAGAAAACCCAGTAGATCTTGCAAATGCATTGTTTAAATGGAGCCAGCGCAGGGGAAGGCACAGTGCATCAGCTGGCAGGGAAAGAGGGGAGGAGGTGGAGGCTGTGCGGCATGGGGCATGGGCATCACGCGCTAACGGGGAGAGGCGATGGACTCACCAGGGTGTCCGTCTTGGATACGGCATGGCTGGAAGGTGGCAGGCCAGGTGACCAGCGTCACTGCAGCAGCTTGCACGAGTCTGCTGTACTCCACAGTGTGCAGCTGGGTACGTCTATGTGTATGTGGAGCGGTGCAGCACGTGTGGGAGAAGATCCACTCTTCACTTCAGGCTTCTAATTGAAGCACTTCAAGGAGATGCCTGGAGTTAAAGGGCTAAATCAGGGTTCGTTTCTCTTAATCCCTTCTGTAAAATGCAGATAACAGCACTTTCTATGGGTTTCAGTCTTAGCAAGCTCCAAGCAGCGTGCAAAGTGTTCGGTTTAATCTTCATTGAGCATGTGACTTTTGCACTCTGTTGCTGCAAGTTCAAGTCTGGAATTGGGTGGAGGTCACACCCGCGTCATGAAGCAATGGCAAAGCTGGGCATTGGGTGGAAGAGCAGAAGCATGTGGCGATTTGGTCCCAGTTATGTGACATCTGGCTCTACTCGGTGCTGTCTGCTACCTGCAGCCTGAAAACTAAACTGAAAACACAGCAGCAATTGGAGATTGCTGGAGATGTCTTTTGCCCAGCCCCTCAGATGGCCGTTGATCAGAAAAATAACATGCATGCAGTTGTGACATGTGAGGGACTCATGATTAATTTCTGGAGCAGTTACAAATTGTATCCTTGCTCAGATTCTGCTGGAGATCCAACAGGGAGGCTTCTCAGGGAGCTATCGGGGCTCACTCGTCTTTTCTGTCTCTCCAGGGGCTTGTGCAGTTGAATTAGCATTTACTGTTGGTACATTTCTTCCTACAAGTCTGGAAAAGGTACATCAGGTTCTCCTAGACAACTGTTCCAACAGCAAGGAAAACCAGAGTGGGTTTATAAATAAAGGGTGGGAAATAGCTCAGTAGTGGCATAGCAGAGAAGGATGCGGAGGTTTTAGTGGACCACAAGGTGAATGTGATTCAACAGTCAGTCCTCTGTAAAAAAAAGACTAATTTTATTCTGGCATGTATTAGCAGGAAGGTCACGTGAGACAAAGGGTAATTAATCATGCCACTCTGGCAGGCATTGGTGCTCCCAGCTTTGAGCACTAAGGAAGAGGAGAATGCGCTGGAAACCAAAGGAGAGCAAGAAGAACAACCTGAGGTCTAAAACTGTGGACCTAGGGAGGAAGCTGAAGGAACTGGATTTATTTAATCCAGAAATCAAAGATGAAGGGTAGGGTTTGCTAAGGACAGTCTTCCAATGAGTGAAAGGTAAGAGGGCTGAATCAGTTTTCCTCTAACTCTGCTGTGGGCAGGACAGGAAGGCTGCTTAACCTCCAGCAAAACACTTTTAATGAGGTTTTTGCAGAAGTTTTCTTCTTCTTAGGCAGTAGTCTTCATATGGGACTTTTTGTGTGGTTTTTGTAAGCACATCAGAGAACCCCCTGAATATGGTATACATATGCTCGATAATGCATGTGGAGGGATTGGATCATTTCTTTGGGAGTCGGGAAGATTGCTCTTCCTCTGTGCTTGGAACAAGATTCAGTGACATTGAGGAGCAGCAAATTTGAAGGGGTGGGAGAGGTATATTCGCGTACAGGCAGCTGGCTTGCAGCAATGTCGATGCCATGTGCAAATCTCCCATTGACTCCAGTAATTTTTCACGTTTACAATGTAGCACTGGAACCAACTATACAGAATAAACCAAAACCTGACCATTTCTGTGAATGAGACCATCACAGTCACAATTGCTAGGTAGATGAACTCAAGGGACTTTTCTAAGGATCTCAACCTTATATTTAAGAAAATAAAACAGTCCTAAAGAATGAGGAAAGGGAGGGGAGGTAAGATGACATTCACACCTCTTCCAGGGTGTGTTTTTGCATGTGCAGGGTATATTAAATCTGTAAGGCTGATCTGAGGATATCTGGGTGTAGTAAATGCTATAAATGCCTGAAATTCCCTGGATTTGATGGAGCAGTACCCATTTTGAGGGGCAGGGAGGGAACGTTCTCCTCCAAAGAGGCCAACCGAACTGATTATTTCAGTGAGCAGAGAGCCTGTAGCCACTTGTATCTTTTCTTGGTTGCCAACAATACTGTCTAGCAAGAGCTTCTTTCTTAGAGATGGTTGATCGCTGAAAATTTCAGAGAAATCAGTCAAACATTTAGATTGCTGCTTTGATTACAAAAAACATGGATCAGGGAATTAGGTTGTGAATCTTCAAGAGTTTGCTCCTAAGTTTAAAGAGGGTAAAACCTTGCTATCAGAACTCTTTGGCTTTGAGTAGCACGGTTCCAGAAGTAAACTGTAGTTTACTTAATTCTGATCATAAAGTTTTCAGCAGGTCTTCGTAGAGAAATGCAATGAGAAGACTTTTCTTGAGCTTGCTCTTGTTTTAGTGAATGCTGACAAACTTAATGGCAGGTAGGAATTCCCTCTTTTTCAGCCTAAAAGCTCAGTGGGCAAGGGTTTTCATAGGCTTGAGTTTTGCAGCAAAGATTTTGTTTGGTTTTTTGATTTTTAAATTTCAACCCAGCCAGTTTCTCCTATTTTAGTGTTCTTGGTATGGAAGATAAATTGAAATAATTTAAAATCCTCTGGAGCGGTTTTCCAGGTGTTCTTTGGCTTTGATGAAAGAAAGCTAGTGTCCATATCAAAAGCATCCAGGAAAAAGTGATTAATTTCCTTCTTTTGTGTGGCAGAGAGGCTAATGGTGCCGCCACCGCTGCAGCTAGCACACGGTGAACAACTTTGGTCTCCTCGCTTGCCTTTGAACCACTTGCAAGCCCTAAAGCTCTTTGGTTCTCCACTGAGTGTATTGCTTTCGGAGCTTATGCCTGTTAGCTCAGCACAAGGCTCTAGACCCAAGGAAACACAACCAAAAGGCCCATAAAGGTATCTGGTTTTAAAGTTACCGCTACCCGTGGTGAAGGCCTCTCGCCTCCTGCTATTGGACTGGAAAGTTAACTGTGGACAACCCCAGCTTATGGGGTGAAGGAGAACATGTGGGTCACGTTACTCTACAGGGTGCTGCTGACAGCGGAATCGCAGTCCTTTTTATAAAGAGCTGCAAATCTCGGTCATCGTTTCCACCACTTTGAGGATCGCAGGTATTATTGAAAGATGCACCTGAGAAGTTTGGCCAGTGAGTCGATCTTTGATTTATCAGCAGATACAGTTCCACAGGGGGAGCAGAGATAAAAGGCGGATGGATTCAGTCATTTTAACCACCCTATTGTTCTCCTGGTTATAGTGAGTTACTGGTTCTTGGACAAGGTGGGAAGAGTCTGTGGCATTTAGCTCTTTAACAAAAGCATCCTTTCTGCACAATGTTAATTACTTATTTGTGCCAAATGGGGAATGAGAAACAGAGTTTAAGGATCTAATTAACATTTGCTTCTCCTTTCAACAGATCAGTCGTTACACTCAAACTCTGTGATAAAGCTATTTTCGCTTACTTTCTAGACATCTGAGAATCTCCCAGCCTCCACGAAATCTGAATTTCTGTGTTAGAAAAACAAATACATAAAAAACCAAAGCTAGAAACAGTATCCTGCTACTTTTAAAAAGGACAAATGTCATTCTTTTGTGCATGTATCTTCTTTTTAGCCCCGCAGTGATTACGGTACCTGCTAGGAGAAGTACCTGTTAGCATTAAAGCTTCTTCACAAATCTTGTGTTCTGACATACCTAGAGTGGGCACAGTTTAAAAATATATATATTTTATCCTGCTTTGGCTTATTCCCATACAGGAATAGGTAATAGAAGGTACCATTATAACAATCTGACTGTGTCTAGGTAAGGCAGTATTATCTTTGCCACCGTAGACTGGCATAATTAAAGTAGTGTTGAAAAGCCATAGGTGAAGGTTATTGCTTTGGACATATACCAAGGAATGTTACAGTTTTTTAAGCAGCATTGCTTCTCAGAAATAAGGACTACAGGATTTGATTCAAAGTTCTTAATTTTGGAAAGCATTTTGAGGTTTGCTAAAGGTGCCATATTTAGTCATAAAAATAACAAAATGAAAAATACAGAAGTGTATTTATAGTAAGAATAATGAAGATTTATAGGGTAACGATAGTTGCAGTGCTCCTAGCTTAGGAACTCTATATTGAACAGAGTGATTGAATGTTTGGCTTTTAAAAAGAGAGAGAAAAAAACAAAAAACAGATGAATAATGAAAAACAAATCCTTTCTCTGGTGAGAAGCCAAACCTGTGTTTTGAAAATTAAATGTTTTTTTGGGTTAAGCAGTGAAAAAATGGACTTGATCTTTGCAACAGCTTGGATTTATTATTGGAACCAGTTGGCTGTGCCATAGAGGAGAGGAATTTTCTGGTAATTAGAGCAAGAAACTGGGAGTCAGTAGTGGTAGGGTCTGTTTCTGGCTCGGGTACTAGCACGCTATGTAGCCTTGGGAAACATGCTGCCTCATTTGTACCTTGGCTTTCCTATCTATAAAATGGGGCTAAGGAAATAATGCAACCTCACAAATTGCATGCACTAATTAAAGAACATTTCCACAGCACCTTGAGGTCTTTACTGCTAGAGGACGGATTTTCACAAGCATGTGCTTCAAATGCTTTTGAAAAATCCTGCTCTAAGCATTTACAAACCCGATTGCCCAGATTCCTAAATCCACATGTGGGCATCTAATTGAAAAGGGTCTGATTTCCAGAAGTTTGTCTGCTAATGAAAAAGAACATGATGGGGAGTGTTTTCTCACTGGACTATGAAAACGGAGGGATCACAGGACTCCCTCCCGCTGGGATCCTGCCATTTAGCTTGGCCAATTTCGCAGGCTCCCCCCTGCTCCCCAGCAGTTCCGTGTAATCCCCGCAGGCCTCCGTGCTCCGAGTGCCGTGGCTCCGTTGCAGCACTCCGAGAGGCAGCTGCAGAGGGGCAGGTGGGGGATGATCAGCTCAGTCAGTACGTGCAATTGGTGGTCTCTGGGGGGGTGCAGAAATGCTCCTCGCCCTGCTGGATACAGCTTCCTTAGGAAAGCAGCAGTCAGAATTAATTTGAGTAATAGCTGCACATCCTTACTGGAGTTACCACCAGGATCCCTGAGGCCCCATATCTGATTTGGCTTGGGTCTCCCAGCGGTTCAATTTCTAAATCACCATCTGTCAGCGTTAGAGCTACTCGGCCGCCCCTTCCTTCGGATGATGCCGTGGTCGGTGAGTTAAAGGAATGCCGTTTGCCTTGGACGCCATCCCTCCCCGAAGCAGAGGAAACCCACGCTGACAGGACAGGAAATTCTCGTGTACCGCAAGGACCCGGAGCTTGCCTCTTGCCTTCCTGTGGGCCTTACCCAAGTTTCAGCCTGGGTGTTTAAAGATTATTAATAGCAATAGTTACATTAACAGGTTTATGTTGTTCTTCTGTCAACAAATTTATTTCTTCATGTGAGACTTTCTGGTTGTTTTTATCCAAAGTAGTCAGAGACGGACCCAAGAATGTGGCGGTACTGCAGTACAAGGATCCGTTCGAGCTAATGGCAGCCAAGCGGGGATTTCGCTTTATGGAAGGCTCTCAGTCAGAAGTGGACAGGCTCTCAAGTCTCCAGTGCGAAACAAATAGCTCCAAACTGGGGCGAGCTTAGCACAGTGAAGGATTTTGTTTCACAAGTATTTCTTTTCAGCAGCAGCACACTTCCAGAACGCAGTCATTTTCTCCTTGCTATGGATGATTGTTCCTGCACTGTTCCCCTCTCTCATCCTGTTGTGCCTTTTGCATGGCTGTGTGATGGCCCGGCTAGGGAATTACCTCAGTTTAAAAAGAAACAAGAACAAAATCCCCCCTTTTTTGTTTTCCTTTCTGTTAGGTTATTTTTATTTCAGGTCAGTTCCCTAATCCATATTTCCGCTGCAGAAACAAGTTGTAGAGGCAGTGAGAGGGTGGTGAGGGGCAGAAATACAGGAGCTGCTTAAGCCAGCGCTTCTACTGAAATGAATGCTTGTGCAACAAGAGGCTGAGCCCGGACCGAGAAGCTCTCTTTTGCCCTGCCTTGAGTCATGAGGACCTCGAAGTGAGTCTTGGCTGCAGGAGTGAGCGAGACATGTGTGTGGTTGGGTGTTCGTGTCCAAGGAGACAGTTTGTGTCTTCAGTGTTTGGTCACTGGGTAGAAAGCTCTGCTATTCTTTGGGCATAAAACCTCTGCCATGGTCAACAAACTCACAAACGGCTTTAGGTTTGCAGGAAAAAAAAAAGGTTATATGGAGACTGGGAAGTGCTAGGTTCACTACATTTCAGAAGGAGCATGACTTTTTAAAGTAAGTCCTGCATGTTCAAAAATTAGTGCATTACTTTTCATTCTTTAAAGTGGACCTCTTCGTGTAACACGACAACGTGTGCTAAAGTAGGAAAGGAACTGGTCGTCATCCTAGACAGAGTATTGGAGGTATCTGACTAATGGTCCAACAGGTGACAACGTTTTGGTGGTTACTGGGGAACTCATACAGGTGTTCTCGTAAAATCTCTGGGGTACAAGCATTCAGATACAGGGAAGAGAAGTCCTAGTTTTTAAACGTGCTAAGCACTTCCTGCAAACTAATGATTTCATCTTCTCCTGCTTTCTGCTGGAGTTGCTGGTGCTTGGCGCCTGCCAGAAGAGATCTGTAGCTGGCACATAGGCAAGCTGTCCTGCTTTCTTTGGAGAAAGGTGTATTTTGTCTAGCGAAGCAAGGGAAGGAGTGTTTGGAAACACTAACGCAGCTGAGTAGCACGCAGGATGAGAAGATGACTGTCGTCCACAATGTCTGCACTGGTATTCACAAGGAGTTAAACAGGGCGTATGGGGTGAGCAGATGGTGGGCTGGTTCTCTCTTGAAAGACTTTTTCACAGGAAGAAGGACAGAGAAGGGTAAGAGTTCAACTTTGTTTATCCCAGATTTCTTCTGGAGTGTAATATGCATTGTAAACAACTTCCTTCATAGAAAAGTATGTGCATGAAGTCTGTTCTGATTTATTTTCTCTGTTGTTCAGATTCAGCCCAAAGTGGTACAAGTTCCTAGTTTTCCCTAAATGTTAATGCTTTTCAAAATAAGCCCAACATGTAATTTCACTTACCGTAGGCTTTGTGTTTGTCACACAGTACAATAGCTGCAGCAGAACATGAGCTCTGAATGGCCACCCTGAATACAAGCTAGCATTGCTTCCAGCGCAGAGTCAGAGCAAGAACCCATAACCCTGAACAACGTGAACAAACCTGGGGTTGCTCTCTTGGTCTGGACCCACCAGTTCCCTTCATTGGGTGCCCGGGCTGTGAGTTTGCTTTACTCATCCTTCTCTGTTGTGTGGGGTGGCGTATCACTGCCGAGGAGGGGGAGATCAGAGACATTTTTCTTGTATGATCAGGCTGAATCTCTCTTTTTGTTGATTTCATAACGCCTGGGAGAGCAACTGCAGCTCCCTCCTGGGACCAAACTCAACCCGTAACAAGGCTTCCTTTCTCCTGACGTCTCTGCTGACCTTCGTTTCACTCTTAACTGCTGTGTCAACTTGACAACCCTGGAGCGTGCCCTGACCTTGCAGCATCGCTGCAGAAGTCGCTAAGAGCGCAAGTCTATTGGTAATGAACTGGCAGCACCAAAGCCTGCAGCGTGTGAGTGTTCCTTAGAGGTCAGATTTTGTATCCATCTGTCGGTTGCATAGCCCCAATTAACTGTTGATATCAGCTAAGGTCCCACCCAATGTGATAAGGCTTAGAGCTGCGAAATAGTCCTGGAATATATCTAAATGCAGCCAGCCTTCTCGTATTGAGTGCTGGAAAACGCATTGCTCCCTCATTATGCATTACTGCATAAATACCACATGTGTTTGTTCAATGAGTTGGAGATGTTTGGAATTCATCTTCAGCACCTCAGAACATCCCCAGATCTCCAAAATAGACTGTTCTAGGAGCAAATGAACGAAACCTCTAAATTAGAAGGGTTTAGTTTTGAATGTGAATGGGTCCACTTCAAATTGGCGAACAGATGAGAGGGAAACAGGGCTTTTGAGTTCCCTGAAGGCCCAGGAACTGATTCTTTGAGTTTTCTTTATTTGTCAGAGGAAACGAAATCTCACAGAGCTATGGTTTCTCCTTTGCCATTTAACTAATTTCTTTGCTGGTAACTGTAGCAGTGAAGTGAAGAGCTAAGGGCACCAGAGAGAGCTTTGGAGCAGAGTAAAAAATAGAGGAGGAAGACAGACAAGGCGATGGTCGCTTCTATATGAATCATCTCCTTTAGCTAGGCTTAGTCTTGTGTGCTCTCATTGATTTCTGTCTGAGCCTTGTCCTACACTACTATATGTGAAAGGACAACTGAATCCTGTAATGGACTGATAAGCATCCTGCCTATAAGTGCCTTTAAGTGGTAATAGTGTCCACACCATTCAGTACAGAACAGATCCTCTGCGATGCCTGTATTGAACATCCTGCTCTTGAGCAGATCCTAGATCTGGGGCTTTTCCAACATCCTGCAACATCTTTGCATTTGGGTCTTTGCCCTCTTTGGTCCGTGAGGAAGCTCATTTAGAGCTCATTCATTCTGAGCACATCACCTTGGCTCTATCTGGCTCTAGTATTTGGGACTTTTGGGACACAACTGGACAGCAGGAGCTCAGTCTTTCCTGTTTTGTTGGCTGTATGGAAAGGAGACCTTTATCCGTGCACCACAGCGGGCCTCGCATGGCTGGCTGGCTGCATCTGTGGAAGGGGAAACCGCATTCCTCTAACGCATCGAGGGTGGGTGGTTACTGCCAGAAGCAGGATGCCGGCTTTATCAGGCCAACGGGCTGACTCGGGACAGCAATCCCTGTGTTCCGCAGCCCAACTGATGGGTGAAATCTTTTGTCTGATCTCAGCATTGCTTTTAGCAGCTGGCTCCAGGGAGAAGGGAGGAACGGCCTCCTGCAGAGCCGGGCCTTACAAAGCAGCCTGTGTGGGATGGAGGGTCCCCTGCTCTCTGGCTGGAAAGAGTGTGGGGGGGTGCGTATGTGTGTGCGGCGGGGGGAGCGCTTCTGGCAAGCAACAAACTTGTCCAAATAAACAAAAGGCTAAAAACAGCCCGTCCTCAGCCCCTTGAGAAACCCTGCAGCAGATGTTGCCAGTGACTGTAGGTCCTTGTTGGGAATCCCATGGATAATCATCGACAGCAGGGAAACACATGGCAGCATACGGCAGCTCAGAGAGGGCCCTCTTTGTTCGCTGGAATCACTAGAATATCTGTCTTGTTAGTGCTGATGAAAAAGCACTGGCTGGTTCAAGCTCAGAGCGGGGAGTGAGCAGAGCTGCCTTTTTCTCTTGGCTCAGCTGTAGGCTTGCTGTGTGGCCTCAAGCAAGTTGCCTCTCTCCTCTGTGCTGTAGTTCCTCCTGTTGCGCATTGAGGTCAGGGATAGAAAGCTGCTTCCCTGGGGATTTGTGGCCAAGCTTTTAAACTTTGCAAGGTGCTTTGTGGCTGGAAGGCGCTATGTTCAGAATAGGTAAATGTTCCATATTAGTATAATTATTTACATACGATTCAAAAGATGAGGAGGGGCCGAGAAGTTCGGCCGAAAGGTCAGCTTTTTACAAGACAGAAGGCAGCTTGTTACAAGACAGATTTCTTTTTTTTGCCACCAGTGAAAATGAGAAATGAAGCAAAGAGAGAAAGAGGCTGGCTGGGTACGATCAGAGATGACACTGGAGCAGGCTTGGCCTCTCTCACATGAAATGCTTTTCTCTCTTTTTGCTGCGTTGTGAGTTCAGCTTTTTGGCTCTGTTACTCCGTGATTCATATTTCAGGCACAGTGATGGCTGCGTGTGGTGGCTTGGGCTAGAGGAGTGGAGGACTGAAGAACTCCACTGCGGTTCCAGTGTGAGTGTGACAGGAGGCAGGGGGCTCGGGATTAAAGTGTAAAAGGAGGAGTCAGGTCAGGCCACGGTGCTTTGGCTGGGCTCTGTAAAGCGTCCCCTCCGTGCCCCGTTCTGCACACTGCTGTCCAGTCTCATGGCGGGCAGATAGGACAGACGTACATGTTCCCTCAGATTGATGGACTTCCTTCCTTTTCCAGAAGTTAAATTGAGGCAGGAGGTGGGAATAACTGAGAGAGACTTGGACCTAAGGGCATGCTGTTGTTTTCTCCCACTGTAAATATGGAAACCACTTTCAGATTTCTCCATATCCAAAGCAGCCAATTGATTGTCCTATGGTAAAAATGAAAATGCTAAGGAAAGCCTAAATCTGTAAAAACCTGGGATGTAGTTCTCAGCGGGACCATGCAAAGTAACCGTATCATTCCTGTTACACCTGGGCACTACATACCAGCCTGGGAAGTGACAAGATTTTCTAGCCATGCTCTGAAATTGTGTTTTATGGGCTAGGGGCATCCCGGGGACACACCAAAGCGTTCTGCATGCAGCTGTGAATTACTGTGTCCTTGGAAATTCTCTATGGAGGAGGCATCTACCAGGAGGGATGCATCTTGGACAGGTGCTGATGTAAAAATATACAGATCCACATATGGGCTCCAGAAACACAAGCTGGCACCAGCACTTTCTCAAAACAGACTTTTCTCTTCTGCTTCATTTTTTATTCCTTCTTGAGGCTTTTCCAGCATCCCTCATTGGAACTTAGAATCCGCCTATTTTATAATTTATCATGCCTTCTAATCTCAGACTCAGTGCAGCTCACATCCCTCCTAATGAAGCAGTAGCAGACTGTTCCCATCTGATCCCATTCCTGCTAATCCTGAGAAGTTACAATTGAGTTAAAAAGTCACATATGTAGTTAACATCTCAAGGAGCACTGAAAGGAGAGTGTGTGAGGTTAAGGTGAAGTGACCTTGTTTTATATGATTGGAAAAGCAAGCCAGGAATATTCAGTGGGAATTTTCTGATGAAAACGGCTGCACCTGTTTCACTGTAGCGTAGCTATGTTGACTTCTGGGTCTTCTCATTTGTAGCAGCATACGTGAAAGGACATTTGGAGTCTCTGCCTGCTCAGTGTGGCAGTGTGTCCCTAATGCTCTAGAATAAAGAAAGGAGTGGGATATAAAAGACTTGAGGTTCAGTTTTTAAGAGAGTGCTTTTAAGTTGAGGGTGATTCTTCACAAGACAGTTACCTAGCAGTAAAAAAATCATATTATCACAAGACTGGAAAATACCCTAGATCACCAGCTGCTAGTCAAAATGTAGGGATGTGGGTCAAATCTTGCCCTCACAGCTTCTGCTGAGCAGTTGTTTATCTCTCATCTCTAAAAAGGAGGATATTTACTTGCCTTTGAGATTCTTGGATGTGGCTGTTTCATGTTTCTGGGAAAGCCTGGCGGCTCCCTTTATTTGGATAGTGCTGGTCACAGAAATCCATCATTCAGAGATGTGGTGCTAGTGCAGAGGGAACTAGGCACCTTGAGGAGTGGAGTGTCAAATAGCTGCTGCTTTTCTGTGGGGAAAGAAAATATGTGCTCTCAGGCACTGGAAAAGCTTCTTAAGAAACCCTGTGATACTGTAAAACTTGCCAGAAGATCTCCAAATAGATACTTATCAGTTTATTTGAAATTAGTTCTCCTTTGGGCCATGAGGTTTTAAATACCTGAATCTTAAAGAAGGCAAGGGAAATACAGGAAAGTGACTGATTCTGCAGAAAATCCTTTTCTTCTCTGTCTTGTCACATAGGTTTTTATTGATGAGACCTGAATCACTTTAGTGGTGCAAACAGGCTCCTGCAGCACTTAAACACTTTAGAAAGCCTCACCTGTGCCTTCTTGTAAACTCTTTTCATAAAAGAGCACATTAGCAAACAGGCCGTTCTAAATCTCCCGCTGCACAAACTTTCATCTCATAAAAGAGGAATGGGAACTGATTCTTTCTTAACTTGCTTTGGCCAGGTAACACCGCAGAGCTGTCGATTCAAGAAAGTTATTCTTTCTTTACCCTAACCAAAAGCAGGATTGGCCTACAAAATCTAGAATACACTTTTTCCGCTCGATTCCCTGCTGTCTTGGTAATCCCAGTGACTAGTTAGAAACTTTTGCGGTGGGGTATTTGGGAGGAGAGATATCACTCCAGTACAAACCGTGTTTTGAAATATCTTGGCTCTCGTTTGCCTAGGAAGGTTATAAATACTGTTCCCAGGACAAACATTCTCCATGTCTGAGAGCTAATGAGCCAAACAGCTGCTCTGAGGCTATCCACCTCTGACACCAGTAAACACTAAGCCATGTGAAAAAGATTTTAACATGCCCAGACACTCTGATGTAAGAGGTTGTACGTGTGTCTAAAATGCAGTTCTCTTGCCACGTCCATTTTGTACCTTCAAAGGAAAGAGGCCTTTGCTGGCCATCTTTGACACCTGTAACTGTCAGAACAAGACCAGCACAGACCATAATCTCTTTGACACTGATGCAAATCCAGCTGTTTTCAATAAAATGCACTATGTTCACAGAAGGAAGAGAGCATATAGTGTCACAAACATCTCTCTTAGGAAAGTACTCATTTTTTGTAAGGATCCATCTGAAATGTGCCACATGCACACAGTATTCACTGATATCCTCTGGCTGTCTGAGCAGCTTCAAGTCCAAAGCACCAGTAAATCCACTGTAGCTGGTTGACTAAACCGGGCTTATGGCTGCTTTGCGCTACTAGAACAATGAAAGGTGTCCTGGCTCATGCTGATGCATCTGATCTGAAGTATAAAAGAATTCGTAAACAGGATCTGGGAAGCATTTGAAGAATCAAATAACTTTGTCCGTAAATTTGTATCAACACAACACAAATGTCCATGATTCACTTCAGAAGTGACATAAACAGGAGACTTAACTGTATGTCAAACCTAAATTAGTCAGAAAAAATCTTGGGGAAGAGCGGCTGGAAGCTGTCTGGCTGAAAAGGCCCTGGGGATGCTGGTCGACAGCGGCTGAACATGAGCCAGCAGTGTGCCCAGGTGGCCAAGGCGGCCAACAGCATCCTGGCTTGTGTCAGGAATGGTGTGGCCAGCAGGAGCAGGGCAGGGATCGTGCCCCTGTACTCGGCACTGGTGAGGCCGCACCTGGAATGCTGTGTCCAGTTTTGGGCCCCTCACTACAAGGACATTGAGGTGCTGGAGCGTGTCCAGAGAAGGGCAACGGAGCTGGGGAAGGGTCTGGAGCTCAGGGCTGGTGGGGAGCGGCTGAGGGAGCTGGGGGTGCTCAGCCTGGAGAAGAGGAGGATGAGGGGAGACCTGATCGCTCTACAACTCCCTGAAAGGAGGGGGGTAGTGAGGTGGGTGTTGGTCTCTTCTCCCAAGTAGTAAATGATAGGATGAGAGGAAATGGCCTCAAGCTGCATCAGGGGAGGTTTAGATTGGATATGAGGAAAAATTTCTTCACGGAAAGACTCGTCAAGCATTGGAACAGGCTGCCCAGAGAGGTGGTGGAGTCCCCATCCCTGGAAGTGTTCAAAAAACGGGCAGAGGTGGCACTTGGGGACATGGTTTAGTCTGGTCTACCCTTGATTGGTTTAGTGTGGACTTGGTAGTGTGGGTTAATGGTTGGACTGGATGATCTTCAAGGTCTTTTCCAACCTAAACGATTCTGTGATTCTGTGAATCTAAAAAGCGTGTAAGTGATCTTGCGGTGTATCTTGCAGTTGTGAGGAGCTGGACGAGTGTGCAAAGATGAACATTTTGCATGGAAATCTCTGCTTCTCAGCCATCCTTTGGGAGGATCACAAGGCCTTTCTTGCAAGACTTTTCCCATGCGGTGCTCCTCAGACCCCAAACTCTAACCGGGGTTACAACTGGCCCAGTGAAACCGAACTAAAATGCAGTTGCAACTAATTATACACAACCATGAGAGCAAGAGCTGCGTTATCGGGTGGATCCCAAAACTACACCTGATTCTGGTTTCTGCAGAAGCTGCGTAAATCTAGAAGAGCTCCTTTGACTCTGCATGGGCTCCTGGCACCACTGAGAGCAAAGCAGTTGTATTAAAGGGCACCGATTCCTGATCTGGGGCTGTGGGAACCATTCTTTTTGCCTGATGCCTGGCTCATGTTGACTTAAAACACAAATGACTTTTAGTTCAGGCAATGTCAGGGCAAAGCTGTGAACAGGACCTTTTCATTCATGTTCCCAGTAAGCATGTATCTTCTTAAAAAGAAAACAAAAACCCCAAAAACTAGTTCAATTGAACACAGTAAATAGTTTTGTCTCTCTTGTTTTGGGCTTTAAACAATGTCCCAGTTGCTTAAGTGCAAATTGCTGTGACTTAGAGAAATGTGTCCCAAGGCCCCTCTTTTGTTTGCCTGTCTGTCATTAGTCATTGTAAAAGTCTTTCTCTAAGAAATGCAATTGGTCAGTTGGCTTTTAGTAGCTCAGGGTTGGATGCTGATCTTGGTTCCTCTGCTTGCATCTGGAATTAGTCTGCTGAAGTAAGTGGAGTGACTCAGGATTTATAGCTGTGTAAATGAGAGCAGAGGTGATCTTCTGAAGCCTACTCGGTTCTTTAGCATCTGGAGAACATAATCTATTTATTAAAAAAAACCCAACCAAACATCCAGTGATAACTGCTCTTTGACATCCCAGTCATGACATTCTTTCTAACAGGGAGACAGGGCAAGGGTGGGAAGAGAACAAAAGCAGTGGGGGGTAAAGGAATTAAGAAATCTGGCCTTCATATGCTCATAGAAATGGGCAAGATACACTTCTCATGCTGGGTTTTCCCTGCTCCTGGCCCCTTGGATTCATTGCAATTACTCCTGATTTACACCCGTTCGAGTGGAACAGGATCACTCCCTTTTATTTCAGCAAAACAAACATTTGTTACTTGGAAAGAAAAACAGGAATCTTAAAATGTGACCCACAGCTGAGCGGAAATTCTCGGTAACGCAAGAATTTGGGTTTCTTTAGTTTGTAAACAAAGACTGAACCCTTGGAGGGAGCGTGGTGAATGCCATGGGGGACTGCAGAGGGACAGTTCCTGCGGCCATATAACTGGGGGTTCATCCTGCCACGGTTGCAGCAGTTCCAGGTATATGCAATGGGACCGTGGAGGAGCAGGATGCTCTGACAGAGAAGGGGGTTGAGCTTTGGGGATGCTGACAGCAGCTTCTCTACTGGCTCTGAGCCCTCAGGCAGGCCAAAGCCTTGATCAAAACAACCCCAACTGCCAGAAGAAATTGAGATCCAGTGCTGAACTGGAGGTAGTTAGGGGTCTACAGATGCAGACAAAGGCTTAGAATTATTTCCAACAGCACCCTAGCAGTCTGAGTGCCAAAAGCCCAAAGTGAGTCGAGGTCGGATGCTCAACTGGTGTAAACTGGTGTGGGGCTTCCCAGGCCCTACCTCTAATCAAAGTTTTCTAGCTCTCTCCAGATCTCAGGTTCCCGCAGCTCTCATGAAGAAACTCCATACTCACTGGTAACGGATGGTTTTGCCTTCCTTCCGCTCCTCAAATACACCAGCACTATTTTGAAATGCCAGTTTAGCCTAAGGAGAGCCACAGAGCTCCCTGACTCAGGAGTTGTCAGTCAGGTAGGGAGAACCTGGAATAGCTGCCCTCCAGCAAGCGAGAAGAAATACACACGCACGTTCACATGCACACCGCTTGCTTAGCACAGTCCATTAAACTCAGCGTGAACTCCAGGCCCGGCCATAACCCATGATATTTATGGAGTGAATATCTTCCTGTAAAGGATGTGGAAGGATAATATAACCACCGTAGAGCCCCTACCCTCCCTCACGTTCACTCGTATCTCATACATATGCTTTTCTGACTGTTTCACTTATCTGGGACTGGAATAACAGGGGCAGATCCTGGCTGGTTCTCTATTCTGCACAGGAAAGGAAAGGGCAGGAGAAATGCTTTTGCCTTCCCTCCCATGCCCTAGGGAAAGCCTGAATCCTGCTAGGAGAATATCAGCTTTCCCACTAAAGCCTGGCTCACCAGAGCTGTGCTAGCTGCTGGCCCTAGGAGGTGTTATGAGACAGGTACGCTGTGTATCCACAAAGCAGGGGTAAGATTTGCAGCTGGACCTGCTCCTGCCCCCAGCGCTGAAGATGCTCTATGTTTTCCAGGAACCGCCAAGCACAGAGGCTGGTGCAAGGTCTGTGGTTGTTCAATGGCTTCTACAACCCTTTTCCCTAAGAAAAGGGCAAGCACATGGCACCTGGGACGAGTTGTTACTACAGAGGAGCTCATCAGCCTGCATGAGACAAGCACGCTCCCTCCAGTTTAATTTTACAGCATGTACAACATGAAAATAGACCTTCCCTTGTAGCTGGACCCTCTTGTCATGTGAGGAGAGTCTGATAGAGAAGAAACATGGGGACTGATGATTGTTCACTGTTGCCGCTATGGCTCTGAAGGTCCCTCTAAAATCCAGAGGTTCGTGCTTCCCCTTGAGCTCTTACCTGCGGCAGAACAACCCCAGATACTCCAGAATTAGGAGCTCCTGTCTTTAAAAGCTGTGCATGGAATCATCTGCCCAGGAGCCCCAGTGCAGATGTGTCTCTCGGGAAATAGAAAGGACCTGGTTCTGATCGTGTGTGTAGGAGAGACTTGACTAGCACAGAGGCCAAGGTGATGGCAGCACTGAGGAGATTGGGAACAGACTTGTTCCCTCGTAGCTTCACTCTGCCGTGAGTTGATGGGAGGTGTTGCTGAATGTGCAAACAGGAACACCTGCACTCAGAGAAGAACTCAACCACAACCAAATAAAACAATAAACCTTGCAAGAAGATGGGAATTGCCATTCCCCAAGCTCATTTTGTGGCCTCATCTGAGAGATTTGAGTGACAAGATTATTCTAAGGTGCCTTTTCCTGAGCTGCTCTATTCTGTCTTCCAGCTACAAGTCAGCCACCTCTTGCCAAGCACGCTGTGTGCACGTCCTACACCACTGCCTTCCCGCCATGCCAGTCACCTTCCTCAATGGTATTCACAGGGCACAATGACTTCAGAAGGCAACTCAAAGGGAGAAGACAGAAAACCCTTTCACGCTGTCTCCTTCCCAACCCTGCCGTGCCCCAGGTCACTTTGGAGCCAATGGAACAGATCAAGGGCTCTCGCTTTTGTCTGATAAGTCATTAGGTGGGAAGACTTGGAACAGCAACAATCCCTCTGTAGGGAAGGGGTAAAACCAAAGGGTCTGCTCTCTCTCCCTCCTTTTGAATGAGCTGCAAAGAGCTTTAGAGCTGTCCAATTAAAACAACCCTGGGACAAAAATAGGATGAGAGAGTGCTACTTTAAAAACAAAACAATTAAGCAGAGCCTATCCCTTCCCCTCCCCGGAGGCTCTGCTCCTATGGAAGTGGTAGCTTTTGAGCCAGAAAACTCTGCTGAGCTGGGTATTTCTGGCATTCGAACCCAAGGCAAGCAATGACCTCCCAGTGCTGGCTTCGGAGGAGAGGCTGTACCGCGCTCATGGCAGCAGATGAGACCGAGCTTGCAGGCACTGACATGTCTGCCCTAAAGGCTAGTTATGCTGTAGCCTGTGGAACACAGAAATGAGATTCCGAGTGTGGGAAAGAGCTGAGCAGACACTGGCACAAGCTGCACCAGCAGCCAGCCAAGCCTGGTGGGGGGCCGTGCAGTGAATGCCATTTCGGGCCTGGAGACTGAGAAGGGAGAATGGGTTTGGTCTTGAGCTCACAGATCTGAGTCCAACACCAGGTCACCGAAGCCTGGTGCTACCATGGCTCCACGGACCGGGGCTGTGGGAGCCCCTCTCCAGAAAGGGCTGGGCTCTCTGCCTGCTGCTTGTGTGGCTGCACTCTTAGCAGCGATCCGCATGTCTCCTTTTGAAGACCAGCTGCTGCTGATGAAAAGGCACACGGCCAGTAGCTCCACTGACCAGGCAGAATGTTTCACTAATCTTTTTGGAACGTGAAAGCCTTCCCGATCACAACAATGCAGCTTTAAATGTTCTTCTGTACCTCATAACACTTTGTTTGAGCTGTGGGATGACTATCCATGAAGTTAGTCTCAGAATGATCAGAGAAGGAGTGACTGCCAGCGCTGTGTCTATAACCTCAGAAGTTCACCCTGCAGCGAACACATCACTTGAGCCCCACTGCCAGCTGAAATCATTCTCTGATGAAACCGGGGACTAGCATAATCGCTGTGCGGTTGCCACAGGAATGCTAGGGGTAAAGTTCTGGCTTTAGTTATATCAGTGCAGTGTCAAATTAACCTCATGCTTCTGTTCCCGAGGTCCCTTTGTTGCGGGCGATTTTTCTGCCACAAGATTCTTTCTTTCAACTCTAATTTTAGTTCATGTGAAGGATGAAAAAGGGTCTTATATCCTTGTCATGAGGCTGGTTCATGGGATTCCCCTCTGACTCAGCACAGCCTGGACTCTTCCCTGGCCTCTTCAGCTGAGATCCCCTTGAAATACACCTAGGGCTTAAAATAGCGTCGCAAGCTCTGTCCCATGTACGTTCTGGTAAAGCGAGCAGCCGCGGTGCAAGCATGGGAATTTGTCTCATTCCCTTTGTTTCTCCAAACTCTTTTTACAGGATAGCAGTACGGACTAAGCGGACATAATATTTTGAGAAGAATTTGAGAAGCTGGAAGTAATTTTGTTTGTTTCCTTTGTTCTAGGAAAGGGATCCACAGGGCCCTGCCAGCCTTCCTTGTTTGGGGCAGAATGAACAGGCTTGCAGGGCTTGCAGGCATTTGAGCTGTGTCCTGGCCCTCGCTGTTTCCTCTGAAGATGAGCATAGCAGAGGAGGAACTTCACCGGTCCAGGGGACTTGCACGTGGAGAGGGCGATGACACTGGTGAGTCTATGCAGCCGGTTAGTTATTTCCCCACTTGGAACACCAGGGAACACACAGAGCTCTAACAGTTAATGCCAGAGTCAAGAACCTTTCTGTGGTTTTTGAAGGTGTTGAGTGCCAAGTGACCACGAGCTGCCCTGGCAGCAAAAGCCTTTTTTCCTTACCTCCTTACCTTGAAACATAGCCAGGCTCCGTAGTTTTCATTTTACCTATCCCCTTTTTTGAGGTCAGAACATCTTGGGCTCAAAATTGTAATAATTTGAGAATCCCCAATAACTGTTTTTAAAGAAAGCCTCTTGACCTAACAGATGCCAGGCAGGTCATTAATTTCCAGTCTAATGCACAAGGGAGAACATTGTGAAATGACTGCATAAAAAGGCATTAGAGTAAAGATGATTTGGGGCTATTTGCCTGGCAAAGAAATTGAAACAGCTACAGCTTTTCTTTTACCTGACTCATGGCTGTACCGCAGGGATCAGATTGGAAAAAAACAAGTGGATATTATTCACCTAAAGTCTGCTTTCAAACCCATCTCTGTGCAGCTCTGTTGCCAGATGACATCATGCTTCTGAGGGTGAAACAATTTAAACTATAGAGATGAAAATTATTGGTTCCAATAACTTCCTTAAAACAGCAACAACAACAGCAGACTGAGGCTTTGTAAAACTTATTTGAAAACGTCTGTTGCTGCATCTCTGGGGTAAAATGGCCTAAACTGTAAAAGCTTTAGTAGTCTGTCATAGTCTGATGCTTTACCAGCAACAGGGTATTTAAAAGACAGTGTGGCAAAAGCCATACTGAAAATAAAGGCTCTGAACTTTAAGCAGGTTTGGAACATTAATGCTGTTGTACCTGTACATAAAATGGTAAGAAAAAATGCAGCGTTTGTGGGCAGAACTAATAATGTTTCACTACTACTATCACCTCTAAATATATCAAGAGGGTTTCTAACATCATACAAGTTTCTGGGGAAAAGAGCTGGGGCGATTATCTGGGACAGGGGTCGAGGGGAGGAGAAGCACCAGGGGCCGAGAAGCAGCACACATCACCCAGCACACGGACAGAGGGGCCAGTGACCGCTGCTGGGGCCCAGGAGCACAGCACTGGCTCTGCTCGCGTGGAAGCCCCACTGGAGACCTCACGCAGGTTGCAGCCTGCTGAAACATTTCATCTTCCTCAGCTTGTGGGAGCTCGGTCTGTCTGAAGGCAATCATGGCTGCAAATACAGACTATTGCCATCATAATGTTGTGTAAAATGATGCCGTTCTTATAACAAGGCTATTCATGGAGCTTGGGACTTGTGTTTTCTTAAACATTTGTGACGTGAAACTTCTAAAAAATCTATTTGTAAGGAAACAAATGAAAAAAAACAAATATGAAAGATCAACCTCATAGATGTGTGCCTGTAACAAAAATAAAGAACAGAGAACATGTAAGTGAAAGTCTCACACTTAACATTTCCCAAATTATTTTTCATCGCTTTGTAACTTAGAGCAGTTTGTGCAGACCATCAGAGGAAAATCATGTTCTTTAATCAGCAGTGAAGTAGGTGGTTTACAGCTAATTTCGAAGGTGTCTGCATTACATTCCAGGGTTAACACTCCCTTCAGCTGAGAGAAGTCCCTGCCTCCCTAAAGGTGCAAGCCCCGTGCTAAGGCTAGCTCACAATTACAGCCCCAGGGGCTAGAAAGCTCATCAAAGATTCATGTGCAGAGATTCTTTTGTGCCGTGCAGGAACAGGCTGGCAAAAGCACTGCCTTGCTGAACTTGCAGACCCCACTGACCTGCACTTCTCTCTTGGTCTCTGAAGTCCACCCCTCTTCTCTACCCTCTGCATTGGGATCGGCTGCAGGAGGAACCAGATGACCTAAGAGTCCTTCCAACCTAAATTGTTCACTGGTTCCAGGTAATGAGCTGGAATTTTTCCAAAACCTGAATGGGAAAGGTGTGGGCAGGCTCCTGTTGGAATCCCAAATCCCTAATGAGAGATACACACAAGTCCTGGTAGGCCACCCACCCCTCCAGGTCCTACCAGCCTGGCAGAGCTCAGGGACCTGTTGCTGCCTGTTGAATCTGTGTGAGATGTGCAGCTGGTGTAAATTAGGGAAGACCTATTGATTTTGGCAGAGCTATTTTGACTGAGGGGCCCAGTCCTGGATTTTTAGGTGATCCCAGAGGTCTTTAGAGAGACGGGATCTGGTGGAGAATTTTGCCTTGCACCCTTTCGGGTGCAACCGGGATACGGCTGTATAGACAACAGCGGTGCCTGGCTTATGCACTGGAAAAAGCTCCTGGTAATTATGGCAGAGTGGCTGCTTCTTCAGGGGGTGGCAGAGTCCAGTGATTAATGCAGTAGCCCATAATTAGAGACCTCACACTAGTCCCTTCTCTTTCGCAAGCCATATTGCCTTGGGCACGTCCTTTTGTGCCACGTCTGTGCAGGCGCTGTGAGGACCAAATCCCATAAAAGGTGGAGTGCTGTTCAGGTACATCAGAGGTGTGCACCAGAGGAGTCCTCTAGATAGGAGGCCTCCTTATATGAGCCTGCCCAAGTCCACCTTAAATGTACCCTCCCTCCCTGCAGTTTTCCTTCAGGATAATTAAGCATGCAGTAAGTTAAGAAGTGGAAAAACCCAAGGAAGCATCCATTTCACAGGTGGGTGCAGCTGACTCTGTCCTCCCAGGGCCTGTTCCTCCTGCAGTTCTGTGCGAGCCAGTGCCTCGGCACAAATGCTCCTGGCTGTGAGGGTGACTCACATTTGTATCTCAATTTTGCAGTGCTTAGGGTCTCAGAAGATCACCTGCTATTACACTACCACGTGGAGACCTGTGCTGGTCTGCAGGTAGCAGGTACTTTTTCATTGCACCGTGACAAACCTTGAGACACAGAGTGATTGCCTGCAGCTTCCTCTGCGTTGCCCTCGAGGTCTGATTTCTGCATGGACCAGTGACCTGGATGCTGAGCCCCAGGAATCCCGGGGCACCTGCCTGCACAAGCACGCCTGGTGCAGACTGTGCCCTCGGACAGGCCTGCACAGCCCACGCTGCCTGCAGGCACGGCGCTTGCAGCCGTTTCTCGACCGCTCTTCGAAGGGGTTGTAGCTACAGTGTGCCCAGGGTCACGCAGGGGTCTGCAGCAGGTCAGAAGCTGGTCACGGAAGCCCTTGTTGCAGGATCTTGTGCATTATTTAGGCAAAATCCTCCAGCCTGTGTTAGGCAAGACGTCAGGTTAGATAATTAGAGTGGTCCTAGCTGGCCTGAAAGCCTCCCAGCTGGCTGTGCCCAGGGTTGGGGTGAAAGGCGAGATCTCTCACAACAGCAGAAACAGGGCAAAAGAGAGGGAGAAGGCCGTCAAGGGCTCTGCTTCCCAAACCAAGGCCTATTTTTTGCAAAGGCCAACACCTCTGGTGCTCTGCTTTGGGAAGGCTTCTTGTTGCATGTATGTCCTTAGAAGTGTTGACTTTCTTACTGTTCACCTGTTCTGAAACAGGAATCCTGTGCATTGATAAATGGGGTTTAGTGTCTTTCTGCTAGCCCCTCTGGGTGCCCTGGGCTGCACACTCTTTGGTAAGCTGCAGAACTGGCTTTTTGCCTCCTGCCAAGATCAGGCTCCAGGGGGGCATTTTTTTTTCCAAGAGGAGAATGTGTGCCTTTGCTGGCAAGCTCTGTGTCTAAGCACTGGCTCTTTCCGAGCTCGTGATGCCAACAGCGTTGCTATATATTCACTTCCTTTATAAGGACATCAACAGGCACCCCACCCATCCCAAGTTTTGCGTCCCTCGATAGGCTTCTATTTCACAATAAATCCTCAAATACAATGGAGTGTTCCTCCCAGAACCAAAATAACTAGGCTTCATTAGTGAACTCTGCAGCCAGGGACAAAATTTGCTCCCTGCTTGCCATCCCTTAAACGATGGGCACAGCAGCGTGCCCTTGGGGCTGTAGTATCTGGCAAGCCAGGCGGAGAGGGGAATCCTAGCTCTGCTGAAGCCAGCGGGTGTTTCCCTGCAGTCAGGATTTCATCCAAGGCTGTGCTGAAGTGGGGAGGGGTGGTTTTTCCTGCCCTTTCTGTCCTTAGGGCAGGGTGGCCTTTCCCACCCGGACTGGAGGCAGGTATGCTGTAGCATTTAGCCTTTGCTGGGCTCTGGCGTTGCCTTTATATGACACTTCCGCTTGACAATTTCTTGCCTTTCTATGACACTTTGTCTTGACAGTTTGCAGCAACTAACGTCCTGATACAGCGGATTCAGATGGAGCAGCAGAGATAGGGACCGTCAGAAGGCAGTTTGGGAGCTTTGGTCCTTCTCCACTGATTATAAAGAGAGCCTAGAGAGATTAGGCTTCTAATGCAGATGCCTTAATTAAGAGCCTAAGGATTAGATGGCATGAATCTGACCGCAAATGCTCCTCTAGGCAGTTGCTGAATTAGCACTGAACTTGAACTGGAAGGTCTGGAAGAGATCTTCTCAGCTGTTAAGTCTCTGGAAACCACGTTTAGCGCAAAAGCATTCAGAGACTGCTCACCTCTCCTACCCCAAGGCACACGGACCTGCAGAACTCCTTCCCAGCCTTGCAGCAAACTTACGGCCCTGATAGACGTTGATGGGTTTTGTTCTTTTATTAGTAATAAACCACAGATGGAGAAATCAACAGTGTCAGTTATGTCTTGCAGCCTTGTATTGTCAGGGGAGAAGCTGGATGAAAGTGCCCAGCCAGTCTTAAGAATTACATCTTACCCTCAGCCTACGCAAGGCGGCAAAACAGGAGTCCTTCGTGGCCCCAAATCTGGCAATCGGTTTTGCCTGAGCATGTGAGCAGGATGCATCAAGCAGGCATCAGTAGCTGGGTAATGAACAATGAAATGAAATTCCTGTGTTTCAGACCATCTAGCTGGATGAACCTCACTGTCTCTGCTGGGCCAAATTTATGTTTGATATAATTTCAGTGAGGCTCATAAAGTTAAGAGTGCCAAATTAGAGTGATTGCCTGTGATCCTCTCCAACAGTGACTGTTGCTAAGGCTGGCCAGCTGTGAGAACGGAAACCTTCCCGTAAGAAGCAGTCCTGAGAGCCACCAGCATGTCCTGTGGATGACCGAGCAGCTTTGAGACAGGGGACAGTTTTGAAGTCACTGAGGACTGGGTGAGCATGATTCCCCTTACCATGCTGCTTGTACCGGCTTTTTATTTTGGCTTCTGCAGGCAGAGTGCCACTGGGAGAGATCACGCTGAGCCAAAAAACCTGTGTGTGTGCTTGCCTTAATTTTATTCTTTAGCCTCACATGATTTTTAGCAATTATCTAAATGTCTTCTTTTTTTAATTACTATAAATTCAGAAAAACCACTGGTTGGGGATGGTGAGTGAGCCCAGAAGAACATAACAAGGTAAATTAAACACCCACTATTCTTTGCTTGGGGGAGATTTTAAGCAGGGTTGACATCTTTATCCCTTCACTTGAGGCAGCTCAGGCAAAAAGAAGAGACGCAAATCAGTGTTAACTTGGGTGTTTCCTCCCTTTGATCATTCTGAGTCACTCACCCTTCATGTTCTTCTCTTGCTTCTTGGCAAGTGGCACGTCCAGTGGGGTGAACAGTTCAGCTGCTGGCATTAGGTTTTGGTTGTGGGCTTCTCTGTCCCCAGAAACCCTCGTGCAGAGGGCTTGGCGCTGCTGCCGGCACTTTGCAGCGAAGATACTGGTGCACGATGTTGGTTCTGTTATCCAGCGAAGGAGCTAGAGTGGACCCAGGTGCAAGGCAGGGGAGGCCGCTGGCTGGCCGTGGCAGAGCTAAGGCGGCTTGAAGGACGAGCAGGAGTGCAACTCTACGTTTTACTTATGCTACTGTTCTGGGAAGATGGAAGCATTCAGGTGGATGGTGATGAGCAGCTTGGGAAGGATGGTTTGTAATCGAATTATTCTTTAATTTTGTTGTAGGTTGAAAACTTAATCAGCCATCATAATGCTGGTTTAGTGCTGAATATTCCCCACAAAGCTGACAGGTAAGTGAGCGTTATGATTTTGCTTGAACAGTTCATCTGAGGTCACGCAGCAGGTTAAAAGAAATTCTGAAAGCAGAATTTGGAAGATCATAGCTCAAGGTGCAACTGCTGCTTCTTGCACAAGGAGCAATGTATGAATTCAGCCATACATTAGGCACTGTCCTTTTAAAAAGGCACAAATATCACACCTTCAAATGCCCCGTATGGCTTGGAATTCACCTGTGGTTTATATTCTTGCTGCGTGAGAAAATGAGAACAGAGGTGTCTAGCACTTTATCCCTGTCTTATTTACGAGCAGTGGGAGAATGTCGTGCAACATGTGAGCAGCTAATTTTAGGTGACAACTTAGTTTAAGGTGCCAAGCCTTCCAAAAGGGGAAGGAATGTATATCCAGCTAGACTGCCTTTAGCTCCAAGCTGCTCTAGGGCACTGGATGTTTATACCACCTCCAGTACATTAAATCTTTTGTATGGAGACATAATCCTTCGTTGTGACATTAGTAGAGGTAGCTGTTACGGAAATGATTGTGAAATCTCTGGTCTTGTGGAAGAGGAGAAGGAGGAGGTGCACCTGAGGTGGTTTGCACTGTGCTAATGCTCTCCAGCCCCAAATCCCAAGGGGCTTTTCAAGTGCTAATTAATTAAGAGTCGGAGTTGTCTGTTTTCAGCAGTGGACAAACAGTGGCATAGGGAGTATGGAGGCTGAGCTGGTGTTGCACAGGGACCTGAAAGGACTTGGGTAAAATGCAGGGCTTGATTCCCAGCTAGGATGCCCTACACCTGGCAGCAGGAAGGAAGGAGGATGAATTTAAATGACCCGCTACACGCTCCCTGTATTTTTCTTCATCTTCTGTCCTACTTCCCAGCACACTCTGCTGGGGTGTGGTAGGGGCTGTATGGCACGGTGCATGCTGCGTATGCTCCTGCCCTCTGCTTTATGTCAGCCCAGAGTAAGTACACAGATCTTGCACCACGTCTACCCTGGAAAGGTCCCTGACTCGAAGGCACAGCTCCATCTTTTTAAGGCCACTTCATGTGCAGCACAGAGGATTCCTGTCCGGTACCCAACCTGCTCTGTCACACCCCAGGCCAGCAAGGACTAAGAGTGCCCTCTGCTGCACTCCTTCTCTGCATCTTTCCATGGCAGCATTCCGCTTGCTGTTTGGGAATAAACAAAACAATTCTTTTAATACACAAGACAAATCTTTCATATTCCAAAGGTCTTTTTGTGCAGGCTGTGCAGAAGCCTGGTTCTGTATTTCAGCAGCAAACAGAAAATATCATGCCCTGAGATAAATATATGTGATACCCTGCATCAGTCCCGAGGCACAAATAAAGCACTACAGGGAACTGCTGTCCTTTATCAATAACCTTCACCCAGTAGCTTTTCATTGCCTCGTAAAACAAGCAGCTCCTCATTGCGGGAGTTCAGACAGCAGTCTTTATAGTCACGAATCTTTCATTTCTCAGAGCTGGCAGGAGCAAGTGCCGGTGATGCATGGTCGGTTATGGTACCTAATTGCACCTAACAGCGCTGAACTTTCCATCTCTCCCTCCTGTTCAAAGGAAAAACACTGAGCGCCACAAAGCTCTGCTTATTTAAGTCCTCAGCTCTTGCAGCCAAAAAGAAATGGATGTCGGTAGAGAAAGGGGGGTTGTGTCAAGAAAGCTGTCCCGGGCTTCATACTTTTGGAGTTAAAAAGAAGAAAAATTAAAAAATAATAATCCTGCTTTTACTGGGATTTGATTTACCCACGTGGAAAGTAACCAAGCTGCAGGCTGCGCCGGCAGCCCCGTAACCGCCCGGGCCACAGGAATCTGCTCATGTTCCCTGGAATTTGGACATTTTTTCTTGCACCCATTTCGGCTTGCTTTCCAGATTGTCACTCAAGTGTGGGGCACGCCCCCTCCAGGAGGCTATTTAAAGAGGAGCTGGTGTGCAACTTTCTCCAAAGAGAGAGGAGAAACTCCGAAGGAGAAGGAGTGAGTCAGTCGGCAGCCTGAATCCCTTCCCTTCCCTTAACTCGGGATGTCTGGCAACTTGGGGACAGTGACCTGGACCCTGTTCCTCCTCCTTGCACCTGGCTGGGTATGTATTGCACTGCAGCAGCTCCGTTTGCTGGCTGGGCATTGCAGCTTCTTGCTTTGATGCATGTGAATGCTTTAGGCTGAATAACACTTTCCAGCTGCCACCTGCCTCCAAAGGTTTCTGAGAGAAGGTTGCCTCTTAGCAGAGCAATGCCAATGCACTGTGCAACTAAATCACGCCCGGAGCTGCGCCGCGCGTAACGCCTGTCATCTATGGATCTCAGAGCTCTTGACAAATGCGAATGGATTTTGTTTCACTCCACTCCTGTGAGCTAGAAGCCAGCCCTGGTTTACAAGGGGGGAGAAGAGAACAGAGAGAGGTGAAGTCACTGAATTTATGTCACTGCAAGGAATAAAAGTCTCGTATCCCAGGTCCTTACCATCACCATCCTTCCCCAGCTGCCACTGAATCCACCCAGGTGTTCCCAAAAACAGTGATCCAGAGGGGGAAATTAGGCTGCAGCCTCCCCAGAGCAGGATTTGTGCTTGTTTTTGTGTTAATAAAAGTGCTTGACAGAGCAGCTGATTCTGCTTAGGACTTTTGTGTGCTATTACAGTGCCACTAATAGCAGGAACATTGCTGCAGTCGTTAATGTATCTAAATTGCAGTAAGTGCCTTTTGGATTGGTGAAGAAATCAGGTTCACAGAGCCACTCCGCCTTGCGAGGGTTATTGTGCTGATAGATGCAATGAACTGCTTGGTAAGGTCTGTTTGATGCTCCCGGCAGCACTCAGCGTGTGCCAGCCCCTTTCCTGCCAGGAAAGGTGTCCTGTGCACAATAACACCACTGTGATCTACGGGGAACTCCTGCGGTTTGGGGTGGTTTTCTTGTTTCTTGCACTGACCCAGCTTTGGCGGCATCGTACTGGTCATATAAACGATAGCAGTGAATCCCACTGCTGTGACACTTTATTATTGCTCTGGGATGATGTCATTTTCCCTAAACCTGCCGACTGCCTTGGAAATGGGACTTTTGACTTTCTTTGAGCTCTGAGAGTGATGTTTAGTAGATCGAGCAAGGAAACGAGAGCTGTGACTCCTGAATCTGCCTCCTGTGTTGCTCAGAGGTGAGAGCAGAACCAGGATTGCTGGGAGTTATGTTTAGCTCTGCCAGGCTCAGCCGGGGCAAGTCTCCGTGCCTCCGCTCTCTGTCTGTGACATGGGGGTAGTGCTTCTGGTCTCTCGTAATGGGCTGCTGTACAACGTGCTGCAGCAACCTGGGAAGGTGCCTTGAGAGCCTGTGATGCAGGTATTATCCATGATAATTCCATGTTTGGAGCATGTGAATAGCTGTGTTGTGACTGCTTTATCTACTGCCAGTCTTGGAGCGTGAAAGAGAACCAGTTACGTGTTTATTATTACTTCTACCTTGCGGCGTTAACCCCTGGCTCCCAAAGCACTTTGCAAACAGCTAGCTCAGCTTCAAAAAGCTCCTTTCCCAGCCCTTTGAATGCAGTCATGAGCCCAAACGCATTTCAAAAATCCTCTTTGGCTTGGCCCTCTTAGCTGGTTCCCTGGGCTCGTGTGGACATTGACTAATCAGGAATGAGAAGTCCTGACGATGCCACAGAACTGCTGCAGTGGTGTGAGCTCGTGTCCCCCCACTCGTGCCTTCCTGAGGGTGTAGGGGGAAGAGGTTTTATGTGAATATGAAGCAGCAAGGATATTCTCACTTTTTCTTTCCCCCCAGGTAACTGGGTTCGGTGCTGGCAGTTGGGAGGAAGCTTGTTCTGGCTTGTCAGCTGAGCAGATGGGACCTGGGAGTCAGTGGTGGAGAACGCGTATGGAGCGCAGGCAAGGGAGTCCTCTAGTCAGGCTGCTTTTCCCCCCATCGCTCAGGAGTCCTGGGAGTGGCAGATTCACGCGTGGTGTTCGTGATTGATATGAGAGCTGCCAGCAAAGCCAGGAGCAGGGAGAGCTGATTTTCCAGGCTTTAGCACTTTCTTAAATCTGTAGCCTTGATCTCTAATACTGGTTCTGTTCTGCTGCTCTCAAAGTTCACAGAAATGCATTGCTAACCTCAACAGAAACATGGTCAAGGCTATAGGGAACTTGAAGTTAGGATCCTGCTCAGTGAAGGTAAAAGTGTAATTTTGGGGACAGACCCTTCTGCAGAGGGGAAGAAAATTAAATGTTCTCAAAGTCGAATCCCTCCGCACCCAGGTCGGTGGTGTGTTATGTTGAAATGCTGGTCTCTGGGGTACGTATGGGTCTGTAGCAAAGCCCTCAGTGCGAGCCCTTGCTGTTCTTTGGGACAGTTTGGGTGGCTTCCACACTGTATTGAAACAACTCCTAGAAGCAGTCCTGGAAAATAATGCACGGTGGAGGGTGCTCCGTGCAAATCCAATATAATCCATTATTCAGCCTATTTGAAATTGCTGTGAAAGCAAATTAAGTAATGGAGAACTCTAGGACGTTGGTTCAACGTTGACTTTCTACCACCTGCTCCCAACTCAAGAAGTTTCCCTCGCCAGCCAGTTATTCAGTGCTCGCTGTTGAGTGTGCGTGAGCCAAAAAAGATTTCAGCTCATTCTCTCCTCTCTTGGGCTCGTGAGAGGAGCGGGAGTTATAAATAGCACGAGCTGACTTTGCTCAGTAATAAAACAAGCAAACAGGAGCCCCAGCGCACCCTGGGGCCAGGTGGACTGGGGCATGGTGAGCTGCTTGATGGGAACATCTCGAAGTATTGGAAAGAGCCCTGCAAGCAGGGATGAGCTGGGCCTTTTAAGCCGCGCTTGTGCTCACGGGTGGGGGAGGCGAGGCTCAGAAGAGGTAGGGGTGCAGAGTCACTCAGCAGGTCTCTGATGCGTCAGAGATCGGAATCCAGATGTTCTTGTGCTGAAAAGCAGCCGTAATATAATGAGGAAGTGAAGCTGATTGTGAACAGAAGGTAAAACCAGGCGGTCTGGTTTCTGTGGGTGAGTTATTAAAGGAAATAAACAGCACCAACAATGATTAATGAAGGCGAGAAAGAAAACTCGGTTGGGTTTAATTCCGTCACGTTCTCTGTTATCCTGAAAGAGGTTGTTTTGGTTTGTTTTTCAGTAGGAGAGTTATTTTGAGAGTGTTTCTTTATATGGCCTGTGGTTGACACTGCATTGGAAAATGCTTGTTGTCTTTTTTTTTTTTTTAAGTGCAGGGATTGCATCTTAATATAGGTCCTGTGTTAGGAATGCTTCACCTCTTTTATGATCTCATGTACCCCTCACCCACTCATCCGTGGTTGAATAACACGTCCCTTTGGCAGCTACAGCGGTTGCATACATGAAAAAGAGTAGGAAAGCAGTTCTGTATTTTTAGCGTCTTTTAATGCACTTCGGCAGCCGGGAGGAGATCCCTGCGACATGCCAGCTCCCAGCGAGCGGCCCTAAGGCTGCAAACAGCTGGGCTACGGGCAGGAGAGGCTTGTTTCCAAAGTACTTTGTGCTAGGAGCTTTCAAGGAGAATTATGCCGATTCCTGCTGAGCAGGATGAGACTCTGGGAGGACTTGTGAGTTAAGATTTAGACTGATCCCTGTCCCGCACGGTACTGTGCCGCTTGTTACAGAAGTACAAAGCAGTTGGCGTCTTCTGACCCCATGTGAGCTAAAGTCAGAGCAGCTGTTTTGAGCAACAGTCAAAACAGCTGGAAAAGTTTTACTACTGTTACTGGTGACAAACACAATATCCAAGGAAGCTGTTTCACAAGCGAGGGCTGGATGGGATATAACAAGTGCGAACAGACCTGTAGCAAGATATTTTTTTGGCCTCTGTTCCAGGTGTTTCCCCTCCCGCCCATCCCCAGGCTCTTCCCAGCTGCTGCAGCCCCTCTCGCTGGGTGGCAGCGGCCGGGTCTGGCAGCGGAGCTGAGGGGTCTGCCCCGTCGGCTGCTTTCCCCTTCACCCAGCTCACAGCAATGCAGGATCCCAAAGCGTTTTGCTGGCACCATCTACATGCAAGGGCTGCATCAGCCCTGCGGCCGCAGCCGGCCCTGGGGTGGGAGCTGACCCGTGCCTGGCAGCGCGCAGCATCTGAGCACTGCGGACCGGAGCGGGGCTCTTGCATCCCTCTGAACTACCTGGGGAATCTTAGTGGGCAGAAGCTGAACAGAAAGCCAGGCTAGAGTTGGCACACTGATATTTCTGAGGAGGTGTGAGAGGATCTTTCCAGACCATATGCTCTGCACCTTTCACAGGCGTGGTTTTACATCTTGCCCACATCTGGGCACATCCAGAGCTGAGGCTAGTGAGTTTGCTCCAAGCTGATTCAGGACAAGGATGCCACAGACTGAGTTACTGGAGTGTTTGAAGCATCCTGGGTTTTCTGGAGAAGGTAACCCTCATTCAGACGTAGCTAAACATCTCTGTTTAGCACCTGAAGTGGCATAAAAGCCAAGGGTGGGTTTCAATAGGACGAGAGGAAATGGCCTCAAGCTGTGCCAGGGGAGGTTTAGATTGGATATTAGGAAAAATTTCTTCACAGAAAGGGTAGTCAAGCATTGGAACAGGCTGCCCAGAGAGGTGGGGGAGTCCCCATCCCTGGAGGTGTTCAAAAAACGGGCAGAGGTGGCACTTTGGGACATGGTTTAGTGGGCATGGGGGTGTTGGGTTGATGGTTGGGCTGATGATCTTGGAGATCCTTTCCAACCTTAGTGATTCCTAGTTTTTACTTTCATTAAAAATAATCTAGCCACCAAGGCAGGAAACATGAAATTAATTATGACTCTCCCCTTAATTGGTTTGGTGGTGGACTTGGCAGTGTTAGGTTAGTGGTTGAACTGGATGACCTTAAAGGTCTTTTCCAACCTAAATGATTTGATGATTCTATGATTCTAAGAGGTGGCCAGCACTTCTGAAATGCTACCAAGCGGGGCGGCTGTAGATTCATGGGGTCCTGAGGAAGGTTGGTTACGCTGCATTCCCTGGAAAGGGGAGAGGAGAGGGCACATCTCTGGGAATACCCAAGAAAGTATGGGATCCGGGGGACAAAATGGGACTCGGGAGCCTTTGGGTCAGTTTTCAGCACTGGCTGACTTTGGGCAAGTCCTTTCGCTATGCACCTCGCTTTTTCCATCTTCGGACTGGATCTAATGATGCTGCTGCAGAGTGCTTTGATGTTTTCTCCTGAGCAGTGCTATGTAAGGGCTGGCAATTGCTTACTGTTAATAATTACCATTTTATTGCTTCCAGGAAAGCAGGGGGCTGAGCTGCGCATGGGACTCCAAGCTACTGCTTGTCCTGTTTGTTTTGGCCCTGCTTTCCAGAGGCATCTTTTTTTTCCCTTGAACTCCATAGGAGTTAGGGATGAGAAAGAAATTAGCCTTGCGAGTCCTCGCGAGCTGCACACACATCGTCTGCAGCAGGGCTCTCCGGTGGAGGGCGAAGTCGGTTGTCCCTCGTCTTGACAGGGTGTCTGAAGCAGAATTGTGTTTTTCATTTCTCTGCCTGGCTGGCTTGCGGGAGACTCATTCTCTCCATGGCTTGTCTGCCCTCCAGGTAGAACCGCAGGCCTGCACGTACCCATGCCAGTGTCCCTCCCAGCCTCTGCAGTGCCCCGCTGGCACCAGCCACGTGTTGGATGCCTGTGGTTGCTGCAAGGTGTGTGCCAGGCAGCTTGGCGAGCTCTGTTCCCTGCAGAAGCCCTGTGATCATCATAAGGGACTCTACTGCGACTTCTCCAAAATCCACAGAGGCAGCGGGATCTGCTTAGGTGAGAGCTGTATGTTCTGTTATTGTGCGGTTTTCTTGTGGCCCCTTCAGCCCTCTGCCTGCAGACCTCCCAGAAGACCCACGGCATCGTCAGAATTTCCTGTAGCGCTTGGAGCTTCATCCAGCATCACGCTGTGAGATCTGTGCCAGCCCTGCGAGCCAACAGATTGACTGATACCGATACACACACAGCCTGCTTCCTCCTGCCATGAAGGATGTTTCCAAAGGCACGAGTGGGGGTTTGGGACTCTCCTTTGTTCCCGTGACATTGTTAGGAGACATCCTCTAGCGCTGTAGCACCTGTGGGTAAACATCAGCAATCTGGACTTTTACTGGAAAGTACAGTTGCTTGGAAAATCTCACCCAAAATCTCGCTGCCTTGGACTGGAGACTGGTATTTTGCACTCGACTGCTTGCATGCGACAGGCATACTGTGTTTCTGGCTTTAGCACCTGGGTGGAAAGAGCTGAACAACTTGTTTGCAAAATAGTGTATATGTAGAACATGAGAATTACTGAGCCAGGTAAATACAAATGCAGACCTGTTTTCTCTCCTGGTGCCTCTTTTCAGCCAGAAAAGAAAAATCTTTCTGATATTTTTTTTTGTTTAGTAGCTATTTTTAAAGCATGCAAAAATTATTTTGGTATAGAGGGAAAAAAAAGTATTTCCTCAGTCTCCTGTTCCTTGTTTAAAAACAAGACTCCTCTGCCCCGTCTCTGCCAGGAGCTGACCATTTTTTTAATTCAAGCTTTTCAAAACAGTCAGGAAGACACGAGGGCTGGAAAGCTGATGTGAACGCTTTGGGAAGCGGTCAGCCACTGCACGTGGCACCTCTGGCAACGCTCCGGCAGCCGTACCACTCGCATCAACCCGAGACAGGGGCTCGGGGTGGAACTGCACTGTGCCAGGATCACGTACAGTTTTTTTTACTCTAAATAATGAATTGCACTTGCAGAAGGTGTTTTCTCCTTTTTTTTGAGAAGTTTTTTCTGAGTTATTTGTTTAATTTTCCTCCCCCAATTCTTGTGATCTTTAGAAGCCACACGGGCTTCCTTGTACTTTCTGTAGGCATTGATACACCTAGGAGCTGAGGATTGAAGCTTAATAAGGTAAACGTAGGCATAGTAACATCCAGCGGGTGTAAGCTGTAAACTGCCTCATTAAGACTGGAAATGAGGTGTATGTTTGTAGAGTAAAGGTAGCTAAATCACTGGAACAATTTACTCAGGAGTGTGGAGGAGTCTTCATCTCAAAGATGTCGCATGAAGACTGGACATCCTTCTGAAGAAAGCGCTTCGTATTCACCGTGACGTATGGGTTTGATACAAAGATTTTGGAGTGAGAGTCCCAGATCCCTGCTGTGTAGAAAATCAGACTTGAAGACCACAACTGTCCTTCCTGCCTTTAAATGGGAAATTAAGATTTTCATGGCCAAAACCCCAGATGAACATAGGGCAGGATATCTCCCTAAACTGGACTGAGGATTTGGGCCGTAATATCCTTGGGTGATACTTTTGTGATGTCTGCACTGATCTCTTGGAAGGTGGGGATTTTGGAGGCAGTGAAGGAAGCTGAAGGTGGAGTGATGAATCAAATGAAGGGAAAGATCAATGTTTGTGAATTGTAAGAGAGGACTTACAGGTACCCAAACAAGACAGCTGTGACGGGAGCAGAGAGGAGCAGAGAGGGGTTCAGGTGTCATGGGAAGAGCTTCTAGACTGGGAAGCAGCCTGAAGGCTGTATCAGAAGAGACAGGAGAGTAAAAATTGCTCTGTGTTTGTTTAATGTCACAGTATGTCGCGCTTCACGTATTGCAGAGGAATCCTTCCCTTCCTGCAGAGACCTTGGAGTATCAGAGAGGTAGAGATGATCCCGCAGTAACTCTGGAGTAGGGGAGCCTAAGGGTGGTAGGGTGGCCTGGGTGGGCGCAGGGAGCTGGCAGAGCTGCGGCGACCAGAGCAGCTCGCTTGAGCTCTGCCATATTCCCTGCAGAAAAGGGCAAAAGTCTCCTTGGCTGGACGTGGTGCTTGGAGGCGGGAGGTGGCAGCGGTGCCAAGCGGAGCTGGTAAATAAAGAGCCATGTCACTCCGCTGGCGCAATCTGTTTTGGTGCTTTAAGCGGATCGGGTCAGCGGGCAAGTGAGGTCGTTGTAGGGTATTGAAGGGCATGACAAAACGATTGAGTTTTGAAAACATAATAAAACCCCTGAGCGGGCTGCCATGCCTTGGGTGGGGAGGAGCGCTGCTGAGGGAACAGCACGATCAGTTCGTCGGGAAGGGAGAGGGCTTGGGCTAAAAAACAGCGAAAGAGGATTTAAAAATAAGTATGAATGGTTGTGTAGAGGGAAAGTGGATGGCTTCCACTTTGATGGAAAAAGTGAGGATTTTGAAACTTCTAAGTAGGAGCGCAGGAGTATTTTTATACCAATGGCATTGAAAAGAGTTGCAAGTTGAGATCCAGCTCTGGTTAGAAACAAGGCATTAGCAGCCCGGAAGGATTTGTGTCCCCTCAAGGACTAGGTGGGATGGAAAGAGGCTCTCGCTCCTCGTTTGGTCCAAACACTTTCTGTCTGAGACAATGTTCCATGGGCGAGCAGGACTAAGGGGAAAATAGATCAGATTTCCTGGTAAGCCTCCGCAAGCAGCCAAGAATCCTTCATTTTGGTAACTTCCCAATAGAGGTTTGCATGGATTTTTTTTGTTTTTTAAGGGTCAGGATTGCAGAAAGCAGCAGCTGATGAGAACTGTCCAAAAGCAGGATTTCTGTCCTGTGAACAGCTCTTGAGATTTCAACATTTCATTGCAGGCTGAAAGAAAAAAAAACATATTAAAAAAAAAATATCTCAACACTTTCCATGAGTTATTTAGAATACTTGTTTGGCTGTGTCAAAACTTTCCACTTCCATTATATCAAAATGTTTCATCTTGATCCTCACAGTATCTAAAATAATTACCCGAGCAAAATGCTTCCCCCTATGGATACTGTCCAACACGTATATCGGCTGAGCTATTGTAAAACCATAAAGGAAATCTTTGATATCAAATTGAAATGCTTCAGTTGTTTCTCATTGAAAACATTCCTGACGTTGATCTGTGCCTGCAAAACTCTTAATCAAATAAGAGTTTTCTGCTGGAAAACTTCCACTGGAAAAATTTTGGCTAATACAGACATAAGAACTTGTGAGCATTGCTCGCACCCGCAGACTGAAGTTTGCTCCTACGTGTCAGATATTGTTGCATTTCCTTTTTTGCTCATTTAAGTTTGATTGGGAAGGAATGAAAGACTCGTAGGAGGGCTGGAGATGAGAGATCTGGAGATCAGAAGAGAGAGAAAGAGAAAAAGTTGTGGCTGGAAGGAAGAAGAGATTCATGCATCACAGAGGAGCCAAAAAGGTCATAAACCCAAAGTGTTATTTTCCTTTTGTAGGTACCTTTAGACATGTGGGGAACCAACTGCTCTTTGGAGAATGTTGCCTTTTGGTCTCCTAGGAGTAACGAGGAGCAAAGCCGCTGGCTCACATGTTGTGCCAGGAATGCATCTTGCACAACGCCGCTGACACGGGCGCTCTCTGAGCCGGAGAGGAAGGCCTCTGCAGAACAGGCTGTTTACAAGATGTAAAGACAAAGTCCCCCTTAGTAGCTCATCCAACTGGAGAAGAGATTTTTCTAGGGAACTTTGGGAGGTCTGGCACAGCTGAAGCCAACTTCGAAAAATCAATGTCAGGAACAGCCTTGGGTCCAGGGAGCCAAATATGAAAAGTGCCAACTTCTGCGGCACTGGGATGGCAGAGCAGGGGAGTCTGCACGTGGGCACCTGTCCCTCATCAGGAGCCCTGTGACCCCCGAGAGAGGCCGTGCTGCCAGCCCCCTACCAGCTTCTCAGCTTCTCCTCCTCTTCCTCCTTCCCACAGCTCACGAGGGTGCAACTTGTGACCTGCTGGGCAAGATCTACCACAACGGGGAGAGCTTCCAGCCCACCTGCAAGCTGCAGTGCATCTGCATGGACGGGGCCATCGGCTGCATCCCCCTCTGCTCCGACGACCTGCGGCTGCCGTCCCCCGAGTGCCCCAACCCCCGGCGGGTGAAGTTTCGCAATAAGTGCTGCGAAGAGTGGATCTGCGAGGAGGGCAGCGAGGAAAACCGCTTCGAAACAGCCATGGCGGGTGAGTGGTGGGCAGACGAGTCGGGGCCGGGAGCTCTTTGCTGGGGGAGAGGGGTGGATCCAAACTGCCTTTGGACTGGGGCCCTAAGTCACATCTGGTTTGGGACTGGGGGTGACTGCTCACCTTGTGCACCGTGGTGTGGGTACTGGGTGTTGAACTCCAGCCCCGTTAAGGTGAGACCTTAGTGGTGCTGCGGGGAGGCTCGCACACCCTCCGACATCACAGCAGAACTGGCTGGAGCTGGGCTGCGGTGGGAAATGGCCCCGTGCTTGCCTGCATCCTCCTCCTGCTGCGAGGCTGGGTCGCTCACGGGATGGATCAGAGTTGGACCAAGTCGGGAGCAGCCACGGAGCTGCCACGCTTCGTCCCAAGCCCTGAACCTTGCCTTGTGTCTCTTCCGCGTGGCTCAGTTTTCAGGGAGGACCCAGCACACAAGCCGGAGCTGAATAACCTGCAGGAGAACTGCTTGGTGCAGACCACGGAGTGGAGCGCTTGCTCCAAGAGCTGCGGCATGGGCATCTCTGCCCGAGTCACCAACGACAACCCCCAGTGCCGCCTGGAGAAGGAGACCCGGCTCTGCATGGTCCGGCCCTGTGACTTCCCCATGGAGAAAACCAAGGTACTGGGGAGAGGGCACACAACACCGTGAGTGCCAGGGACAACCCAGTTTGGGTGCTTGTCAGGCATGAGCCCATCTCACAGCGTTTGCTCTGTGCTTCCTTCCTCTTGCCCCGTGACGGAGGTAGAGCACAGGCCCAGGTGAACCTTGCGCCTGATGTCATGTCCTTGTTAACCCATCTGCTCTCTCCCTAGAAGGGGAAGAAGTGTGTGCGGACCCCGAAGCCACGCCAGAGCCTCCATTTCGAATTTTCGGGCTGCACCAGCACCCGTTCCTACCGGCCCAAGTTCTGCGGCAGCTGCACGGACGGCCGCTGCTGCACCCCGTACGTCACCAGCACCGTGGAGGTGGAGTTCCGCTGCCCCGAGGGGGACTTCTTCCAGCGGAAGATGATGTTCATCAAGATGTGCTCCTGCCACTACGACTGCCCCCGAGACAACGACATCTTCCTGGCCACGTATCACAGGAGGATGATTGGAGACCACGTCAAGACAGAGAGGCAGTAGCCCTCTCTGTGCCAGATCCACAGGCCAAGGTGTCAAGAGGGCTCTGCAGCGCTTTCGTGGCTGTGTCCCAGGACAATGCAGCCTCTTCCCCCTCTGTGAGGGGCTGTGCTCTTCGGAACAGTGCCGTTTGCCATCAGTGGTCCCTGCGGCCTTGCTAACAAGCCGAGGGGCGTGGGGGGCCAGCCCCGTCTGCCCCAGGCTCCTGACCTTCACCCGTGGTGCTGCAGAGGTCAGGGAAGGAACCAGAAACAGGCTTGAGCTGCAAGCTTGATCCACGTTCCCACTGACCAGATGGGAGAGTGGATCAAAGCCGCGTGGCTCCAGCCCGTCTCCGGCTGAGAGCGCAGCGGGTGCCGTTCCCCGTGGCCGCTGGCCTGCCAAAACCGTGCAGCGAACCCAGAGCGTGAGGCAGGGGAAGCCCAGGAGGCCTGAGCTAAGGCTGAGCTCCGCAGCCCGCTTTCCGGTGGCGTGGGGCTCTGCTGCGTCTTGATGCAAAGCTTCTCGGTGAGGAAAGCGGTCCTGGCCCTGTGCTGGGCTCCTGCTGAGCTTTTCAATTATTTTTGGCTAATTGGATCCAATGAGTTGGCAAAAGCCCTTCCCCATCCTTGTACCCGCCTTTCGCCCTCCCACGTGCTTTCCCGTCAGCAGCTTTGTTCCAGCTCGGTTTGCTCCTAGAGAGGCCGGATCCTCTGCTGGGTGACCCCTTCTCCGGGCAGCTCAAGGCTGGGCTGTCTTTTTTTCCCCGTTAAATTCCTTTTCGCCTTGCGTGCCAGCGAGGGTGACAGCGAAGACAAGGACGCAGCGAGTTGTGCAGTGTCACCGCAGGAGATGTAGCGCGGCTCCGGCCTCCTGCAGAAGACCTGAGCCCAGGAAGGGGTTTCTTGGTAGAAGAAAGGATCCAGCCGGGCCGTAGCTTTGCCGCCGGTGCTGGCGGGGCGGCGTTCCCTGGGGCCTGTTTCGGACCCAGGTGCTGCTCCTGGCAGTTTTTAGTGCCTCCATGAACGCGTCCTATTGTGCCTTTCGGTAATATCTCCCGAAATGGCCCCGGGGTGGGAGAGGGGCTGGACTCCGCCGGCTCACACATCCACAGCGGGGCTGCAGCTACATTTCGGCTCCGCAGTCGTTGCTTGTAGGTCATCAGCTGGAGGAACGCGGTTCAGCTCGGGTCTCCCCCGGGGAGTTTAAAGCACTGGCAAGAAAAATGCCCGTAGTTGTAAACGGAGCAGATCTCATCTGGAGTTCCCGAGGCAGCGGCACGGAAAGCCGCGTGGTGCTGGGGTCTCCAGCGGTGGGATCCCCTTCTTGCCGCGGGCCTGCGCGGGGCTCTCTGCCCTTGACCGCGTGCTGATGGCCGCCCGTCGCTCCAGGAGGGGCCACCGGCACGGGAGCGGTCCCGTAGCCCCCGGCCCAGCTGGCCCAGCCAGCAGCAGCGCTCCCACACGCCTCGGCCGCTCCGCGGGATCTCTGAAGGCTCGGCAGTCGTGTTCCGTCCCTGCTGATTTTAGCAGAAGCATCCAGGTAAAGGCCCGATCTCATTCCTTAAATCTTCCCTGCCTTCGCCCTTTTCCCATCACTGGAAATCACGATGAATTCCTGTCCCAGCCGGGCAGCAGCCGGGGCCACGCTGCAGCCCCGAGGCTTCACCCCACCCCAACTCGCACCCCAAATTCGGTGCCGCAGGATCCTCCCAGCCGCCGGTGACGCTGAAACGCCTGCTCAGCCCCTCTTCCCGCTCTCAGCCTGCGGAAGCTTGTGAGCCTTCAGCCTCCTGTTACCTGTAATCAGTTTGAACTGTAAATAACTTATCTGATGATGTTTTGGTTTGTTGTTTTTTTTTTTTTTTAAAGGCCTTTGTACAGTTTTTGTATCCTTTCAGCATAACCTCGCTCGGGGCCTCTTCTCCCCTTGCCCTCCAGGTCTGCTCTGAACTTTTCTCCTGCCGTGTACGCGGCTTCCGAGTGTAAAACTACGCTGAGGTTGCACTTTACTCAACGCTAATAAATCTCTCTTTATTTTTTATATCCCTGGCAGCATCCCTCTGTGCGAGGCTCCTGCCTGGTTCCCCCCCCGGCCTTGTCCCAGTGCCCCCAGCTTGCTGGGACCAGTGCTGGGACGCTCAGCAAAGCCGATGCCGGGGTGGGGAGGGGAGGGGGGCCCCGGGGGGTCCCTGTTCCCCCTCCCAAATATCAGCGCGGCTGGCGTTAGTGTCTGACTGGCACCTCTGCAGCCACAAAACGCGGCTCCTGCTTGGGGGGGGGGCACAAGCGGAGCCCCCCCTCCGCCTGCTTAAGGACCCAGAAGTCCTTAATGCTGGGTTAAAAATAACCCCGGGAGCAGATGTGAGCAGGAGTCGGCGATAACGGGGCCGGGGCGCGAGGGGCTTTGCGGTGGCTTAACAGCTTACGGGCTCATCCCCCTCATCACATCAGCCGCGGGCTCCCCCCGCTCCCACCCCGGCACCGCGGCGGGGGCCGGCGGCTCTTCCTCCTCCCCAAACCTTCCTCCTCCTCCTCCCCCCGGGAGGCCTCAGGGTGCCCTGGGGAGAGGCAGGTGAGGGCGCGATGAGCCCCCGTCAGAGCGCCGGGGCCTGGAGCCCGGAGCAGGATCCGTCCCGTCGCTCCCTGGGGAGCCCCGGGGACGCGGTGCCGGCCCTCGCAGCGTCCCCAGGGCCGTGGCCGTTAGGTGGCACCAGGCAGCGCCCCACGGGGACACCGGGTCCCCAAGGCGGGGGGGGACCCTGGGTGCCTGGGGTGCAGGGCCTCAGCCTGCCCCTGGGGGCACCCGGCTGCTGAGCACAGCCCCGGGGCGGCACCCACCACCGCTGCAGGGCCACCACCGCGGCCACAGGGCCACCACTGCCATGGCAGGGCCACCACCACTGCGGGGCCACCACTGCCATGGCAGGGCCACCACTGCTATGGCAGGGCCGCCACCACTGCCATGGCAGGGCCACCACTGCCCCTGCCACAGGGCCACCACCACTGCCACAGGGCCACCACCACTGCCACAGGGCCACTACTGCTGTTGCAGGGCCACCAATGCCACAGCAGGGCCACCACCACTGCCACAGGGCCACCACCACTGCAGGGCCACTACTGCTGCTGCAGGGCCACCACCGCTGCAGCAGGGCCGCCACCACCACCATGGTAGGGCCACCACTGCCATGGTAGGGTCATCACTGCCACTGCAGGGCCACCACCACTGTGGCAGGGCCACCACTGCCATGACAGGGCCACCACTGCCATGGTAGGGTCATCACTACCACTGCAGGGCCACCACTGCCATGACAGGGCCACCACTGCCACGCCACAGGGCCACCACCACTGCTGCAGGGCCACCACCGCTGCCATGGTAGGACCACCACCACCACCCCAGGGCCACCACCACCACCCCAGGGCCACCACCGCGGCCTGGCCGGCCGGGAGGGCAGCGAGGCCCTGGGCGCAGGGGAGGGGTTCCAGCCCACCGCCCCCTCCACAGGGGGAGCCCCGCTGCCCCGTTATCGCCCGCAGCTGCCGCCTGCGCGGCACCGATAGCCCGGGCGTGGCCCGGCGCTGGCCCGGGATAAGGGTGGGCGTTTGGGGACCCCGGCGAGGAGCAGGGGTGGCTCCGGCCCCGCCGCCCTTATCGGCCCCGGCCATGCCGCGCGCGGGGCAGCGTCGTCCCCGGGCCCCCCCGGCGAGCCCCCGGCTGCTGCGGCGCGGGCAGGGCCGGGATTTTCCCCAAAAACAGGGAAAAAAGGGGAGGGAGGGAAAGGGCGAGCTGGGGCGCCCCGGTGCCGCGCGGTGGGGGGGGATCTGGGGGGGATCTGGGCGCTGCCGCGGTGCCAGCGGGGACCCCGGCCCGGGGGTACCTCGGGGCCGCTTTCTCCTTATATGGGGTGGTGACGTCACGGCGGCGCTGGGAGGCCAGCGGTGAGGTCACGCGCCCCCCCGCGCGGAGGGGGGGGGATCCCCTCGCCCCGCCCCTTCGCGCCCCATGACGCCACGCTGCCACCTGCCCGCCCCGCCCACTGCAGCGCTGCGTCACGGCCCCGGCCCCGCCCCCTCGGCGGCGCTGACGGGCGGCGGCGGCAGCCAGTGGGCGCGGCCGGCGGCGCGGGGTGGGCGGGGCGCGCCGCTGACGTCGGGGGGGGCGGGGCCTGCGGTGCAGGTGGAGGCGGCGCGGAGCGGAGCCGCGGCCCCGGCCCGGGTGAGCGGGGGGGGCGGGCTGGGGGCCCGGGGGCTGGGGGGCGGGGGCCGGTCGGGGCAAGCGAGTGGGGGTGCTCGGGGGGGGGGGGGGGTCGGGCTGGGTGCGGGGACCCCGGAGAGCGGGCGCGGGGGTCGTGGGGAGCCGCGGGGCGCCCTGGGCTGGGGGAGGCACCGCGGGGGGGGGGCGTGGGGCGCCCTGGGCTGGGGGACCCCCGGTGGGGCCGGGCTGGGGGGCACCGGGGCCGTGGCGGGGCCCCCCGAGGGGCCGGGGCTGCGCGGGGCCGAAGGGGAGGCTGCGGGGGGGGGGACGACCCGCAGCGGGCTCCGGCCCCGGGGGTGCTGGGGCTCGGGGGGCCCGGCCCCGCGGGGGATGCCGGCCGCCGGGTCGGGGGTCCCCCCCCGGGGTTGTTCCCGCTGGCGCAGCCGAGGGGGGGAGGTGGGAGCAGGCTCGGGGAGCCGTGTCCCCCCTGCACCCCGCGGCAGCGGCACCGGGCGCCCCTCCCTGTGGCTCCCGCCGGGGCGTCTGGGTCCGGCTCCCGCTTCCCGGCGGCGTTTGCCGCTCGCTGGGCTTGTGCCGGAGCCGCAGCCTCAGCCCTGGGCTTTGGGGCGCCCGCGCTCTCTCCCCCCTCTCCAAGGCGCCGGCTGCGTCCGCCGAGACGGTTCCCGAAGCAGCAGCAGCGGCCGAGCTGCGGAGCACCGGGAGCCTCCTCCTCCCGTCGATGCCTGTGCCGGTGCGGATCGATGCCGCGCTCAACCGGGCAGCGCTAAAACCTCGCCACCAACTCTCCGTGCCGTTCCTCCCGCGCAAATGCGGGAGCGGGACGCTCATCTCGCCACATCCCCTTTTAGACGGGGGAGCTTGCGCTGATGTTGCAACCAGAGGAGCACGCGGAGGGACTTGGCGTCCCCGGCAATCTCTTCCTTTCCCAAATTTCGCCTTCCTGCAGCCGTAGCGGGACGAGGGGTCGCTGAACCTGCTCGCTGGTCTGTGCCGCAGGCTGCACTGGGGGCTTCTGCATTCCCCGCTTCCCAGTGGGCTCGGCAGGTGCCGCGGGGTCCGAGCCGCTGGCCGGAGTCGCCGGGGGCAGCGGCTATCTTTAGGGCTGTGTTGCAACGGAGGGGTGTGCCTTGGCTCAGCACTGCCGGCAGCCGCCTCCTCGCCCCAGGATTGACTTACGCCGAGGCTCCCGCGTGGGAAGAATCAACATTTGCTCCGCGGTTGGCGGGAGCGGGTGTTGGGGTGCCCCGTCCTCCGTGGGGTCCGCAGCTGAAGGGGCTGAAGGCTGGGGCCGGGCGGCGTTGGCCGCTGCCTGCAGCGGGGTCTCTGCCAAGGCCGCTGGCCAGCCCCGCTGGCTCGGGTGGGCAGGGGCTGACGTCGGGCGACGCACGCCCTGCGCGAGGTCAGGCTGCGCGGGGCCGTGGTTCGGCGCGGGGGGCACCGACGCCCCCCCCGGCACCGGCACGCGTGCTCTGCGACTGCCCGGCAGCGGGACCGGGCGAGCCGGAGCAAACGGCCGGGATGGGGAAGGCCGACGGTGCGAGGAAATCTCTGCTGCCCTGCGGGAGAGGAGCTGCCTTGGGGCGCGGGAGCAAGTTAGGTTCTGGAAGGCGCACCCCAAAACCGTCTCCGTCCCTCTGCTGCTCCCTTCCTAAGGATTTAATGAAGGCGCGGATGCAGCTCCGGGAGAGCCAGGGTCAGGGCTGCCGGCAGCAGCGCGCGCTCCCCTCGGCATCCTCTTTCTGCCGGAGTAACCCGGTTAGTCCGTGGGAGTAACTTGCACCCGCGCCAGAGCCTCGGGTGACGAGGGACTGAGGTTCCCTGTTCGGCTTAATCCTTCCTCCGCAGCCATTGCCCTGCTCGTGCTAAACGTGCCCGTGGGTGATGCGGCTACGCCGTGCCCGTCCCCGAAAGGAGGCAGCCGAAACTTGTGGAGCAGTTTGTGTCCCCCCCGGGTGCGCGGCCGTGGGCTGGCTCCTCTCGGGGCGCGGGGGCGTGCATAGCCGTGGGTCTCCCCCAGCTCGTCGCGGTGCCGGCAGCCCCTCCTGTTTCTCGCCCAAAGCGGGGCACGTGCCGCTTCTGCGTGTCGTGATGGTAACGGCGAGTCAGCGGCAGCAAAAAGTTCCTCCGTGCATCAAGCTGCTTCCCCGTGGTCGTGCTCAAGCTGTTTTGCGGGCGGCGGGGGCCTTCCCCATCCCCTTGCCCGGCTTTGCCTCGCGCTTAAGAGGAACTTCAGGCCTTCTCGAGAGGGTTTGAAACCCTGCCGAGGAGAGAAAGTGCCTTCTCATCCGCGGCGGTGCTGCTCTGACGAGGCGCTCTCCTCCCGGCGCGCAGCCTGGCAGCTGCTGGAATTGCCTGCAGCCGCATCTCTCCGCACCGCGTGTCCCCCCCCGGGCCGGCGTGGTCCTTTCGGAGCCGCCGGTGGGTGAAGGTCGCTCGGAGGGTAAGCAGAACATCAGCCGTTCTCTGAGCAAGGGACTTTGAAGATATGTCACTAATTTAATAGATAACGAAGCTTTTTCTGAGCTCCATCCGCAGCCGTTCCCTGGGGAGGAGAGCGGGCTGCAGACGGTCCCTACCTCGGAGGGCAGACACCGTCCTTGCTGCGCCGAGCAGCGTTTTGCCTTTGTGCGTGTTCCCAGCTGCGGGAGGAGGCTCAAGGCCACGGTGGCTGGAAGGTTGGGGTCGGAATTGGCTCTTGGCCACGCTGGATGCTGCGGGCTGGAGGTGTGGGAGCTGCCTGAGGTGTGATTTGGGTGGGGGGGGTGGACTCACCCACCGTCAGCCTGGAGATTTCTCTTTGCATGAGCTGCCCAGGAAGGATTTGGATGTTTTGGTTGTCCCTTTTACGCATTTTTTTTCTTCACCTAGTGATTTGTGTGAGGCTCTGAGTCAGGCTTCGTGGGGAGATGCTGCAGCCGGCTCTCCGTGCTTGGCCCGGGACCAGCACTGGGTGTGGGACCGCGGCCGGTGCGTGGGGATGACCCCTCTGAGTGGTCTTGCACACTGGGCGCTCCGCTGAGGCCGTGGCGGCTCGGTTCGTGGCTCGGTTCGTGGCTCGGTTCGTGGCTCGGTTCACGGCTCTCGGGGTCCCTTACGCTGTGAGCACCGGGGCCGTGCTGAGCCGTGCCCGGCTGGGCTGGTGGGGACAGGCAGGGTGGGCTCGGTGGGGCTGCGTGCCCCGGGCTGGTGGGGTTCCACCGACGCGGCCGGCCCGTCTGCGTGCTTCTCCCCACTAGAGGTTGCTGATGAACAGAGCATTTTTCTTTCCCTGGCTCTGACGGAGCAGCGGGGTCTTGAATTTGCAGGGCTGAGCATCCCGGCCTGAGCTTTTCCTGCTGATTCACCCTGGAGACAGCAGCGGGCTTCCCCCCGCGGCGGCCGCGTTCAGGGGGCGCATCTGCTCCCCTGCCAGGCCCACAATACATCTCCCCACTTCATTAGGTCTTAATTAGGCAAATGCACCGGGACCGTGCGCGAGGCCATTGCCAGGGGACACGCACGGATCATGCGTGGAGCCGGGCACCAGGGATGCCGGCTCCCACCCTGCCTGCCCCGGGGGTGCTGACAGGGTTTTTCCAGCTGGACACTGAATGCGGAATGAGTTCAGCTGGTCAGATCGTTTTCCCGGAGGGTGTGTGCGCAGCGATAACCGCTTCACCCCTCCGGCGTATCCCAACGGGCAGAAAGGCCAAGGATTAGTTAAGCGACGGGAGGGATACTTCACCGCCGGACACAGCCACGCCGGCACGGTGAAGCCGCCCGGTAGACACAAAGGAGACTTCTCCAGGCAGCTGGGTTAGTGCCTATCGCCTGGGCAGGATGGTAGTCTGGAAAACAACCCCAGACCCTGGGAGATGATTAATCACGTACCAATTAGGTGTAAAATGAAAGGCAGTTGCTGCCGCATGGCAATAGCTGCAGTGGAAGGTGTCTGGGAAGGAATTGGCGGCGTTGCACAAGACCCCGCTGCCTTTGCTAGGTACGGGCACTGCCAGGAGGGCAGCGCGGTGCCAGCTGGCTCCGGCACCGAGCAGGCAGCGCGGCTTCCCCGACAATGGCAGAGCGGTGCTTTACATAATCTGGGACTTGCAAAACAAGCTTGAAGGTCTGGAAAATCCTCCTGCTATTGTTGGTGCTCAAAGTTTGCTGAATTTCCTGGTTTGATCGGCGGGTCTGGTTTTTGTTTTGGGACCGCAACGGGGAAAAAATGCACTTTGCACAGAGAGAAGAAAAGGGCGTTCGTGGCGTTTAATCCACGCCTGCTCCTTAGATGAAACCATTTTTGTGGTTCACAAGAGGTTTTGAGCAGCTGCTCGCAGCTTTATAGGGCTGCAGAGGACTCTTCGTCTATCCAATTAGCATGGTTTGTCTCTAGTTCTCTCCTGATGCCCCCCAAGAAAATCCTGAAATATCAGACGTGCAGGCACGGGGCGCCGTGGGCAGTGCACACGCAGGCACCATCTGGGCTCCCGGCCCGAGTGTCTGCTCGGGGGCAGAAAACACTGGGTCAGAACGGCTTTGTGTTCTCTGAGCCTCGCGTGTTGGGCCCTGCTGCTCTGGGAAGGCGCTAAAGCTGCCTCTCGCTTGCAGATTTTAGGAGGAGAGGCTGGAAGGGGGCTTGGGTCGTCTTTATGTTGCGGTGCCTCTTAGCTAGAGTTGTCTGCTGCTGCGTCCTGCAGCTTGGCGATTTGAAGGCAGCTGGGAGATCGCACCCGGGAGGATGCTGAGGCTGTCGGGAGCCACCCCAGCCCCACACCGGCCCGTGGGCTCACCAGCGGCGTGTTGCCTGGCCCCTGGGAAGCGTTTTGGGGTGTAGGGCCTGCCCTCGCTCCTCCGTTTGCTCATCCCAAAGCCTTCTGCCAGCACAACTAAAGCCGCTGACGCCCTGTGCGCTATTCAATTAAATGAATGAATCCCGTTAAAATGTTCCCTGCTCCTCTTCCTAAATAGGTGACTAAGAAACCCGCCTTCCCCTGCCGTTCCTGGGAAAGCCTGTTTTGGTAGCAAGGAATGAGATTAAGTTCTTGCTGGTCCGCTTAATGTGAGGCAAGTTTTGGCACCCTGGTAAGCAGCAAAACAGGAGGAGGAACCCTGGCCTGACGGCACGAATGCATCCTCTTTTATTAGAGGCGGCTTCGAGCTCCTTTCATGTAGGTAATTACATTTGGCCACGGTTGACCTGAGCTGGCTTTGAGCAACAAGGGGGTATGAGGCTTGACGTGTGCTGGGAGTTTTTGGAGTGACCAAGCTCCGACCGCAGCGGTGTTAAAGCAATCTTGTAGGCGGTGCGAACAAGCCAGCGCATCGCAGCGATGGAGTGGGAGACGCGGGGGAGCTCTGAGCTTGTTTGCAGCCTGGGGAACCCGGTGTCGGTGCTGAGCTCTGCTTGGCCTGTGTGGGAGCTGGGGTGGACCAATGTCTTGCAGCATCAATGTAGCCAGGGCGTTAACGCAGCTGATGCATTACAGCATTTAGCATGCTGGATGTGACCTCCGTGAGCTGATCCCTGCTTGGTTGCTGTCCCCTGATTGCAGCGATGGCGTAGCTGCTTGCCAGACAGCACCAGCCTTTAAGGGCTTGCGTTTCTGTATCCGCTCTCCAAATACCCTTGGAGGTGGGGTAAGCTGTTTGCGGGTCCTTCAGAACTTGAGGGGAGCCCTTTCTCTGCGTTGAGGGTCTGTATCAAACAGGAACAGCACCACGTCGCCTCCCGGCATCTGCATGAACTTGAACGCTGAGCACGGGAGTGATGGGAGGGCAGATGCTTGCCCAGCCCTGAGCCACGTTGGGCTGTAACGTGACTTTCTCCGTCTGTGTTGATGTTGTGCGGGGGTGCCTGGGTCTGAGGTGGAGGTGAAGGTGAACCTCTCCCGTACGGTCGGGATCGGCCTCAGTCAATCCACGGCTGCGAGGAGCCTCGCCGCGGGCTGGCAGATGGGGTCAGCGCTGCTCGGGGATTTCCTTGGATGCCGAGTGGAGGTTTTTAATAGCAAATGTGGTCGTCTGTATCATCGTGTAGCTTGAGACCTGTCCCTTAAAAATACCGACTGGCAGCTGGGATGTGATTGAGCGCAAGAAGTCCATTCTTTTCAGAATTTTTTCCCTGGGTTTGAGTAAAAAAGAAGTATGGTTTAAACGTATCACTGGTGATGCTAATGTGCTCATGGGTTTGGGGTGCAGTTCCTCCCTGGGAGGCAGCCTGGGGAAAGCCCTGCCTTTCTCGGGAAGGTCGCTCAGCTGTGTGCGATGGTCGGATCCTTCCCGGTGTGCTGAGCTGTGTCAGATCCTGTGCCTCGGCCGAGTGCCAAGGCTTCACCCTTCTAGGAAAGGCAGCGGGGGCCGGTGTGGGTTTCCCTTGCTGCCCGCTGCCAGCCCATGGGTGCCTCGCGAGCGGCAGTCGGAGGCATTGGGGAAGCATGCGGGAAGCGTCCAGAGTTGCAGATGGCTGGTGCTGGGGTTGCGGTGCTGTTTGATCCATCCGAGCTGCCTTTCGGTGGGAATACACAAGATATCCGAGCACAGAATCGATCCATGCTGCTGGCCAGGCTTTTTCCTGGTGCCTGTTTTTCCCCCACTGCTGTAGCAGGAGGCAAACGTGGTTGCGGCAGCTGCCTGGCTCTGGCAGTTTGCGTCTTGCCTCCCCTACAAACTGGCTTCAAACTTCTTGGCTTTCTGGCCCCCTGTTCTGGTCGATACGAGGCTGTTATCGGAGCTCAGCAAACTGTGATGATCACGTCCAAGCGCTGTACCTCAAACCACCTTGGCAGCGCTGGGCTGGATGAAGAAGCTCATTTGCATGGGGCGGTTAATTCTCTGTACGTTTTAATCTCTGCGACCATCTGTGTTCTTGCCTGGGCTGGGGAGATGGGAGTTCTTGGGATTTATTCCAGGGGGTGAATGTGGAGAGGACTGCTTATTCTGTGTCTGCCGAAAACTGCCCCGAGTCAAAGCAGGACAGCCTCATTAACTCTGGGAACATTTGTTCCTGCATCTTAAGGCAAGGAGGCCTTGACGACATGTCAGCTCTATCCTGGAGGCACATCCTGAAAAACTGCAAGGAGAGAGCAGGGGCAAAAGGCACTTACTGAAAATGGGGACCCCTGTGAATGCTTGCCAGCGTACAAACCCAAACGTAGAGGGTCTGCGATGCGCTTGGCTGGCGCCCTGGAGGGCTGGGGTCCCTCCAGGGGAGGCTGTGTTGGTCTGGGGAGAGGAAGGGTGCTAAAGCACCTCCTGGCCACGCTAAAAGCCCTGCCCCAGGTTGTGGCAGCCTCTGGGGTATGAACCCGCCCCAGCAGCCGCCACTGCAGTCTCTGCCCTGGTGAACACCATGGCTGGAGCTCAGATTTGAGCTTCAGAAGCTGCTGATGAGACGGAGTTCCTCGGGACAGGGGTGCTCGCGTGCAGCACCAAAACCAGGGGACCAGTACCTATGGGTGGGATGCAGTAGCGTCTCCAGAGACCTGCGCAGGCTGCTGCTGACCAAGAGAGGCTTTTTTGCGAGCAATGCCTAAAGTCTTCCTCGTTTTGGGTTCTCACGTTTGCGAGCCTGAGGCTCTGCAGCTCATCGCAAGAGCCCCAGCCAGGATCCTGCTGACCACAGGCTCTGCACGTGGCATGGGCAAAGGCAGCGCTTGCTGCGGGCTCTGTCGAGGAACGCCTGTCCCGTGGGGCAGCGCGGCCCCGCCGAGGCTGCCGCTGACATCAAACCCAGAGGGAATGATCCCTGCCCTGTAATTAAGCTCTCTTCTGCTCCTGTTCACCATACTAATGAGTAGTCTCGTGGATGTGCTCCTTGGAGCCACAGTGCTCTGGATCCTCTGTGTGGCTCAGGAGCTGGAGGTGGCTTTCCAAGAGAGCCTCCTGCAAAGGGCAAACCCAGGTCTCCGTCCCTGTCTCACTGGGGTGAAGCTTGTGGGCTGGGAACCTTTGACTTGCAAGGCTTTTCCCTGGCTGCACCTTACTGGACTGCACCCTGCATGCTGTAAATTCGTTTGCCAACGTACACCCCGCTCTCTTAAGTGAGGAAAACCCTTCTTGCTGTTCGTGCTGCCGGGGCTGGCCGAGATGGAGATGTTTTCCCAACCTTTGGTTGAAGGACCGAGGCTGCCTCTTGAAAGGAGAGCTCTTCTTCACCTGCTTGCCAGGCTCTTGACATCAGTGGATAATAACACTTAAAACCAACCAGCACTCCACCTAAATCCTCTCCTGGTTCAGCAGTTCAGGGTTTCAGTCCGATAGAGATTGTCAGCATCGCGGTGCGTGCCGAAGGATGGGTGCGGGCTCGTGCCCGTCCCTCCGGCGTGGCAGGACGGCTGTAGAGGAGGTGCGTGGTCCTGTGCCCGGTGCAGCGCGGCGCCGTGCTAGGCTGCCCCTGCGTGCTGGCAGCGCTCGGCTGTGCGCTCGTGTCAAGCAGGTCCCCGGACCCTCGGTGGGGCTGCAGCGGGGGCCGAGGATCTGGCTGGATTTCGGCACCCTGCTCGTGTCCCAGCGTGTGCCCGCTGGAGCACACAGCCGGCCTTGCTGCGGCTGAGACCACCATTGCTCTCTTGAAACTCTTCATTTAGTTAATGATCCTTTTGTTGAGAGGATTAGGGTTTAGAGGCCTCTGGCAGAGTGTTAATTAAATTAAGTCTATGGGTGTTTTGTTGAGTTTTTAAAGCCCACTAGAGGGCTCAGCTGGAGCCCTGCGGAGCTGGGGCTGGAGGTGCTGGGCTGTGTCCATCCCCTGCAAAGTTTGCAGGACAAATTACGTAAGGCCGGAGGAGCCGGACGGACGGACGGACGCAGAAGCGCATGGGTCCCTCTGCACCGGCGCTCGCCGCTTCTCCAGCCCGGCTCTGCCCAGGGCTCGGCGGTGCCTGGCCCGTGCCGTGCCAGCCCGGGCACCGGCCGGGGCTCCGGAGGACGCCTGTGTCACCGCTCGCTGTATTATCAGCGTTAAGTAATGTGGGGCTGATGTGTTGGGTTTTGTTTTTTTTTTTTTTTCCTTCCCCACTTGGTGTTTACACTTCTAAGAAGTGGCTCAATGTGAACGTCCGGTTCCACCTTCGGTTCTGGGAAGAGTCGGACACTGAAGTTCGCTTATGTGAACTGTGTTGCCACGCTCATGTTAAAATACAAGTGTGAGCACTTGGCTTTGTGGCTTGAGGGGTTTTTCTGGCAGGTGTGTGGGGTTTTTCATGTTTAGGTGGAACTGCTTATTAACCAGTGTCTCTTCTCCTTTCTCTTCTATACACTGCCCCGTGATGGATTTTGGTGCCTTGCCTGCGTGGTTTGCCTGGCTGTCTCATCTCTGGGTAAGTACCTGCTTCTTTAGATCAGCGAGGGGAAATAGCTGAAATGAATCACTTGGACTTAAATAATGAACTGGCCTGTTTATTCCGTTTTAAACTCTAGAGCACTGATTGTTCTCAAACAGTGGGATTTATCTTATGTTTGTGTGTGTGTGTGAAGATTTTGGATATTGAAAAGCACTTCATATAGCAATTTCCAGGCCAGGTTTATAACATGCAAAAGCCCCCAGCAGTAGTTTTTCTTGCCAGCTTGGGCTGCGGAGCGCTGACCTGGCAATAAAAGCACACTAAGCGCCAGCAAGTGAGCAAAGGGAAGTGAAAACGCTTTTGGTAGTGGAAAGCAATGCTCCCTGTTTCTCCCCAGATGTCTCCTGACGGCTGTTGATGGTCAATCAGTGCCGTGGTTGTGTAAGGGACTCTCTGAAGGCTGGAGCGCAGCGCTGGGCTGGCTTCCCCTTTGCAAACCTGCAGATGCGCAGGGCATCGCAGGGCACGGAGAGGAGCCTGAGGCCCTTCTGGCAGGAGAGGAGGGGAAATGCGTGTCCAGCTTGGAGAAGTGCAGCGGGCACTGAGGTTTCCAGCTTGTGTTCACAGAGATCCGCCTTTGCGCAGAGGGAAGATTGTCCTGGCGGGGTGGATTCTTGTGGTTTCCCAGCAGAGGTTTGGTGCCTGCTCCTGAGCCTGGCTGTGAGGTGCTGTTTGTGCCTCTCAAAATAAAGGCATGTTTGCTCAGGGTGGAGGAAGGAGAGGGGTCTCTGCTTGGTAAAGCTGGTTCTCTGGAGGCAGTGGTGCCTTTGCATTGAGGTTGCTATCTCTGGGAAGTTCAGAAGTTTTTAACTGACTTATTTTTTTTAAATTTAAAGGATCCTCCTGCTAAGCTTTCCCCTTCCCTGTCCATTACCCCCCTTTCCCCAGTAACACCCTCTTCTCTCCTGGTAACGGAAAGGACTGAGTGTGTTTAGAGCAGCTCTGCTCCGTGCCCGAGCGCTCAGTGTACTGCCAGTCACTGATGAAAGACTTGAAGGGAAAGCAGAGGAAGGTGCTGGGAACAGATTGCTTTATTCTTAAACTCAGCATTATTATAAAATGCCTCACAGGGAGGGCAGGAGAGATGAATCAAATCCAAGCATAAACCTGTTGTTCTTACACAGAAGTAAGTGAAGCGCTATATTTGGAAGCTGAGCAGCTGTCTCCTGTTCTGAATGAGCTGTTCCTTGCTACCAAGTCTCTAAAAGAAGCATCATTAATTAACGAGAGAAACCGCCTTGATCAGAGATGCTGAGCTCCCATCCCCACCAAACACCCAGCAGTCATTTGAATGCAGAATAAAACTCCTCTGCGCAGAAGGTGTAACTGCAAGAAACGCAGGCTGGCAGCGTGCTGGCCAGCAGCTCGTATTTGGAGCAAAATGTGAGTGCTCACTCGTGGGACTGTCGGAGTGGGTTAGCGAGAGGCATGCCTCTACCAGTGCAGCGGCTGTAGCTGTGCCGGGCTGTCCCGGACCAGGCGAGCGGCAGCGGGGTCTTCCTCCGCTGTGCGCAGACCTTCAGGACACAGTCACCCTTCTGGTTATTGCTGTGTGACAAATCTCTGGTCAAGGGTGAATTTCTTCCTTGGGGAAAGCCGGTAACCTGAACAACCCCTGGTTTGCTCTCCCCAGAGCAGTCTCACTGCGACTTTTGTCTGTGTGAGCTGTCTGTTGTCTTTCATGTACTGCACAGAGAGTAGAGAATTGCATTTCAGTGGTCCTGCTTATTATAGGCTTTTGGGGTTTTGACCCTGATACGAGATGAAATTTGCTGCTTGCTGAATACTTGGTGTTAATCTTGGTCAGCAAACAAGAAAGCTAAGTGGTACCTTGTTAGCGATGGCAAAGATAAAGGTTGTGTGGTACAGTTTCACTGGATCAGGGACAGCCCTGACCTTCACCCAGCAGAGAAATTGGCAGGCTCAGGTTGCCTTTCCATCTTTAAGCCTGGCTTATCTCGTAGGTAAACATAAAATGCATAGGAGCTGTAGTAAGTGAATCTCCTCTCCTGGCCTGATAAGAGTGTTGGGCATCGGTCCTAAAAGTAACTCACCAGCAGCTTCCGTAAAGGGATGTGCTGTGAGAAGCTGGAGGGCGGAAACCATGAAGAAAAATGCTGAAGATGCAAGTGCAGCAAGAGGAGCCAGTGATGTTTGAGGTTGTGCTCTTGACCTTCAAGCTAAGATTAACATATGTTGCCATTATTTGAAGCCTGTCAAGAAATCCGAAGTGAGGTCATGCGTGCTGGCTGAAAAGCCGTTCAGAGCTTTCTTTGTGGCAAAGGAGGTGGTAAGCGCAGTGTGTCCGTTAGCGGGCTGCCGCTGGGCTGTGTCTGTCCAGACGTTGGCATGGGTGATGCTGGGAGCCACGTGTTGTGATCTTAAAGTTTACCTGTACACGAAATTGTTTCTTTCTATCCCTTAATTCACGGGTCACCTAGAGAAGGGCATTGCTTCGTGAAGCCGTTGAACAGCAGTTGTGTTGTCAACTCGGGTCTCACCTTAATTCTCGTTCACCTACAGCTCAAAGAAGAAGAACAGATACGGTCTCCTGCTTTTCCACCTTTCAGTGAGATTTTCTGCTTTGCACCTCTCCTGGCAGCGTGGTAGCAGGGTATCTCTTTCGCGTGTCCCACCCCTTCAGAAGAGACCATCAGAATCCCACGCGGTGTCAAGTTCTAGGGCTGGCTTAGCTCAGTGGTTTCACTTTAATGCTTTGTAAGGCAGTGAAATAGTTCTCATTGTGGTGTTTAAAATAGCAGTTCTGCCTTCTGAATTACCATCTAATTAGATGAAAGCAAAAACTCAAAAGCAAGTGAGCTTTCTGCATCTCTTGTTGCATAAGAAAAGCTGTTCTAGTTGACCTAAAAACCAACATTGAAAAACAGGCTAAGCAGAGATGCTTTCCTCCTAGCTCTGTGGGCAGTTTGTAGCAGTTGCTACTGTTCTTGGAGAGCCATTCATGCGGTGGCAGCTGCAAGCCCTCTTCAAAACAGTTACTCCTTTGAGACTTGCTTTCCTTTTGCTTGATGGTTGGAGGAACCCTGCTGTGGAGACAAATAATTAGAAATAAAAGATGGCAGCTTAATGATTATTAGCTTCTTTCTGATGCAGTCTGTGGTGAAAGCTGAATGCAGGGGTGAGATCTGGCTAGCGTGCATCTCAAAGCTGTTGCTGCGTCTCTTGCTCGCAAGATTACCATGTACACCGGTTTAAATCACAGCCTCTGTGGACCTGCAGAATGCGCTGAACTAACAGAGTTAGATTATTTATTTCAGTATCAAACCTTTTTCAGAGAGGACGACTCTCGGCAATTAACTGTGACAATGGGAACAGTTCAGATGAAGCATGCTTCCTGCCCCCTCCTCCCGTCTATCCATCCATACCCACAGCTTTCCTCTGCAACTTCTGATTTCCCCCCCTCCCCTCCTCCAGTACTTGGATTTGGCCTATAAATCTGAACCACTTTGGGTTTTCTTTATAAACTGAGCATGGAAAGATATGACCTTAAATAAAGCCTCAAAATGCCTTATTTTGTAAAGCTCCGGAAAAACTGGCAGCAATGTGATGCTATCCTCTGGGATTTTGTCCTATTGATATTAATCTTTTTGAAGCTGGTATCCATGACTGCCAGTTTCAAAGGTTAATATACTGCATTTCAACCAAGCTGAGAAGTCCTTTTTTTTTTTTTTTTTTTAATTTTGTGATATGGAAGCGTGCACCAATTAATCATGGCGCACCTGCAGAAATGCCTCTCTTAGCAGACTTTGGCTGTGCTGTTTTGGGTTGTGGGATCATCTGTGGAAAGGACTTGGGGTGATGAGTCTGATCCAGTTAGTAGCTTAAGACAAACCCTGCAAGGTCCAAGGAGATAGCAGGTAGGGGAAACAGCAGCGAACAAGGTGTTGCGGAGCTTCAGCTCTTGTTTCTGGAAGAAATAAGGTAGCCCATGCTCCATTTAGAAGTTGTATTTGCCGTAGCTAAAGTCTTAATTAAATAAATGTTAGCTCTTGCCAGGCATCCCTCACTGATGTGCAGGTCTAGCCTGCAATAATGAACTGCTGTCAGTTGTCTAGGGCTGCGTTCGCGGCTTGGGTGAATTTGCTGCCCGGCCTTTGGGTTACAAGTGATGTGTCAGTACAGAGTAGAGGGCTCTCTGCCAAGTACCCGGCTCTAAACTACTGCTAGGTACACATCGGTCCTAAATAAACCCCAATCTTGAAACTTGCCTTCCCTGAACCAAAGAGCTTGGAGTATTTTGAGGCCAAGGGAGCGTAATCTTTGGCCAGATTGGGAGCGTTAACAGCATGGAGTCAAATCTGCGCTTGAGCAGCCCCTTGTGAAAGCTTCACCTAACTGGTGCCTTTCTGGGGAGAAGCTGCAGCTCAAAAAACACCTACCTGGTCTTATTTAAATAGACCAGAGCCTCTCCTCACTGCAGTTTGACCTCTCATGCGTGCAAGGAGTAAATCAGCCGCTGACATCCTTTGTTTGTGGTATGGCTCTTCTGCCTCCCTGCCTTAGCGCTGGTCCCTAGGTGGCACTAACTGTTATTTTTGGGTTTATTTCAACAAAGGCTGCATAGCTGAGCTTGTCCCCCGCTGAAGTGACAGCTGCGTCTCTGGCCAAGCTGGCTGTCCGTGTTTGGTTTAGGAGGCTGGCACAAGGGCTTGAACTTCCTCCTGCTGCCCAAACATAGAGGTTTCCAGCAGCGTCTCCTGGAATTTATTAACGAGGGGCAGGGAGTCGAGCACTCTCGGTGAGCACGCTCCTCTATTTTTAGTTGCATCTTCACTAAGGCTGCTAGGGAATGAAAAACTGGTGAATGCTTGAAATGAGGGAGAGCTCACAACCCGAGGAGGTCAGCGGAGTTGGGCCGGCTGTGTCTCTTGCAATGGCTCTTTCCACGCTCCAGTCCATTTCTTGGGCTGTTTCTGGAGCTCAGGCTCATGCCACACTGATTCTCCCTTTTCCTGAGCCTGCACTGCTTGTATTCATGGCATCGCCTGTAATCTATTCTCCAGGCTTTTTAAAGCACTTTCTAGATCCTTTAAGTGCAGCCACTCGTGTTTAATACTTCCTACCCATACTTAAGGGGAAAAGTATTTTCTCTCAATGTAGAAACATTCACCATACAAAAACTCGATCCTGCAATCTGAAGCTGACGTCCTCTGATGTTTAAGTGGTGCATCTTGGCAGAAACGTGATTTACGCACTGTCTCTAAGGCCTGGAACAAAGCTGACTTTCCAGGGAGCTGTTCTTCCCTGCACTGGCATGCAGCCTTGCCGAGAGCTGATGCTCCTCTTCATCTGTTTTATTCCTCTTTCTTCTTGGAGCTAGTCTGCTGTGCTGCGAGACACCGACTCGAGTGAACATCAACTTCATGCAAACCGATGAAACCTACAGTGGGAGTTTTTTGCATAAATTAACCCGATTCTGGGTGGGAGAGGAATTCCTAGGCATACAGGCTTCGCTGCCCAGCTGTCCCCTCTGCCCTCCCCATCTCCCCAGAAGCATCCGCATAAGCCAGCCCAGTACCAAAAAGATGTAGTGGCTCGAAAACTGGATTCTTCTGCCCATGGGAAGAACATGCGGTTTTAGTTTGGCAACAATGGCCTTCAAAGGGCACAACTCCTGCTGTTAAAACAGCCAGCAAAGGAAAACTGTCCGGTAGGGAACCACGCAGAAAAGGATAGGAGAAGGAGCTTGGATTTAGCAAAACTTGAGGCTGACTGCTGTGATGCCAAGTAGGATTACAACAGCACAATCACTCAGTCTCTTTAACTATGGAGGGTGCCGCTTGGCCCTTTAATAACTCGCTCGACAATGAATCAATTGTTGGTTTTGGAAAGTGCTGCGACGGGCTGGACTAGATTTAATCTTTGGTTAAATACTTGATACGGAGCCAGGTGAGTGCAGACATTCCAGGTTGCCTTCACTGCGTGCACACATGTTGCAGCAAAGCGGTGCAGCGTGTTCTAGTTCTTTGTGAAAATTTCTTGAGTTTGCAGTTCAGCTTGTCAGAGGCTTTTTCTGGCAGAGTGAATTCTGCTGTGCCTGCCACTTTGTGTGCTAAATCGAGGGGTGAGCATGGGAGAAACGCAGCGTTAGCTGAAGCACCCCTTCCTTCTAGGTCAATCATTTACCTGAACTATCTTCATTCTAGATCAACGCTTTACAGTAAAACGAAGCTTGTGAAGCCGAAGGGAGATTTCCTTTACACCTCATCCTGGCCTTCTGCTATCGGCCAAATCAGCGCTGGTGATGGTGACAGTAAATCTCGGAAGAGGAGCCGAGGGCAGAGGGCCAGTAGCTGGCACCTGCTCTCCTCCCACCTTGTTTGCTCTTGTGAAATGGCTGCTGCTGCTCTGGGGACTGTCACTTGCTAGCAAAATGTGTGAATGTGGCACGTAAACCGAATGTGCCTATCGTGTGTGTACAAACGTATGCATAATACAGACGCAACCAGCTTATTCAGAGCAGTAGTGGATAAATGATTCAGTTGACCAGCTTAATTTCTTTGTTTTCCTAGAACTTGGCATAATCCTGAGTATTTCTCTTCACCTTAAATCCTGCTTGCTTTGGGGGAGGGAGCACAGATACCAGTGTGATGCACGATTCCTTTGTTTGGATTGGGAATTCCTCACGTAGAGAAGCTCCTCGGGGTGCAGAGAGCTCTGTGCAGTTTATTTGTGCCAGTAATGCTCTAGGCACAGTGTTCACCGGCACTGGTGTAAACCGGGAGCCCTGTTTTCCAACAAATCCTACCTGCAGTGCATCCTGCAGGGCCCTGCAGAGCACTGGATCACCTTAAAAAGGATTTTTTTTTTTTTTTTTTAATGAAGAACTTACTTGAGCTGGATTTAATCTCCTGTCTAGATGCTCTTAAGATGCTCAAGCGTGTACTTCTGAGCTGCTTGCTAGCTGCACGCACGTTTAACAGGCAGAGGGAAGGGTTTGGCATCGTTCTCCGTTGTGACCCAGTTGATCTGCACTGACCAAGTCCATTGGGATCTGAGCACTCAGCAAGCGGCCTTTCAGCTTGCAAGGAACCGCTTCTGCCTTAGAGACCACAAACGCATGCCTAAAATGAATATAATTCCTCTCCTTATTCCTATATCCAGCAGCTGAATACCAAGAAATCCTGACTTATTGAAATAATTCTCAATCTCTAATTTACTCCTGTAAAGCGACTTAAACCAGCTATAGCTGGGAGAGTTCTTTAAATATTTGCAATCCAAGCTTGGCACAGGGGCAAAGTGTTCTTATAGTGAAGAATTTAAGACATTTCCATTACTTCCTATGGGATTTCAGAGGTCAGTTTGGGGCTGTGTAGGAAGGAGGTTAGAAGCTAAGCCAGCGATCTACAGCAGAAGTGTGGTGTTGGTGGTGGTATTTCCATATGCAAAAGAGTGTTGTTTTGGGTTTTTTCTCTTTTTCTGCTCCTTATGAAAGGATTGCTTTGGCTGAGGTTCAAATCGCCCTGCCCCAGAAGAACATTTTCAAGTCACTCTCATGGCACGGACCATGTGCCATGTCTGATGTCTTTTCATGTCTGATGACTCTACTGCTCTTGAGTATCTCCTGCCATTCGAACTCTTGGCCATTTGTTTGGGGTCTGACGAGGTAACAGCGTCCCTTGGCCTCGTGCACAGCGTGTACGGCAGCTTGCACTAGTGCTCCCTGTGGATAAACGCTTCACCTGGGAAATAATGGCTCAAAATATGGGAGCCGCTGCTCTCTGTACTCAGATGCTGGCAGATGGAGTTGGGGATCATCTAGTGATCTGAGCGGGGTGGATGACGTGCTGCGTGGTGTTAAATCACCATTTGGACGCGAAGTTTTCGTTGCCCTCCCTGGTCTCTCCTCCATGTAATCTGCAATCTGCCGTCGGTCAGTGTGTGTGCGTGTTGTGACGAAGCCATGTGGTTTTGTTTGCTTGTTTTTCTTAATTGCAAGAAGCTGTTGCCAACCCCTCGCATCCAAAAATTGTGGTTTCTTTGCTTGGTGGTTTTCTCCTCAAAGCCCTTTGGACCCGCGTTTCTCTTCTGACACAGTCTGTTTTCAGCCCATCCGCGGGTGAGCAAAGGCAGCAGTTACTGTGGTGGGTCAGCACCAAACATCTGAGCCTCCTCCATTCACAGCCCGGGCTATTAAAATGTGTTAATTTAATGCCGTGGGGAATGAAGTTGGAACTTCAGGGCGTGTTCCAGGGGAACTGCCAGTCCCCAGCGCAGGAGCAGCAACTTGCAGCCGCCAGACCTTTCCCAGCCCGTGTCTTTGAGTCAGGTGTGCTCATCTGAGTCTAGGGCAACCGCCAGATAGTCCAGATTTAAGGCGAAACTACCTCTCTTCCCTCTCATTAAGAAGCTTTTTGCAAGCGATCTCAACACTGAGACAAGGGGGGAGCTGCCCCGTTCTGCGTGCTTTGGCAGAGCTGAGTGTTGTAGACATATAGAGGAGAAGGGGTAAATAGCTGAGAGAAGGGTGTTACTTTTTCTAGAAAATTGGGGGGTTTTTTGGCTCCCATCTAGCACAAGTGCCCTTAGTGTGTGAGTGGTCCTCGCTAGGTCGGTGCTGGTGAGGGCTTCAGCACGAGGATGGAGCCATCCCAACCAGGGCGTGCGTCAGCCCAGGCTGTTACCTGCTGATGAAGAGGTAGGACGGTTGCTCTTAATGCAAGCAGAATAACGTGCCTGATAACTTAATTCTCTTTGGGAGGCAAACGGGGATGCCTCAGTGCCATGCGTCTTTTGGGCTTGTGTAAATATTTGCGAGGGATTTGGTCTCTCGGAGCTGGTCCGGCTGGCGTGCTGGCAGCGCCTCGCCGGAGCCCTGCGGAAGCGCTGATGAGAAGCTGGGCAGCATTTTGCTCCGGCGCACGTAGTGGGGAGAGCTGGACAGCTCTGGTTGACAAAAATAACTTGCTATAATTTGGCTGTGGGTGAGGAGAAGCCGCTCCGTGCCGTTACGCGCCGTTTCAGAGCGGCGGGCAGGTCGGTCTCCTCCGCAGGGTTGTGCTGGTACTCCGGTTTTTGCACGCTCACCAGCCTGGCTGTGGGGTTTTCTTGCTGACCAAGGGCTCGCCATCTCACTTGTCGCTTTGTGGGCCCGACACCCCACCGAGCCCGTACCTGTTCGCTTCCTAATGGCCCTATGTTTAAAAAAAAACAAAAAACAACACCCCCACCCCCCCCCCCCGGGTTCTCCCTTCTGAGCCGGGCCACAACTTTCTGTGGGAGACAGCGAACTGCATTGAAAATCTGGGTCATGGGGGGGGGGAAGAGCAGCCCGCGGCCGCCCGGCGTTACCAGCGGGCAGGGCCCCTCCTGCCCCTTCCGTACCGGTCCCGGGCGGTGCCAAGTGATCGCGGCCCCTTCCTTCCCGCCCCCCCATCGGTGCAGCGCCGGGCCGGCGGTAATCCCCTCACTCCAGCCTCCCCCTCCCGGGGGGCTCCGCCGGGCCGGGCCGCGGTGCCTCAGGGCCGGCCCTGAGGGAGGGAAACGGCGGGGGGGGGGGGGGGGGGAAGCGGTGAGGGGGCGCGCGCTCCCGCTCCCCCCCACCTTCCCCGCCAGGCGCGGTTTCCGCTCCGCCAATAGGAGTGCGGCGCTCGCGCCCCGCCCCCTGCTCTCGGCCAATGGGAACTTACTACAGTGTTGTGGGTGGGGGCGGGGCCGGGGTGCGCGGTGAGGCGGGGGGGGGGCAGAGCCGCGGGGCGGCGGCGGCGGCGGCGGGGCGGAGCGGGGCCGGGAGCGGGAGCGCAGCGGGGCCGGAGCGGAGCGGTACGGCACGGTGCGGCACGGTACGGCACGGCACGGCACGGCACGACCCCCGGGCGCCGCACCGGGGGGGCTCTGCGCGGCCCGGCGTGAAGGCGGTGGGCGCCGCGGGGGCGGCCGCGCGCGCGCGCGCTCTCCCGGCGGGCGGGTAGGTGCGCGCGGGAGCGCGTGCGTGTGTGCACGGCGCGTGTGCGTGCAGGGCGCGAGCGTGTGCGCGCGCGCGCGCATGGTTTTTGCACGCTGTGCGCGCGCGCCTGCGGGGGGGGGGTATCGGTGCACGCCGGGGGGGGGGGGGGGGGGGTGCGTGTGCGTGCGTGTGCAAACGGCGTATCAGCGCGTGCCCGCGGTCCCCGTGCGCTCTGGGCATGTACGGCGCGTGTGTGCGCGCGAGCCTGTGCGTGCGTGGTTTGCGTGCGCCCTGTGTCCGTGCGTGCACGCGGCGCGCGTGTTCGCGGGCGCGGGGGGGGTGTGCGCGCGAGGCGCATGCTGCGTCCGCGCGGGGAGCGGGTGGGCGCGCGCGCGCGTGAAGGGTGCGTGCGTGCACGGGGTTTGAGTGTGCACGCAGGGTATGCGCGCGCCCCGCGCCTGCACACGCACCCGGCACCTGCACACGCGCCCTGCACACGCACCCTGCACATGCACCCCGCGCCTGCACGCACACCCCGCGCCTGCACACGCGCCCGGTGCCTGCACACACACCCTGCACACGCACCCAGAGCCTGCACACGCACCCTGCACGCGCACCCTGCACACGCGCCCGGCGCCTGCACACGCACCCCGCGCCTGCACACGCACCCGGCACCTGCACACATGCCCCATGCCTGCACGCGCACCCCGCGCCTGCACACACACCCGGCACCTGCACACGCACCGTGCACACGCACCCCGCGCCTGCACACGCACCCGGCACCTGCATGCGCACCCCACGCCTGCACGCGCACCCCGCGCCTGCACACACACCCGGCACCTGCACACGCACCGTGCACACGCACCCCGCGCCTGCACACGCACCCGGCACCTGCACACGCACCGTGCACACGCACCCCGCGCCTGCACACGCACCCGGCACCTGCACGCGCACCCGGCACCTGCACACATGCCCCACGCCTGCACGCGCACCCCGCGCCTGCACACACACCCGGCACCTGCACACGCACCGTGCACCCTGCGCCTGCACATACACCCCGTGCCTGCATGCGCACCCTGCACACGCGCCCGGTGCCTGCACACGCACCCCGCGCCTGCACACGCGCCCCGCGCCTGCACACACACCCGGCACCTGCACATGCACCGTGCACACGCACCCTGCGCCTGCACATACACCCCGCGCCTGCATGCGCACCCTGCACACATGCCCGGTGCCTGCACATGCACCCTGCACACGCGCCCCGCGCCTGCACACACGCCCCGCACCTGCACGCGCACCCCGCGCCTGCACACGCACCCGGCACCTGCACACGCACCCTGCACACGCACCCCGCATCTGCACGCGCGCCCCGTGCCTGCACACGCACCCCTCGTGCGTGTGCGCGGTGCAGCTGGGGCACACACAGCGTGTCCACTGTGAGCTCTGCCCGCGCGCACAGCACGCGTGTGCACAGCACACGTGTGCACGTGGCCTGCACGTAGCCGTGTGTGCGCGGCGTATCCTTGCATGGTGTATCTGTGCGCGCACAGCGCGGTGTGCGAGCTCTCCGTGGGGGTGCGTGTGTCACGGGGAGCCGCAAGGCTCGGCCAGGGACGGCTCCTGCAGGAGGTGAGGGATGGCGGGGGGATTGCGGGATGGGGGGACGCGGCGCGGGGAGCTGGCACCCGCTGTCCCCCCCTTGCTGGGGCGGTGGGCGCCCGGGGCGGCCGAGCCGGGGTCCCCAGCTCTGCATGGAGTCCATTGTGCAGGAGGAGGAGGAGGAGGAAGGAGACACGGCGGGGAAGAGCTCTGGGCTCTGCTCGCCCACCCGTGGGATGAACGCGGGTGCCGTGGTCTGGCACTGGCCGGGCGAAGGCTCTCCCAGCCGCACATCCCGCTTCCCTCCAAATTTCAGCTCAAGAAAACACCTCAGCCTGCTGGGAAGCAACGCTCTTCCGCTAAAAGGATTTTCCGCCAAGGCGTGCTTTTATTTTTTATCTCCAGCAAGGCATCGTTTACAGCGAAAATGACTCCAAAGGGCCCGGAATGAGTTGAAATCGCACCCCGACCACCTCCGTGAGTGCCGCGTCTGCCAGCGTCCCGAGCGCCGTCGCCGAAGCGTTTCTTGGGGCAAAGGACCTTGCGCCGCCTTTGTGTGCCGAGGGGGCTGCGTGCGGTTTGGGGGGGCTGGTTTTGGGCAGGGGCCGGCAGCCCTCCCAGCTGTGGGCGTGTAAAAGTTTATTTAAGGATTGCACGTCCAGCCGCAAAGAGAAGATTTCTTAAGAGGCTGTCCAAATTCTGGGGCAGGTGTTGTGCTGGAAATTATGATTCAGTTATAATTCAGTTCTTTGTGTTACAATTCAGTTAAGATGCTGGTAAAAACACGGAGAAGCAAAGCGAAATCTTAATTCTGAACGACGGCGCAAAACCAATTTTTGCCTTGCTTTGCTATTTATTTTTAGGATTTTAAGGCTTTCCAAATGCGCTGGGTTTTGTTTGCCTAAGTTACGTAGATCTGGAGGGACGGGCCTTCTAATTAGTTAATTCTCATTTCACAACTGAGTTACCGAGTATAAAAATAATGCCTGTAAGATCTCAGGGGGAGGAGAGTACGGCCGTGCATCGATGGGAGCCGTGGCGGGGCTCTGCCCCGGCTGCTGTCGCTGTTCGTGGCTGTGGCGATGCCGTGGAGCGCAGATCTTTCCGCGATTAGCTGACGCGCGTGTCGCTGCCCCGGAGCCGTTCCCTTCGGTGCCCCAGCCCTGGAGAGGTGCTTTTGTGGAGGTGCAGTAGTAGATTGGTTGGTTGGGGGTTTTTTTTGGGGGGGGTAATAGCTGGCACAACCATATTTTGAATTAATTGGAGGTTTTCCTGCGATGTTGTGGTGGTTGTTAACGGGGATGTCCTGCTTGCGGTGCGTGTTGGGTGTCAATGCTGCTAATGCACTCAATGCTTATTTTTTTACACTATGGTGCCAACCTCTGGTGTCTTCAGCAACGTTTCTGTGATAATTTTGAGCGCTGGGTGTGATTTAAAAGGCAGTGGGGTCCTTTGTGTATCTCTGCTGACATGGCCTTAATAAAGAAGGCGAGGATTTTCTAGGATTCCCATGGACAAACGTAATCTGCTGCAGAAGGTAAAAATCAGGATAAACATAGCGCTCCTTATCTTTAAAACTCAATTAGAGCCTTATGAAACAGAGAACGGTGGGTTTTTTTTTTCCCCTAACATAAATGCATTAATTATTTCCTGTATCAGTTTAGATTAAAAGAACAGGAATTAGTGTGTTTTCATCTGATCTCACAATTGCAATTTAACCCAAATTCTTACCAGAAGCAGAGCATTTGACGGGAAGGCAGCAGCCTCTCTCGGGCACTCCTGGCCCAGGCGAGGGAGGAAGGACTCTTCTCAGCCTGTTCCAACACACCGTATGTTCCCGAGGGCTAAAAATGCTTTAGACAACGATACTCCAAATCTGCAGCTTCTGTCTCCGGTAACGCGCCGCCAACTGCCCGTGTGCTCTGCATGAGGGGACGCGGGATTTTCACTTGACAGCGTTTGATTTTTCAGAAAGTGGTAAAACATATCTGTTCTGACGCCCCATTTACTGCTTGTTGAGCAAATATTTGAATTGATGGGAGGTCGGCTGGTAGGTACGTGGCTTCTCGAGTAAGCAGCCACGTTTACAAATACATTCATTAGCGATCAAAGTGTTGCTGTGCCAGGGTAGCTTGCAGGCTTCCAGCCACGGGATGTTGGGATGCTCCGTGTGCTTTGATATGTCTTTGGGTGGATGACAGTGTCAGGAATGCGGCATGTAACGTGCTGGAACAGAATTGTATGTACAGAAATGTTGCTGATGGAAGGCAGTGGGTCTGTACTGGGTTTTCACCGGGCGTTATTTAGCATCTCAAAGGAATCTTGGATTTTTGGTGTCAGTGAGTAAAACCTCCGGCTTTTTATCCTCAGGGAAGTTCTTGGAGGTGTTGGTTGTGTGCCCACAGCACCTGGCCAGCAGTTTCTCATCAAACACCTTTCCTCGGTGCGTTCTCTAACGAGGGGTGTTTGATGGGAGCCTCTGCATTTGGGGGGACCGTGACGGTACCTGTTCTGCTGCAGAGCAGGTTTTCTTCAGCCACTTACTGCCACATTGCATCTATTTCTTGGAAAAAGCCCGGGAAGTCGGTGCAGCTCAGAGGTGCCGTGGATGGGGAGAGCTCCGGGCTCTCTCCAGGTGTCCAGGCCAGGGGCTTGCCCGGAATAGAGAAACCCGACGGGAGCGGGAGGTGGAGTGGGTGCTTCCCACCCGGCTGCAGCTGGAGGCGTGCACGGCTCTGCAGGTGGGGAGCTCAGGCCGGGCTGTATTTGTGTGCTCCTGGGTTTGTCTGGACTTGCTCTGCTTGCTGGAGCTGCTCTTGCCTTCATGGTAATGAGCGCTGATGAATCAGAAGCGTTGCTTTAACAAGGTAGTCTTTGAGGGGCCTGCAGGAGCCCCATGGATGCAAATCGTTTCCTCTCACAAACCTGATTTTGTGTTTTTAAACTCCGCTGCAGTTCTACTTCTTCCTAACTGCAGTTCACCCCCATGCAACTTTTCTGGAGCGTTAAGAAATGGCAGCTGTTCAGATTGTTCAGACTTGGAGCCGTGTCTCGTTGCTGTCGTGCATCTCTCTGGGGAAGCTCGGCGCAAAGCTTTGTATCTTGAGTGGAAATTGCGCTCTGGGCTTGGTGATCTTTTGCAATGATTGTTCTGCTTTTCTTGGCGCTTGGCTTTCGCTGTAATCTTGTGTAGATTAAGCAGGCGGCTATATGTAAAGATTTCACCTTATACTTCTCATCTGCTGCGCAGTTTTGATCAGTACTGTGGTTTCTTAAGTTGCAAAGAACTGTAGGATGCAGCGTAGCAGGGATTTATCTTTGTCCGTCGGATGGATTAGGCAGGAATGGTCATGGCTTGTACTTAATCCAGATTAATATTATTAGTTTCTTTATGTTCAGTTGGTTGTTTACGCTTGTTTTCCGTTTATGTGAATTTTTGCTTGTATAATGCCACTAACATTATGTATTAAAAGCAAATACTTTTAATTCGTCTGTGTAGACGGACTAAATATCTTTTTTTTTTTTTTTTTTTTTTTTTTAATGAAGCAGTTCCACAGAGGGGAAAATTGCGTGGGCTTGGAGTGTGTGTTCCAAGCACTCGTACTCTTCCAGGGCACACCCCTCTGGACCCCGCTGCCATTCTGATACAGGCTTTTTAAACAAATTCCCATGCCAGCTTGCTTTAGCTGCTGTGCTCAGAGCAAGCGTCTACAGCAGTGGTTTATAATTTATAATTTATTAAGTCGCACAGCACTTGAACTCTGGTGCCTTTGGAGGGGACCGAGTATTTTGTCTCTCCCTGATCTCGATGCAGAGCCTGGAAGATGTAGGAAGAAGAGCAGCTCTGGGGAGCGCTTCCTTGCAGCGTGTTTCTGGCGGTGGGAGAGCCGCGTGGCTGGCCGGTCGCGTGCCGTGGCCACGGCTATCGCGTTGTGTGCTTTCCCTCCCACGCGTGTAATTTTGGAGAGCGGTTCTTTCCGTCTGTTGGCGAGGGTGAGTGCCACGGGACGTCGGCTGGGCTTTCCGGCGGGTTCACACCGTGAAGTAACGTCCTCCGTGGCCACTCGAGGAAACCTGCAACCAGGACTCGGGGAGGAGCCTTCGCTCTGCTCGAACCGAGGTCCTTCTTCCGGGGATCAGGCCGGCCTGAGTTGTAACGGCAGCAAAATACACCACGGATGGAACCCTGCAGATGGAGGCACCGTTTGGAAGCAGCGGGAGCAGATTTGGGCTAGTTGGCTGTTTCTATGAAAAACACAATTCCTTTGAACCCGCGAGCCACCGGTTGTAGGCTGATTATTTCCCCCCCTTCCCCGCCCCACGTAATGCGTGTGTGTGAGAGAGATAATTAAAAGCTTTTAGTTAAATAAATAACTAAGCCGCTCATGCGGCTTTGTAGTAGAACTGCAGAGTCAAACGCTTGGAGGTAGAAGATGGCGTGTGCTGCTGCTGGTCCCGCAGCATCTCCTCCACCGTTTTCTGCCAGCGCAGGCCAGCGTGGTCTCGGTGCGTGATTGCATACGGGCTTTTTCCCCGCAGGGCTCGCGTATCGCTGAGCATAGGAGAAAGCCGCCCGCTAACTGGGAATAGTCCCGTCCCATCGTGCACGGGGCCCCGGGCTGTATTTATGTCACGCTATTCAGCCCCTGCTCCGAAGACGGGATTAATAATTCCCGCCCGGGTTCATCTGCGATGCCTGTGTGTGCAAATGCATCAAAAGCAGGAGCTGGTCTTTGCGATTCGCTTGTGAGATGGGGCTGGATGCTTCGGGACGGGTAACGGTATAAACCTTGAAGGGTGGTTTGGTTTTAAACGCGGAGCACGGTGGAACATTTTGTATTCAAGCCCTGGTTTCTGCCTCTGTGAGCTGCCCGCAGTGCCTCAAGCCAGGCACTCGGAAAATGAGAAACATGCAGCTGGTGACCATTCCTGGGGAGTTTTAAGAGTTGTTTGTCATTGGGCAGGGGCTGGTTCATGGAAGGGTAAAAATCTTTCAGGTCCAGCTTCAGCTGCTGTAGCTAGGAAATGTTTCTCCTCCTCCAAGCCTGCCTTGCTTGCTGCGTTCCAGTTCATGAAACAAATGATAAGAGGGCCCTAAAACCAAATATCCCTGAATTGTCCTCTTAACGTGAGGGCCAGAGGAGAGCAGAATGCCCCGGAGCTTTACGGGAAATTGCAAATTTAATTTAAGAGGTGCAGAGGCAGCTCAGGGTGGCATTTTGCAACCTGACAAAAAACCCGCTTTGAATCCCCAAACAAAAAGTGTTAGTCTGTCTTTTTAAATGCTGGATTCTGCATGCACGTCGTTTTCTAGTCCTGCTCGTGGTGCCATCTTGACGTGCACATCAGTCGCTAGAGACACGAGCCGGTGGGACCCTGTGGGGATGCAGCCCCTTGGGCAGATGGGAGAGAAGAGCGGTGGGGAGCTGTAATCCCCCCGGCTGAGGGAGCCCGCCTGTTCTCATATAAATGAGAACACAGCCATTCATTTTGTGTGGAAAGTCTTAAAATCCAGCATTAGGCCAAAGTTTTCTGTCTTAGGTGCCTGTTTTACAGCTGTTGGCTTGGCCGTGATTGACGTGCAAGATGGAAATTGTGTGTTTAAATTGGGGGGGGGTTGTTGGTGTGAAGTCAAAGGAAACGCCACCTGACTGACATCTCCATTTCCCCCGCGTGAGCGCGTGTAAGTGTATAGAGGCAGTAAGAAGGCCATCTTCAACGTAAACGTGCCCTGACACAAGCAGAAGGCAGAAGATGTGTTCCCAGGCTTCTTGTAGGAGGAAGGGGTCACATCTCGTGCAAGAAAACGGCGTTTTTGGGATCCTCAGTAGCAAGTATTAGAATTTGAGCAGTGACAGTGCCGGTGGGGTGAGTACCAGGCACTGCCCCTGTGTCCCTCCATCCCTCCCGGGGACGTACCCTTCCAAGGATGTCACTCCATCCATCCTTCCCGGGGAGGACCAGCGCTGCCCCCATGTCCCTCCATCCCTCCCGGGGACGTACCCTTCCAAGGATGTCACTCCATCCATCCTTCCCGGGGAGGACCGGCGCTGCCCCCGTGTCCCTCCATCCCTCCCGGGGACGTACCCTTCCAAGGATGTCACTCCATCCATCCTTCCCGGGGAGGACCGGCGCTGCCCCCGTGTCCCTCCATCCCTCCCGCGGACGTACCCTTCCAAGGATGTCACTCCATCCATCCTTCCCGGGGAGGACCAGCGCTGCCCCCATGTCCCTCCATCCCTCCCGGGGACGTACCCTTCCAAGGATGTCACTCCATCCATCCTTCCCGGGGAGGACCGGCGCTGCCCCCGTGTCCCTCCATCCCTCCCGGGGACGTACCCTTCCAAGGATGTCACTCCATCCATCCTTCCCGGGGAGGACCGGCGCTGCCCCCGTGTCCCTCCATCCCTCCCGGGGACGTACCCTTCCAAGGATGTCACTCCATCCATCCTTCCCGGGGAGGACCGGCGCTGCCCCCGTGTCCCTCCATCCCTCCCGGGGACTTACCCTTCCAAGGATGTCACTCCATCCATCCTTCCCGGGGAGGACCGGCGCTGCCCCCGTGTCCCTCCATCCCTCCCGGGGACTTACCCTTCCAAGGATGTCACTCCATCCATCCTTCCCGGGGAGGACCGGCGCTGCCCCCATGTCCCTCCATCCCTCCCGGGGCTGGTGCTGGCGGCTGCTGCCGATATTGCTGCTTTTTTATCTCCAGCTGCCAACTTGAAAGTGAGTACGTGTGGTGAGAAGCTAGTGAAAGTCTTGGTGAATACGCACGTCAAATAGCAGTGCTATAAAATGGAAGTGTGGGCTGCCTGGTGCAGCTGCTGGAGTAACTTTCATCTAGGTGCAAGTTGGAAATGTTTGGGGCTTGGGGAGAAGTATAGCTGCAGAGAAAATGTCTGTTTTCAGTTGTTTGTGGTACATAGCTCTGGTCAAAAGGGTTTAAGGAGCCCCCCCGCTTTCGTGGAGAGGGGGAGCAGCTAGGAAGAGCGACTGATTTGGGAGGGCAAAATGCAGGCTGAATATATGTTGGTTTTCCATTGATTTTCACGTGCAGCCAGGCCTCCTGGGGTGTTTAAACACGATGGAAAAGAACTCTTGCAGATGCACGGGTTTGCTGAGTTAATTACACAGATCGGCCCACTTTGTTCTTCAGGAGTTTCTGAAAAAAAATTCAGTATTGCAGAGGACGGGCACAGGATGGGCCCTGGAGAAAGGAGGGTTATCTGTGGTGGAGCCAGGAGGAGCAACGGGGGTGATTGCATCAACATGGGAAGGGTGTGCTGCCGATAGCACGAGGAAATGACCGTGTGCTGAATTCCTCTGACTTCAGCAGCGTCTGATACCGTTTCCAGCATGTTTCATTAGAGGAAATAGTTTCTTTAGACTTCTCGTTGAGGTTTTTTTTTTTGTTGTTGTTGTCGTTATTGCTGTAACTGCTGCTTCTGTTATTTCCCTCCTGTCTACCTAGATGCTGTCTTCAAAAAACACTTCCTTTGTTTATGGGTGGCAGTATCTGGTTTGTTTGCTCCCGCCTGTCTCTCTGCGCTTCCCTTCCCTCCCCCAGGAATCGGTGGGAAAAAAGCTGGAGTTGGCCGGTGAGGTCAGAGCAGCGCCTTGCCCGTCCCGCTGCAGGGATCGCGTCCCTGCCCCTCTCTGCGGCGTGGTTTGGTATGCTTCGCCCCCTCGTTAGAAACGGTAACGAGAGCGCACGGGGCTAGCAGTGTCCGTGTTTGTCTCACGGAATGACCTTTTTCCCCCTGCTTGCACGCTGGAGCAAGTCTTACTCTATTTTATTTTGCTTCTGAAGTGAGGTGCTTTGAGTAGCTGGTGTCTGCCGTCCCCTCAGTTTTGGGGCACCGATGCAGAAGCTATTGCTCTTCTCGGTTGCGTTCAGGTGCGCTCGATCCCGCCTGCAGACGCCCAGCCGAACGGCGTCTTGGGTGCGGGCAGGGAAACCAGCAGTGGCATGGGCGGTGTTACTGCCTTCGTATTTTGCAGCTGCTGCTCTCGGCTTATTTAAAAATGATGATTGACTCTCTTCATCTGACCTGATGATGACAAATGGCTATATTCCTTTTGGAAAGGTGTAGTTTATTAATAAAAGAGCTCCCACCGTGTGATGAATAGAGAGGGAGAGCTCGAGGAAACCGAATCTATCAGTGTTAGGCGCCTGCGTGCCTCCAGAGGCAGGAATGGGACTGCGTAATGAACGTGAGGGATGGCTTCAGCACAGCAAGGAGGCTGCAATTACAGCGAAATTTGGGCTTTCGCTGTGACGCTTTTCTTGCAGCTTTACTCCGTTCTATAATTGTACCGGCCTCTCCAGCATCAGTATTGCCCGGGGGGTTGTTCAGGCTGGGTTTGATCCGTGCAGTGCTGATCGCAGAAAAGGCAGGCGATCTAGTAATGCAAATACAGCGGGCTCAAACTTTTTTTCTCCTTTTTTTTTTTTTTGAGGTCGATGCGCAGCTGCATCTCTGCCAGCGATTAGGTTCATTGCAAACACAGGCAAAGCGAGCGGCAGAGCTGGCGCAGGGAGACCTGCCAGCGCCCCGTGCCCGGGGACCCGTCGCGCACGAGTTCGGTGGGCCGTAAGGTTTGCACGGAGCTGAGCGGCGGCTTGGCGAGGCGCGAGCCTGATGAGGGGCTTGGCTTCGTTCGCCGGGCTCATGCTGCTGCTGGAGGTGGTTGCACATTAACTATTTCTCATGCTTTCTCATCGCAAACAGTTGTAGATCGCTCATGCGGTAGGAACAGATGCAAAAAGCCCTCAGCCCTGGTTTTTCTGTGCCGTGTACCACCTCCTGCCTGGCTCTTTTAAATTGAAAACAGAATTGTAAGGAAACGAAGAACGGTGCCCTTCTGATGCATTAACTATAAAGTCAACTGAAAATCTGTGGATAGATTGTGCTTGTTTTGGAAACAGTTTAACCTTCTGAAACTTCTGACTCTGGCAAACAAATGAGTAGTGATCAGTTATACTGAAACTAAAATTTGGTTAATTGTAACTTTTGTAACACTCCAGCTTTACCACTAGAAAAACATCTTGGGACAGGTGACGAACATTTGTTCTTTTACTAAAAACACCTGTTCTAATAACCTTTATCGCAATCTAGCTGGGGGTGGAGAGGACAGAGACTGAAGTTGCAGCCGTGCAGCTCTGAAGTACGAGGTTTGTGGGTGAGTTGTTCCCGTGTACTTCAAGGGTCTGCTTATTTTTTCCCCTGGTTGAATACCCTGACCCGCTTCAGCAGAAACACTCCCTGAGAAAATATTTTGAGACATTTCTTTAACAGAAAAAACATGGAGAAAAGCACAAGCCTCTCTGTATTCCTTCAGTTGGAAAACATCATCAGAACTTTTCTAATGGAGCAATTTATGAAAACAGGGCAGAAATGCAGCCAGCGGCGCCCTGCGAAGTCGAGCATCGTCTCAACACCCCTGCGTGAGCCAAGCCCAGCAGTTGCTCGGTTCCTCCTCCCTGGAGGAAACAGCAACTGGACGACGTGTGGCTTTTGTCTGCTTTTGTGAGTTAATTTCCTTGCATTGCTTTCCCACCCATTTACTGTGTTTTTGCCTGGTCACAAGGCGTTTCATGGGTGCAGCCAGCTCAGATGCTGCGAGTCACAGAAGTGTTTGGGAATGAGTCAGTAGAGCTCAGGATGGGGCAAGTTTCTTGAAAACAACCTGGGAGAGCCCCAGGCTTTGCATAAGCTTAAAATTAAAGGTTGACTCCAAGACACAAAAAGATCCAGACCTCTTGGTATTGGCAGCTGTGAGCTCTTTTAGTGGTGCTTTGGGAAATAATGCTTGTAATTTGTTGCTCTCTTTTTAAGAAGAATCTGTCTTTGTCGCTCCAAGTGGTGATTTATAATTTTTTTTTTTTTTTTAAATGCAAATTGGAAAAAATGCAGCTTGGAGCAATGCAGACGTTTGATTTTTAAGTTGATCGTTTGTTGTGCAGGTCGTGAGCCAGCGTGGTACCGGGTACGTCCCCTCATGGCTTTGTAGGACAGCAGTGATCGTATATGTGATCTGCATTTACTGCGAGGAAAAATGGATGTGGCACTTGCATTTGAGTAGGCGGACTGTCTTTTTGGTTGAATCACTGTAAATGGGGATGTGTGTGTTTCATTCGAAATCCGAGATCCATTAAACGAGAGTGTTTGGTATATGCCACCTGCAGTAAAAGCCTACGCAGCCATTGCCTAATTCCTAATGGCATGAGCATGTTTATGTTTGTGTAGCGTCTTCCTATTTTAAACAGTGCTACAAGTGGATTTTGCTGCTTAAAATGAGCTCCTTTTGTAAACTGGCAGCTCACTGGGTGACCACTAATTGATTTAATTGCCGCTCTTAATATTAAACGTATTGTGGATTGGAAAGGCGTGTTCTGCTGCCCCGAAGTACGCGACCGAAGCGGTCCCAGATGCGCGAGAGTCGCCCGCGTTCGCCGTGTCCCCGTGCAGGCGCGTCCCTGATGCGAGCAGCTCGTGCCACCACCGCGTTCCCTGCTCGTGGTCCAGCGGGGTCTCTAAGCCCTGCTGCTGAGCAACCCTGCGACGAGATGGGGTTTTCTCAAAAACCTCGGGTTTGGGAAGGTAGGCAAGGACTGGGAGCAGAAATGAAGCACAGAGAAGGGCTATTTACCTGTTTATTTTTCCTCTTGTATATAGAAGTCACCTAGCACTGGCCTTCCCAGCTGTTGTCAAGAATGAATTTCGCAGTGCGGTTTGTGAAAAACTCTGAAAGTGCACTGCGCCACGCAAAGAGAAACACACGTTTTGGAAAAAAAATCTAATATTCAATTAAAAAATGAGTAGATAATTGTGGTAAAGCAATATTTCCTTCTGGCGTGCAGCTGTTTCGCGCAAGTGGCACTGCATCAGCCCTTTGTGCAAGAGATGTCTATTTGTAGAAAGGAAAAAAAGAGACCAAAGTTTATGGGATCTTTCTCAAAATCTGACAGAAGGATGTCTTGCACCAGGGTGATTATTAAATCTGAGCAACGCGAGTTGCAAAATGAACTTCTTGCGCTGCCGTCTGCAGATGCCCGCGTGTTTGTGACGGCCTCGCACGCTGCAGGGGGTCCTTCCGCGCCGTTTCCGAAGGCTCGCGCTGCGCTCCCGTGTCTCTGCAACAGGGAGCTGGTTTGGGTCTCACCTCCCAGGTCCGGCGTTAATGCCTGAACGGGCTCGGTTCACGGTTTAAAGTGACCCGTGCTTGGAGGGAGGATTTCGGGCATTTCTCCTGTAGTCTGGGGAGTTTGGGGTCTCCGTCCTCCTTTTTTTGAATGGTTTGCCAAAGGCACTTGCAACTTGGATGAATTTATATGGGGCTGGCCCCTGATGGTGATGTATGCCCCACATCCTGGAGATTTCCAGGTTAACATCCCCAGTCCCGAACTGCTGCTGTGTTTTGTTGAATCCCAAAGAAGAAAACAGACATGTAGTGTGCGGGCGCGCGGGGGATCCGAGGGGCTGGCAGAGGCTGCTGAGATTGGGGTGTTGAGGCTCCGATGACCTCCTGCTCATCCGCTCTTTCACCAAACCTGCTCTTCTTGCTCAGGGCTGTTAGTCTGCCGCCGAGACCGGGAATCTCCGTTTCTTTTCCCAGAGGAGAGGCTGGTCCTGGATGCCGGTGGGTTTGAAGCAGTGCCTCCAACTCCGTGCAGCGCAGCTGCCAGCAACCTCGTGCGCAGGGAGCTCTGTAATTAATGTCGGCTTTTGAGTGTCGAGTAATTGGGAGCAGTAATTGGATGGTAGCTTAAGAGTAGGAGCGTGGTTAAATAAAACAAACAGGCTTGCAGTCGTAATGTCAGCAGGTAAAATGCCTGGGAAACGGCAAATCCCCATGGCAGTGACGCACGCTGCGAGCGTCCGCCAGCGCGGTCTGTGCTGAACGCAGGCGTGCGTCAAAGCAAAACCGAAAGGTGCAGACGCGGAGCAGGGGCAGGCTCCTCTCCTTCCCTGGCTGCTGAAGAGGGGACACCGCCCGGTAAGGCAGATGGTTTTTAGGCATCTCCCTTGCTTAGGAATAAGATAATGAAATGTTCTTGATGTGGAGTTGTAATTCACTTCTAAACAGTTTTTACAACTTGTTTAGTTTGGGGAGCTGAAATGAGCTCAGGCTGCTGCGTGTGCGTGCACCAATGTCCTAAATGGGAGACCAGCTCATTACATTTGTTTCTGTCTTTGCTTTTTACTCTTGATCCACACTTTCTTGCCACTGCGAGGGCTGCAAACCCCAGTCTGCTTTCTGGAGCTGGTGTGGCTTTGCTCTGCTCTCATTTTCCGTACTGCCCTGCTAACAGCTTACACCAGCGAGGAGGTGTCTCGGAGCGAGCTGAGCCCTGGTCAGACCTCGTTTGCATGTTCATTATTTTCGTCTTATCGAGGAACAGGCGACCATTTACCTTCAGCTTGTGTATATATAAAGAGAACCTGAAGGAAGTGCAAAGGAGGTGGTTTAAGAATATATTTATTGGAGGAGTGAAGAGCTGGTTTGGCATGAGCCGCCTGGCCGGGAGCCTGGGTGAGCTCACCGATGCTTTTTGCTCTCTCCACTCTTTCGCCCGGGCATCATTTGAAGGGTCTTCTCATGGCAGTTTTAGCCTGAACAATGATACCAACAGAGCTTGCAGAAAAGAGGATTTGCGTGGCATTTTATTCCCTTGTGGTGCATGAATGTGGATTTCAGCGATATTGTTGTGTTGCTCCTGCTGTCAGCAGCACAGTGAAAAGAGGAGCTCACTTGTCTGGTATTGTGACCGGGGCACTCGCAGGCCTTTTGCAGCATAATTCTAGCTGGGGCTCTCCATTCAGTCTTCGCTACTGAGTGCCGGACAAGACCAGTAGGTTTTGAGTCCAAAATACTGAGGATAATAAGGTTTAGTCTTAATTTTCTGGTGGTTTTGGTACTTGGTAAATACCTGAGCCGTGCTGAGCCCCCATGAGCCTGCAGAGCTTTCAGCTGGATGAAGCAGCGTTGGGCTCAGTGAGGCTTCAGCTGCGTTGTGAGGCAATTGCACAACTGGGATTTAAATATAAAAAAGGGAAAAATAATCAAAGCTTCTCCAAAACAACATGCAGTTATTCATACCACCTTCGTATTGTTGGGTGCATGCGCGTGCACGCACATGCGCGCACTTTGAATAGAGTAAGGATTATTGTGAGACCTAACTTGCAAAATAAGTATCAATGGGACGCTAAATTGTGTACACGAGACCAGTAGCTTATCCAGACAGCAGCGCTAGCCTCAGCTACGATTTATTTTAACAGGGAGATATTTAAACTAGCTGCTTTCTGGTTTCTGCATATGCTTTATCCTTGCTAGAGGAACTATTTTGTCTTGCGTGGCTCTTCATTTCTTTTAAAATATTGCAACGTATAAAAAATTGTGAGCTGTTTTGCTGTCGTCTTCTCAGCTGGACGGTGGCTGGCAGCGTGCCGGCTGTGCCGTGGTGGCGTGCATCGGCACCGGTGGGAGCGGAGAAAGCTGGTTTACAACTTCAAAGCGATGCCCCGGTTTCCCCAGCACGCACGCCTGCGGTCTGCCGGCCTGTCTTTACGCCCAGGCTCTCTTTAATGACTTCGGGGACGTTAAGCTTCTCCCGGTGCAGCATTTAATGCAGAATGAAAGGGAGAAGGTTGAAAGGGCTGCGGGGGGGGGAAGGTGTGAGTGGGCTGGGGAAGGGGGGACCCGGGCAGCCCCTGGGAGCAGGGAGAGGGTAGGAGGGGAGCAGTGGGGTGCTGGGGAGGAGAGCAGGTCCAGTGCAGCCGGACAGGAGGGTGGGAGAGATCCTTTTAGCGCATCTTGTCCATTGAGCAGCGTAGGCTTTGGAGTGGAGCGATATTTGGATCAGCAGAATTAAGCACGGCTGGAGAGGAAGGTGCTGCAGTGTGTTATTCAGAAATGCAAGGGCCATCCAGGAGCACCAGTATGAGACTCAGCACTGACGCTGTCCTGATGTGCTGGATGGCAAAGCTTGGGAGTTAAAGAAGTAAAAAACTACCTCTCGAGAACTGCTCAAACGTGGCAGAGCTAGTGTTTGTTCAGTGAAATCAAAACCTACAGAGCCCTTCCCATACCAACCCATCGAGTGCAGAAAGGAAGGCAGCAACTGAAAATACACGCAAACAAGCCCTGTAATGTGGGTGCAGAGGATGTTTCTGATCCCCTCCCTGCAGGTACCGAGGGTGAACACAGCTTCCTTTTCTTTTCTGTAGTTTGAAGCAAGCAACATTTGTGCACATTTCCTCCATGCAAATGATTGCAACGACCGTGAGCGGGAGGGTTGATGCGGGAGCTGAGCGGAGGGTGCTGCGGGGACCAGCGAGGATGCTTACTTGGGCCTCCAGCAGTGAAAATCTCGCAATGCCATGTTATCTTCCTTCCCATTTTTAAAATCGGTGCCCTCCCTTCCCCCCCCAAGACGATATTTAATATCCTGCTTACTGTTTCCTATGGCTGATAGGACAGGCTGCGTGCTGGAGCTCAGCTGCCGTGTCCTGGTGAGCCATTAGCGCGTGAGGATGGGAGTCCGCCGTAGTAATTCAAAGCAAGAGTGAACACAGGCACCCCGTGGGATAACGCTGTAATGGCTCCCTGCGCAGGCAGAAGGTGTCAGCGTAATTATTTTGGGTCGGCAGCAGAAGTGGTGGTAATAAAGTGCTCGCTGGGTATTTGCTCTCCCAGAGGATCAAAGGGATTCCTGACAGCTGAGCAACTGAAATGAAGAGGGCCGCTGTCCGCCTTTAACTGGGCTACTGAAAGGCGACGTACCGAAATAACCGGCTTGGCATTGGAATAGCGTCCCTCTAGCCCGTGGGTCAATATTGAGAGTATTGCCTGAGATGGTAACTTTTTGCTGCAAACTTTTAATAGCTGTGCTCCCGCTCTGCTGCTTCAAGCAGGCTGCCAGTGGTTTCTCAGTCCTGTACTCACCTCGTGCTTAAACCCTGCCAAAGGAACAGGTGATTATTTAATGAAAATTGCATTTCCAAGCTGTGCGTGAGCGTGTCTTGTTAAAGCATCCAGAACGCCGGGTCATGTCTTCTCCCCGTCGGCGACACGGCGCAGCCAGTGTGGAAAAGAAGGCAATTTTGATTCAAAGCCATCTCCAGTGAAAATGTTTGTTTGTAAATGTGTTGCATCAGATGTGTCAATGGATGTAATTAAGGAATGAAGACTGCTGCACACCCCTAATTAAGGGGATTAAAAACTAAAGCTGCCTGATTTCACTGCTGGGTGGAAAAAACAAACAGACAGATTGGTGGGAACGGCTGGGAGGCCAAGTCTTGGGTAGGGTGGTTCTGCTGCAGCCACATCGGGTACCGAAAGGAGCAGCTCTGGGGAGGGTGACGGCACTGAGCCGCTCGGTAATTTGTGCGTAATTGACTGCTGAGCGTAGAAGAAGATATATAATTGCTGCTTCATGCTCCCTCCCATTCTGTTTCTGTTCCTGGTGGGGATGGGAGGATTTTCATCCCCTGCCAGCCGTGCTGGGATGCAGCCTTGGGGAGGTCACAGTCGTCGGTGGGTTCGTGTCCTGGTGTCTCCCCACTGTCTCGGTACCCGTTACCAGCTCTTGGCTGTCCGGGATGGTGGTTTGGGATCTTGTTGCTTAGAAGCAGAAGTGAGATGTGTGTATGAGGTGCTGGACACAGGGCAGGACCTCCAGGAATCTGCAAGGTGCTTTTGCGTGCACGAAACGGGCAGTACTGTGCCAGATCCGGGACAGTGTATGTTGTGTAATGGAAATATTAGAAAGCTGTGCTCGCTGTGGGCTTCTCCCTAGCCTTGCTAAGAGAAGTACTTTGTGGTGGGATGGGGACTGCCGGCGAGGATGCTGACACTATGATCTCCCATTGCTTAGCTGACTCCAGGTGGGTGTTAGGTGCTGCGTGGGTGCAGAATCCCTGAAGGGCTGCTGGGGGAACACCCTCCGCGCGGGAGGTGTTGCAATGCCAGCTGTGATTTTCCAGGAACCATCTTCTCCTTTGCTCTCCAGTTTGTGAAGCCACCCCAGGGGGAAGGGTGATTTTGGAGTCACTGAGCGTCATGAGCAGGAAAGATGGGAAGAAAACCGTCCTTGTGGAGGCGGTGTTAAGTGCCCGAGTGCATGCCTGGGACATGGAATGCTCTTCTGTAATACATGGTGCTGCATTATAGAATCATAGAATCATGAAATCGTTTAGGTTGGAAAAGACCTTTAAGATCATCCAGTCCAACCAGTAACCCAACACTACCAAGTCCACCACCAAACCAATTAAGGGGAGAGGAATAATTTCATGCTTCCTGGCTTGGTGGCTGGATTATTTTTTAATGAAAGTAAAAACTAGGAATCATTAAGGTTGGAAAGGATCTCCAAGATCATCAGTCCAACCACCAACCCAACACCCCCATGCCCACTAAACCATGTCCCAAAGTGCCACCTCTGCCCGTTTTTTGAACACTTCCAGGGATGGAGACTCCCCCACCTCTCTGGGCAGCCTGTTCCAATGCTTGACTACCCTTTCCGTGAATAAATGTTTTCTAATATCCAATCTAAACCTCCCCTGGCGCAGCTTGGGGCCATTTCCTCTTGTCCTATCGCTAACGGAAGAGACGTTCGTCAGGGCAACGTCCTTCTGGGGCCCTGGTGGCACTTGAGTTTGTCCCAATCAAACTGAGTCGGTACCTTGAGGCTTTACGAACAGCATCTGACTCTTGGGTGTGAGTATTGGGGAAAACATCCGAATGACTGGTTTGCAGGCCTGCCTGTTGGTTACCCGTGGACCAGGTCTGGCTGAGAACATGGTTGCACTCAGGCTTTGAATGGCGCTGGCTGGGCCCAGGCAGGAGCCTGGAGATGCGCAGTGGGATCGTCCCCATGGGATGCTTTTCTGGGAATGGTGCAGAGTTTGAATTAACTCATCACCTGCACGATTTTAAAAAAAAAAAAAAAAAAAGAAAAAAAAAAGGGGGGGAGCTTTCTGGGGCAGGTGTCTGCCCACCTCCCTTCTGTGCACGGTGCCAGCAGAAGATGCTTTGCAGTTCCTGGCCTTGAGGCGAGGTCAGCAGCTGGCTGGGGGTCTGCATCCCAGTTTGCATTCCCCGTTGCTATGTGCCTTGGGGAGCTGCAGCCGGCTCGGAGAGGACTTGTGGGGCTTGTGCTTCTGCAGGCTCTTCTGGTTTTGTTGGGGGACTTTAATTAGCTTTTAGTGGTTTCTAAAGCTAAGCTGCACGGTCATGTGAGTTTCCAAATGGTTGAAGTCTGGGTTCTTTCTGCGATACTGGGAGTATACAGCCCCAGGTTTGTGGTGGGAACAAATTTCTCCTCCTTCACGAGGCTCTTGCTGTCCTGGCGTTGCTGCCTGTGATGCTGAGCCCTGGAAGGAGAAGAGGAGACTTCAGAAAAGGGAAAATGCCAAAGGGTGGCAGGTTCCTGAAACAAAGCCTAAAACCAGGCTGCTGCTGCTGCGAGTACGATACCTGTGGTGGTGCGTACCCACCCAGTGAAACTCAGCTTTACCAACCTCCCTGCTGGCTGACTCATCCTTCCCGGGCTTGTCGAAGCTTCTGCAGCCATCCCAGTCGTGTCTCCAGAGCCCGTGGCCGTGATGGGGCTGGGTCGTTCCGGGCTGGTGGGTTCTGAGGACATCTCCAGCTTCCCCGTCCCCTCTGTTGCTCTGCACCACTGTAAGTGACTGAGGCTTGGCCATCCTGCTGAGAAAACCAGGAATTGAGGAATTTCATAGGATAATCTGCAGCTGGCCGGTACCTTCCAGCACTTCTAGGTGGGGATTGTTAAACTTTAAAAGTGCAATGTTCAGGGCTTGCTGATAATGAACGTAAAGGCAATTGTCCCCTTGCAGCCCCCCGCTTCACTGCTTGCTGCTCAGTGGTTGCAGTGAGCACACTAGAGCAAACTCAGCGTTGTGGCCGATAACTTGTTAAAACAGGAACAACACTACATTGCTGCTGCCTCTGGGCAGACCCGTGTAAGGACCGGTCTAGACGGCGTGTCCTCACCGCGGCGGAGAGCGACTCTCCATTGCATTGAGTATTTTTGGAGTGTTGGTGTCAGGAGGAGGAGAAGCGGTGGCTGATTTACAGGAGAAAAAGTCTCGAAATCAGCGTAGGGTAGTGTAGGTGCTAACTAGTTTAAATATCCTTCATATTCAGTGTTGATGTTGAAGCAGTAAGCCCAGCTTAAAGCCCAGATTGAGGATGCTTTCAGGTGGCTTTTATCCGGGCTTGGCGGAGGGCGAGCCTGGTGTGACTCCGGCCGCGGCAGCCCTTCTTGCGAGTGGTTCCCTTAGTTTAAACGTTGTGCATTTACTGTGCAGCTAACGTAAAAATAACTGGCGCGATAGGTTATGTTTCAGTTCATTTGGGGCGTTGTACCAGGGTGTGGCAGATGTATTTAAGGCGCTCGGAAGAATACGAATTGTATTGCAGCCGCATAACTACAGATGAAGCGGTGAAGCGCGATGTCCCCAGCAAGCAGCAGAGGAACAGCTCGCGCGTGTGAGCGGAGCCGTCGGCCCCGCTGTAGAGCAGCAGCAGGCGATGAAGCCTGTTAAGAGCTTTTAGCATCAAATATCCTTCTGGCTCTTGGTGCTGCAGCGGTACGCACTTGGCAGGTGCCTGTGTGTGTGCAGGGCTGGTATTTATCTAGCAGGCAGCTCTTTATCAAAGGAGCGTGCAGGTCCCTCTTGGGTTCTAATTATAGCTTTGGGTTGCAAACAACCAAAGGGAAAACAACAAAAGCAAAAAGCGCTTTACCCCTGTACTTGAAAAAACTGTAAGGAAGGAAAATGAGCCCTGTTATGTTAAACCTTGAGTGTAAATGAGGCACTGTGTGAGTAAACACATCTGTGTTTAGGCAGGGGGGAAAAAAAAAACCCAACCCTTATGAATAATGCATGGAAAAAATCCTCCTGTTCAGTTGATTGAGATCTATTGCTTATTTGTGTTTAATTGTTGCTTTAGACAGCAGTGTGCTGCTGGAGGAAGGAGGCTGTTGTTGGGTGTGGCGCTGGCGTTACCCTCCGTTCTGCTGTTGCAGCCACCCGAGGTATTCCTTGAGTGCAAAGTCGGGAGCGGGTGCGATGGCGTGACCTGCTGGGACGAAGCCCGCGCGTCCTTGGCTTTGTTCACTCGTGACGAAGTACCGCTCGCTCACGGCGCTCTTGCGAGCGTGCGGGCTGCGCCGTTCCCGCTGCTTTTATTTGCACGGCTTTTTGGCGCCCGCCTCACTTTGTGCGTGCTGGGCTGACCGCACTCCCTGCCTCTGAGGAAGGCCGGTGGACGGAGCAGCCCGCCGGGATGCTCTCTGCAGAGCGCGGGTGCCGGAGCTGCCTGCGGGGTGGGGACGGGTGCCGGGGGTCCCTTCCTTCCTCCGCCAAGTTGGGCAGACACTGGCTCCTTCTGCGAAGGAGGCTTTCGGTGCGACTGCCGCCCGCGGGGCTGAGCTCGCTGTTCCCTCCGGGGGGGGTTTCGTGCGGTCGGGCGGTTTGGGGAGTTGTTTCTGCGGAGGGAAAGCTTTGGCAGGCGCCGTGCAGTCGAGGCGAAATGTTGTTGTTTCTGCTCTGGCCTCTGTTGAAGCAGGGGAGGGGAGCCCCGAGAGTCGCTTCTACTGCTCGCTGTGGGACAGGAAGCAACGCTTATATTAAACCCATGGTTTTCTTAGTCTTTGCAGCAAACTACTGATCTGCTTCTGCGTGGCAGCAGGAGAAGGGATAGCCTGTGAGGAGCTTTATTTTGCTGGCAGCCTGGGGCGTGCGCCGTCGCTCTATTCGGGGTCCAACTGCTCCAAGTTCAAGTGCGTTTTCTTAACGTGTCCCACATGGGCAGGCTTTCCAAACCCATTGCTGTAGACAAGGCTCCAGTGACAAGTACGTGTTTTCATTTAAATTTCAGTGCTTTACTGATGAGCAAAGCCCGTGAATTCCTGCGTGAGGAATTCTGTAGCATCCAGGAGGATTTCTGAGGATACATGGGAGGAGCTCCCGGCTCCCTTCGGTTGTAATGCACTTACTGCTCCATTTAGTCAGGTCATTTTATAAGCCCAGTCTTCAATTTGACATAAATGATTTGCTTTCAGCAGATGGTGAGCTACTATTTTTTGCCCTCATTTAAATAGGAAAGCTGTACGACACCAGAAGATGAAAGAGGGGCACGGTGCTGCCGACATACAGTAGATTACGAGGGCTGGTCTAGTGAGAATTAAATCCGGGCGGTTGTAATGTGCCATCTGTGTTGTGTTGGGTGGTTTATTTTTCCCCCGTTGGATGAGGCTCCTGAAGTCTCCCATTACCCTCCGGGTAAGGCAGCGTTGCCGGCTGAGCAACAGCATCCCTTTTGTTCAGGACCCAAAGTACCGGCACAAAAAGACGATGCACATTAATGCTAACAGTGGTTATAAAATGCCAGTGCTCATTATTCCTCTAATAAAATATATTATAAATTTTGAAAGGTTCTAGTGCTTTACAGTATTTTGAAGTTATTTGAATTTCTTATTGAGAGGTTTATTTTGATGCATTTGAATTTATTTTGTTTCAACCCCCCCCCAAAACCAGTTCTCTGCTATGTTTTTCTACCTGTAGTAAAAATCATGAGTAGAATACGTTACTCGAACACACGCGTGGGACGAGTCCTGCTTGTGGTGGTTGCAGTTTCCTCCTCTCCCACCCACAGACGCAGCTTTGTTGCACATGCACCAGGTCTTGAAAAAACTGAATTTTCAGCCTGTGCTATCTATTTCAGAGCAATGTTCTGTGTAGTTAGTTTCCCTGGTGAATTGTGTGCTTTTCACACATATTATGAAATGGGAAGGAACGCATTTTTAAAAAAACCCACGCTGTTGCTGAAACTATTTGATTCTTGCCTATTTTTAGCAGAAGTTTCTCTCTTGTCGTCGCCTCCAGCTCTTGCTGGAGCGGTAGCGTTCGGCGAAGCCGCGCATTTTTGGGTAGGAAGGTCAAGACAGTTTGTTCTAGCAGCGTGATCACCATTATCTGGAGTTGGGCATCGCTGCGCAACGGGTTTTGTTTCTGAGAAATGAACCTTCCCGGTGGACAGTCCTCCTCCTTCTCTCTCTGAAAGACTAAACCACTGGGAATTAAGTGATGGCGCGAGCCATAAATCGTATTTCCAGGCTTGGGAGCAGGGATAAGTTAGATTTTACTATTACTACGCTTATTTGTGTGCCTAAATAGGAGAGACTGGAGCACGCTGACAGGTAGGAGACGGTGATAGTAGGCGTATCGAAATATTAGGGTTTCTTTGAGCCTCTGTAACTTGTCACGAAACAGCCCAAAGGAGCAGCATCGTTATTTCCAGAGGACTAACGCACCGTCACTTAATGACAACCTTCCGGGAGCACAGGCGCAGAGAGTGGCTAATTCGGCATCCTCCAGGCCTGAAGGCTTTCTCAACAGGGAGCCATTGGGATCTGTTGAGCCACTTTAAAATCCGGATTTTAGAGAAATTGTTGTGCGTGTGTGCAGGCTGGAAAAGGGGAATGGTTTGACTTGGAGGGTGGTTGTCTTTCGACGTCTGCAAGAGCAGAGCTTGTGCAATGGTGTGGGATTGAAACCGAGTTTTGCTGTCCTCTGCTCGCCAGATATTAATTAGCGTTGGGTCAATGAATCCATGGACGTTAGGAACAGGGTGAGCAATGAGCCATTATACTCCTTTTAAGCCTCAAGTCTATTTTGTTTAAAGGATTTTGATGCAGGAAAGTAGGGTGAGTGTATGGGTGACAATGAGTCTGCAGAGGCGTTGCGTGCTCCCTACAGCCATGTCCTTGGATAGAAACGGGGGTGACCCCTGAGACTGGAGGGGGCTCGGGATATTTGGGTGGCTGGGGGCTCTGCTGTGCAGGGGACGGCAGGTTCCTAAGGTGCCCGTGTAGCCGTTTGCTTTGACGTTTGGTGTTCGGAGATGCTGGTACCGTTTAAGAAGAGGTGTGCGGGGCTCCCTCTTCATCATCGCAGCACTGATGTTCCCGGGAGTGCTGTGGGACACCGGGAGGTCCAGGTCCTCTTCCGGGGGCTGCCGTGGCGCAGGTGAAGGGGGATGCTGTCGGTGGGGGGTGCGGGTCTCCTCGGGGGGGGCCGAGCCTCTTTGTCTTCTCCCCGCAGGCTGCTCTGCGTGTGTTTAATTACCTTTTCTTCAGATTGCTTCCTGTTGCTAAAGGCGTCTTGTCTGGAGGAGGTTGTTCTTAAACTTAAAAATGTTTAAATATAAATACATACGTGAACTCTTTTCTGATGAGATTTTTACTCTGAAATCTCTATGTGGGATCATATCTAAGTTTTGCTGTGATTTGCTTATTTCCGTAGCGTTAAACGCCTTCTCTACACTAGACTTGTGAAGAGCCTGCCTTTTACAGGCTGTCTGGCACCAAACCCTCATCCTTTACCAAAAAAATCTCCAAATCCAGCATTTGCAAGTGTGGCAGCTCAGAGCAGGAGGTGAGCGGCGCTGCTTGGGTGCTCCTCCAAGAGCAGAGCGTCCTCCTCCAGCGTCCAGGGAGCTCCCGAGGCACCTGCGGGCTCTGCAGAATTGCCTGGTGGAATAGCAATGGGAGAAAACTTAATTAAAAAACAAAAAAAAACAAGCCACTTGTGGTTTGGCTGTGGGCAGTGCTTTCTCCAAATAACGAGTTGAAGAGCAGTGCAGTAGGAACCTCACTCTTCATGTCAGCTCTGCTGTGAGCTGGGTTGGAAACAAAATGCTACTTAGCAAACATCTCTGTGCAGCAAAGGTGCTTTTTTTTTTTAAATAGTACGGCCTCTTGGTTATGTTGCTTGCTTACAAATCTCTTCGCTTTCGGTTGAGAGCTTAGGGGAAACCATTTCTGAACATAAAAGTCCAAAGGGAGGGAACCAGCCATGAGCCCATGCCGGGGCCGAGCATGCTTGGGTCTTGCAGCACGATGTTTGTCCGCACCCAGTGAGTTACTGGTGCTGGCTGCCGCTGTGCAATGCTTACTGGGCAGGGCCAGGAAGGGAAGGGCTCGTACGTGCCCATCTCCGTATCCCCGGCGCCGCCGAGGGGCCCCGGCCGAGCTGCGAGGTGGTTCCGGGGGATGGTGGAAAGATGCGGAGACGTTTGCTCGTCGCCAGCGAGACCCACCTTCCCACACCAGGAAAGGTCTGCCACTGCGCCTTTGAAATCCAAACAAGTAAACGTTTCTTGTTCCAGAAATGTTGGTATTTAAAGAGAAAAACTACTTCCAGAGGAAATGTTTGTTTGTAGACTGTCGCTCTTGTTTACTGCGGCTGATAAGAGCTGCTCTTCAGCTGTGCCCTCCCTGCAGTCCTCATTTCAAGAGCTTCAATTCTTTTTATTTTTAAGAGCAACGTGCTTCCAATGTGTGTTTAGATAATGATTCTTACAAATGTATTTATTCAAAACAAACACAGTAGGAAGCAACTACAAAGCGGACTGCTTTGGCAGCTGGTGCAAAAGAGAGCTTGCTATTTCCGTGTGCTCGTGGTGGGACAGTCTTGCAGCGCATCCGTACTGCTCCGTGCGTGCCGGGGCATCAGGAGCTTCGCCCTGGGAGGTGGCCATGGCGAGTCCGTCCTGCATGATGGGCTCGGGGTGATGCGCGTTCGGCTGAACGTAGCTTGTTGCCTCCTGCACCTCCTTGTAGCATCTCTAGGAGTGTTTGGAGCGGTGTTGATAGCGTGAATTGGCCGCATGGTGGCTGGGCTGTCTCTGCAGACAGAGCCGCGTGTCGCTAACGGGGCCAGCAGCATCCACGCACGCTAGCAAGGGATCACGGGCGGAACAGAAACTGCAGTAAGAGCTGCAGGAGCAAGTCACCGGGCACTGCATCCGCAAACCGATCGCAGCCCTGTGGCCACCCACCATGAGTGCACAGCCCCTTCAAAACCTCTCCTGAACCAAATTGCAGATGTTTCTGGTTCAGGGGAGAAGGAAATTCAGCGTTGCAGATTTTTTTTGCTTCTCCCCTGAAGTGAGCGGCAGGCGCGAAGCTTCCCCCTCCTCGAGGGTGGTGGTGGGAGCCAGCAGGATGCTGCGTGAATCCGCTGTAGCCGTTCATTTAACTTGGGTTTTACAGCTTTCTCGCAGAGCCTGTTCTGTGATAATTTTGCAAAAACAAACTCCTGCAAGACTTCTGGGGAAACGAGGTGACATAATGCCCAACTCGGCAGCGTTTTGGAGCATCACCCTTGCGTGCTCTTGCTGCCTTGGTTGGGCTATGCCAGGCTGTCCTGCCTTCTCCTGTGCAAAGCACTGGAGGAGGAGAACCGATGCAGTGTGGTTTTCTGCACATCTGTGTCTCCGTCTAGCTCGGAGCCTTGACACATCTGGGTTTCGGCACCTTCTTTGCCTTGCCACGTCCCTGGTGCATCAGGTGCCCGCAGATGGCCGTGCAGGCTGTCTGCTTGGGTGCCCATTTTCTCCGTGCAGGTAGAAAGCTGCTGTTTCAGTGGCCTCCAACTCTCCGTTGGGTTTGGAGAAACCCAGCGCAGCTCACCGAGGGGAGATGGTGTGCAGGGCATGAGGCTTCAAACCTGGCTTCTGCAGGAGACCAGGCTAAAATGGGCCCTGCAGCTCATCCCCGCAGCTGGCTGGTGGGGCTAAGTCCGAGTGAAGAGGCTTCAGAGAGTTCAGAGAGCCTGTCCCACATCTGGCGCAGCTCTGAATCGCTCCGATGGGAGCACAGACCCTCTGGGTCACCATCCCTGCTTTTACAGAAGACCTCCCTGCAAAAAAAATCCCCAAAAACCTAAAATTGAAACCAAAACAAACCTGGTCAACCCAGGAAATTTGCATTGCTGGGGGAACAAATTCAGTGAAGGTCTCTAATGCTGCTTTGTTTTAACCACAGCTTTAAGAATAATATTAAGCTTTTGCATTAAATGAAGGGAAGAGACCTTTGGAAAGGTAGGAGGGCTTTTCTCTTTCAGGCACACTGGTTATTTTGGCAATCAGGATGAGTTAAACTAAAATTGTTGAATGCAATAATATGTAGGAGGGTGACGTCTTGAAATGTGTCTTAATTTTAAGTATGTATTTTGAACAAACGTTTGTATGCCGAGGCTTGGGCTGGTGGGATTGAAAGGCATATTGGATTATATGCTATTTGCTCTGCGTAAGCGGTGGCAGTTTATTGCTGCAGATACATGTGATGCAACGCGCAAAGATTAGTTCTATCCTCTCTAAAGCATGATTATTTTGGGTCCTCTTTATACCTTAAATAGATATTCTTCTCATGTGATTTCCATCTTTTTGTGTCAACAGCCCAGGCTAAAGTTGAAATAAACATTGCATCAGCTTAATACCACAGGCTCTGAAGAAATCTGCTCTCTGTTGTGGGGATTGTTTGGAAGCCTTTTCATTTTACATTTTTCCAGTGTGCAATGCAAAGATCTCGTGAACCCTGAAGCCTGCTCTGTTTTGCTGAACCTTTCTTGTGCAGATCAATGTAGTTGATCAGCACCGATGAGTCCCATCTGGAGCAGAGCATCAGTGTGCTTCATCATGTTAAAATATCCCCCTTTTCAGTTCACGGTGAGAATTTGTGGCCTCTTTCAGGGACATTTAGAAGTGAGCAGCTATTAAAATTTGTTGCAGCCGTGCAATTTTTGACTCTCAAGTAGGTGATTTCTCCTTCCAGTTGCAATTGCGGAGAGGGATGCGGTAACACGGCAACCCACCGCAGGCCGTCTGGGGTTTTGGCAAGGTGTGGTGGGAGGAAGGTTGCCTGGTCATGTGCGTGTCCTCATACGGCTGGACTCGATGATCGTAAAGGTCTTTTCCAACCTAAATGATTCTGTAATTCTCATCTGCTCTGCTCCCACAGCCAGAGGGCAACAGGGACTTGGAGGAAGAGAGGACCTCAGGACAGCCCTGTGGGGCAAGATCTCCTGCCATCTCCTCCCCTTTCCCTAATCTTGTTTCCATTTTTTAATCATTTGCTCTTGTCAGGCTGCAGACTTGGTGCCAGGGCATTTAGCAGTTCGGAGTCAGCGTCATCCAAATGGTGGAAGACGAATGAGCAAATGTCGATAGAGATGTTTGTATCAAAGCAAACCTTAAAAAATGAATGATTCGCTTGCTCTTAATGACGTTGTAGGCTGGAGTTGGCAGGACAGGGTGGTGTGACTGGGGAACGTGGTGTGTCTGTGCTCGTGGCTTGGTTTGAATAGCTTAATGCAGACTTAAATATTGGGAAGATCTTAACTAAGACCTTTCGCACCTCTCTTACAGCATCATCATGACAACAGAGAAGAGTCTAGCAGCGGATGCTGACAATTCGGAGCAGCAGCAAGCCAAAGAGGAGGAAGGAGCTGCTGAAACACAACAGCAAGAGGCTTCCCTAGAAGAAGAAGGGGCTCAGCAGACGTCGGAGGGACAGCCTGCAGCGGGGCAGAAGCAGAACGCCTCCAACGGCGATACGCCCCCGCACGAGGAGCAGAGCAAGAAGGAGCGCCGCACCTCCGAGGGCCGGGGTCTCTCCCGCCTCTTCTCATCCTTTCTCAGGAGGCCCAAGTCTCAGGTGTCCGAAGAGGACAAAGACACTGATGCTCCTAAAGAGGCGGAAGGTGACCAGAAAGACCCGGGATTAGGAGCAAGCCCTGATGAAGACATCCTGGTGAAAGCCCCAATTGCAGCTCCTGAGCCTGAGCTCAAAACCGATCCGTCGCTAGATCTTCATTCCTTAAGCAGTGCAGAAACACAGGTAAAACACCCTGCTCCACGTGGCATGCTCCCTTCTGTGCTTGAAAACATGTCTTTTCAGCCAAAACTATAAAAACTTCATATCCTAGGATGGTAAGCTCTATCAGAAAAACTCATGAGATGCTGCAAAGGCTATTGTCAGCTCCCTGCGTTGCATCGCTTACTTCCCACTCTTGCATTCTTGTATCAGACTGTCCTGCAAAGTACCGGCTCCTGAAATTGTGCTCACACTTCACAGCATAAATTAAAACGCCCCATGCTACCTCTTTACTCTGCTGAGGCATGGGACGTCACATCAGAACTAGGGTTCCAATTCATAATTCATGACAGAGTGGTTGCTCGTTGGGATGTCCTTGGTGTGTGCAGGATAAAGGCAGGTCAGTGGTGTGAGGTGGGGATTGCAAGAGGACGTGGATTTGGGAAAGGGTTTCTTCAAGGAGCACAAGCGTGGCATTTCAGGACTTGGTCATCTGTTCAGTCGGGGCTGGTGCTGAGCCTGCCAAATACAAATATTTTCTGCTTATGCATCATGCAGACAGGGATTTCTGCACAGCACGTGGGCTGAGCCCAGCTCCCTAGTAGCCATCTGATGTCTGCTCTTTACAGCCAGGGTCATTTTTCATGCAAAATTTAAAGTTTTTAAAGCATGGTAGAAACTGAGGCAGAGACACCCACAAGGAGACATTCACAAAGCTGCAGCTGGTTATTGATTTGGGGGTATTGGATGCCCTCTCTTACTGCTTGGGTAATTGCAGCTCCGCCGTTATTAGTGCGGCTGCCCGGAGATAAAGAAAGGCGGGTGCCCCTTCTCCTGAGATGGGGCTTTCTTACAGCCCAACCAGCCCGTGTGTGCTGCTGGAGTCATAGCACATTCGTGGTAAAATCTGGATTACTTACCCTGCTGCCTTATGTTTTGAATGGGCTCCAGAGAGCTGCTACATATCTGCAAACGCTGACTTCTGGAGCAATGCTTTACAAGTTAGAGCATTGCCAACTGTAGGCAGTAATTGTAAATCCAGCTCCTTAAAATTACAAAGCTGTAGAGCAGGTAGTAGGTAACGCCTTTTTCTTCCGTTTCCCAAATTTCTGAGCCTGTGAAAACCATGGGATGATCTCTGCTCGTGTTTTATACCTCTGAGGGTTGCGATAAGCAGAATGGGGAGGAGGTGGAAATTTTTGTGCAATTTCAGCCCAGAAATTGTGTCTTCAAGACGAAACGCATGATTTCTTTCTCTGCTTAACTTTGATTTGCTGCTTCTGAGCGCATGTGAGTGTGCACCCACAGCCTTCCTTCACAATGTGCTGTTCGTTTCAGACGAAGCATTTGTGCTTTTTTTTTTTTAGTTCTTATTTTAGATCAACATCAGTGGCTTTTTGAACTGTGACACTCGACAGATATTTCTGCTGTGAAAGCATTTGCGAGGTGCTGCCTGTTTGATAAATGCTGACCGACGGGCATTACGAGCTTTGACTGATTCCCTGCTCCCGATTGTCCCGGCCCTGCTGGAACAGAAGTCAGCAGCTTCTGGGCATTATTCAGTTTTTAAATACCTCCCTGCACTTGTGCCTGGGTGTGATTTCATGAGATGTGATGGGCTGAAAAGACAGGGTTTTGCTCTTCCTCTGCTGCGGCTGCGTGCTCCTGCAGCATCGAGTCACTTCCAGCACTTGTCAGAGCCTGCCATGAACTCATTTAACCCGCTGAAATGGCAGTAGAAAAAAAAAATCAAACCCAGCTTCCTTCCTCCTCCTGTCCCCAAACTGTATCTCTTTCTGCTATTTTAGTGAATTAAACTGTCTCGCAAAGTGCTTCAGTAGGCAAGGGGAGAGTGGTATGAAGGCTGCCTTCCCTTTCTGGTGGCAGAGGGCTGCTTGGTCAGCTCAGACGGACGTGAAATCTCAGCACTGATCCCCCCTTTTAATACCACTGCTGCCATACCTAGAGCTCAGCGCACTGGAGCAAAGCCCAGCGCCCCGGGCGGCAGTGAGAGCATGGGGGCATGTGCAGTGGGTGCAGTGGGTGTCTTGCCTACGAGGGGAAAAACTTACGAGCCCAAAAGGTGCTGTCATTAAGACCATGAAGGTTTGCGCGATGTAATCAGCCCTGATTTCTCTCATCAACCCTTTTTTCTTTCTATTTTATTACATCCTTTATTAAATGAGGACTTGAGAACGACTTGAAGGGCTTTAAAAATTAATGTCTTTACCTTGCTCATCCAAGCTGCTGCTCCAGGTCCTGGGTTACACATTTAAGTCAGATAACTAATTCTGGGGTGAGATCCCAGCCCTACAGTGCACCTACGCGGTGCTTGTTTCATGGGACCTTTTTTTTTTTGCTTGACACGTCTAAATTGCAACTTGGGTGATGTGGGGTTTTCAGCCTGCGCAGGAGGAGAGGAGGGACGACCAGGAGCTGGACAGCAGAGACCTCGGGGGCAAGGAAGGAGGGGAAGCGAAGGAAGAGCGCGCCAAGCCAGAGCCGAAACAAGAGACTCCAGAGACCAAAGCAGACAAGGATTTGAAAGCTGCCCAGAAAGCAGTAAAAAGACACAGAAACATGTACTGCAAAGTTGTCTTGCTGGATGACACCATTTTTGAGTGTGCTGTGGATGTAAGTACTTTTGGGGTTGGTTTGTGCTTCTCCTCTTTTCCTTCTCCCTTCTTCTCCCCTTGAAAAATCACCACAAACACTATTCAGTAGGGGCCTAATTTGCTGTCAGTGAATGACATGACAGGCTTTACTGCAGAACACTCTCGCTGTAAGTTATAACAACTTATTTAGTGTGTTGTAAAAATCTCTGGGTGCCTAGGAATCTTTCCCCCCTCCCACCCCCCAATTGTTCTACAATTTTGAGGGTGCCTTGCTTTGTAAAGGTGGGAGGAGGTTTTAAAAAAAAAAAAGTTATCTTTCTTTGCTGTTCATCTTCTCTCTCATTTGTATCCCAGGCTAGAGTTTAGGTTTTTGTGTTAGGTTGGGATTGTCTAAATATCTTCTGCCCCTTTCCTTTGAATAAAATGGGTTGTCAAGTTGATTTGTGCTTTTCTGTTCACCCAAGGTCCATTTGCCTATCAGGTTGCTGGATAACGTAACTCCTGGAGCTTGGATGTAAAGAAAAACATGCTGTGTTTAGCCTGCAGTTGACTATATTTGCTGTAAACAATTTAAAATTATTACATTGACTTACAGCACTGCAAACCCTTTCATCTGAGAGCTTTTCTTCTGCTTTATTTTGTGCATTCTCTCACAGGGCCGTCTTGCTGTCAGGGCAATAAAAAGCTCTCAGAAATCCCTATTTCAGTATTGAAGCACTTGTCCAGAATATTAATAATCCGGTACTTACCACTCAAGCATACTTCCATCAGCTTGTTTTTCCCCAGTCCCGCTGGCTAAATGGGCCAGGAGAGGGTATCTGGGCACAGGGCTCTTGTGAAGCAGTTACCTTGGGTGATCCCAGGCAAGTAGGTCAGCGCCAGCCCTTTGTGTCGCGGTGTCGCTGCTCTTACTACCCGGGATCAGCTCAGAGCATCACCGCCCCGATCGCCTTCCCCACCTGCAGCCAGCCTTTGCTGGGGATTTTGCGTGCAGCCCCCGAAAAGAAGCTGTTCCCCGAAATGTTGGTGGCAGCATCTCTGCCGGCGTCAGCTTGCTGTGGCTTTGTGCAGGAGTTTGCTGTGGCAGTGCCTTCGAATGCCAGCAGGCTGCACGGCCACTGGTGCTGGGAGAGCTGGTGGTGTGGTTGGTCCTGACTTGAGCAGGGTGTTAGAAGTCTCTTTCTGTAGGTCCAGAAAGTGGTGGTGGGCACTGCGGAGAGGATTAGGAGGGGCTGCTGTGTCGGTGTGACCCTCTTGACTTGACAAGTACCCTTGGCTTTAATGCCAGTACAATCCTACTCTTGCATTTTGAGAATTTATTAAGACTTAATTGGGAAGGAATTGCAAAGGTGTAGGAAAAGACCAGCACAAATGCCTTTATCCAAGAGGAGTAAGTGCTTTCCTGCATCCTTTCCCATTGAGAGCCATGGAAGGTTTTTAATTCCTCTATGTCTTTAAGTGCCAATTGCTTGAGAACTATCCAGGCTAACACATGGACTGTGTTACCTATAAAGTCGTAACGTATGCACTAAGGACGTTACAGCTGAAGGACTGGAATAAAACAAGGCTATGGTCTTGGATCAGTTGCCATGCAAATATGGCTAAAAGGAGAGGTGCGAGCACAAGCGACGCGTTAGTAAGGCATTTTGCCTCACTGGAACTGCACTTTCTTTTTAGCAAAGCCTCCAATAGGATTGGCTGCTTCTGGTTATCATAGTTTTGTGCCTCAGGGATGCTTTCCTTCATGCTTTTGAACTAAAAGGGTATCTGTTCCTCGGGCCAGTTCAATTCTGCAGGATTTGGGAAAAAAAAAAAAGAGAATATAGGAGTGCTCAAAGTAAGTTTCTGGAAGCAAGAAGTTGTGTGCTAAGCAGCTTTTGGTGCATAAGGCAAAACTGGAGAAGCTGGGTTTCGTCAGCAGATCGGGCTGATGAAAAGGCAACGGAAACAATGGTCTTTGGTTCTCGGACGCTGTTTCTTTTGTGACCCTGCTGAGCCAGGTTGTCCCCAAAATGGGGGACCGTAGCAGTGGGTTGTAGCGTACCATACAGTTTCATACCCTGTGTTGAACATCTTTTGATGACAGCCTGGAGCTGGGAGATACCAGTGCAATAGATGTACTTTGGGAGGGAAAATCCATAAAAATCCTCGGTGTTCATTGAGTTGTGTTGAGAAGCTCAGCTTTGGGGGGGCTTCAGACACGGAGCTGGTGGTAGCAGAGAGACCTGCTGCGGTTCCCATTGCTTCTCTGGTTTGAATTTTTTGCCTGATGCCCTTTTCTATAAGGGGTGGTTGCTCAGAAACAGCCAGGAGATCTGATTTTGAGCTACTCAGGACTTTTTCCCCGTCTTGATAGTGTACGGTGTGGTTTGCTTATGTTCCCTTTCTCCCCTCTCCTGGGAACGAGGGCAGGCAAAACCCAGCCCATCCTACAGAATTTCTTTTCTCTATTTGCAGAAACATGCCAAGGGGCAGGACCTACTTAAAAAAGTCTGCGACCACCTCAATCTCCTGGAAGAAGACTACTTTGGTTTGGCCATATGGGACACACCGACCTCCAGGGTAAGCAGCTGCTGTGGCATGGTGTTCTGCACCTGGGTGGGCTCGGCTCTTTCAAAGGATCGTCTTCCCTGGGGAGGAGGTGGTGCATAAGCTCTTCTTAAAATTCCTTTTGGTGTCCTCCCCAAAAAAGGACTAAGAGGGTATCACAGAGGCAGAAATTGTGAATAAATGACTACAGGAGTGTGGATTTTAGTAAAAAAGCTACGTGAACTTGTGTCTTCACCTGGAGAAAATTCATTGTATTAGTTTACTGCAAAATGATGCCATTAATTTGTAAAGCTACAGCTCAAGAAGTTAGGGGAAGATAAGGTTTTTCTCACTGTAGAAAAGCAGCAGGACTTTTTATTGTGATTTTAGGAATAGCTTAACTACTCTTAGGCTGTAGAAGATGAGCCTGAATGTCACCACACTGCAGGGGAACTTCACAATCCTGGAGCCTGTGTCACGCACCAAAGGCGTAAGGCTGAGCAGTCAGCAGGAGTAAAAGCTGGCTGCCCTGGTGCTGGTGTCACTCTTTGCAAGGTTTGGTTGGAGCCATCCAGAGCAGTTTGGAGTCGAGGCTTTGCCCTGCGAAAAAACACACGTGACTCTTCATACCAAAACTCTTACTCATATGGCTTCAGTTTAAGGTCTTTGTTTGGTTAGACTCAAGCAGTGTCTTATCTTTTAAACCCTTGGTTACACTTTAACTCAAGCAATTACTCAAGCTCTGTTTTATGAAGCTAGCCAAAAGTGTGCTAAATTGAAATCAAGCACCCACTTTGATGTCCTTTAGACCAGTTACGTTGGTCCACTTTCTGACTATTCCCATGCTTCACCTACAGCAGTCACTTATGGGCCAGGTTACTCTGGCTGACAGACATTTGTCATTAAATACTTCATAACTGCAAGTGTGAATTTTTAATACACAGGCAAAAGAACACCCCATCGCTATTTGAGGCAGGCAGAGCTCTGTCTTGGGTTTGTTTTGCTGTCTCTGGTGTCTTGCTATTTTCTTGTACGTGAAATCTGCTTCCATGTATATAGCCTGGATTTTTTACTCGAGGAATTTGTTGTGCTTGCAGAGGGAGGGATAGCTGTACTTTTAGATCCAATTAAGAGCAAAAAGAGTTTAGCTGGAGCAGCTCAACTTCTCATACTTGTGCTGTGGGTAGCTCACTGCTGCATCTCCCAGACCCCTGGGATTTGCTCTTCTCACGTTCAGGAGCGCTGGCGTCGATTCTTCCTAAAGCAAAAGCATGCACCTCCCTCCCCACCAGCCGACATGGGCGAAGGGGCTGTGCAGCTTTTTAACTGGAGGGACCTAAACCAGACAGTTTTGTCAGATTTATGTCCCAGAGCTGGGAGCTGAGGAAGGTAAAGCTGCTGTGCATGAGTCTAGCTCCAGTGCAGAGTAAGCTGCTTGGAAGTCTGGTTTGCTCTGATGGGGGAAAACACCATTTTTAGGTTTTTTTGGGGAATCTTTCTGGTTATGTTTCATTGAACTTCGAAATCTGAAGCTCCATCTCTCTCTTGCTGTAACTTCAAACAAGGCCTGAGACTGAGTTACTGATTCACAGGTAGAAATGGTCTTAGTAGGAAACCAACAGATGAGCTGCTGCACCTCACCCGCAGCTGTGCGGAGCAGGCGGAGATGCCCGTTTGTATTCCTGGACAGGGAAGGGTTAGGATCATAGAATCATTGAATCGTTTAGGTTGGAAAAGACCTTGAAGATCATCCAGTCCAACCATTAACCCACACTACCAAGTCCACACTAAACCAATCAAGGGTAGACCAGACTAAACCATGTCCCAAAGTGCCACCTCTGCCCGTTTTTTGAACACCTCCAGGGATGGGGACTCCACCACCTCTCTGGGCAGCCTGTTCCAATGCTTGACTACCCTTTCCGTGAAGAAATTTTTCCTCATATCCAATCTAAACCTCCCCTGATGCAGCTTGAGGCCATTTCCTCTCATCCTATCATTTACTACTTGGGAGAAGAGACCAACACCCACCTCACTACCCCCTCCTTTCAGGGAGTTGTAGAGCGATCAGGTCTCCCCTCATCCTCCTCTTCTCCAGGCTGAGCACCCCCAGCTCCCTCAGCCGCTCCTCACAGCACTCGTGCTCCAGACCCTTCCCCAGCTGTGGTTGTATGCGGGATTTTCCACCTTGGTGTTTAGGGAATAAACGTTCCTGGGGATGGGTGTTTTCCCACATGGGAATAGCGGAGGGTGACAGTGGGAACAGGAGATTGTGACAGTGGATAGAGCAGCTGGTCAACACCAAGGAGCTTGCTGCTGGTGCTGCTCTGAAAGGGAGGATTGTTTCCCACTGATTCATGGCACAGGGTGGATGAAAGTGCCGTTAATTGCTGTACGCGCCCTGCCCGATCCATTGTCTGCTGGATCAGGCAGGGCGAGTGCCGGGGATGCATGACTGCACCGCGGGCTCGGCTGCCCGAAACCCAGCGCTACCGCTGCAGTAACGAGCAGTCGTGGCACCGGCGTGGACGCAGAGATGCTCTGCTTAAAACGGTGGCCCTAAAAAGACAGCGAGTGGCATGTCTACCTTCCAAATGGATTTCGTATCCCCAGTTTTATAGGTTAGAGGAGCAAGCATATGAAAAGATAAGATTAAATGTAAGTATCACTGTCTCCCTGCCATGAAGTTACGTGTCCTTCTGGTCAAGACAGATTAGCTTGGGGGATTCAATAAGTTAATTCCTTTACCTCGGGAGACCTGGACATCCAAATCCTGCTCAGGGCTCATGAAAATGAAGAAGGTGGTTTAACGTAGACTCTTCAGGAGGGCTGCTAGCGCCGCGCCGTCGCCTTCAGCGGGGCAGACCCTGACCTCTGCAAAGGGAAAGGCTCAGCCTTGACGTGCCGGGAGTTGCTCAGACCATGCTGGCAAAAGCAGGAGTTGTTTTTTGAGGCTTACGTTGCACCACCATCCCACAAAACCCCAAATTACAGAGGGTGGGGAAAAAAGGATATATTTCTAAATTTGTAGCTGAGATAATTACTAGAAACTTGAGTCATACTTAAAAGATACAAAGTTTAGGTCACGCTCCCGTAAAATATTCCAGCCTTCCCCAGCGATTGGATATTTTCACTCTTATTTCAGTGATTAGGTCATTAAAAACCATAGCTAATTATAGAAAGTCTTGGCAATCTTTGTTCTGAATAGGGTAAGCATGGAGACAGGGTGCCTAAAATGAAGGCAAACATCCTATTTGCCTATTTGCAAAGGTGCTGGAGAAAAAAAAATGTGTTGCACAATTGCCCCTTGTAGCTGGATGCGGTTGCAACCGTAGCTGCTGCTATGTGCTTGCAGCCCTAATGTGCTGCTGCTTTTTTTTCCTCCTGTTCCTCGTGCCTCCCCTGTGACTACCTGGTGGGTGAAAGGTTGGAAATGCACCCACCGAGACCACAGACTGGAGTAAAAGTTGTGAAAAATGCACCGTCTCTCCAGTTTCCATGGCTGCGTTCGTGTCATGTTGTCTTTTTGCCGTCTTTTTAGCGAATTGCAGTTTTCTGTGGTGTTTCTGGAACGTCTGTTAAACTGTGAATGTTTTTATCCTCTTACAGACGTGGCTGGATCCTGCCAAAGAAATAAAAAAACAGGTTCATGGTAAGTAGATCGAATTTGTCATACGGGTGTGTGTGGTTTCTCCCCTTTCCCTAAATAAGTGTGGCTTTGGCAGGCAATCCAGGGGGCCCAAGGATGGGTGCGGGTTTGAGTGAGGGTGTCTGGCAGGGATCAGCACAAGTTCAAGCAGCCTGTGCATCCTCTCTCTTCTTCTTAAGTACTTAATGATGCTCTAGATTTAGGAAAATGTGTCATTTCCTTGGGAAAACATCACTCGGGGTGTGTTCGCCCCATGCAAACCCACGCTGTCCTTACTGCCATGCGATGCTGAAATGGGAGATCTGCTTCCTGTTGGAGGATGGGAAAAGAGGTGTCAGTGGGAACCGTTTGAATCTCAAGCGAGATTGGGAGAGCCTGAGCAAAACTGCATGCTGTAGCAAGGTTTTATGGACTCTGAGGCTGTTTTGGGGTCCAAATAGGGGGTACTGGCATGATAAATGGCTTGAGTAGTATCAGGGCAAATGCCAGATGCTCTCCAAAATTGTATTTTAAGGTCTGCCAGCACTGGATTAGTTCAAGAGGAGGGCAGCGTCCAATAAATTTTAGAGGCTTTTGTTTTCTCTCAGGAGCAAGTCTGACTGCTTCGAAAGTGAAATACTGTTTTACAAAAGTGAAATACTGTTTTACGGAAGTGAAATACAGTTTTACGTATGCTTTTGGTGGGGGGTGCAGAACAAAGTGTGTCATTAAGTACAGATTAGGAGGGAAACGCTGCAGGGCTGTGAGGTGGGAACAGCTCCTGCTCTCACCAGCTTCTCTTTGAATCGACAGCAGGATGTGTGTAAAGGGCACGAGCTGCTCTGCCGTGCAGGTAAAATTCAGCTCGTAAGAGTAATGAGCAACCAGCTGTGGAATCTGGTCCCCTGAGATGAGTTAAATGGCAAATTATTTGAGTTTACTGGAATAATGTTGAACGTACATATGAGTTACGTGTACACCAATGTGTTGTACGTATGTAGGGAGTCGGTCTCTGCGTCCTCCTTGCAATACGTAGGAAACCTCTGCTAGCTGAAACGTCGTCTTGGAATAACTTGTTTTGAGCTGGGTCTAGTGAAAACAACATGCCTTGTGTTTAATCCCAGTTATGGTGTTGCATAAGAAGTAAATCCATGAATGTTACGTCCCCCCCCTCCTCCCTGTTTGAGATTGCGATAAATCTCCGAGCAAGTCAAGCGCAGGGGTGTCTTCTCTTTCTGAAATAAATATTATTTTGAACTAGTGTTAAAGGGCACGACAGGGGGGAGTTGTAACTATGAAAATTACTTTGAGTGCTTAGTGGGATGGTCAGGACTATTTTCTGCAAGTAAACGTGATTATTTTTATAAAGAAAAATAGAGTAGCCCCTTCAGCTGTGTCACCTAGACTGTCCATACCACATATAATGCCAATTCTACGTGTGATTATGTGGATTCTCACTCCAGTTAATGCCTGTAACAGTGCTGCTGTATGAGGTTTGCAACAAGCTGTATTAAAGCATTTAGGTCTGGACTTGTAAAGCTCTTCCTGTCTGGGTCCTCACTGTTTCTTCCAGAGATTGATGCTCACGTTGTGCCGAGTTTAAACTGCGGGCTGACCGCCTGACCGCAGTGCATTAGGCTGCTGAGTGAATTAGCACATCTGCTCCTTACGAGAAATTTGAAAATTGGGTCGAGTGATAAAACAATACTAATTCATTAACATATGGCACACGCCTGACCTCTCTTCATGAATCTTTTTTTTTCAATCAGTGAAAAAATATGTAATTGAGCCTCTTAGCAATGAATTTAATTTTTCCCACAAGTTGTGCTTTATTCACGTGGATTTGCCTGCCCTGCTTTGTTTTGTCCTGCTTCTATCTTAGCTCTTGTAAATGAAATCGTATCTTACACCATCTGCTAAGCAGCAGCGCTGTGCGAGCGAGCAGTATTAGAATCGGTGTTACGATCCGCCGGCCGTATTTTGAAGATCAGACTGGATATCCCCAGCTTTTTTGTAACGACTGACTATCATGAAGCTGTTTTGGTGTGTTTCTTTTTCTCAACCTCTTCTCTGTAATTGCAGGAGGGCCGTGGGATTTTACCTTCAACGTCAAGTTTTATCCACCAGATCCTGCGCAGCTGACAGAGGACATCACCAGGTGAAGTACCTGGGAACCTTGCTACCAGCCAGGGAGTTCACTCAGCAAAGCAGTGAATACTGAATAGAAATTTTTAATATTTGGGTTTTATTCCACCCCTCAGCAAGGCAATCAGATGTCTTAACGGTTTGGAGGGATTTTTGTTTGTTTTTAGTGGATGTGTGGGATGCACCATCTCTTCACCAAAGTCCACATGTGTAAAGCAGCATCATTTATAATCCTGGCACGTGTGTTTTTGTGTAGAAAAGTACATTTTTATTTAAAAACAAGAATTTCTGATCGTAAGTGTCCTCTACTCCCTTTGCAGAGTAAAGTCCTCCTGTCCTCCACGCTGTTTACTGTGGGAATATTACCCCATAACTAAAAATACAGGTGGAAGCATCATGCTGCATTTATCAGTGGCATAAAAAAAAGATTCTGTTTGATCCTTAGGTTTCTCTATGCTCTCTGTAAATAGTATTTTGCTTCCCCCACTCCTCCCCAGGTATTACTTGTGTCTTCAGCTTAGACAAGACATCGTTACAGGGCGGCTGCCCTGTTCCTTTGCGACTTTGGCTCTGCTGGGTTCGTACACGGTCCAGTCCGAGCTGGGAGACTACGATCCCGATCTACACAGCCCAGATTACATCAGTGAATTTAAATTGGCCCCAAACCAGACAAAAGAGCTCGAAGAGAAGGTGGTGGAGCTTCATAAAACATACAGGTAAGGTGCGGCGGCTGGAGGACTTGTTTGTGCACAGCGGCATGAAATAATGGAAATAATGGGGCTTTCTGGTATTTTCCCCACCTCTGTTGTATGCTTTTGGTTTCCTGCTGCACCATTTTTTATATGTTGGCAACAGAAGCTTTAGCAGTAAGGTGTGAATTTTCAGCTACTGAGAACTTTGGCTGCTGAGAACATCAGCTGTTTAAAAACGTTCTAATACTTTATAACAAAATCTTTCTAGAAGCTGGAATTCTTTTTTCCTGCGTGAAGAAGAAATTATGTTTTTAGAAAGCACATGCAAAGTCTTGCAGTTGTTTATTAACATGTGCTCTTTTTCAACAGGATAGCTGTGAAAGTGGGTTTTATTTCATGTGAAACTACAAAGTTTCCCTGTTTTAATCTTGCCCTTTGTCTTTTTTTCCTATTTGCTTTGGGATTTATGTAATTTTTGGATTGCAGTCTGGTTGGAGCAGATCTCTTTGTGTATACGCTGTAGCCTACAGCATGTTTGGGGTTTTCTGCTGCCACATTTAATGAGCAACACTTTCTAACGTGGAAATATTCCAGATGATGTGGGAGGTGTAAAGCTGCAGTTAGGCTGTCCTCGTGTTTCCCAGCACAGCCATCACCTGGGCAGACGTGTCTTCTTCAGGTAGGGTTGAAGGACTCCTGGGAGTCCCCCTGGTACCAGATTAAAGGGTCACAGCAACCAAACCTCTTCCTCATCTTATTTTGAGCTTATTTTCATAGATGCTTGTCCTGGTTTCGGTGGGCTAAACCACTACGGTGCTCTTGAGTGCTTGGATTGCAGAAGCTGTGCGGAGCTGTGTGCTCGCCAGTGCAGAGGGCTGGCGTGGAGAGCAGCTGGCCGGCAGCTTCTGCACCCTCCCAGAGATACCTTTGGGTTTTCGGGGCAAAGAAAAAGCCCCTAAAACCACTTGGTGACACCGAGGCCCTCGACTGGCAGCCTCTTGACCTGTGAAAAGCTGCTGGATGACGCAGTAATAATGAGAACAGAGCAAAGACAAGACCTTCTCGCAGGCAGATGGGAACTAATAACCTGAGTGTGGTAGGGAAGGGCGGACGTGTGCCCCCGGCTGTGACCAAAGCTACAATTAACACCTCGCTCAACCCCGCAAATCAATACTTTAAATTGATTCCCCTCCATTTGCACTGAGAGGAGAGGAAATGAGGGAAAATAAGTCCGGGGCCACTGACAAGCTTCATGACTTGAAGTCAAAGGCCGTTAGCTGTGCTGGAAGCGGCAGATCACGTTGCCAAATTATTCATGGCTTCACTAGAAGGATACTTCAAGGTATAGGACTTAGTTATATTTAATCTGCTCGTGCATGCAGGAGGGAGAAAGCAATATGCACCCGTTTAATTTCTGGTCTGTGTTCTGTGAACATTAAACTGTCAGAGGGTTTTCAGTGGGGACACTCTGCTAAACCATGCTCCGTCTCCGGCTACTTTACTTGCAAAGCGCAAGGCACGTGTCGGAGATGGCGAGTGCTCCTGGGTCTTTCCTAGAGGATTGTCCTTACAGTCGTCTTTGCCCTGTCTCCCACCGCTAAAACCTCTATTTGCATGGCACGCAAGATGTATGCGAGCGCTCAGTAAGAGAGACATCAACGCAGGGGACAAAATGAAGTGTATACAGCCGAACGCTCTCCCAGCAGAGCTGTTAGATGTACCTCGTACACCAGAAACTTATTAACTAGGGCACTTCAATAACGTTGATAATAGCCTCCATTACCAGGATGTTTCTGTTAAGCAAAGTTGTGTGCTGTTGCCCCTCCCGCGGGCAGGGTACCATCTGTTCCCAGAAAACCTCTCATTCATCTGGTCTGCCCCAGTAGGAATCGCTGCCGAGTGGTCTCAGCTGTCCTTGCGTTCGGTCTGGAGAACAGTCGCTGGGTTTGGGGCGGTCTGGAGGCAGGAGGTCTGGGAGGACAGTACCTGTCACCCTCTGCCTTCAGCTGAACTCCTGTTTCTTCCACTGACTCAAGTTTTGGACCCCGTACTGCACTTCCTCGCCGGATAGCTTGCTTTCTGTCTGGGGCCTGTACAGCTCCGCAGAAATAAGGTGCACCTGTTTTACGCGAATGTCCCAAAGCACAGATCTGTGCATTCAGAGCAATAGAGCAGTTCTTCATCTGGACACAAATTTGTGTTGGAAGTAAAAGAAAATCTAATGAGTAAATGGTTTCGTGAAGTCTGATCTGTCCCCACCTAAAAGCAACAGTTGTGGGAATACCGAGCCCTTTCTCTCTTTCCCCAGATCCATGACTCCAGCCCAAGCAGACCTGGAATTTCTTGAGAATGCAAAAAAGCTGTCTATGTATGGAGTCGACCTTCACCAAGCCAAGGTGAGGATCAGCGTGTGTGCACCTGCCTGTGGATTTTGTAATTTGGTTATTCTTCCTTTGCAGGAGCAAGTTCACCTATTTCAGGAGACTTGTTTTAAAAGAATAGGAAGTAAGCTGGCTACTGGTACAGAAACACAGACACGCAGCAGAAATGCCTCAAGCACTGTCGCAAGAGTTGAAAGAGTGATTCTTCCCGATTGCTTATTATTTATATATTACAGGAAACTTTACAAAGCTACTGATGTAGGCAGGTCCTTGCTCTGAGGAACTTAGAATAAGGCTCTGACCCTGCCAGGTGAGCTGCTCCGCTCAGAGAAACGCAGGGTAGACTCTAGACCAGCCCTTTGAGCAAACAGCGTCGCAGGAGGGATCTGCAGAAGGGAGGAGGGTGCAAGGAGAAACGTGAAGGAAAAGCAAGCCTGGCCCTCACTGCATAGGGAGCTAGAAGCTGAGGTCTGGGTGGTGGGGAGCTGGATTCCGGAGAGCCTCAGGGGAAGGCCAGAGGGGTAATTTGGAGGACAGACATCGACCTGGAATTTGTAATTCGGACACTGTTTAAGTCCTCATCTGCTTTCCCAGGACTTGGAAGGAGTGGATATCACTCTGGGAGTCTGTTCCAGTGGCCTTCTTGTTTACAAAGATAAACTGAGAATCAATCGCTTCCCTTGGCCCAAAGTCCTGAAGATTTCCTACAAACGCAGCAGCTTCTTTATTAAGATTCGGCCAGGGGAGGTACGTTCTGACTTCTTTGTGCTCGTGTCGTCTTTAATTGCCTTCTGATCATCACCAACGTGTATGCTTCGCTAAAACAAAGTGGGGGGAGGGAGCAGGCTTTTCTCTGAACGAGCATTTTACACTCTGTTGGGTTTCTGAGCTTGGCCTGGTATTAAGTTTATTCGGCTCTTCAGGTAGAGCCCGCTGACCTTGCTGAAGCTGTAAAACAGGGGGTGACAATTTGAACACCGTGTCATCCAGCACCACCTCCTGGCACTGTGTGGTATTCCCAGCATCCAGAGGAAAGCGATGGGAAGTTCACAGCTGAGAGTGGGAGAGGACTAACTCCTTTTTCGGAAACAGGGCAAGACAAAGGCTCTTTGTCTCACTTAAAGAAAAAAATTTAAAAAAAAAATTAAAAAAAATACAGAGGCATACCTTTTGACTTAGACTGCTGCAGGCAGGGGGTGGCTGCCCTCACGCTGCCTCTCGTGAACAGGGAGATCCCCGGAGCAGCCTGGCTGCTGGAAACACCGTGGGGAGAGAGGCTGCAATGGGGTTCTGCCTCTTTACTCCTCTCCTCCTTCCTCCTGCTTCAACTGCTGTGACCCAGCCTTGCAGGGAGGTCGATTTTCAACCCCCGTCCCACAGCTGGCAGCTTGCTGGGGAGGTGAATGAGTCTGAACGGCTGCAAAACCCATGGCATGCTCCTCCGCAAATCCTGGTGCATCCTGAGAGGTGCCCGGGCTTGTGGGCAAGCCCTGTCTTTTCTCGGACCCGCGCTCCTCCTGCACATCATGGAGTGGTGGAGCTGCTCTTGGGCTAGGCCAGCAGTTCGTGCTGCAGCAGAACAGGTCGATGGGCTGGGAACTGGATGCCTGCCACATTTGTTTCTTGGTATACCTAAATAACTTATATTTTCCACAGCAAGAACAGTATGAAAGTACAATTGGGTTCAAGCTACCAAGTTATCGGGCGGCGAAGAAGCTGTGGAAAGTATGTGTTGAACATCACACGTTTTTCAGGTGGGTTTTCTAAATGGTAGGCTCGCCTTGAATAACAGATGCTTCAGATTAGCTGCTGAAAATGAGCACTCCTTCAGTGTTCCTTGGTGTTTCACCAAAATTGGAGTGAAACGGTTGCAGAGACATTAAGCATTTACATTGCAACAAATTTCTAGGCAGCTTCCGCTTCATAAGATACATAAGGCAGAGGTCTTCTAGCTTATGTAGATGTGGGGCGTATTGCTAGTGTATGTTGTTTTGTTAATCAAGCGTGTGCAGAGACTTCTTTAATTTGTATTTTAATTTCTCTTTACCTGCCGCTTCCTAGATCTGGAGGTATGATTTTTAAATCGTGCGTGTGGTTTTCAGGCTGACTTCCACCGAGGCCATCCCAAAGAGCAGGTTCCTGGCGCTGGGCTCCAAGTTCCGCTACAGCGGCCGGACGCAGGCGCAGACGAGGCAGGCGAGTGCCTTGATCGACCGACCCGCTCCCCAGTTCGAGCGCACGGCAAGTAAGCGAGCCTCCAGGAGCCTCGATGGAGGTGAGTGTCTGGTGCCCCTTCCCTCTCCTTGGCTGGATTCAGTAGGATGCTGAAATACTCCTTAAATACCACCTAAATTCCCTGCTTAAAAAAAAAAACAAAGCATTACTTCTCAGTTTAATACAAGACCTGGATATAAAATGCAAACTGATAGTAGTACTCGCAAGAACTGACTGACAAAAAAGGGTGTGGGTGGGTGCTGAAGGCTTACGGCAAAGTTCTGGCTGTAAAGATATTTCCTCATTGAATCTCAACGTGTTTTCCTTTTAGCAAATCAGGAATTAAGCTATTGTAGGACTTGTTTTGTTTAACGTAGCTTCATAAATTACATAGTTCTCCTTGAGGGGGGAGATTTTTTGCCACAACTGTTTGAAACCTTTTCAGCGTCTGTTAAAGTGATGCTAATGTTGAAGTTTGTGGCACATCGATCAGCTGGGCTTGTCCCTGACATTTTTAAAAGAGCCGGATAGCAGCAGGCTAGGAGAGGTGAGGCATGGAAGGGGGAGTGCCGAAGTTTGCTCCCCTTGATCTGGATCATGGCGTGCTTGTAAAGTTAGGATCCAGGGCTGAGGGGAGCATCCCTTTGCACCAAGAGGATCCAGGAAAGGGGGAGCATCCCTTTGCACCAAGAGGATCCAGGAAAAGGGGAGCATCTCTTTGCACCAAGAGGATCCAGGAAAAGGGGAATATCCCTTTGCACCAAGAGGATCCAGGAAAGGGGGAGCATCCCTTTGCACCAAGAGGATCCAGGAAAGGGGGAGCATCCCTTTGCACCAAGAGGATCCAGGAAAAGGGGAGCATCCCTTTGCCCCAAGGGCACCTGATGGAGCAAGAACAGCGTTGCTTTGAGCCCTGAGGTTGTGCTGCAACCCGGGAGGGAGCAGGGCTGCCCCAGTGCCCCGTGGCCAGCAGCAGCCGGGCTGCCTCTGCTCCTGGCATGGGTTTAGTGATGCCCCGAGCCTGGGCTTCATGCCTCAGAGCCGGGAGGGAAAGAGCTGCTTGGTTTTAGCTGCGTACCACAGCAAAGCAAAATGCCTGCTTGCCTGCAGTCCGGGCGTGCGAGGTTACCCGGCCACAATGCACGGAGGCGAGGGGACCGGCGCTGTTGGCTGCCCCTTGGCAGTGCCCTGTAGGCCATTACGACCCCAGATGAGTAGAGAAATCCCCGCTGCAATCCTGCACCCAAATGTCAGAGCTTGGAAAAGAGCAGCCTGTGAATGTAACGCTTCTGTCCCCGTTGAAGTCTTCAGCCTTTTTCCATCTGCTGTGTGGGCAGTCGTTAACATGTGCCCCGTTTCTTCAGCTAAACGTGCGACTCAAAAAGTTGAGTTCAGAGCCATAGAGGAAGAGAAGCAGGAGGAGGTGGTGGTGGTTGAGGTTCCCGAACCAAAACCAGCGGATCAGATCCGAGAGAAGCCAGGTATAGCTGTGGTGGTGGCTACAACTCTTCTGCAGCGCCTTTCCTATCCTTTACATGCTTGTTCCTGACAACTCAAAGTTTCACCAAATCTGGCGGCTTTCTTTTTCGTTTCTTTGCAAGAAGAGTTTCGCAGTCAGAGGACAGACAGCCCGGCAGAGCCCCAGCTCTGGGAGACTCGCTAAATTTCCACCTTGCACCTTGTTAGACTGTAATTCTTGTGGGGAGGTGGGGAAAAAGTTTAGGAAGTGCTGGCACTTGAGAACTGTCTCCTTAACAAATTTGGGTGTTTTTGTAAATGTGGATTAGAAAACTTTAAAGTTTGATCTTGAAACTTCTTGTAAAGCTTCTGAAATTCTCCATCCCAGGACCTGCTTGCCATTTTTTAAGCATATTCTGGGTTTTTTTGGTGGTTTGAGAAATGCCGCCCATTTTGCTACATGGAGCTTATATTTCTCTTAAGATAAGTACTGTTAATAAATACTAACGCCCTTAAGGGGTGTGGAGGTGCAACAGCATATGTGAATACTAATAAGCATATCGCAGCAGTGGTGGTGTCAAATATTTGCAGTCTTCATCACTTAAATAGCGAATGCCTGTGGTGCGTTAGGGCTGAGGATAATTCGTATGCAAGCGTGTTGTGTACTGCTCCGCTTCCCTTCTTCCACCCTGGTTTTTTCACAGCGTGCTGATGACATCACTGTTTTTCTGGTATGAAATCTAGAGCAAGCTTTCATAAAGTAATGTGGCAGATTGCCTCCTCACCACGCTCTCGCCTTGAATTCTCACCAGTCAGCATCGCCTGGCAGGTGGAGAATTAACAGTTAAGACACCAGGATAGATGGCTGCATCTTCTTAGTTTTTAGATTTGAAGTTGATCACTCAAGTACATTTAATTAAAGCTGCTAGTTTTTATATAGGTTTTTACCTAGAGGAGCCTGGGTGTGTTTTTCCCGGATGTCGCCAGCCAGCACCTGCATCTCCCCAGACTTTGCAGGCAGACCCCATCCCGGTACCGCGCTCGAGAGCCGTTCGCGTGTCCCCGTGTACCCCTGCCTGCGCAAGAAGCCCGCAGACCTTATTTGTGTTGGTTTTTCCCCTCTCATCCAATACACCGTTGGGCCTGGCAGCACTAGAAAGACTGACATGCAATTGCGTGGTGAAAAATTGCTATTAAGCTGCCTGGTTTAAAAACCTTCTGCTGTTCTCAGCCGCTGCCTTGGAGAGGGGTCTCCTCTCACTCTTTCCTCTGCTGCGGCAACCGCTGTGTGTCCGCGCGGTTCTCCGACCACTCTGTTAACCCATGCAAACCTCTTTCTAGCCAAACGTGCTCTTGAAACTTTTGAAATGAAACCCATTGCAGAGGAGGAAGAGGAGGAGGAGAAGGTAGAGGTGGTTAAGGTTCCCGTTGCCGAGCCAAAGCTACCGAAGCCGTTGCAGACATGGTCAGGTACAGCCGCAGCGGCGTTTGGCGTAGGCGCGGCTCCCACGGCCGCCTGTGCCGTGTCCTGCTGGATTGAAGTGATGCAGTGCTGTAGGACAGAGGTTGCATCGTTTGCAGTGGTGCCCGTTGCCATTAAAATCACACTCGGCTTTGCAAGTGTGCTGTAACACGTGAGCGCTGCTTTATCGGGGTGAGACGAGGCGGTGCCGTGCCGTGGCTTGGCTGCGTGCCTGCGTGTTGAGGTGAAGTGTGCGATGCCCTTTAACGCTCCTCTGTTACTCTCCCTTCTTGCAAGGTTCGTTCCCCTGAGCTGTGGGAACGTGCGGTGCCTGAAAATCAGGTCGTGTGCTCCGGGACTGCTGGAGGTCACCTACATTCTGCTTTTTTTCTTCGCTAGGGAGCCAGCTTCTTCCCTAGTTGGTTTTTTTTTTTTTTTTTTTCAGAGCAACTTCACTGCTGCAGACAGGTCCACCCCAATCATAATTAGAAGCAGAGTTGGTTAGTCACTGCCGGGAGGGGAGATTGAAGCCGTGGAGGGAGGTGTCTGGGAACTTCACCCATTTTCTTGACTATTATAAAAACCACTAAAGCAGCCCCTGCGCTTAGACTCGAGGATATTCCACGGGATGGGCTGCAGCAGAGCAGACAGTGGCCAGTGTCAGACCCGAGCACGTCCTGCTGCAGCTGCCCCTTCTTCTCATGCACCTCCTGCACGTTTTCCTCCTCTTGACACTTTTGTTCCCAGTAGGGACTGTTTTCTTGGCCAGAGTGATGATGATTGGTATTTTAAATCTCATATTTTGGAGCAGCACTTTTTACTGTCTTTAAATTGTCATGTGTCAAAATAGCCAAAGGTAGTTAATCAAGAAAATGTAACTAAAATAAAGCAGTTCTGGACAGCCCAGAACTTATTGTTGAATGGCAAAGCAAAAGCTTGGTATCTGTTGTTATTTTTCCTGCACGTCTTGATGCTCTGAATAACTGTTGGAGAATCAGGAGGTGGCCGTGCAGATTTACTGATGGCAGTATTTCATTTGCTACTTGATCTTCAAGGTGGCATTTTAACACCTGCATAACTTTTTTAGCCAAACGTGCTCTTGTCAGTGTTGAGATAAGCCCAACTGAAGAGGAGGAGGAGGAGGAGGAGGAGGAGGAAGAAAAAATGGTGGTGATGAGCGAACTAGAGCCGGTCCTGAAGGAGCCAGGTACCACCGCAACAGCTTTTCACACCTGGCATCCTCCTAATCCCGACTGTCCCTGCCATCTCACCGTCCCTCCATACAACTCCCCGGCAGCTGTCACCGCTTCCGTGGCATAAATAACACCGGGACACGGCACCGGTTGTCCTTCCGAAAGGATAACACGACGTCTGGCTCACAGAAATGAACTGCCGTGCAGAAGAGGGGGGAGATAACGGAGATGGCAGTGGTGGTTTGGGGTCTTAGTGTGGATTTTCAGCAAGACGTGGCATTGAGGAGTTTGTCTTTAAAGTGTAATTTCAGTCTCTGAAAAATCAGGTTCTTTGTTGCCCCTCCGCCTTGTATGTTTTTGGCCACATGGATACTTTATTCTGTACACGTTTTATACACACAGATGAGATGCAGTTATCTTGTCAGTGAAACAGGAATTCTTACTAAGGAGTTACTTAAAATGACAATTTCTTTTTTAACGCCAAATTTTCTGGTGTCTGACTAGCTGGATGGACACTAGTGACCTAGTGTTGGCTGGGGTAGGTTACACAGCGTGACCCTTGCTGCATAAACTGTGGCTTTAGGAATATGAGACTACGTCGAAGAAATTATTTCAGGTGACTAGGTGTATTTTTAGTGGAACGGCCATAAAAACCAAAATCAGGAGAACTAAATAGCTTATTGCGTCTATAGGTACGCACAGTGAATTAATTGGGGCTTGCTTTGTTGCACAGTATTGGCTTGAATATTTTGGAGGTATCAGGCTTTTCAGGGATCAGGAACTGTCTGGGAAATTGGGAATGGAAGGAAAGAGTAGGCAGTTGATTTTGTGTGGACCTAGTGCTTGTATTTAAGACTGTCATCCTTCTCTGGAAAGATGGTTTTTTTGGCAGCATGCTCTTCATTTCTGCGCTGTCACTGATCTGGAGATGCTGGTGATGCTCTTGCAGCGGTGCCTTGGCTGCAGCAGAGATACCCATCGCGGACACGCAGCCTCAGCCCGCTTTGAAACCCGCCTGGAACTTGCTGTAAAGTTTTATAGAGCAATGCTTGTTGATTTCTTTTTTTTTTTTTTTTTTTTTGTCTGAATTGCTGAAAAGATTGGGGAGACGGGGGAAAGCCTGTGTTGCCCTTCCAGAAACCATCCGTTTCTGGTTGAGGAGATGCCAATGAGTCCAGAACTCCCCACAGCTCTAAGTGTTTCTATTTTAATGGCTGCATTGAGATGGACTTCTGCGTCTGTTGCGTGTGAAGGACCCAGAAATCGATGGCAGTGTCAAAAATAGATTCACCTTCCTGGTGTGGCTTCTCTGCAGAGTGCAAGCTTGCTTTTTGTAAACCATCTGTTGTGGGGTTTTATTTTATTTTATTTAAGCCATAAGGAAAATAATCACAACTTTCCTGTACTAAATGCACAAGCTGCTTTGCTCAACATCTTTATTTCTTTTCCCTTTTTTCCCCTCCTCCTCCTCCCTTTCTTTTTAAACGACAGCACTGTAATTTGGAAAGACTGCCTGGCGCTTTAGAAACGCTGCCTGCTCTGAGCCTTGTCCCTGTGTGTCTCTTCCCCATCGCAGCAGCGGCCGTGATAACCCCCGAGAGGAGTCCCCGTCCCACCTCTGCCCCAGCCATCGCCGAGAGGCACGCTGCAGAACCAGCCCCAGCTAAGCCCGACACGAAGGACGTGGCCGCTGCCCCTAAAATAGAAAAAGAAGCAGCGAAACCCGATGTGAGGCGTGAAGAGATCCCGCCGGAGAAAGCCAAGCTGGAGCCAGCCGATGCATCAAAGGTATGTCAGACCAGAGTCTCTTCGGAGCATTGGCTCTAGCAGCCGCCCCAGAGCGTCAGCTCCGGGCACCTTCCCCTCCTGGGCAGCGAGGTTTATTCCTCCCGAGGTTTATTTATCCCACTCCCAGGCATCGGGTGGGAGTGAGGTGCGGGGGTCGGGGTCCCGGGGAAATCCCAGCCCTCGCCCTCCGGGTGCGAGGAAGGAGGAGGTCCAGGGCAGCTGGGTTTTGGTGGTTGCAGTCAAACTAAACGCAACTTCCTGATACATGGTTAAAAAAGCTGGCAAGCATTGCACAGAAGTTCATGGTAATTGAATTTAGAGCTCAGCCATTGCTAAGCTGTCTCTGCTGATTCCTGGTACGGCAGCAGGAGCGATTCCAGTGAAATCAGTGATATGGATCTGGTCCAGCATCTGCATGCAAATGTTTTTTACATTGATAGGCTTTCTCTGGGAGAGCTGTTAATATGTTTCTGCAAACTGGACTAAAACTTTAGTTGTGAATGGCACTGTTGAGACCTTGTGGGGTTTATTGTTTAAATGAAATTTTTTGAAACATTATTTGAGCTTTTTACAAATGTCTGAGACCTCCGCTGGTGTTGATCTGTGTGTATTGTTCTTGTACGTGAAAATAATGTGAAAAATGATTGTTCATATTACAGTGTCCTTAATATTTTGCACATCTTATTGACTGAAACCTTCCAGTGTTGCAGCAGAGGTGTATGCCTCGAGATACAATTTTCGCATGACTCCGAATATTTAGCTGTTCTCAGCATTACACATTTTCGCTCTAACGTATCACGCAGCGGGTCTTGTATGACATACTCCGGGGGAGATCGCTATTAATTAAGGTTGGGAGATGGAGGTGAAGAAAGGATGGTTGCTGTGTGACCTGCAATTTTTAAATGAAAATGCTGAAGAGATCTTCAGGAAGGCACTTTGGAGCGTGCATCGTGGCCCAGAGTTCCTGCAGTGCTCTTCCTGCACGGCTGCTCGCCCTCCCTAGCATTAAACTGAGAACAAGTAAATTTTATTCATCCCATCTCACTTATTACAGGGTTTTTTCCTAAATGCTTAAACACTGGATTTTTCTTTTTCTTTAAATGTAGATGTGGGAGGAAATTGTGGATTTGAACGTGCCAAATTTACCGTTTCTCAAATGTAGCTGCATCACTTCTTTTAACACCCACCGATGCTTTTGCCTTTAGAGTATTTGGCAATCCAGTTTCCCTCAAATACTTTCCTTAAAGTGTTAAGACAATCTTGGCTCTCTGCTCACGGACAGTAACAAACTTAACTTGTGATGTTAGGTTTCATTTTATAGATAGGTCTCTTCTCACTGACTCTGTGAACATAATACCTGTGCATAACAAATAATTTTCTGGTTTTGAGGCGGTCTCTGTTAATTTGAGCATGTTGCTTTTGGGAAGGATTTCACTGGGAGATTCAGCTGCAAATGAAATGTGAAAACATTGCCTGGCAAAGCTAACGCAAGTGGGAAGCCCTTCTTCGGAAGCACTAGAGAGCACTGGTTTCAAATGCAAATAATTCTCAAGCTGGAGGAATTATTGTAAACGTGCTGTGAGCTAACAGACTGCCAGAGAGCTGCGGTGTCATTAACTCTTTCCGGAGGACTGCATGTTGGTTTTTGCATGTTCGCCCAGCATTTCAAAACCAACTTTATGCAGCTGTGTTTTGAAACTAAATGGTCTCTTGGAACAAGTCTACTAACAAGAAATGTTTTTACCAATTTATTTCTTAAATGTAGGTGAGGAAAACGCACATTGAGGTCACAGTACCCACCACGAATGGTGACCAGCCCCAGGTTTGTGCTAATAATTCAGCTAGGTTGCTCACGTTTTTTGTAAGGTTATACAGTGAGGTTCAACATAGTTAAATGAACCAACACTGTTTTTTTTTTTTTTTATCACTGCCCAACAGCAGCAGCCTGCAGAAAAAGAGGAAGAACTGATAAGAATGAGGAAGGTTAGCCATTTTACGCTCTCACCAAACAAATTTGCCATATCATTCATGCATCTGCAACCTGTTTAAAAAGACAGTCCTCCAATTTCTTTATGTGCTGTGGGTTGGGTTTTTGTTGGTTTGTTTGGTTTTTTTTTTTAAACTGCAACTATCAAATACCTGATTTTAAAATTAATAGCTTTTTGTCCCATAGACAGTCTGATTGCTAAAATTATGCATGTGAAAGTTTGAGAGAAACATACTTGGTTTGATTTATGAAATTTATCTTTGTAACAAATGTAGTTAGAAACCAAAGAAAACTGTATAGTGTGCATTCCAGGAAATGCGGGGAAAAAAAAAAGTATAATGCTTTTTTGGTATTGATTAAGTAATAGGAGACATATCCAAGATGGGGAAGGTGGTTAAGACATAGTTCCTGTGCGCCTTGAGACCTTGTAAAAGTTACACCAGGCCGCAGGTGTGCCTCACTAGCAGGAATATGAACTTCGTGCAAGGCTTCCACAGAAAACCAGTAAACTGTCTCTTTGTGGCGAGCACTAAAGCAAGGCAACAGCCGCTGAAGCCCTGGGAGCTGTCTCTTTAAAGGACTCATTGCATTTCCCCATTCTCCATGAGCAAGAACCCCCACTTCCCGGTGGTGGCCCCTCGCCGGCGTCCTGCGGCTGGGTCCCCACCCCACGCTGGCACAGCGCTGCGCTCCCAACGTTCAGTTAACTTTTTTAATTTGCCAATTTGTCGATCCCGCAAGAACAACATTTTAATTTTTTGTGCTTTTCTTTTTTCTTTTTTTTTTTTTTGTTTCCCCCTTTTCTTTCATTTTCACAGAAAAGATCAAAGAGGCTAGATGGTGAAAACATTTATATCAGGCATAGCAATTTAATGTTGGAGGTTTGTATGAACTTGAAGCTTTTTTCAGTTGCGTTTGCCTAGATCTTCTGCATCTGCGCTGAACTGTTTTCTTCCTCTTCTGCCACTGCCTTTGTTTTGCATGCTGTTGCATGAAAGACCTTTTTTTTTTGGTTTTTTTTTTTTTAGAAACGCTTTTGCATGGTGACAGTAAACATGACAATGTGCAGGCATTCTTCCTTCTACCTCTTCTGACTTTCATTCTCTCATACTTACCCAAAATATATGATTGGCAGAGCTCAGGTCTGCTCTTGGACCCGCTGGGTGCTCACAGCAACATGCATCGTGGCGGGGGGGCTCATTTACAAGTTTTTCCTTGCTTGAAATAAATTATTTTCCTGGGGGAAAAGACAGTCTATGAAAATGCAAAAACGAGGATAAGGTACAGGTGAAATTGTCACCTCCATGGCATTCGGGCCACCGCGATGCCCACGTTGCTTCACACAGGAGCGAGTCCTCCTTCCGGGCGTTGCTGCCAACGTTGCAGCGATGCTTGCAACATTGCAACCCTTCTCCCGCTGCTCGCTTGCCTTGCAGCATCTTTAATGCTCCCCTGGGCCCCATCCTGCACCGGCACCAGGTCCCCTTGGAGCTGCTGCGGGGGTTGATGGCCAGGGGTGGCTCACGAGCGGGTGAGAAGCCGTTTCGTCCCTCCACGCACAGTCTTCCCTTTGCCTTTGGGAGCCCCTTACACTTGGTTTTGCCCAAGCGCGGTCTCAGAACAGACCACGCCAATCATATATTTTTTTTTTTTTTAAATACACTGTGTTATGGAAGACGTTTTGTGGCTTCTGATACTCTGTGTTATGTGTTTCTACTCAAAATTGCAGCACCAGCAGCTGGTAGGGTTTCCCTGTTGGTATCTCTTGCAAGTGAAATGTACTAACTGCCTTCTCCTAATCTCAATTTTAAAAGTTTTGCAGCTTTTGGGTGGTTTTTTTTAATATTTTTTTTTTTTGACTGCTACAACTTAGCTTTCGGCCACGAGTGAAGGGTGTGCAACACGACGGGCAGGGTTCAGCCGCCGCTGGAGCACTGTGAAGACTGTGCCTGTCGCTTTCTTTCGCCCAACTCAAGCATCTCCATCTCCCCAACCCCAAGCAGAGCTTGTTCATTGCTTCTAAACCCCTTTTTCCTATTAGTGCAATACTTGGCTCTGGCACCCAGCCCCTTTTCCAGGCCATTCCCTTTCTGCTGCCCTCCCCACCAGTTCTGTTGCAGGTGCTCCAGCCCTCCCCTAGAAAAGGGCTGACCCCAGCAGCTCATCCCCTTTATTCCTTTTTTTTTTTTTTTTTTTTAATCCATGCATTTGGCAGATCAGATGTTTTTCCAGCAGACCTCATACTCCCGAAGCTGCCGCTTGATTTTATTGAAAGCCTTTTATCGCTCTGTGCTCGATAACCCGCGCTCCGTGTTCTTACAAAAAGGGCAGAACAGGAGGAAAAGCATTAACGCTTAGCGAGCTTGGTCCTCCAGATGCTTTCAAGACGCGTTGTGGCTCCACGTAGCTCCTCATGGCTTTAGCTTCTCTGCAAACCCTCCCAGGACCAGCTCCTGCGCGGTGGTGGGTAGCCAAGGTGGTCTTTCTCTCTTCTCTAAGCCAGGAGCAGCTGTAGGGCTCCTGGACCCGGGCAGGGCTTTACCCTGGAGTCCTCAGCAGACTTATTTGTGCTTTTTTTTTTTTTTTTTTTTTTTCCCTAACTAGCAGGCACTTGCCTTGTGCTTTCATCCAGGACAGATGCCAAAAGTGTTTTTCCCCCAGAACCGTGCCAAAAAGAGCAGTTAATTGTTAATGAGGCATTGGGGCTATAGCCCTGTGGAAGGAGGGCGGTGTGTCCTGGGTAGGCTGCAGGGATGCAGATATTTGGGGGGGGACCCTCCTTTAGGGATCTCCCATCTTCTAAAGCCAGTGAGCCGAGTACCAACTAAAAGCACAAAAAGAGTGAAGTTCCCCAGTGATGCTTTTACTGACCTCAGTTTCCCCCTTTCTAATGAGTGAGGCTTGCTGCTTTTTGGCACTGTCCAGAAGAGTTGTCGTTTGGCTCATGCCTATTTTATGCAAAAGCTTTGTTTTCAACAAACTCTGGTTTGCTTGCAAGGAAAAGCTATTTCTAACCAAGTTGAAAAGAGCTGACTTGCCTTGAAGTCTGTGCATTTATGCTGTAAACTGGCATCACGGAGTAGGAATCTGGCTTTTTCCAGATGAAGTATTTTAGCAGGAGTTTCTTGATTGATCTGGCATAAAATAAATTCTCAGTTTGATTTTTAAAGGGCTGTCATCTCATCTTCGCTTCAGGAGTCTAAAACCTCCTGTGGTACCTCCTGGACGGATGAGATGAGACGGGGGGAAAAAAGTAATGGGGGTATTCTGGGACCAAAGATAATTCCTGGTAGGATGAAAGAGCAATAGGTATGAAGAGAATAAATAAAATTGGGAAAACATTTTCTTAAACATTAACTGCATTTATTCCCATGAATGTTCAGGCTAGCAGAGGGAAAAGAAAGCAAACCCACCCAATTTAAAGGCATTAAATTAATTAACCCAAGCAAACATACTATTGCAATTTAAAAAAATCCCATATGGGGAAAACCTGTGATTACGCCTCAGCTGTCATCTGTGTAGCTTGAGATGAACCGATGGCACGTCCTGCTCCTGGAGGAGACCCCATTCCGTGCCGATTGCAGTTTATCCCAATTAATAGAAGAGGAAAGAGGAGAGAGGATGTTCCCTTTGTGTGTTTGCAGTGTGAGCGCAATTGATGGAAGTCGGCAACAACTCTGCTGAGCGCAGCTTTGCTATGCGGCAGCCTAGGCAATCGCAGGCGTCATCTCCGTGCCTCTTCATTTATCCTGTCCTTTTACTAATAGGATCTAGATAAGACCCAAGAAGAAATCAAGAAGCATCACGCCAACATCAGTGAGTTGAAGAAGAACTTTATGGAGTCCGTCCCAGAGCCTCGGCCGAGTGAATGGGACAAACGCTTGTCCACTCACTCCCCTTTCCGAACCCTCAACGTCAACGGGCAGATTCCCACGGGAGCGGATGGAGTGAGTACCTCGGCGGCACGTGGGCATTAGTGCACTGCACAGTAGTGTGCAACTTCCGAGGGACAGCCTAGGATTGAGCCTCACCTCCCCTTAGTTTTTGGTTATATTGAATTTTAATAGTTAATATTGACTTTTAACATGTATAACGGTCTCTGAGAGAATTGATGCTTTAAGTCGTAGTATCATAAAAATGTGATTGTTTTTTTTTTATTTTTTTTTATTTTTTTGGTAGAAAAGAATGTAGGAATTCTTCACCTGGTTTTGGTGCCACTTTTCCTAGCGTTGCTGTTATCCATGATGCTAGGGTATACTTCACATGGCTGTTTTGGGGACTGGCTTATTCCTGGTGCCAGGGAATGCGTCTCACCAAAATGTGGGGAAAAAAACCCCACCAAAGCCCAAACACCTAAATTAAAGGGAATTATTACTTCAGAGATAATATTGCAGATAACCCAGTGGAGAAGCACTAGGATGGTATCAGTTTTCAAAAGTCACTTTATTCTCCAGTTAATCCCGGATGTCACTGGGTTTAGTCTTGCGTTAGGATCTGCAGGTGCTGATCTGCTGTGGAGGCTTCAAGAAGACTCCTCAGGTGGCTACAGCAGGGCTGTTCATACGTGATGGAAATCTTTCTCCTTACAGGAACAGTATCTGTGTGTTAGTAGCCATACACATTCACAGCCTCCCTGCTAATGTCCTTAAAAAGGTAATTTTCCAAAGAAACCAAGTTGGAGCAGCAGAGTTCTGTCTGCCAACTAGTTTCTTCTTGGATAACAGACAGCTTCTCTGCTTAATGTTGGTGTTACCTGGCTCAGATTTGAAGCTTGTGAGTAAAACTGTAGGTAGACCCCGTGGTAATAAGTCTCTTAAATAATAAATGTGATTTTTCATTACAACTGAAAAATTGCATCCTGGCTGCAGTGGCAGCAGTCACAGAGTCTCTCCTGGTTTAAGCTTAGCTTCTCCCCTTCCTGCCCACAGCGCTGCAGATAAGCTTCCATTTCATCTTCAAACCATTGCAAGGGAGATAACTTTTTAAACAGAAATGATCTTGCAGTGGAGGGAGGGTTATCGGAACAGGTACAAGGGGTTTTAGCAGCCAGGTTTACTACAGGTTCCTCAAAGCACAGAGAGAAGCCATGCCAATTCCCCGTTAGAAAAACAACCCCCCCAAAATTAACTAATTGGGGTTAATCGTTGTCCTTGGAATTACCCTGTTTAACATGTGGATGGACTTTCCTCTTTGGTTGCTAAGTCTCAGTGTAAATGCTGCAGGAATTTGGGCAGTAGAGCGATGCAGAGCTCTGCCCACGGTGCCACGTGGTTTATGGATGTGCGGGTGGGACAGAGCAGGGGCTCTCAAGCTCCGCAGCTACAGTTCAGGAATGATATTCTTGGTTATTATGAAGAATTTCTTGCATGGTGACTGCATGTGAGGTCTTGGGGGGCTGCTGTTCACGATAGCTGGATGGTGCGGGCTTTCCCCATCTAAGGCTGCAGTGGTCTGCAGCGATGCAAGGATTGGTGTCAGCCCTGGATTTGCATTTCTGGAAATTCCCACTTAATCTGATCCTCTCTGAAGTGGTCTTGCTCTGAGGTAGACACGTTCTGCTGTGAACTTCCAGAAATGCGTCTTGGCCAGGCACCTTCCGGGGAGGGTGTTTTCCTTCACCTGCACGTGTTTAAGATGGTAAATCATGATGCAAAGCAATCCTGTTTCTCCTGTTCATGGTGGTATCTTCACCCTGCTGTAGTGGCCAAAGGGTATTCTGCTAGGGGCTGCTTTTCTGCTGTTCCTATATGTTTTATTGCAAGAAAACTGAACCTTAACACGCTTTGTGTGTCCAGGTCAAGAAAGTCACTGTCCTATCTTCTGAGAGACAGGTTGGTGGGCTTGAGGTAAAGCTGCTGTTCTGATATGTGCTTCTGAACCAGACTTTTGCTATTGCAATGGCACCAAGCAAAAACTCAACAGCAGCTGCTGGATAACATTTTTTCTTTTGGCTACATGAAGTAGTTTCATAACTCACACCGAGAGGACTTTTGCACTGCTGCAGCTTTTGCAGCTTTCGATTTTGCTTATTTTGGTGCATGGCTGGTTCGAAAAAGCTGCATGAAAAATAAAACCGTGTATTCGGAGAGAAAAGCAATTATGAAAGTTTAACTGTACCCTGTTCTTTTTATGTTGTCTTTCTTTCCGTTTTTTTGTTTTAATGATCATGTTACTCTTGCATTTTATATTTTCTTTTGCTGCCCAGTCTCCCAGCTACTTTCTCCCCAATACTCATCACTTAGGGGTGTGCAAAGAACCAGTCCCAAAATACCGCACTGATCAAAGGAGGCTAGCTCAACTGAGAGAGCTTAGAGCCAAGTTTTTCCTCTCCTAGGTGCACTTGGGTTTGACCAGGTCTGGCAAACTAAAGGGATGGAGAGTTACTGAACAGCAACGTTTCCCACAATCTTTTCGTTCTTCAACGAAAGCGCTGGAGCCCTTGCATGATCTTACGTGATGATTTGGTCATTCTGGTTTTTTACATTCTTTAGACTCCAGAAACAAAAGTGCTAAAATGCGGAGCGAAGTTTAAGGAGTTTGCAACACTCCTACTGCCATCCTGCCTGTTCCATGCTAGGGATTTCTAAGATGTAACAATTTTTCACTTGTTCCAGTAGAATTTTCAAAACAATTGAAATTTTGATACTGTTGTGAGAACTTTGAAAAAGCATTTTTTATCTGCACTGCAGTTGGATGTTCAACAATATTTAACAAATGCTATTTTTTAAGAGCACTGTAGAATAGGAAACTGTCAGAGGCCACATTTTGTACTACGCCATTTCTATTCCTAATGCCTCAAACGTTTTTTCTCAACCATTCCAATTGCAAAACACTTCAGTAGGTTTTGAGCATACGCTTTTCTGGGAGGGCAGGCGCGCAAAACACGCGTGGTCATGATCCAGAGGTTTGTGACAAAACGTGCATGATCCTGATCCAGATGTTCATGAGCTCTGCAGAGAGGACTGGATTTTGTAGCTCGAGGGCTGGTGTGACCCAAGCCACCAGTGGCTCTGCTCTCCAGGGCAGTTTATTTTTACATTGAGAGGAAGGCTGTCCTAATGCTTTGCACACCTCCAAGTTATCATTTTGGGCATTTTCCATCTGTCATTTTTGTTCATCTCTCTCTGTCTTTCTTGATCTTCTACCACGAAAGCAGACACAGGAACGTCCTCTGTTAGTACAGGATGAAGACAAACTAAAAAAGCAGGAGGTACCTACTGAGACAGCCTTTCCCCAGCAAGCAAGTGAAGAAACTCTTCCAAAGGTTTCTATTCCAATTCCTGAAGAGCAGAAATCACTCAAAAAGTGTCGGCTGTACTCTAGCATTTTTCCTTCTCCACGTATTCCCTTTATGATGTCCTTTCTCCTGGTCATAGCACTGACTGTTTGGTGGCTGCTCTTTCTCTGAGTGGCAACAGGGTCATGTTGAAACCTCAAGACCAAAGCTCCTGAATTTCTTGGCCGTAGCCTCTGCTGCATCTTCCTTGTCCTGGTCTTCCCTGTCTCCGTAGTTCGCTGTCCCAGGGAGGGGACACCCTGCGACCGTCGTGTTAATCCCGCTGTGTGTTGTTGTGTAGCTGTGATCCGGGACCTGGCAGGAGTGGTCATGGATTGCCAGGTCCATTCTGAAGTTCCCTGGTGTGCAAAAGCAAATCCTCTGAACCGTGCTCCTGATTGCTGTAAGAGGGCAGACGGGGAGTGTAAATAAGTGGGAGGAGACGTTTGCTTCTTCAGCCCCTGTAGGCTTCACATAGGAATTGCCGAAGACTTGCTTTTAAGCTTGTTGTTTTAAATGTAAGATGTTCACAAGCTGAAGAACATTTGATGCTGATCCAACAGAGGCTTTACAGCAATCTGCTGAATCTGATCCATAACCACTCCTTTTCTAGGAAACTAAGATTGGCATTTAAATAAAAAGTGTTGATTAGCGCTGCTGTTAGTATTAACTTAGAGGCAGGGACGGGCAACTTCAATTTTCCCAGTGGGGGAAGCCTTTTGCAAAGCATCACAGCTTCCCTCTCGCAGCTCTATTCTCATTTCCAAGAAAATACATCGTGTTATAGGAGAAAACTCATCGCAAGGAAATATTTATTGTAAACATAGATTAATAATTTTTCTGAATCTGGTGGTCTTGGTGCACTTCGGATGTGGGTTTTTGTAATTTGTGTTGAACTAACTGACGCATGTTTGCTTAGGTCACAGGAATGGAGTACACTGCTGTTAGGTACATCTCCTATGTTAGCATGTTGACTCTACCACATCAGGACACACTTCTAATGTTAAAGCCATCGATTGTTTTGACTTCTCTAACAAAACCGTTGCATGCCGCGTGTTGTTTATTGCCTACAAATGTAACTGTCTGGGTGATGCTCACGTTTATCCGAGTTACCCTGGTTGAGCTGTGCAGGCTCCAAGATGAGTCGCCCAGCTGAGCTGAGCAGAACTGGTTTGTGAGCTGGAGGGAAGATGGGACTTTGGGTCTACGGGGTTTCTTTTCTGTATATAGTAATTATGGGACTGAGCTGAGCCAACCGCTTTTCCTTTTGGTAGTAATCTGCTTTCTGTTGTTTTCTCCGGAGGATTGGTGTGGACACAATTGCTTCCGAGAACAGCCACCAGTGCCATCAGTGTTGGCAGCTGCTCCAGCAGCACAGAAGAGCAAGGCGTAGACCTTTATTACAGGGACTAAAATGTGTGAATATATATAAATACATGTATTTATAACCCTTTATCGATCTGTATCTATGTGAACAGTGTTACTTAGGAAGCTAGCAGATAGGCTCGCAGGAAAAAGACATAAGGCAAATATGGCATGTGCTGTCTGATCTGAGGGACCGTGGTGTATCACGGACCATTCGAGCCGCCTCTCTTGCTCTCAGTGTACAGGTTGAGGCTTTCTAAATGCTGTCTCAGAAACTTAGGTTGCTAGTGACACCCTTCATTTTAATCTCGCAGGAATCTTTCTGATTACTCTTGTAACCTGCTCTGATTAGTTCACCGGTTTGTGCCTTTAGGACTTTGTTTTGTGAGGATGCTGATTTTTCATTGGAAAGTATTCTTCCCTTTTTAATACACTGCCTTTAATACAGAGTCTTCCTCTTTCAGCGGTTGGAAGTCTAGAAGTCACTGGGTTGTTGCACAGGCGTACCGTGGTGCGAAGGAGAGCTGTCAGCAGCGCAGCCTGCCTGCTGCCTGCCTGCTCGGCACGGGCAGCAGACGGACGGTGCTGCTCGGTGAGCCGCGTGCCTGCGTCCCAGGAACGCGCCTTAGGATGCATGCGAGCTCCATCGAGCTCGGCGCGAAGTTTAGGAAGACTGTCTCGAGAAGGTGGGCCCTGGAGAGGAGAGGTGGGGAAGGATGCTGAGGTGCCACGTGCTGTGCAGAAGATGCAGGACGCGAGAAGCCGGGGGGATGCTTCTGGCTGGGATTCCCTGCCTGAAACTCCTTCCCAAAATTAGAACAGACATGGCGAAAAACAGGGACTGGTCATTCTCCCCAGCCTGGCGCGGAGAGAGAAGGGACAGGAGTTACTCGATCTCTCTCTGTCCATTTTCTGTCCGTATTTCCTGGAGGAGAGCAGCTTGTACACACACCTGCTTCCTTTCCAAAGCCATTGCTTGGCTTAGCTGCCGTGATGCTGCGTTGGGCGCTGTTGAGGTTGCTGCGTGCCGTCTTCCTGAACCAATGACAAGCACTCTGAAGCCATACCAGTGGCTTTTGCAAAGCCATGGTTTCTGTAGCTCGCTCTACCATTTCCAAAGGAGCTGAAGTCTAAAAACCTTTGCCCAGAGCAATGTTTGAACATAGTGCTCAGGGTATCTTATCCCAGAGTGATGAGACGCGCTCTGTTGGTCACTTAAACTCAACTCTTCAACTTACTAATTAAAACGGTCTCTCTCTTGCTTTCTCTTTTTTAAATCTTGAGATAAAGCTGGTTATCATCAGCAAAAAAACTTTGGAACTTTACATTCTGAGAATGCTCAGGAACATTTTTGGGATTTATATAACAATTATCACTGCAGAGTATAAAGAAACTGGATAAATGCTTTATATTTCTATGGCAGTTTAGAGGCCAGTTATCTATATTCATCTGGGTGGATATGATCTCTCCTGACAGAGAAAGCCCATAGCTTATCAGGAACAGAAACCTCATCCGTTCGATGCCGCAGCGATGTGCCCGCTGTGCTCCAGCTGCTTCGTCAGTCGCTCCTCTGCTTTTTTCCCCCATTTGCTTGTAAGGCAAAGGGAGTTACAGACGTGCCCCGTGGCAGTCCACGTAAGGTCTCGTTCCTGCGCATTGTATATCCCGTTCCTGCGCATTATATATCTCGTACACATTGGTGCTGTGCTGGTTGAGTCCTGGTTCACCCCTTTCCCTTGATGTCTGTGCAGGATGCGGTGCTGAAAGGAAGGATTTTGGGATGCCTGCTGCTGTACCCGTGCCCAGGGAGAGCTGATTTGCTCTAGCTGTGGTTAAGGGCAGAGGGCTCGGGGTTCTCGTAGAGGAACCAATGCGTGTGCTTTGCTCCCTTTTTTTCCTCAGGAACAAACTTGCTGCAAAGCACCGGCAGCCCCCCGGCCGCCTGCCCCGCCACTGTCGCTGACCCCGAGTGGTGGTGGGATTAACGCACCCTGCTCGTACGTGGCCGGGGCGGTGCCAGTCTGTGGGTGATGGAGAACTGAATTATCCCTTCCAAAGGGACGCTGGAAATGCCTGCAGCACCTAACCTCATCCAGGCTGGCATGAGAAATCCTGATTTTTCAGTGTGACCTGCTGCAGAAAATGACATTTCAGTTACTCTGGCATGCCGGTGACGTAGCTACGATAAGACTGCCAACAGTTTTGATGTTCATTAGACTTTCCCAGTGTTTTGTGGTGTGGCCGCTCGGCTGCAGCGAGGCTCTTTGGTGCTCGCGTGTGGGATCCAGTTAGCGGCTGTCGAGGCTTCAGCGTTTTCCATCACAAAGTTGGTGGTCGGCTCCACGCTCACTTTCTGAATCTCCTTGCGCTGATATTATCTCTTCTGAATGCCAGATAAAACGCCGAAGAGCTTCTTGTGCTTTCATGCTTTAGGAAAAGGTGGACGTGAGTATTTCGAAGCAGCAAGTGTGCCAGAGCTGATTGCTTGAAACTCAGATCGAGCTCTGAGGCTGCGTTAGGTGTCGGGCTGTGCGTGATGATCATTGGTGATACCCGAGGTGTGCATTACTGTAAAACAACCTCCCTTTTTTCTTTTCTGTTATTAAAAGCGAACAGATAAATGAGGGTATTGTCTAGAACTCCTGCCATGTGCTGCTTTACCCTGAAAAAACTCCTGAACTGAGGACTGCATGGGCAGCTCGGGTTAGGGTACGGACCAGCTCTCCTCCCTTGCGGTTTGTGCAGTAACTAATGGTGACCCTAAAAAGTAGGTATTCAATATTGATCTCCTATCCTGATACAATGAGGAGAGGTGGATTTCCTCGACGTGGCGCCGAAGGAGCAGTTTGTGTTTGCAGGAACGAGCTTGGGCTGGCCTTGCTGTGTCCGTACCGCGCGGCTCCTCGGGAAGGAGGGCCAAGCCTTTCACTTCACCTACGGGGCGGTCATTTGTCACTCGGAGAATTATTCCACTGGTCTGTTGGGTTTTCTTTTTTCCTGGTCGTGAGTTGATGGCGCCTGTTCTGACTTACAGACTGAGGTAGGATGCTTTCTGGAAAAATTTAGCGCAGAGAAGGGTTACGGATTCATTTAGAAACTCTCTGGTCTGCACTTCCCAGTGGGTGACATTGGAGAACCTGACAGCGGTGGGTTCTCTCCTGTCCCTGTTTGCATCTCTGCTGGTTTGTGAAGCTGGAGGGAAGCACTGGCCTTGGTTTGTGCCGCTTTGGGATCTTCTAGCGGTGGTGCACAGTCATGGTAGATCAGTTCATGGGGACTAAAAACACTTTCTTTTTTACCTAAAATGCTCTCTTTGGGAACACTTTTTCGGTTTTGTATTTTTTCTCAGATTTTTCTTTGTAAATATGTACATTTATCATTAATAAATGTTATTGCAAATCAGATTCTTCTTTCCACTGCTTATTAACAAAAAAGGTATATATGACCAATGCTAACAAATTCCTCGGACTAACCCTCAGGATTGCTTTCTCCAACCAGGAGCCAGCAGAGCCCAGGCCATTACCGGTTGCATTCAGGGTGTTGGGTCTGCTGGATGCCCTGGTGTGGGTTTCGTGCTCCTGGGGAGCGGGGGCACACAAGGCTGCGGCTGTAAGCAATGCACGCTCTCAAACCGGCCACAATAATTTGATTGAGGATTAAATCCAGCTTGGTTTAAGAAAGGCTTTGTTCGCAGAGGGGTCAAAAGGTTCAGCCCTCTACCAAATACTTAATGTAACGCTAATACGTTCTCCCTCTTCGCTTCTGAGACTGAATGGCAGGAAAAATCGTTTGCAGAAAGTTGTCCTGAGAGCAGAAGTGTCGCGGGTCCTCTGCAATGCAACTGCGAGAGCCTCTGCCCTGCATGTTGTATTAATTTGAGGACAAAAATGCTGCTTTCTATTTTTGTAAGCGAAGAAACCACATTCCTAATTAACCACCACCTTTCTGCTTGGTAATACAATGCAAGCCTCTGGCTGGGTGTTAGCTGGTTGAAGCTGGCTGAGGTTGTGTCTAGAGGCTGTATCAAGAGTCAGTCGTCATTTTAACTCCCAACTTTTCTTCTGTGAGATTATTTACCTGGATAAACTGTTTGGCTCGTTCCGTGCAGTCACGAGTGATCACAGGAAAGCCAATGTGGCTGCGACGGAGCAGCCCGAGGCTCGTGCTGCTGCTCTCCTGGATGAGCTTGGCGTCAGAGCGGAACCATAACTTGATTTATGAAACGAAGCGAGCGAAACGCAGCAGCACAAAGGTGATGTCAGTTATAAACCCTGATGGTATCCCCACCCTTTTCACTTGCTGCTGCTACGCTAACTCGGAGGCAACGTTTGCAATGCCACTAGCAGCTTTTTCTCTGCAGAGGGAATTTGGAATAAGAAGTGCGCAGCTTTGTACCCCCCATCCGAGGGCACCTGCCCCGCAGAAGGGATGGGAAGGGGATCAGGGTGGAAAGGGAGAGGAAATGCTCCTGGAATCATATTGCTCAGCAACCTTATTGTAATAACTTAAGTATTGATCTTGAGGTTGTTTCATGTTGCCAGGTAGTTGATGCACTGGATTGGAAGTGGCTGCTGTGTATCATGTAAAATACCTTGATCATGACAGCAAGTTAATCTTTTTAAGCTTGTAGCATGCTGTGTATTTTCTAGCCTTACTTTAACTTTGGTCAAATTCTCTTTTATCCTTCTGTCATCTGACTATGCTGGTCAGGGTGTTGTGATCGGATCAATGGCAATTAAAAAATCAGCCCCAAAATGCAAATCTGTAGGTAATGGCCATTATTTTCAAATGCCAGGGTTTGTTGAACGGCTTCTAAACTTTTTAACTTCTACCTTTAAGGCAAAGCAGTTCCATAAGGCATGGCAGGTATTGTAAAATAAGGATCTCTTCTCTTCTGCTTTATAATACTTTCTACCCAAGTGCTTTGACAGCTGTGAGATTGAGCACCATTTGGTCTGGGAGTTCTCACTGGTGAGTGCGGTTCGCTGCAAAAGCAACATCATGTACTCGTGCATCTGTAGACGGTCACACCGAGCCTTTTAGCTTACGTGGATACTTGTTGGGGGATAACCTAATAACACGCGCCAGCGCTGACGACTGCAGTGCCGTACTGCAGAAGGGGACTGGGAAGTACCGACTAGCTGGAATGTATAGCATTTCCTATGGTGGTTGTAGGGAGTTAGCGTGCATCCTAATGTCACGTTTGTATCAAATTTTATCAAATGTCTTTGGTAACTGGCAGGTTGACATCGTTTTAGCACTCCTTAAGTTTCCTGCAGGGTAGGAGTCTGGTTTGGGATGAGGATAATCGAATATTTCTGGGGGGAGAGGCAGCAGCATGCCTGCACGGGCTGCAGAAAACAGGCATCCGCTCTGGCAGCGCAGGGCAGCTGCTTCATACGAACATATCCTGACCCAAAACAGTCGGTTCTTGAAAAAATACGGGCAAACAAATTTACACAAAAACACTTTTTAAGAAAAACAAATCCTTTTGGTCACTGGCATCAGCCATGCAATTAAGCCTGTTATTAATTTATCCCCAGTCTGAATTATTGTGTGTCACTTACTACGCTGTAACGCTTCAGCTGTATCCTCAGTATCTGTCAGCAGCAGGCGCACAAAGATTCGTATTTAGCAGGGTAATATTTCACTTGCATTCACGTCTGGTTCGATTTGTTTCTTCTGGGGCATTGCATCCTGTCCTGTATTTTCTTTACACCGTGGATGGCTTACGCGAATAGTCTGCTTCGTGCTTGATGTAGGCGTCGCTGGTTTGGTTTTGTGTCTCTGGAAATGAGTAGTTTGCAGCCCAGGCACTCTCAGGTTTCATGGGTCTCAAGGAGAGCTTGGGACTTTGCAAATCTGAGCCCTAAAAATAGGAATGCTTTTGCATTTGCAAATTAAAATAAATCTTGATAAGATCAGAATTTGTAACAGATTTCAAATTCCTAGGGTTTGGTTGATTGGTTTTATAAAAGCATCATCTTTTCTAGCCTACATGTAAACTGCATTTTTAAATATAGAAGCAAACATTTAAAAACATTTAAAAAAAAAGGTGCATGTAAATAGATAATTTTATATAGAAACAAATACCTTTCAAATAGTCTGACTTCTTACTGGTGGAGTAGGAAGGCAAGAAAAAAAGCGCTTCTGATCAGTGGATCTTATCAGGATTTCATTCCGTCTTTATAGCTTGCATGTTTGTTGCGGCACTGTGCTCTACTGACAACCAGTACGTGTACGCCATGGGCTTCATTTAAGCTTTTGCCTTCCTTTATGCTTTTACCATACAAGATACTTCCAAAATGCAAATTATTTTTTCTGTATACGAAAGGGAGCTGGGAAGTTGCTTCATCTGGATACAAATGTTTGTCTCTTACATGGATCCGCGTTTGTGTAGCTGCTTAATCTGCTTTGTTTCATCTGTGGTTCTTTCTCTTTGGTCGAAGCAGTGCCCCAGCTGGTACGTTAGGAAATCTTGCTCCTAAGGCATTTTCCATTAAGCCCCAGAAGACGTACTGTGTCTTCTCCAGAGCCCGTGATTAATTTGCAAGGTTTAGCACATCTAATTAAGGAAAGATCAGCATATTGGCAGTATATAAATCGAAGTTTTAAAGCAAGATTAAGACACGGGCATTCAAAGCTGATAACCTGCTGTTTTGTGAAATATTGCAGTGTAGTATCTTGCGTTAGGCAAAATGAGGGTGGGACCTGGATATACCTTCGGAGGGGCACATGTGGAAGTGGCCTTCGATCAGAAATAACACTTCCCTACGTGTGCCGTCAGACGCGACCGTCACGGTGCTGGTCTCTGTCCCTTCACTCCTGTTAAATGCATTTTCCTAAGCAACGTCCCAAGAACTTAAAAGATGCCCAAGAGGCTGGAAATCCTAATGGATAGAAATCTTACAGGTAATCTATCTGCAACATAAAGAAGCTGGGAACTGAAGAATACCTGGGAGGTAGAGTAATTTCTTGAAATGGTACTAAAATAAGCATCTGTTTGTTCCTACATAAAGCAGTTACCGTTCTGAACGTACTATTGAACTGTGCCATTAGATGAGGTCAGTCAGGGTGAAAGCCTCTGGTGTACAGAAAATGCATTTTACCGCATAACCCACAGGCTTCAGACCTCACATTTTAAGCACAAATTACAATTTTTTGGTTGCCCAGAGAATCTTCTTAATAGAAAGTGAGGCAACAGTTTCTGTTCGTCTTAATACCACCACCAAAATTAGAGTAACACTTGACAAAATGGACTTGCCATGCTTTTATGAAAATTTAATCACTGTTTTTGGATGAACAGATATGTGGCTATTTTTATACAAAGTCACCAGAAATCAACTGTGAGGTTAATTATTGCAAAGAATAATGGCATTGATTAAGCAGCATCCCTCTGGGATTTTTCTGTCCTTGTTCCCTGATGATGTATGATGCGACAACTTTGACATGTGTGAAATTGTAGGTGCCCGTAACTGCTTATTCTGCCCTTCCTTGAAGGCAACTTTCCGTGTCAGGAATGCGAAACACAGTTCCTAGCACAGGGCAAGACAGAAGCCATCCTGCACCGCTGGTGACTGGAACGCTGCTTCTCCGTGCATATGAAATATTCACCACTCGGGCGTTTGGGCAAACAGCTGATTTTTGCTAAGGTTTTCTGTCTTGTTCATGTTTTAACTCTTCTCTTCTCTTCTGTCACTGTTGCTTCCCTCCTGGCTAGAGGGCTCCCCGAGATGTGCGAAGACCTAGTTGAGACCTTGCTAACGAGCTGAACGGAGAGCAGAATAGCACCAGCCTTAGTTAAACCCTCTGGCTTGGCACGCTCTTCCCAAATATCTCAGGTGCTCTAGACATGCTTGCTTGCTTCTCGGAGGGCTGAGCTGCTTCATTACGTGTCTTCTCTCCCATGCACCATCACAAAAGCCAATTATGTTGTACCTTCAGGAGGTTAGCTACCGCAAAGGTTTCCATACGCCAGCTGCCTTTGGGATAAAGTATGTTACAAATATTTCCGTAGTCCCCAATAAACGGTCAAATGCAACCTGTTGAGCAGTCAGCCGAACCGCGCATGCTCGGCGGCGGTGGGGTCAGCACACATCAGCGCGAACATCTGGCTTTCCAGTTTAAAGCTGCGTTCCTTTATCCCTCAGCTGAAAAGTTTTGTGCTAAGTTGTGCGAGTTAATTGAATACTTTTGTCTCGAAGAAATAATACAAATTCTTTCAGATGACCAGACTGCATCGTCAATTCAGGAGCCTCTCGGTAATTGAAGCAGTTGATTTCAATAGTAGTTTGTAGATACTCTTACAATAATTTTACTAATGCCATAATGACAAGTCTGTGTCAGTTATCCCGGAGACTGCAACAGCAAAGAGGGTGCTCGGATGTGTGAGCATTGCCAGGGGTGAGGAAAAAAGCAAGGCACAGGCTCTGCGGATTATCGTGCACACGAATTCTGGGCTTATTCTCTTTGCCTCCACATGCAGATTAAAGCACAGCGTAAAAAATGTTTCAGGGAGTTAGAAGCAGAACCGGGGTATGGTTTCGGTGTAGTCGGTGGGTTTTGTTGCACATGTGAATTTTGGATGTGTACAAGTCCCTACTTGCTAACACTGAAATTATTCCTGTTTCCGAACTGGGCAAAAAGTGCTTAGTGGTGGCTCTTCCTTTAGTTGCAGAGAGCTGTTTTAATATTAATTCCTTAAACGTGAGGAGAGTGGATTATTAATGTACCGGGAAGGCCATGCGAGTAAATGCACTGGATACATCGCATAGCACAAAGGTTTTCAAGCTTTCAAGTGTCCAAACCCCCTGCTGTTGCATGCGTTACGGAGGTGTGATATATGATAAGAAACCAATGTTTTGCCTTTATGCTTCCTGACCTCCTGTTCTCCCTAACGCTCTCTTTCTCTCTCTCTCTCTCTCTGGCCGTTTTTTGTGTATTCGTTTCTTTTTAGAGAATGGGTGACTTTCTCTCCAGAGAGGATGTGGCTGCAGTGGCAGAGAGGAGCAGTGCTAACACTGGCTTTGCGTGGGAGGGCTCAAAGCGGTCGGTAGCTTTTAGTGAGACCCCAGTGCCACCCGCCTCAGAGCCTTCTCCCAGCCGTCACTTCGCTGCTTCCTCCCCGAGCAGCGAGGAGGAGGAGGAGGCGGCAGCTCCCAGCCTCCCCGCGAGCGAGGAGGACCCGAGATGTGGAAAGGGGGTTTGCGCGGATGCGGAGAAGGACTCGGAGCTCTCTGAGCTGGAGCCCCCCGCCAGCCCTGCCGCGCCTCCCCGCCAGCCCTGGGGAGGAGAGGAGGAGGTGGCGGAGGCTGGTGAAGACAGATTTGCCTTTAGAAAGCTAAATGGCGAGTGTCACGACTCAGATGTTAATAACGGGCTGCCGGCAGTCATTCGCTGCTTCCAGGTAGTGAGCCCCAGCGCCTGCTCCCCCACACCCCCGGCTGGCTTTGGAGCGGGATCCCAAACACTGCAGCAAGCAGATGCCACGGGCCCGGAGAGGAGTTGTGCTTGCGTGGCTTGGACGCGTGCCCGGAGCTAACTAGCCGGTTAGCCTGCAGTCGGTGCACACACGCCCCCCTCAATTTACCTTTGCGTTAAAGACGAGCCCCCTCAATCTACCTTTGCATTAAAGACGAGCCCCCCTCAATTTATTTATCTTTGCGTTAAAGACGAGCCCCCCTCAATCTACCTTTGCGTTAAAGACGAGCCCCCCTCAATTTATTTATCTTTGCATTAAAGACGAGCCCCCCTCAATCTACCTTTGCGTTAAAGACGAGCCCCCCTCAATTTATTTATCTTTGCGTTAAAGACGAGCCCCCCTCAATCTACCTTTGTGTTAAAGACGAGCCCCCCCTCAATCTACCTTTGCGTTAAAGACGAGCCCCCCCTCAATCTACCTTTGCATTAAGGACGAGCCCCCCTCAATTTACCTTTGCATTAAGGACGAGCCCCCCTCAATTTATCTTTGCGTTAAAGACGAGCCCCCCTCAATTTATTTATCTTTGTGTTAAAGACGAGCCCCCCTCAATCTACCTTTGCGTTAAAGGCGAGCCCCCCTCAATTTGCGTTAAAGACGAGCCCCCCTCAATTTATCTTTGCATTAAAGACGAGCCCCCCTCAATTTACCTTTGCGTTAAAGGCGAGCCCCCCTCAATTTATTTATCTTTGCATTAAAGACGAGCCCCCCTCAATCTACCTTTGCGTTAAAGACGAGCCCCCCCTCAATCTACCTTTGCATTAAGGACGAGCCCCCCTCAATTTACCTTTGCGTTAAAGACAAGCCCCCCTCAATTTATCTTTGCGTTAAAGACGAGCCCCCCTCAATTTATTTATCTTTGTGTTAAAGACGAGCCCCCCTCAATCTACCTTTGCGTTAAAGGCGAGCCCCCCTCAATTTGCGTTAAAGACGAGCCCCCCTCAATTTGTGTTAAAGACGAGCCCCCCTCAATTTATCTTTGCATTAAAGGCGAGCCCCCCTCAATTTGCGTTAAAGACAAGCCCCCCTCAATTTGCGTTAAAGACAAGCCCCCCTCAATTTACCTTTGCATTAAAGACGAGCCCCCCTCAATTTATCTTTGCATTAAAGACGAGCCCCCCTCAATTTATTTACCTTTGCGTTAAAGACGAGCCCCCCTCAATTTACCTTTGTGTTAAAGACAAGCCCCCCTCAATTTATCTTTGCGTTAAAGACGAGCCCCCCTCAATTTATTTATCTTTGTGTTAAAGACGAGCCCCCCTCAATCTACCTTTGCGTTAAAGGCGAGCCCCCCTCAATTTGCGTTAAAGACGAGCCCCCCTCAATTTGTGTTAAAGACAAGCCCCCCTCAATCTACCTTTGCGTTAAAGGCGAGCCCCCCTCAATTTGCGTTAAAGACAAGCCCCCCTCAATTTGCGTTAAAGACAAGCCCCCCTCAATTTACCTTTGCATTAAAGACGAGCCCCCCTCAATTTATCTTTGCATTAAAGACGAGCCCCCCTCAATTTATTTATCTTTGCGTTAAAGACGAGCCCCCCTCAATCTATTTATCTTTGCGTTAAAGACGAGCCCCCCTCAATCTACCTTTGCATTAAAGACGAGCCCCCCTCAATTTACCTTTGCGTTAAAGACGAGCCCCCCTCAATTTACCTTTGCATTAAAGACGAGCCCCCCCTCAATCTACCTTTGCATTAAAGACGAGCCCCCCTCAATCTACCTTTGCATTAAAGACGAGCCCCCCTCAATTTACCTTTGCATTAAATACGATTGCCGCAGCGCGACGCCCTTTGCCTTTCTTTGATCAAAGCGTCCTGTTGCATCCCCCAAAAGGGAGATACTTAGGCTCCAAAGGCATGTAATTTTAGTTCCTTAAGGTTTTTGCCGTTTCCTGCTGGACAGCAGGCTGAGCCTTAGCACAGCAGAGCAATCTGAAGCGCTGTCAAACGTGCTTTTACATCGTGAGCGTGGGCTTTGATGTCCCTTCCTGCTCCCCACCGTGGGAGGTATTTTTGCCTGCTTCAGTGTTGGTATTAATTGCTTACGGTTAAACAGGTGCCCACTTCCCCTGCTAACAGTCATGGTGGCATCTATCAGGTGCGGGGACGGTGAGCAGAGATCGAGCCCTCTGGGGAAACACTGTGGGTCTGAACTAACTCTGGTTTCTTCTGGATGATTATCAGGTGGTGGAACAACTGATTTCTCTTCCCCCCATTTCTCTTTCGAGATGCCATGTTTCTGTTTTGTCTGACATTGATTTAATAAAAGTTAAAGACCTAGGACCTGATGAGGATTTTTGAATAAGTGTTTCACTTGCAGTCAGGATAAAGCTGCTCAGCTGCGATCAAGTCTTTATTTGCCCAGGGTTCCTCTTAATCTTGACATTGTCATCAGTAGATGAGGGTCATCTTTTACCGGCAGCTGGCGATGAGCTGCCAGTAATTAGAAAGTTAATAATCAGTGGAGACAGTTTCTTTGTGCTACTGTGACACACCGGTTAAACCCTTAATGCCTCGCTTGGGCTGACCTGAGGACACGGTGTCGGGCAAGGTCCGGAGGATTTTTCTGTCTGTTTAATCCTCACACATGATCTCTGCCCTGTGAGCAGCGTGTCCTACCAGAGGCTTAAAAACCAAAGATTTCCAGGCTGACCTTGGTTCCCACAGTGCTTTTATCAGATCAGTGTCAGAACATTTGCCAGCAGCACGGTCACGATGTGGAAATGCTAACTGGGTCTTTACGGAGATGTTTTTAACCCTGTCTCATAGCCACCACTAGTGAAGACACAGACAGTCACCATCTCCGACATGTCCGGCACCGTCAAAAGCGAAATTCCCACGAAAGAAGTCCCCATTGTCCACACGGAGATGAAGACCATCACCTATGAAGCTGCACAGGTAAGGTGTGTTCTGATTAATTTTCCAGGGGCTTAATTAGACTCAAGCATTCTGTTTCTGAATCCTCCGGATGAGGCAGCGGCACCTGCCTTTCTCCGAGCATCTGAGTCACAGCACAGACGTTAACCGGTGCTGTGGACGCTATTTCCAGGTGCACCTGGTATTGTTAGAGGAGCAGTGGTTTTACAGTCCCTGAAGACTAATTATTTTTTCAAGGTGTGCATGCAAACAGAATTTATCTTCAGCCAGCGGTGGCTTCAGGATATAGATTTGTCTGTAGAGTTAACCTGAGTTGGCCTTTTTTCTGCAAGAGATACCTTGTCTTGTTTTCCCCAGCTCTCCCTGCTGCTTATACCTCTGCAGAACTTGGTTTATAAATGATTTGATTGTCCCTTAGGTTTCAACCCTGAAACAGGTGTTGAAAACCAAAAGTTTTGTACAAAATGCAACCAGAGTGGGTATCTGGTGATTAGAAACTAGAAATGCTAGCGGAGCGATACCAACATACGCAGGTATGATTTCCTTGCTGAGGTTAAAATTAATCCTCTATCTAAAATAGGTTTTATTTATCTATTTGAGAATTTGGAGCCTGTGTTAGCTTGGGTTTGTCATAACTGCTTGTTAGAAGCAGCCCACGCGCTGCTGTTGGAGCGCAGTGACCGTGGGATGTAGGTTCGGGTGCGGGTATCCCACGGACCATGCTTGTATAACTTGGGGGTTCCCGAGGAATCTCGTGGCTGCTCCGCATCCTCCCCAGTTGCAGGAGTAAAGGAGGCATTCGGACATGCCTGCACCGGGCGGTGGCGAGCATCGCCCTGTTTCTCAGCGAGTGACTAGATGAATAGAGACGTTTTAGTCTGGTTACTGCTGTTACCGTTTCGAACTGGGAAATGAAAAGGAAAAGTGCATCTCCAGGGCTGGGAGAAGACAGCCATGCGTGCAGCGGCTTGTGATGTGCCATGAGATTTCTTCCAGGCTGTGGAAAATGGTCCCACCTTGTGGTAACTGCAGATATCGTTCCACCGCCGTGCTGGGGATGCTGCCCGGTGTTAGTTGTGCACCGTAAGGGAGGCACGAACAGCATGGCCAGGATGAGTTGGCAGGATGAGATATTTAGGTTTTTCGGCAGATCTTGAAAGGTTGAGTTGTGCAGCATGGGAACCAAGTAACCAGCTATAAAAGAAGTTGTTCCTAGTTCAGCAGGTATCTGGACTTTGCTTCTGCAGAGTTTGAAGTGAGTGATGTGCAAGGTGTTGTCAGGAGGGAGGGAGGGTAGAAAGTACCTTCTGAATCAGATTGTGCCCTCCGGCTTTGTGAACTTCCATGGATCCGGGCAGGTGTAACTTGGGATAGGTGTCTGCTTTGGTCTCCCTTCGTGGTCCAAAGCATGCACCTTGGCATGGAGCATGACCAGCGCTGCCGTGTACCCAGATTTGGGTATATCCCAGCCCACCTGGTCTGAGGAGTGTCATAGGTCCTGCCTGGGTGATTTTGTGGATCCCTGCATTTCCAGCCTTAAAGTCCGTGGGCTTTGTGCTGAGCCTTCAGAAACCTGGGAAGTCCTTGTGCAGCGGGGCACAGCTCAGCCGGCTGCAGATCAGCTGGCTCTGTCCCGTGGTCCACGATGGAGAGGAGTTTCTGTCCTTGCGTTGCGTCCTGCTCTGTTGATGTGGAGACCCTGCTTCTGTCCACACTGCCCGCAGAGACTGATGGCCCGTTCTTCTGTCCCGCAGACAGATGGTGGCAATGGAGATTTAGACCCTGGCATCCTGCTGAGTGCTCAGACCATCACTTCGGAAACCACCAGCAGCACCACCACCACACAGATCACGAAGGTAACGCCACAGGCACACGATAAAACGATGACAACAACTAAAACAACAACACGACAGACAGATGGGCAGAGTTGAATAATAGGGGAAAAAAGCTTAAGCCCAGTTCTTTTAAAGAAATGTGATTAATACCTGAAACAAAGCGTGAGGTTCCCAGGTTTGCCTGCGTTGAATGGAGACTGGAGATTATGCATTAATTGCAGTGCAGTCTGTGGACACGGGCTCTGACTGTCCTGTGGGACGGCGGGAAAGAACTGTACTGTGAGTCAGAGCTCTTCCCTGGCTCAGTTACAAGAAAATGAATATTTGACAGTTTTTCTCTGAGCAGTGGCAGTTTTCCCCCGTGATTCTGATACCATAGTATGACAGCAGTATTTGGTAACACTATTTTTGATACTGCCTTTACACAGGCAGCCCCAGTGCACATGAATTTCTTTTCGCCTCTAGACTAACAGTTGTTTCTTCCTTTTGTACTAGACTGTGAAAGGTGGCATTTCAGAGACGCGGATTGAAAAAAGGATTGTCATCACAGGAGATGCAGACGTAGACCACGACCAGGTAGGAGCTTGGATGCGGTCCAAAAGAGCTTCTCAGAGCTGGCACGAACTAGACAGGCTGCCTTTCCAAAGACAACCAGAAAACAACCTAGGGAAATTTTACTGGGGTAGGAATAAAACTTCAAAACTGATTTCAATAATAAATTCCTCTTTGACAGGAGGAGTACCTGCGCCAGCAAAGCTTAATTCTGCTCTGAAACCGGTGTTGGCAGCAAAGTTTTGATTCCAGAATTGGTTTGGACAAATGCAATTTTTAAAAAAAAAATCCACAAAAACGTGAAATAAAAGTTTTCCTTGACATCTGAATGATCTGCATTAATTTTCTAGTAACTTTGAAATGCTTTTGCTGCTGTGCCAGAAGTCATTTCATAGCACTCGGCACCTGCATTAAATCTCATCGGCTTTATATGAAACCTTGCTGATGAGTCAGCCTCATTGGCCTCTAGCGTGTGTTGGAAGTGATGATTTTGTCATCAGAGAATTATACTTTGAATTTAATTTTAGCTGCAAGTATCATGGGGCTGGAGAACATTTGTACGACAAGAACTAGTTTATTAATTCCAAAAGAAACTGTCTGAGAAGATGTCTGAAATGCATCATCACACTTACTGGAAGAATAAACAGGGTTTGCTTAATTTTGCTCTCATCCATCTTCTACCATGGGGCAGTGGAGAGATGTAGCGTATTCTTAGAAAACAGCTTTTCCTTTCAGAAATAATCTAATACTACCCAAAGTCACCAAACTGTGCAGCTGAAGTGGAATCACTTTTCTTTTTCTCTCCCCAGAATTAGAAACGGTCTCTTGTCCCCGAGGAGCCTTGGTGGCTTGCTCTGAAACGTGCTCTCTTTCAGGTTCTAGCGCAGGCGATAAAGGCAGCAAAGGAACAGCACCCAGACATGTCGGTGACCAAAGTGGTTGTGCACCAGGAGACCGAGATCGCGGAGGAGTAGCGGCTGCGTAAGTAGGGAGACCACGTACAAGGAGCCACGAGTGCCGCTTTCCCTGCCCAGGGCAGGGGGCTTGATCTCCGTGCAAGCGAGGTTTGGCTAAATATGGTCAAAAGTTTAAGTAAAATTATTATTGTTAGCTGATGAGTCTCGCTCAGGCTGTTCCTATTAAATCATTTACGGCTGATGAAGCAGTCACAAATACAGACTAATCCTGCAGTGGAAATGAGCCAGAAAAGTCTAAAAGAAGCTACAAGGCTCCTGTGCCGGGGCTGCTCTGCCTTAGCAGACACCGTCGGGGCACCAGCAGCACACCGAGCTGCAGGTTTCGTGCGGGCCCCTGCCTGTGTCAGTGCCAGGTAGCCCCTGAGCTGGACCCCAAGCTCCTGACTTGCCTGGGAAGATCCCTTTTCTGCAGCCTTGATGGCTTTGGGAAAGAGCTGCTCGAGGAATCCAAGAGCTCTGCCTGTGCACGAGTGCTGTAAAGCCCGTCCTGCCCCAGCCGGTGATGGTGGTGGTGCCCAAGGCGGTGCCGTGCGCTGCGCTGCCTGTCCTGCTTCGTCCCAACAAAGCTGGTACTTGCAGAGGTTTGGGAGGTGGAACAAGGTGAGAGGAGAGACAGCATGGTTTAACAGACGTTGTGGTTGAGCTTTTTAACTGTCCGAACCTAAATAAAAATGGCAGAGCTCTCCTAAGGCTTCCTGGGCTTGCAGCTCTTAAAATTTGGTCCTTCAGGGATGGGAGCAGGACGTTGTTTGTGCCAGGCGCCTGGGAGTGGCTTTGAGCCTGAATTCACACCTGCCACTGATGGCAGCTCACCTTCTGATTTCAGTTCTCCAGCAGCTTCAGGGAAGCAGGTTCCTTTCTTTCCCAGAAAGCCGGCTGTTGGTAGCTATAACTTGCCATGTTTCTCTCTTTCTAGGAAGCGTTCCTGCCAGACACAACACCAGGAAAAAGAAACCCAGCAAAACTACCAAGAAACTACCTGGAGCACAAAGACCTCGGATTTACAAGACTTGACACTCAGAGACATTCATATCATTTATTAGGAGTTGCGCTTTGACATTTTACTTGGGATTTTCCAGACTCCGCTGGATCCTACTGGATATAGATTTTTTTTTTTATATATATATATATTGACAAAAGTATGCCATATTTCTAACTGTACTGAATATTTTTTACAGGTTTTCAATTTTGCATTCCCTCTCACGCATAGCCTCTTCGGATACAGACGCAGACACACCTCGCAGGGCTCAAAGGGTCGCGCTTTTAAGTCGTATTCCCTCCGCCTCGTCAGGGATAACGGAGATAAGCCACATCCGTGCATATTCCGAGTGCGGGATCCGTATGCGCCTTTAAAAAGCCATGGGTCCTTCTGCCAGGAGAGTCAGTTTAAAAAGTCAGACTTCAGTTTTGTGCAGCATTTCTGATTGCCTCTTGATTTTTTTAGCTCTAGGGAGCTTGAGACTCCAGCCGCGATACCTGGGCGTGCAGAGCAGAGCTGCCGCCTTCGCTCCGAGTTTCCTCCCCGTTGGGTTTCAGGCCCCCGATGTGTGAACACAGTAGGGTTTTGTGGTGTAGCTTATGCACACATCTTAATAGCTGACTAGATTTAAGGAATACTGGAAGTTGCTTCAAGTATCTTATACTGTGAATTTTAGAGCTTTAAGAGGACTGTGATAGCACCTCGCCTTCCTCCTGTGTGTCTCTGCCGAGTGCTACCTACCTGTTTGTGTTTTCTAGATGCCATTAAATTAAAAAGCCCTTAGAAGTGTGCGTTTAAGGTGTTTGGACTCTGAATGCTATAAAGGTAGGCTTACGCAGCATTCACAGTAACTGATTTTTTTCAGTGTCATAGTTTTTCACTTGTTTGTGTTCATGATTTTTAAATTAGGGGGTTTTTTTTGTAAGTCATGGGTTGGTTTTTTCCCCTCCCCTCCCAGTGCTATTTAAAGCTAAACACGTTACCCATATACCGGGGCATATATCCTACTATCATTTAATTTAAAAACCTTTAGACAATCCTTCCTAGGCCTGTAAGCTGTACTTGGAGAGGCTGAACAAGAAATCTTAGGAGGTGTCAAGTGTTGCTGGTCGTGATAGAGCCAAACCACATGGCAAGTGCTGCCACCCCCCTCTTCCACGCTGGCTTAAGGGTCTGTGCTTCATAACTGCCTTGCTGGAGTGAAATACCAGGGTTAGTGGCTGCATCTTCAGGCTGAGCTTACAGACCACCGGGGCCACCGCCAGCTAGGTGGGCATGGCCAGAAAACAGCTTTTCTGGGGCTGGCTGCGCTTCCCTCCATGGCACCTGGGGCCGAGCTGCTGCTGCCGCCTTCTGAGCTTCATGGAAATGTTTTAATCGTGCCCTGGTTTCTCTTTCCAGCATTTAAATTTAAAAAGAAAAACAAGCCTTGTAAAGAGTCTGCACAGACACTTGTGAACACTTTAGTACACTTTGAGGTTGTGATTTCGTTTTTTATATATATATAGTGTGGCACCTTGGTAGCTGAGGGCATGGAGTGCTCTCTGCTGCTCCTCGGTTGAGGATGGGAAGAAAATGGCAATGAAAAAAACCTCTCTGCTATTTTAAATTTGAATAATGTGTTTCAGAAGTCACTGGATTTAGCTCAGGCTGCAACGACTTGCTGTTTAGCTGCAAACAGCCTTCGAACTACACTGGGGCTAGTCTCGGATTCAGGTGCAATTTTAATTAAGCTGTCAGTATTGATTGGAGACTATGCCGAAAATGCTGGAGCTGCTGGATTTTTGCTTTCTTTGAGCCTTGCTGGCCGTGGGTCCTTCTCAGCCTCCAGCCCTCCCATGCCGGTAGCTGCTGCTCGGGCTACTCTGGGTGCGTGGTCCCCTTCGGTGATGCTCTGCCTTCCACCGGGTACCGGGCATCCTACTCTGGGGATTTAGGGAGTCCTGGGCTCCACAGCTGTAGTGCAGAGATGAAGTCTTCCTATTTATGTCTGAAAAGCCTCTTCCTTCCTTATTCAGCAGCACAGACCCTGTAACAGGTCTGTGGCCCTGCTGTCCTCAGCTTAGTTGGGTAACGCTTGCCTTAAAAGCCCATCGTGCTGAGCAGCCCTCTGGCACTGTCCCTTTTCTAGGAATTTAGCTTTTTGCCACTCGGTCCTTCCTTCTCACCCTGGAGCAGCTACCTGAGGAGTAAACGGGCATGCTGAGTAGTCATTAAGAGGATTTCTGAGCTTTCCCAGACAAAGCCAGTGTGATAAATTAAGTTTGTCCATAGCACTTAAAGGCACTTGGCCATCACGAGGACTTAGGGAAACGCGGTGCGCGGCTGAAGCTTGGCCCTGGGTGTTCCGCTGGGGCGTTCTGTGCCCTGAGCAGGGGATTTCTAGGCTGAGAAACCTGCTGGCACGAGAGGTGCTGCCTTTCCAAAAGGACGTGCTCCCTGTGGCTGCGTGCATCCCTTTTTAAGGGCCCTTAGACTAGAAAAACCCTCTTTTATTTCTTGTTTCCCCTGGATTTTGGGTGGCTGTTTCCAGGCTGTTCATTCTCACACTTCCCCCTCCTAAGTTCTTGCTTCTCCTTGAAGTATTTTAAACAAATTATCGCCTCGTCTGACCTTTGCCATCACCCTGCTGTCTGACCCCACCGGGGATTTCCAGCCCTGCTGACCCTCTCCAGCCGACACGGCCGCCTCCGTGCAGCACCCGAGCCCTGGAGCTGGACAGGAGCAGCGGCAGCCTGGGAAGAAGATAAAAGTTACGAGAGAAGAAGGTTTTTGCATCCTCACCCGGGGCTGCCCACACCCCTTCCACCTCCAACAGGTTTTTAAAATCCTTGGCTCTTAGCGTGCGGTGTTATTTCTAGGGACAAACCAGCTAAGTAAGGTCTATTTATATGAATGTTCCCAGCTCTTCCCACTTCACAAATTCACCCAGAGACTGTCTTGATTGTATAATATACATTATATGGAAGCTATTTATATATGAATGAATGTTTTTATAGAAAGGAAGGCAAGGAGCTCATGTTCTCCTCCATTAAGCTGGAATGGCAGCTCCAGTTGCCAAATAGCAATCTCTGACCAACACGGATGTATTAGCGAAGGACTGACTGATTTCTGGTTTTAATAAACTGTGGTTTGCTGATTTTTTTTCCTAATTGTACAATTACCTTAAGAGGTGGTAGTGTCCCAGCCTTAGAGATGAAACTTGTAAAAAAAAAAAAAAAAAAAAAAAATTTAGTTGAGAATATGAAGGAGCTTTGTAAAATTTTTTTAAGGCAATTGTGAATTGTCTAGGCTAGCCATTTACACTCTTCGTTATAAAAATAAATAGGAACTTTTAAAATTGGCAAGTCTTTATAGATCACCTAGTGCCGGGAGCTGTTATTTTGGACTTTCATAGTAAATCAAAGGGAAAGTTGCCGTAGCATTTAGACAGACGTAAGTGTTCAGTATTGCTTCTTGTATTGCATTTTTCAATAAATTTTCAAACAAAACTGTCTCCCTGGCCCTGAAGCCTCTGTTCTTACCCTCACCCTCCTCCCGGTCTCTCTCCCCAGCCTGGCTTCGTGGCAATTTGCTTTTTCGCACCCCAGGCGCGTCCCCGGCAGAGCCGCCGTGTGCTGCGACCGCTGGAGCTCTCCCCAGCCCCGCGCCGGGCTCCGCCGCCGGCTGCGTTTTCCTGCGCTCTCGGTGCCTTCAGACGCTTTAAACAGCTCCCAGCGGGGCCACGTGCGGGACCAAAGCCCCCAGAAAGGGCCAGAAGGGAGCTCCCAGGGTCTGAGTTTTCCCTAAAGCATCATCGCTTGATATAAAACCTCCCTGTGAGCTGTTGCATTTGAGGTGAGCTCGGGTGAGGGTTTCTGCTCAGTAGCTGCAGCAAATGTGATTGAACTGGAGCGGGGGAGATGTCTAAGCCAGCTTTTTTTTTTTTTTTTTTTTTCCCTTGTCCCATCTCATTTTTTCTGGCTGCAGCATGTTTAGGAGGGACAGAAATACTGAGCAGAAAGCTGATGGGGCATCTTGGCCGCCAGCCCGACGGAGAACAAAAGACACTTGGCCGGCTGGAGCCGGGGAACCGGCTGGGAAGAGCATCCCTGCGGGCACCTCGCGCCTCAGCCTCCCCAGCAGCCGGGCAGGGTTACAGCAACCCCTTGCCACGCGTGCACATGTCCGTAGCCACATGGTAAAAAGCAACATTAATTCCAATTGCTCCGGAGACAAGCCGTTGCATCTTACCGACACCCTGCCTTTGGCCAGTTTGCTTTCAAGCCGCTCCAAGTATTAAATCTCAAATGTACTGCAAAGCAAAAATTACCAAGGAGCCACAGAAATTGGCCCCGGATAGTTGGGAAACGGCCACCGCTGGAGCTGCTTTTCCGTAACACATCACAGCAACTTGATTTACTTGCACCAACAAGGCAGCATCGAACATCGCGTTATTTCCCCAAGCCAGCGTGGGCTCCCGCACGCGGCTGGGGCAGCCCCGGGCTCCTTGCCTTGTCCAACCCGATTAGGGTCACGCCAAAACGTGCTTTAAATAACCCTGTCCCGGGGAGCTGGGGCTCGCGGACGTCCCCGCTCCTTCAGATACCGCGCTGGCACCATGAGCCACAGCCGGCATGACCCGCGGCCCCAAAGACATGGTGTTGGGGGACAAACAGCCAAAACCAGCTGAATTATTCTGCTCAGCTGCGCTTTGGGGTGTCAGTCGGCCAAGGCATCACCTGCCCCGAATTATTTAACATTGCCCAGGGAGCAGCACTAAGCTCTGCCTGGCTTCGAGCTGCCCCGTAGCGGAGGTCCCAGCCCGTCGGCTCGGCATCAGGCGATACAGGGAGCATCACCAACCGGGGGCTGCGGGACTCCAGCAGCGCGTCCCGGCAGAAAAAACCATCGGCCTTGGGAGCCGGGCAGCCCCACGGCGAGGGGACGCCGAGCTGCCGCCCATCCCCGCCGCCCCTGCCCCCCCAAGGGGCTCCCAGCCCGTCCCCTCCCCGGCGCTGCAGGGACGTCGGTGGCACCTGGGACCCGCTGCCACGCGGCCCACCCGCCCCAGCCACCACGCTTTGCTGGGCGGGACCGCTGCCATCGCAAGTGCAAGGGCACCCGCAGCACAGGGGACACTCGAGCTCCATCCGGAACGCCCAGGGAAATTCGTCCCCAGCTCGTTTCCCCGGGGACAAGCGCAGGGACAGCAGACACCGACCACCGATGCTCAGCCACGACCCTTCGCTCTGCCACCAACCGGGAGACCACCACGACGGGAAAGGCTTTTCCTTAAAGCTGCCCCCGAAAGCCTCCCCCAGGCCGGGTGTCCCAAGCTCGGGGTGCCTTCACCCCCCGCAGCCGGAGCGGCTCTGAGCCCCACTGCTTCCCCTCAGCCCCACGCCTCAGCCCCCCCCCAAACTGCAAAGTCTGCCAAGCCCGGAGCCCGGTGGCATTTTGCCTGGCTACAAGCAAGGGAAAATATTAGGTAAACAAACACCATGGCAATCTAGAGAGATGCAAATAAATAACAAAAAAAAAAAAAAAAAAAAAAATCCCCTAACCCCTTGTCCCAACACCAGCAGAAGGCAGCAGCTCCCGGGGGGCCAAGCCCGGGCTCCTGGGTTGCCCCGTGCCAGCTCCAGCCCCCGGATCCCACACCGGAGGCTCCGTCTCGGAGGTCCCATCCTTTGGGAAGGAGCCACAAGAGCAGTTTCCCTTCGTCAGCCATCCCCATCCCTGGTCCTTCCTCGCGTCTCCATCCCAGACCCGGAGCCGGAGGAGCAGCCGTCACGCCCGGAGGAGAAAGTTCCCATTCAAACAACAACTCGTTCCAGCCTGGGCTATTTTTAAGTTGTTCCTCGTTTCGGGGGCTCGGGCAGCCAGTCGCGTTCCCGGCAGGCCAGCGCGGTGCTCCGGGGTCAGGGCCGCTCTCAGGGCCCCGGCGGGAATTGCGGGAGCCAGGCAAGCGGCGGGGTCGACTCCATCACTTCTAGACGGGAGAGCCCAGGGCGGTTGAGGGTCTGGGACAAACAGGGTTCGAAGGGAGGAATTGCATCTGCGACAGGCCAGGTAGGACACGCCGAGCTCAGCCCTGAGCTCCGCAGCTGGGGAAACTGAGGCACGGGGGAAAAGTCAAAGCGGGAGGCAGGGAGCGACCTCCTGTCCTGCAGCAGCTGGGCCGGTGGCACCGGGTTCATCCCTGCTTTGTCCCCGAGCCCCGGCCGGCACCGCTGCAGGAGCCTGCGGGGCTGTGGCCATCAGCCCCGGCACCTCCTTGCTCCCACCCCGCCCCTAAGGGCTCCATGCTCCCCCGGGAGCAGCCCCCCAGGGCACTTTGGGGGAGCAGAGCGTCCCCACTGCTCTGCAGAGCACCCCAGGACCACGCCAGCCCCCGGGAGGCTGCAAACCAAACCGATGGGTGGGTTTACACCCCAGTACAGCCCAGTTGCTCCACACCAGGCTTCCCCAATACCGCAGACCTGAAGTGGCATCCCCCCGGCCCGCTCCATCGCCGCCGCCGCCTCGCCTCCCTCCCCAAACCCCCAGAGTGGGGAAGTGGCAGCTCCCTGGCCAGCGTCCGGCCCCTCCATCGCCCCACGGGGCCGGACACATCGGCCGGATGCGTCCCACTGCCCTCAGCGACTACCAGGGCAACTCGCAGAGCTGCTGTGTGGGATCTGAGGCGGCAGCAGGGGCCGGTTGTGCCGGTGCAAACCCACGCCCAGGCGCTCACAGCTCCGGCACCCGGGGACACCTCGGATGGCCACGGCGTTAATGCCACCGCAGCTTTCTCCTGCAGGACGCAGCCAGGAGCGATCACCGCCCCGCGGAGGGGACGGCTCCATCGGCCCCAGCTCTGGCATCCCATGGGGATACAGCTCATCTCCCAGCGCAGCCGCCCGTCCCGCCCGCTGCAGGACACGGAGGCTGCTCCAGGCTCCGGAGCTGGCCGCGCTTGGGTGCACGCTCCGGTGTAGCCGCCATGCCAAGCCCCCGGGGAGCCGCATGCGGCGGCTTTTGGCCGTTCCCGACCCACGCGCTGCTCTGCCTCCGCAGCGGCCAAGCTCCGGGGCGGCCAGACACGAGCTTTCCCCTGCCACCCCCCCACACCTCCCACCAAGCTTCTCCGCAGGAGACAGTTTTCCTGCGGTAGGAATGGATTCCCGAAGCCCAAATTCCCAGCCCTTAAACGCCCCAAGTCCCAGTTAACCCCTTGCATGCCAGGTACCCCATTATCTGCGCATCCTTTCCTTCCCCCCGTTTCCCCCCAGCACGGGCAGCGCTCCCAGCGGGCTCCAAGCCAAAGCCCCAGAGATTTGGGCTCCGGCTCCGACAGCACCCATCGTGGGGACGCTGATAACGGCTGACAGGGGACTCAGGTTTTGGAGCTCAGCGCTCCCCGCCCCACCCAGAAGCAGCCCCGAGGGGATCAGCCCCATGTTGCACAGCCCCTTTCTGCAGCAGGAGAAATGTGCAGGGCCTGGGGTGCCAGCGAGTCTGTGCACAACACCCCAAACCCACCAGACCCCAAAAATAAAGAAAAAAAAAAAAATTAAGCAACTAGTCCCAAACCCACCCCAGCTCCAGCCCCGTCCTGGCTCCCTGGGGTGCTGGGAAGCACCAGGACAGGCACCTTGGGCTCAGTGCCGGCTCATTAATGCAGACAGGCACTTTGCATCGCACTTATTTCCTTTTTTTTTAAACAAAGCATCCAACAGCAGCACCCTATATACCTTGCCAAAAGGTCACGAGGCTTCATGAGCACCGGGGAGCACACCCACACCCCACCACCCCCGCTTAGGGGTCCTGATCTTTAACCGTAAGGTGCAAAGCGCCGCACTGTCACTCGGCGCGCGCCGCAACAGCCCCAGCCCCGGCACGAAAAGCCCCGACACTTCAGCTCCCCAGCGCCTCAGGAAGGAGATTGATAGCAGAGAGCACTCGCCCTAAATAACGCACCAACATTTGCATTCCCTGGCTGTGCTACAAGCGCGCAGCCGCGAGCAGAGTGCTTTCCTTCGCATAGACTTTAAATCTTAAGGGAGGACGTACTGGCCAAGCAGACTCGGGGCTGTGGCCTCCCTCACTGCGGGGAGAGGAGGAGGAAGGAGGAAGAGGAAGGGCTGCGAACGCAGGGGGCTGAGCAGCATCAGGTGTGGGGTGGGAGCCATCAGCCCCCAGCTGTGGCCGATCTGGCCGAGCGTGGCCGTAGCCGTCTGTGCTGGGGGGCGTGGGTCTGGAGCCTTTGCTGATTGGGATCGGCTGCCTTTTGGTGTGGCTGTTGCAGCCCTTTCTCTCCCTGTCCCCCCTTTTTGCCCCTTTGGGGACAACCGCCTGACAGGAGGGTGTAGCGAGGTGGGTGTTGGGCTCTTCTCCCAAGTAGATAACGGTAAGACAAGAGGAAATGGGCTCAAGCTGCGCCAGGGGAAGTTTAGATTGGATATTAGGAAAAATTTCTTCATGGAAAGAGTGGTCAAGCATTGGAACAGGCTGCCCAGAGAGGTGGGGGAGTCCCCATCCCTGGAGGGGTTCAAAAAACGGGCAGAGGTGGCACTTGGGGACATGGTTTAGTGGGCATGGGGGTGTTGGGTTGATGGTTGGGCTGATGATCTTGGAGATCCTTTCCAACCTTAGTGATTCCTAGTTTTTACTTTCATTATAAATGATCCAGCCGCCAAGCCAGGAGGCGTGGGGTTGCTGCTCTCCCCTTAACTGGTTTGGTGGTGGAGTTGGTAGTGTTGGGTTACTGGTTGGACTGGATGATCTTAAAGGTCTTTTCCAACCCAAACGATTCGATGATTTCTTGGGCCAGCTCCGACCCTGCCCCATTCGAGCTGCACGGCCCTTGGCTCCAGCTCCACGTAGGTGCCCCGTCACAGGGGTGGCTGAAGGGCTGGTACTGCCCCCCGGGGATGGAGGGGTCCCAGCAGCAAACCCCGCGCCCCGCTGGCGCTGCCTGGGGCGGCACTGGGCACAGAGGACGGCTCTCGGGGAGGTCTGCACTCTCCCCAGGGCACCGCTCCCACACGCAGCCTAGGGCAATGGCTTCCCCCAACCCATTTTCCACATTTTGTCCATTTTTGGCCCAAACTATGGCTGGCCCATAACCATGCGCCAGCCTAGAGGTCCCTTGGTGGTGCGGGGGTAACTGCAGTTAGCGGGGCACTTGCCTCTCCTGCCTCCATCCCCTGCTGCGGTGGCCCAAGGGCCACCATGGTGGGTCCTGGTCAGCATCGGGACAACCCCACTACTGTCTTTTGGTGAAATTCCCCGTTTCTTGGTAGGAATCTCCTCCTGCAGCAGGCACCGGGGCTGTGCCGGTGGGTTATAACATCCGAGTATTTAATCCATAGTTTACAGAGCCGGTTCCCGGGCAGGATGAGGGGCTGCCATCCAGCAGCGCCCTTCACGCGCTGCACAGCGCGAGATCTCCAGTGCTTCCAGGATGGTTTAGCTTCGCAGCTCTGCAGCCCGAGCGGGGTCGACGGAGCGATCCAGGGGGAATTTTTTTTGCTTTATTTTTAAATTTTAGTTTTTAATCCAGATCCATCCCTACCCGGTGTTATTCCCAGCACGCTGCGGGACAGCGTGGGGCTGAGAGCATCCACGGCAGGACGAAGCCAGCGCTGTTAAAAATCCCGCAAACACTCCTGAAACCGTGCCCGCAGGCAGAGCTGCAGGTGAGGGGGGGCACAGATGACGCTCTCCCAGAGAATGCACGGGTCTTCTCACCCCACCGGATTAATTAATAAAGCAGCTTTGCATTTTGCAACGAGCTCAGAAATGCCTCCCCGGAGGATGCTGCTGAGTTGGGTAGGAGGATGCTGGGGCGGGTGCGTGCTCCAGGCAGGACACGTTGCGGGGTGGGGGGTGGGGGGGGGTCCCTTCGCGTCCCCCATCATCCGCCACGCTGGGGTGCAGCCGCTTCCCGAGGCCGGGCTGAGCCCCAGCCAGAAAATAAAGGGGGAAAATGAAAACAAAAGCCCCCAGCCCTGAAGCAGCTCCTGGCGTGGCTCCTCGCAGCGTTTCGGGCTTGAATCTCTTGCTGACGATTTCCAAAGCGTGGCCTGTGGCCTGGCATTAGCTCTGGCTGCAGCTGGATAAGCCCAAATGAGAAGTTATTTTCAGATGAAAACAACCTCCTGGCATGTCCCCTGGGACGCTGCTTCGGGGCAGACCCCGCCGGTGACTTTCTGTTGTTGCTGTTTATTGCATTGAACCGGTGCCTAAATAATTTTGAGATTAAGCAGCCAAATAAATAGCTGAGCCGTGGTCTGGTATCGCTCCCAGCGAAACCTCAGGGATGCTGCCGACTCCCAAACCGCAGCCGTCGGCCCCGTCTCTGCTTCCCTGCAAACGGGGATGCTGGTACCCCAACTTTTTGGGAGAGTTTGCATTGGAAACAGAGACAGCTTTTTCTTGTAAAGCAGGAAAAAAAACTCCACTGCAGGGTGTGGGGGGAAGCTTAGGGGTTGCTTTTTGGGAAAAGGGGGGTTCAGCAGCCCCGCAGCCGGGGCGTCTGGCGTGGGGCGGGCTGGGAGCGGGTGGAGGGGCACGGCGGAAGGTGGAGGTGGGGCCGGATCTGCTCCAGGCACTCGGGCGTGAAGCAGATATCATTCCTATTTGAAAGGCAAAATAGAAATTAAAATGAAAAAAATAATAATAAAAAATAAACCAAAACATGCCGAGTTTTCAAAGAGAGGGGAAAAAAAAAAAAAAGTTGTGGAAAACCCCGACTTTCCTAAAATGACCGCGATGCGGTTTTGTTTCTTGCAGGCTTTAAGCTGCCGTTTCCCAGCTCCGGTGCCAAGCGCCGTCGGCAGCGTGGGGTGATGTGGAAGGCGATGAAAGCTGGGCGAGAGACCACGGCATCGCCGGCACAACCCTCCCTGCCTCCCGCAGCCCTGGCTCCCGTCCCCAGCCCCACGGGGTGGCAAAAAGGGGTGACGAGCCTCCGGCCAGGGACAGTTCCCCTCTGCCCAGCCCCGGGCTGGGGGATGTTGGTCTCCGAGCTGCTGGGAATGCTTGTGCTGGGAATGTGTTTTTGCAAGAAAAAGCAGCTTCCAAGGCATTCTGCAGGGATGTTTTGGTCTGGAGAAGGATATTGTCTCTGAGGTTTGCAAGGTCCGAGGCTCTGTGCTTGCTTCAGACCGGAGAGAGGGAGAAGCAGAGACAGGAATCAAAGAAAAAAAAAAAAATCCATTTCATGCAAAGAAAACATATTTCAGCCATTTATGTGCACCACGGCGGGCTCTGGTCTTGGGAAGGCAAAAGGCAGAGATCCCGTGTAAGCAGCAACGCCACATTTTGAAGCCTCCCGAGTTGCCGGAGCGCAAAGCTGTCCTCAGCCCTTCGTGCTGGTCCATCCTTCGACAGCCTTGGCATCCGAGAGGAGGAGCGCCGGAGGGAGCGGGGTGGGCTGGGACGAGCCCCTGGCACCGGCAGACGCGGCTGCTGAGGATGCACAGGGTGTTCCTGGCCGGAGAACGGGATCGGGGCGGCGATCAGAGCACGAGGGGCAGCGGTCCCTTCCGGATCGATGGGGAGGGCAGGAGGCGGGGGGGGGGGGGTGGGGTGGTCCCCGGGTGCCTGGCAAGACGCCAGCGCCGGCCGCTTCGACGAGGCAAAGCTGCTGCAAAACCAACATCCTTCTCCGCTTTTTGGTAGGCGACATCTCCCCGGAGATGCGGGGCGGGGGGAAAAAGAACCAGGCAAAGAGCAAAAAGAAAGATGCAGCCATCTGCCCAAGCGGCACCCTGCCATGGAGGGACTGCGGGGACGCTGCCCAACCACCCCCCGCTCCTGGGTCTCTGTCGGAGCCAGAGAAGGACTTGGTGTTAAAAAAAAGGAGTTTTTTGGGGGAAGGACCAGCTCAAACCCCAGCATCATGCCTCCCAGGGTCGAGGGAGGACAGCCCAGCTGGCATTCGCATGAGCCAGCGGCACAGTTGGGACCCTCCAGCCCCTGCCTTAAAAATCCAAAGGTGAAGAATATTCCTCTGGTTCCTATTTATTTTAACCATGCCCCACCATTGCTGCCTCGCGGCTGTGCCACGGCCGGTGGGACCTGACAGCTCCTCACCCCCCGGCCCCGTGAGCCCTCCTGGGTGGGCTTCACCCATGGGGACACTGCACCGACAGGAATCAGGGCTGAGCACCAAAGCAGCGACCAGCCCACGCCTTCCCCAGGGGCAAGCACGGCAAAGGCCTTGGGAAAGGATCGGGAAAGACATGCCAGAGCAAAAATCGCTCGTTTGCAAGAAAACGGGCAGCCGATGCGTCCCTTGTCCGGGCTGCTGAGCCCGGAGCCGTCTCCCAAGGTGGGATGCAAACTGCATCCCGCAGCGCAGCCTCGCCCAACAGAGCGAACCCTGTTTCTCTACGTCATTTCTCATTTTTATCCACATTGCCTTACTGCGTTTGCCTGCTGCGATGGGTTTTTGGAGGGTTTTGTTTCCGTGCTACCTTGTCTCCGGGGATCGCACCACCCCAGTGCCAAGGCTGGCTCTCTGGCCTCGCCCCGTGCAGCTCCTGTTCTGCATCCCCAGGGCACCCAAATAAATAACGCGACGGCACCCAAATAACGCGACGGCACCCAGTGGGGCCCGGCAAAACCAGCACCAACACTAACCCCTACCTCTCTGCCCCATCGCAGCCCTCCCACTACCCGCATCCTCCGCCCCACCAGAAAACAGCACAAATAAACGCCGACCGCAGACGGGCTTCGGAAACCACCGCGCCCCAGCGACTCCGCTTTAATTTCTCAGCTGCCTGCGCAGCAGGAGCGGGGGCAGCAGCACCTCACTCGCTGCCTGCAGCTCCTCAGGCGCCTTCACGTCCCTGCTCTGCAAAACACAACCCCGAACCTGGAGCTTATCACCTTACGCTGCAAATATCCAGCAGCTGGCTCTGGAGCATCCTCCCCCTCTCCAGCCGAGCCTGGCTGCGGGCAGCACGGCCTCCGAGACCCGGGACCGGCTGCCGCAGGCGCTGCCCACCCCCAGCACCCCGCAGGCGAGGCGATGAGGCGAGGCGGGACCGCACGGCATGGAGATAATATTTAATAGCCCCGTCAGGCTTACGTGCTCTGGTCAAGCAAATTTTCCGGTGGGTTGAGGCCAGGCGAGGGGGACGCCAACCCCCAAAGCATCCCCCCCCTACCCCAACCCCGCTGAAATCAAGCGCTGCGGGGGCCGGCGGGGCTGTGCCTGCCCTGCGTCCCCATCCCAGGGTTTGTGCCGGCTCTCAAAGCGAGGGCTCCTCTGGAAAAGCCACCAGGAGAAGGGCTTCAAAGGCCAAGGGCACCCCCCGGGAAGCCGCCGAGGCAGCCAGAGAGGACGTCCCAGCGAGGCGAGTCCTCCCCAGGAGCAGCGGGTCGGGACCTGCCTCTTGGCGGCCGCTCGAAAACGCCGCCCCCGGACCCCTCCCGGGCGTGGGGTTTTGGGGTCACCGGTGGGTGCTGCGGGCCAGGATTTGGGACTGCGACGTCACGGTCCCCGAGGGCCGTGGGGACGTCAGACCCGCACACCCCGCTCCATCCCCACCGCCCAGGAGCTGGGTCGGGGCTCCCCGCGGCTCTGGGGCTCGCCGGGCTCCAGCAGCCGGTCCGAGGACTCGCCAGTGCTTTCCAGTTTGGCGTAACCCACCAGGCTGACGTGGTCCAGCCGGGGCCAGCTCCGGTTCTTACGGTCCTTGATGGGGGCCACCAGCAGCACCCCCGGCCGCCCGAGGTCCAGGGATTTGGAGTGTCCCGGGGCGTGGAGCTGCGCGTCCGGGCTGAGCTCCGCCGCTGCCGGCCCCGCGCCAGGACAGCCGCCATCCATGTTGATGATGACATGGCCGCCACCGCCGCCGCCACCACCACCGTCCTGGCCGCGGGGAGCGATGCTGCCGCCGCCGGAGAGCAGAGCCCGGGAGAGCCGCGGAGCTTTGGTGGGGGGCTCGGCGGGGCCGCCCTCCGCCCTCTCGCCGGCCCCCCGCGCTGCCGCGTCCAGCAAGCGGTTGTTGAGCTTGATGACAGGCAACGCCAAGGCGCCGATGGCCGAGGAGAGGAGGGACTCGGCTTCGGTGCGGCAGGAGAGGCTGAGGTTGGCCTCGGTGGAGACGCCGGAGCGGAGGCTGAGGAGGGAGGCGGTGGGGGACGCCGCCGGGCGCTGGAGGAGCTCGGCCGTGGTCTGGAGCCTGTTGGGGCCGTAGCAGTCGGACCACTTGCTGCCGGGGCCGGGGCAGGGCTGGCAGGAGAGATCCACCTGGTAGCAGCCCTCCACGCACTCGGCATTGGCCTTGGGGACGGGCTGGCCGTCCCCGTGCTGGCAGCGCCCGTCCTCGGGGCCGGTGCCCTCGGGGAGCCCCGCCGCCATGGAGTAGAGCCCCTTCTGCATCAGCCTGCGGGTCTCCATGTCCCTGTTCTCATACAGCATGGTGTTGGCGCAGATGAAGATGAAGAGCCCGATGCCCATGATGACGGGGCCGATCAGCTTGAGCTTCTCGCTGTGGGGCACGTGGCGCCCGGCGGCCACGTCCCTCCTCATGTCCCCTGCGGTGCTGGTGTTCCCCGCACCGGCCCCGCTGCCCCCGGGTCCCCGGTGGGGCCAGTAGCCCACCACGGCGATGGTCATGCCCACCAGGACCACCGAGATGCCCACCATGACGAAGGCTCCTGACGGCGAGCGCATGCGGAGCTGCCCTTTCACCGGGACCTCCGGCGGGGACTTGCGCCGCAGCCTGCGTCCCCGGCGCCGCGGCGGGGCGGGGAGCACCAGCAGCTTGGTTCCCCCCGCCTCTGGCTCCCGCATGGGTCCGTTGGTTTTGGCGCTCTCAGCAGTCATCGTCTCTGGCTCGGCCGCTCTTCCTGCAGCGTGGGGAGGAGAAAGAGGGGGAGAAGAGGCATCACTTGACGGGTCTGGGGGTCTGCGTGCCCACGATGCCAGGAGCACGGGGATGCCAGGAGCATGGGGACTGCAGGGACACTGGGAGCATGAGGATGGCAGGAACATGGGGGGCACGAGGACACCAGGAGCATGGGGATGCCAGGAGCACAGGGGGCAAGGCAGGAGCATGGGGACTGCAGGGACACTGGGAGCATAAGGATGGCAGGAACATGGGGGGCACGAGCATACCAGGAGCATGGGGATGCCAGGAGCACGGGGAGCACGTGGACACTGGGAGCATGGGGATGCCAGGACCATGGGGATGCTGGGAGCATGGGGGGCACGAGGACAGTGGGAGCATGGGGATGCTGGGAGCACAGGGATGCCAGGAACATCGAGGACACTGGGAGCGAGCATGGGGAGCACATGGACACTGGGAGCACAGGGATGCCAGGAACATGGGGGACACCAGGAGCATGGGGAGCACATGGACACTGGGAGCACGGGGATGCCGGGAACATGGGGGACACCAGGAGCATGGGGAGCACATGGACACTGGGAGCACGGGGATGCCGGGAGCATGGGGGATACCAGGAGCATGGGGAGCACATGGACATTGGGAGCACGGGGATGCCGGGAGCATGGGGGACACCAGGAGCATGGGGAGCACATGGACACTGGGAGCACGGGGATGCCGGGAACATGGGGGACACCAGGAGCATGGGGAGCACATGGACACTGGGAGCACGGGGATGCCGGGAGCACGGGGGACACCAGGAGCATGGGGAGCACATGGACACTGGGAGCACGGGGATGCCGGGAGCATGGGGGACACCAGGAGCATGGGGAGCACATGGACACTGGGAGCACGGGGATGCCGGGAACATGGGGGACACCAGGAGCATGGGGAGCACATGGACACTGGGAGCACGGGGATGCCGGGAGCACGGGGGACACCAGGAGCATGGGGAGCACATGGACACTGGGAGCACGGGGATGCCGGGAGCATGGGGGACACCAGGAGCATGCGGAGCACATGGACACTGGGAGCATGGGGATGCTGGGAGCATGGGGGACACCGAGCCCACAGGCTGCACCACATCAGGGACCAGCAGCTTTGCTCTCCTCCTTCGTCTGCCTACTTTCCTTGAGTTACTTCTCTCTCCCCGCCCGAGAGCAGCGGAAGGGCTAAGGGGGTCCCTCCGGCCATGCTGCCAAAGCCTCAAAACTCCTGTCCCTAAACCCCCTGGGTTGCCCAGGGCGGTGCGGATGGCTGGGACCCCGCTGCACCGGCACAGAGACATCGCTGGCATCGGGGGGGCCAAAATGCCCCGTCCTGGCTCACCGAGTCCTACGACACCTGCAAAAGGGTGGCACCAGCCAGCTCGGCTCGACAGCAGCAAGGGAAGGGGCCGTTTATTTGCCCGCTGGGGAAACCAAGGCACGGCTGCAGGTGCGAGCCCAGACCAAAGGTCTGCCAAAGCCGCGCCGTATGGGGCCCCGCAGCCGATGCAGCTCCCCAGTTTGCTCCGCTCGCTATCCAAACAGGACCTAAAAACCTACACCAACGTCCCATCGGCCTCGAGCCGCTGGTCAGACCACGGGACCCGCCAACCCAGCACCCGCGCAGGATTTTCGCTGAAAGAGGCTCCTTTCCCAATCTGCTGCCACCTTCTCCTTCAGGGGGGAAGCCCACCCACTCAGTGCACCCACAGGGTCCTGCCCTCACGCACACCGAGATAACGCTCCACATCCAAGGATTTATGGGGCGCTCCAGAGCGCAGAGTATTTAATTTATCCGGTACCTTGTTTCCTAGATGAGCAAGAAGGTGTTGAAGTTGCTGCCAAAACGAGCTGGTGACCAGCCCGGCAGGGAAGCATCAGCTGGGCTGGCAGCGTCATGCACAGGGTAAGCGGTGCCCTGCGATACCGGGAAGCTAAAACACGCTCTGAACACACCCCAGCCCGAAAACATCTTTAAAAATAAAAAATAACCTCACGTTGACAGGAATCTGTATCCTTGCAGCCCGGCTGCTCGCTGCTGCGTGCCCAGCGATGGTTGGCGGTGCGGGCTGTGGCTGCGCAGCCCGGGCAGGACGGCGTGTCCGTGCCCTCGCCCGCGTCTCCTGGCACTGCCGGCGCTGCCGGGGGCCGGTGTGGGAACGCTGCCCGGGCTGTTCCCAAACGGGGGCTGGGGACGTGCCACCGGCGGGAGCGGGGAGCGCTGCAGGGTGGCCCCCAGCCAAGGGATGCTGTGGGAGGGGGCTCGCCGCGCCGCTGCATCTTAAATGGCAAACGAAAAGCGTTCGGGTAGCACGGCGGCATCGATATTCAGCAATTAAAAGCCAGAAGCTAAAACCAAGGAGAAACACCGCGGTAGGAGGAGGGCAATCTTTTTTACTCCCCAAGATGAATGAAGCTCTGAGAGCCAGCAACCAGCATCACCGACGGCAGCAAAATAAGATGCTAAGTATTTTTTTTTCCAGTCTTAATCATCTTAAGGTGTTATTAGCATCAGAGGGAAGGAATTAAAGATATGAGTTTCAGGATGACAGTGTGTTCCTGGCACAAGGCTGTCAAGCTGTGACAATTTGAATAAGGGCGATTTAAAGGAAAAGAAAAAAAAAAAAAGAAGTCCCAAACAAAACAACGCAAACCCACAGCCCGCTGCCGAGGGGGGTGTCAAACCTTCCTGTGAAACAAGCCGATAATCCTGCATTGCAAAGGGGGAAACGCAATAAACCAAACGCAATGGTCACCCCGAATGGCAAAAAAAATGAGTTTTAAAATATTTTTGGTATTAAAGGGAAACAATTGGGCACTTGAACGAGTCCCAGAGACTGTGGGGTTTTTTGCCTCCAAACGCCCTGATTTAGGTGACGTCCCAGCTGTCTCCAATTACCATCTTAGATTCAACGTCTCTTAAATTTACATTAAACCCTTTAAATACCTTGCTGGCTACTTAGGGATTAAAAACCAGTAAAACCCACCAAACTGCAAGAGCGGAGCAAAGGCTCTTTGATGGGGGGGGTGGGATGTGAACCCCCCAGAGCTCACAGCCCCCAAAATCACCCTGAACCCCCCCACCACCACCTCCTGTTCTTGGCCCCGAGCCTCGGCCCAGCCTCTTCAAACCTAATTCCGCCGTTATATCCTTTAACCCCCCCCAGCCCCCGCCGAGCCGAAGCCAGCGCCCACGGGGACCACGAGCACCCCCCGGTCCCTCCCAGGGTGCTGCGGTGGCTCCGGTGATGCTCCCCTGCGCCGGGCCGCTGCTCCCACGCTTTCGACTGCGGGAGCCGGGGGGCTTAAAAATGGGTGCAGCAGGACCAGCGGGTGCCCGTCCACCCCGCGTCCACGGGGTCTGGACCCAGACCCCATTGCCCCCTCCTGGCCCTGTCCCCGGGCACAGGGACGGACGGACAGGGACGGAGGGACAGGGACAGGGATGGAGGGACAGGGACAGGGATGGAGGGACAGGGACAGGGATGGACGGAGGGACAGGGATGGACGGAGGGACAGGGATGGAGGGACTGGGACGGAGGGACAGGGATGGAGGGACTGGGACAGGGATGGAGGGACTGGGACGGAGGGACTGGGACGGAGGGACTGGGACAGATGGAGGGACAGGGACAGAGGGACAGGGACGGACGGAGAGACAGGGACAGAGGGACAGGGACAGAGGGACAGGGATGGACAGAGAGACAGGGACGGAGGGACAGGGACGGACGGAGGGACAGGGACAGACGGAGGGACAGGGATGGACAGACTGGGATGGACGGACAGGGACGGAGGGACAGGGATGGACGGAGGGACAGGGACAGATGGAGGGACAGGGATGGAAGGACAGGGACGGACAGACAGGGAGACGGAGGGACAGGGAGATGCGGGCGATCTGCCTGCGGGCAGGGAACCCCCCTCGCCCCCTCCCCAGCCCCCTGCCACCATTCCTGCCCGAGCGCCTCTCCCCTTATCTCCCCGCCGCCCGATAGCTGCCTGCTTTCTGAGGTTGGAGCATTTAATTGCTCATCGTCAGGGCTGGTTGTTCCCAGAGTTCAAAACCATTATTTTTATTAATAGAATCCCCAAGGTTATATAAGCTCTTTAAAAAAAAAAAAAAAAAAAAAAAAAAAAAAGGGAAGCAAAAAAAAAAAAAAAGAAACGAAACCCCAGCGTTGCCATCCAATTCTGCAACTCGCAGACGCCGACACTCACGCGAATTAATTCAAGGCTGGAGCAGCGGCGCTAGGCACAGCCGAGCTGGAGGGCAGGGCCGGGGGTCCCGGGGGTGCTGCCGGGGCGGGGGACAGCCCGGTCCCTCGGCGGGGACAGGCGGTGGCCTGGGGCTGCCCCTCGCTCCCGGCAGGAGCCCGGCGGCAGCCGTGGTTCACCGGGACCCGATGCCTCCAGTTTTGAGGTTTCGCTTCGCAGCGGGGAGGAATGACAGTAGAGAAATGGAAATGCCGTTAGCGTTACGGAGCGAGATGAGGGCTGCTCTGCTGCCAGGTTCGGAGTTAAGCTTCCAATCCCCGCAATAAGCCCGGCATTAAAATAAACGCAAATATTTCTCTAATCCCCCCCATCACGAAGGCATATTGCTGGCTCCACCCTCCCACCCCAATCCTCTCCTGCCGCCTTCGCAGACAGACGCTCTTAAAATTTGACACTAAATCCCAGCGCATCCGACAACACTGGGGCTGGACTGGGGGTAGAGCAGAATTTGGGAAGGGTCCCTTGGGTGTCCCGGGGATGCTCTGCCCCTGTCACACCCGTGCCGTCAGCCTGAATTTGCAGCATGCCACAGGCTATCGAAAAGCAGATTTGGCCTCAAAAATCTCCCTCCGGCCGAGGGATGAGGGGCTGCACCGGTGCCAGGTCGCAGGAGGTGGCAGCCAGCGGCTGGCCAGCTCGGCGATGCACTGGAGAGCTGCAAAAACACCTTACGGAAAAGGGCCAAGCGCCGGCAACGCCGAGGGCAGCTGCCTTCCCCTCCAGGTTTATCCCCCTGGCCAGTTATCTTTCCAGGACAGCACCTGGAAAGGGCCTCGCTGAGGGACGGCCTCCACCACATCAGCAGGGATTTAAACCCCAGCATCTCCCCAGGGAGAGCATTTCCATCGCTGCTGTCCTGCCCCGCTCCCGGCTGCCTTGCCCATCCTCGGGGCACGGTCCCACCGTGTGCCCAGGATCCCACCCTGTGCCTGCGATCCCACCCTTTGCCTGGGATCCCACCCTGTGCCCTGGGATCCCACCCTGTCCCTTGGATCTCACCCTGTGCCCGGGATCCCACCCTTTGCCTGGGATCCCACCCTGTGCCCTGGGATCCCACCCTGTCCCTCGGATCTCACCCTGTGCCTGGGATCCCACCCTCTGCCCGGGATCCCACCCTGTCCCTGGGATCCCACCCTGTCCCTGGGATCCCACCCTCTGCCCGGGATCCCACCCTCTGCCCAGGATCCCACCCTGTCCCTGGGATCCCACCCTCTGCCCGGGATCCCACCCTCTGCCCGGGATCCCACCCTCTGCCCGGGATCCCACCCTGTCCCTGGGATCCCACCCTCTGCCCGGGATCCCACCCTCTGCCCGGGATCCCACCCTCTGCCCGGGATCCCACCCTGTCCCTTGGATCCCACCCTGTCCCTGGGATCCCACCCTGTCCCTGGGATCCCACCCTGTGCCCGGGATCCCACCCTCTGCCTGGGATCCCACCCTCTGCCTGGGATCCCACCCTGTGCCCGGGATCCCACCCTGTCCCTGGGATCCCACCCTGTGCCTGGGATCCCACCCTCTGCCTGGGATCTCACCCTCTGCCCGGGATCCCACCCTGTCCCTGGGATCCCACCCTCTGCCCGGGATCCCACCCTGTCCCTGGGATCCCACCCTGTCCCTGGGATCCCACCCTCTGCCTGGGATCCCACCCTCTGCCCGGGATCCCACCCTGTCCCTGGGATCCCACCCTGTGCCCGGGATCCCACCCTGTGCCCGGGATCCCACCCTGTCCCTGGGATCCCACCCTGTCCCTGGGATCCCACCCTGTGCCCGGGATCCCACCCTGTCCCTGGGATCCCACCCTGTCCCTGGGATCCCACCCTCTGCCCGGGATCCCACCCTGTCCCTGGGATCCCACCCTCTGCCCGGGATCCCACCCTGTCCCTGGGATCCCACCCTCTGCCTGGGATCCCACCCTGTGCCCGGGATCCCACCCTGTCCCTGGGATCCCACCCTGTCCCTGGGATCCCACCCTGTCCCTGGGATCCCACCCTCTGCCCGGGATCCCACCCTGTCCCTGGGATCCCACCCTCTGCCTGGGATCCCACCCTGTGCCCGGGATCCCACCCTGTCCCTTGGATCCCACCCTGTCCCTGGGATCCCACCCTGTCCCTGGGATCCCACCCTCTGCCCGGGATCCCACCCTGTCCCTGGGATCCCACCCTGTGCCCGGGATCCCACCCTGTCCCTGGGATCCCACCCTCTGCCCGGGATCCCACCCTGTCCCTGGGATCCCACCCTCTGCCTGGGATCCCACCCTGTGCCCGGGATCCCACCCTGTCCCTGGGATCCCACCCTGTCCCTGGGATCCCACCCTCTGCCCGGGATCCCACCCTGTCCCTGGGATCCCACCCTCTGCCTGGGATCCCACCCTGTGCCCGGGATCCCACCCTGTCCCTTGGATCCCACCCTGTCCCTGGGATCCCACCCTGTCCCTGGGATCCCACCCTCTGCCCGGGATCCCACCCTGTCCCTGGGATCCCACCCTGTGCCCGGGATCCCACCCTGTCCCTGGGATCCCACCCTGTCCCTGGGATCCCACCCTGTGGGTCTTCTGCACGTCCCACCTGCAGCGCGTCACCCCGGGGAGCTGGTACGGGGAGCAGCCCAGGCTGTAAAGGCCGCGGCGATGGGCGAGACCCCCACAGTGCTGAGCCACAGCGCAGCCCCCTCTGCCTCGCCCAAGCCCCCGAGGGAGCCCGTGGTGCCAAAGCCCGTGGCTGCGGAGCCCCCCAAAATGCCCCCTCCGCAGGGAAGGGGGACCCAGGCAGCCGAGACCTGACGGGTTACAAGGCCGTGCCGCGCTGCGAGAGCCCTCCCTGGCTTCCCCACCACCAGGGAAGGTACGGAGAACGGTCACGGCAGCCTGCGCCGAGATGCAACGCTCAATAACTCCCCGTTTCAGCCTAACCTGCAACGCCGGCAGGGAGGGCATCGCGCGGAGCAGCACCGGGGCGCCGGCTCCCCAATCCCCACCTCACCTCCCGTCCCGGCGGGAGGAGAGGCGACGCGGGCGGGCAGCGGGGCCGGTGCACGTGGCGCGACCGTCGTCTCGGGGCGCATTGAGGCCCCGCGTCCTCGCCCGCGTGGCGCCTCCTCCTTTCCTATTTTTCTCCGTCCACTTCAAACTTCACCCCTTGGCTACACATTAAAGGTGTCCAGAGGGGAGAAACAAGAGAAAAAGCCGCCGGGTGTCTTTCCGGGATGCTCCCAGCAGAAGGAAACCCTGGCACCGTCCCAGCACCCGCCGGCAGCTCCCAGCCCGAAGCCGCGGAGCCTCCTCCGGGCTTGGTCCCGAGGGGTGAATCCCCCTGCCGCGACCCCAGCGCAAGCGTCTTCCCAACGCAGGGACAAAATCCGTCTCTCCAGTTTCAGCTTTGGCCGGGGACAATTTAAGTTCCCTCACAGAAGCTGTCACACAAACGCGGTGACGCTAGTTATCACACTGCGGGAAGGATTATCCCCCTTCCCAGCGGGACCCACCTGGTCCCGGGCTGGGGGTCTCACGCCTGCTTGTACCAGGGCCAGCGACGCGCTGTCACCGTCGCTGCAGCACCGCGGACCCCGGCCGTGACTCTCCACCCTCTGCCCGTCACCCGGCGGGGATGGCTCGTCAGTCTGAACCCCCCTCGGCTCTCTCGGCAGACCCCGGCTCCCCCGAGCGACACAACCAGCTCCGCTCAGCGCTCGCTGATGGAGACATCGCCTCCGCGCCCGGCCAAGCTGCCGAGCAGCGCCTCGTGGCTTCCCACCTTCAGGTCGCCCGTGCCAGGCAGCAGCCGGGAGCCAAGCAGCACTGCCGCCGTCCCTTGGAACACGCTCCAGGACAGCCGGCTACCGGGAAAGCCGGCGCTGGGGTGGTCTGGGGACACGGACGGGGCTGTCCCTTGGCTTCCCGCCCTGTGCTTGACGGGGTCCCCCAGGCGGGAAGGTCCCGATGGGCAAACGGGACGTGGGGAGAGCGACCGGTGCCACCGGCCCCGTTCACCTTGACTGCTCCCAAGTCCTCCCCGCTCCCAAAACGGGGCCATCCGCTAAACTCCTCTCTACCCCTCAGGCAAAGAAAGTGCGCGGAAACATCCAACTGATTACTAATTACCAAAGCTTGCCTTACCCAGATTTGCTCTGCTAATTAGACTAATCTCTACGGCTGGGAAATGAGCCGCAGTCACCCAGAGCGGAAAGATCCCGCAAGTTGGACGGCTGCTTGACTCCTGTCAGACCCCTGCGAAGGGGATCGCAATTCCCTGCGAAGGGGATCGCAATTCCCTGCGAAGGGGATCGCAATTCCCGGCTGCTTCTGACGGGCCATTGTTTAAGGAGACAATAGAAACGCCGGCGAATTTTGTGTTTCTCCTCCAAGCCGATGCCGAAATCAGGACATCTGCATTGCTCAACTTTTTTTGATATGAACCAGATGCAAATAATTAATAAATCCAAATTCAAGATAATGCAGGCATCTAAATTTAAATGGAGAGTGGATTTCTAATGGCAGCTTTTTGCTTGCTTGGAGGAGGAGGAGGAGGAGGAGTGCGGAGCTCAGGGGGATTTCCTGGGAGAATTCCTGCCTCTTGGAAGTGGTGCAGGGTGGCAGAGCACCCGGGGATGCAGGCTGCAGCCAAGCACCTTGCAAATCCTCACGGCCAGAGAAAAGGAAGGAGGGGGTGAAAAAAAAAAAACCCGTAGGCTGGGATTTCCAGGGAATTAGGACCAAACTCTTTCTGAATTTGGCACCTTCCCTACTATTCCTTTGAAAAATCCCTGCCAGCGTGGAGGGAGGGAGGGAGGGAGGGGACTCCGGGGGGCTGCCAAGTCCTCCCAGCTCCCAGGCACGGCCCAAGTTATCCAGCGGGTACAAAAGCACATATCCCACCTCCTCCCACCCCGGGTCCCGCATCCCGCTTTGCCTGCAAGCAGTGAAGTTCCCAGCCGTATTCCCAGCTGGAATTACTCTTGCCTCCAGCATTTTAAACCTCCCATCTGCCCTGCTCTTTCCCCTGCCAAAGCCCGGTCTCCCCGATTTTGTGACCGGGAATCAAAACCCACCTGGAAGCGAGACGGGAGCCGTGGGTGTTCCCCCGCTCCAAGCCGCAAAGCTGAGCCCCTTGCGCTGAAAGGCCCTCCCGATCCCAAAGCCCAGGGGCTACCGGGATAATTTCCACCCCCTTCCCCTCTCCCGAGTGCCTACACCCTGCGCGGGGCTTAGCTGCGTGACCGCTCCTCACCCCTCTGCGAGGGGACTGGGGGAACTGCAAAAAGTGCTGGGATCCGGATAGTACAGCCGGCTGCTCCCCGGGTCCCGGCTTCCGGCCACGCGTGTGTCCCCGTGCGTGGGCTCGCACACGCGTGTGCGCGCACACCCCTGCCTGTGTGTCCATGTCTGCACGCGTGTGCTCGTCCCCGCGTGTCCATGTGTCTGTGCCTGCATGTCCCCCTGCGTGCGCTCGGTGTCTGCGGGAGCGTGTTTGCGTCCGTGGGTGCCCCGTGTCTGTGGGTGCCCCATGCCCGTGGGTGCCCTGGGGGTGCCCCGTGTCCGTGGGTGCCCCATGTCTGTGGGTGCCCCATGCCCGTGGGTGCCCTGGGGGTGCCCCGTGTCCGTGGGTGCCCCATGTCTGTGGGTGCCCCATGCCCGTGGGTGCCCTGGGGGTGCCCCGTGTCCGTGGGTGCCCCATGTCTGTGGGTGCCCCATGCCCGTGGGTGCCCTGGGGGTGCCCCGTGTCCGTGGGTGCCCCATGTCTGTGGGTGCCCCATGCCCGTGGGTGCCCTGGGGGTGCCCCGTGTCCGTGGGTGCCCCATGTCTGTGGGTGCCCCATGCCCGTGGGTGCCCTGGGGGTGCCCCGTGTCCGTGGGTGCCCCATGTCTGTGGGTGCCCCATGCCCGTGGGTGCCCTGGGGGTGCCCCGTGTCCGTGGGTGCCCCATGTCTGTGGGTGCCCCATGCCCGTGGGTGCCCTGGGGGTGCCCCGTGTCCGTGGGTGCCCCATGTCTGTGGGTGCCCCATGCCCGTGGGTGCCCTGGGGGTGCCCCGTGTCCGTGGGTGCCCCATGTCTGTGGGTGCCCCATGCCCGTGGGTGCCCTGGGGGTGCCCCGTGTCCGTGGGTGCCCCATGTCTGTGGGTGCCCCATGCCCGTGGGTGCCCTGGGATGCCCCGTGTCCGTGGGTGCCCCATGTCTGTGGGTGCCCTGGGGGTGCCCCGTGTCCGTGGGTACCCCATGTCCGTGGGTGCCATGTGCCCATGGGTGCCGTGTGGGTACCCCGTGTCTGTGGGTGCCCTGTGAGTGCCCCGTGTCCGTGGGTGCCCCGTGTCCGTGGGTGCCCTGTGAGTGCCCCGTGTCTGTGGGTGCCCCGTGTCCCTGAGTGCCCCGTGTCCGTGGGTGCCCCGTGTCCGTGGGTGCCCGCTGTGCATCCTGCCGCCGGCTCGGCGTGCCCGGGGTTGCTGTGAGCCGGTGCCGGGTCCGTGTACCCGCGTGGGCACCCACCCGCCGGTGCCCCCCCCCCCCCTCCCCGGGGCTCCGCTCCCCCCCGGCCCCCCCGCACTCACCGCCGAGCCGCGCGCCTGCGGCCGGGGCCGGGGCCGCTCCCCCGGGGGCAGCGGGCGCTGGGCTCCGCCGCCGCGGCCGGGGCCATGGAGCGGCGGGAGGCAGCGGGGCGGCGGCTCCCGGCTCCCGGCTCCCGGCTCCCGGCTCCCGGCTCCCAGCTCGCCCTCGCCGCCGCCGGGACGCCTGGGCGGGGGGGGGCGGCGGGTTCCGCCCGGCCCCGGGTCCCCGCCCCGCCCGGCCCCGGCCGCGGCCCCGCGGGGGGCGGAGCGCGGGGATGGCGGGGAGGGGACGGGACGGGACCCCCCGGGACGGGACCCCCCGGGGCTGGACGGGACCCCCCGCAATGGGAACCCGCAGGACGGGACCCTCCGGGACGGGATGGGACCCCCCGGGACGGGAACCCCCGAGACATGACGGGACCCGCCGGGGACTGGACGGGAGCCCCAAGGATGGGATGGGACCCCCCAAGACTGGACCCCCCGGGACGGGATGGGACCCCCCGGGACGGGAACCCCCGGGACGGGACCCCCTGGGACTGGACGGGAGCCCCCGGGATGGGATGGGACCCCCCGGGACTGGACCCCCCAGGACGGGACCCCCCGGGACGGGACCCCCTGGGACTGGACGGGAGCCCCCGGGATGGGATGGGACCCCCCGGGGCTGGACGGAACCCCCCGCAATGGGAACCCGCAGGACGGGACCCTCCGGGACGGGATGGGACCCCCCGGGACGGGAACCCCCGAGACATGACGGGACCCGCCGGGGACTGGACGGGAGCCCCAAGGATGGGATGGGACCCCCCAAGACTGGACCCCCCGGGACGGGATGGGACCCCCCGGGACGGGAACCCCCGGGACGGGACCCCCTGGGACTGGACGGGAGCCCCCGGGATGGGATGGGACCCCCCGGGACTGGACCCCCCAGGACGGGACCCCCCGGGACGGGACCCCCTGGGACTGGACGGGAGCCCCCGGGATGGGATGGGACCCCCCGGGACTGGACCCCCTGGGACGGGACCCCCCGGGATGGGACCCCCCGGGGCTGGACGGGACCCCCCGGGACGGGAACCCCCGGGACGGGACCCCCCGGGGCTGGACGGGAACCCCCGGGACAGGACCCCCTGGGACTGGACAGGAGCCCCCGGGATGGGATGGGACCCCCCAGGACTGGACCCCCCGGGACGGGACCCCCCGGGACGGGACCCCCTGGGACTGGACGGGAGCCCCCGGGATGGGATGGGACCCCCCGGGACTGGACCCCCCGGGGCTGGACGGGAACCCCCGGGACAGGACCCCCTGGGACTGGACGGGAGCCCCCGGGAAGGGATGGGACCCCCCGGGACTGGACCCCCCGGGACGGGACCCCCCAGGGCTGGACGGGATCCCCCGCGATGGGAACCCCCAGGATGGGACCCTCCGGGATGGGATGGGATGGGACCCCCCGGGACAGGAACCCCGGGATGGGACTCCCCGAGACGTGACGGGACCCGCCAGGGACGGGAACCCCCAGGACGAGACCCCCGGGGACGTGACCCCTTGGGACAGGACGGGACCCCCTGGGATGGGACCCCCCCCCTCTCCCGCTGGCGGTGCGGGCTCCGGCGCAGCCTGCAGCCGGTTGCCGGCCGTGGGAAAGTTGCGATGGCTTTGCGGGGGTCCATGGGAGCAGCCGCCGGGCCGGTGCCTCTGCCTCGAGTCCCCTCTCTGCCTCTCCCACAGGGACCCCAGCCCTGCCCCCCCCTGCGCAGGATGGGACCCACTGCTCCCTGAGACGGTGCTCAGAGTCCAGGACCCTTCTCCCACTCCCACGGCACAGACCCCCCAGCCCCGGGGCCCCCGATGCGCCAACAGGACATGGCACTTTGGGACATGGTTTAGTGGGCATGGGGGTGTTGGGTTGGTGGTTGGAGTGATGATCTTGGAGATCCTTTCCAACCTTAATGATTCCTAGTTTTTACTTTCATTAAAAAATAATCCAGCCACCACGCCAGGAAACATGAAATTACTACTCTCCCCTTAACTGGTTTGGTGGTGGACTTGGTAGTGTTGGGTTAATGGTTGGACTGGATGAGCTTAAAGGTCTTTTCCAACCTAAACGATTCCATGATTCTATGAACAGAGCCCATTTCTCCCAGCCAGGCCAGCCTGTGCTGGGACTGGGGTTGCAGGAGTTTCCCCCTTCCAGCTGCAAAAGCACAGGGGAGTTTGGCAGTTGGGATAAAAACATTACCCTGAGTTAACCTGAGCAGCCGAGGCGTTTCAATGCAGCCCCCCCCAGACAGTGTTTAAAGCAGGTTCCGGAAGCACCCTCTCCTCCAGGCAGGCACAAAGAGGAGAGCTTCTGCAAGGATCCGGCTTTGAGCACGGCGCTTTGCTTTTCTTCCTCTGAACTTGCCAGAGATGCACGCAGCCCCCTCCGTCAGCCCCAAGGATGATGGCACTGCATCCCTGCATCTCCATCCCCATCCTTGCATCCCCATCCCTGCATCTGCATCCCCATCCCATCTGCATCCCCATCCCCATCCCATCTGCATCCCCATCCCCATCCCTGCATCTCCATCCCTGCATCCCCATCCCTGCATCCCCATCCCCATCCTTGCATCCCCATCCCTGCATCTGCATCCCCATCCCCATCCCTGCATCTCCATCCCTGCATCCCCATCCCTGCATCCCCATCCCCACATCTGTACATCCCCATCCCTGCATTTGCATTCCCATCCCTGCACCCCCATCCCTGCATCCCCATCCCCATCCCTGCATCTGCATCCCCATCCCCACATCTGCAACTCCATCCCTGCATCCCCATCCCCATCCCTGCATCCCCACATCTGTACATCCCCATCCCTGCATTTGCATTCCCATCCCTGCATCCCCATCCCTGCGTCCCCATCCCTGCGTCCCCATCCCTGTGGGGCAGCAAGCAGCGTCCCACGGCTGTAGCCGCCGGCGGCACATCGCGATGCGCTGAAACAACTGATCCTGGCTTCCACCAACATATCCACGCGCCGACACCACCATACAACGCGCTGGTGAGCGCTGAGGAGGTTCAGCCTCATCACACCCCCGAGACACCGATGTTTTGCAGGCAGAGAGGCTGGTTATCAGCCTTTAATTAAAAATGTGCCGAGCCTGCGCTCCCCCTCTTCCCCATAGTTGTGGTAAATCTAAGAGCATCCAGCCAGACCCCTGCTCTCCCCAGGGAGCCACAAAACACAACCCTGCAATTCCCTGTGCGACTCTGCCATTGGCACCTCGTGGTCCGTAAGCTAATGCAGAATCCAGTCGGGCGGCTCCGTGGCAGAGCGCGTTACCCAGGAAAGGTTTTTCGGGGTAAAGCTCAGAAATGGGGCGCAGGATGCGGGGTGCCTCGCCTGTCTCTGGCAGGGGAGCATCATCCAGTGAGTCAACGATGAAGGAAAATCCCCACTGCTGGGTTATGCTGCGGAGATGCTGCACGGGGTCATCGTTCCTCGCCCCCTTGCCAGGCTCAGTTAAAGCAGCATTTGGGAAACTTTGGAGCTTCTCGAGCGACGAGCGCTGGGGAAGGGCGGGGGATTGTAGCTGCGGGTTCAGGGTGCCAGCCGCGCTGCTGGACCGGAGCGATGCCTCGCGCATCCCGGCTGCCCAGGCGAGCCAACAAACGCAACTGCCCAGGGAGGAACAAAATTTGACTTTGGCTTTTCACGCTGTTCGAGAGACACACACGCTCAAGGTCTCCCTTCGTTACCGCTGGAGACCATCTGGGCACTCCATGATCCAGAAGAAATGAATGCTTTTGAGCAAAATTTGATTTCTATTCAGAGGCTGTACCTGTGCCAGGCGGAGCTGGCCGGAGAGCCGGAGGGGGAAGCGACGAGAGCCCAGCGCTGGCAGCTTTAGGAGTGAGGGTCAGCACTTTCGGCAGCACAGGCAGGGGAGGGATCTGGCAGCGCGGAGCTGGCAGAGGGTGCTCAGGCGCTGCCCGTCCCTACGCGGGAGCCCGCTCAAAAGCAGTTTGCCAATCACAGGTCGCCCAGTGATGCCCCGAGCGGCTTGGTCTCCCCGTGGGTCTCCCATTAATGTGATAAAAGATGTTGGGGGCAGGCGCAGGGGAGAGGGCAGCTGCCTGCAGTTCTCCAGGGGTTAAAGCTGGACCGTGCAGGGGACAAGCTCCCAAGAGGAGGAAGAGCTCAGCCCGGCTCTTCCAGCCTTCCCACGGTCCCCAGCTGACGGAGGGAGAGGGGGATGTTTCCATTGCCCGTGCCCTTGCAGACGGTGGGATCACCTCCGAGCAGAGAGGGGAGAGAAGAACCCACCAGGGACAAAGGGGACAGCAGGGAGGGAGAGGAAGGGGCTCGGGGTGCAGGCTCGGGCGCAGAGCTCGTGGCAGGACAGATGTGCAGGCCCAGGCTCGGAGCGCTTTCCCCGATGCTCCGGGAGAGGGTGGGCAGCGGTTGCTCTTACAGACACGTCTTGGATGGGGAGGGGAACAACAAAAAACAGTATGAAAAAGAATCGACGTCACCGTCTCTCTTTAGGGAGAGGAAAAAAAAAAGAATCTCATGGTAATTGGGCACCTCCTCTTGATTTTGGGGGAGGACGGGGATCTGAATCTGCTTTGCTTCAAGCTCTGGCGATGCTGGCAAAGCCTCCTCTGCTCTCTGCTGCCTCGGCTGGGGACTGAGCCTGGGCAGGAGGAACCGTGTGGACGGAGGAAGGAGAACTAGACAGCGAGCGATCACAGCCAGGATCTGAGATCAGAGAGAAGGAATGTTGTTATGGAGAGGCGGAAAGCTCCGGGTGGGGATGACTCACGCTGGAGAACATACAGCTGTTGGAGCGGGATTTGGCACCCGCACGCCGAGGCTGCGGAGCCTTCCCCGTTAGCAGAGAGGGGAGAGAGGAGCCTCCGCGACGTCTCCGATCTGGCAGGGGCAGCTGCCGACCTGCGCGGGAGGTGATGGGAGGGGAACGCTGCCTGCCAAAGTGGGGGCACGGCCCGCAGGGGTATTTTGGGCAGCAGGCAGGGCTAGGAGCGAGGTTTCTTGCTAGCAGGGTCCCTTCTGGCTGCGGGATGGGCACCCTTAGCGCAGGGGCTTGTCTGCTTTCGGCTGGGGTCGGTGATGCCGCCCTGGGGAAGGGGGACTCGGAGCAGTGGGGATGGGATGGGGCCGGACGGGTCAGCTCTGCCCAGCCCCAGGACCGCAGCTGCGAAGAAGTGCGAGGGACGAAGCAGACATCCCCCTCCCTTCCCCAGCAATGGGGAAACTGAGGCACGGAGCGGGGATGTGACTTATTCCCACCACCAAGTCAGCTGCCGAGGTTAAAAAAAGCCTCACGACGGCCGCTGCTCGCTGCAGCATCCCTGGCCCACGGTCACGCACTCCTCGCGCTGGGAAGAGGCGGAATGTTTTGTTCTGCAATCTCCGGCTGAGCGGTCAGACCCCCGGCCCGCCCGGGCTGCCGGCAGCCGACGCTTGCAGGGCACAAGGGCTTTCATCCAGCTTCCATCCAACTTCCATCCGGCGGGAGGTGCCACAGCAGCTTCCCCAGTATTCACAAGGCTGCTGCAGAGAGAAGGGGGAAAAACCATTCCCCCACCCACTGAAGCCAGGGCAGGCAGGGAAGGAGATTTGGGCAAGGCACTGGGAGCAGGGGGATGAGCCAGCATCTTCCCAAAGTCCCTCTCCGAGAGATTTTTTGGTATCGCGCCTGGAAATAACCACAGCGCCAGATTCCCAGCGCCGTGGGATAAAAAGCTCCATAGGCTGCTTCGGAGGTGGCCCTGTTTCAGTGGTAAGCGAAGTGACTGTAAATATAAACAGACTTGTTATTAATCATGTTCTGTAAATGTGGAGTCATTATCTTTATGTCCCTGCAAAAGTAATTATCCCTGGTTTTTCAATAAGAACTTGGAAAAGCCTAAAGACTTGAGTTCTGGAAATGTCATCCGTCTCCACATAGAAGAAAACCTGCATATTTTCACAGATTAATACAAGTTAACCAAAATTACAAAATGGGTGAGTTTTAATATATTTCCAAAGCTGTAAGTTAAATGCCTCTTCTCGTTCCAGTGATTTACAATCCTGTTTTGCAAACTTCTCCTGTATCGCACGTACCGTACTGTACGATGCTGTATTTTATTCTCTACCCAGTAGCACCTGCACAGGAGACAAGGCGGGATCTGATTTACGGGATCTCTCCTCCACTGCCACGTAAAGCAATTCCTCCTCGCCTGACCAGGCTCACGGGTCGCGGAGCTCCACGTAAAGAATTATTTCTTCCGTACAAGCGACCAAAAAGAAACGTTTTCCAGTTGAAGGGAACACCAAGCTGATGACTTCAGGCCAAAACGCAGCTCTGTGAAGTTTTATGCAACTGAAAGTGCACAGAAACATATCCACGCTCAACAGAAAATGTTTGGGAAGACAACATTGCCTGCTGCATTTTCATTCCTGATGCTCCAGCAGCTGCTTGGGAGGAGGAGGAGGAGGAGTGGGGAGCGAGGTGCTGCAGACCCAGGACCAGCACTAGCCCGAAGCCACTCGGCCATCGCATTTCCAGCTCCGACGACGCAGCGTTAGCACGGGCTGGGGGAGGAAAGCTGCAGTGTAGCTGGTTTTCATTTCACCCAGGGTCTCTAGACCAGAATATATACTGTAGCTTAGGAACTGAACTGAAGGCCAGAGGGAAGGTGGTTGCTCCCATCACGTACGGACCCACCACCTCGGCGGATGGCTCGGGCTGGGGGTCAGTGCCCTAATTTTAAGCAGCCAGAAGCGCTCAGGAGCAGTTTTTTTTGCTCTGGAGCAGCTGCATCTGGCCATCACTTCATTTGCTTCGTCACGCAAGGGATCAGGATCCAACTCCTGATGGGAGGAGGGGACCGTCTAGGAAGGATTATCCCAAAATGCACCAAAAGGCTTGTCCTTCTAGCTCTTTTCCAGATTTCGGAGAAGTTTCCACATCAAAATGGTTTGGTTTGTCATTTCGGTTATATTCTAAATTACTAAGCATTAGTGCTTGCTAATGTTGAAGTAACAAAAATAAAAGCTGGAGTGAAGTGCTTCAGCTAAGGCTGGGATGGGGTATTTCACAGAAACGCAATATTCTGAGATTGCCTTTTCATTTCAAAATGAGCCATAATATTTCCAGCTCCACACGGCTCTTGGGGGAAGGTAATTTGTATTTTCAACCCGCTCTTGCTTTGCCGGCGCAGGCAGGGCAGGACTTGGGGCAGGTTGGGCTCTCGCCGCCGGCAGGTACGGCAGCTCGGTAAAACCCCGGCGGTTCGGGGGAGAGGCGAGGGATCTTCGTGATGTCTCATCCTACAGGAGAAATCCCAGGGGAATCCAACGAAACCATCAGGGCCAAATTTTAACGCAGAGGGAAATGCATTTTCAGACCCTCTTTAATTGAATTGCCGAACTTGTCGCTGTAGCAGCTCACAAACGAGCTCAGAAGGGGAGAACTCAAATTGACTAAGTGCTTCATCGGCAGCTAACGAACGTGATCGATGGGATGACGTCTGCAGCCGCAGAAGCCCTTAAGACATCAGCGCTCCGAAGGGATGGGGCACACCGGGAAAGCATCATCCTCCGCACGCCCGGCTCTCACCGCTCCCTGGTGGGTGACCCCGCTCCCCGGGGTCGGTGTCCCCGACCCCTCCGTGCCTCCTGTCCCTCATTTGTCCCCTCCCTTATTAAATCGCACGCTCATCAGTGCCAGGCCTTCGCGAGCAGCCTGCTGCGCCGGCGTGGCAGCGGGAGAGGGCTGCTCCCCGCTCGCAGCCCAGCGGAGGGACCCTCTCGGCGGAGGTGACGCCAGCGGGGTCTGGCAATGTCCCCGCTCCATGCTCCCCCCCAGCGCGACGCGGAGCCGTCCCGTGCCAAGTGCCCCCTTCCCAAAACGCTTCGATATTCGTTTTGCTGATGCGGAAGCCGAGCGTCTCCAGCCCGTCAAACGAGGAAAACCGCAGGGCTCGGGTGTTTGGGCAGCCACGAGAGGAAGACGGCCCCTCAGCGCACAAGCTGAGGGCACACCTTAGGTCAGCACATTAAATAGGCTTTGTTGGCAATTAAGGTAACAGAGCCCTGCATTTCCCAAATACAGCGAATATCCCCAAAGCAGAGACGTACCCTCACCGACATTCGCTCACTGAAACGGTGCCTCTTGCTGTGTCTGAGCACCAGCTCCCCACGCAGCCCCTGAGAAGGCTCCGGTTCTGCTCTCAAGCCTCCAAGAGGATTAGTAATTAAAAAAAAAAAGAATAAAAAAAAAATCACCCAATACAATGGCCACAGCCTTTTCTTGTGCATTAAAGTTGGTTACCACAGGTCAGGCAGGAGCAGGAGCCGGAGCAGTGTCTCAGCACTAACACATTTATCTGCTCCTCGACCCATCAGCTGCGTCTCAGCATCCCTGGAACGTTATTGCATTTATCCATGCCCCTGCTTCAGATAACGCCCCGGGGCGCAGGGAGGGAGCGGAGGCCTCAGGAGGGGGAGGACTTGGGCAAACTCCCTCGGAAAAGGAGCTGAGCCCAACCTGAAGCTCAGACACAAAGCTTTCTTGATTCGCAATATTCAGCTTCATCCCTGGATTAACGCTCATCCTCTGCAGTCCTTTCCTCGACAGATTCGGATCCCCCCCCACCCACATCACTTCGCAGGCACAGAGCCGCTGCTCGCAAAGAGCATCTCTCACTTTCCAGGGCTTGGGAGGATGCGAAACGCTCCCACGCATCTTGCCGAGATCCTCCCGGAGGGTCGCAGCAGGGGATTTCAGCCCTAGAGCATCAGAAGCCCAGCGTGGCCCCCCGAATCCTCCCTACCCCGGTGCCCAGGGACAGCAGCCCGGCAGCGGGGCTGGAGCTGCACCCTGGCCATGTTTAAAGGTGATGGTGGTAAAATTAAACAGAGGTGCGGGGGCAGAGCAGGGCGATGGGTTTGAAGCTGAGAGAACCGAAGGGCAGGAGCACCCAGGTATTTAACAGCATCTTTTGGGGGGGTCATTTCCCTCTGACCCGCTCAGATGTGGAGGTTTATCGCAGACACTTGATTTTCCCTCGCCTGGGAAGGTCCCAGGGAGCCTGGGCTGCTCAGCGAGATGAGATGTGCTGGCCTCACGGAGATCAACAGCCACAGGGCTTGCACAGGGCTGGCGTTTCCACCCCAGGGGCACATTTCCACCCAAAGGGCACACTTCCACCCAAAGGGCACACTTCCACCCCAAGGGCACACTTCCACCCCAGGGGCACACTTCCACCCAAAAGGCACACTTCCACCCAAAGGGCACACTTCCACCCAAAGGGCACACTTCCACCCCAAGGGCATATTTCCACGCAAAAGGCACATTTCCACCCAAAGGGCACACTTCCACCCCAAGGGCACACTTCCACCCCAAGGGCACACTTCCACCCCAAGGGCACACTTCCACCCAAAGGGCACACTTCCACCCCAAGGGCACACTTCCACCCAAAGGGCATATTTCCACGCAAAAGGCACACTTCCACCCAAAGGGCACACTTCCACCCCAAGGGCACACTTCCACCCAAAGGGCATATTTCCACGCAAAAGGCACACTTCCACCCAAAGGGCACACTTCCACCCCAAGGGCACACTTCCACCCAAAGGGCACACTTCCACCCCAAACAAGCCAGAGCAGCGCTTGTTTGCCCTGTGGCGCAGCCGGCGAGCAGCTGGGAGGAAGGCAGACCCGCTCTCCGCAATCTCACCTTCGCAACTTTCTTCTCTTGAGTGAGAAGATCAAGAGGAAGAAGAAACAGAGAGGGGACATTTGCTGGCATCCTTCTCCTTCCCGGTTGGAAGGGTGAGATGCTGAGGACGGAAACCTGGCACGATGGCTATTTCCAGGAAATTATTTGGGCTCCAGCATCTTGCTGTGCTTGACCTTCCCAGCAAAGGCCGGGGAGGGATGGGAGCTGGGAGCGGGCTCCACAGACGGAGGAGAGCAAGGAGAGCTATTAAAGCTAATGGGTGGGAAGTGGCCATGAATAAATCAGCAGCATCTTTCCAGCCATCAAAGCCTGAAACCCTCCGGTACGGAGCGCGAAGCGGAGGGGATGCCAAGATGACCCATGCTTGGTTTAAGATAGGGGCTGTTCAATGCTCTTACCTACAAACCCAAAAGACTTGGCCCCGTGGGCCCCCGCCCTGCTGCCGTGGGGTGGGGTTTTGGACCTCCCCCCCCAGCCCCGCCCAGAACCCCCCCCTCAAGGCCACCCCCGAGCACTGGCGAGCAAAGCCTTTCGTTTCTAACGCCTCCGGGCTGGATCCGTGCGGGGGTTTCCCTCTTGCCCTGCCCTTTTCCATGCCGCGGACGGGAGCGAAGGCGAGGGGAGGCATCACCAGTTCAAACCTCCCTTGAACCAGACACATCCTCCAGCCGCCCAGCCTGGCCGCAGTAATCCCAAATCCTAGCTATTAGGCATTTAATCTTGCATTTTATCGTGTCTCCTCTTACCAGGGGGTCTGAAATTAAAAGGGAAGCAGGGAAGAGCTGAGCTTCCGCAGGTTTAATTGGTTCTGGCCGGTGGATAAGAAGGAAGGAAGGAGGAGAAGGCAGCGGCTTCTTTTGTTGGCTTTCCTCGGTGTTGCCTGAGCAGCTATAATTATTCCGGGAGAGGGGAAGAGATGCAGCATCAGGGGAGGGAGGGGAAAAGATGCCCCCTCCTCGGACTGAGGAGGACCTGGCGTTCGCGTCTCAGCCGGCCCCGGGCACGAGGGAGCCGAGCGGCTCCGTGGAGCCGAGCCAGCGGCCTGGGCTGGAGGCCCACGGACATGATTTTCCATGATGCAAAGTGCGGGGGGGGGGGAGAGGGGCCGACGCGGCACACGGACGAGTCAAGGGTTTGGTGCCTTTGATGTCTTCTCCTGCCTTGCAGGAAAGCTGGAGGCACCTCCGCTCGCCCCGGCGGGTGCTCGGAGGGTCCTGGGGCTGCAAGCGGGGACGGACGCTGGGCGCTGGAAGTGGCAGCGGGATGAAGTGGGGACAGAGCCAGAGGGGACACGGAGCAATGAGCTGGGGGCCGGGCATCCCCATTTCCCAGTGCTGGAAGCTGGCAGAGGTGCGGTTTTGGCTGCGACTCCCGGGCGGTACCCAGAGCAGGTCCCAGCTCCGCTCTGCTGATGCCCTACGAGTCCTGGGATATAAAAATCCCAGTTTCCATCCCCCCCGCCAGCCCGCTACACATCCTCTGGACATCTCACTTTTTACTCCAGAACATCCCGATGCAGGATACTTCACCATTAACACCATTCCCTAGTCACCCCCGGATCCTACCAATGCTAATCAGAAATGGAGCTATCCTGGCTTGTTTAATTATTAAATTATCAATGCACTTGTTTAATTATTATTATTAACAAAATGGAGAGCTTTTAATTGCATTTCCGCCCCTCCCCAGATGTAACAAGGGACTGTACTTTGACCTCACTTGAAATATCTATTAGCAACAGGTATATACCTTCAATATGCTATTTTCTAGATAAAAAGCAGCAGATCCACAGGTGATGAGATACAAGAAAAAGCCCAAACGGTGAAGCTGTAATCCCGCTTTTCCATATTTACCAGGAAAAAGCACGATGTGGGAGTTTCAGTATCCCGCAGCCATGACCACTGGCTGCTGGGGAAGGTCGCCGGGAACCTGCAAAATTCTGGGATTCTGAAGATCCGGGATGCTGCAAAATTTCACTGCTGCCAGCCTGCGGGAACTGCTGTGCCTCACTAGGAAGAAGATGAATTTTGGAAGAACTACGCGCACTTAAAGAATAATGCAACCTGCCAGCCACTTAACACAGCCCAGATAAATGGAACCGACAGCTGGAGCTTACCCAGGTAAAACTGCCAGCGCAAGAGGGCTCTGGGGACAGGCGACGAGCATGGGGATAAAGCGGGACACTTTCGGAGCCGATCCTGCGAGGTCTTTCCCTGCGTGGGCGTGCAGAGGTCAGCACGGGTTGGGCCACGGGGCGAGGTGGGGAGGTGGGATGTCTCCCGTTGCGCTGATGCTCCGCGGCGTCCGTGAGCCGCCCGCGCTTGCTGCCCGAGCCCTCTTCGTTCAGGAGGGCACCGCTGGTGATACGTGGGTGATAAATGAGCCAGAAATAGGCGGTTTTAGGCCACCGAAGTGGCAAATCACCCTCCAGCAGCGAGCCAGCTACCCCCAGACTATTTCCCTGCTAAAGACTGCAATTAAGATTAAAGTCAGAATTTTTGCAGCAAATGCATTTTCACCGTAAAAATAAGAAAGAAGAAAAAAAAAAAAGAACATGATGGATGAACCCTGCTCTCTTTCATTCTCTTTATAGCGAGTTCTCTCTGCTCTACCTCTCCTCCAGTGCCAGCCTCAGCCTCCTCGATGTCCCTGTGCATCAGGAGCTGGTGCCTCTCCAGACACCTCTTGCAGGGCAGCTTATAAATTTCCACCCGAAGGCTCAGCCCTGACACAGATCACTCAGAAACGAACAGAACAACAGCGTCTGGCTGGGGGTTAAATAAAACCCCACGTGCCGTGGGGCCGTAGCATCGTCCTTTCCAGCCTCAGCCAAACCACCCCGCTCTGCAGTTGGTCCGTGGGGTGCAGGGCGTCCCCCTCGCCCCGGTTAGCAGCCGAGATGCGTGACCCTCTCGGGTGCGATTGCCATCCTCAGCCGGACAAAACTCCCGTCCCCTTCTCCTGGATCCCATGGTCCCCAGCGGGGAGGTGGCTAAAATCCCACTGGGATGCAAGGTCAGGACCGAGCACGTTCCCCGCTGCGGCGCAGGAGAGGGGAGAAGCGAGAAGAGGCTCAAAGCTCCCGGCAGCCGGGATGTGCCAGGAGATGTCCATTTATCTCATGCTCTCATATCTGGAGAAATAGCGGAAATCCGGAATTCGGCAGGACCCCCAGCCTCCTGCAAGGCCAAGGGTTGGGTGCAAACGTGCAACCTAAACACAGCACAAGAAGACATCGCTGTCCCCTGCCCCACGCTGCGCGCTGGGGGATTGGGCAAGAAAAAGGTGTTGGGACGGTTTCACGTCACAACATCAGCTACGCACGCATCGCGTGAACACCCCCGAAATGGCTGCTCTGCTGGTATCCCAGGCTGGCATGCTCCAGGGAAAAGATGCCCTCAAATAACATTCTGCTGCTTAAACCCGTCGTGAGAATTAGGCTCTGCCCGCTCCCAGCCAGCCAAGCATCCTCAGCACATTGCTCCATATGGCAACCATTACCGCTTGCGGCAACCGGAATCGTTTGCACCGTGCACACACACACGCACGCACACACACGCTCTCTCCCCTGCCAGCCTGGTGCATAATCAAGCCCACATGCTAACGAGCAGGCGTGCAAAGCCAACCTGCCTCCCCCCACAGAGAGCGTTTGCCGGGGCAGGGTTTGCCGTGCAACTCGCCTTTGCCGAAAGGAGCCCGGCGCAAGCGCTCCCGGTGAAAGGACAGCTCAGCCTTTCCCGGCGAAAGGACGGCTCAGCCTTTCCAGGCTCCGTCGTGCGCTTCGGTTCTTGGGGAGAAACATCCAAAAGCTGCTTCTCCAGCCCCAGGGAGAAGCCACTGCGAGCTCCCGCTTGCTTAGGGCAGGCTTGGAAGCGGCAGCGGTGCAGCCAGGCAGTCCATGCAGTGGTTTTACAAGCCAAGCCAGTAACGCTGTTTGCAATTAAAACAGCCCAGCCCCTTCCATTGCAAGGCCTTGCCTCTTGCCGCTGGACCTCAGTAAGCTTCAAAGCCCTCGCCTTGGAGTTTCTTGGCACCGGGCGAGTTCTCCCCCTCCTCTCCAAGAGCCTTGCTGGAAAGGACTCGGCTGCTTGGGCTGATGGCACAGAGCAGAGGTGAGGCTGGATGCACGGACAGGAACTCAGGAGGTGAAATAACACCAGTTACTGCGCTTTGCTGCGAAGTTTTACCCCGAAAACACCAAGCTGTGTACAACCCATCCCAGTCCGCATGTGCCTCTCTATATATCTCTATATCCCCGTAACGCCGGCGGGTGGCTGCAGCCCGGCACCCCAGCGCGAGTCCCGAGACGGTCACAGCCGACCGGCCATCGGCACAAAGGCAACGGCAACCATGGAAAACGCTGGCTATAATCCCTCTGGAGAGGATTAAGCCGTGCTGACTTCAGAAATCAAGCTGCTTTATGGCCATCTAAGGACTGAGCAAGGGACGAGACACCAGCAAGGGACCTGGGATGGACCGAGCAGGAACAACCAGAAACCAGGGTTTTTCTGGGAGCAAAAGGGCTAACTTTGATTTAGGGAACCTGACGCTGTTTTCCCCAGCAAGTTTTCAATTACAGCCTGGCTAACGGAAAATCCTGTAATAATTATGTCAGTGTTGTAATGTTATGGAAAATACCGTAACGAGACGTGCCGGGCTCCTCCAGCGAGCAGCGTGGCAACACGCACAGGCTGCCCCGCGCCCGCTCCCCTCCGGCCTCTCCTGCTCCCCGCAAAGATTTTGGGGCTCAGAAACCTTCCCGGTGCCTGAAACACCATCACCCTGTGGGTAAACACCGTGGGTTTCTCCGACTGTAAGCATGGGCTGGAGGGGAATCAACGACGGTCTCGAGGCGTGGTGGCTCGCCGAGGAGGCTCTCCAGACCTCTGATCCTCTGCAGCTTCGTAATCTCCGTTGGCGTTTTTTTTTCCTGGAGATATTTATGGCTCTTTCCATGTTGCTTTCTATGTCCCACTGAATATTGCATGTGCTATCGTCCCCCAAGGACTGATAGTCTGTAGAAAGCTGATTCTTCGCAGGCTTCTCTAGAGCTGCTAAATGGCACCTCTCCTCTTCCCCGGCATGATTATATCTGCGCGTTTACCGCTGATTATATTTGCAGGCACATTTGGGTGTGATTATTAGCTGGAACCTGTCAAGGAGTCAAGCTCAGTCGTTAGAGCGTCTCTGCGGGCTGCAGTCGACAAACAAAAGCAGCGTCTCGCCTTTTCCCGGGGGCAGGTGTTGGGGGCTCAGCAGAGCCGCCCGCGCGGGCTCCGAGCCACCCACCGGCCATTCGGTCCCGTCCCCCTGCCACGGGGTGTTTGGCTGGAGGTCCCGGCCCAGGCAGGGGTGGGAAGAAGCAAGGACTCGGAGCTAAGAACAGGGTAAAAAAAGGCGAGAAACAGGGAGAAGAGGAGATGTGCAGGTCCAAAGGGGAGGTGGGCAATCTGTGCCATGAGGCAGGGACCTCACAAAGCTCTGTTCCTTACAAAGGTGCTTATAGAGATTATTATCGTTAATTTATGTAGATCCACACTTGCACTAGAAGAACTTAGGAACTAATTAAACAGCAACCAAAGAACAGCCTGGCCTCGGCTCTTGCCTGGGGAGAAGCAATTCCTGGGAAGAAACGATGCTGAACCAAGGGGGAACTCCAGCTGTCAGAGTGCGGCTTTCCTCTACGTGCCACTTATCTTCGTAGAAATGATATGAAATTTGGGATGATTTTCAGGAGAACTAGTAAACAAATGGGCTCACAAAAACCCTGGAGTTCTCCCGAGGCAACAGCACAAGCTCCTTTGGCATCTCAACGCCACAAAATGGGTTCCCTCTCAGCGGTCCAGGGGAAAGGGATCATCCGCTGAGCAAAGATTTTTGACACCACGTTAAGTAGAAGACTTGGATCCGGTCTCCAAGGGACTGTATCTAGATGAAAACCAGGGGAAAAAAAGAAGCCATTTGGGAGAGTAATTCGCTAACCCTGCTAACGGGCGCTGGAGCAATTACACATGTGGCTCTAATAGGCAGGAAAATAATTAACACTCTGCCAAGGGCTCAAGCGGTGATTTTATGAGTCCTGCTGAAGCCAAGCTCCCACAGGGGTATCAGGGCAGGGTTTTTTTTTCATTCTTTTGGGACTATTTCATGATCTCACGTGCAACTAATGAATTTTTCCATCTGTGAATTTACACTGAGCAGCCTGAGCCGTAGCGAATTAGTTGACCCTCCTGCCCTGTGAGGAAAGAGCTCCAACGCACCTCGCCTCCAGGACCACTCGAGCCACTCGCCCGCACTACCAACCCCTCCGGCCGCTGGTATTTCCTGGCTCATGGTTTCCAAAAGTTAACCAGCACTTGCTGAGCACTGCAAGGAGCTTTTCTGGGTTAATCACACTCAGAGCCTGCGCAGGCAGGCGTAAGGAAAGAGCAGAGAGGAGAAAAATCCTGCCGTGTTATTGTAATAACACACGCAATAAACGCTACTGAAAGCGCCTCGTACATCTCGCCTGCGGGGATTCACCACATCTGACCTCAGTCATCTGAAAATCAGCCATCCTCCGGGCTCTCCCGAGAGTTGAGGGGGAAAGTCGGCGTTTCCACACATCCGATCCCAAAACAGCTGTGTAAGGGAAGGGGGATTAATTCATTTCTGCAGATGCTGGTTTCTTCTCCCTTGACCAGCGCAGAAGCCGAGATACCTCAGACAAGACGTTCAGCTGATGCCAGTTGGAACGAATCGTACTTTTGGCTGGAGCTCTTGCCCTTGAGCTGAGCAGTTGATGCTCCGTGTTGTAGCTACCGGCAGACGGGTCTACACCCATCCGGATGATGCCCTCCTTTGCAACCGGGCAAGAGCAACACACGATGGTCCCTCACGGTCCAAAGCTGTTTGGTTTCTGCCCCAGAGCAGAAGAGTGCGAAGAGGGTAACGGAAGGTAAAACCATCGGTTATTTGCAGAGTATCTCTGCCAGTCTTACCCCACGGAATCAACAGAAGACTTTTGTTTTCTTTATCCCTTCCAGTAATGAATCAATTTTACTGCTAAACAAAGCCGCCTCTTCGAAGGGGAGGTCTCCTATTTTAAATCTTGTTTCAGAGGAAGCAGTAGATGATCTTAACCAGACGTGTTTTCTTAAAGGGAGGCAGTTGCTACTGCTCTGGCTGAAGCCTCTGGAAGATCAAACGGTGCTCTGAGAATTCACTTTACTACATCATATTCCTCTGTGAAGACGCCGTTACCCGATTTCCATCATCCAGAAGGACTTAAATGCATATTCCCAGCTCTTTCCCTTGATGAAGCTCATGCAGAAACATCACATCCATTTCACCTGGGTGCTAGAAAGCTCTAGTGAGGTGGGCAGTAGCATCTACCAGAAGCTACATCCTCTCACTCTAAAGGCTGCGATACCCCATCGCTTGGGTGCTGGTTAAGCACAACACCTGGAATGAGAGCCAAGGCTCATGGTTGACTTCTTCTGCCATGCCAAGAGTCTCCAGCTGGGGTAGATACTGGTTTTTTAGGGTATTAGCATGTTATGCTGCTCCTGGTTATCACCACAAGCTCTTTATGGCTATAAGGGGACAGGCTCAATTTTGTTACCTTCTGTGCTCATGTCCAGCCCTTTTCTTTGCAGTTATAGGGGCAAATCTCTGTATTTTTATCCCACCTGGAAGAAGGCTCCTTGGCTCCACGCTCAGAAGCTCTGATCCAAGTTTATAAAGGTTTTGCATTTGTAGTAGATGTAGAGTTATTTGCGACATCCAGCTGGAAACACGGTGGCAACGTGCAAGAGTGCTGTGCGCTGCACCATCACTCTGGGTGTTTAATGTAATTTGACTGTAAATAGATGTAAACAAGCACTGGCTTTAGGGCAAGAGAAAAGCGTCAGTGGCTCTGTCGTGGAGATAACTCCGTGCAATAGTAAAAATAAATAAATAAATAAATAAGAGTCTGCTTCCTGCCCTGCTTGCATCAAGTCCTCATGCACGTTTTAGAAGAGAAACTGCCTGGGTATAAAAAATAAATAAATAAATAAATGACTCACTCCAAAACTGATAACGTTGAACGCAACTATGTTTTGATCCAAAGCCAAAAATGCTTTATTTATTTGAAATGTAAATGATTCCTTTATCTACTGCCTGGTTCATGAGTTGTTTAGGGCAGTTTCCTACTGACCGGGTCGCTCAGCACAGAGTTTTGCAAAATCCTGGGGAAGCAGAGAAAGCAGCAAGGAAGACATGGAAACCCTCTTGGCTGATTTATGGAGAGGAGGGTGGGAAAGGGGCCTCCCCATCCCTTGGGAAAGCATTCCCAGAGCTGCCTTCGCCGGAGCCCTGCTGCGAGGATGCTGCAACGAGATGAGCAACGCAGCCCGTGCTGCAACCACCAGCATCGCTCTCCCACTCACACCAACCACGTCTCCGATGCTCACTTATCCTTCCAGCCCAGCCTGCAATCTCTAACCGGCGAGCATCGCAGGAGCGCAAAGATCCCGACAGCATCCTGCCTCGGCAGAGCAGTCCTTCTCCTTTGAGCGCTGTGGGATTCCCGCTCGTTTTGGATCACCCAAAATGACGGCAGTGGGTAGAGAGACGGGGCTCCTGCCAGTAGCCTGGGCTCGCTCAGGGTGGACGAACTCGGTGCTGCTTGCTCCTATTTATTCCGGGCTTTCCGGCCGCGGGAAGGGTCTACAGCCCATCTTGGTGGGAGCAGGGGAGGCTGCGTTGCCGCTGGGGCTGCGTTGCTGCTGTCTGAGAGCACCTTTGTGCTGTTTTGTCACGGGATTTGGAGGAGCCGTCGGGAAAGCCGCAGGTCTGCCTTCACCCTGCAATGCCCCAGGGACCTCCCCGTCCTTTGCTGACCATCCCACCACCTCCGGGAGGGATGCAAGGTCAGGGTGGACCTTTGGGAGAGCGGATGTTGCTGGGAAGGTGGGGAAAGGAGGGTAAAGAGAAGGGGAAGCTGCATGTGTGTGCAGCATTCATGGATGGGAAGAGAATTGATTGTGGGAGAGCAGCAGAATTAACCGATCGCGTGAAGAATTGATTGATGGGGAAGCAGCTTCACAGGGCAGCAGAGCTGAGCAGGCAGGGAAATCCCGCAGGCAGGGGAGGGAGACCAGAGAGAGGAAAAACAACCCGGGGAGAAAAACAGAGAAGGTGCTACTGAGCTCTGAAGCCTAATTAGGTTAATTCTTTCGGTGCATGGGGCTCTGGCACAGCACAAGGAGGAGGGGAAAAAATCCATTTCACGGGGAAAAAGAATAATCAACTTTTCAACTGTTGTGTTTCTTCTGAAATGAAGATGCTTGGAAAGTTTTTCACTGAAACCAAAGAGCAAGACCTTCCCCAGCCATCGACCAGCAGCAGAGGCGTGCTTGGGAAAAGGGAAATTTATATTCGAGCCTCTTCTCTGGCCTTTTTCAATTCCATCCATAAGAGAGACGAGTTCAAGACGGTGCGAAAACCATCTAGAGAGACTCATTGAATAGTTGTGCGGTCCCACTTTGTAACGCAGAGACATACCACAGCTTCCTTGCGCTTTGCTTCTGCCAGGGATAACAAAACCCAGAGCCGCGTGCCCGGGGTACCTGAGCCCAGAGCGGAAAAGCTTCATTCGCGTTTTAGGATGGTGCATGAAGCAGCGGCGTTTTGGCAGCCCCGACCCGAATTGCTGCCAGCTCCCAGCACAGCCATGACCCCAACCAGGGAAATCATCTGAGTTTGAAACAACATTTCGGGGTTTTTTTTTGAACACTTGGGTAATTTGAGTCAACTCAAGCAGAGAGCTGAAAGGGCGCCCGGACACGGCTCTGCAGGTGGAAAAGCTTCTTAAATCAGCATTGCTGCAAAAAGCCACTTTGTGGCCCAGAAGGACCCACCACTGATGACACGTGGGGACATCAGGTTGACCCTGGTGAAACCATAACCCTGGTTTGGAGCACAAACCTTACTGCAAACGCAACCCCCCCGCGATGGAAGGCACTGGTGCCATGCCCCGAGATGGGAGCTGGTCAGCCCGGCGGGGAAGGGGTTTGCCGGGGGGATGCCAGAGCCCCCGCACCGGCACCTCTCGGGGCCGTGGCACAGATACCCTGCTCGCACGAGTCCTCAGCGCATTTCTCGAAGAAACAGCTGGAAACATTTCAGCAGCAAATGTATCTGTCTCCAAAAGGGGAAAAAAAAAAAATCTTGCTTACATTAACAGTGTCTGGATAGCGAATAATGTAGAGAGGAGAAAGTGTTGTTGGGGCAATTAATAAGCTGAGGCTGTACTTGGCAGCAAGGATGTAAGAAAATATTAGGGGAAATGACACATAAGGACAATAAATAGTGGAGCAAGCGCATTATTTGGGGAAAGAACCAGCAGTTCTGCTGATGGCTGGGGTGCAGCGAACACGAAGTCCCCCCCGGGCAGAGCACAGCCAGCCTCGTCCTTGAACCCCTCCAACCCCTGCGCTCTTTCTCCCGAAGCTGGAAGTTGCCCGCCGGCTTCAGATGTGCAGGATGCAGAGGGCAGGTTCCCCCTCCACCCCCGCTGGGGCTGGGCTGTCGGGGCATTGGGGCGATGGTGGTCGTGACAGTTCCTGTTTGCTGGGAAAGCCGCCGGGTTTGAGTTTTAAGTGGCCAGAGGAGATGTGTGTGCAGGAGACCACGGCAGAGACCCTGCCGGGGGTCCCTGGAGGTGCAGGATCCGGCCAGCCCCGGGGGCACGTATGAAGAGGTAAGAGCTGCGTGGTGCTCAGTACGCACCTCCTTGCACACCCACTGGTAACAGCAGGTTAGCTGAGCCCTGATAAAACGCTGATGAACTCCTCAACCCTGCTGCAAAAGCGCAATGAAAACCAGCGTTTAAAAGTGCTTAAAAGGCAAACGGGCTTGGCTTCTTTTTCGTTTAAGGAGGTGCTGAGCAGAGCAACCTTTGCGGCAGCTCCCGGGCTGCTCCGTCCCGCGGGTGAGCCTTGGGGGGACGCAGACGCCTCCTTCGCCGGAGCAACCCCACTGCAGCCCCCCCGAGTCCCCCCGGCCAGACCTGGGCACATTACACGTGCAGGCAACGAGGGCCACAGTCAACCTCTCAAAGGAACACCACAACTCCAGCACAAGTTGTTCTCTCAAAATTAACGTTACTCATCTTTGAAAGCAACCAGCCCACACCACCCCAACCACAAAACCCCGATCCGCTGCCGCCACCGCTCGGAACGCAGCCCCTCCGTGCCGCACCGTCTCACTCGATGACGACGGGAGCAGAGCTCAGCCCAGCAAGTGCCAGTTCCTAAACTCCACAACCACGCAGACGAGACCAGCAGCTTCCCAGCACCCGCAGCTCTCCGGAAGGCTGCAGCATCCCCGGCTGTAAAGGCAGAGGATGCCGGCACGGACGCAGCACTGCTGCTCTGCCGAATCCTCCAAGGGAGGAGGCAAAGGAGGAGAGGATGCTGGGTCACTTGTTTTATCGTGCAGGAGATGTGCTGCAGGTGGTTGAGGCGCGCAGGATGCTCCTTTTCCCGGTTGCTGGCTCTACCCCCGTCAGCCACATTTGCCCCTTTGGCAAATTTTCACACCAGCGTTAACAAGAAGGAAGGAGCCGCTCAAAGGGGAGCTCAAAGCTCTGCGCAAGCGGTAAAAAAAAAAATCACACAATCCCCCGGTGAGCACTGCGGGTCACGCCTTCCCTTCCAGGAAAGCGTCGTGCTTCCAGCAAGAAAAAGGCAACACGTGAAGGTTTGTGCACGTACCTCGCTGCAGGGCTGGGTATTGCTGTCCTCCACGGGGCAGAGCTGCTGGGGAGGAGGAGGAGGAGGTCGAGGAGGAGGAGGAGGAGGAGGAGGTCGAGGAGGTCTCTTCTGGAGGTGCAGGCGAAGGGGGTCGCCCACCTGCTCCAACGGAGTGTGTGCGACTGCAACCCTCGAGTCACAGCTGCGGCAGCTTGGTGTAATTAGAAGTTTTTGATGAGCGTTTGGGACAGGCGGGGTTTAAGGGGCTTCGCTCCAGTGGCTCGAGCGGGTCTGGAGGGCTGCAACCAGGCTCGCCAGCGGAGAGACGGCCAGCCGAAGGATGACGCAAAGAAGCGGTGCGGGTGGCACATCTCTTCCACCACGCCTTGCCTTCACCCTAAATCAGAGACCCCTCGAGTGGGTGGCACGCCCCGCCGAGGAATCGCGCAAGGGCATCGGCACCAGGGAAAAATCAGTCCCGAGGAGCACGGTCAGGGCTGCCCACGGAACAACTGCAGCATTCAAACAAAAAAAAAATAAACTACAGGTTTTTCCTGCCCAAGGAGAAATATGACTCGGGACAAAAAATTCCCTGTCTGCCTGAGCAGAATGATCTGCAAATATAATCAGCCATTTGGGTGATTAATACACCCTGCTCTGTTAAGACTTCTCCATCAAAATCTTGGTTAAAAAAAAAAAAGAAATCCCTTCCGCGGAGAAATTCAGCTATCGCAAATGCAACGCCACAGAGAAGCACGCATCCCAGCAGAACCCCGAGGGAACTAACAGCGCAAGTAAAAGCCAAATTTGATGTTACTGAGCGGGCAGCGAGCATCCAAGCTAACCAGACTGGGAATCCGATCACCGTAACAAAAGCAAACAAGGCGGGGTTTAAATAGCAGCAAAAAACCCTTGGAAGGGAAAAAACCAGTGAGAGCCCATGTTTACCCTGATGATGGGATAGTTCAGAAATTATGGCTGGGCGCCAGCTCTCCAATATTTTTAGTTTCCAAAGGTCTGCCAATCTCAGCCGCCCAAGAGAAGCCGGGCCCCCGGTCCGGTCCTGCCCCGGGCTCGGCGCCGCAGGTGCGGCCGCAGCCGTTCGGCTCCATCACAAACACCTCCCTGAAGATCCCAAGGAAAGCTTCCGCCGCCTGATTTTGGGAGGAAAAACCAGCTGACGGCATATGCACGGTGTTTTGTAATTTATCAGCTAATTACAATTAGAGCAGAAGCAAATGCCCAGGTGAGTTAATTAAAATTGTTACGGGGACACAGCGAAGCAGCCCACCAGGGCATTAAGGTAAAACAGACACAAAGACCCCGAAACGCAGAGTTTTAACATTGATTCATCCTGATAACAAGTTCCCGCTAGTTTTCGTTAACCACTCAAATTTGGAAGCTGCTGTAGGAAGACGGCAGAGTCCTGGGATGCTCTGCAATAGGAAACCACGCGGGATTCAAATATTCTGTCAGCAACAGACGGAAAGGAGCCAGGTTTGAACTTATATTAATTTTATTCACATTTCCAGAAGAAAGCATCAGTGGAGTGCAACGTCATGGCTCGTGTCAAAAAGCTCAAGTATTTGTTTGGTTTAAAACAGGCAAACATTTCAGAGGCTGAACCCAGGCAACGGGCGCACGCTCCCTCCCCCTGCACGCGTTTCCAGTTCAAGTAACAGGAATTTCAAAAATAAGCTAGCTCATCACATGATGGAGAGGACGTCAGAAACTTTAAAGCTTTCTGTGGTATAAATCCCTAAGCAGGGCATGAAAGTAGCAGGCAGGAAATCTTCTACAGCTGAACTAGCTTATCCCCTGGGCTGAATGTTTTGGGTGGTTTTTTTTTTTTTCCTTTGGTCGTAGAGTTTTGCTATCAGCGTTGGGGAACGCTTCTGTCCAACTTTAATGCGATTCATTATCCAGAGCAGAAATTTGCCGCTTCTGGATTACAAGGATGATTGTTGGTGATGGCAGAGAAAGATTTTAACAGAACTCTACCAAGGAGAAGAAGAGAAAAGGCGAAAAATCTGATCGTTTTGGATTTCAAAACCAGGGATACACGAACAAAAAGATATCCAGGAATAAGACCCATTTTAATTGAGAACTGAGACTTCCCCATTGCACTGCTGGCCCATGGGAAGCTGTCACAGCTCTGGGTTGCTTCTAAGCAATATATTTACATTTCCAAGTGACTCCTGGGCTCCGTCGGGCCAACAGCCGGTTTCTGCCGACAGTCAGCAGACAACAAAAGCCTCCTAAAACCAGGTGGCACTAACCAGTTTCAGCTTTGTTCACCACAGAGCCACAACTTCGGGCTTCCTGCTTCAAAGTGCATGTTTCAAATTAGACGACGAGGCATTAGACAATCGAAGGCATCTGCAGACCCCTCGCCTTGACACAGGCCTCGGCCCGGACTGGGAAAGGCAGAGCCCAGTTTGTACAGGCAGAGTCTGGCAGCAGAAAAAGTCACGGAGCCGCGTGTCAAAGCGGGGCTCCCCGACGCAAGCGAAATGGCATCAGCAGCGAATGAATTCCTAAATTACGGGGCTACAAGATGAGCTGGTTTAGGTTTTTTTCAGTTGTGTAAATATTAGGGAATTTTAAACGTGTCCGGTGAAGACACTGGAAATCTTTCTGCCCTTGCGTTATCGTGAAGTTGCTTGATTTTATTAGAATATAGCTATATTTGGAAAAGGAGTCAGTAAGAGATGCGTGCACATTCTTGCTTGCTCTGCAAAGACAATTATTGGATTACAAAAAAAGGCACAAGAAGCACATTCCTCCTTCTTCTATCCCTAAAAGGGTTCCTCCTTCCTCCTTGCTGAAAGCACTACTCCTGCTGTCACTGAACAAATTCCAAGTACACATTTTCATCTTTGATCCAGCTGGCTTGGAAGCCCCTAGGATTAAAGATTTCTCTTCTGTTTGAATAATTTCAGTGACTAGAATCTCACTGCTTGTTTCACTGATTCTGTTCATCCTCTATCTATATATAGTAAAAGAGATGAAATAATATATTTTGTTTCATTGCTGGAGGCAGTCTGCTGTCCCCCACTCAGTTTTCCAAAGCAAGGAGGTAAAACAGAAAATCTGGCAGGACGTGCTTGCTAGAAACAAGAGAAAGGCAAAATTGCACTCACCCCACCCGGCCGGGTGTCAGAGAGGGGGAAACTGGAGCAAATAAGGGTTCAGGGTTATTTAGCAAGTCGGTGGAGAGCCAGGAACAAACCAGCCCAGCTACGGATCCTCTGCTCCAGCTGTCAGGAAACAATTTTGCTTTGCCTAGAAGGCGACTTGTGTCAACATGAGTCCAGGACATGCCACTTACAATTCAAGTCTTTACACAGATGTGGGATATGCAGAGCGGGATAAAGGAATGTGACTCTTTGGTGAATATCCTGGTTATCATACTAAAAATGTATTTTAATAAGTTAAATTCTTATCTTGTCCAGTCCTTAACACTGCATTAAATAACTCTCCTGCAGTTGCCTGGCTGATATTTGATGTTTCAGCTATTAAATATCCCACCACCCCTATGTCTTCTCTGTGGAAGGCTTAAACTCCTTAAACATCTTATACAAAAATAGAAAGCATGGAGACAAATTGCTCTATCTATTAATCCAGGACTGAATGGCTCAGCGGTGTGGATTCTGCTCTATTTACAATTTTAAGGTACTTACTACTTTAGGTAAGTCACAAGGACCTTCTCAGCAGCTGGAAGGTTGGACAAAGGACACGGGAGCGATTAGGGAAGGAAGACCAAGTGCGTTCCTTGTGTCACCACGCACTCACGGTCAGCGTGTTCATTCTCAGCTCCTGACGGCTCTTGGAGAAGCTGCAGGGTGGGACTATGAGAACGACACCGGTGGCAAAGATGCCAAGTACAGGAGGGAGTCTGAGGTGCCTACGGATGGACAACATCTCATCAGGCAACGCCCTGAGGGCCGAGGCTGGCGGCACGCCTGCCTCCGGCAACACCGTGTACGCACACTTAGAGCGCTCGGAGGGGTTCATGCACACAGGGTCCAGCCTGGCAGCTCTGACTGGGGGGGTGAAAAGGCTTCCCTAGCTAAGACGGTTCTAGCTAAACTCCAGAACAGCCAAATATCTATCAGGGACGGTGGCCAGAGGAAGAGTCACGAGCTAGCGTGCTGCCAGGCACAAACGGAAACGCTGAGCGGAGCCCCGGCAAGGCTCACCACTTCTCCCAGGGCTTCCACTGTAAGAGGATGGCTCTGGAAGTAACGCTGTGGAAATTCCCCATCGAGGACATCGCAGTCTTAGGTGCATGTACATAAAACTCTGCTCTGACTTCCAGTGCAGCAGGAAATACTCGTGCCCCTGTACCGCCAGGAGAGCACAGGAACGCAGCCACAAGCTTTGCTTCCTCCCTGACGCAGATTAGCTCTCTTTTAAGAAGTAATTCTTAGCTCGTTTTGCTGTCTGCTCAAACCCTGATTCCCCTCCAGTCAAACTTCCCTGTGTGCTCTGCCTGCCTCGCCACCAGCGAGGCAGAGGAGCGGGTGCCCTGCTGCTACAGCACACGGACTCTTTGGTAGAACAGACCAAAGTCCACCCCGAGGCTGAAAAGGCTAAAGCACTAAGCGGTCATGAGTTTTGATTGTTCAAAAATTAAAGCAAATTGTTTCTACGAAATCTGTTTGCATCCATACGCATATGCTGGTCACTGCTGGGTTTCCAACTCGTATTCCTAGCATTTGGCTGACAGTGGGGAGGATAAGAATGAACCCATCAAACTCCCAAGTGCTCCTGATTGTGCTATTTTGCCCTAAGATGTTCCTGGTCCAGACAGCAGTTGCACAAAAGCACTGACGGGAGAATTACAGTTAAAATATTTCTCTCTTGTCTCCTGTAGGAGACAACTTTATGAGAGATCTTTGCCTACCCAAAGCCTACCTACACAGGGCTTGCTTTCCACCGCCCGGTGGCATGAATGAGCACATTTTGCTTGTTACCAGAAACGATGCAAGTCGCCACTGATGGCAGCCCTTTGCCCACGGTACCCTTCTGCTGTGGCGTAAGCAGCCCAATAGCCAGGGGTATTAGAACAACTAGGATCAGTAGGAGAAAATGGAATTTAAAAACCAGTCCTGAAAAGGTCAGCTCTTGAGTCACAGCATTGAAGGATACAGGTGAGTTGCTCTGAAGTGCATCCTTCCCCTATTTTCTTACCCTCTTTTCAGAGTTTTTAGACATAGAGAATATATTAAACATGCTGGTGATAACTCAGTCCCTCTTTCAGGCACTATCATTGGACACAGCAGTCATTTTACTCATAGCTTTCTTCTTGCTATTGCAGCTCCACCAATGTGACCCTGGATTCCCCTTATAACCGGAGGTTTCTTCTAGATCTCAAAAAGAGATTGATATATCAAAACCAAATTCAATTACAAAATATAGTAATATCCTCTTCTTGGAAGTGAAGCTGCCCCATATTCCAGACTGTGGCAGGATTTTTATGTCCTCAAAATATTTTAATAAGTTCTACTTAAAATACATCTGAGTCCCAATCTGCCTGTTCGGCACACTGTAATGCTCTCAGCTGAAGATCTGCTCCCTGTCAGTTCCTCATGGGCTCTGCCAAAGGGCTCTTCTCAGTTGTCTTCTGCGGACTTGAACATGAGAATGGCATTGTAGATCTTCAGGGCAGGACCCAGCTTGATACTGAGTATTTTAACTATGTCGCTCTGGTTCAGGAGCAGGAAGGCCTCACCATCTATCTGCTAGAGGTTGGAAACACAACGTAAGATAAAGATTACCACCAAGAGATAGGCAGGATTCTCACTTCTGGTCATTCAATGAAACAACATACTTGGATCTGAGGAATCAAAGTACAAACACAGCTCTGAAGACTGAAACCTTGTACTTCTCCCTCGTTCTGGCACCCACACCCCTGTGAGGTGTCCAGGCAGGCTGCCCTTTCCAAGGGTCTCAGGCCTCATCCAGCAGCCCTTTTTCTAGAAACAGAGAAGCCCGAGTGTGGGCAAGGCTTATGGAGAGACCATGAGGAGGAGGATGCTGATTCACTACTTTTTATTCAATATAATTGCTCTAAAAAGCCAACAACTGTCAAAAATCCTACAGCCTATTCACAATCTGTGGCCAGAAGTTAGATCAGGAAATCCAGAATGTGAGTCCTTCAGGAGGCAGCTATCCAAGAACTAATATATTACACTGATCTGTGATGATTAGAAATATAAAATCACCATTTCCTAGTGCATTCATCACATACTGTCATTGCATAGACTCTTCGACTCCTGTTAAGTTGTTCAGGGTAAAATTTAAAGCCAAACCCGCTTTTTTTCTGCTGGTTTTGGTCAGCTCTACTAAAAAGCTTACAGATGAGAAAAATTCCTGAGATGTCAATATCTGACTACTCTCACAACTAGTACATACTATGCCCATAGACAACAAGTCTCTGTTTAAAGAGAAACAGCAGGCTATTGTGAAATCATCTTCAATGACACTAAATGGGCTTGCTGAGCACATGGCAAAAGAGATCATATGCTATATAAAACAAGGCACAGTAAAGACATGTCATCTGTCTGGACTTACATATGCACTCTCCTAATCTATCAGCAAGGAGCTACTCGATTAGATTCAAAGAAAGCAAGCGAAAAACATACTACCTTGTGAAAATACAGGATGTTCTAGGTAGCAGCGAGTGAAATCATATTATTTTAAGAAGAGGTTAAAAATTTACTTGGGTTTACAAGAACATCCACAGAGACAACACAGATATAATTAATATAAACCCCAAATGCTGCAGGGAAGAAGCCAAAGATTAATGGACACAGACAAACAATATGTGTCTCCCTACGTTATTCCATTAAAGTCCATTTACAGGGACTGACAGCATCTCATCCTCTCGCTTGATGTTCACCAGTGCAGCAGACAACACCGGGCACTCAACTCATCCAGAATAACAACTCTTCTAGTTCTGTGGTCTTCCTAACTAGAACTTTTTTGGACGTCAACGACTGGTGGAAGAGGATACACCGAAGAAACTTGGACAAACATATAATTAAAGTAAAGAGCTGGGAGCCAGGAGATTTGGTTTCCCCTTCTCTAACCACACAAGAGACCGTTAGCAAGTTACTTAACCTCCCAGTATGTACACTGGAAATGACAGCAGTGCTCCCAGTCCACAGATGGCCGCACAACATCCCCGAATCTTATTTGCAAGCTGCCTAGAGTCTACACTACTGCAATGAACATGTTAAAAATAGCTTGAAACAAATGGACTGCTGCTTAGATTAAATAATATAGAGTCAAGAGTAGCAGAAAACTGCTGGAAAACAGCCCTACGTTTCAAAATGGTTTTGAGTCCAATATTATTTCTATGCTTCATTTTCACTGCATTGCCTCAGATGCCTATTTTAAACAGACCTTCCCTGAACTGGACCTAGAAACAAGCACAATATCAGCGCCTGTGCTTTATTATTCATTTCTTTGTTCCATCTTATTTGGACGGTTTTTAAAATTCTGTGCACAATTTGTTCTCTTCGTTCCTAATGTAAGCAGCAACTTATCCCTCTCCCCGCCCCCCGCCAAGAGAAGTCTGCAAGGGATTTATTTATCCTGAACGGCGAGCACTCAAAGGCCTGATTACAGCTAATGGACAACGCGAGTGGAGCTCAGCAGTCCCGTCACTCACACCTGAATTCTGGCCAAAGCCAAACTGCTAAAAGGGTTTTAATTTCAAACTGACAATTTGGTTTGAGCATAAACCTGAAAAACAACTCAAGCCCCTCTCATTTGGCATAGGGAATCATACTTTGAGACTGCAGAAAGTAAGGTATTAAAATAGAACATTGGCTATCCACTCTCTGAACCAGAAAGCAGTCGCTGTGTTCAGGACCCGGTTAAATTATGGCTAGAAGAAATAAAATACATCGTGAATGCTTGGATTCATTAGAAGATTTGCTAGTTACACCTTACCTACCAAACCCTCACCTCTAAATACATCTTCACTGGAAATCAGGATGCACCTTTTACACTCAGCTACACTGACAGATTGGTTCAGTCAAATAAAGTTCTTTATTCCCACTATATTCAATTAACGAGTTTTCCACTCTATTGTTACATTGTGAATAGAGCTTTTTGCAAGCCTCCATTTCTTTGCTTTATATTTTGTGTGTGTGTGCATGTTTTTTAAAACAAGCGAAAACAAAAAACACAGATGCATAAATCCCATAAACTGCATTACAGCCGGATTCATCCTGAAAGAAAGCCAGCTCTGGGGAGCAGTCATCTATTAAAACCCTGCCCTTTACAGTCGCTACAACGTGCAATGCTTTTCCTCAGTACAGAGGGTGCGCTCAGCGCCGCACAGAACAGAGAAGGTACAGCCTCTTCCCTCAAGCTCTTACAATCAGAGCAGTAGAGCTGTGATGATAGGAAGGGAGGTACATCTGCGCAAATTTATCAGGGGCTCATAAAGAATCTCCAAGTCATACCTGCAATGTAGCTGGAAGCCAAAGCACTCAACAGAGCCCAAGTGTCTATGATCCATGCAAAGAAGCGTGCTAAGAAAGAGGACAGCCATATCCTGCACTAGCTGTGGTTTCTCAGAAGCCACGGTGAATGCACCGTAACAGGGGACAGAGCCCAGCCCAGCAAGTGGCAGCAAAGGCAGGACACACTGCATGCAGGACATGCTCTGATTTCCCAACCCCTGCTTGTTCAAGGGAAGCTTCCCCTCCTGCTCTCTCCGCAGCCCATGGGGGAAGCCAGCGATTCCTGGGAAACCCTACGACTGCCAGCCTCACCAAGAGAAGCAGGCATATGTGCTCGTTAGGGGGAGCAGATGAGATCTTCACTGCACCATTCCAACAGGACATCTTTATAACGATGCCAAACCCACTGCACCATAGTCCAAGACAGGATGTTAAGCATAAGCTCCTTGATTGGAACTGCAGGGGAAATTTAAAGCAGCAGAATGCAATTAGCCATGCTGGAATTCAGCTCGATGCTGAAGCTGCCTCCTAAATGCCACAGGCTCTTTAATGACAAGTCTGAGCACGTCTGTGCTCTCTGACTGGAGCTCAGAGTAACAGGGGTACAAAACCACCTCACTGCCATCGGACCCGCCAGCGGCACAGCACAGGATTCGGGCAGACTTGACTTACCTCTTCCCTGAAAACAGATGCTTGCTCTTTGCAACCAGGTAAACGCTGGATGAAGCTTACCACCTGGAATTACATTTGGGAAAAGAGAAATATGGACAATTAAAATGGGGTATCATCAAGCAAAAAGGTCATATTCCTGTATATGAGTTCTATATGCAAGAATTTTAAAAAACTTTAATACTTACAACTCTCCATTAATGAAGGGTATATATGAAAAACATTATTGGGTTGTTGCTGCAACACCCCTGCAAAGCATATACCTATATATCCTTTCCATATTGGTTACCTAGAATACTTTCCGTATTGCCTTTTGACCATTTATCTTTCTGTAAAAGCCCCATTTCTCCATTGTTCAAAAGGATTTTTATAAAACATCAAGAATATTTTCACAGATTAAAAGCCGTATATAGCTATCCTATTCTAAAACCATCCACAACTTCACTTTCTCTATGGTATTGCTGGAAAGTAAAATTTAAAAGAAATAAGAATTTAGACAGTTTCCCATGATGACCTTCCTTTAAGAGACAACATAAACCAACCGAATGAGTACTGCTGGTTTACCAACATGCAGAAGGCAGAAGAGCTGGGAAGGAAAGGAGTTTTGGTTTTATTTAATGCGTGGTGGGTGCACAGGATCCATGGAACCAACAGGATTAAACGAGTAAAAGTTAATTTTACATTTCACATTAGGGAAAACCTTTCTAAGCAGGAAATCTGTTAACATTTGGAATAATCTCCCCGGAGACATGCAAGCAGCCCTTGGATTACATTATATAACACTAAGTAGTGCAAGGAGCAGTCCTGAATGCAGCGGAGGATGACTTAATATGTATTGTCTTCTCCAGCTGTAGCTTCACTGGTTCATAGAAGATTTGTATATCGAGGCATAATCAGATCAAACATCTCATGCTAATTGGATGCTCCCTTGCAGGAACAGCTCTGTTTCAGAAGGCATATTCATTTGAGTTATTACAGATATGACATTTCTTCCATGAACACAAACAGACAAATAGTTAGGAGGGTTCACTGTCAAAATACAAGCTTCCCTTTAACTCACGGTTGCCAGACTCTCTCCTAAATCGTGTCACTGCTTTTTCCAGCTGATCCCACCACTTGACTAATACTCGTTCCCTTCCCCCAGTTCCGACCACGCAGGAACGGAGCTGTCAGCGTGCCCTCCGGTTTTGCTCTACCCCGGCAGAAGCCGATTTTTGGTGAACAGCTGACTCCCATTGTTTCTGTTACATAAGCTGAAAGCAGGGCATGCCTCTCACGTTTTGCCCTTATCTCCTGCCAGCAGAGACAGCTCCATCTTAAAGGGAACTCCTAAAATCCACATCTCCATTGGGCAGTGACTCCGAATTTTGTTCTGTAGAAGTGCAAACTCCTATTATAAACAGACAACAAAATACTACTTTCCTTTTGAATCCCCCCTCCCCTTTTCTTATAATTAAAACACAAGTGAAAATCCATCTGCAGGGTCTGGTACCTTCCAGAATTTAAGAGATGGCTAGACCCCTGGGGGCAAGACAGTAAGTGCCCTTTAGCGTCTATGGTATTGAGAGGCTGGTAGCAATCTCCGGGGAATGACCTGAGCTTGCCTTGCCCCTGTGTCCCTCTCTGCACAATTGCTGCTGGCTATTGCCACGGACACTCAGTGACAGGCCTTTGATCTGTCCCAGAGTCATCTGTACAGGCACTGCAAGCACTCTGTGCCACAGGAGTGGCGTTTGAAACAAACGGGAGGCCTGGGGTTTACCAGAATGGAGAAAAGAGAGGGAAGGAGGATGCCAGAGGAGAATACAGGAGAGAAGGTCCCCAGGATACGAGACCCTGGGTTCCACGAGCCGCAGGGACCTGCCCGTCCCATCACTGCTGGGGAGGGAGAGTCCCCAAACCAAGACGTGGCAGCTGAGGGACAAGGGAGGCTCGGGTACGCAAGGCCAAAACACAGTAACACCGTGGGCTGGTGGAAACCAACACAGCCCCACAATGGTGGCAGTGAAGCCCTGAACCAAGGGAAAGGGTGAGGCCGGAGCGGCTCAGGATGAGGGTGGGAGAGGTGTCGGACAGGTTAGGAGCACAGTGGGATCAGGCAGATCAGGGCTTTCCCTTTGAGGAGGTGAACGCCTGCCTGCCCTTCCTGCTGGTAACAACCTCAGCGCTCACAGAGCTATCTGGTGGAAGCGTCTTACACTACGACTGCATGTTGGTAAAGAGAAAGGGGCTGAAAAAGAGCTTTACGTAATTCTGAGAACACCATAGAAACTCCATGCGGCCCATACGGAAGGTGCTGAGGCAATCCCAGATGTGTGCGATACACTGAAATCAGCACAGTACTGGTATATCTTTTTGGTAAAGTTGGAAGGTAGCCTCACACGGCACCCCTTTAATATCAAGCTGTAGGAGAACTGACAACGCCTCGTGAGACTATGCAGAGAGGAGCTGGGTTTAACTGGGATTTACTAACCCACAAGCAATTAGCACAAGGACAGTCCCCCCCAGGGTATTAGCAACTGATGCAGGATTAACTAACAAACAGCACAACTCCAGCACGTATTAATGTTCTTCTGTGATTCGATATCCTTCACTAGCTGTGCTCTGAAAACATGACAGGAAGCTTTCAATAAATAACAAAGCTGCATTAAAGTAACTACTCTTGTTGACTGTTCAATGTTACCGAGAGTTTCTTAGCTTCAGGGCCCCTAAACACTGCTGCTGCTCTGCCATGTCAGCTGTTCTCAACCAAGAGAGAATTAAAGCAGCATTTTCTTCCTTCATGTGGGTTTTATAAAATAAAAAGTTCTTCAGTCTGAAACCAAAGGAGAATTTTACACCCCCATTACTCTTGTTTCAGATCAGCAGAATGGCCTCCTTTGTGCAGCAGAGTTCAAAGCACAACTCAAAGGCAAATGTTTGCCCTGTAGGAAGATGTTAGGAGCCCAAATGCCAACAGATCAAATCTACTTTGGACTCACTAAAACACAGAGAGTCCTGCTGCTTTCATCTTCCAGACCTGCGGCTACATTTTACTGCACATGCTGATCCTGCGAGCGCTCATACAAAGGCCAAATTGATTCCTATGGGAATTTGTGATGAACGTAATTTGCAAAACCAGATCCACTTTACTGAAATTCAAGACAAAACCTGTAATGACTTTAGCCAGTCCATTGTGGTGCTGCAACTCATCTTTTTAATGTGCTATTCACACTCCTACTGGCAGTCGAAACTTCATCAGTTGTTTTGGGCTGCAGCGCAGAGCACAGTTCAGTGTATTCTGGGTTTTGAATCGCTACATCCAGAGTGCCCTGCATTCATGCCTGTGGTCCCTGCTTACATTCATCTGTTATCAAACTAATATCCCAGTTAAATTTACCCAGCAGTTGCTTTAAAGGTCAACTGCAAAGGACAAATTTTATTTGGCTTGTATCCTGACTCTGTTCTTCCATGAATCAGCCTCCACGTTTTATCTGAAAGAAAGAGATTCTGATTTTCATGTCAGAGGATTAACTTCCTTCTGCCTTTATTGATTTTCTGTAAGACCTTTTGGAAAAATCATCGGAAGCTTTCTCAAAAGAAGGATATGAACAGCAAATCTTTCAGGGAGATTTTTTCCTCCTTGCTATGAGGCTAATTCAAACACATTTTCATTACCAAAAAAAAAAAACCCAAACCCAGCCCCTAACAAAAAAGGACCAAGTTTTAAAACAACCACACTAATTACTCTAACCCCCTCACAACTGCTGTGGTTCCTGTTCCTGTGATCCTGCAATCCCACCAGACTCCTAGCTGACCTCCAGCATAAAGAGCAAAGTCAAGATTGGATTTGTCTGATGTAAGAGGCACTTAGGGAAAATGCACTTTCTAAAAGTCTCTGAAGATCCTCTGTGCATCATGAAGGGTGCCTTTTTCCTGCTTTGCAGATTACCTACATCCTTGCAAGCACAACATTACAGCAGACTTCTCTTGAATTAAATGGCCTGCGATTAAGTGCCAGGATCCAAACTGTCACCACTTCCCAAGTGGAGATACAAATATTATTTATGCCCAAGGCATCGAGGCAAAAACCAACTACTCAGCACACCAAAGATACCGGCTTTTTCACACGCTACCTAGTTACAGGAGACATCTCAAGAGCTAGGACTGCAGAGACGTATCCACAGCTGCACAGCTACCTCTGTCAGAAATCAGGTCAGGCTGTGGGCAGCTCTGTTCCAGGGGAATCAGGCAGAGAGACGCAGGAGGAGTGGGCACGCACAGTGCAGTTTGGAATTAACTGCAATGTAAAAGTGAATCAGCAGCAAAGTCAAGGGAGAGGGGGAGGGAGATCAGAGAGAAATGGAATCTGCTGTCAGAATCATGTTTCAGGCCCGAGGACTAAAAGATCAAGGGGTAAATAAACAAAGAAAGGGAGGGAATGCTAATCAGGGAAACAAGCCATGGACACCAGAGCGTTAACAGGGATCCTTCCCCTCCCTTATAAAGGGACTTGGGTATAACTTCTAGCTGAGTCAGCTATGTCATATGCAAAGCAAACAGAAAAGCACTGCCTAGGAGAGGAAAGGAAAGTTGTCTTCCAATTAGCACTCCAGAAGAGGAGGGCTCTGTCATTCCCGCACCCCTAGAGCGGAACAGGGAACAGGTAACTCACCTCTTCCACAGTCCACTTGGCCACATGTTTGGCCGTGAGGCCCGAGACCTCTGGCAAGAGCTTGCAGTGCTGCTCCCAGCAGAGATGGAGGCGGTGGGTCGGGCTAGAGGCCAGGGAAGGCATGAAGATGGACTGGTGGAGGGCCTGCTGGAGATCCAAATCAGGGTCTGGAAAAGGAAGCGAGACAAGTCAGAGCAAGGCTTCAGGTAGGAGCAATTACAACAAAGCAGGAGGAAGGGTCACACTCTGGAGGGAAAAGCAAGGCAGGGTGAGCAGACAGCCAGGCACGGCTACTGCATGGCACGCTGAGCTTTCAGGGCATTCTTCCCACCCTCCCGAGAAGGAGGAAGGAAAAAAAAAAAGATAAGATAAGATTGCCAGGCTCAAGGCTTTATCGGTAGCTTCTTCCCTGGAAAATGATGTCATGCTGCTAACAGAGAAGATGTTTGCAGCATTTTATTGACAAGGTGGAGGAGTTCTGGTAACAGCATCTTCGGCTGGAAAGGAATGGCATTGTTCCAGCTCCCAGCTGTAGCCAGCCTGCGAAGAGCGCTACGCGTGCCAGCTGATGGCCTGGGCTCGCCGCCTCCCCAGGAGACTGCCAGGCCAGGAGTGCTGCACGTTACCTTCAGACATCGACTCCTTCCTCATGTGTCAAGTGACAGAAGCTTTAAAAATCAAGGCAAAAAAAGGAAGAAATCACCCCTCCCTAATGAGATCACTCGAGTAGTGCAGAGTCATGGTCCTACAGGGACTTGCCTGGTTATACAACAGGAAGCGAAGCAGAGGACGGAAACAAGATGGGAAATATTCCTCTGGTTTACAGCGGTTACCATGTGCTGTCCCCTCGCCCCCCACCCTGCCAGGCTGTGCGCAGGGTGCGCAGGCTGCCCGGCGCCATCCCGTGGCAACCGTACAAAATTCCCATTTCGTTCCTGCCTTCGGAAAGGTTTGGCATGCCCAGCACCGGGAGGGCTGCCGCTCGCCTCTGCTGGGTTTGCTCAGCGTTAGCACAAACAGTTGTTAGTAGGATGGTGTGCAAGGATCTGTGGGGTGCGCCAGTCGCTACGTGTAAAGCACAAAGGAAAACTATTGTAAAGAAAAAGCAAATTTCCACGATTTGCCTGCTCCTCACCAGCCGAAGTGAAAGCAGCACTGGAGGCAGAGCCTGATCTAGCGAAAGGTCACTCCCCTGTCCCCAGCTGTGTCACCTTATCGCGTCTCCACCTCCCAAAGGACGTGGGACAGCATCAAATATAGATCTCTATTTCTAATAATGAGATTAAAGAGGGAAGATTTAAAAAAAAAATAAAGCCTGAGTAAGAACTGCTCAGTTGAGGAGCTGATGCTGCTGGTGTCAGCGGGGCACAGGACACTGCTCCTGGGAGGGCTGTCCCCTGCTCCCCGCACCTCCCCGGTGGCGGGGGCAGCAGCCGGCTGGGCCCCCACCTCCGGCCCCAGGAGGTCCCGTTTGTGCCCGAGGATTTACGGGCTGCCACGTCCCTGAGGGGTGAGTGCTGCTTCTGCCACAGACCGCCTCCTTTTCTTCACTAATCCCAAATCCTCGGGGGTAAGCATCCAAACCACAATCTAAAGAAATTATTTTCCCTTTGAGAAGGAAGCAATGTTCTAATAGTTTAAATACAGACGGGACAAAAGCTCTGGGTAATTGTGAAATTACAGGTCAGCTGATTATTGCAGAATATCCCTCTGCTGATTTCCATCATTCTGTTTAAGGTGAATGCAAAGGGAGAGCAGACAGCTTTCCCTGCCAGCTGCAACTGCAGCTCATAGCTGGCAGACTTCTCCAGCTCTGACTACAGAAGTCAGCACTAGGTAGAAATGAGTATTAAAAAAAAAAAAAAAAAGCTAGGCACCTGTCCCAGTTTGTGTCTGCTTAGCTATTTTTGATTGGAGACTTATTACCATGTTAAATCCTCCTAAAAGCCTGGTCAGCTCAGTTCTCTGAAAGAGCTTTTTATAGTAAATCTGAAAGTTAAGCATATGGTTTGCTAAAGTGATATCAGAAAGCTTCTCTTAAAACTTAACCTGTCACATACCAGAAAAAAAAAGGCATTGTTCTTCCATTTAATTTTTTTGTTTTATTTGTCATCCTTAGGAGAGCCTTAAAGAAAGTCACCACCCAAAATGATTCTAAATATGTTTCTGAATACCCAGTGAGGTCTAAAGAAAGAAGTCAATGGAACTTAAACTACCTGCCTGGTTTTGACCAAGTCTCCGTTGTCACCTCTGCTGGCTCTGTCAGCAGAACGGCCACCAACTGCTTGGGGAACAAAAACCCCTTGCCACTTCAGAAGAATATACGGTGGTACAAGAGATGGTGCAAGCCTGTCTTCTCAGTTAATAAATATGAGGCTTCACTCTACAAAGTATTAAATATTTCACTTGTAAGTAATTTTACCCTTCCTCCTCATTTTAAAGGAAGAAAGACTACCATTACCATCGCCTCCAGCATGTGCTTTCTCTTGACTGTGGAATCAGACAAAAAAGCTGTAAAGTTTTAAATGCTCCTTGTGACTGTGGCATATTGCACATATATGCACACACAGAGAAAAAGAAATAAAATTTAACTAACCTTTCCCATTGCTTTCCTGTTTCACCAGCTGGAACTTTATATAGGCATGCGAGCACCCAAGCCTGAAAGCATCAATCACAAAACATTTCAAAAGATACACAAATTAATATAATTTCTTCTCTATACAGAGATTAATGGGACTTTTAGGAACCAAAAACTTTGCCCTGTTAAAGTAAGCAATAGCACTGCTCCGTCCCTGACCTCTCTTTCTCAGCTAAGGACCGTGCTATTAAATTCATAAACTCAGATTTGAGTTTACTGCAGGAAAGAGAGGGCCCAAAATAATGGGAAGAGGGAGGAGATTTACCATGTCATTCTAAAACACTACGCTGCAAATCTCTGATCAAATTGGGCTGTTCTAAGTTATGATTTACATCTGTATTTCAGATATAGCATCAAGGAACACAACTGTTAATGCATGAAAATACCTCACAAAAATGTTATTTACTTTTTCGGTTTGGCTTTGATGTCTGCACAGGAATCCTCTTCTACCCAGTCTCTCTCTTGATTGTTTTCAGACTGTTCCGACAGACTGTGAACACTGCTTTGACATGACTTCTCACTGTCTTGTGCAGATTTTCTGGAAAGACAGATAAATGACAGTAGCTAAACTGACATCCTCTGTTCCCTTTTCCCGCAGGAGAGCAAGGCTGGCTGCTTCTTGCAAGTGAGAGCAACAACTACCACCTAGTGGTAGCAGCTTTCCTCTCCCCCGCCATCACGACTGGCACACTACAAAGCGCTTTTTTACTCTTCAGCGTGGATTGAGAGAGATTATGTGAAATAAATCAGCCCCTGTGGATGGAAGCTCTGATCCCAGCAGCTACAAGAAACCCACTGAAGCATGTGTTATGATGAGATCAACAGATTTAAGATTTTTGAATCTTGATACCTCTGGATAACACTGAAGAGTCTCCATGACTGAGTTTGATGCATAAACTGAGCTACACAGTTGCCCAAGGAAGTACAAGCAGTAGGGTGTTATCAGATTTGCATACCGAATTCAGGCCTCCCACCATCAGGAAATGAAACACTTAGAACAGAAATATATCACAATTTTAGAATGCCATTTATTCTGGGAGAATCGCAAAGCTCCCGAGAGAGCTTTATGGTAACAGGGCCACTGAAATGCAATCAGTGGGGGGGCCGAGATTAGCAAATGGAGACCCCTGCACATTTCTGGGACGGGAGGAGGCAAACTTTGGCCATGTACGCCAGGAAGGGGAGAGAAGTATTCCCTTTTTCTGACCAAATATAGCTTGAAAATGTTGCAAATCCAAGCAAAACAAATGAACTTTAAAATGTATATAAGCCTTCATATACAACAAAGACCAAAAGTATTGCTGGAGTTTGCTCTAGTGAGACTGGACTCGTACAGACTAAAGGCGACAATAATAAAAGCCTTCATGTCCAGGTCTGTCCCATGACACATTTTAACTGCCTCCTGCAGTCCAAGAACTAATACACAGTTTGCTTCAATGATACTCAATTCCAAGATTTTCGTGTAAGAAAATAAAATTTCTGAAGGAGCTCAACTTGTTTGCCAAGTGATACACATATAGTTATTACGCCTACCGGTGTAATACAGCCGACTCTGGGGTTGATTGCAGTTACAGTTTAATAGTGCAAAATAACCTTGGCTTGACAGTTTTAGGACAGGAAACGAAGGAAAAGAATATATTTTAAATTGAAACAGCAAGGAAAAATTTATGGAGACAGAATGCAATTTCCTTTGTTGGAATGTGACCAGAGCAGCAGGATTAAGGAATCAAGAAACCTATTAAGGCATATAAGGGTATAAAAGTGCACTGCTCTGTGTTAAGAGTGTCTGGGGCACGGGTCAATACTACAGACAGATGAACTCAATGCTCTGCTGCTTCTCTGCCAATTCCTGTGTTTTTCAGCCTTGTAAAATGGTTTTGCTCCCCAGTACCTGCCCAGGAAAAGGTTTCAGCTCACCTGGATTGTGGAGAGTCCTCCTGAGAAGACTCTCCTGCTCCCAACAGAAACGGGGCAGGAGTCTCCAGCCTCTTGGCTTTCTGCATGCTATTGCTAGGGGAAGGTCTCTCCCCACTCAGGCGGTCCTGTAACAAGTTTTCCCTGTTGAGGTTCACATCAGAATATGGACAGCCAACTAACCTGTGTTAAAGAAAAAAGAAAAAAAAAAGAGAGAGAGATGACAATGCATGTTTTTAAGTCACACAGTCTTACCAGCCTCAGGCAGACATATCCATCAACAAGCCCAGAAAAAGCGAGGCCAGAAACACTCAGGAGATGTTATTACCCAGCTTTAGGTGCAGGAAAGCAGGGGACTACATGGCAAAATTAGAAACCAAAGTCATGTTTTTAAAGAGTCACCTCAAAGAACAAGAAGAGCTATTCCTCTGTAGCCTGGCTGGCTGAACAGTATTTCACAAAATAAGACAGTCCCGCAACTTTCACTCTGAAAAATTCAAAGCCCTTTACCACATTATATACTACTAGATCTTCAGACCTCCCATCTGAGATTGTTTTCTTGCTCTTTAAAATAGTTTAATTGAGCAAAACCTTCCTCAAAAAGCAGAGCACAAAACACGAGCTAGCTCTCCTCACTCTTACACTTTAATAATCTGCCCACACTCCCTCTTTAACTGTCTCCCTGCATGCTGTTCTTGGGTATATTATTTTACAAAAAAATTTCCTTCAGTAATGCTGGAATGTAGAAATTGGAGTGAATTAATCTATGTTGGATTGCATTGCAGTTGTAATGATTACACTGGTATAAACAAAATTTATGATGAAACAGCACATTTAGACACAAGAGGGAGCTGCAATTGCAGTTATAACTATCTCCAGAATAAACACCCTGAGATAATTTCAGTGCAGTGCAGGTGCTTGTTGCTGCATTATTATTATGGACAGCAGTCAGACTCTCGCAGGCAGAACCCTTATAAGAAGACCTCATATACATACGTATAATGTGTTCCATATCGTGGTCCCCTGACATGACCGATACCGTGGCAGCCTGGAGTGGGACACGCTTGTCCCACTGTTCCCACTCGATCAACCGCACCTGGTAATAGGAAAGAAAAACTTAAAGAGATTTGTAAAACGCTCCCTGCATCTGAAGAGCAGACTTGCACTTAGGAAAATGATTCAACGTAAGAATATGATGTCATTTACTTTACCTAGAGGGACTTGCAAAGCGTGTCCAGTTTTTGCACACCAGCCTACTGGATGAACATCAGGGCTGTCTGCATCGACCCAGAAATCATAATTATGGTCCCAGCCATCAAAATGTATCTAAAAGAAGCACACAGTCTCAGTGAGAGATACAGTTAAGGACATGACTCAGCTTTTATTTTAATTTCCCCCTTTGTTTCACCTTGCTCAGCTCGGGGCTGATTCATTCAATCTTTCAGTCAAGCACAACTGTCCTTTGTGCTCAGTGTAACTATTTGTTTTTGTGACCCCTGTACCTATGTTTTACAGAACAGCCACATTCTGGTGACACAGTCAAATCACAGGGTCTGCAAGAAAGCACAGACCGTGGGGTGCTCCGGCACACTCTATACTCAAAGACTAAACCTGTGCAAACACAATTACTTAATTGTTTTGTTTTCTGAGGATCCCAAAACACCATAAAAGCCAACAGGTTCAGTGAGTTTTGCAGTGAACAAGCCAGAATTTTCTGCTGGACAAAGGGACTAGCAATAGCTCAGATCCAGGTCAGGTTCACAGAGACCAAGGATCACTGCAGTTTAACGGCTACTGGGCTGCCTATGTGGCAAAGTATCAAACAGGTATGAACTGAGTATCATGCTACTATATATTGGCCAAACTTGACTTTTGCTTGCAGTCACAGCGATAAGACTGACAATCAAATGGCTAATGGGGAGCGAACTCCAGTCCTGCCCTCATCGTCACCCTGCGGGAAGGAGACCTGTGGCTGAGGAGCCTCCATCAGTGCGCGCTCCACTTTCGCTGGCTCATACTTAATTTCTCAGAAGCCAAAGCACAACAGATTTTTCTGGCAATATATTTATGTGAAAAGAATCAGTTACAATCCGTTTATGTAACAAATTAATACTGGAGAAGGAAGCTGTTTCCCACACGCACCAGGGTTTAACTTGCTTTGGGTTTTCCTTTAAGTATGCTAGGAAAAAAAAAATTGTCAGGTAGCTTCCCACCAGCAGAACATTAATGCTGCCTTCACTCGCACAGATCACACAGAAACAGCTAAGAGATGGAAAATCATGCTGTCAAATGTTATTTCAAAACAGTTACATTAAAACAGTAACTAACAATACCAAGCAATTCCATCAGACTTCAACAGGAATAAAACAACAGAAATAATTTCCAGTTGGGCAGGCCTGTAGGCTAGACCATCTGCAAGGCTCCTCATACCAAATGCGTCTTTTTTCTGTACTGCCAATCACTATATTCCTCAGCACAAGGGCTCTGCACTTTGAAGCAAGGTCATACCTTAATGCGATGGTCATCTTTGTCAACTATTGTTGCCACTCTTATCAAGATGGGATTTCTTCTGTCCACAGCCTCTAACTTCATATTAACTTGGAATCCGTGAGCAGGACGCTGTAAGAGAGGATTGTAAGCAGAATGCTAAGAAGTCTGGGCATTCAGAGCTAGTCACCTGCTCTGAATAAAATGTGCTGAAGTTTTCATCTACCATTCAAATGCCTTTGCAGCTTTGGCTCCTGATCTCACACAGCAGACTGATTCAGAGGTTAAAATCTGAGTTTCCTAGAGGATTAAGCTGTCTGTTTGTCAGCAGCCCAAAACTACTCGAGAGGAAGTCTGAGCTTCCTCGGTGCAGAGGAGCATTTCACAGCCAGGGCAAGAGGCACTTCCCTAACAGAAAAAAGGCCAGATAGTACCACAAGCTCCGCCAACACACAGACTCCGCAGTCTGACAGCAAAACTCCCAAACACAGCAGAGAGATGATCTCACATCGGACAAGGACAGCGGCCAGTTCACCACTGTCTCACACCTGAAGCACACCACTGCGTGACATCTCTCTTCCTACACTACGTGACATCCTTCTTGGCATCTGGGTATTACAGAGTCACCTTCATCAAGCAGGTTACCACCTACTTTTTAGGACAACAACTGCATCAGCTTGTTAACGACGACTGCTGAGAAGTGCGGTGCTGGGGCTCGAGAGCAGCTCCAGCCACCGAGTCTCCTATCTGCAGTGGCTGACTTACCCTTTCTCTCAAACCCCGGTGGTCAAAGTACTTTGTAAAAACTCCAGAATGTCCTCTGACCTGATGCATGTCCTTTGCAGCACCCACAGATGTAAACCTCTAAGTAACAGACAGTGTTTACCAATTTTTCCATTTATCTTTCCACTGACTGCAAATTCCTCCTCTGACCTCCTCAGCTGGGGGTTATGGAGCACTGGATACTCATTCAAAACACATCCTTCTTCACTTCTGCACACAAAGGTCAGGATTTTAGCAAGAGATGATAAATCGTGTCTTTGAACAAGATCAGGTTAATGAAAAGATGATTCTAATCACTCTTCCCTCAGAATCTCCTCACCCTTTTTACTGCCAGTAGCTGGGGGCAGGGAAGGAGGTCCACTTCGGAGCTAAGGGGATTACAGACTCCAAACCTCAAGTTTCTCTTTGGTCTTTTCACCTGGATGCAGACATTTATCCACAGGCTTCCAGACACACGACACACCGGAAGCCAGATAATCTAAACTGCTTTTAGTTTTAAGAGCATCTTACTGAACCAGCCAACCTTGTCCATCTTCCTTGAGGAAGAAGCCCGAGTGCTGGAGAACAAAATCCTGCCCAGAAGATGAGCAGGGCTATTGGTTTAAGTCCTGCTGAAGGGTTGCTGCCTTTTCGGCAATTTGAATTGACAGCCCACGACAATGGGCTGAAATAGTGATGCTGACAACCGAGCTGTCTCCTCCTGCATTTCTGGGTGGACAAGGCAGAAATCCAGACACAAGATCTGCTATTTGTGCTGATGATCAGTGTCTCCAGACTACATAAGATAGCTCTTGAAAACTGTTAAAAACTAATTCAGTGAAAAATGTCTGTTCTGGCTCTCAACCCATATTTTTATGTACTGATTTCCTGTAATTGCTAGCTGGAATAATAATAATAATAATAAAAAAAAAAAAAATCAATAACTGTGCCATGTATTTGCACTTCAGACCAACCAAGCCAGAAAAATAACAAGGTTTGATCTTCAAAGAGTTCTATTAACTGTTGATATATCAAATGCCTTTTTTTTTCCTGTCTCATTTTCGAAACACAGTCTTGGATGCTAATTTATATTCTGGAGTTTCATGAGAGCCAGAATTGGCCCTTCTACTGTTCTCTCAAAGCCAGATACCTGAAGGAGCAAAACAATGGCTGCAGAGATGCATGAAAAACAGGAAAAGAGGCAGACAAGACAGATAGTTGCATTCCCCCTTGGGAAGACACTTCACTATGGAAGAATCCAAAAAAGGGAGTACTCGGTACTGAAAAGGCTCCCTGTCCTGAGCAAAGCGCCGTTATCTTTGGGTGATGTTTCTCAACACATTTTATATTCTGAAAATCTGCGGAAAGAATGCCGTAATGACAGATTACTGAGGACTTCAGACTGGGAGTTTTAAGTAGGTTGTACTTCACCATTTCTTTTCGTATCATGAAGAGTTTTATTATCTTTCCAAAATATTTGTCTCTACAAAACTACTTCTATTGTTCTTATTCTGCAGCAATTGCTGCATTTTTTCACTCTTGTACTGTGAAGGTTCCCGTTTTCCAGCACTGTTGGGATTTTATGAGCACGGCACAGAAAAAGGCTGAGCCTACCCTGGGGGCAACAAACGTGACAAGCTTCACTCATCCTGCACACTGGCTCCGAGGTGCTTCACATGCTGCGCTGCGTGATCGAAGATGCTGTCTGCCCAACTCCATAAAACTTTAATCCAAAGGATGTTTTGGAGTTCAACTGTGCTGCAGATAACTCCAGCTGCGGCCTTACAGTTCTCTAAAGAGGCAAAACCAGCCTACTCCCTGACACCCACCTTGCAACCTACAACAACTTCAGATGGACACCTGCTGAAATCTAGCAATTATCAAACTTGTCTGGCTGGATTTTTACCTCCCTTATCTGAGGCCTCCCTGATTGCTTTTCCTCCTCAGTCCTAAAGAGCTTACCAACAAAATATACGGGAGGGCAGCAGGTATTAACCTGCAATGCTAACTTCATTGAAAGGAATCAAGACAAGTGTCACGATGACACAGAAAAGTTTTTAAACATATTGCAAAGTTTAGCAAGGTGAGCCAGCAGTGAGGAAGAAGCTGCTAAGGGGAAAAAAAAGCCATCAATTTTAAAGTATGGGGTTTTTTTAATGAAGTTATTTTAAAGGCTTTTGTTTTGTTTCTGCTCACAGTGAGCTTCCAGATAAATGCACTGAACTCCAATGTAAGAAACAAAAGCTCACGCTCCCAAGGTTGAGAGAACCATCCTCAGATTTCGTCTGTGGAATGATCTTACTCCACCTAGGAGTTTGGGAGAGATGCTCTATCACCTGTTACTATGCTTATTTCTGCAGAAGGCACAGCTAGCTCCTCCCTAGAAGAACTGAGATCTATACTATAACATCTAAGTCCTTGATCGGAACTTCTCACTCTACCTAACAACCAACCAGGGGAAGAAGGATTTGCACAACTGCAAGGTGAAAACGTTTTAGAGAAGTTTTTAAAACTTCATGCAGAGGGGACACCTGATGGAGGAACCGCACACTTCTCATTCCGCCTCAAACACACACCACCCCTTCCTCCCCTCCCCACCAAACGCCCCAGTCGCAGGCCAGTGCTATCCACTTCTGACCCCCATGAAGGGAGAGTCTGCAAAGCCTGTTCGACCAGCTTCACTCCTGCTCGGATGTCAAGCGGGAGATCCCCTCTGCCCACAGAGTCAGCCCTCGAGCAGACAACCAGCTCTTTCTCTTCTCCATGCCCTCTCTGAGGCAAGGTACTGCCCTTCACACGTTCCTCTGAAAGCTACAATTATCTGTGTGGACTGAAGGCTCTTCCCTTAAATCTGCTAATGGAGCAAGTGAAGGTGTTTAGTCAAAAATCCTTTCCAAGACAGCTTTTCATGGCGCTTTTTTTTTTTTTTTTTAAATATTGTAGTCTGCTGTGTGTTTTGTTTTAGCAGCAGTGAGAGATGATCTTAAGCTCAAAAAAGCCAGTTTCACCCTCTTGGCACAGACACGGTGAACCACCATCAGATAAAACATCTAGCAAGAAAGGGGAGAGAACAGGAGTTTCCCCTACCCTCCTGATCTAGGACAATCAAAGAGATTCACCAACCAGTTTGAATGCTCTTGCTGGGGCTGCCTGGGCATTAGTTTCTTCCAAGTAATTCTCCCACGAGAAGGCTTTGGAATCCTTGTATCCTGAAAAACCAGACAATTAACATTTAAGCAAGAAAAACCCACATTTATTGTTACAAACAACAGAAAAGCAGCTATGGCTATTATGCCATAATAGAAAAGCAACATGGCTATTATGTTAATTTAGCAGTTACAATGGATGGTGCTGGAAAGCGGCCTGTTTATTCATACACACCATTTACAGCACACAGAGCAGCACTGCAAGTTTCCCTAGCTTCCACACAGGGCTTTAGCCCTGACCTGAAAAACCCGAAGAGTTCATTTCTGTACAGCTTAATCAATGCTTATTCTCTAGAGAAAGCTGCCAATTAAGAGCTAGTCAGAAGATTCTGTGATGTGCCATGGCATCACTAAATTAATTTCCTATTTTATCAACTATTCTATGTGTGAGTGTCTGCGAGATTGTAGAAACTTCTCATCTCCTGCTACCTACTCACCCATAGCTGAGTAAAACTAGCAGTCTGGAGATAAAAGGCTCCATCGCCGTTACCATAATCTCAGACACCTACATGGGTCTGCTACTCAACAGTGGGATGTCTCTCCCTGGCAGCTACATTTTAAGAAACTGCTCTACTTTTTTTCCCTTCCTATTTCAGTATTTTTTAGCCTCGGTATTGTTTCCTTTTGGCAGGAGGGTGCAATGACTAAATGCATAGGACAGTCTGCAAATTGCTGCACGTAAATCTCTCAGCAGAGAAATCGGAATTGACTGCAGATTCTGCTGGGGGCACAGGCAATTGTGATATGAGATGGGGAACTGCATGACACAGCCGTGTTGCATGTTCCAGGAGCAGGACAGATGCAGAGTAAGCTGAAGAGGAAGCACTTACAACCCCTTTTTGTATCTGCAGCAAAGGCACAGAGGTTAATTCCTCCAATGCAGAGGGATCTTGTAGTGCCACCCACTCTACTAAACTTGATACACGGTAATTACAGAAATTCTTGCTCCCGAGCTGTCAATCTAGCAAACTGCAGACATCATTTTAAAATTTTTGTTATTTTTGAGGTGAATGAGCACTTCCAAGGCCTGAAAACAACATTGATTTTCCTGTAGGTTCTGTCCTTTTTCATTTGCCAACACTCTCTTCATTTACTGAATTCCAGTGCAGCAGAAAGAGACGTGGCTTCAGTTACTCCTTCATTTCCAGAAATTCCCTCTTATCATCTATGAAATGATACTGATTCTTCTTTCCCCTAGCTCACCTTAAAGGAAATCGTGCAAACACTTCAAAGTTCTTTCCCTTCTGAAATCAAGTTCAATTACAAATTACCAAAACCCATTCCATTTTTTCAAAGAGCTATGAAACAAAATAAAATGCTGTGGCAAAAAGTATGAACAATAATATTGTTCAGTCAGTAAAGAGTACTGAATGGAACCTGTAACTTGTAAATACGTAATTATGTGGAAGATGGAGCTTGCACGTTTTTTGTCTGAGGCAGGAAATAAGTCTCACTTTCAACATACCAGGTGGTGTTGTCAGTGGGGTTCCAGTTTCTTGGCAGTAGCCAACAGGACGAATATATGGACTGCTAGCTTCACACCTGAATCAAAGGGGGAAAGTGGGCACCAGTCAATTTGAAAGCAAAAAGAAAAGAGAATTTCAAATGCTCTCTGATATGCCTTTGCTGGGTTAGCAGATGCTTTCAGTGGGTGTGATCATGGTGTAAAAGACAAGCATTACCTCGTTAGAATTTATAGCGCCAAGTTTTCAAGGTGTTTAAGCTGCCCCAAAGGATAGGGAAATACAAAGAAGAATGTCTGGTGCTTTAAAAAAACAACAGCAAAAAGCCCATACCAACCACAGTTTGGCCTGGACATAGTATCATCCAAGGTAAAATGCAAAGGAAGCAAAGAAACAAAAAACAACCCCCCGTCCCTAACTGAAACACCATTACTGTGGAAGAAGGGGAAATTACTTTTAAGGTCTTTGCCAAGAACTGCACATTATCCATTAATTCTAGCTGCAACCTAGTGATAGATTGCCTGGTTCCCAATTTTATTGCATATTTAGATCTTCTGAGCCCCTGAGGGAGGCAACGGGCCAATTTGAGACAGCCCCTTTTGTCACATCTGCTCCGAGGAAGGGACCAAAGCAGTCTTTCAGATCTGAAAACACACAGGTTTCTTCCTAGCCAAGCTCTACTTTGAAGCTTTGTTTGCTTGTGTTTCCCATTAAAATTTTCAAATTCCAAACAAAACACGGCATGAAAACAAAGCTTCACGGGCTAAAATGGTAAAGGAATGAGATCTAAGGTCCCGCAAATGGAAACACCAGTGTTACAAAGCTCTGCACGGCGTATTTATGGCAAAGAAAGCAAAGACCAACTTGCCACCAAACAGGTGCCTATCTTGAAAAACCCAAACAAAAGAAGATGGGGAAGAGAACACAGAATACTGATCACATCAGGGCTATTCCGATAAGCATGTGCCTTGTGTTGCTTTCACAGACAAATTCAAAGAAAGTTGCTCCATTCATGTAGGCTGGAAAACATGGACCAAAAAGAGAAAACGTTTCCTTGACTGATATCCCACCCGGCCCCAGAGTGAGGGCAGGGGATCAAGATTCTCAGATGCAGAACAACTGTAGTGCAGGTCAGGACTTAAAGCCTAAATGTTGGCAATCATTTTTATTTTCAAAGGGCCTTCGCCAAACTCCACTGAAGCAAATGGAAAAGATTTTTACTCACTTCTGTACTGCCTGCTTCCAAATGTAAGCTGGCAGAGAGACATGCCAACACCCACTACTAGTCCTGGAGAAGATGTTACTAATTCCAGGTGGTGTCATTAGTGGAGCTTACTCTTCCTTTAGCTCTGCCAGAGGAACGGATAACACAAACATTCCCTGACCTGACCCGAGTCAGCCAGCTGCATTACCTCAAACGCTTCTTACCTCGAATGCTTCACGGGCAGTTCAAGCTAACCCCGCTGGCTTTGCACTGAGCCAACTGACGAGCACTCAAACAGCAGGGGAAGCTACTGGCCAACTGGCACTTTGTAAAAACCCAAAGTAATTACTCAGATGCTTGAAAACCAATTTAAGATCCCAAGTTTAGTGACCACATTTAAAATATTAGATATTACCCTTAGTGGAAGAGCAAAAGAAACCACAGTCTACTTGCAGATATATATTAGAAATAGAATCTCTTTACCAGTAGTCATAACTCTCATCCCAGTTATCAAAATGAATTAGCAGGCGGTTATCCACCATGTCCGTGATGGTTGCGACACACATCAGTGACGGATTCTTCTTGTCCACTGCCTCTAGTTTCATTCCCAGACGAAAACCAGAGGGTGTGACAGGCTGAGGAACAGGACATCAGGAAAGGGAAATCAGCCATGTTCTAGGTCAGGCCATTTAAATTACCCTTATAAACTCATGTGTTGCAGGTTGTAACCCCAAAACCCACAGACCAAAACACACTATAGTTACTAGCAACTATAGTTACTACAGACAAGATTTCCATGTGTTCTGGCAATGATTGTTACTATTTCTAAAAAAGAGCTCATGTAGCTCGAGTAACAGAATCTCCAGGTACACAACACCACTACAGATTCAAAGGCTAAGATGCATGCGCCTTGCAGTGATGAGTATTGGCTGAGGGTAAGCGTGAGCACTGCAGGTCCTGACTTATTAGTGGAAAAGTTAGAGAGCCTTCAAGGAAAACGGGTGACTCGGAAGCAGAGCAGAGCTGCACAGTTAGACCCTGATCCTGCTGAAGTCAGTGCTCTGTCCATCTGCAGCGTCAAATCCGCCAGACTGTGAACTTTGTGTCATCTGAGTGACACAAACCGGGAGTGAGCGTTATACAGGAACTGAGGCTAACAACCAAAAAGAAAGTAACAGTGGGTGAAGGATGAAAAATGCTCAAGATCCATAGCCTCATAATGAATCCCATGGTGCACATGAGTATGCTGCTGGAAACCAGAAATTATTTTGGAAATGATTAAATTAGAGGAAAGTGACACAAATATCTTGACTGTAGGGACACAGCAAAACAGACCGTTGTAATATATTTAATAAATGGTAGAGTAAATCTTTTCCTCCAGTATTAAGGAGGAAGGGAAATACAAATTGTCTTTCTGGAAAGTCAGTGACTGGAGGAAGGAAGAAAAATTGTACTAGTTTCCCATCTTAAAAATAAATCACAGCAGGAAATAGCTTGCATCTGATTGTACCATGGTTGTACCTCTAACATGAACATATTAAAAACACGTAAATATTCTGGTCAAAACTCACTTAGCATCAGACCTATTTGAAACATCTTGTATTCAGTATCCCCACTTACAGTGCTGAGGGTCTTAAAAAGGCTTTTTGGAGCTGCTTGAGCTTTGCAATTCTTCAAATAGGAAGTCCAATTAAATTCTCCCTCCTTGAAACCTAGAAAGAGAGATAAAAAGATTGTTTTACACAGCCCCGTTACATTCAGATTGGTTTTTCAGAAATGGAAATTACCTGGGAATAATATGAACTTTGCAATGTAACTGCCCTTCTACAATCTTCAGGGGTTATGCATTTCATCTAAAACATCTCTCTCCTTTTCAGTATAATGTCCAATCATTAATCTCAACCTTCAAATGTTTCTAGGAAACTGAATGCAGGAAGAAGCAAGTTCTGAACCCCAAAGAGACTCCTTGCTTTACACGCTCATCCAGTAAAGAGTTTCTAATTTGACTAACAACGTCAATCTTTGGGAATATCAAAAGGAAGCTGTTTTGCTCTTTTGTGATTCATTATCTTAGTTACACCTCTTCCCTTTAAGCCACTCAGACTGAGTTCCACAATGAAATCATACTAAAAATGAAACATGCAGAGCCAGGACAACTAGTTCTTAGCAGAATTTATGGTTTCTTGTACACCATTCTATTTTTTTTTTTTCATACCTTTAGGCGGGAGCAGCTTATGACTTGTTTTTTCACACCAGCCAACAGGATGGATGTCTGAGGAATCAGCATTAACCCAGAAGTCATAGCACTCTGGATAGCCATCAAAGTGTAATCGCATTCTGTACCCTTGTACCTATAACGAGGTGAGCTCTGATTACCATAAAGGGTCATAAAGAAGTGAAAGAAAAACACCAATCAAACAGTCCTTCCATATTTGGATTTATAGATAAAGTAAATTTAAGATCTCATTTATTTCTCAAAAGTCTAGTTTTATTTTTCCTCATTTACGTCTCCCAGTTTCCATGCTCCTCTTTTCCTCACTTCAAACAGCTGAAAATAAAATTGGTCAGTGTAACTTCACTGGCCTCCTATTCCACACTCATGCACATACTACTGTGCGGCAATATCTGGAGTACAAATGCAGCCCAAGAACTTTTATGTCTATACCAGATCAACACAGATTTCACATAATTGAAGAAGCTTAAAAGCATTTTGACTTGCTTATATTTACTAAGTCTCAGGGCCTAATTGCATTGTTCTTTTTCATATTTGTTCATTGCATGCAATTAATAGGTTTACTACTCTGAGTTACAATTGCAAAAATCTGACAGTGGGATTTCAGGCATAGATCCTTAACCACATAACACTGTTCCTTCAATGTCACCTTGAACTCCCCTAACCATTAATTAATTAAAGTGCTATTATTCTTATGTTTCACTTTTTATTGCAAAAAACCCTAAATGTACATGGGATTTTTGGAATCAAAGATAGGAAGAGCAACTACCTCAGCCACTGTGAGAACACAAAATCGAGAGGGGTGTTCAGGATCCAGCCCTTCCAATTTCATTCCAACTTTAAATCCATTGCGGCCTTGTGGGAATGATTGATACTGTGACGGGAGGGAAGAAGGAAACATTTGTTTTTAATTCCTAAAGACCAAATCTATTGCAGAGCAGTCATCAGATATACTTAAGGCTTCAAATTTTCAACTCAGAGAAGAAAATTCTATCACTAAATGACTGCTGCCTTAACGGGCAGGTGCGGGTACAGAGATCAATAATGGCACGATCACCATATTTCAGGTTTACTTGTTATTCTAATTAATCTCTCAAAAACACCGAACCACGAGCCTGTTGCAATTAGCTATGAACAAATCTTTCGGCAGATGCAGAAATGAGCTCTATTCAAACACAAAAGAATCCCCTTTATAGCCCAATGTAGGAGGGCTGGCAGAAACAAAGAGCCAGGAAAGCTAGAATCACTTTGCCTGTGTCAGCACGAGGTCAGCAGTCCAGACTTTCCCAAAAGGTAGCTTCTCATCTTCAAATGGTAAAAGGGACAAGGCATGTTTGATCTGGAGCCCATTTACACAGTCTTTCCAGAAAACATTTGTGTTTTGCATTTATTTGCAGTCTTAATCCAAATTAAAGATCTGAAGTACAGTAAAGGTTTAAAAGAAATCTGAACTGGAATTGCAAATGGTTTATTGCATCCACTCCCGTTACCTGACTTTCCTTCCCATCTCACTCCGTAAGGTGCCAACAGCCCTGGGCTCTGAAGAGCTCACTGGGAGCTGAACTTTTTTTTAATGTGGGCTGGTGCATGGCAGTGCAGAAGCAGCTTCACCAAGGCGGAACTCACCCTCTTCCACCTTCAATGCATCAGCCTACGCATGAACACAACTTCCAGCTTCCATCCTAACAGCCGCTTCCCACTGAGACAATCTACAGCATTCACAGAGCTAACTGACTTGCAGCTTTCTAGAGAGGAGGGATGGAAGGGGTGTTGTACAACTGCAGACGAAGCACAGGACATATGAAAGACATTAAGCTCCCCCTCTCCAACATTACTTGGAGATTGCCTAACAGCCCATTTCCAGAGCTACCCAAAGCAGATCGAAACAGTCATTGTTTATTTCTGAGTGAGATTCAACCAGCATTTTTTACACCCTCGTTCGGGATGAGACTCACGGGGCAGATGCTTGTTTCCACAGCGCTTCAGGGCTGGAAACAAACGTGGGGGTTTAACTGCCTGCTTGCACCAAAACAACTCATAAATGTAACTGCTGGCTTGAGGGTAGGCTCCATTCCTACCTCCACCGAGTTAGTAATTCTGTGACGTTGCCTGAAAAAAACATAGCAAGAGAGTTGAAAAAGCTGCCAACCTCTCTGAACACTTTTAGGGGAGCAGCTGGCATCCGTTCCTCTTCTAAGTAGGAAACCCAGTTCCATACCTTCTTCTTTCCAGGGACAACTAAGCAATCAAAAACAAAGAGAAAAATGAATGTTTCTCTCAGACTCCTCCTGCTCTGCCCTCTCTTCTCTTTCTCCTCCCATGTACACGCCAACGCTGTTTTGCTGTTGGACCCCAAAGGAGGCAGTGTTACCCAACCTTTGAGGAAAGGTATGAATTCCAGCAGTAGGAAAACCGTGCTCATTTCGCATTAAAAAAAAAAATTTATTATATCACAGGTCAAATGAATTGTGGCACCCGGATTGCTGGCAAGCTGCCCATGGAAAGTTGCCACTGTAAAGTTTGGAGAAGATATAAGAACTTAAAATTGCAGAAAATAATTCCTTCTCCTGGTATTTCACAGAGGAGTAAGGGGTTAGATATAAACTAAAGACAGCACAAAGAGGCATACAATTGCAGCTGAAATAAACCTAAAACAAAACAAATGAAAAACCAAGTGAATTTTTGTTCAGTTCACAAGATTTTTTTTTAATATATATATATATACACACAAACATATATTTATAACCTGCTAATACCACAATGCATCTGCTAGAGAGACAGCTACCAGTACACAGACAATGAAAACAACAACTTGGGCAGGTGTTTGGACTCGTTCTAGTAGGACCACGGTCACACACACAGAAAATTACATTTTAAATGCATATTGAATATCTCCCCCCAGTTTACATACGCTAACTCCTTTAAGGTATATAATAAACTTAACCCAAAGTTTATAATCAATCACATGTTGTTTACAACTCATTTTCTATTTAGCATTTGTAGTCTGTGGCTATGAAGCTCTCCAAAGTCAGTGGAAAAAATATTCTTAACTGGCTTCAGTGAGCTTCGAATCAGGCTGTCTCCCTCTAGATCCTCTACCCTGTGCCCATCATGCAGGCAAATCTCGTATACTCTTGCTAATACATTTCAGAAGACTGACTGTGGTAAGAGGGTTATGTTTCTAATAAGCTATTCTGAATGTGAAATGAGCTCTACTGTCCTCTCCTCTTCTGTTTACTATTATTCATTTTATAATAGCTAGCAAAAAAAATCTATAAACATTAAAGAAAAGAGACTATGAGCTTAGCTCACCTTGTTTTATTGGTTTAGTGTTTCTGCGGCTTTTCATATTATTTGATTTATTCTTCTCCTAGACACAGATATGTTAAAAAAAAGTTTAGCAATATTGTTTTTTTCCTCCCTCTTTGATCATCTCACAATGCAGGTACAATAAGGATGTAACACGTAACTAACAGGACTATTAGCTAGCATTATTTTCTTTTGAATAACCCTGCAAGAACATTAGTAGGGTATGTTGCATATATAACTTTGATCCTGCAGTATCCCAAAGTGCTTTACAAATTATTTAATATATGCTACTAAAGTTCATTTAAATATGGCTACTGAAGAGCAACATGGGCCCAAAATCTCCATTACAATACACAGGATTTGCTTTCTGCAATGCAGGATTTACTGCTCACATAAGCAACCTTACTGCAATGCTCCACTTTCCTTTTCCTTTCAGAGGTTCTTATGTCCATCTATACCAGGGAACGGATACAGAAAAAAAATAATTTATGAAGCCCTGAAGGAAGCAGAAGCCTCAAGTAACTACTGTCATAGATGAACACCCCAGAAAATGTGGTCTCCCTGTGTCACACTCCGAGCCAGACTGCCAGTCACATTTCGTCTATGTGTTTTTCAAACTCATGTTAATTCACCCAGGGTTGTCATTTCTCAAAGCAAACCAAAAAGGGTGAAATCTGAAATGCAAAGCTGCCTGCCAAATGTGCCCCAGAAGAGAGAGGGGGGCAGTTTCAAATGAGAAGGAGAAGGGGGAAGAGACAGAATGCAAGTACTTCTGAAAACACACGGACTTAACATCTTATACACATCACAGAGAAAAGCTGAGCAACAAGATGAGTTAAACTGTTCACGACATCAGAAGTTTCAGCTTGCATTACCAACGAACACCTACCCCAGCATCTCTGCATTACAAAAGCACGTGCAATACGTGACTACAAATAAAATGGTTCAGGCCTGAGATGCTCCGCATGCGGTAGCAGAGTGCAGGCTTGCACAAAGAAGGGCCCCTAAAGGGAGTAAGATGCTTAATGAAAGCTCGGGAAAGATCAGGTCAGGACTGAGGTACTTCTGTTCATCCGCCATTAATACAGGTTTCTAGTAGTGTAGTGAGTGTACATGCAAGTACCTAATAAAAAGCAATCAAACTCTGCGGTTTGACACTAATCTTCAATATCACATAATAGCACTTGACTGTAGTCAGATAAAGTATTTTTGGAGGCATGTGTTTTTATTACTGTGAAATACACTTGGTGCACAGGGCTATAGCTACAGCTACGAAGATACAGTCTGAAATCTTGACTTTGACTTCACATGAGCTATTCACCCTCATGACTCCTCAGACTTCAGAACAGATACTCTCATTACTGATGTAAATCAGGATCAGACCCAGACCATTCTCATGGGTACAAAACAACCTCCTTCAGCTCAGTTTGCATTGCACAGTGAAATCTGAGACACAGAATGGTCCCTGCTCTTCACAGTTCTCTTTAAAGAAAATACATGCGGCCTCATTTACCTCATCCTCATCTGCATTTTCCTCGTCATCCTCAGACTCCAGAAGCAGCCTTCTCTTCCTTCTGAGACGTTTGACAGGTCTGTCAGCCTCATTCACCTGACAGCCACTGCTGGTATTAAGATTTCTACTATTTCCCCTGTTTCTGCAATCATCTGGAATGTCTCTGGTATCACTAAACATCCAAAATTGAAAACAAAATCAAATTAAAAGTGCAACAGTACTCCCATAGTATTCCCAGTGTCTCTGTGGAAGAATGAGGATGCCTGGGCTGAGAACCTAAAGAAGCGAATCATGTTTGCAGGATTTGACAGACATATACCTTTTAAAAGCACTCCAAATACCGGCACTGCTCTCACCACCAAAGCAGCTCAAGAGGGGTTTTAATTTTGCCCTTTTACAACTCTACAGGAAGTTAAGATGTCATCCTTATCTGTAGGATGGGGAACTGAGGCATCAAGCACACAACCAGCATTTCCGCAGGCTGGGAAGAGGAGGACGGAGCTGTAGAGAGGAGCTTTCCTCTGTCGGGCCGGGAGCCTCCAGGCTCACAGCAAGGTCACAGGCAGAGCTGCGCAGGTGGCTCGGCTTCAGCCGTGCCGCAGCTTCAGCTCCGAGGATTTCGTTCTACTCACAGCACCACTCTTCTCTAACACAGTGTCCTCTTTAAACATTTTTAAACACAGAATAGGAAGAATGTCAGGTTTCTTTACCTGTCCCTGTGCTGCTGGGAGCCCATTTGAGTACAAAACTTTCCATTCTCAAAGCAATCCATTTGCTCACAGGTTTGGAAATGGGCGCAGGGCACGTCTTCTCTGGGCACTGCAGAAGCAAAGAAAAAGACAACTATTAAATTAAAATGTTAAAACACCTTTCATGCAATTAGTTCTGTCAAAGTCCTTTACAGACTTCCATTACGTGACCCGCAGTGAGGGAAGTAATTATCTGTGTGCTGGCACACAGAAAGAATGTACCACCTCATTAAAGAAAACTCCCTTTTATCTGTAATATTTTAATTTTGGAGAAACCCTGCCCTCTGTAGAAGTGATAAAGGAGGATATAATCTCAAGCCTATAACCAGGACACAGTTACAAACCTTTCTGTATTTCTTTATTCCTAGTAACCCTCTAACTTGAAAGACAAATGTCAAACAAGTCCATCTTGTTTGGATACTTTTAATACAGTTGGTTAAGTTTAAAAACTTCAGCCTTTATATATACTTTGTACATATGAAAATCCTTCATAGGCAGCCTCTAAAAATAGCACATTATTGATGGAAGAATAGAAACAATTATTTCTGTATCTAGAGCAAGGGATACATATCAATCTTTCATCTGAATGAAAGCATAAAAATGTAAGGAATAACTCCAATACATCATTTATGTTTACTTTCTCCTATGATTTGAGTTCTCCTTAATGCAATTAATTTATGTTTAATATTTTAACAAAACACAACTACAGCGATACCCATTAGCAGGCATCTGCACTATCCTGACGCATACTTTGCTCAAGTAACCTGACGTGCGAATTGTGCACATGGGCTCCTACGTATACGTCATTCCTGTTCTGCATTTAGCGGCACCGTCTGCGTGCACTGGTTTGATCAATCCATTTTTGAATGCACCATTAAACACTTCAAAAGAAAAAAAAGAAAAAACACACCACATCACACAATCCAGAATGCTGAGATATGAGTCACTTGGCTTTTTCTTTAAAGCCATTTTCATAGTCTCCTTACCAGTACTTGTACCCATTCTGCTAAGACGACTGACATTTTTCATTCATATCTGATTGCTCCCTATAGCCCAATACAGATGTCAGATGGTGCTGGCTGGAATTGGGCAGATAGACTGCCTACGCACGGAGCGCACGCATGCCTGCTTGTATCACAACTTAAAGCCTCTCCCTGTGCCATTGGGGACCAATGATTCTAGGCAGGGAAAAGACAGAACAGGGAAAACTTGCAAGAACCAAGAGCGCTTGAAGAGCTCTGCTCAATTAGAAGTCACACCGATCTATGGAATACACCTGGACTGAAAGGGTGTGAAAACGTCTTGGTGCTGAGGTGTCCATATATGAGTTGGTTCTTTGCCTGATGGAGCGACATCTCCTCAGCTCGTGCAGACAAGGAGAGTGACCCGCAATCAGCAGGAGCGTAAGCAAATGCCTGAAGTGTAAGTGAATCTGCAGAGCTTACAGTGAAATTCGGGATGAGAAAAGCCAGCAGGGAAGACAGGTACAAAGCCTTCCTACCCCAAACCAGAAATAGTTCCATCAAAATCCTGGGGAAAGCCAACTGGTAGACACTTGTCCAGGCAGGCAACAAGATGAGAGATCATTCTCTCCCCAAAGAAGAAATTCCCTCCATAGGGGTGTGTGACTTCAGTGATGTAGCTCTGCCTTGACTAAGGATCCAGCATCGCTAACACAAACCTTATACGAAGAGTTGATGTCCTCTCAGCTACTGCACCACCAGGCACCGGTGATGTCGAAGACAACGAGACACTGAACAGGCTCCAGCTGCTGTCCTGTGGTGCCTGTGTGTCCCAAGCCAATTCTCAAGCCTCCTGCCACCACCTTAGAAGACAATCTGTTTCGGTACAAGGCAAACCTATCAAGGGCTCCCTATGCCGCAACCACATGCTGTCATGTTTAACCAAGAGCATCTTTAAAATATGACCTTGGATGGCTAATGGTACTCTTGGGATGAGAGCTTTTAATTGCCACTCACTCCCTAGCACTGGTCTCCATTAGCACTCTCTGGAAGACGCTCAGGCACATCTGCAAGGGAGCTCTACTGAAACAGTGAGTAATTTAATCAAAGGAAACCAGTGATTTACCAAAGTAAGTGAGGCTGGCCAGCTTAACCAAGCAGTCTGGAATGAAAGAGCTCTAAGGTTATCATATAGATATTCTGTTTTGAGCTACTCCTTTCTGGATAAACAGAGTAAGAACAGGTCTGCAAAGAACTGAGGTATTTTTTGTCCATTACATGGATGTGCATGTCCAGTAAAAAACTCAATTTTTCCCTAATTCCAATTACACTAGCCTTGGAAACCTCAAAACTTTTATGGCTAATAGTGTAACTCTTGGCATAAGCCAGGTTACAGGAGACTCTCAAGGATGTTCTTGCAAAGATAACTAACACCACTGAGGATTCATCCTGAGCCAGGAATCCCACATTAGCACAGCACCGTGCCATCCATTCGTGCTCCACGCTGCGTAATGCATGCAACCAAAGAAAGGAATGACGCTGGAAACTCCCGTCGCCCCTGAGAGCGGTCAGCTAAGGCACAGCTATACGAGTAAATCAAACAGTGCCAGGTCCTGCAACTCAGCCACGTGCATCTTTACCACAGCCCTGGGGCACTTCTGGCCTAGGGCACCTAGCACCACCCCAAGCAATTCCCAAGCACGGTTCAGGAGTTGTCACGGAGCTGAGACACTGCCCAGTGGGTGCAACCGCTCTGTTTTGGAGGCTGAGACTATTTAATAAGGTATATATGACCAGACCATTCTGGTCTCAAAGTCCCAAAACAGGCAGTTTAGTTTAATACAGATGCAGACTTAATTGCTGGCAGGACAAGTAAATCACCGATGTTAAGGAGAAACATTGATGCCATTGCTGATCCACTACCCTGGAAAGAAGGGGCTCCAACTTCCCAGAATCACCACTTCAAGAGATCCCAGGACGTAAGTTAAAACTCAGCATGAGAAGGATGTTTGACTACATTGACAAAACTAGCTCAGATCGTTTATATAACCACACTTACCTTCCACAAAGGCGAGCACAAAGCCTGTGCCAGGTACTGTTATGACTATGCAGTAATTACATTCACTCTAACTACTCCTAAAATACTCGAAATAAGACAGCGACTCACTCCACACGCTGCGCCAGGGAGCACCATGCTACTGAAACACACGTTTCAGTTAGACCTGCTTCTAGAAGCTTTTTCAGAAATGGTATATTCTCTTCCACAGCAAAAAGCTCACCTTCCAAATCAGTGCTAGAGGCAGCGGAAGCGTTGATAGCAGCAGGAGCAAAGCTGGTTGGGCTGGCATTTACTGCTGAGGCTGAAAGAGCTTTTATGGCTTCTGCTTCTACTTCAGTAATGATTTCTAGCAGTCCAAACTCATTTAAACGGAACTGCAGGTAAGAGAAGAAAGCAAGCAAATAAGCAGTAGTATAAGGGCTAGGAAGTGGGACAGGAAAGAGTACAGGATTCCCTGAGGAGCAACTAGGTATGGGACAAAAATGAATGGCTGTATGTACATTAAAAAGCATTAAAAGTAAGTAACAATAAAAGAGAGGAACACCCGACACAACTCTTCCTCAAAATGCTACCAACGGGCCCCAAAAAAACCCCAACGATGCATTTTGTTGTCAACGAAGGAAAGCAATGTTAATTCTACCTGCTTTGGATGTGCTCCCCTTATAAAACCCAGACCTCTGACGAACACATCAGAATACCCTCAGAAAAGCAGTTTAACCCAAAACTCTGCTCTGACGGTTTAAACTCATCCAACAAAGCACAGTTACTTCTAGCGCAGTTATGACATACAACAACTTCCCTAAAATCTCAGCGCAAGCAGGAATCACCCAGCTGACATTGCCAGAAAGGTCATGTTCCAGCGGAGAACTTGTCCAATACGTCCCTCAGCTGGAGCTGGCTCAGAGCACAGCGACAGCCGGGACTGCATAAACACAGCGAGCATCTGGAGCTGCAAAAGGCCAAGCGGTTCTCAACCCTTCTTCAATGACACTTGACAGTCCGGTGGGAAATGAACTTCCCAGGGGAGCAGAGGAATGCGGGGATCGGCAGAGGCAATACTGTTGAAGAACAGCAGACATTGAAAACTAACCAGCCTTTCTTCGTCTGATAAGCTCATCCTTGTACAGTATCACTTATCAGTGAAAGCCACAGTGGGGCCCTGACCCAAAGACAGAGGGGGGAAGTCTCAAGTCCCAACCAACTGTTTCCGAACAACCTAGAAGTGCACCTAACAGAAGCCACAGGCGGTGCAGGTAGGTAGGTGACATGTACCAGTATGGCCAGGAGTCGCAGCGTCCGAGCTCCCAGACCCAGCTCCCCCAAATTTTGACCCTTAAGAAGCCTTCCGTCAGCTGCTGGGGCAGGTGACCCTGCCACGGCGGTTCTGCTAGCACACCCATCCCCTGCTCCAGCTCACCCGTCCTCTGCTCCAGCCCAGCACCTGCCTGCCAGCCCTGCACGCACACTGCCTGTCCTACTACAGGCCAAGAGCAAATTCAGATGCAGAACAAGAAAACCCCTCTAGACACACAGCGAAGCGCTCACGCCGTGGGTAGCTATGGAAAGGGAATGATATGTGGCAGACTTCAGAGACTCAGACACTCTCATCCATTAACCTTAAAAAATTTCTTAGGCTATGAAGGAACGCTTCATTGGTCCAGATAAAATTATTAAAGTGTGCCAAATAGTGTCAATGTGCATCTTTTATTAGTCCCAATCTGCAAAGGCAACTGAGCACCAAAAAAAATATTTTTTTTAAAAAAACACCTTTCTGATGAGCAAATAGCTCTAAAGCTTACTCAGTCCTTGATCTTCTTTACTGTCTGCAATACGGAGCTACTGAACTCCAGAATGAAAGAGACAAGTCAAAGGTGGGTTGCATTTGCAAGCTCTGCTCTCCAAAGCTTTTATTCATAGCACTTTATTAGTTTGAGATCTTTTCTCAGCCATCCGCTCCTCGCTCAAACCTGCTAAAGCCATTCAAAAGCATTTGCTTCACCTCTGAAGCAGGACTCCTCATTGCATGGAGAAGCACCGTTCCTCCTCTACACCTGCACGCTTCCTGGGCTCAGGATCCTGCCTCCAGCACCCTATCAAAGCCTTATCCCAAACGTTCTTCCCCCTCTTCCCTCTTTTTTATCTGAAACCCGTATTTCTTAAAGCTTCAAAGATTCTGGACTTGCTTCTAAAAAGCTCGCTTCTTCCTCTGCAGTCCTGAAGAGACAGAGCATCTTTTTTATTTCAGCACAAAGAGAAACAACCCATTTCAAAGAAATGATAATTCTAAGTGGACTAAGTTTCCTGCAGGAGACCATCCAGTTTAGAGAAGAAACCTATCGCTTTCCTCAAACGCCAGAAGAGCAGGAGCACAGCAGCGCAGATCCCAGGGGTTCCTCGCTACGGCTGATAAGGAGAGCTCAGCATCACGAGCAGAAGGTCAGTGGAAGGAGCATCTCCAGAGCTCTACGTGCCATTAAGCAGCAGAGCGAGCGCGAAGCAGAGCTCGCAGCTGGAGGTGGGGAAGGGTGCCAATGTCATTTTGTATTAGCAGATTAGTCTCTGGGGCAGTGACACTCCTGCATACAAATTAACAGTTCTGATTCAGCCCAAACCAGTGAAGACAGCAGGCTGTTACTGCCTCCTTTAAAAATCTGATGGCGTACCTGCAGCCACATGAGCCGGTGAAGCCCAGCCCAGGCCCCAGAAAACATTAAGTTTGTGTTACAAAAATAACGAACATCTTTGTTAGCAGTCTCTGATCTGATGCTGAGGACTGGCTGATCCAAGGAGGCAACCTCCAGTTTCACCCTGAGACTCTTGAAGGCAATATCCCTCATTCCTAAGTTCTGGAAATGCATAACTGTGCTATTATCAGGACTGCATCTCAAGGCAATATCCCTCATTCCTAAGTTCTGGACATGCATAACTGTGCTACTATCAGGACTGCATCTTCCTTTACACAACGGGGTTCAATATAGCGTGTTTGCCAATACAAAATCCACACGAGCCCTCCACAAACAATCTGTCCTTCCTGAGATTTTTTTTAAGGGAATTAAGGATAAATGTATTTCATTCTGCATGCAAGAACTGGAATGTAGCAGGAAGAGAGGGGGGGAAAAAGGATTAAACAGCAGAAGCAAAAAAAAAAAAACCCAAAAACCCAAGTGTTTGGGATTTCTGCGGGGGCAGGGGGGAAAGTGCCTGGCATCTTAAGAATGAAGTGGCTTCCTGTGCAGCCAGTTATCATGTTCCAGCTAAACATTTCTACCACACTCACTAACCACGGTACTCTGTGCTCTTATACTTGATCATCTAATACAAAGCCATACAATATTATCTGGTGTCTTTCAGTCTAATAAATAATGTGGTGCTTTGTTGATTCTCTACTATTACGAGGAATCAATAAAAGCGAAGCTGTTTCTGCAAAGGAACGTTACTGCTGTTTAAGAGAAAACCTGTGGTGACACACTGTTAAGCTCTTTTAAGAAGCTGAAGTATAATGACTTTGATTGGCTATAGGGCAAAAGTTAGGCCACTGCAAAATAATCATCCAAAGCACCTCCCAGGAAGTCAGTGGACCCAATTCCATGTCAGTAAACCACTGATCTTGAAATACTCCAAACACGCAAGTTCATCCACGGTGTCTCGACATTTGCTGGCAGAAGCATTTTCCTCATAGCCTAAGCGAGGTCTGACAGCCCAGTAGAAGACTTTTCTGCATAAAGGGAGGAGGAGGAGGGGAGGAAGGGGAAGACTGCCAACACCCCCAGAAGGTGGGGGTCCTGATTCTGAATGCCTGATGCGATACCAACAACCTGATTTTTCAAAGCTCTCCAGTCCCTTCAGCACCAATTTATTTCACTTGAAATTGATTTTTTTTCCCCCCCGAGATTCAGAACCTGCAGCCTTGAGGGCAATTTTATGTATTCATTTTCAGCCATCAGAAGTGCGATCGAACTGAAATAACAGTTGAAGGTAATTTGGGAAACAGTCAACAGACACTCACCCTCCTCCCCCCTCTAAGACAGAGCACCGTGTTTGTGACCATCAGATCTTGGTTCTGATTTACATGAGAGCTGTATTCATCACTATCCTGAATATATAAAATATAGACAGCTGCCAAAAGCTGCAAAAAAGACCCACTGACGTGAAAAGAACCTGAAGACTCAACCCCACAAATTGAGAAAATTTGTCTTTCTGAGAACATGTCTCTCTCACGCTGGGCTGAAATTAACAGGATTTCTTGCCTGAGTACGTTGTACGGACATGACTGAGAATTAGGAAGATCAGGCCCATAACTTCTATCAGCAGAAAACAATTATTTAAAATACTTCCTGCCTTTAGAAATCAATTGAGCAAGAAATTAGAAGGGGAGAGGGAGTATCACCAGGCTTTCAGAAACGTTACTAAAATTTCACCACTTCCTTGGTAACACCAACCCAGTTGTTTAAAACAAAGTGTTTTCTCTGCACAACTTTTATTTGCAAACTGCAGAATATATTGCAAATATTTTGCAGTGCCAAATGCATGGTGGCCACTCAGGTAATGCGTTCCTTGGTTTCTTACTTGTATGTTGCTACCAGGCAAGGTACCAATGCCGTCTTTCCAGTCTAAGGCATTCAATATATCGCAGTCTGCTGCCGGGATGCTGATGATTCTCTCCGAGACATTCTGCTCCATCTTTCTGCTTAGCCTTTGGGCTCTTTATTTAATTTTAAGAAAGAAAACTAGGGTGTGAAAACAAAACAAAAAGGCAAAGAATAAACAGGCCCGTTGCTTACACTTCACGAAGGGTTTTCAGAGCAGTATTAGCTTCAAAAGGTGGGGAAAAATGTCAAACTTGCATTTTGCCCATGACACTTAAGTAACTATGAATAGACAGTTCAGAGCATTAAGCATATGTGCAGTTTGAGGACAAAAAGATAAACCAGTAAGTTTTAACAGTTACTTGATTTGTATGACGTTTTTGCCAATTAAAGTCCACTGGCAAGATCCTGGGGTGTCTGGATTCGGTAGGAGCTTTGGCCCAGATATTAGCACCACCAGGATTTAAAATGACAGAACACCAATACAGGGGTGTATGCACAAACTCGTGCACTATATACAAGCGCCAAGTCTGTACAACTTGGGGGGAGCAGCAGCACCTAACGGCTGTTGCCAGGCCCCTCTGTACTGCTGTAACGTCAAGGCTCTATGCTAGAAATGCTGGAAAGCTCTTAAAATGCTTAAGCTCCACACACTGCTCTCGCGTCCCAGCAAATCAACCACTGGGCTCCGTCAGAAGACTCGACTAAAAGCCATACTGCTAGATGGGATCCCCATATGCAATAACCCAACTATTTTTGTGGTAGACATTAGCCAAACATTTGACCATAAATTAACTGTATGTTCCTGCCCTTTAAACGTAACCTGAATATTTTCAATCTATGAACTGCTTGCTTTAAAAAAAAAAAAAAAAAAGGAAAAAAAGAAAAAAAGATTCACAACCTTCCCTTGAACCGTCAGCTCTACTAATTTTCCCAGTGTGAGCAAAAGCAGTGATGTTAAGTGCAAAAAAGCACAGCCCAGCTGACAGGTCTGACTGCATTCCTGTGGGAAGGGGTCAAACCTGCCCACGGTCGGGGTCTCTGCTGTGATCTTTGAGTGCTTGAGTTCAGCAAGGTCACTCTGAGCTCTTAACTCAGAGTAGGAGCAGGCATCATCCAAGGACTGTGTGCTTGATCCGCCTTTGGCAGACCGATTCTCTCCTCGAGCACTGGAAAGTGCCTTCAGACACATGGCCAGGGCAGGTTTTTAACTGCTGAGCGCTTAAATGAGGGCAGGCAAACTCCACTCCTGAACTGAAGCCTTCCACCATGCTAGACCTTCTACCTACAGGTTGTGAGTGTAAGTTTAATTCAGCCAAAGGCAAAACCACAGATCTGATGTGGGATAATTTCTGACGCTTGAGCATTCCTGCATCTCTAATTCAAGCATCGCAGCTCTTTATGGTTATCTTAATTGGGTCAAAAGCAGGACAGGCGTTTGTAAACTGCAGTACCAAATATCTTTGGGTATCACAATCTAATCCCTGTAGGAGGAGCTTCCCCCAAAAATATAAAATCCCAGCTACTTACAATCCTGCATAACTGTGAAGATTAGTGGCATACGGGCTAGTCAGAATGAGCCAGGAAGGTGAAAATGGGAGCAAAGCCGAGCAGCAGCCAAGCTGCAGAAGCCCGTTCAGCTTCCACCGGTTTTAACCGAACTGCAGGCGCGGAAGATCCGCAGCCGGTGTCCTTGGCTACGTACACAGAACGGATCCGCATCAGCACCGCGTGCTGCGGCTGTACGGAGATTTATGAATCGGACTGAATAAGCCTTATGTAGGGTGGTATCGAACAACTGCAGCCAAAGGCTCGCCGTACATTAATATTTGATGTAGCCTTGTGCATCTACAAACACTTGTTTGTAGCCAGTGTTTTGATGCCGGTTTCAGCAAGGGCAAAACCATCACTTTTTAGATGTTATTCTTTGCATTCAGGCTTTAAAAATAAAGAAGCTCAAACACCAAGACTATTTACAGAGCTCCCTCTGGGAGAAGAAGTTTGGGAGATACTTGGACAGAAGTAATTAAGTTGCAGAATTTATTTAAAAGGCAGAAAATAATTTTGTGCTAACCAGACAAAGCCTGATACAATAATGGGCCTTTTTCAACTCTGTATTTCATAAATCCAGTAAAACCCCCAGAAAAATATAATAAAGAAATTACTTTTCTTATAATGCTCCCTATCAGTAAAATCTACAATAAAATCAAGATAGCCCAATAAAGGGAAGCAAACTGTGCAATTAAAAAGACAGCAGAAACTAACTTGAAACATTTTGAAGAGCCGTAGCCAAGCACGAATGTTCCCCGTTTGTCCCTATTTGTGATTGCTTTTCATCTTTAACGTTTTAAGACTCGGAAACATTAACACAGAAGACGATAAGGCAAAACTAAGATGAGTCATTCGGTCCCAAGTCGCAGATTCAGACTGATGAAATGATAAATGATTACCATGCTGGCAGAGATAATGGTTCATAATTAATATGCTACTACCCAGACCTCTGTGCTTTATCTTCAGATAGGGAATCCACAGGCAGAGGAGGTCAGAAATACTCTGATTTTGATCTCGTTTCTGCCACTGAGCCACAGTGCAGCCTTGGGAAACTGCTTCATCATAGAAGCAGTAGAAAAGCAGCTTTGGCTTTTAACATCCATCTTGCCTTAGTTAGGGGATGGAAAAAAAAAAAGGAAAGAAAAAAGGCGCATGTTCATACAAACAAATAAAAGCGTGAAGGCTAAATGGGTGGATGGGGGTTCACTGTATTTCTCTCTACACCATCAGACCTAATGGGAAGAGAAACATTTCAACAGAAATCACATTTCAGATGCTGCCAGGTTGGTTTCCAATCACATGAGGATTTCAGTGTCTTTATACGAGGGTAAATATGAGAAACACAACGGTGCAGTAAACGCAAAGACTGTAAATCAAGTAACAACACTGAAGTTTGCAGCCCTTCTGGCTAAGCCTCCATATACCAGGAGGCAAAATTCCATTCGTGGAGCAGCTGGCATCAAGAAAACCATCTGATACTGTGCTGCTCTGGGAATAACCGACCTACAAATCACCTTTCTTTCCCCAAAACAGAACGGGAAACTTAGCAAAGCTGGTCACTTAATTCAGTGTAACATACACGCATTCAAAGCGAGCTGGCATTCAGAGCTCTGTGCATCCCCGGTTTCTTGTAAGATTTGGCAGCGGTGTCTAACGCCCAACGCATTAGATCTGCCAGTCACTCTTATGACGTTACTGGAGAACTGAACTGCAATTTAAACAGAAACAACAACAAAATTTCATGACTTCTCACAGAGTACAAGTAATCTGGTCTCAGAACTGCTTTGAACACTTACCGGTTCAGACACAAAAATCATTTGCCTGTCCTTTGCTATGATGATGACTGATGATACTTTACTTACCCATCAAAAGCTATTACTCACCTCAGGCAAGTAATATTTTGCAAGGCTGAACTAATACCATTACCAAAAAAACCAGCCTCACCTCCAGGAACCTCATCAGTCAGGGACTGAAATGAACTTTCAGAGCCTGCAATGGAACCGTACCAGCGCCTCAAGAGAAAGCGTTAGTAGCCACTGGCAAGCATTTAACAGTGTGAAGAAGACTTAAATGCTTCCACTACCTATGTCAGTAAAGGGGGGGAGAAAAAAAAAAAGATAAAATTCAGAATTGAGGAATCCCAGGCTCCACCCATTGTACTTCCTACTAATTTTTGTTTCTCATGAAAAGAGAAAAATTGTAACTACAAAACAAGGAAAACACTGCTCTGACAGATTAGAGGAGGGAAATGGTCTAGGAGAAGGGAGGGATGCTTTGGGCTTGCAGCATGGGCTGGAACGGACGAGAAGCAAACACTTCTTGTCTTAGCTCTGCCGCAAGACCGCTAAGATAAACTACTCTTTTTTTGGGAGTTTGCCATGTTCATTTGTACAATACAGCTCTTCCAAGGTTACCCTAAGTACGCATTAATGTACAGATTGTGCTTAGGTGTTATTGTGCTGGGAGACAAATAAACAGGCACCACGACAATGCGACTTAAATCAGTTTATAAGATCAGACAGCAATATTGTGAGTTTACTCTAAACCCAGCAGCTGATCCCAGTATTAAGCCCAAATCAGCAAAGTAGCTCGTAAGCTTCTATCTCTTACTTTCTTGACACAGTTGTGTCAAAAATACACACATGCGCACGTATTTATTTTAGCTGTCGAGAGAAAAGCACCCGCGCGGGCTGTGGCTGCTCGCCAGGTGAAGGCGCTTTCTGCAAAGCGCCCGTTTTAGGCACAAAGCCGTTCCCTGCCCGGCTGACAACGGCAGCCAGCTCTCCCCACGGAGCACGCTGCAAAGCAAGCGCGTGGCAAGTCAGCGGCAGCACGGCTGACTGTGAAGGCTGAGCGCGGCGCCGCCTCGCTTCTAGTCTAACTATCCCCACCTGCGATACACTCCCTTTGCTACTTTTCTCTTCAGATTTATGCGGCATCGTGCAGCCAGCAAGGAAGCAGCCTCCTGTCCTTTCCGCTGCAGGAGCTGGACGAGGCACTCGGTGCTGCGCTGGAGAGCACTTCGACCTGTTCCAAATAGAAGGGGAGGGACGCAAAAGAAGGTACAAAATCTAGTTCTATGTCCACAGCGTTAATGCTTTCTGTTCGTTTACTGAAAGCGAGGAACAGAAGCACACCTTAACCTCATTTTTACAGCTTTCATAAAAAGCGTTTGGTGCCAAGCTGCTCGCCTCCTCCCGCTCCCGAAGAACGGTGGTTCTGGGGAAGGCACCCGGCCACCGACAGAGCCCCGTGCGAACCTGACAGGCTATGGGCTCAGCCAGGAGGCCCAGGGACGTCTCCTCGCAGCCCCAGACCGTGACACGACTGACGCCAGTCTCTGGGAACCCCCTGCAACCGCTGCAACACTTGCACACGCTGACCAACTTCACCCGGTGCCACACAGAAATCATGCACCATAAAAACTGTCACGGTCAAAGGAGCTCTGCAGGAGCGGCCCAAAGCACTCCCTAGCAAGACACTGGAATTTCTGCTATTTCTAAATCTGATCCAATTTCTACAACAACAGATGCAAGATATAAATACTTTCCATCACTCGTAATCAGAACTATTTTCACTCAAATCTTAACGACCTGTAAGGAAGCTGTAAGATTTGTGATTCAAGATAAAGTCAATTTTGTGACAACATAAAAATTGCAGTGCTGGGGGAAAAAAAAAAGCGATTCTTCTAATGGAAAACGAAAAGTTCAGTCACCCCACTTACATGTTTAACTAAGACACAAAGAATTAATTCCGCAATAAAACATGCTCTTAAAAGTGGAAGTAGTTAATGAAAACAATCAAGGGGAGCACACCATTACCCATAATGTTTTGTTGTCATCCAACATTTATGACATCTATAACGGCTGCACGTTGGGTGTAGGCTCCCAGACAGACGTTTTAAAGGGATGTCAAGTCTCTGCACTGGTTATTTTATTTGCTTCTGTTCTGAAGCCACTTTACTGCATTGTACTTTTCCAAATACTTACAATTTTCTGGGGAATAATTAAGGTCTGTTATCTAAACTCCAGCTGACTGATGTTAAGGGGACTAGACTTAAAACTCCAGAACTACCAGTACCTACTCCACCAGTTTTTCATGTGTCACTATGACACCAACGGCCATCGTTCCACGTTGAATAATGCATGTTGAGTGCTTCAAAAGAAAAAAAGTGCACAGAATTGACAAAGCAAGCTTAAAAAATACAAGTTAAGTGTAGGCTTGTCTTTCAGATCCATTTGATGCTGAAGTCAAGAGGCAGAACCAGCCAGCGTGCCCATATTCTGTGTACATAATTGTGCAATGAAAATTGCAAAACAGATTTTTCTTCTGGTATTTGTTTTCTAAATAGCTTGGTATAGTCTGCACTCAAATTGTTATTTGCCGATTTAGCATTACTACAGAATGGAGGAATTAAAGTAAAATCTGGCACAGATGGCCATATACAAACATCCAAACTTCTTTCAATTAAGCATCACATGCCTTGTTTGTGTTAAATACAACGAGAAATTGAAAAAATACTGCTGTCCCTGTTGCAAAAAAGGTTAGGTCAAAAATGAATCTTCTTAGAAAAGCATCTGAGTCTGAAAAGTGAAGTGTTTTGTCAAGGAACTAATTAAAAGAAAAACCTGGAGTAGTACTTTTTCAGGCAATATGAAAGAAAAGCACAGCTTGCACACATACATAAGCCATTTTCCATCCCTCCTTTCCCATCAGAAGTTTCAGCAAGTACAGATGGATTGATATCACAGTCATGAAGGGTGAGCGGGGGAAGAAAATGTGCAAATTTCGTGAGCAATGTTGCTTTTATTAATCCAACAGCGCACTTATGTATATGCTTAGGCCTATTTGATTTCCTACAGGATTTTGTGCGCGCTTCGGGGCTTCACTGAAAGCATCTACCCAAGTGCCCAGAACCCCACACTTTCTGTACTTTGACTACATCACCCAACTTTTCACCTCAAAAAGTTATAACCCAAATTTCCAGCTCTTTAAAAAAAAAAAAAGAGAAGAAAACCTCACCCACAGTCCACACAGAAATACCAACATTTTCCAAATGTGATTTATAAACATCTTGTGATTTATAAAACAAGGATAAAGGAATGATACCTTGGGCTCCGATATCCCCGTATCAGCTCTAGCACAGTAAGAGTTCCAAGCCAGAGTTGAGACGCTATTTTTCTCCAACAACCCAGTACCGTCCCGATCTTGCCACGCCTGCCCTCTCAACCGAGCGAGCAAGGGCCGCTGCAGACCCTCTCCAGGCATTTCAGAGGCAACTCCTTCTCAATACCCCTTCTGCAGCCAGGGGCGACCCGCTGGAAGTACAGAAATCTGCACCTGGTTTCAATACAAGTGAACGACAATAAAAAGGACTGCCGAGCAGGTAAGGGCCTGGCACTGTTTGGAATAAAGAAATTTTTTAAAATACACCTTTATGGGACTGACCTTTTTCCTATATATTTACTTTATTAAAAAAAAAAATTAAGTGATCCAGTCCTATGCTATCTCATTTGAAAAGCTGTATTATGCCAAAATTAGCTATATTCTGGCCCCGAAGCAGACGTAGCTCCAGCACCAACAGGGAAACTGGCTCCCATGGACAGGAGCGGACAGGACGGAGCTCAGGCTCCAGGTCCTGTGCCATGCTGCCATCCCTCCCTAGCCATAGACATCCTCCGAGCACAGCACAGGGAAGAAAGCATCTCCTTAGAGCCACGACAAGGGCACGTGAGTTTAGCAGTAACAAGGGAAGTGAAGGCTGAGACTACTGTAGCTCACCCTTAAGTTCACTGCAGCTATTTTCTCCCTGCTCCAGCGTTCTCACCATTTGTGTTCCAGCTTCTGGGGACACCGTGAAGTAGCATCGTGGAGGCCAAAACCAGGACGCAGTCAAAACAACCAAACAACCACCCAACAACTACGTGCAAAGGGAAAAGAAAGGGCCACACAAAGACGTGCAGCAGCAGGAATGCAAGAAGAGCCGCCATGCACTATTTGAAAAGCCATTCTGCTGCTGGCTGGAAGACACAGCACACCCCTGCAAGCCTTCCAAAACTCCTGTCTCCACCAACCCCACCGCAGAGAGAGCTGAGCCACACGACTTTTAACAGCGGTGACTATTCCCGTGCCTGGGATCATCTGATGTGTCAGCGGGACCTCAGCTCCGCACCGCCCCGCTACCAGCCAAACAGCGACACGCCAGGAAGCTTTGATCTGCCTCACGCCAGTCAAGAATGATCTCTGCTGCTGCTGATGTTCAGGTTTCTTGCTTAAATCACGTTATTTTGTTCGGTTTAAAAGCTACAGCATAAATCGGGTTATCAAAACAAATCCTGTGTGGTTCATGAACACAGCTTCTACCTCTGTTTGCTTAGATCTACCGTGCTTTTATCCCATCATTTAGCTGGATTCAATCAGAAATTAAAAAAAAACAAAAACAAAACCAGGAGATGAGCCAAAAGATGCTAAACCTAGTAACAAAACACCCATTCCTTGGAGGTGAAGTATTTTGCCAATAAGTTGAACCATCCTCTGGAAAGTAATCTGCCAAATTTAGCAAAGCACATCTGCACGCATACCTCACCTGCAGAGCACAGTCAGTGCTACTAATTAGGAAGGACGGGGTTTGGTCAGGTCTCTGTTTGCTTCGACTGCTAATTGATTCCACGTGTTGGAGCTTTCAGCTGCCAGGCTTCATTAACAAGTAAACATTAAGATATTTTTCCCCCCAGTCTCTGATGTAATTTTTCATCCTACTGCGCTACTTTCTTCTCTCTCCTCTACCTCAAGACAACACACTGCTGGAGAGCTTGAGAAAAGGCTGACATAGATTAAAAATTATAAACTATGGGAGAGAGGGAACAATGTTCATCTGGGGAAGAAGAACTGACACTGCAAGTCGGGAACCACCTTGTTATTCCACAGAAAACCACAACGGTCCAGAGTAACTGCTGCTGCAGTTCAGCCTGGTTTTGACCCAGTTTAACTATGTTATCCTGATATTCAAATCGTGCAATTCGGATAACAGGACTTAGGCCTCCAAAACCCTTTCCTGCACAGAGGTGAGGCACGGACCGGCACAGGAAGGCCGCTCAGACGACACTCCACGCCTTCATCCACATCCACATCTCCATCACCGTCTCCATCGCCAGCCTGGGAGGACCCATCTTGTTACCCATCGTTACCCATCTGCCAGTGTCAGGCTTCTCACCTCTCGAAAAATACCAGCGTTCACATGGAAAAGGACAAGGGGGCTACACAGAGACTTTACGCTCACGTTCATATCCCCCCCGCCAACGGAATGTATCATCATACCTAGAAGTGTTTAGACCAAGAGCTTTGCATGAGGTAGATGTGAGATAAGGGAGAGCCAGACCTTCTCCTGCAGATAAAACAACACAATTTTAAGCCAACCATTATAAAGTAAAACTGCAGATGCAGTTTTAAATAAATTCTAGATGCTACTTTTAATAATCAGTCTAAAACCCATACTCCTGCTACTGCCTTCAAATTCCAGTAAATAAAGACCTGGTGGTAAAAAGTGCAGGCAAACAGCACGGCTGAGGCACAGAAAACACGCCCTTGGGTCCTGAGCAGTCAGTCAGTCAGGGATCCTCTGCAGAGCACATCTGTTTGTAACCACTCACTGACTGCAACTTACTTCTTATGGCAATAAAAACCACAAAGGCAAGATAAATTAACTCTGGCCGAGAAAAAATGGAACTGGCCCTGCACGATCTGCCCAGTAGCTGTACCCAGTTGTACTCGGCAGCTCAAATTCGGGATCCGTTTCCACCTCTGTACTCACGATGAATTACAATTTATTTCACACGCATTCAGCCTTAATGGGATTATTTGCAACGTAAGGTGCAATCAATTTTAGGCCAAAACTAGAGCACAGAGGCCAAAAATGTCCTCTGTTTTAATTGCATCTGTAATTACTTTATAAGGCTACAATCCAGCAAATTACCCCGGGGACTCTTACTAATTATTATTACCTATCTTACACCGCCAAGTAGAAATACTCACTGAGGAAAAGACTGTCCCCACCCTCAAAAATATATAATTTAAATAGACGGGACAAGGAAGCACAACAGTGACGCCAATGAGAGGGCATCGGACTGCTGTTGATTGCTGCGTGGTAAGAAGAGCTCGCAGCACCAAGTGCCCCTTTTCCTCTCCTTTTACTTCTGTTTTATTGTATAACAAGACATGAACCAGGGAGGCCTTATGCAATTTGGCACAACAGATGAGAGCTCTTTATTCCTTAATCCCAAATACAGACTAACGTGCCTATGTGTTTGTTTCTTTTTTAAACTTATCCGGGTGGTATTTGGATAAATTAAATGTTTTCGTATTAAAAATCTAATCCAATTCCTTGCGGCACCGAGAGTCCTAATCCCCTTCTTCCGAACCACAAACATCATTAAGATCGTCCCATACCCATCTTTACCCAGAGCGCTGATCAATACTTTTAAAGTATTACATTTATCCCTCTATTTATCTGGCACTGGCCTTCCGTCTATTCATAAAATCTCGGCATCATTAGTTCTAGCCTTTGAATTTGCTGTCACAAAGTTTGATGATTTTTTTTTTTTTTTTTTTTCCCCCCACCCCTCACGTAAAAAACTCTATTTTCAAACTTCAATCTTTCCGGTCTTGGGCAAGCCTCCAAGATCTCTTTCTATTACACTGTATTTATATACTTTTTAGCATTTTTAAGTTTTCACGCTCCCAAGTTTCTGCCAGAGCTGGGACCGGGGCTGGATAACCCCGATTTCCTCAAGCACTTCTTCTGGACCCATTGGAAACGGGAGGGGGGCGGGGAGCTACCCCAGAAACTGTAAATATTTTCTAATTTTGCTCCGTAGCCCGCGATAGAACTTAAAAAACTCCTCTTCTGAACGCGTCCTCAGCGCGGACTTTCCCCTTTCCAGGCGTTTAAAACACACTTTCCCCACCCAACGGGGAGCTCGAAGCTGAGGGAAAACCCGAGGGGCTTCCTCAGCAGCCAGCGGGGCGGAGACCCCCAGAGAGGGGCCCGTCCTCGCCGGCGGCCGAGCCGTGACGGGACGCGGGGCTTCTCCTCACCCCCGAGGCGCCATTTCCCCCTCACAGACCCCGGCGCCGAGGCGGGCCGGGCCGCTTCGCCGTGGCAGAGCCACGGCGAAGCGGCCCGGCCCGCCTCGGCCCCGCCGCCCCCCGCCACAAGATGGCGGCCGGCGGCTTCCCGCGCTCCCCCCGCAGCCCCCACTCACCCCGGCCCGGGCGCCCGGTGCCGTTCCCGCGTACCGGTTCTTTTTCTCTTTAACTCCGGCAAGAATTAGTGCCCCGGCCGTTCCGTGGCGGGGAGGAGCGCATGCGCGGCGGGCCCGCTCCCCGCCGGTCCCGGCCACGGCTGAGGCGGCGCTGGGGGCAGGGCGGGACGGGGAACGGGATGGGGATGGGGCTGGGGCTGGGTGCTGGGACGGGGAGGCACTGGGATGGGGATGAACTGGGACGGGGATGGGGACTGGGATGGGGCTGGGCACTGGGACGGGGAGGCACTGGGATGGGGATGAACTGGGACAGGGCTGGCACTGGGACAGGGAGGTACTGGGATGGGGATGAACTGGGATGGGGATGAACTGGGATAGGGCTGGCACTGGGATGGGGATGAACTGGGATGGGGATGAACTGGGACAGGGCTGGCACTGGGACACGGAGGTACTGGGATGGGGATGAACTGGGACGGGGAGGCACTAGGGCAGGGAGGTACTGGGATGGGGATGAACTGGGATGGGGATGAACTGGGACGGGGAGGCACTAGGGCAGGGAGGTACTGGGATGGGGATGAACTGGGACGGGGATGAACTGGGACGGGGAGGCACTAGGGCAGGGAGGTACTGGGATGGGGATGAACTGGGACGGGGATGAACTGGGACGGGGAGGCACTAGGGCAGGGAGGTACTGGGATGGGGATGAACTGGGATGGGGATGAACTGGGACAGGGCTGGCACTGGGACGGGGAGGTACTGGGATGGGGATGAACTGGGATGGGGATGAACTGGGACAGGGCTGGCACTGGGATGGGGCTGGGCGCTGGGACGGGGAGGCACTGGGATGGGGATGAACTGGGATGGGGATGAACTGGAACGGGGATGAACTGGGACGGGGAGGTATGGGGACAGGGAGGTACTGGGATGGGCAGGCACTGGGATGGGGCCGGGCACTGGGACGGGGATGTACTGGGATGGGGATGAACCGGAACTGGGCTGGGCACTGGGACGGGGATGAACTGGGACAGGGAGGTACTGGGATGGAGCCTGCAGTGGGACAGGCAGGCGCTGGGATGGGGATGAACTGGGACAGTGCTGGCGCTTGGACAGGCAGGCACTGGGATGGGGATGAACTGGGATGAGGCTGGGCATTTGGACAGGGAAGGACTGGGATGGGGAGGACTGGGACAGGGAGGTACTGGGATGGGGACTGGGATGAGACTGGGCACTGGGATGGGGTTGAACTGGGATGGGGAGGTACCAGGATAGGGAGGCACTGGGATCGGACTGGGCACTGGGACGGGGAGGTACTGGGACTGGCAGGCAGTGGGATGGGTGGGCGCCGGGATGGGGATGAACTGGGATGGGACTGGGCATTTGGACAGAGTGGCACTGGGGTGGGGATGAACTGGGATGGGGAGGACTGGGACAGGCAGGCACTGGGATGGGCATGTACTGGAATGAGGCTGACACTGGGACGGGTGAACTGGGATGGGTCTGGCGCTGGGACAGGGAGGCACTGGGACAGGGAGGTACTGGGATGGCCGGCGCTGGGACAGGCGTGTACTAGAATGAGGCTGACACTGGGACAGGGATGAACTGGGATGGGGCTGGCACTGGGACAGGGAGGCACTAGGACGGGCAGGCACTGGGATGGAGCCTGCACTGGGACAGGAATCAACTGGGACAGGGAGGCACTGGGACAGGCAGGCACTGGGATGGAGCCTGCACTGGGACAGGAATGAACTGGGACAGGGAGGCACTGGGATGGGCAGGCACTGGGATGGGGATGAACTGGGATGGGGTGGGGATGAACTGGGCTGGGGCGGGCACTGGGGTGGGGATGAACTGGGACAGGGCAGGCACTGGGATGGGGATGAACTGGGCCGGGGTGGGGATGAACTGGACTGGGGCGGGCACTGGAGTGGGGATGAACTGGGATGGGGTGGGGATGAACTGGGCTGGGGCGGGCACTGGGGTGGGGATGAACTGGGCTGGGGCAGGCACTGGGATGGGGCTGAACTGGGATGGGGTGGGGCTGAACTGGGCTGGGGCGGGCACCGGCCGCGTGGCCGGCGGGCCTGGGTCGCTGGGGCACAGCCCCGCGCCGGTGCCGCCCTCCCTGAGCTGCCGGGGGCGAAGCCCGGGCGCGGCCGTGGGGCGTTGAGGCGCGCTCCGGGCGCTTTGGGAGATGCAGATGCAAATCGCTGTCGCCGCCGGCACCCAGCGGATCGTGACCGCGCTGGACCGCTCCAGTGCGCTGCCTCCCTCGCCGACGGTTGATATAAAATATTTCCCCTTCTCTCCATTAGTTCAACTTGCTTTTTCGTCTCATCTGAGAATGTTATTTTCCTTTGTATTTGAATTTTGAAACAATAAAAGAACTGGTGGTAGGTTTTTTTAATGACGCTTTGGGGTTTTTTTGCCATAGTAAGTGAGGAAGGAGCATGAGCGGGCCCCAAGCTGTGACAACTTAAATGGAATGGGATTTCAGGAAAATAATAAATGAGATTTGAAATGGCTCTTTTGAAATGCACATCATAATATTCTTCATCCCTCGAGTGAGGCACATAAAATACCTGTCTTTAAAATTAGTCAGAAAACAAACACATTTCTCACCTCATCTGCATCAGCGGGTTCCAGTTACAGCCCCGATTCTGCAGACACTCCTGGCCGGTGTTTAAGCACTTGCTAGGTCCAGGGGACAGTGAGGAGCCGAAAGGATTATTTATAGCTAAACTCTCCCTGTTGGTTTAGACTCATATTTTGGTTTTAATTGGGGTAATTTATGTTTTGTTGAGAGATCCCTGTTTTGGGGCTTCTCACCCGTTGGTCCCGCTGCTTTGACCGATTGCTTCAGGACGGAGCCCACCCCGCGCCTGCCACACGGATTTATCCCGTCCCCCCTCAGAGCTGACGCACAGGCTGCGTTTCCCCCGTGAGACGGGCCTCCCAGCCCTAAATCAGATTTTAGGACTCCGTTGCAGTGCAGCTGGGTAGATAACTCCGTCCTAAAGCTGGCTTCCCTCTTGTATTTAATTATTCAAGCAGTAATATCGCTGGAAATATTGCAGAACTACTGCAGACGTTCTACTGATTCTTCCTCTCCGGCCATGCAATATTACTATTTTATATTATTATTATTATTACCGTTATTGCACTGGCTTCACGACTGCTGCCAGATAAGTCCCTGCAGTTTCACGAGCAGTTGTGCAGCACCGGGATTGCAGCAGCTCCAGGCTGGGAAACACCAAGCGCCAGCACCGGTGAGCCGCGCGAGCCGAAGGTTTTGATGCAAACCCTCCACTTTGATGCAAAATTAGCGGGGCAGACTCACTCCGTGGCGTTCCGACAGCCGTGAGACAGAAAGGAACGGTCAGTTGTACAGCAGGGACCCGGCTGCGACGTGCCCATCGCTGCCCGTGGCGGTGCGGGCACGGTGACCCGCGCTGCGGAGACCCGCTGCGATCGCTGCCCCGCCGCGGGGGGCACTTAGGATGCTTCAGCCCAATGATGGGGAATGAGGCGTCCCAAAATGTCCTTACCCTGGAAATTCCCGCTCCGGCACCCCAGTGCAAAAAGGTACCTGGGCTGAGAATCGTGGCACCTCTGGGGAGGCTGAGCGTGCTCACGGGGCCGTCGCCCGTCCCGCGGTCTTTCCCTGCAGCGGGTGGCAAAGCGTCGCAGCGCTCCTGCAAAGGGCCGGCGGGGGAGTGGTGACGCCCACCCCCACGAGCAGAGCGACCCGAGCCTGTATTTCCATCCTACGGGTAGGGAAACTGAGGCACGGCCTGTGCAGGCAGCGGGCTGAGGCTCCACATCGTCCCTGCCTCAGAGGCACCCGGGATTAGCAGCAGCAGGAGAAGGTGCCGTGGAAATGGCTGTGTTCCCATTTTTTCCTGCTTTCCAGACATGCCTCAAATAGTTCCCCTCTCTCTTGAACAAAACGTTGAGCAGGGGCAGAATTAGGAAAGAAAAAAAGAGAGCAAGCGGCTCCCGACGCACTCCCTTCCAGCGCCGTCCTGTCCAATGCCACCTCCCGAAGCTGCCGAATTCAGGTAAGAATTGAGCATAACGCACCGAATTCAGGCAAGAATTTAGCATAACGCACCGAATTCGGGTAAGAATTTAGCCTAACACACCGAATTCGGGTAAGAATTTAGCATAACGCACGGAATTCGGGTAAGAATTTAGCATAACGCACCGAATTCGGGTAAGAATTTAGCCTAACACACCGAATTCGGGTAAGAATTTAGCATAACGCACGGAATTCGGGTAAGAATTTAGCCTAACGCACGGAATTCAGGTAAGAATTTAGCATAACGCATGGAATTCAGATAAGAATTTAGCATAACGCACGGAATTCGGGTAAGAATTTAGCCTAACGCACCGAATTCGGGTAAGAATTTAGCATAACGCACGGAATTCGGGTAAGAATTTAGCATAACGCACCGAATTCGGGTAAGAATTTAGCCTAACACACCGAATTCGGGTAAGAATTTAGCATAACGCACGGAATTCGGGTAAGAATTTAGCCTAACGCACGGAATTCAGGTAAGAATTTAGCATAACGCATGGAATTCAGATAAGAATTTAGCATAACGCACGGAATTCGGGTAAGAATTTAGCCTAACGCACCGAATTCGGGTAAGAATTTAGCATAACGCACGGAATTCGGGTAAGAATTTAGCCTAACGCACCGAATTCGGGTAAGAATTTAGCCTAACACACCGAATTCGGGTAAGAATTTAGCATAACGCACGGAATTCGGGTAAGAATTTAGCCTAACGCACGGAATTCAGGTAAGAATTTAGCATAACGCATGGAATTCAGATAAGAATTTAGCATAACGCATGGAATTCAGATAAGAATTTAGCCTAACGCACCGAATTCGGGTAAGAATTTAGCATAACGCACGGAATTCGGGTAAGAATTTAGCCTAACGCACCGAATTCGGGTAAGAATTTAGCATAACGCACGGAATTCGGGTAAGAATTTAGCATAACGCACCGAATTCGGGTAAGAATTTAGCATGAAGCACCGAATTCGGGTAAGAATTTAGGATAAAGCTTGGGAAAGCGGCTCCTCTCGCCCTCTCTCCCGTGGAGGCCAGCTCCGCGTGAAGCCGAGCCGGGGCGGTGGGAAGGAAGGCTTTTGATTTTCGGGGCTGCTTCGCCTTTGTGAAACGCGGGCGGCTGGGGGTTTGGGGGTGATGGGCGGCGGTGCCACCCCTGGGCTCCAGACCTCCCGGCGCTCGAGGGCTTTGCAGCCCGCAGCAGCTCTCGCTGCAGGGAAGGGGCGAATGTTCCGGGGGCGGCGGGGGTGGCGGGTGCCACGCTGGGCGCTCGGGACGAGGCCTGGAGCAGCCCGGGTATCGGAGCATCTCGGCCGTCAGCAGCCTGTGGGGATATTTTGGGGGTGGGGGTGTGTCCTCAGTTCCGGAAAAGCAGCAGAGATGCTGGGATCGCAGCCGAGATGGGGCCGCAGGGACCGGGAGAGGTTTGAGGAGCCCCCCAGCACCCGCAGGCAGAGGGGCTGAAGGCAACGACCGTCATCATCCCGGCCTCCAGCTGGGCCCGCGGGGCTGCAGCGGGGGCCACGGCCGCGTCCTCGGAGGAGCCCCTTCCCGCGCAGCCCCCTCCAGAGCGTGGCACGGGACAGGGAAGCTCCGTGGCAGCTGGAGTCACCCGCGTCGCAGCGGCAGGAGGTGGAGGAAATGATGCCTTTTATTTGTTTTTTTAATACGAGCTTGTCCTGGTTTCGGCTGGGATAGAGTTAATTTTCTTCCTAGCAGCAGGCACAGTGCTGTGGTTTGGATTTAGTAGGAGAAGAATGTTGATAACACGCTGATGGTTTAGTTGTTGCTCAGTGCTGCTTATGCCAGGCAAGGACTGTGTAGCTTCCCATGCTCTGCCAGGGGCACAAGGAGCTGGGAGGGGGCACAGCCAGGAGAGTTGATCCCAACTGCCCCAAGGGCCATTCCATACCATACGGCGTCATGGGCAGTATGGAAACTGGGGGGGTTGGCCGGGGAGCAGCGATTGCTGCTCGGGAACTGACTGGGCATCGGTCGACGGGTGGTGAGCAATTGCATTGGGCATCACTTGCTTTGGATATTATTATTATCATTATTATACTGTTACTATTATCATTACTATTTTACTTTATTTCAATTATTAAACTGTTCTTATCTCACCCCAGGAGTGTTTCTCACTCTCACTCCTCCGATTCTCCCCCCCATCCCATCGGGGCAGGGGCAGTGAGTGATGGCTGCGTGGTGCCGAGCTGCTGCCTGGGGCCGAACCCCGACAAAGCTTCTATACCTTCGCCGAGCCCCGCTTTACAGCTAAAGGCTGCCTTCACCGCCTGCCCTCACCGCAGCGGAGGAAAGCCCCGGCCGAGATGCGCGGAGGGAGCGGGCGAGGGCGTTGGGGCTCCTTCGCTCAGCAGCTCAGCGCATTTTGGGACAGCTGTCGCCTCCCCATCACGTCCACCCCGCGGGAGCATCACCAGGTCCCCGCGGAGCGGGGCACGTGGGGACACAGCCCCGAAGAAGCCACTCGCTGGTCCTGCTGCCAGCACCGGGACCTTCCTGCAGGAAGACACGGGGGAATGTGGCACCCAAGGGGGTGTGTGGCACCCAAGGACGGGTCACGGCCCCAAGCCGGTGCAAGGATTTAATTTTTCACATTCCTGATGGCTGCAGCTGATGAAATCTCCCCTTCAGGAAGTCGCTCTCCCCCGTTGCTCCCTACCACATCCTTTCTGAGCGGGTGCCCCGCACAAGCTGCAGCTGCATCACGTGCGCGTGGTGGCACAGCCGGGTTCCTGGCTTTGTTTGTAACTTCGTGTGAGCAGCCAGAGACGTGGCAACCTCAGGCCAGCCAAAAAAAGGACTCAGCAGGCTGAGAAAGCAGCTCCTCCTTGGGACGGGGCGATGCCGCTGCTGGGGTTGCTCCATCACCGCAGCCCCCACTTAGATGTGGGCGCATTTAGGGGCAAACCAAAGCACGGGAGGGTGCGGAGCCGAATCGTAGCGAGTGCTTAAGCACAGGCTCCGTGTCGAGCATGAGAAGAGCCCCAGCCCTTCACCGGGGTTTCTCGTGTTCAGAACAAACCCAGCCGGATCACAGCCTCGGAGCAAGGTTTGTTGAGGCAGCAGGAGCAGCCGCAGGCTTTGCAGAAGACCCTGTCTCCGATAGGTGACCAAATTCTTACTGAAATCCAGAACAGCGCTTCCAAAATGGTGCATCTGTAAATACTTCAGAGATTTTGTTAAGAGCTGCCCCCACAGGGATGAGCCAAAGGCTCCTCCTGATGCAGAAGCAGAGATTTGGGCAAACGGGCACCGATCTCCAGCTGCCCGACTCTCAAATGTCTTTTTTTTCTTTTCCTTTTTTTTTAAAAATAAAAACTTGCTTTTTCTACCCCTTGATACTTTGTTTGCAGCAATCAATCACCTGCTTTGAAAATGGCAGGAACAAAAGCAGAGAGCTCACAACAAATTCTCCCAACCCCGGCACCACCGCCCCATTCGCACAAACCTCGCCGCTGGCTCCGTACCTCAGCACCGCCCGAGGTGCTCGCGCACGCAGCCTCAGAGGAGTTTTGGTTTTCCCATTGCAGGGAACGTTCCTTACTGCGCACAAGGAAAATTTACACCTCCGCCAAAAGTTTTCCACGTACCTCCATCTCCGAGGGCCTCTCTTCAGGTGTTTAGGGAGAAAACGTTTCTCCCAAAGGGCTCCCTAAACCCACGCTCGCTTCATTAGGAGCAGCCTTGGCAGCCGGACAGCAGAAGCCAGAGTCACTTTTTAACGTCTGAGCCTAGACTTTATCATTTGCAGATTTTCTTAAAGGTATTTTTCAGCTAATTATCCCCTATTAGCAAACATCTTGCCTAGCCTGGTTTGCTTCTATACTAAGATTAAGCAGCAAAAGGGATTAGAAATGTTATTACGAGAGCCTAAGATGTTAAAGCACTAAATATACATAGCTGAAAAAGGCTTTTCCTTCTAAAGAAATTAAATACCACTTCCGCAGAGCTTTCTTATGCTGCTGTGGTAATACGACATTTGATAGAGCCTGAGCCACTCACCAAACCCTGACCCCTCTTAAACTCTACGGAAATATTTTGTCTTGAAAGCAACTCTTACGATCTACCGCCCTTTCATCTTTTTAATATGGCAATACAAGTTTCAAATGATCAAATTATACGGAATTACTTGCACCTACGAAGCTAACATCTAGCTGCGAGAACTGCTGTCATAAGTATTGTTAGCAGTTTGAAATTTGCTAAAGAAAAGGTTTTGATAAAGCCATAGCTAACCTTTTTTTTTTCCCCCCAGACCAAGCAAGAACTCACAAAATACGTTTTGCCTTTTATTTTTTGGAACACTGCTGGCAGGCAGAGTGGGGAAAGGAAAGGGCCATAGAACTGTTTAGAATCGTTTAGGTTGGAAAAGACCTTTAAGATCATTCAGTCCAACCGTTAGCCAGCCACGCACGAACTGAACCTTCAATCCATGACTGGAAATCCCCAAGCTACAATTCCCCCGCATTTTTGGGGGACATTAAGATAAAGACCGGCTGCTGCGCAGTGCCCAGCGCAAAGGCTGGCTCATGCTATCGCAGCCTGTCACGTCCCCGGCCCGCCCGGGTCAGACTAACACCTTCCTATTTAGAAAGTCACGGTTTGTGACTGAAATCCCAACCTCATAATCAGGGATCATGAAATCAAAGAAGAACCAGATGTAAGCAGCTGGGACAGCTCCACGTTCTCCTGCTGAGTGCGCCAGACTAGAAAAACACCTGCAAAAGCATCGTGCTGCTTCCCCTTCATTTCCCAACGGTACCGCAAGAACGGCCAGCGGTGTGAAAGAGGAAACAATTGAATCGATGATCTACAGAACAACGCAAAAAGCAGAAAAGCACACTTTCCATGCCAGCCACGCTTGCCTCCAGCATCAGCCAGACAACACGTAAAATGTTGTGGGGCAAGCAATGATTTCAGTTGACTTGAGTCAAACAAGTTAAGCGGGTGAAAAGTTTTCTTCCCTGCGTTACGGAAGCTGAAGCTCACTACGTTTCATTTACACAGACAATGGAAAACAGGCTCGTCGCCTTCGTTACTGCTTCTGGTTCGTTTTCCTGTAGTCTTCTCCTTATTGCAATGTCAAAGCTCCAAACAACACGACAACTGTTTCTAGAGAAATGCATTATTTTAACTGGATTGTATTCCGGTGTCATGACTGCGTTGAGTATTAAGTGGCTTTCTAAACCAAGAAGCCGTTCTCTGCGAGTAACTCTTCTGCAGATTCAAGCTCACACCAATCGATATAAACCAGTGACAATCACAACGCAACTTCATGGAACCACCACCAAATGTCATCAAGCAAAAATAGTCTTTATTCAAATTTCATGGAAACAGGAATCACTGTACTTTGCAAGACAGGGAAAAATAAAATAAAAAAATTTAATATAAAACAAGGATATTGTCACAATACCAGAATATGGAACTATACTTCTTTTCCCTATGGATTACTGCAAGTACCTATTTTTTTTTTTCCTTTGACTGTGCTATTCACAACTTTGTAAGTCCAAAAAATATGAAACAGAAGTAGTATGAAACTTAAGACTTAGCACTTCCACTAAATGGCATACATCAAAGGGCATCAACTCAAGGGCAAAGACTGCTGAAGGCGTCATACCTGCCTACCAGTCATCACTGCAATCTCATAAACCCACCAAGGGGCAATGCTCGTTCTCTGCAAGGCTCTTCCTGGAAAACAGGGCGATTTTGGTGCTCGAGGAAGAGTTAGATTGAAAGAGAACCTTTCTATAGGGTCGAAAATGAGCTGAACAGCCTCGCACCAGCGAGCCTCGCAGGGAGGGAGCACTGCGGTTAACAATGACAGACATACCATCAGGGTTGTTAAAAATGTACAGCATCGACATGTTTTCTACTTCAATCACTTACGCTACAACTACTAAACATGTACAAAAGACTGCCAACCGTTCCAGTGGTTGGAAGCAAGGTTAGGATCTGGAGCGAGACCTCGACCGCGATCGGGAGTGTGACCTAGAGGCAGACCTAGACCTAGACTTGGACCGGGACCTAGGCTTTGAAACAGATTTCGACCTGGAACGAGAATCTGATTTGACATTTGGTTTTGACTTGGAAATCGACCTAGACCTGGAGCGAGACACCCGACGTGCGGCTGCATCCTCACCCTCACCTTTTGCCTCCTTTCTGTCAGAATCTGATTTTAGATGCTCCTTTTCTTTGGAGGCTGACCTGGACCGCTCGTGGCTGTCCTTCCTTTTCTTCTTGCTACTCGGTTTGCTGTCTCGCTTGCTGCGCCTCTTGCTTTTCTCACTCTTGCTGCGGCTCCTGCTTCTACTTCTGCTGTCATCCCTGCTTCTCTTCCTACTTTTCCTTTTATCCTTACTGTGGCTCCTGCTCCTACTCTCATCCCTGCTCTTGCTTCTGCTTCTAGCCTTGCTAATGCTCTTCTCCCTGTCTTTGCTCCTACTCTTCTCCTTGCTCCTACTTCTCATGCTCTCCCTTGTCTCTCCCCTGTCCTTACTCCCACTCCTGCTCCTACTCTTATCCTTGCTGCGGCTCCTGCTCTTTGCTTTCTCATCACTGTTATGGAGAGTGCCCTCAGATTTATCTTTATTTTTGTTTCGGGATTTCTCTGCACTCCTGCTGCGGCTCCTACTTTTATCCTCTTTACTTGGAGTCCTGCTTTTCTCTTTTTGGCCTCTGCTACGGCTCTTGCTTCGACTACGGCTCTTGCTTCTGGAACGGGACACAGACCTGAAAGCGCAAAGGCAACAGACAGCTCCACTTCAGTGCGGCTTGGATTTGACTAGCACTGTGCACAGTACAGTAGGGAAAAGAAAAACAGTGTTCCTACTGCAAATTTAGGATGGCGCTTCTCATTTAAGTGGTAGCCCCCATTTCTTCCAACACAAAGACATACCTGGATCTTGATCTACTCTTGGAGCGACTACTACTGGCACTGCGGCTCCTGCTCTTATGAGAATGTCTGCTTCGAGAGCGAGACCTGGAACAAAATCAATCAGCTTAGCATTAGCACGTGCCCACAGAGAGCCTGTAATCCCCTGCTCCCCTGTGGGTAAAACCCCACAGCAGTAAAGCACCTTTCAAGCAGCCGAATGGCGAGAGTGTTGCCCAATAAAGCTACGAACAGAGCACCCTCCTCCCTCTGCTCACCCCCCGCCGCCATGTCTGGAAGTGAGCAGGGTTGCTAATCTGGAAGAAAATGTGCAACCTTACTTAAGATAAGGAAGTGAGAATCACTTTCCCAATCAAGCAGAGACTGAATACAGTGAGACACTAGGAGCGAGCTTTGCCTTCAGGCTTTGATTTCATAAGCAAGCTGTTCTACGAACAGCAGAAGTGTGCCTGAGTCTTCTTGCAACAACAAGTTCCACCTCAGAATGGAAAGGGGAAAATACTCGGTGCTGCGTGCTGAAGCAGGTCTCTGGATCACACAACGAAAGCAGCAAATCTCTAAGAAATAGGGACTGGATGGGGCTTTCCAAGCTGAGAAAGAACTGTTAGTCCCGGTGCTTACAGCAGAACACAGCGTTCAGAGCCAAAGTGTTAACAGCACCTTCTGTTTCATTCTGCGAGCACAGCTCCGCCCGCCGTGCAGCCTGCTCCTGCAAGACAGCAAGGACCACGGGCTTCATGTGATTGGGGAAGAACAGCAGCACGCAGTCGGGCGTTTAGCGAGCCCATACACGCATTCACCAAGGAGGACACCTCTGAACAGAGGCCTTGCTTCCCTTGGTTACTTGCAGGTAGCTAATACATTCCCAAATACTAGATTTCTTGAGAACTCTGAACACTTCCAAGGTGTTTTGGAACGTGCTGTATATTCATGTAAGTGCAGCTAGATTCAGCTGGAGCTACACTGTAAAGAGACATACCTCGAATGGCTTCGGCTTCTGGAGTAAGAGCGGCGCCGTCTCGATCCAGGTCTGTCTTCCACTAATCTAATCTTTCTGCCATTTACTTCTGTCCCGTCCAGCTTTTCAAGGGCTCTTTTCATGTCAGAATAGGATTTGAACTCAATCACACCTTCATTTTTCCTTCCTTTGTGTGCATCTGCATATGTCACTTCCCCTGCCTGACGCATATAATCCTAGAGGAAGAGGACAGAATAACCATTGCCTCGAATCCAGAGTCAGGCTTCCCGGCTGACCCCGTTCATTTCTGCAACGATGCTCCCTTAGCCTCTTCTATTCACACGGATAGCAGCAAGGGTTTTAACCAAAGAGCATTTGCAGCACTAATGCCAAGGTTTCCGAGCAAGCCAAGTAACACACTACGATTTCACAAAGCTTCTGTGATTAGAACCAAGGTGGTGTTGATAGTTTTGAGCCAAACGATAATTTCAGATAATTTAAGGTCTCCCATCTCGAGTCTAATATCAAGTACGCTCTGGACTATGGTAAGTTTCAAATTGCAAAAGCGATTAGAGAAATAAAATGCTTGCTCTCTAAATCATTTTTTTCCAAAGGTAATTTGGGAAAGGTGATAAACTGAAAGGTCGAATATGAAGAGGCAAGAAGACTACAGGCAAGCAGGCTTCCGTTCGTCCTCCACCTCGGCAACATAATCTCATTCTGCTGGAAGAAAGCCCCACACAAGTAAAAGCTCAATTAATTTTCCCACTTCATGCCTCCTGGCTTCTCTGTTTCCATTACTAAACACCTCTGCGTATCAGGGAGGGCCGTTCCACCCTGCTTTGCGCAAGCCGTCAGACAGGGCCATCTTTCAGCCGCTGCGGACTTGGGCTGCAACGGCAACGGGGCCCAGAACTCCGGTTCAGTCTGTTTTCAACCCAGCTGCTCCCATCTTAAGTACACTGAAATGAAAGCTATTCAAAAAAAGCAATGCATCCAGTAGAGGATTAATCATGCCATGCTCTACTTACAATTTTTAATACCAGAAGCAAAGACAAGCTATTGATGGTGTGAAGCATTAACAACAAAAGACATTTGAAGAATCTCAGTACGTACCTGAACTAGCGTTACATACTCAATTACAGACCAGTTTCTACTACGTCAAAGTTTGTTTAGAACAAATTTTACATAGCCTTAAAAGAGAACGGTAAAAGAAAGCGTTCTTGTAAAAACAAGTGTTTGTAACCATTGCTGCTAAGTTTGATACGGAAACACTGTCTTTTTGCACCTACTGCTGAAATCCTGCTCCCTGTCCTGCCCCCCCATCCACGACGTAGATAATCACGCGTCAACACTTCACCTCCAGCGTACTCAGAGGAACTGTGGGTACACAGCGCTACCCAATGCTTCCACTGCCACGAATCACTTTCCACTCCTTCGGACTTTGAGAAAATATTAGCTTTTGGCAGAGGTTTTGCGTGATTGCTCATTCTGGAAGCATCCCTTCCCTGAAACTCTCTTAAAAACAGCTTTACATGCTGTGGAAATTCTTAACAGAGACTATGCAAGAACGATGCTGTCGTTTCCAAATAACTCTAGCACCTCACAAGTTGACGAGTAAAATCCAAAGTGACAAGGGCGAACTCCTCCATCTCTAGTGAATCCTACCACTGGCATGATAAAAGTCTGTTTTGACAGGGCTTAAAGATAAAACACATCTGTACGTGATGTTGGTTTGTGCTAAGGAAGAAAGTTATTCTCTCAGTGACACCAAGTCCGCAGGTGCAACTCCCAATGATTCCATATATGCAAATACACTTCCGTATTGACTTAATGTGCGTATTACTTCCAAAATCAACTTGTATGCATAGGAGCACACAGACTTATTAACAAGCTGGAGTCAAGAACACAGGTGTATACCATTTTTCCTCACTGAAACGGAAGCTAGCTTTTTTACCCTTTGTGCTCTTTAATAGAGAGAGGGTAAAGAAAGGGGCCCCATACCTTAAGATCTTGCCAACTGCAGCGGCTTGACAAATTTTCCACAATCAATCTGTATTCTGTACGGGTAGGAGGACCGTACTTATCTCTTCCGCTTCTTCTATAACCATATCCACCTTTAGGAGGTGACAAGCAGACAGCAGTACTTCAACCAGGGAATTGGAGCGCTCTCTCTACATCCCGGACAAAAACTGTTCTGCCCCGTACGATCGCAAATACATGAAAAATTCACCCACCCGCTAGTCTAAATTCAATCCCCCTTGTACAAAATGTTACAAAGAACCAAAGCATTAAAAAAAAAAAATTACTACAAGCACATAATTAAAACAATGCACATAATTATAATTACGCTACAATTAACATGCAATTAAATTTAAGTTATTTTTAAAACAGTTTGAAAGAAGAAACCAAATTAAGCCAGTTTACTAATGTTACTTACATTGCTTAAAGGTTTTCTGAATATCTGACATGAATAAAGCTTTTCAGGCACCTATTTCAGATTAATCTCATCTGTCTCTAACCCTTGGGGTCCTCACCACCCAGGTCTAATGGGAAAAGGTTGCGGTCGTCACATGGCTTCCTTTTTTGGTCAGCCAAGGGCCACAAAGGTCAAAGAGCCACTCATGGAAAGGTAACCCAAGGTCAGCAAATGGAACGGGCAGTCATCTTAGCCTCAAAGGACTCTTTTAATTAAAACATTGAGGTCTTTGTTAAGTCTATGTTAAACATCACATTGCAAATAAACCATTCAAATAGTTAAACGAAATGATAATAATAAAAATGGTACAAGAAACTGTGTTTATTAATTTATCAATTAAAATAGTTTAATACAGCAAACAAGTTAATAAATATTCAGAGCAACAGTTACATTTACAGTTACAGAACACTATTCACAACTTCATATCATTTTCTTTTAAAATTACTTTTTAAAAAATATGAGCAAAAAAAATGTTTTATTTAAAATAAGTCACGGATACAAATGCATGTTAGTGCTTACTGCGTCCAGAACCGTAACTGCTGTCACGACGTGGGCCTCTGGCATGCTCAACGATCACTCTCTCCCCGCAAAGATCTTTACCGTTTAGCTCATAAACGGCATCATCTGCGTCTCGCAGATCATCAAACTCAACAAAGCCATACCTAGAGGGAGGGAGAGAAAAAGAATCACTCAAAAACCGAACCCGAGGCGTCTGCGCTCAAAACCAACCCGCGCCCCACGGCGGGTTTCTGCAGAGCCGTCCTTCAGATGAGCGCCGTCACAACCTCCTGACGGCTTCCCAAGGGTTCGAGCCCGTGAGCGCAAACCCACAAACCCACTAAATACACTGCTGCGCTGCTCTATTCAGTAACTTTGCTCAACAGCAGTGAGGCTGAAATGGCATTTCACAGATATTGTAGTATATGTGTTCCATGCATTAGGATTTATCCTGATTTTTGAAGAGCCCTGGGTTCGTTCCTGGTTCTGTTAGGAAGCTACCTTAATTCCTACACAGCAAATGGAAATATTCCTTCATCTCTGTAAACACAAGTGGTCTGTACACCCTGCAAGAAAGGTCCAACAAGAAATAAAATATGAAGGCAGTTTAGGAAAAAGGATTTTGTTTTAATCGGACTTACTTTACTCTTGACTGCGGCCAGCACTGACAGTCTGGGTAAGAAAAGCAATGCGCTCGTGCAACAGGACCGGTCTCCCACCCGCTGGAATACTTGCAGCTTCCCATGACTGCTGAGGAAGTGCTTTATGCCTGCTACATTTCCAACATCCTAGCATTTGCGAGAGCATGGCGAGTCCAACGTTTTTTCAGGGACTTGAGAAAATGCAGCAACAGTAACCCGGGCGAACGGAGAGTCCACCTGCGGCCAAGAGGCCTTGCAAGGGCAGCACAGGGGGCAGGGCCAGAGACAAGCAAAGTTTTGTGTTTGAAAACATTTGCTGCACTAGCTTTGCTCAAGACTTGGAAGTCACAGGTAGATCAAGTGCAAGAGGAAGGATACAATTTGAAAAAAGTATATAAAGCTTAATTTCAGTATTCAAATGAACATTGCGGCCTCGGTTTCCTATTACCAACGATAAACACAAGACACAGACAAAAGTTTGCAGACCACTGCTTGCCTGAAAAGTTAAAGCCAGCGTTTAATCTTCAGGGGTGCCACAGACATCAGTGCCAACATCAGGCTGCTGCAGGTGCCTAATCCCTGTTGGCTAGAGATCCCAAAAGACCCAGCGTAGGGTGTTTAAATAATTCCTTACAGCTGGTGCTCAGGGACAAGCCGGTGACTTGCTTACGGTTGCAGAGCAAACTCACAGCAACACTGAAGCAAAACTCGAGCCTGCCAACTTCTAACGTGACAAGAGTTAAACACCTATGTAAAACCCAACACTGTGCAGATGCCCATGATCCCAGCGGGTCAGGGGAAGAGGACAAGAAGCATCAGAGTGCTGTTTATCAGAGTTCAGAGTCTACCTGCAGTTGAAATCACTCCTCCTTCAGTTGCCTGCCAAGACCAGATCCAGGCTCCAGAGTCCCCCAGGCAAGAGCCGAGGATGCTGCAGCCCCGGGCACAACCGGGAGCCTCTTCTCGGCTGCAACCTCTCTGGCTCCTGTAGGCAAACACATGATCCTGAGCTCGGGCCTTAGCAAGCCACGGGGGGAAATTTTTGAGTGCTGAATAATCCAGAAGAACAAACCCCTGACACAACAATGCTGGCCTCCTCTTCTAGGTCACTTCGTTTTTAAGCTTTCTCGTTACCTCCCCGAACCATGGCTACAGCTTTGCTGGGCAGAGGTACTTGTATTGAGGAAATACTTCAGAATGACTCCAAACACCACAAACAAGGTGGCTGCTTTCGCATGCAAGTGCTGTAGTTTCATGGAAGAAACAAGCGTGATTGATTTATAACAATTGAAACAATCAGTCATTATGAAACCATTCAAATTGCAACTTTCTTCCCTTCAGTTCCAAAAATAGAGCAAGCGAGCTCCAACACTTAAATGAGATCTCACCCTAAAAGCAATTACTTACAAGGTGAAGTGCCTGGAACGCACCAGCACTTTCAAGACAATAAATGCACAGACATTTGAAGCTAGAATAACGGAGGAATATCTGAATTCCATCGGAGCACGGTATTGAACTTGTTCTTCCCAGGAGCGCACCCAGAAGTTGCTTGGGGGGCACCGGTCACCGGTATCGCACACCAGCCAAAGCAGAGCACCTCCAGCAGTTCTTTCTTTAAGACAAACAAGCAAGCTCATACAAACCTTGAGATTACTGGCTTTTAAAGAATACTAAAAATCATACCCCATATCACTCATAAATGAAAGTAATACTGATCCACCCGCTACAGATGAATAATATTGCACTGTATGATCTAAAAAGGTGAATCAAAAACCTTCAGAAGCACAAGTTTTACACCACAGAAAGCCACAACTGCTGATACAACCTTAACTACAGCAATCTGAACCTGCTGTGATATGACAGCAGTGCAAGTAAATCTTCTTTTAAATGTCTACTATTACTACTTCATACGTGGCATAAAACTACTTACTAAAAATGTCAATGCAATTTACTTCAGCTAATGTGAAGCTACACCATTTTCTGTTCATGCACCAAAAAAGGAAAAAGATACAGGAATATGTCCTTATCCCAAGCGATTCCAATAAACCGAACCTCCTAAGAAGTGGGTTTTTTTTGTTTTTAAAGCCTAAGTGAAAGGAAAAATGTGATTTTCTAAAATTGCTTAATACCTGAAATAAAAGGCAGACCCTCATCTTTCTCCTCCTTTCAGCTGCTCCCCCACCTGCATCGCTTCCGAAGCCGGCTGGATCCTGCCAGCTGGCTCCGCACCCCCTCTCCATGCCAGCCCACCAGGACCAGCACGAAGCCCACCTCCACGGCATTCATTCCCCAGCTGCCAACTTTTTTCCCGCTCCTCATCACCGGCTGGTGCTGGAGCCCAAAAGCACGAGTCCCATGCACCAAGAAGGAGCTCAAAGCTGCTGTCCCTGCCCTTTGCCAACACAGGCTAGAAATCCGTGAAGTTTAGATGGGCGACTGCATCCCAGCTCGACCTGCGGCTGCAGGGTCAATTCAGCAGCTGCACTGCAGGTTCCCCACAAAGAGAGACCTGCTCAGCTCTCGCCCCGCGCTCCTCTCGACAAAGTCGATGCTTTGGCAGCTTTCTGACTCTCGTGTTAGACAGTTGCTTTGTATGGACAGATGTGCTCAGAACGAGCTCATTGCAGCTCACCGCTCTTCCAACATCTCTGGCTGAGCGAGGTTGGGGCAAGCAGCCGCTGACACGAGCGGCCACAGAGAAAGAAGAATGAAAGAAAGAAACACATGAAAAAACGATTCCTGGCTTCAGTTTCGTTCGGAATAAAGAATGCAATGCACCCAGCCCTAAAAAAAACCACTCCTGAAAGTTAACTTGTAGATGGCTCACGATCCATTCGGGCTGCTCGCTCCAGCCGCACGCTTGCCTGCCGCGTGGGCAGGCAGGGGAAGGGCAGAGGTGCAGCAGCGCTCTGCCGGCCAGTCCTCCTGCACCGACGAGGCTGCGGCCAGGAGCAGGGCGCCATCAAGAAAAAGCATCTTCAGGCGGCTTGAAACAAAGCAGTCATTTAAATGAGTCACTGAAGTTACAGCCTCAAAAAATATTTGAATGTCAATACTTAAACTACTTAAATGGGAGATTTGGTAGCGATTCTTTTAAGTTTCTGCACCAATGACAAACATCGCTGAGAGTCTCTGGCACAACTGAAGACCTTCAAGTAAAAAGAAATTAAAATCTCACCGTATTCACCCTAATATTAGCAAAGGAAAAAAATATCCACAAATCCACTGGAACTAAAAACCAATTCATTAGCAGGTCACCTTACCATCATCTAGGTGTACTGGGTATCCTTATGTTGTGACACCGATTTGATTTTCTTGGTTTTTTAATACCAATTACTCTAGCTGACGTTAATGGGCATTAAATATTTTGGTGGGGATGGTGCAGGGAAATCAAATCGCTTCTCTTTGGGCAGCAAATACAGACTTCGAACCTAGCTAGATGAAAGAATTGAAGTTTGAAGCTTTTAGTTTTGATCTGTGTTCCTCAATCCCTTGGAGAAGTTACCTCCCTCTGTCTTGCAGATATTTTTGAGGATGAAGCTGTGAATTCTTGAAAGCTGATCAGGGTGATGCAGGGCAGGTAAGTACACAGGTAGAACTATTTTTTAAGCTAGCGAGATTGCAAATTGGTTTCCCCATCAATGAAAGCTTGCAGCTCTTGGAGTTATTACAGCTAGCTTTTAGCATGTTTTTAGAAGATAAAAAAGCAGGCTGAAAAGTCCAGTTTTCTGGTCACGTAATACATACACTACTGCCATGCACAGCTCCGGTGGTCAATGCAGTTCTGAGTAGGAAAAAAGAATATGAAAACTATGAGCGTACAATTAGAAATTGCAACCTGGAACAGAGAATCCTACAGAAACCGGATTTTTATTTCCCCATCCTTCTCTCAGGTAAACATTGCTTTCAGCCTTTGAATTGCAAGCTCAAATTACAATTAGCAACAAGCGAGACCCAGCTAAGCTTTTAGGACTCCACTGTATCAGGCTGCGGCTTCATCCTCTTGCTCAAGCATTTCAGCTTAACTGCGAAAACACCGAACGGCTAATCTCCTGCTGGCTGAGCACTGAAAATAGCCCACAAATTTCCAGAAGAAACTGAAAGAATCTCTCAAGTCAAACACTGTGCAGTAATTTTTAATCGTTTGTTAAGCACTACTAAAAATAAGTCGCGGAGAAAGGATCAGGGGGCGAACGAAGCAAACCGCAGAGTACCCAGCAAAAGCGCAGCACAAGGCTATCCCAAGCAGAGACTCACAAAATCTGACCGCTCCAGTCAATTTTTTGTCAAATTGGAATTTAGCTACAAACCAACAGCAGCCTGTTGAAAGAACTTGAGAATATACAACTAAAAACGGAATGAAATTGTTGAGTTAGTCCCAGAAATCCAGACTGAGCTCTATCTAGCCCCCAGCTGAAGCAATACACTACAGAAGCTGCAAAGAGCAAGGTGAATGACAACTCAATTACATTATCTTAAGTTTCCTGTATTCCTTCCGTTATCTGGAACTTTTGAACTCTGTCTCCCCCAAGCGAAGTTACAAAAATGACTTTAGCTCTGGAATGAAGCGTACCACATACAGAGCGCCTGAATTTCAGGTACAGGGAGGCCGTGCCCTCCTCCCCTCTATACCTGTTGCCATTCACACTTAAGATGCCACAAGTTCGGGCCACTCAAGCACGCCCGCGGGTCGACGCCTCCACCCACACCACCGGTGAGTTCTAAACGCCGGGCTGGGATCGTAGGGCTGGTCCATGGTAGGTATTTTTCAATAAAGCAAGAAGACAAGTCTGTTCGCCACGTAACTTGGGGAGTTCTACATCTGCCAAGAAAGTTTGGTTTGGTTTTTTTTTTTTTCCCCAAGCGTCTGTCTATGAAACAGAAATATTTAATTTGGAAGCTTTAAACAGCAACAGGAAAACTGACACCACCACCCCCCCAAAAAGAAAAAGAAAAAAAAAGAGCCAAACCCAAAACATTTTCAAGGGTATACAATACAGTGGGACTGGAAAACAGAGAGCTCAAATATTTCAGGTATGGGCAATCTCCAACATCACCTGAAGCTGTGTTGGTGAAAACACTTGACACGTGCACACTTGTTTGTTTTAATAATGGCTTTTATTCATCTTATAAACCTGTTATATGTCCACCTACCAGTACAACCAGTGTTTAAACTTAATGAGCCTTTTTTTTTTTTTTAAATGCTCAAGGATTAAGTTTTACAAGAGCTTCCTCATCTCAACCTCTAAAGCAAAAATAATCGCTGGCTGTCCTGGCTAATGACAATAAAATCCATATCCCGCTCAGTCTGCCTAAGCAAGGCTTCAAGTTGGGTTTCTTGTAAAAAGTAGCGATGCCAACACTCAGGAGCCTGGCAGCTTTAAGCGTTGGGGACAAAAACCCCACCAAAAATAGCAATTTGCTTTCTCTTGGACAATCCACGCTGGAGAGCCTTGGGCACGGCGGCGCGGGGGCAGCGAGGGCTGGCACAGCCCCACGCCGCGGGGCTCTGGGGGGCCCGGGCACCCCACCGGCCGCGCCACCGCGGCCCACCCCGGGGCGCCGGCAGCGGGGGGCTCGGGGAGCAGCCCCCCCGCTGCTGCACCGTGCCTGCGGGGGGGCTCTGCCCCCCAAAAGCGGGTTTTTGGGGGGGTGCCCCGGGGTAGGGCCTGGCTCAGCCTTGGGTGCTCGGCCCGGGGCGCGGAGGGGCTGGGGAGCCCCTCAGGGCACACCCACGCCCCCCCAAAGGGGTGCGGACACAACTGCCCCCCCCCCCCCCCCGAAGCGGGGACCCCCGCGTGCTGCCCCCCGTTGCCATGGGAACGCCGGCGGCCTGCCCGCCCCCCCCAGGCCCAGGCGTCCTGCCCGCCCCCGTTGCCATGGGAACCCAGGCGGTTTTTTGGGGTTCCCCCCCCAACCCTCCCCCCCGGGGCCCACCCGTGCGTCCCCCACTGGCACCGAGACCCGCGCGCCGCGGCCCAGGGGCCCGCAGCCGCCCGCCCGCCCGCCGCTCAGGGCCGCCCGGGGCCGGGCCGCGCTCACCCGTTCTTCAGGTCCACCTCCAGGATCTTGCCGTAGCCCTTGAAGAACCGCTCCACGTCCCGCTCCCGCGCCTGGTAGCTGAGGCGGCCGATGTAGACCCGCGGCATCGCGCCCGGCGGCGCCGGGGGGGGGGGGGGGGCGGCCCGCGGGGGCGGGGCTGCACCGGCGGCGGAGCGTGCGCGCGCGCCGGGGGCGGGGCGAGGCGGCGCCGCAACGTCACAGCGCCGCGCGGGGAGGGGAGGGGAGGGGAGGGGGAGCGCTAAGTGCGGCGCGCGGCGCGGCAGAGCCACGCCCCCCCGCCTGGCCTCGCGGCTCTTAAAGGGGCCACGCCGCTCTCTGGAGTGCGCTGCGGGACGGCGCGGTGGGGCCCACCGCCCCCCCCCCCCCCCCCCCCCCCGCGCACGCACCGGTCCCCGCTGTCCCCGTGCGCGGGGGCTTGTGGGGTCCCCGCGTGCGGGGCGTTGTTGGGGCCCGCCTTGCGATGGGCCGGGGGCTCGGGGGGTCCCCTTCCCGGGAACGCGGCGATGATGGGGCTCCCCTTCCCATGGATCGGGGGGCTTCGGGGGTCCCCCTTCCCGGGAACGCCGCGATGATGGGGGCTCCCCTTCCCATGGATCGGGGGCTCAGGGAGTCCCCCTTCCCGGGAACGCGGCGATGATGGGGGCTCCCCTTCCCATGGATCGGGGGGCTTCGGGGGTCCCCCTTCCCGGGAACGCCGCGATGATGGGGCTCCCCTTCCCATGGATCGGGGGGCTTCGGGGGTCCCCCTTCCCGGGAACACGGCGATGATGGGGGCTCCCCTTCCCATGGATCGGGGGGCTCAGGGAGTCCCCTTCCCGGGAACGCTGCGATGATGGGGGCTCCCCTTCCCATGGCTTGGGGGGGTCCCCCTTCCCGGGAACGCCGCGATGATGGGGGCTCCCCTTCCCATGGATCGGGGGGCTCAGGGAGTCCCCTTCCCGGGAACGCTGCGATGATGGGGGCTCCCCTTCCCATGGCTTGGGGGGGTCCCCCTTCCCGGGAACGCGGCGATGATGGGGCTCCCCTTCCCATGGATCGGGGGGCTTCGGGGGTCCCCCTTCCCGGGAACGCCGCGATGATGGGGCTCCCCTTCCCATGGATCGGGGGGCTTCGGGGGTCCCCCTTCCCGGGAACGCGGCGATGATGGGGGCTCCCCTTCCCATGGATCGGGGGGCTCAGGGAGTCCCCTTCCCGGGAACGCTGCGATGATGGGGCTCCCCTTCCCATGGCTTGGGGGGGGTCCCCCTTCCCGGGAACGCCGCGATGATGGGGGCTCCCCTTCCCATGGATCGGGGGCTCAGGGAGTCCCCTTCCCGGGAACGCTGCGATGATGGCGGCTCCCCTTCCCATGGCTTGGGGGGGGTCCCCCTTCCCGGGAACGCCGCGATGATGGGGCTCCCCTTCCCATGGATCGGGGGGCTTCGGGGGTCCCCCTTCCCGGGAACGCCGCGATGATGGGGGCTCCCCTTCCCATGGATCGGGGGGCTTCGGGGGTCCCCTTCCCGGGAACGCCGCGATGATGGGGGCTCCCCTTCCCATGGATCGGGGGCTCAGGGAGTCCCCTTCCCGGGAACGCTGCGATGATGGCGGCTCCCCTTCCCATGGCTTGGGGGGGGTCCCCCTTCCCGGGAACGCGGCGATGATGGGGCTCCCCTTCCCATGGATCGGGGGGCTTTGGGGGTCCCCCTTCCTGGGTACATGGCGATGATGGGGGCTCCCCTTCCCATGGATTGGGGGCTTGGGGGGTCCCCTCCCTGGGAACACGGCGATGATGGGGGCTCCCCTTCCCATGGCTTGGGGGGTCCCCCTTCCCGGGAACGCGGCGACAATGGGGGCTCCACTTCCCATGGCTCGGGGGGCTTGGGGGGTCCCCCTTCCCCACATCAGCACATCCCCCCTTTGGAGCAGTGGTGGGGAGCGGCTGAGGGGGCTGGGGGTGCTCAGCCTGGAGAGAGGAGGGGGCTGAGGGGAGACCTGATCGCTCTGCAGCTCCTGGCAGGAGGGGGCAGGGAGGGGGCTCGGGCTCTTCTCCCAAGGAACCAGCGATGGGATGAGAGGAAATGGGCTCAAGCTGCACCAGGGGAGGTTTAGGTTGGATACTGGGAGAAATTTCCTCATGGAAAGAGTGGCCAAGCATTGGAACAGGTTGCCCAGAGAGGTGGAGGAGTCCCCATCCCTGGAGGGGTTCAAAAAATGGGCAGACGTGGCACTTTGGGACATGGTTTAGTGGGCATGGGGGTGTTGGGTTGGTGGTTGGACTGATGATCTTGGAGATCCTTTCCAACCTTAGTGATTCCTAGATTCCTAGTTTTTACTTTCATTATAAACTAATCCAGCCACCAAGCCAGGAAACATGACATTATTCCTCTCCCCTTAACTGGTTTGGTGGTGGACTTGGCAGTGTTGGGTTAATGGTTGGACTGGGTGATCTTAAAGGGCTTTTCCAACCTAAACGATTCCATGATTCTATGCCAGTGGTGGAAGGGTGGGGGTCCCGTACGTGCCAGGGTGCTTATGGGGTCCCCTATATGGCAGGGGCTTGTGGGGTGCCCCCTTCCCAATACGCCGGATGCTGATGGGCTCCTCCTTCCTCAAATGCAGGCAGGGATGGGGGTCCCCCATCCCCACACCCTGGGGTGCTCAGGGGTCCCCCCATAGCATCCCCCCTCCCTGGGGACACCCCGCATCCCTGGCTGCACTCAGCCATTCCTCATTCCCACTGACGAACAACAACATCCCTCTTGCAGATCCCTAAATGCCATTTTTGGGGACTTATTTTTATCGTTTCAGTCGACACATCAGATGCCTAAATCACACCAAACCCCAGCAGAGGCTCTCGGGAACATTTCGGCTTTAGCAGTCACCACCCCCCTAAAAAAACCTCACCATCACCCCCCTAAAAAATTAATACCACGTATCTGCAATGCCAGCAACTGGATTTCCAACTGCGATCCGGCTCGTTTGACAAGTAGAGTTAAATTTAATTATTGATTCCTTCGTGCCCTGGTGTAGGAGTAAGCACTCGGGAACATTTTGTGAAAGTAAGAGAGTTCTCTAAAGCTTGTTAGGTTTTATTGCCGAGTCAAATAAACAAGGGGGATAAAAGCTTTGCATTAATTTTTCTGGTTTATGTCATGCTTAATAGTGCTCTTAACGATCTCAAAGTCCTTTTCTTGCTTTTTTGCCCAGTTTATTTGTTGATCACGAAAGCACTGGGGCACGCGATGCTGCCCTGCCTCCAGCACTGGCGGCTTTGCTGCGGGGATAATGAAAATGCAAAATATTGGGGGGTTTAATAGTGATGGGAGAGCAGAGGGCAGGTGCTGGCAAGGAGTTTATCACGGGTTACGTCTAGCAGGCTTCTTGGTTTGCTCTTGTCTAAGGGAGGTCTGAGTGCAAGGGGTTACAAGGGAATAAAATGGCTTTAATATGGGCCAGCGAATTTAGCTGCTAACATGGGCTGTGAGTTTTAATTGCGAAGGGGTTTGCTCTTCCAAAAGCAAACGCAGTTGGAGAGGAGCGCCCTCCAACCTTGAGTAAGGTCCCTGCCCGACTGCCCTTCTCCTCACCCCCCCAGACCCAGGAAAAGCCTAAAAATGACGGTACAATTCTTAACTCTCCCTTTTCACTCCCAAAAGCTGAGCTGGAGGAGCGAGACTCCCCCCTGCAGCAGTAATTTTACATATTGGCGTTTTCCATCGCACGTCACCCTCCAGGGAGGTAAACGTGCCGCTTGCAGCTCTTCTCTGCCATCAGCAAAAGGCAGCCGTGGAGCAGAGCAGCCGTTTACCACTCTCCACCGGCGATACTCAAAAAGTCCCTATGGGAAAGAAAAAATATTGCATTGACTCCAAAATTGCGGGATGCTAAGCTGGGGGATGGCATTACCTGAGGCACAGCGTGGTGCTGCACCATGGCCATGCAAGAAATAACCAAAATCCTTGTTCTGAGCTGGTGCACCAGTTTATTTCAATTGCAAAATATATTTAGGTGGCATTTCACTTACAGTTCATCCTACGGAGCAGTGCAGAGAGCCTGCTGAAAGCTGAGAGCACCGCCTGGGTACATGGACAGCCACGACAGAAGCAGCGCTACTGAAGTCACAGAAGCAGCGCTACTGAAGTCACAGAGCGGGGGTTATTCCGTAGAAGAGGCTACGGGCATTTCTGCACGGGGGGAAGGTGTCCGAGGGAAAAACTTCAGGTCTGGGGCATTTTGATGCCCAATGTTGCAGCTTTCCCCATCCCTCCCTGGGCACCAACTCCCAGGGGCAACAGGACGCAGCACTGCCCCAGCAGGACGTGCCAAATGCAGATACAGTTAGATTTACTTCTTGGCTCAAAACAGCTCTCCCCATGAAAAGAAAATAGGGCTTTTCAGCAATTTCTTCTGTCTTCCACTTCCTGTTGCCAGGAGACGGGCGCCACGCTGTGATGTCACCGTGATGCAACACAGGCGTCACCGTGACGCTGGAGAACTTCGCAGGGAGCCGGCACCACGGCCAGACATCCTGCTGACTGGCAGGACCAAGCCTGGCTGGCGGGGAAAGGGCCACCGCTGGAAGTTGCAGCCAAGCTGTGAAATAAGAAGATAAAAGGGAGTCGCCTTCACCAGAGACATCCCGAGCTCCCGACCCGGAGGAGCCAGATTGGTGGGCGGCTTCAACTTCTCCTGACCATCCAGGAGGTGACATGGGGACATCCTGGGATGCTGCCACCGGACCTCTCGCAGAAGAAAACGCCCTGCGAGGTTTGCCTGATGAGTCCTGGGTCCCCATCATACGCTATCAGTTCTGGGAGGAGATCTGCGCCAAGACCAACCCGGCTTCAGCCCGCCTGTTCCTCAAGAAGCTCTGGAAGATCGTCGGCAGCCATCGCTTCAAGTCAATCTGGTGGGGCGACGATGGAAACTGCGTCGTGATCGCAGAAAAACTCTTCAGAAAGGAAGTGCTGGGGAGGAGGGGACCCCTGAGGATCTTTGAGACCGAGTCCATGCGAGGCTTCATTCTCCAGCTTAACCTCCATGGCTTCTGCAAAATGGAAGGGGATTCTCTCCTATCTGCCTCCATCGAGGAGCTGCAAGCAGTAGCAGCAGCAGGTTCTGCTCTGGGCAAGGTACGTCGGTTCCTCCGCGCACAAAAGATTCCTTGGGATCTTCCAAGGGGAGACGTTCATGCTCAGATAAAATAAACCTTTACAAGGCAGAAGATGGGGATGGGAACAAATGGCCTGGTTTTGTCTCACGGGTCATTTTCAGGAATTCCCAGCGCAGGATTTCGCAGGAGCAGAAATGCTGACAAAATTGATTTTGGTTATTTCTGCTGACTTTGAATCCGTGAAACGGAAACATAGTCCCATCGTATCGTGCTGGTTTTGTGCTTGCTGTATCTGGCTGCACCAAACCTTTAAATCTTCTTGTGGCACCTGCTGAATGCTGACAAGATACACGTCAGCATCTGCATTATTCCTGACATGGCCATTCCACGCTGAGTGGTGTGGTACCACTAGTGAAAACTAGCGGTATTGGGGTCTCTCCATCAGTTTTTAAGCTTTTGAAAATCCTACACTTCTCTGCTCCCAAATGCCAGAAACACAAGGGTGGTTTTTACTTAACAAAACCATATCCTAACATTTTATTCAGCCAAAACTCAAGGCTTAAAATGCCCCGGAGAGACCTTTTTAATACCCAAGTTTGTCTTTGCTGATGCAGATGCTTAGTTATCGGATCTCTGTCTTCCTCCTCCTTGCAATGATGGCAGCTAACTGTTCTCCTTTGCATTTTGTAGCTGCTCTTCTACTACAGCCCCTTTTTTAGGAGAGATTACCCCAACCTCCTCAGGATGTGCATGCAAGGTGGCGGCGAAAGAACGAGAGCCCCAGCTGCATCCCCGCCGGGCCCCAAGGCGAAGCAAGAGCACCCGAGGAGGAGACGACGACCTGATGCTCAGCTGGCGGTAGCGGAGGAGGAGGAGGAGGAGGAGAACAACACCCAGACATCGGCAACCACCAGCTCCACACCCACCGAGCCAGGGGCTGACACAACCGCCCAGACGGGCAGTGCCGGTCCATCCCCACCAAAACGGCACTGCAGCCACAGCCCCGCTGGCACCCAGGAGGCGGCTCCTGCTCCATCCACGGCTTCGCCACGCCGTGTCACTCCCCCTGCCCCAAACAGTCCCCTCGCACCAGCCGTGGGACGCCCCGCGCTTCCATCTGGGCGGACAAATTTAGCTGCTGCGCAGGTCCCCGGGGCTGGCCTGCCTCCTTTCTGCGCTCCGTGGTTTGTGGTGGCCGTTCTGGCAGCAGCTTCTGCCCTTCCCGTGCCAGGGCCACCGCACGGCCAAGCTCCAACCCACCGCCACTGCCCAACCTGCGCCTGCGGACCAAACACCGCAGCTGAGGGCAATGGGGTTGGACCCCAGCAGGGGCTGGGCTAGAAATAGCACAGATCCTAGGTAGCAAGTAAGGCCATAGAGGTAGAAATACATTAGTATAGGAATAAGGAATAATACATTGTTTGTTGTTCTCAATAATAAATCCTTTCAAGTTGCCTTGTCCTGTCTCTACAGTCTCACAGTCGCCGTCTCGACACCCGGGCGGGGGGTTGCCTTCAGGGACACGAAGGGTTTGGCTCCAGCCCACGCAAGCCAAAGGCCCCAGGCACTAGCCCTGCACTCAGCAAAACCCCGCAAAAGGCCAGCCTGGGGCTAATCCAGGAGCTGCACCAGCTCCCAGGGCCACTCAAACCAAACCAATCCCTCAGAGCTCTTGGGGGGTCCATGCCCCGTCCTCCCCCAGCTCAGACCAGGGGCCAGGGCCAGCGGGGCTGCAGGGAGCGCACATGGGCTTCTCCTGCCCATCCTGCATCACCTCTGGGACAACTACGGCATTGCAGCTGGCAGAGCGGTAAATCTCTCCTACGGGAGTCACACATTGGACTCACCGGAGGAAGAACCTCTCCCATCACCATTTACTGAGGCTTCCTTTACAGAAGAGGCTTTCACCAAAGCATTTCAACGAGATGCCGCTTCATGATCCCCTTCCTTTCCACAGAACAGGGAATTTCGTGTTTTGGTGAGAGCAGACCCGTAACTCCTGCTCTACAGGACCCTCCACACTTCACAGCTGTTGACGCCAAAAAATCACAGTGCTCATGAGAAAGTACATCACAATTTCCTAGGTTCACAGTAAACATGCAGCACCACACACCACAGTCCGATCGTGGAAAGTTTCCCTCATTTAGGTCCCAAGGTAAGAGAGCTGAGTATGTGATTCCACCTCCCAAGTTAAGCATCTGCACGCCAGATGAAGAGGACAACAGCCAATTCAAGTGGCAGCGGGAAGCAGCAGACAAATGTATTTCAGCTCACGCCTTGTCCCGATGACTTAGGCATAGGTATCGCTGAGTCGGTGGCTTGGGTTACGGAAATCGGAGATCTTCAGTAGCGTCTGAGAGCTCTCCAGGTCTGCACAAAGTCACTGAGAAGCCGATCAAAGTGGGAACACTCGTTCGAGCAACGTTCACAGACGGAAACACGCCTGATGACATCACAAATGTCAAAAACGCTGATCCAGAGAGGGGGACGGCGCTCCCACCAAACCAGGGGTTGAAGACTTCTGGGCTTGTAACACGGCCTCCAGCAGAGGACACCCAGATCATTCCTCACTCCGGTTTTCGAAGCCAGTGGTCTCCAAAGCGGGGTGCGCAAAACAATCCACCGGGATGTGGGAAGGAAATAGTTGAACTTCTATTTTTTTTCATTTTTTTTCCAGGGATGGGGCCTCCACTGCCTCTCTGGGCAACCTGTGCCAGTGCCTCACCACCCTCAGTGTAAACAATTTCTTCGTTAGATCCAGTCTAAATCTGTTCTTTAGTTTAAACCCATTACTCCTGTCCTGTCGCAGCAGGCCCTGTTAAAGGGTCTGTCCCCCCCCCTTCCTGCAGCCCCTCTCAGCACTGCCAGGCCGCACTCAGGCCTCCCCTCAGCCTCCTCTTCTCCAGGCTGAGCACCCCCAGCCCCCTCAGCCGCTCCCCACCAGCCCTGTGCTCCAGACCCTTCACCAGCTCCGCTGCCCTTCCCTGGACACGCTCCAGCACCCCAATGTCCTTGTACTGAGGGCCCAAAACTGGACACAGCATTCCAGGTGCGGCCTCACCAGCGCCGAGCACAGGGGGATGATCCCTGCCCTGCTCCTGCTGGCCACGCTATTCCTGACACAAGCCAGGATGCTGTTGGCCACCTTGGCCACCTGGGCACACTGCTGGCTCATGTTCAGCCGCTGTCGACCAACACCCCCAGGCCCTTTTCGGCCAGGCAGCTTTCCAGCCACTCCTCCCCAAGCCTGCAGCGCTGCATGGGGTTGTTGTGACCCAAGTGCAGGACCCGGCACTTGGCCTTGTTGAACCTCACACAGTTGGCCTCGGCCCATCGGCCCAGCCTGGCCAGGTCCCTCTGCAGGGCCATCCTCCCCCCCAGCAGATCGACACTCCCACCCAACTCGGTGCCATCTGCAAACTCACTGAGGGCGCACCCAATGCCCTCCTCCAGATCACTGATAAAGACATCAAACAGAACTGGGCCCAGCACTGCGCCCTGGGGAACACCACCTGTGACCGGCTGCCAGCTGGATTTAACTCCGTTCACCACAACTCTTCATCGAATCGTTTGGGTTGGAAAAGACCTTTAAGATCATCCAGTCCAACCATTAACCTACACTACCAAGTCCACTCTAAACCAGTCAAGGGTAGACTGGACTCAAAAGGGTAGACTAGACTCGGGCCTGGTCATCCAGCCAGTTTTGTACCCAGTGAAGAGTGTGCCTGTCCAAGCCATGAGCAGCCATGTTGCCAAGATCCCACCCATCCTTCAGCAAGTTGTCTTAAACCATGGGTTTTTTTAGAAGTGCTGCCATGTGGATTCTTCACTGTCTAATAGGGTTGAGTAGAGCCCAACCTTGCTCCCGAGCAGGAGCACAAGGAGTTTCTCCCCCCATTATTCTGCCACGGGGTTTTACGAAGCTTTATAGCACATCTCTGGGATTTTCACTCTTCTTGCAAGCATGGATGAGACTGGTTGCGGCTCTGGCTCTACTGGTGGAGCCGCCGGGGGAAGGAGGGGTACAGGCGTGCATCGTGCTTACAGCATCTCATCCCCTTGCAGCTCAGGACCGAACCATCCTCTTCCAACCCTGAACCCAGGGGCAAGCAGAGGGCTACGGCTGACTGACAGTTTGGGGGGGAATAAATAACCCGGAGTTTCTCTGCCGCTTGCAATGGACCTCAAAAGGCCAGGCAGGCACCCCCCCACCCAGGCACCGGCCCCTCGCTCCTTGGCTTTGCTGGCCACGGAGCTGAAGGACATCACCAGCAGCTTCCCCCCCTGCTGAATATTGTAATCAAGACCAAAAATTGAAATTAAAGTGACCAGTGTGCTGCTTCAAAATGGCTTTTGAAGGGACTCATGGCTCTTGTCCCCCTGCCCTGTTGCCCTGAGGATGAGCCTCATCCTTCCCACTGCACTAACTGGGGGGAAAAATGTGTCTGTCTGTCTTGGGGCACAGATCTGGGGTAAGAAATGCTGGATTTGGTGCCCGACAGGTGCTAACGTGGCAGAGCCAGCCCTGTCTGCCCAAAACCACATCCATCCTGCAGCTGCTGTTAGCAGGATGCTAACTGCTTACGTGCAATTGTAATTAAAGCTTTACAGGATGGGAAATCCCCGGGATTTAGGACAGGGAAAGGGCCAGGCAGCAAGGGACCCTGGTGCATTGGGTTTGCCCATTCTCGATGCCGCGCATCCCCTGCCCACCCTCACATGCTGGACTGAGCACAGAAACATTTATTGGCAGCATCTTAAAAAAATATATATATATTAGACATCGATTTCCAAGAGGTTCTCGTCACGATCAGTAGTGGCAGCAGGAACAGCAGCAAAACTGAATTCAAGTCCAGGTATTGCAAAAAGCCCCCCTTGCCCTGCACGTGTCCGGCTGGGACCGTAGGGGTGAGTCCTGTCCCCACCTTGAATGCCACCACCCAGGGCTGTCCCCGAAGGGACGGTGGTGCCTTACAGCTCCCGCTGGTGCGGCACACTGGCTGGTACTTGGTAACTTGGTGTTTCTCTTTTTTTTGGGGTTTTTTTTTTCTGTTTGAGCTCATTTTTGAGATGAAGTGACCCCAAGGGCTGGAAAAGCCCTTTGTGCCCTTGTCCTCCAGCCAGCACAGGCATCTGCTGCCCCCATCCTGCCACCATTGCATGGGCTGGGCAAGGAAAAATTAAAAAAAAAAAAAAAAAAAATTAAAAAAAAAAAAAATTGTTTTTTCTCTGCAATTCAATGTGGGGAATGCCCCCAGCCCAGGGGCACTTGGCTGCTGAACCTGGAGGGGTCACACGGAGGTGGCTCAGAGGGTGCAGCAGCGTGGCGGGGGCCGTGCCGGCTGGGAGCTGCAGTGACCAGCCCCGCGCTACCCTGCAGTCACCCAAAAGCAGCCAAAAATCACCTGGAGGGCCAGTGCGAACAGCAGAACAACATTGCCAGCTATTAAGCCAGGCAGGAGGCGGCAGTGCAGCCCCCTCAGCCCCAAAAACACGTGCGAGGGGGAACTGCTGCTCTTTTGACACCCTGAGCTGAGCGAGCCGCCGTCCCTGGGCTCCCTGAGCTGTCTCTTGCACCCAAACTCACGCCAGCTAAAGCAAGATTGCAGCATCCCTCCAGAAGCAATAACGCACGCTGCCGTCCGTGCAAAGCTGCAGAGGCTTTTAAAACTTTTAAGTGGGCACCCAAAAGTTTAAAAAAAAAAAAAAAAAATCAAAATCAATGGATCTGGAGGGCTTTTTTCCCCTAAGCATCTCTCGTCTGCAGACAAGGCAGCAAGGGAAAGCTTGGCTGTGGTGGAGCAGCACCGGGCTCAGCCCGCTGCCACCCACAAGCCGAGGTCTCGGGGGGTCAGAGGAGGAGGATCTGCTTCGAGGACGTGAAGGGCTTCATGGATGCCTCCAGTGCTGCCTTGTAGTCCTGGAGCGGGACCTCGGTGCAGGCCGGCGCAGTGAGCTGCCCCCTCCGGACGAGCTGGCACAAGGCGTCCACCATGCTGGCCAGGCTCTTCTGGTCTGCAAGGCAAGGAGGGAGCTCTCGCTGCCGCGTGTCCCGCGCCTGCGCCGTGCCAGAGCCGCCGACCGCCCCCAGGCAAACACCCGCCTGAAGCTGCATGGGGTCCCGGGGACGCCGGGGTGCGATTTGCTCCCAGCTCGGGCATGTGGCAAGAGCCCCCGGCACGGTGGCACGCCGCGGTCCCTGCCCGAGCCACACCACCCAGCGCCTGCATTTCAGCCGCCCCAAGGACTATCAGCACCCATGACACGAGTAAGAACAGAGGACGGCGCCGGTGTGGTGGTTTGGCACCCGTTCCTGTGCCGACCTGCCGCACCGGTGCCATCCCTGGCACCTATCTGGCTCACCCTGCGCGTGGTCCTTCTTCCACTGGGTCATCCAGAAGCCACGGAGCCGCAAGTCCCGGAAGATGAACGCGCTCTGCGGAGAGAGGGAGCCGTGCACCCGGGTGAGACCCGTTCCCTCCCAGCGTGACAGCGGCAGAAGGTGGCGATGAGGCTCCTTGCTCCCTGGCTTGTGTCAGGAATAGTGTGGCCAGCGGGAGCAGGGCAGGGATCGTCCCCCTGTGCTCAGTGCTGGTGAGGCCGCACCTGGAATGCTGTGTCCAGTTTTGGGCCCCCCACTACAAGAAAGACATTGGGGTGCTGGAGCGTGTCCAGAGAAGGGCAACGGAGCTGGGGAAGGGTCTGGAGCTCAGGGCTGGTGGGGAGCGGCTGAGGGAGCTGGGGGTGCTCAGCCTGGAGAAGAGGAGGCTGAGGGGAGACCTGATCGCTCTGCAGCTCCTGGCAGGAGGGGGCAGGGAGGGGGGTCGGGCTCTTCTCCCAAGGAACAAGCGATGGGACGAGAGGAAATGGGCTCAAGCTGCGCCAGGGGAGGTTTAGATTGGGTATTAGGAAAAATTTCTTTACTGAAAGAGTGGCCAAGCATTGGAACAGGCTGCCCAGAGAGGTGGGGGAGTCCCCATCCCTGGAGACGGGGTTCAAAAAGCAGGTAGATGTGGCACTTTGGGACGTGGTTTAGTGGACATGGGGGTGTTGGGTTGATGGTTGGACTGGATGATCTTAAAGGTCTTTTCCAACCTAAACGATTCAATGATTCTGTGATTCCTTCATTAGCGCTCCCACTTGTGAGTCAGGGCACAGCGGGATGCAGAGATGCGACTCGGAGGCGTGGAGTCAGGGGGCAGGTTTGATGCTTGGTGTCTGCGGGGCCATTTCCCCGCTGGGATTTCACAGCAGCCCAAATCCTCCATAAATAAAGCCAGGAGACTTGCGCTGCGATGCAAAGCCACTTGTCCAGTATTGGACCCCACCAGTTACAAAAAAAGAAGGTTGGAGGCTCTGCATTTGACATCCAAGCAGCTGACAGCAGCAGCAGATGAACCCTCTCGCTGCAGGCAGGCGAGAGCCGAGCTCCTGCGGTGCCAAGGGGACGGGGACATCCGCAGCGGGCACAGGGGACATGCCCTGAGGGAACCCAAGAGCATCTCCAGTACTCACCGTAGGCACCATCACGGGCTGCTTTGCCATCCCCCCGTAGGTGACCACGGTCCCTTTGGGCCTGGAAGAGGAAGGGGTATTCGGTTATGCGGTCCCCAACGTGCGGCTTTGACCTTGCAACCTGCCTCTCTGCCGTACCCGACCCCACCGCTGTACCGACGGGGCTGTTCTCGCAGCAAGGGCTCCCCCAGTTACCCCTCAGACTCCGCTTCCCAGAGCTCCCCTCTCGCTCCCATGCACCATTGGCTGCATTTGCAGCTAAATACACCAGTTATACCTGGCCAGGACCTGGTGGACCTTCACATCTGGACCTCAGCTGCCTCCAGCCACTGGCAGCGTTTGAGATGCACAGTGATGATGGGTTAACTTTAAGTCACTGCTATTTTCCAAAACCACTTCTTCTCCACTCATCTCCCCTCTCCAAAACTTCAATGATGACCAACATCAGCTAACAACGCCTCTGGCCACCTCTTGCATGCCAGGGGCTCTGGAGCAGGACCCTCTGGTGCCGGCTGCTGTCCCCAAGCCCGTGCCCAAGCGACCACCCAGCCAAACTTACTGCAGATGCCGCAGCATCTCCGTAGTGCTTTTGCCTCCGACGCAGTTCAGGGCGAGCCGGGGCTTCGGGATGCTCTGCAAGAGTTTATTACGAAGGTAGCCAAATTTTAGGGCTCCTTTTGAGGATGGGACCGCAGTTCTTGAGGGAGCAACTGCCTTAACCTCAACATTTACCTGGGGCCAGCTAAGGGTCATAGAGCTAAAATCTATGTGGTAGCATCAGAAGCCCTCAACTTCTGGGGCCAAATCCTCATCCAGAGAGAGATTTGTCCTTCCCACCATCCCTGTGCCCTTCCCCGCAGCGCTGAACCACAGGGACAGTCCCGGATGGTCTCTCCAGTGGGATCAGCATTAAGGTACCTTAAATATATCCTTCATCTCTGGCTTTCTCAGCATCTCCTCTGTGACGACATGGTCTGCGCCCAGGGCCATCAGCCTCTCCACCAGCTGCGGGAGATCAGGTCTGGGGGAGGAAAAAAATAACAGAAGGACCCAATGAGCCAGAAAGCAGAGTGACACCTTCTCCTCCCTCCTGCTCAGACATAGCTTGGGGACAACAGGGCAGAGCCCGGAGGACCCCTTGGAGGAGCACACGCGTTGCAGGCTGACCCATGGGAGAAAATCCTAGGTTGGGTGGATAGGAGGACCAGATCCTGCCCCCAAACTTGCCCGACCTCCCGCCAGCCTCCAGCCCACGCCGAGGGCAGCTCCTGCTCTGCAGGAGACCTTCTCCCTTCCCCGGGGACTCACCTGTCCCTCACCACGTTGATGGTCTTTACGCCGGAGGCTTTGGCAATCTGGATAACAGCCTGGCCCACGCCGCTGTTGGCGGCGTTCTGGATGACGGAGTCACCTGGATATAAATAAATTCAGATTTTCATTGCAGAATTGACTGGCAAATCCACCCGGATTTCTTTCCACCCAGCAAAGCCGTACCCGGCGCCAGGGTCTCGAAGTCGGCCAGCATGCGGTACGCCGTGCAGGGGTTGACGCTCAGCGTGGCGGCGCACAGCACCGGGATGTCGCTGGGCACCTTCAGCAGCGTCTCCTCGGGGAACACCCCCTGCGTCCGCCACGTCCCTGGGGCACCGGCAGCATCGCAGGCAGCGCGGCAGGAAGGGGGGCAAGGAAAGGAAAATGTTATGAGACCTCAACTCATGCCATAGCCTTAGCACCGGCCGTGGGAGCATCGCCACGCCACGCACTGTCTAAATCCTGGAGAGTGAATTATGAAACATTTTCCCATATGGGTACGGCCAAAATATTGCGAGAGGCAGGGGATGGATTCCCCGCTGCCCACCGAGATTTATTACCCAGCAAAGTGTGATAATTTCCCAGAGGGGTAACGGGACCGGGGCTCCCTGGGCGCAGGGAGCATGTGCAGAGCGAACGGAAACGCTCCCCATCCTATGGATGAGCCCATATATTCAAAGCCAATTTAGTTCGATTTACTCCCTCTATATTTATATCTGATTTAACCCCCTATCATCCATTCACTTTTTTTATGTTTAAAAGCATCACATTTGGATCTTAACTAGATAGCTTTCCTTCTCCCATTAAGCAAAAAAGCCTTTTAAGAAGAAATAGGCAAGGAACAAGCTGTTACACTAAACCAGAACCGACAATTTTTCTGGCCATTGGCATATTGGAGGAGCACAAGAGACATTTGTTGGAAAATAAATTCCTGTGCTTTCCCATCAGAGCACTGTTAAGGAGAAAACGATAATGAGATGTAACCATGACCTTGCACAGGTTAAATGCTTTATCCCCGGTCTTTAAAGCAGCTCTCAGCAGATGTGACAAAACGCGGTTGTTTCCAGAGAAGCACAGATTGCTGCGATGCTCTATAATGGCGCAGAAGCCCCATAAAGGGTCTATGCTGCGGAAAAGTAGATTATTTCTAAAGTCAAGTTTAGCATAAGCAATGGCATCGCTACCGCTCCTCTTGGAAGCGCTGCGGGCTTTTGCATGGCATGTGTCCCCTTCCCTGCGGACCCCCATCCTTCCCCGGGGCCCCCCTGCATCTGCTGAGGACCAGCAGCATCACTCGCTGTGGCTGGGGATCAGGTACCGAGCTCGCTTTTAAAAAAAACAACACCCAACCCATTAAAAATAAAAATACGTGGCAGAAAGAATAAAACTCGAGACCAAGATATAAACAGGTAAGAAATGAAGAGGTCTTTGTGCAGCTCCAGCTGTTACCCCGATGCTTCCTGTCTGAGACAATCCAGCCCATTACATTTATGCTCAGGCTAATACGGCACTAAATGGGTTCCAACTGCTGCTTCCCTCGCCCGGAACATTCTCTAATGGAGCTTTTTTCTTCATTTTAAGTCACATTCGATTAGATGTAATTGCTCTAAGTGGAGATACACGTGGCTCTACCCACACCCAGCAAAGATGGTGCTTTGGAGAGAAATGGTTTTGCTCCAGGACCCCCAAAATCCCCGCGCCAGCTCCCGAAGCATCGGTTCGCATGAGGGCACGACCATGGGTCTGCTCTCTGCTCCGTCACAGAGCTTGGGCAGCTCCTGGTGGGCTCGAGCATCCCAAAAGTCCCCTGAGAAGATGCTTTGCAGGCAGGGGGTTGCACAGGAGGACCTCACCGCTGAGCAAGGACCCAGCCGTGCCGTGGCTCCCGGCACCGAGGACGCCGGGGTGCACACTCACCGAGTCCGTGGCCCGCTGGGATGACCCAGTCCCCAGGTTTCAGAGCTGCCACACGAGGCCCAACCTCCAGCACTTCCCCGACGCCTTCGCTCCCTCCCACGGCCGGCAGCGGGGACAGGATGGCGTAGGTCCCTGCCGGGAAGCTGGAGGTGAGCTGTGGAGCCCATCATACCCCAGACCTCCCCATCCCAGGAGCCGGCTCCAAATCCCCTGAAACAACCTGCCGGGAGCATCATGCAAGAATCAATATGCAAAAAAGATGCAGCCGGCGCGTTACCTTGGATCATATTGATGTCGGCGGGATTGATGGGGGCTGCCAACATCTTGACGTGGACATCAGAGTCCCCCAGCTTGGCCACCTCGAGGTCCTTCAGTCTGAACAAGGAGACACAAAAGAAAAGTGCATTAATACAGGCTGGGCTGATGTCTTCTGCACCTTGGTTTAAGCTGGAAAGAGATGCCCACATCACGTACGCACCGCATTAGACTTAAACAGCACCGTATTCCCCATCTCATATATATATTGCTGTAGCCTGGTCTCCTCCAGCAACAAAACCCAACATCCAACTTAGACGACCCCATCGAGACTCCTCTGTCCACCGGTAGTGATGCCCGTATCCACCCCTAAACCTCAGACCCTTAGCCAGGGTTAGGACCAAACCCTAAATACTCCTTGCACAGAAAAAAGCCCCGCCAAGAGGGATGACCTCCCCAACCCCTTTGCCACGAGGCTGTTTTAAACGCGGTGAAGATGCTCCTACGCCGAGGGAAGAGCAGGGCTGGGGAATTTAGCTCATCTCCCTCCCACAAATGCATCCTCCTGGCATGCACGGCCCCAGGGGAATTGCAATATAAAACTTTGGGGATACCTTGGGTCTTGCAAAGGGAGGGAAAAGCTCCTCCAGAAAACCCAGCAGCACCATGACACAGACCAAAGGGAAAGAGGAAAAGGGGGCTTGATGACTGCCTGGCCCATCTTCCAGGCAGGGCAAACCCACCCAGCCATGCCTGTTTGCAAGATGAAGGCAATTTTAACTACATTTAAGCGAGCTGGGAGCTCTGCAAAGGCTGCCAACTCTAAGAGTGGTTATTTGTGGCAACTCCACGCCGCCAAGTACGTGTCATCAGGCACAATACGCCAAATTTCTTTTCATGGCTTGGCCTGTGCTGGCAAAGTGGTTTCCCCCTTCCCTCTTCCAAGCCGCTGATTTGGAGATGACTTTGAGGTTTGAATTAAATAGCACCGTGCACGTGTCAGAAGGCTTTTAGCTCATGGGAATTTGCATCACCGGCTCCAGCTCCGGCTATAGGTCCCGTGTACACCCCAGTACTGGTTTCGGGTGAGCGCACCAGGCTCCAGCTCTTGCTTTCAGCAGCAGCCACCCAACAGAAAGCCCACAGCCTGAATCCTCCTGAGCATCCTTGCCGAGCATCCTCGCTGAGCATCCTTGCTACACGGGCGCATCCCCAAGCACAGAAATCCTCTGTCTGCATCATGCAAATCCCCCCGCCGCCAACACTCCGGCTGTCCTGTCCCCGCACGCTCGTCTCAGGGGCAGGCCTCTGGCTTTCACAAGTATTTTCCTCTCCTAATTAGCAATTAGGATGATGAGACGTGAGGGAGGCTCCCAGGAGGGTCCAAAAACCTCACTTGGAGAATTTGGCATCAGCAAGGTGCAGAATATGGCCCTGCAGCCGCTGACTATGACCGAGAGTCCTGATTTTGATGGATTTTGCTCAAAACCATGCGTTTTTGGCAAGGTTACAAATTATGAAGCCAGGTGCGTGTCTAACATCCAAGCAGGAGGCAGCAGTGGCTGCTGCGCAAACCACCCGCCAGAATCAGCAGGATGAAGTTAGCTCCTTGCAAAGCCACTTCAAACCGAACTGCAAGGCTTCGGCAGGAAAACACGGCGACTCCATCCTGTTTAAGGTTTAAAAAAATTAAAAATAAAGTAAAAATCAGCATTACAAGATGCAGGGACCCATCTGGAGGCACTGCTGCCGCTGGGCGCCCGGGCCTCCCGTTCCCTGGCCCCCAGCAATGCCGTCTCCACGCTGTATGTATTTCTCTGCCTTGTTAGACAGCAAATTAAATCATTTTGGGTTTTGCCACCCTCTGCATGTCTGACTGATTGAAATCCCTTCCTTTTTCTTAACTGAGGTTAAATATTGAGGTTAAAGTTAATACCATGCAGCACCTCCGCACAGCATCAGCCCTGTGCCAGCACCTGGGGCATGAACCCACCGCTCAGATTTCCATCCCATTAAAAAAAATCAGATTTATATTAGACAGACGGACAGAGTTTTGACGGACGCTGCTAAAAGCCAACCACCCAAGAAAATCCCGCGTCACCAAGCAAAGTAACGCTCGCTGATCTTAATAAATTCAGCAGGTTGCGCAAAAAAGCCGCCGTTTCATCTGGCCGGGGGTTTTACGGCTCGTCCTGCCCCCTTTTAGCATTATGGGAAGTCGGATATTTTCAGAAAGCTACAAAAAAAAGAAGTCATGAAGCACAAGACTGGCCTTGCACAAGCAATGGAGCGAGGGCAGCAAATCTCAGGAGCTGTCGGTGGTGATAAGCACCGTTGCGCAACTAAACGATCATAAGGAGAAGCAATCATCCAGCCCCAAAAAACCCCGGGGGGTCGGCGTCTGGATGCACCCGGATAGCGTATGGGCACCTCCTGCATTTCTAGGGGTGACCTGAGCCGGTCCAAGCGGGGCAGCAAGTCCTCGAGGTTTCATCCCTTGAAAAAAAGGCATCAAATCCACCAAAATGTGACTTCCCCCCTGGCAGGGCTTTTTGGCTGTTTTAGAAGGGAAATCCCACGATGCCGCCAAGCACCAGCCGCTGTCCCCAAAAAAACACTCACGGCGCCGCCGGGCACGCCGCCGGCTTGGTTCCGTAATTGGGACCTCAGAAACCCCATCAGTGCAATGCAGCCAAGGACGAAGCCGGGGCGCAGCGATGCGGGGGGCTCGGACCTCCCCACTGTACCCCAAATTAAGCAAATGGGCTTCCTGGGAAAAACCCGCAGGTTTAAGGCAAATGGAAGGAGCGGCAGCAAGTGGGTGGGGGACGGGGAGGCAACCCCCCGCCGGCATCCGCCTGTGCGACCGTGGTGGGATGTGGGAAATGGGGGCACCCCCGGGGTCCCCCTGCGTGCTCGGGAGCCTCCAAGCACCCTTGGCACCGCCCCGGGGGTGCTGTGGGGAGCTGCACCCCCTCCCCGCCCCGCTGCCCCTGGGAGCCCCCGATCCCACCCACAACGCACCCCCAGAGCACCCCCAGCCCCCCACCTCCCCACTGCACCCCCAGCCCACACTGCACCCCTCTGCTAGCCCCCCATACCTACGCCCCCCACTGCACCCCCAGCCCAGCCTTGCCCCTAGGCCCCCCACCCTCCCTGCAACGCACCCCCAGCTTCACACCCACCCCATTCCTGCACCCCCTATTGCCATGCACCCCAGTACAGCCCCCCCATACCTGCACCCCTGCAACGCACCCCAGTACAGCCCCCCCTGCACCCTCCCCATACCTGCACCCCCTGCCATGTGCCCCAGTACAGCCCCCCAACCCTATATCTGCACCCCCTGCAACACACCCCAGCTTCACCCCCACCCCATTCCTGCACCCCCTACTGCCATGCACCCCAGTACAGCCCCCCTGCACCCCCCATACCTGCACCCTTGCCATGCACCCCAGTACAGCCCCCCCCGCACCCCTCACTCTATACCTGCAGCCCCTGCAACGCACCCCCAGCTTTGCCCCTCTCCCCCATTCCTGCACCCCATACTGCCCTGCACCCCAGTGCAGCCCCCCCATTCCTGCACCCCCTGCCACGTACCCCAGCTTCGCCCCCCCATTCCTGCACCCCCTGCCACGCACCCCAGCTTTGCCCCCCCATTCCTGCACCCCCTGCCACGCACCCCAGCTTCGCCCCACCATTCCTGCACCCCCATTCCTGCACCCCAGTGCAGCCCCCCCATTCCTGCACCCCCATTCCTGCACCCCAGCTTCGCCCCCCCCATTCCTGCACCCCCTGCCACGCACCCCAGCTTCGCCCCCCCATTCCTGCACCCCCTGCCACGCACCCCAGCTTCGCCCCACCATTCCTGCACCCCCTGCCACGCACCCCAGCTTCCCCCCCCATTCCTGCACCCCCATTCCTGCACCGCAGTGCAGCCCCCCCATTCCTGCACCCCCTGCCACGCACCCCAGCTTCCCCCCCATTCCTGCACCCCCATTCCTGCACCGCAGTGCAGCCCCCCCATTCCTGCACCCCCATTCCTGCACCGCAGTGCAGCCCCCCCATTCCCGCACCCCTGCACCCCCCTACCGCAGGACGGCCGGGGGCTCCCCGTGCCGCTCATAGAGCAGCGCCCGCGGGGGGGGGCGCGCCCCGTGCAGCATCCGCGCTGCCGCCCGCTGCATGGCGCCTGGGCCCGGCCCGGATCGGCCCGGCTCGGCTCCGCTCGGCCCGGCTCGGCTCGGCCCGCTGGCGCTCGGTTCCGTCCGGCTCGGCTCCGCTGGGCTCCGCTCGGCACTGCTCGGCACTGCTCGGTTGAGCCCGGCGCGGCGGGCAGTGACGTCACGAGGGCAGCCCCGCCCCCGGGGTCGGCCCCGCCCCCCGCCCGCCGCTGCGCTGCGCCCGGGGGTCCCTGCGGGGCGGCCCGGGGGTGCCGGGGGTGCCGGGGTCCCTGCGGGGCGGTGCCTGCGGGCGGTGCCGGGGTCCCTGCGGGGCGGTGCCGGGGTCCCTGCGGGGCGGTGCCGGGGGTGCCGGGGGTCCCTGCGGGGCGGTGCCGGGGTCCCTGCGGGGCGGTGCCGGGGTGCCGGGGGTCCCTGCGGGGCGGTGCCGGGGTCCCTGCGGGGCGGTGCCGGGGTCCCTGCGGGGCGGTGCCGGGGTGCCGGGGGTCCCTGCGGGGCGGTGCCGGGGTCCCTGCGGGGCGGTGCCGGGGTGCCGGGGGTCCCTGCGGGGCGGTGCCGGGGGTCCCTGCGGGGCGGCCCGGGGGTGCCGGGGGTGCCGGGGTCCCTGCGGGGCGGTGCCTGCGGGCGGTGCCGGGGTCCCTGCGGGGCGGTGCCGGGGTCCCTGCGGGGCGGCCCGGGGGTCCCTGCGGGGCGGTGCGGGGGTCCCTGCGGGGCGGTGCCGGGGGTCCCTGCGGGGCGGTGCGGGGGTCCCTGCGGGGCGGTGCCGGGGTGCCGGGGGTCCCTGCGGGGCGGTGCCGGGGGTCCCTGCGGGGCGGTGCCGGGGTGCCGGGGGTCCCTGCGGGGCGGTGCCGGGGGTCCCTGCGGGGCGGTGCCGGGGTGCCGGGGGTCCCTGCGGGGCGGTGCGGGGGGTCCCTGCGGGGCGGTGCCGGGGTGCCGGGGGTCCCTGCGGGGCGGTGCCGGGGGTCCCTGCGGGGCGGTGCCGGGGGTCCCTGCGGGGCGGTGCGGGGGGTCCCTGCGGGGCGGTGCCGGGGTGCCGGGGGTCCCTGCGGGGCGGTGCCGGGGGTCCCTGCGGGGCGGTGCGGGGTGCCGGGGGTCCCTGCGGGGCGGTGCCGGGGGTCCCTGCGGGGCGGTGCGGGGGTCCCTGCGGGGCTGCTTTGCCCGGGGCGCCCCCGCAGGCCTGGCGCGAGCCGGTGTGGGCACGGCGAGGGCGGCGGCAGCGCCCGGGCCCAGCCGTGCCGGCCCGGAGGCCTCGGTGATGGGCGCAGCGGGCCCGCGGCTCTCGGTGCGGGCGAGCAGCCCTTGGGGGAGAGCAGCCCCTCTGCTTCAGTGTTTTGTGTAATTATCTTGAAGGAAGGGTCTCATTTATTCCTTATTATTTATTATGCATCCCCGCAGCGTGGGCAGCGGTCGAGGGAGGGGGTTCTGCCCCCCTGCCCCGCTCTGGGCAGACCCCCCTGCAGCCCTGCGCCCAGCTCGGGGCCCTCAGCACAGGACACGGAGCTGCTGGAGCGGGGCCAGGGGAGCCCACAGAAATGCCCCGAGGGCCGGAGCCCCTCTGCTGCGGGGCCGGGCTGGGGGGGCTGGGGGTGCTCAGCCTGGAGAGGAGGGGGCTGCGGGGAGGCCTGAGTGCGGCCTGGCAGTGCTGAGAGGGGCTGCAGGAAGGGGGGGGACAGACCCTTTAACAGGGCCTGCTGCGACAGGACAGGAATAATGGGTTTAAACTAAAGAAGGGCAGATTTAGACTGGACATAAGGAAGACATTTTGTACAATGAGGGTGGCGAGGCACCGGCACAGGTTGCCCAGAGAGGCGGTGGAGGCCCCATCCCTGGGAACATCCCAGGCCAGGCTGGACGGGGCTGTGAGCACCCTGGGCTGGGTAAAGCTGTCCCTGGCACTGCAGGGGCTGGGCTGGGGGGGCTCTGAAGGGCCCTGCCCACCCAAACCATTCCATGGTTCCATGATTCTTCCAATTAAAACTGATTAGATTGGAAGGAAGAAAGGGAAGCGAAGACGCCGGCCTTACTGATCAACCTGTCACAGCAGAATAAACAGCGGATTTTAAAAATAATTTCCTATTTCATGTAGAGATTGGACTTCTCCAACCTGTGGCGAGAGCGGCTCGATAAACCCCGGGTCGCTCATCACAGGCTGCTTCTAGGTGCAATTAGGAGATTCCCTCATTAGCACCCTCCCTCCCCTCGCCGACTGCCCGAGGACCGGAGCGTCCCGGGAATGGGGCACGGGTGAGACCCCCGGGGGGGCAAGGGGGGCTGCCCCTGGCGGGTTTGGGAGCCCCGATGGGGCCTGCGGCCAGATCCTGCCCCTCCCGCAGACTTGGCTGTTTGCAGGTCTGGGGTTCGGGCTTCCTTCCCTGCCCCACGGCCGCTGGGTTCCGATGGCTGTCAGCATCGCCCGTAAATCCGCCCGCGTTCCCTCCCCGCTCCCCCAGTCCTGTTCTCAAGCACCCATATTTTATTCCCCTAAAATTGCTTTGCAATCGACCGATAGCCAAGTGAGAAGCTGCTTGGCTCACGCCCAGCACATCTCCTGCCAGCACATCGTCCCTCGTCTGCGCCCTCCCCAAACTGTCCCCGTCCCGGTGACATGGTGCACGCAGTCCCGGGTGGACATCCGAAATTGGCCCAGGTACCGCAGGGGAGGGTCCCGCCAGGCTCAGACGACCCATCTCTGAGGCTGTAGCGATCTGAAATAAAAGATCACAATCGACTTGCTTGCTATTTCACATTTTTTTTTTAAACAAAAAGGAAAATGGGTTTATTTGGGGTGGGAATTCATGTGAGTGGAAGGTTCGAGATGGAGGAAAAGCCCAGTTTTGGGAAAAAAATCCTCTTCAAAGGTGCTGATGAGGTTTTTCTGCCTCCCTGCTCTTCTGGGGTAGGATTTGCAGCTGCTTTCGGCGGGACGAGGGAGGGCTCAGCTTGGCGCATCCCTGCCAAAGGCTCCGCGAACAGACGAGGGGGGCAGAGAGAAAAAGAACTTTTCTCACCCGCTTCTTCCGTTATCAGACATTTTGGTGTCGCTTGTAACAGGAGTGAAAATCTTCAGACACCCGTGGGATTTACGAGTTGGTTGTTGCTGACAAACGCACCCGCGAGCACCCCGCGCTCGCCGAGCTGACGCGCCCATGTGCCGCAGAGCACCGGCACCGCTCGTGGCACCGGTTGCTCTCTCCGGGCAGGATGGGATGACTTGAGGAGCTGGATGGAGGGACGGAGGGGGACCGGGGCGATGTTCACCCTCCGAGAGCCGAATCCACCGTGGGAGGAGGTCGGCCGGATCCCGACACGTGGCATCGCATCTCCCTGCCTCGCCGGGCCACGTCCGTCGTGGGATGGCAATTAATTCAATATATACATGTCTAGTGTATTAAATTCAATATGGCATCAAAAACCAGACAAATAGGAGTGCTGGGGCAAGCAAAGCCAGCATCGACTACCAGCCCTTGGACTGCTGCTGTTGCTTTCCAGCCCCCTCCATGGATGCTGCCAGGATAAAACCCCACAGCGGAGCTGGGGACCCCGAGGTCAGGGCGGTCGCAGCCGGCGCATGCAGAGCGGAATCAGATGAGCCCATGGATTTCAAAACCCATTTTCTTGCTCTAAGTGGCAGCACCCCCTCTTATTCAGCGTGAATCATCGGGGGAGGCTGGATTTGCTTCCTGCTCTTGCAGCTCCGGGGAATGCCGCAGCCATGCGGCGAGTTTGAAAGGGCTCAGAGCAACCCCGTGCCACGGGCGACGGCACCGCAAGGAGCCATCGAGCGACGGCAGAGCCACGGAGGGCAAAACGGGCTTCTCCCATCTCGCCCGTCTGGTGGGACCCTGGGCACACCCGTGTCCTGGCAGCGTCTTTACCGCCGCGGAGGAACGGTCCTCAGGAGGCTGAGCGGGGCGTGCGGCTGTCTCCGGCATGGCCGGCCGCTTTAAATCAGCGTTGTAATCTAATCACAGCAATAAAATAATAGGATTTTAATAGCCTCGAAAACTGCAGCTTTCCGAGGGTGCCAAGAGTGCTTAAGATTTTTTACGGTGGGGCGGCTGCAGGAGCAGCTTCGGGCACGGCGGAGGACGCTCGCGACGCAGGCGAGCCTGCGTGCGGGGAGACGCGGGTGCCCACGTTCTGCACCACGTGGCAAAGGGTTAATAACTAATTGCACCGGCAAAATGAGATGCCTTTCCATACCCTTAGAAACGCATGCATTTGCAAATCAGGGCTGGCAGACAATTTATGATTATTTTGTTAATGTTTCTCCTGTAACAAGCACAATTTCCTGGTGATTAATGACTACTTCATCTCCTGAAATTGCATTTTTTTTTTAGGAGAGATGCATGAAAATCCACTTGGCCGTTGAGGGTTTAGGAGTGGGTGGGGAGGGGAGGAAGAGCAGACGGCTCCTGAGCACCCGGCGCCGCGGTGGGTGCTCCGGCTGGGGGAGGGAGAGATGCTCTCCGCTCCCCTCAGCCTTAAAACCCTGCTCTTGTTAATGAGCGATGATTTATCACAGCCATTGATTAATTTGACTAATTCCTACTTATTCATAGCTGGAAAGCAAAAGCGCTGCCAATGAGGTGGGTTTATTCTTGCAGATGTGGGGATCCCCGGGCCCGGAGCGATGCGGGGATGGGTGGGAGCGAGTGCCTGCAGGAGCTGGGTGACAGCAGGGTGACAGCAGGGTGACATTTGCTGCGGTTTTGTCCCTAAAACCTCAAGACCTGTTGAGGACGGAGAATTTAGCCCCTGGTTTACAAGGACAAGTTGAGCCCCGCGGGTTCAGCCCGACCCCGGGAGCCTCGTGCGCGCTGCGATGCCTCCAGCTGTCCTAGCACTTAATCAAGTTAATGTGGAATTATTAATTAACAGCTTGCAAGATCGACACGCTTTTTAATTAAGGAGAATAATAATCTATTGCCTTTTCCCTTTTTGGTGGGGAAATTGAGGTGTGTCTGCTTTGCTTAGCAATAATTAAGAAAGCTGAGGCTGGAGAGCGCGCCTTTTAATGGTTGGGCTGGATGATCTCAAAGGTCTTTCCCACCCTAAATGATTCCGATTCTGTGACTTTCAAAGGGGGGTGCCTTTGGGGGGATGCTTGGTGTTGCATCTCAGTGGCCTTCCCACGGCAGCCAGATGTGGCCCAAGCACTGCGGGACCCCCGGGAGACCCGACACCCTTGCAGGTGTTTTGGGTCGGGGTGCTGGGCTGGCGGCCCAGGGCTGGGGTGCTCCAACAGGGCAAGGCTTGTAAAACAACCGGCGAAATAATTCCCATTTTCAGGCAGAGGAAGGGGTGCTGGGAAACATCCCGTGGGGAAGGGGGGCGATGGGCTTGTAAAACAACCGGCGAAATAATTCCCATTTTCAGGCGGAGGAAGGGGTGCTGGGAAACATCCCGTGGGGAAGGGGGGCGATGGGCTTGTAAAACAACCGGCGAAATAATTCCCATTTTCAGGCGGAGGAAGGGGTGCTGGGAAACATCCCGTGGGGAAGGGGGGCGATGGGCGCAGCGCTCCCGTCGCCGCAGCCGCTTCTCCCTCTTCTCCCCTGCTCGCTGCAGCCGCTGTCCCGTCCTCCTCCTGTGCCCTCGCAGCGTCCTGGGGCTGGACCCGTCCCCACCCCCTGGTTTTTATTTTCCCATTTCCAGCCCCGTTCATCCCAAACCCAGCAGCACTGGCGGAGCCCCCTCGCTCTGCCTCGATCGCCTTTTTATTATACCTGAATATTTGAATGAAAAATACATTGTGCTTAAAGACCCACTTTGCATAATCCTCGGCTTATCCCCGAATCCCTCATTGAACACCTCAGACGGTGCTGGACAATCCCATAAACTCTATCGAATCCTTCACCTAAAAACTTGTGCCCGATGCTCCCGGCTCGGGGCAGATGTGACTGGATGCTCAAGGAGGCTTTATTTTTTTTAAGCGCGCCGATGGCTGCTTCTTGCCCCTCCGATTTTTTTATCCGCCTTTAAACTGTTTCATTGTCAGATAATAAAAAAAAAACCAAAACACAGAAAGGAACGCAACGTTTGGCACTAACGGAGAATTGGAGTTCTGGTCCTCTGCCAATGAGATGAACAAGGAGGCTTCATCCCGAGCCGTAAATAAGGAAGGAGATGGAGATGCTGAGAGGATCCAGCTGCGTTGCTGCCCGCTAGCTCTGCCCGCGAGCAGCGTGGCCTCGGGACATCGTCCTTGCTTGGTCCTTGCTGGCGCTTTTCCCGGCACCGCTTTTTTCCGTGCCGCTCATATTTGGGTTGTGCAGCAGACTCGGTCCATCCCTGGACACTCAGTGGTGATTAATGCAAAAATCATCCCCTTCAGGCATCTTTCCTGCTTGGGGCAGGGCAGGAGCTGGTCCCCCGGGATCGGTGTTTGGGGGCTGATGCGGGATGGAGGTGCGATGCCCGCGGGGCATCACCCAGCCGGGCGGAGGAGGAGGGTGGCCAGGGGGTGAGATGCTGCTTTTGGGACCCACACCAGCACCCAAAGGCATCCCATCCCCCCTGGGTGACTTGGCAGGGAAGATCTCCTGAAATACCTTGAAAAGATGCCCAGGTGAGGAAAGGCACCAAATCAGCATCTTTTATCCCTTTTTTAACTGTATTTTAGCTTTTTCTTTTTTCCTCCCCCCCGCTCTAGGTCCCAATACGTTCCCATTCTGCTCCCGTCGGCTGCAGACCCAAAACATTTCCAGCATTGCAGGAACCTGTGAGCATGAACCGTCTTATTTCGGAAAAGAATCGATCAATCTCTGGGTTTTGCTGGTTCAAAAGCTAGTTGGTTTTGTTCGTTCCTGTTCTGCTCAAGTGCCCGACGAGCTCTTTTTGTGCGAAACTGCCAAGCGCATCCTTTCTCCGACAGGGTTTGGAAAACCAGCAAACCGGAGCTGCCGATGCTCAGAGGAGGACAAACAAGAGGGAGGAGATCTGACCCTTCCCCTGTGCATAAAATTGAATAAAATAAAATGAAACAAGCTGTAAAATCAAATTAAAAATAATAATAAATAAATGCTGGATACAATATTGTTCTCTCCTTTCCTCTCAGTTGGATTTTAAATGATCGGGGAAGGCTGGTTGCGCACCTGTCTCTGTGCTCAGGCTCCAGCCTGTCAGCACCGAGAGATGATTATGAGAAATTTGAGCAATATCCAAACCCCAGATCTGAAAATAAATGGCTTTTGTGATTCTGGATGTGATCAGAGACCCAAAATGCCCCGGGCTGATTTACATCGCCCCTTCTCTTAAAAAAATCCAACACCCCAAGGCAACAGCGGAGGAGACAGCTCAGGGAGTTTTGGTGTAGATCTGCTTGGTTTTAATGCTTTTATTCTTTTTTTTTGATCAAAGTCATTTTATCGCAAGTTTAGGGATGGGCAAATCCATGCAGCTGGGATTGTAGCTGGCCTGGGTTAAGCGCTGAGCTGACAGAGAGATGGACAGTGCATGGTGCTCTGCAATATTGTCGGGTTAAATACGGTTTGCAAAAATCCCAGGAGCAAACGCGATGCTCCTGGAGAGCTCTGGAAGAGGGGAAGGGACCGACTCTGCCCCTCGTGTCCCTGATAACGGGATTTTTAGCTGTTTTGCATGACAACGCCGGCGGATGCTGGGTTTAGGACCACAGGGAAGCGCAGAGCTATTCCCCTGCTTCACCTCCACCATCGTGGAGGTCTTTCCAGGAGTGAAAAAAAGAGACCAAAAAAACCCAAAGCGAGAGAAATAATCCCCCAAAAAGGTGACATGGAGGAGACACTGGGGCTAAGGAATCAGGAATAATATCAGGAATAGCATGGCCAGCAGGAGCAGGGCAGGGATCGTGCCCCTGTGCTCGGCGCTGGTGAGGCCGCACCTGGAATGCTGTGTCCAGTTTTGGGCCCCTCAGCACAAGGAGGACATTGGGGTGCTGGAGCGTGTCCAGGGAAGGGCAACGGAGCTGGGGCAGGGTCTGGAGCACAGGGCTGGTGGGGAGCGGCTGAGGGAGCTGGGGGTGTTCAGCCTGGAGAAGAGGAGGCTGAGGGGAGACCTGATCGCTCTGCAGCTCCTGGCAGGAGGGGGCAGGGAGGGGGGTCGGGCTCTTCTCCCAAGGAACAAGCGATGGGACGAGAGGAAATGGGCTCAAGCTGCACCAGGGGAGGTTTAGATTGGATATTAGGAAACATTTCTTCACAGAAAGAGTGGCCAAGCATTGGAACAGGCTGCCCAGAGAGGTGGGGGAGCCCCCATCCCTGGAGGGGTTCAAAAAACGGGCAGAGGTGGCACTTTGGGACATGGTTTAGTGGGCATGGGGGTGTTGGGTTGGTGGTTGGAGTGATGATCTTGGAGATCCTTTCCAACCTTAATGATTCCTAGTTTTTACTTTCATTATAAATGATCCAGCCACCAAGCCAGGAAACATGAAATTGCTGCTCTCCCCTTAACTGGTTTGGTGGTTGACTTGGTAATGTTGGGTTACTGGTTGGACTGGATGATCTTAAAGGTCTTTTCCAACCTCAACGATTCCATGATTCTTCTCTGACTCTAAGCCTGCCCGTGTGGCAGCGAAGTGGCTGGGGAGCGGCTGCGGCACCGGGGCCATGGCTGCAGCCCAGGGAGCATCGCGGTGTGCCTGGCGGTGACACCGGCGGTGCCGGTCCCCGACGGGTCCCCGCGGCTGCCACGCTCCGTGGAGGACAGAAACGGGAGGTTTTAGTGGGGTGGCAGAGAGGGAACGCGCGTAGCCCTAATAACACTGGTGGGATTTTACATTTTGAAGTGGAGCTGCTGCCTCGGACCGTTCCCTGCCAGCCCAGGAGGGAGGACCTGGGGTTTTGCATCTCTCTAGTAAAATCCCTTTAAAATCCCGCTGGGGGAATTTGTGGGCACGGGGAGGTCAGGCTGAGCTGGCCGGGGCAGTGCTGCCCTGCGGGGCCAGCCCGCGGGCTATGAGCTGCCTCGCCGGCTCCGGAGCATCTCCCACGCAGGCTGGGATGCTGCCATGGGCCGTGCCCGCCGTTTCCCCTGCAAATTTAGGGAGATTGCAGTGCAGCTCGTGGGAAATGCAGGGGCAGCTTGAGAAAACGCCTTCTGAGATGGAGAGCAACCTTTCTCCTTGCAATCAGTGCCCGGGGCGAAAAAATAGCAGTTTTCTGGATGCACGTCGTCCTCAAACTCAGCCACCCGTCGGGCGCCTGTGAGGCTGTGCCACCCAGCGCTCAAAAAAACGCTGTGGGCACAGGGCCTGGGCGAGGATTTAGCTCTGGGTGTTGGGCACCGATCCTTGGGCTTCCCAATTCCCCACGGAGAAACCCCAGCGCCCTCTGAGCACAAAGCAGGAGGCAGGTTGGGTCTGAAATAACATCTTCTAACATCTAACATTTTCCTGGCTATTTTCTCTGGGAGCTCTTGTTCGTTCGCCGCATTGAGCAGGCATAGGAAGGTTTATTTGGATGAAGACACAGAAGTTATTTCATCCTTTCAGGCTGTGATAACTCATCTAATAGCCCTATTACATCCGGCCACGGCACCGCGTCGGGCGTCTGACTGCTCGGGGCTGGACGGACGGGGAGGAGAGCGGCGGGATGAGATAATCTATTTTGTCTGTTGAGAAAGAAAAGGGATTTTTGGCATTAGTAAAAGGCAGGTGATTTGAGAAAATAGCAGAGACTTGTTAGAGATAAAGAACTGGATGGGGGTGTAATAGGTGTAGGTATAGAAAAAGAAAGGGGGGTGCAGGGGGAAGAGGGAGAGAGACTGGTGTAAAGGGAAAAGGGGGGGGGGGGAAAGCAGAAGTTAAAAATTTAGGGGGTGAAATTGCTTAAATTTCAGTGCAGGCTGCTGGGGGTCATGTCCCTGCCGCTCTGCAAGAGCTGTTGGCTGCAGGGAAGGCTCCGCTGGGAGCGGTGCCCGGGGAGGTGCCGGCCCCGCGCCCTGTGGCTTTAATGGGGAAAAATGGGGAATTATAGAGCTGGCAGCAAAATGTGGTATTCTGAAGATAAATTAAAAATTAAAGGGTTTTGGCGTGGAAAGCCCTGGTCGGTGTGGAGATGCTCATCAAGCTGGTTTGGCTGCAGCTCCATCCTGCGGGCGCTGGGCTACGGGCTCAGGGCAGCCCCCCTCCCTCAAGCTGCCTTTTCATGGAGACAATTGAGAGCAACCCAAAATCTTCCCCAAAGCACCGTTAACTCCTAACAGGTTCAAAAGCCCCAAACCCCAGCTTTTTACCCCCAAGCTGCAGGAAGCCAGGAGGTGTGGTGAGGCTGCAATGGCTGCGTTTGAGGCTGCTGTCACCAAACACCCCGGAGCTGAAAACATTTATCCTTGGGATGGGAGGGACGGTTTCAGTCGAGACCATTTGCAATCACGGCAAGGCCTATATTTTTCCTGCAAATGACTATACTTGAAGAGTGATTACTTCATTTTAACTCGATCGCTCCTGCAAGGCGCTCGGGGGCTGATGGCAGCGGGGAGACGGGGCAGGGCAAGGGCTGGAGGCTGCGGGCTCATCCTGCCGGGTGCTGGGCGCTCGCCGCCCGCCAAGCCCGCAGCTCTTGCTCAGGGTGGAAGGAGATGCCTGGGGAGGGATGGGGGATGGGATTTACACCCCGGGGATGGAGCTTGGCCCTGGTGGGTCGTCACCAGCTGTCTGTCCGTCTGTCCTTCCTCCCCGCTTCCCTCTGTCCCTCCTTTCTTCCCTCTGGGCAGGACTGGTGCTGTGTTATGCAGGATGAGTGCCACACCATGCAGGATGGGTGCCGTGCTGTGCCACCCCCAAAACCACCCCTGCGCCCCTGCCCGCCCCTCCGCAGGGTCCTCCCCCAGCTCTGGGAGGCAGCGACAGCCCCTCTGCGAGACCCCCCCAGCTGGGGGTGCTGGGGGAGCTGTCCCCACCCAGAGCCCGTGGGCAGCTCCCGCTTGTCCCCACGCTGCTGGCCACACGGCCGCAGCCCCTCCATGCCTGCACTCAGCCCCTCCACGCGTGAACACACCCCCTCCATCCACGCCTACATCCCCTCCATGCATGCATACATCCCACGCACGCATCCCCTCCACGCATGCATGCAGCCCCTCCACGCATCCCCTCCACGCATGCATGCAGCCCAACCACGCATCCCCTCCACGCATGCATGCAGCCCACCCACGCATCCCCTCCACGCATGCATACATCCCCTCCACGCATCCCCTCCACGCATGCATACATCCCCTCCACGCATCCCCTCCATGCATCCCTTCCATGCATGCATGCAGCACCTCTGTGCATCCCCTCCATGCATGCATACATCCCACCCACGCATCCCCTCCATGCATGCATACATCCCATCCATGCATCCCCTCCATGCATGCATACATCCCACCCATGCATCCATTCCATGCATGTATATATCCCCTCCATGCATCCCCTCCACACATGCATACATCCCACACATGCATCCCGCCCATGCATGCATACATCCCACCCATGCATCCCCTCCATGCATGCATACATCCCACACATGCATCCATTCCATGCATGCATACATCCCACACATGCATCCCCTCCATGCATGCATACATCCCACCCATGCATCCCCTCCATGCATGCATACATCCCATCCATGCATCCCCTCCATGCATGCATACATCCCACCCATGCATCCATTCCATGCATGTATATATCCCCTCCATGCATCCCCTCCACACATGCATACATCCCACACATGCATCCCGCCCATGCATGCATACATCCCACCCATGCATCCCCTCCATGCATGCATACATCCCACCCATGCATCCATTCCATGCATGCATACATCCCACCCACGCATCCCCTCCATGCATGCATACATCCCACACATGCATCCATTCCATGCATGCATACATCCCACCCATGCATCCCCTCCATGCATGCATACATCCCACCCATGCATCCCGCCCATGCATGCATACATCCCACCCATGCATCCATTCCATGCATGCATACATCCCACCCACGCATCCCCTCCATGCATGCATACATCCCACCCACGCATCCCCTCCATGCATGCATACATCCCACCCATGCATCCCGCCCATGCATGCATACATCCCACCCATGCATCCATTCCATGCATGCATACATCCCACCCACGCATCCCCTCCATGCATGCATACATCCCACCCACGCATCCCCTCCATGCATGCATACATCCCACCCATGCATCCCGCCCATGCATGCATACATCCCACCCATGCATCCCCTCCATGCATGCATACATCCCACCCATGCATCCCGCCCATGCATGCATACATCCCACCCATGCATCCCCTCCATGCACGCACACGTTCCACGCGCGCACCCGTCCCCTCCGTGCATCCCCTCCGGCCACCCCGGGGGGCTCCTCCGAGCCCCTTCCCGCAGGGAAGGAGCCCCCGGGAGCTGGCGGCCGCCCGCGCCGCCCTGCCCTGGGCCAGCGCCAGCCCTTCGCGGGAACAAGGCGCCTTTGTGGAGCCCGCGTCTCCCTCCGGCTCTTCGTGCAAAAATCGGGCCGCGTCCCCATGATGGGCGGCGGGGCCAGGGTGCGTTCATGGTCCTCGTTAAACAGCACGGATGTATTCCCCAATTAAGCCCAGAGCTCACCCGAGGAGGTTGCGGTTGGGATTTTTCCCCTCGTGACTCGCCGGCGGGTGGTTTGGGCTGTGGGGTGACGGAGCAGGATGGTGACCCGCCGGGGAACTGGGGACAGTGTGGTTGCAACGTGCTGGCTGCAAAAAAAAAAAAAACCCAACCCTTCCCGTTTCGGTTTGCAAAGCAATTGGTTTAGAAACACAATTTTGGGGTTTAAAAGGCCGTGGGAAGCGCGGTGCATCGCTCGAACAGGCTTGTGCGGCTTAAAAGCTCCGTGTTTCCAGGTTGGTTCCCCCAAAATCCTGGAAATATCCTGCTTCTGCTTGGCTTCGGCTGCATTCCCCCCGGCAAACTGAGATGTTTCGGTTCAGCTGCTGGAAAACAACCCCAAACCCCAACATATTCCTCCCCAGCCGTCCCCAGCCGTCCCCAGCCTGTGCCTCGGGTGCTGCGTGACCCAGGCTCTCTTCCCGGCAGGATTTTGGGGGGTTTTCCCTTCGATGCTTGAAAAAGCACCAGCTCCCCCATCCCGACCTCTTAGGGAAACGGGAGAGCGATGGCCAGATCCTGCGACATCCCCGGGGACCGGGGGGGACCCCGCACCGTGCCAGCCCGCTCCTGCCTTCGCTGCCGTGCATCCCAGCGGCCGAGCTCCTTTACCGGGCATTATTTTAACGGGCGTTTGATGTTGCCGGGAGAGGATTTGTCGGGATCGCTCCGTGCTCGGCGTGGGGCAACGCGCTGCCGGTGCCGGCCGGGGATGGGGCCGCATCCGCACCGGGCTCGGGGCTGGCGTGGTTTGGTGTCGTCGCCCTCCGCCATCACCCCAAAATGCGCTGTCCCGGCTGGGGGACACGCGTGGTGCCGATGGCGGGGGTGTGACGCGTCCGCTCTGTCCCCGCAGCCCTGGGGACAGACGCTTCCCTGCGAGTAAGTGCCACCGCAGTGCTCACCTGGCTGGGAGGCTTGCTGGGAGCAACTGGGGGGAACTGGGAATGGAGGGAACACCTTGCACGCCCCTATGGCACAGGGAGGGGTGACGCTGGGGACACTGCGGGGGGGTGTTTGGGGCTGGCAGCGCTGGGGTGACCCCAGCCCTGCCGAGCCCCCGCCCCGGGGAGCTGCTGCCGCCCACGAGGAGGGGGCAGGGAGGGGGCTGTGCGGTGTCCCTGGGTCAGTGCAGTGTCCCCAGGGCTGTGCGGTGTCCCCAGGTCAGCGCAGTGTCCCCAGGTCAGTGCAGTGTCCCCAGGGCTGTGCAGTGTCCCTGGGTCAGTGCAGTGTCCCCAGGTCAGTGCAGTGTCCCCAGGGCTGTGTGGTGTCCCCAGGCCAGTGCGGTGTCCCCAGGTCAGTGCAGTGTCCCCAGGGCTGTGCAGTGTCCCCAGGCCAGTGCAGTGTCCCCGGGTCAGTGCAGTGTCCCCAGGTCAGTGCGGTGTCCCCGGGTCAGCGCAGTGTCCCCGGGTCAGCGCAGTGTCCCCAGGTCCGTGCAGTGTCCCCAGGCCAGCGCGGTGTCCCCAGGTCTGTGCAGTGTCCCCAGGTCCGTGCAGTGTCCCCAGGCCAGCGCGGTGTCCCCGGGTCAGTGCAGTGTCCCCAGGTCCGTGCAGTGTCCCCAGGCCAGCGCAGTGTCCCCAGGTCCGTGCAGTGTCCCCAGGTCCGTGCAGTGTCCCCAGGCCAGCGCGGTGTCCCCGGGTCAGTGCAGTGTCCCCAGGTCCGTGCAGTGTCCCCAGGCCAGCGCAGTGTCCCCAGGTCCGTGCAGTGTCCCCAGGCCAGCGCGGTGTCCCCGGGTCAGTGCAGTGTCCCCAGGTCCGTGCAGTGTCCCCAGGCCAGCGCAGTGTCCCCAGGTCCGTGCAGTGTCCCCAGGCCAGCGCGGTGTCCCCGGGGCTGTCTCAGAGCCCCCGCTGCCAGCAGATCCCTTTGCTCCGACCGCAGCAGCGCCGGGGCTCTGGTAGGGGACGCGACGCTCGTGGAGCCCTGGGGACGGGTCCACGCTCCCGGGCTGGCCCAAAGGCAGACAGCACCCATCACCCCTGCAACCCCCGCCCGCAGCCTTTCTCCCCTCCTCCTCCTCCCTGCACGGACGAAGGCCCTGCGAAACAGCCTGTGTTATTTTTAGCTCTGATTTAGCTGGTGCATCCCGGGTTTTCCGCGTGCAGTAAATTAAGCGATCCTCCCGTCCTGGGGAGCGCCTGCCGTGATTTACTCGGCAAAAAGCTCTTCAGCTCCCCGGAAAAATTCATCTTTGAAATGAAGTTGCAACGATGCGGCTGGCGCTGGGATGAAAACGGCGGCAGCGACGGCCTTTCTTCATCGACGCCGGCGCTACTGAGGTCCCCAGTCCTCCCTGCGTGGTTTGGGGTAAAAAGTCCCAATATTTTGCGGTATCGTTCCCTTCACCTTCCAAGTTTTCATCTGCCCAAGCAGTTTCCCAGTCCGGAGTCGCAGCCGGGGCTGGTGACCCAAGCACGGATCACGCCAGAAAGCTGGTGCAAAGCTCCCCCCTCCCCTCCTCCCCCAAACCTTTGGAAAAACATTTTCCTCCAGAAATAGGGCTGGAGAGGATGTCGGCGAACAAGGTGCCTTTCATCCCCGCTGGCACCGCTGGCGGGGACGCCCGGGGCTGCCAGCGCTTTGTGCCTCCTGCCGCGCCTGCGCCCCGCAGCCCCGGCCGGGAAAGGGCCGGAGATTTTCCTCCTTTTCCACCCGTTTGGGTTTTTCTGCCTTCTGCTTGCTCCGAGTTATGTCCCGCACCTCTCTCCACCCGTCACCCCCTTCCCACCGGCTTTGCTGGCTGTCACTGGGGTCCCCTGTGCCGCTGCCACCCCCATACAGCCTTGCCCAGGTTTCCGTGTCATCGTCCCGCGGGAGAAACCACCATGTCCCTGTCCCTTGAGGATGTCCAGCCGGACACGGCGGCTCGCGGTAGAGGACCGGGGGGCTTCGGACCCCCTGGGGTGGGCAGGAGCCCCCGTCCCCAAGGAGCAACAGGGCCTTCGTCCCCAGCACCCGGCCCACTGGGACCGCGCTCTGCCCCGGCTCTGCGCAGCCTCGGGCGCAGCCCGTGGGTGCTGGGGGCTGGAGACCCCCGCGAGGGGCTGGGGGCACCCGAGGGGCTGGGGGCACCCGCCCTGGGGTGGGTGTTGCCCCCACTTTGCCGGCTCTGTCAGGTGCAGGAGCCCCGCTCAGGGTGCTGCTGCGCCCACCCCACCTGCAGCTCCCGCCGCCACCCACCCCGGCAGCCCCCCCCAGCTGCCCCCCAGCACCCGCTCTGCTGCTGGGCACCCCCCAGGTCCCCTCCAGCTTGGTGGGGACCCCCCAGCTGTCACCCCTGGGGACACCCCCTCCGTGGCTGGGGACCCTTCTGCAGCCAGGGCCCCCCCCCCTGCAACCAGGGACCCCCCCAAAGCCTTGCACCTCCTTGCAACCAGGGAGTCCTCCCTGCACCCAGCGACCCCCCGCCTCCCTCCCACAACGGGGGACCCCCTGCAGCCATGCACCCCCCTGCAGTAGGGGACCCCTCTGCAATCGGGGCCCCCCGTGCAGCTGTGCATGCCCCTGAAAACGGGGACCCCCCTGAACTGGAGAGGTGCCTGCAGCCATGCACCCCTGTGCAACTGGGGACCCCTCTGCAACTAGGGACCCCCTGCAGCCGTGCACCCCTGTGCAACCGGGGACCCCTCTGCAACTGGGGACCCTCCTGCAGCTGGGGACCCCTCTGCAACCGGGGACCCCCTGCAGCCGTGCAACCCCGTGCAACCGGGAACCCCTCTGCAACCGGGAACCCCCATGCAACTGGGGACCCCCTGGAGCTGTGCACCCCTGTGCAACTGTGCAGCCCTGTGCAACCGGGGACCCCTCTGCAACCGGGGACCCCCTGCAGCTGTGCACCCCCGTGCAGCCACGCACCCCTCTGCAACCGGGGACCCCTCTGCAACCGGGGACCCCCTGCAGCTGTGCACCCCCGTGCAGCCACGCACCCCTGTGCAACTGGGGACCCCTCTGCAACCGGGGACCCCCTGCAGCTGTGCACCCCCGTGCAGCTGTGCACCCCCGTGCAACCGGGGACCCCTCTGCAACTGAGGACCCTCCTGCAGACGAGGACCCCTCTGCAACCGGGGACCCCCTGCAGCTGTGCACCCCTGTGCAGCTGTGCACCCCTGTGCAACCGGGGACCCCTCTGCAACTGAGGACCCTCCTGCAGACGAGGACCCCTCTGCAACCGGGGACCCCTCTGCAACTGGGGACCCCCTGTGCGGCCGTGCACCCCTGTGCAACCGGGGACCCCTCTGCAACTGAGGACCCTCCTGCAGCTGGGGACCCCTCTGCAACCGGGGACCCCCTGCAGCCGTGCAACCCCGTGCAACCGGGAACCCCTCTGCAACCGGGAACCCCCATGCAACTGGGGACCCCCTGGAGCTGTGCACCCCTGTGCAACTGTGCAGCCCTGTGCAACCGGGGACCCCTCTGCAACCGGGGACCCCCTGCAGCTGTGCACCCCCGTGCAGCCACGCACCCCTCTGCAACCGGGGACCCCTCTGCAACCGGGGACCCCCTGCAGCTGTGCACCCCCGTGCAGCCACGCACCCCTGTGCAACTGGGGACCCCTCTGTAACCGGGGACCCCCTGCAGCTGTGCACCCCCGTGCAGCTGTGCACCCCCGTGCAACCGGGGACCCCTCTGCAACTGAGGACCCTCCTGCAGACGAGGACCCCTCTGCAACCGGGGACCCCCTGCAGCTGTGCACCCCCGTGCAGCTGTGCACCCCCGTGCAACCGGGGACCCCTCTGCAACTGAGGACCCTCCTGCAGACGAGGACCCCTCTGCAACCGGGGACCCCTCTGCAACTGGGGACCCCCTGTGCGGCCGTGCACCCCTGTGCAACCGGGGACCCCTCTGCAACTGGGGACCCTCCTGCAGCTGGGGACCCCTCTGCAACCGGGGACCCCCTGCAGCCGTGCAACCCCGTGCAACCGGGAACCCCTCTGCAACCGGGAACCCCCATGCAACTGGGGACCCCCTGGAGCTGTGCACCCCTGTGCAACTGTGCAGCCCTGTGCAACCGGGGACCCCTCTGCAACCGGGGACCCCCTGCAGCTGTGCACCCCCGTGCAGCCACGCACCCCCGTGCAACCGGGGACCCCTCTGCAACTGAGGACCCTCCTGCAGACGAGGACCCCTCTGCAACTGGGGACCCCTCTGCAACTGGGGACCCCCTGTGCGGCCGTGCACCCCTGTGCAACCGGGGACCCCCATGCAGCCGTGCACCCCCGTGCAGCCGTGCACCCCTGTGCAACCGGGGACGCCCCCGCAACCAGGGACAGCCCTGCAGCCGTGCACCCCCGTGCAACCGGGGACCCTCCTGCAGCCGTGCACCCCTGTGCAACCGGGGACCCCTCTGCAACCGGGGACCCCCGTGCAACCGGGGACCCTCCTGCAGCCGTGCACCCCCCGCAGCCGTGCACTCCCGTGCAGCCGTGCACCCCCCTGCCAGCGGGTGCCCCCCGCAGCCGCGCACCCCCTCGCAACGCCCCCGTTCAACCGGCGCCAACCCCGCCGCCGCTCCCCCCCGCCCCCCCCCCCCCCAAATCCCCGCCGCGGGCGGGAGGCGGGGGCGGGGCTCGGGCTGCGTGTGCGCGCGGCGGCCGGCAGGGGGCGCCCCCGGCCTGCCCGCCGTGGCGGCGGCGGGGCCCGCGCGGCGCTGACGTCAGGGCGGAGCGAGCCGCCGCCGCGCGGCCGCCGCTATTTGAGGCGCGGGGCGGGCGCGCGTGCCCCGCCGCCCCGGAACCGCGGGCCCGCAGGCGGCGGCGGCGGCCCCGGCCCCCCCCGCTCCGGCCCGGCCCGGCCCGGCCGCACCATGCGAAGCGCCCGGGCGCTGCTGCTCGCCCTCGCCCTGCGGGTCTGCGCGCTGGACACCGAGGCGCCCGCCGGTAGGAGCGGAGCGGAGCGGAGCGGGGGCTGTGTTGGGGGGCGGGGGGGTGTCCGCGCTCGGGGGGGGGGGGCTCCTGCGGCCGCGCTGCGGCGAGGCGGGGGCTCCGCCGCCCCCCGGGGCACGGCTGCTGCCGGCCGGGGCTGAGCCCGCCCCGAGCCCGGCGGCCTCCGCCCGGTACCGGGGCCACCCCCGGCCCCGCTCCCCCCCACCCCCCGCTGCACCCCGCGGAGGGGGCCCCGCCGGGCTTCGGGCGGGCACGGCGCACGGGGAGCCCGGCCGGGCCGGGGGGTGCAGCCCCGGGCGTTCGTTTGCAAACCCCGGGGGGTCCCGGGGGGCGCGGGGGGGGTCTGGGGAGCCTTGGGGAGGAGCAGGTGGCGGCCGCGGCCGCTCTCCGGTTGCAGCCTCCCCGCCTCCCTCTCACGGGGGTAGCATTAGAGTTTTACCAAAAGCGCGACCGCTTGTTGAAAATTTATTTTTCCGGTTTTTTTTTTTTTTTTCCCCGTCCCTGGAGCCCCCCGGCGCCGGGAAGGGGCTGGCCTGAGCCTGCGGGCAGGGCTGGGGGGGCTGGCGGCAGCGGTGCGGTGCGGGGGGGCACAGGGCGCTCCCGACCCCCTGGGGAGGCAGCAGCGGGGCTTGGGTGCTGTGGGGCGGGTGAATTTGGGGCTGACGAGGCGCTGCTGGGGCTGAGAGTGCTTTTCGCAGGGGAAACTGAGGCACGGGGGAGAAGGGAGCGGTGCCTGGCTGCGAGGGGACCCCAGCGCTGCAGCCTCCAGCTCTTGGGTGACGCTCTGTGCATTAAGGTGTATTTTTGCCTCGTTCTTTAATTTTTTTTACCTTCAAAACGAAGTGACTCACCTGCATGCAGTCCCCATGCTGGTGCATTGGGGATTTTTTGGGTAGCGGCCTCTCTCCAAAAATTAAAAATAGTGACAGCTATCAGCAGTAAGCAGAATAAGGCTGACCTGGGCGGAGGGGGGAGATAGGAAGCAGCTGAGGGTCTCCACAGCTCACCCGAGGTGGAGGAGATGGGGAGGGAATGGGCTTGTATTTTCACCGGGGCAGCTGGAAGCGGGGCGAGCGGTGTGCTGGGGTGGGGGGAGACGCCGCTCTGTGCGGGGAGCAGCCCCGTGCTTCAGGGCAGAGCAAGGAGGCAACAGGGAAACTGAGGCACGCAGCTGGTGAGGCGCTCCGAGTCCTCTGCCAGAGGAAGGGGCTTCTGCACCCCCCAGGTGCCAGAGGTGGGGGGGGTCTTGCACTGTGCTGCTCCCCAGACCCGAGGTGTGTGTCTGGCTCCGGCCATCGCAGCTGAGCCGCAGCAGCCTGCGAGGGGCCGGAGGGACGGCGGCGGGGACCCGGCGCTGGTGGCAGCGGGGCTGGGGGGGCTTTGCGGGGAGGTTCCCCCTCCAGAGCAAGCCCTTTCCCCCTCTGTGGGCTTCCTTCCTTGCAAGACGGCATTTGCAGAAGGCAGGATCGAGCCCGCTCCTGGTGTAAATCAGGAGCGCGTTTACCCAGCGTTTCTCCTGGTCGATGCAAGCAGGCTCAGCTCCGCGGTGGAGCCCGAGCGGCTGGGTTTGGCTGGAGGCGAGGGGTTTGCTTCCCACTCCCCGGGTCTACCGCCCTCGCTGCCGGCTGCTTTTTACGTGAATCCTCGCGTTTGCTCCCGCCGATGCGGCTTGGCCAGCTGCGGGGACGTCACCCCGCTTGTCCCCGTGGGGCTTGGGGCTGCATGGCAGGCAGGGCTGGTAAAAAATATTTAAGCTGGCTGCATGTGCTCGGGGGTTAGAGGAGAGCCCGAAGCCAGGCACGGGGAGCACCAGCTGCTTGGCTCTGGGGGGATTTGGAGGACAAGTGGTTTTCTTGCTGCTCCTTTGTGAAGAAGGGGGGTAGCGCGATCCCTTCCACAAGTGGGGAAACTGAGGCATGGCGTGCCTGTGACCGGCTGACCTCGATGAGCAAATGGCTGAGCTGGGAGAGAAGCTCCCCGCCGGCTCGGGATGCTCTTTGCTCCTTCCCGGAGCATGCAAACTTTTGCAATTCATTAGGATTTCAGAGCGACTGAGCTGTCGGTGTGCGAGTTGAGCTTTTTGGGGGCGGGGGGCGCAGGGTGGTGTCGAAAGGCGCTTGCTGAACCTCCAAACCCACTGGTCCCTTGTGCTCTCCTGGCGTCCGCTGGCTGTGACGGGGACCTGGGAGTTGCCAGCGGGGTGATTTGCCGGCCCCACCTTTCCTCTCCAGGCTCTTTGCAATCAAACATGGAGCCTTTCCCCTTGCTAAAAGCCTCTGGCTGGGAGCAGGCTGGCTCGCTGGGCCACGGGGTAGCGGCTTTGGCAGGCTCAGCTCTTTCCTCCTCCTTTTGCCTTTCCCTGCGAGGAAAGGGTGCAGCTTCCCTCCCCTGTATTGCACCCGTGCACCCTGAAACTTTAGCAGTAACTTGCTCTCCAGGTGTACCCCAGCCTGCGTCCCTCCCGGGCTGCTTTTCCGACAGCGCTGGCAGCGGGGACGTGCGCTGGGGACACGCGCCTGCAGCCGCTGGCGCTGCGTGGCACTCCTGCCGTAATTATGCGGAAGCTGTTTGCACTTGGGTTTGACTGCGTTAGCAGCAATTAAGCAAATAAAATATTTGGGTTTGGAGCTTCCACTTAGGAGGCTGGTGCCGCCGGGGAGCCCCGGGCTGGGGTTGGTGGCATCTCTGGTGGCACTAGGGCTGGTGTGGGGGGTGGCTGCTGGTTGTGTCGGATGAGCCCCTTGCTGGGGGCCACCCGAGGGTCCTGGGGCCACCCGAGGGTCCTGGGGCCACCCGGGACAGCCCTGGCAGGAGGCAGCCCGGGCGAGTCCGACCCCGCGGTGGCTGCGTTGTCTCAGCCGAGTGCATGGGAACCGCTGAGCAGACGCTGTCCCCAGGGCTGGGATTGGGGTCGGGGAGCGGAACAAATCCGCCCGGCGTCCCCCCGCCCTGGCCGTTAACGGCAGCATCTTCATCAGCCGGGGTCACGGGGGGGATGCTCGGAGAAGCGGGGGGAGAGGGACGCTGCGTCCGCGCAGCCCAGCGCAGGGGCTGCGGGGGTGTCGGGAGCGGGGGGTGCCGCGGGTGCTGCAGGGACGCGCGCCGCTGGCAGCCCCCTGCACCAGCCCCGGGGCGCTGGGGATGGGGTCAGGGTTTCGTGCTCTCCGGGTGCTCGGGTGCCTGATCCTGCTCTCCCCAGCGCTTTGCCCAGTGTTTATTTCCCTCCACCTGGCTGGCGATGGGCTCTCCCATGCCAGGGCATTATTTTTTTTTCTCCCCACCGTGCCTTCACCAAGCATGTAAAATGTGCAAGAGTGTTACTTTCCTTGTCAGCTTGCTTCAGGCTTGGGTTTTTTTCCCCCCTGCCTGTTCTGCCATGCTGGGGAAGAGTCTCTTTCCCTTGCTTGCTCCTACCTGTGTGTTTTTAATGCCCTGGGAGTGCCGCGGTCTTTCCCAGGGCCCCCAGACAGTGCAAACACCCCCCCTCCCCGGCTCCTGTGTCGGGATGCTCTGGAAAATCCTACTCATGCTGAGGTACCCAAGTGTGCTCAGGGCGGAGGTTTCCTGTTCCCAAGCCCTTGGCTCTCCAGCATCCCCTCTCCGTGCACTGGAGCATGGTGGACCTTTGCTGTCGGTGGGGGCGAAGCAGAATTTAGGGATGCTCCGAGCGATGCTGATGCTCCTGGCAGGACCTGTCCCCCGGCTCTGTATCCCGCAGCTCTGCGGTGCAGGGTGGCAATGCCTGTTTCTGCCTCCCCCCCCCCCCCCCGCCAGACTTGCAGTTATATTTGCATCATTTTTGCCCTCTTCTCCTCGCTCCAAAACTGTTTCATGTTTTCGTCCGGTTGCTTGGACCTGCCCTGGCCTCGGGAACAGGGATCCTGGTGAGTCACCTCCTGGCCCGCACTGCACATTTTTCCCATTGTTATCCAAACTAAGACAATCCAGCCCCATTCCAGCTTCCCTGGGAGCTTGCCTGTAGCAAAGCCGGCAGGATCAGAGCCCCTGGGGAGCGAAGATGCCTCCTGGAAGACAAAGGCAGATGCTTGCTGGTGGCTTTGACCCCTGCCCTGGCAGTGACAACCGCCCTGCCGCCTGCTGATGTTGGTTTTCCCCCTGACTGCCCCCAGGATGGAGCTTTTCCATTGCATGCAACCCGCGCCCCGTCCTCTCTCTGCAGAGAGCCCTGAGCACCCAGAGCACCCCATGAAAATCCTCTCCCGGCTGCAGGGATTTGCCGCTTTGCTCTGGGCAGTTGTGCAAGGGTTAAGCACGAGGGGCTGGCGAGGCAGAGGCAGGTAAATCCCTGCTGCGTGCTCAGAGCTGGGAGGTAGCACAGGCTCCGGAGAGCCTTATCGACACAGCCCTGCCATCTGCCTGCTTAAACCTCCATAAATAAGCTTTTTAATAATCTATTATTAACATGCACTATAATTGTCTTATTAGACATGTCTGGGAACCTTTAGTTACTGCGTGATTAAATGTCAAGATTCCCGAACCTCCTCTTCTCCCCAGTGGTGGCTTCGGATTTGTTTTGCAGCTTTCCTTGGATCCCGCTCTCCTGCTCCAGGTCTGGAGACCCCCTCCCTCTTGCACTTGGGGAAGCTGAGGCTTTCCCCTCCGGACAAGGAGGATTCCCAGCAATTAGTCCCCCGGAGCTAATTGCCTTCTCGTTGGCAGCCTTGAAATAAATAAGTCCTGGAGATGGAGCTTTTGCTTTCTGCTGCAGGTGGCCTGGCAGAAGCTGCTGCTGACTGGGATGGGCGTGGGTGGGTGACGGGGCGCGGGAGGTGGGGGTGCCAGCCTGCGGCACCCTGGCCTTCCCCGGCTGGAGGGGGTCCTGGGGGCGCGGGACCTGCTCTTCCTTGCCAGGTGAAGGGCATCGCCGGCGAGGAAGAGGAGGGCTGAGGAGCTGGCGGGCGCTGGAGGGACTTCCCTGGGTGTTCCCCGAGCCGTTTTCTTTCCTGGCCCTGGGAGCGGCTGCTTCTACACCCTCTGCCTGCGTCAAAAGCCAAAGTCCAGCTCCGCTCCGGCTGCTGGAGAGCAAAGGCAGAGCCGCTGCCTGCGGGAGCAGCCCCGTCCCCCCGAGCTGCTGCTGGCACCGGGGGGCTCGCACCTGGGCTGTCTCTTTGAGCTGTGGTTTGGTTTTTGGGTGTTTTGGTTTTTAAACCAGGACTGTTGTTCCTGCGTGCTGGGCAGTCCTTAGCTGCAGCTCATCCCCTGGCTGCTTTCGTGCTCCTCTGGGTCCTGCCCGGGCTGTCGCAGCCCGGGTTTGTGGCACCCGCCTGTGCCTGGGTGCTGGGGGGGACACACGGATGTCCTGGGGCAGCCCATGGGTTTCCTGCAGATTTAAGGAGCTCAGGCTTTGCACCCCAATTTCTCCCACCCGGAGAGTGAATCCCAGTGTGGATTGTGGCAGCGGCATGCTCTGTGAGCCAGGATGGGGCAGTCCCCATCTTCTCTCCCTGCGCACCTCTGCCAGACCCCAAATCTGGGTGCTGGTGCTCTGCTTGCTGCAGGAGCTGGAGGGCAAAGCTGCCCCTGCTCCCCCCTCGCTGTGGGGCTGCAGGGGGGTGTGGGGGCTGTTCCTGGGGGGTGGCTGCCCACTGGGGTGCCCGGGCGGCCGCTCACTCTGAAGTGCAGGCAGGGCTGCAGTGGGAGCGCGGGGAGGGCGATGCTCCTGCGGTTTGGGGTTCAGCGGGGCTGTGGGGTCCCGGTGCGTGACCCTGCTGTGCCCGGCGGACTCGCAGCTGGAAGGAGCCTCCCAGCTGTGTGTGGCCAGAAAGTGGTTCCTGCCCTTTGCCCCCTCAAGTGCTCCAGATGTTGGGGAAAGGTGGGGTGGGTGTGCCCTTTGCCCCCTCAAGTGCTCCAGATGTTGGGGAAAGGGGAGCTGGGCAGGGCAGGGTGGGTGCTCGCATCCCTCCCGCACCCTGCTCTGCCCTGCAGCATCTTGCGCTGGGTCCGGTGGCCCCAGTTCGGGGGGGGGGGGGGGACACAGGGGCTGATTTTGGGCAGCCCTGTTGCTGAAGGGGGAGCAGGGACACTGTGTCTGCTGTGCCCCAGTGCACCCCACTGCCTGGGCACCCCCCGCCTGCTCCCCCCGGGGTGGGCTCTGACTGCGGGTGAGCCCCCAGCCCAGGCAGGGGTGCGGCAGGGCGCCGAGCATTGCACCCTCGCTGCAGCTGGGGGGTGTAAATGTGTTGCAGCCAGAGCAACTCTCTCAAAATTTTATTTTTTTGTCATGCGCTATTTTTTGTTGGTTTTCTTTTTGTTTAGCTTGAAAAAGATCAGAGAATCGCCCGTAAGAGGGCAGTTGTGCTGGTGCAGACCTCCCCGGCTCCCTGCGGCTGTGGCCCTCCTTGGCTCTGCGGGGCTGGCGAGGGTCCATCCCTCCCTGCTCCGGCGCGGTGCTGGGTGCTGGGCTCTGCCCCAGTGCAGCACCCACCGGGTGCTGGGGAGCCCTGCAGAAGCCAGTGACCTGCTTTGACTTGGCGGACCCCCCCCGCCGTGCGGATCAGACCTTTCTCAACATCGTTAACTTAATCAGGGTTGTGTCTGGGGTTCAGCGGGCGGCTGGCTCGACGCTCTGAGCTCGCCCAGGACAGGGCGAGGGGACGGGGATGCCGCTGACCTGATGCGTCTTAACGAGGCCGCCGTCCCCGCGGCTGCGCCGGGTGCCTGCAGACGTGGCCGCGCGTGGAGACGAGCCGTGGCAGCCCCTGGGCTTCGTGCAGGAGACCTTCAGCCTAATTAGCCCGATTAGCCCAGCCGAGAAGCAAGCGCTGCTCTGGTCCAGCGTGCTTCGCCCCGCCGTCGGACCAGCAGCCGGGCGTCACCGAGGGGAGGGCGTCACTGGGAGGCGAGCGGTGGCCGGTCTGCGAGAGGAGGCGGAACGCTTGCTGCAGCCCGGCTGCTCCCCCGGCGCGGGGGGCTCGGCTTTGGGGCGCTGCCCGGGGGTCTTCTCGCTGTCTGCTGGGAGGTGGTGGGAATGGCTTTTTCTCCCGTGGGCAGAAAAGGGGATGGAGCATCGCGGCTGCTTGCTTATGGAGGTGAAGGGGTGGATTATGGACAAACTTCACTTCCTTGCTTGGATGGATTTGGAGGAGGCGTCTGTGGAGCTGCTCTGGTTTTGGGGGTGCTCTGCAGGGCTCCTTGGGGTGCAGCCCCCTCCCTGTCCTGTGTTGCATGGCCCCAGTGCCTCGGTTCCCCCCGAATCTTGAGCCGTGATGACGGAGAGTTCAACAGCAGGGATTTTGAAAGCTGTCGGCAAATCCAGGCGGATCCACCCGAGGGCGGTGACTCCTCCGAAGCCCCTTCCCGCTGCTGGCAGCCTACCCGTGGGGCAGGGGCCTACCCGTGGGGCAGGGGCCTACCCGTGGGGCAGGGGCCTACCCGTGGGGCAGGGGCCCGCCGTGGGGCAGGGGCCCGCCGTGGGGCAGGGGCCCGCCGTGGGGCAGGGCAGCCCGCGCACCCCCGTGCGCCAGGCCCCGGCCCATGCAGCGCTCCCGCCCTGGGCCGGCGCATCCTGCCCGTCAGCGGAGGCGCGTTAAGGCCCCGTGGAACGAGCGCAATGAATGCTCTTCGCGTAATCCCTGGGTGCTGCAACTTGGCTGACTGAATTAGGGGAGGTGGGTGATCCCTGGTCACCCCCCCGGGCACCGCAGAGTCCCCGCTGGGACATCTGGTTCTCTGGACATCTGGCACCCGATGGAGGTGGGTGCCGGAGCTTTCCAGCATGTTTTTGGGGAAGGAGCCAGCCCGGGGGTGACCTTTGAAGCCCCCCACCGGTGCCGGGGCAGGCTCTGGCCTCTCCCCATGGGGATGCCATGGGGCGTTGGCCGATGCCCAGCCGGGTCTTTTCCCAAGGACTCTCCCTGTGCTGCTTATTTTTTTACTGTATTTTCAGCTGTCTGCTGAGTGATAACATCCCATTGATTTTTCTGCAGTCAGCAATCGGCTTGCTTTCCTTTGATTATAACAGTATCAAACTAAAGCAGTGCATCTCTGCGCTGGGCTATTTCTCTTTTTATTAGCTGAACTTTTTATTTAGTAAATCACCTAGGCTCCTGTCTGGGGAGCTGCTGCTCACCATGCCCGGCTCTGAACGGCGTTTCTCTGTGCAGGGGGCCGTCTCCTGCCTTTCTTTCCAAGCTGTCCTCCTCGGCTGGGTTCGGTGGCTGCAGCCAGTCGGGGATGGGAGCCGGGACTTGGCCGGGGCAGGATGCGTGCGGGGAGAGGGTGCAAGGTGCTCCCAGGGGGTTCCAAGTTGCTGCGTGCACTTTCAGCACCGCTGCAAGGTCTCTTCTCTGACCACCCGTGCGCTCCACCAAATTTTTCAGTTATTGCTGCGTAATTAGTGTAATCCCAGAGTTTTTAGTGCGTGAGCAGTGCATATGCTGGTGTGGGCTGAGGATGCTGCCGGTCAGCGCCCCGTGGGGACGGGGGCAGCTCGGGGACGCGGCAGCGGGGCAGGGTGAGAGCACAGTGCCTGGGGTGCAAACGGGGCCGTGCCCAGGTTTGGGGGGAGTCGTGGGACACCCCGTCATGGCTGGCTGTGGGATGGGGGGGTGGGAGATGCTCGTGCTGGGATGGGGGGGAGGCAGCAGTTGCATCCTGGTCTGCAGGAGGAAGAAAAAAAAAAATGAAGAAGGAAATACCAGGAATGAGGCTTTGGGTGTCTGGAATGGTGGCAGCAGCGGGGTTAGAGTGGGGTCTTGTGTGACGAGAGCTGCTGTGGTGGGGGTGATTTTGGGGGTGCTGCAGGCCAGCCCCCTGCCCAGCGTTGCTTGCAGCAGTTTTCCTTTCCCCGGAGCCGGATGGAGGGTCCTGAGCCTTCCTGTGGGAGGACGTGGTGCGGGCAGGTGCTGCATCCCAGGGTCTTGCTGAAAATCCAGCCCTGGGGGTTCTCTAGGCTTGCGACAGAGGGGCAGGTACTAAAAGCAATAAATGAGCTCCTGAGGAAAGGCATCCGCAGGCTCCTGCGACTCTGGATTTACGACGTGCTGTCCCAAAGCGCCAGCTGCTTCTGTCCCTGATGTCTGCACGGGTGCCTGCGCCCGGGAGACCGGAGGAAAGGATCTGCCTGGTTAAAAGAGGTTTTAACCTCTGGGAGCACTGGGTGGCACTGGGATGCTGGTGGAGACCCCCAGATGAGTTTGCTGGAGCTGCTGGTTTTCACCCCAGCCTCAGGGATGGACGGATGGATGGATGGACGGATGGATGGATGGATGCCCAAGCCAGCACTGGCCAGGGCTGGCTGAGCCCACCTCTGGGACTGGTAAAAGCACAGCTGCTGGTGGGATTTTTGGGCTCGATTAGCTGCACCCCTACCTTTGCCCGGCCGACGGGAGCCTGTCTCAGCCCGGCACGCTCCCCAGAGCCGCGACACAGACTCCCTGGGCACGGAGCGCGTTTTTATTCCCCCCCACAGTGGCCGTAAGCTCCCAGCAGATCCTGTCTGTTCGCCCCATTTAATAGCACGGGGTTTAGCTCAGCCCGCGGTGATGGATTTGCCCACGTCAGCCGCATCGCCACCTTTAAACCTCGCTGTCAGTCTTCCCACGTTGCTTTTCCCAGCTCTCCCGGTGCAACGGGAAGAGGAGGAGGACGTCGACCTGGATTTTGCATTGCACTGCGATGCGCCCCTCCTCTGCCCCGACCTTCCTCCCCGCTCCTTTTCCTCCCGCTCTTCTTTCTCCTGCGGGCTGGGGAGCGGATGCCGGGGACCGTGCAGCCCCGTCGCCGGCCGGTTTTGCCGCGTGAGGGCTCTTTGGCAGCGCAGGCGGCTCCGCTCCTGCCTCTGTCTCGAAAAGCTGTAAATAACCCGGCTGAGCTGCCTGCACAAGGCCCCGCCGGCGCTGGCGAGCGCTCCGTCGCGGGAGGATCAGCCCGCCGGCGTGCTTCGCTCCCGCGTCCGTCGCCGCGGAGAGGTGGTACCCGGCGGGCGAGATGCTGCGCGTGCGTATGGGGAGACCGAGGGTTTCCCCCAGCTTTATCCCCTGCAAAATGGGCTCTGTTTGGAAAACTTGGTCTTCCCAGTGATTTCTGGAGCTGGTGTCGGAGCCGCCCGGGGCTGCGGCGATGCTGCGGCCGCATCCTGGGGGACGGTGCCGGCTGCTGCTGGTGTGCTGGGGCTTTGCCAAATCGCCTGCGTGCCTCAGTTTCCCTATTTGCAGCAGAGGCATTGGCCATTTATCCTGTGTGAGGAACCGGATCCCTCGGTGCAGTGAAAGAGCATCTTTCCCGCGTGGGCTGAGGGGCTGATAGTCCGGGGCCGTGCGACTTTGTGCAGCCTCCAGCGCCGTCCCTGCTCCTGGGAACTGGTGAAAAATGCTTTCCCTGCCTGAGCTCACGCCGAGGGAGCGTCTCTGCCCTCGGGGGTTCCCCGAAAGCAGTGTGCCACCCCTGGGGCTCACGGCACTCATCTCATGCGGGGCGGAAAGCCTTCCGCAGGGCCATGGGCGCCTGATGGTAGTAAAGGAGCCAGGGGCAGAAATGAGCTTTTCCCCTCCTTTTTTTTCCTATTTATTTTCATCATCTTCCCCCTGCCACCACCCCTCTTTTACCCCCTGCCCCATGTGCCCGGTGGCTCTGTAGCCGGGCGGCTGTAATTGCACAGGAGGCCATCAGTAATGGCAGGATGGAGCTTTCCAAAGGCCTGCCTTGCTTTTCTTCCTACCGAGTCGAGGAGGCAGCCCTGGCCATCTTAATTAAGTGACGGTTCATTACTAAAGCGCTTGTGTTGCGGGTTAGCGGCCTCCTGGCTGGCGAGCTCGCGGGTGTTGCCGTGCAGCAGGACCTCTCCCGACCTGGGTATAAATAATGGAGAAACGGTGCTGGTCCCTGCCCCGGCGGCAGCGCTGGCCGGATGCGGGCGCTGCGCGGGGCCCGCGCTCGGCTGGGGTGTTAAACACGCGTGCCTGCTCCGGCGGTGGGGCCGAAACCTCCTGGCTTGCGGTCATCGCAGCATCACCGGCGCGGTCATCGCAGCATCACCGGCGCGGTCATCGCAGCATCACCGGCGCGGTCATCGCAGCATCGGTCCCGGCAGTGCTGATCCCCTGGGAGCTGCTCTGGGGGGTGGGCGGGGAGGGGAGCTGCATTCTGCAGCTGGATGTGCCCCAAGGAAGGACTCCGACTGGCGAGATTAATTATTCCCCCTTTGCTTTTAAATGCATCTTCATGCTAAGGTGATGCACGGCGCACCTGGTCCTCGCCCAAGCGCAAGCCGGCCCGGTGGCATTGCAAACCCTTCAGAGTTGTTTTTTCCCGGTTATATTTGCTCTCCCCACGCTTGGGGATGCCTGTAACGAACCCGCATCTCCCAATTCCCCCCGTCCCCATGCCTGGGGTCCCTCAGAGGCTCCTGGGTCCGGAGCAGGGGCTGGGCGCTCGCCGCGGGAGGTTTAACACCTCCATGGGGACTTGCAGGTAAAAACTATAAAGAGTCTACCAGGCAAAAAAAAAAAAAAAAGGAGATTTATGTCTTTTGTAGTTGCTGGTAGACGGATATTGTTCTCCTAGTCCTGCGCTTTCCAAACACTGAGGTTATCAGGCATAAGTGACTTATTATGCAAATCCTCCGTCTTAATATCTGGCTGCTCTCTCCCTGGAATTGCATTGGCTAAACCCCATGCGTTATTGGAGCTGCTAATGTTTACACATTAGGTTCTTTGGCTAATATACAAGGCTTCAAGTTGCAAATTGATGTTTCTTACAGCTGAGCAAATTATTTTTCTATTAAATGCAATATTTAAAATGATTTGGAGAAGCAAAACAAACTACTGGCGAGAATTTTAATGGAGCTGCTTTCCATATTCTTCTAATCAGCTTTTATCGGGGCCAGGAAATTGGTAATATTTTTTTTTTAAACATTTCTATTTCGCAGAAGTGGGGAGCAGAGAGGAGCAGGGAGGGCGTTTGTCGCAATCTCTGGTGTGTGTAATGCACAGAAACATCTGCAGGTGCCCGCTGTGCTCGTGCCCAGGCCCTCCGAGCGTGCCAGGCGCCGCTGAGGGGGCATTGGGCTCCCTTTGCCTGGGCTGGGAGAGGATTCCCCGCTGCTGAGGCCGAAACCCCGGGGTGTCTGGGCTTGGCTGGGGCTGGCTGCGTTGCCCATGGGGTGCTCTGCGGCGGGGGTCTCCGTCGGTGCGGGATGCCGGGATGCTGCGGCGCAGGGCCCGCTCTGTGTCTTGGTTCTCGTGCTGAGCCGGATTCCTTGGTGCCCGCATCCCCCGAGCGCGTCCCGGACCCCCGTGGAGCATCCCCCCCCCAGGAGGCTGAGCCCCCGCAGAGAAATGGGGTTTCCGATCCCTTATCCATTAAAACCCTTGACCGGGAGCCTGCGGTATGGCACGTACGAGATCTCGCTGGGTAAGAAGGCTATATAATTTTAGAGGAATTGCGTATGTGTTCCCTGTCCCCCGTGTCTGCTGGCAGCCGGAGGAAAGCGGCTCCCGGCGTTTCCTTCCCGGGGCACGTTCCCGTAGGAGCGTGCCAAGGAAATCGCCTTTAAATAGCAGCCGGGATCTGGGTGGTGGGAGGCTGGCTCGGCTCCGCGGCGTGCCGGGGGAGGGATGGCATCCCGCCGGCATCCGCTGGAGCGGGGTCCTGCGTCCCAGCGAACCCTGGCTCCTTGGGCTTTCCGCCGTCCCCGGGGGACGGTGCTGGCTGCTGCTGGTGTGCTGGGGCTTTGCCGAATCGCCTGCGTGCCTCAGTTTCCCTATTTGCAGCAGAGGCATTGGCCATTTATCCTGTGTGAGGAACCGGATCCCTCGGTGCAGTGAAAGAGCATCTTTCCCGTGTGGGCTGAGGGGCTGATAGTCCGGGGCCGTGCGACTTTGTGCAGCCTCCAGCGCCGTCCCTGCTCCTGGGAACTGGTGAAAAATGCTGATTTGGGAGCGGCGCAGCCCCGCTGTGTTTGGGGTGCTGGGGGGTCGTAGCCCCGTGTCGCTGCGCGGGGCGCTTGCGTGCGCTCGGCAGCCGGGGCGATGCATGGCGTGTCCTGCGGGTACCCCAGTCCTGATTTCCTGCGGATGATCACCCGGGACGGGCGGGCTGCAGGAAAAGGTCAGCGATGAAAAATGAAACCGGACTGCCAAAAGTCACCTGTGTTACCTTTCCCAGCTGGTGCCTGCGCTGTGTGGTCCCCGGGGGCTTGTGCCCTGGAGATGCCGCACCCCAGAGACGGCTGCGGGGCTAATCCAGCCCTGGCTAAGCCCGGATGGGGAAAAGCCGGGCTTTTCCCCACGGATTGGCTTGGCTTTGTCCTGGGCCGGGAGTCCTGGGCGCCTGCCCTGAATTTCACAGCTCTGGGGTGCCCATGCTTGCTAAAGTTTGGGTATAAACCCCCCCCCTTTTTTTTTTTTTTTTTTTTTTAAATAAAGCCTTTTCACTTTTAGCGAAGTTATTCGTGTAGCATCCCCATCCGCTGGCGCCCAGAAGGGTCTGGGCGGCGGCGTTACCCCCGCGGGAGCGCGCGACGCCCGTCGCGATCCCATCGCGGATGGTGCCGGGCTGCCCTTCGGCGGGGACTGTTTCAAAGCCGCTTGCTAAAAAAGAGAGAAGCGTGTGGAGCGTGTCCCGCGGCGCAGGAGGTTAAACAGAAAAGCTTTAGGTGCGTAATTAACGTTGAAGCGAGAGGAGCGTAGACTCGGCGGGTGAGAGAGCGCCGGGCGGGCTGCTGGGCAGGCGGCCACGTTCCTCGGCGGCCGCGGAGATTTAATTAGATGCCGTCCATTAGACTTGGTTGTTTGGTCTTTCTTTTCCTCCGTCTTTGCAAGTGCTTCGTTCCTCCGCTCCCGCTCCCTGGCTTCCCCCCGCGCCGTCGGCAGGGAGGGGGATGCTGGGCGGCAGCGGTACCCAGGGGATGCTGGGCGGCACTGGTGCCCGTCTCCCTGGTGCATCCCTGAAGCCACTTTGGTTTTCTTTCTTTTTTTAAAAAAAAGAAAGCCCATCTGGTGCTTAACCCCTGTGTTAATACTTGCCCCTCTGCTCCCTTCTGCTTGGGCACGCTGCGGTGCCGCAGTGGTACCCAGGGGATGCTGAGCAGCACTGGTACCCGTCTCCCTGGCAAACCCCTCAAACCACCTATTTTTTTTTTTTATTTTTTTTTAAATTTTGGTTCATCTGGTGTTTAACCACCGCGTTACACTCGCCCCTCTCCTCCCCTCCGCCTGGGCACGCCGGGGTGCTGCGGGGGCTCCGTGCGGGCTGCCCCGCGGGGCGTTTCACGGGGCGCGTCTCGTCCTTGGCACGGGCGCCTGCCGGGCGTTGGGGCAGGCTCGGGGTTTGGGGGGGGGGGTTTGGGTGACTTTGGGGTGCTCAGGCGTCCTCTCGGACGCGTCGCGCCCCCGGGGAGCAGACCGTCGCGCCCCCGGCGGTATTTTTAGCCTCACATCGCGCCTCCCACGCTCGCTGCCTTCATCCCCCCGCCCGCAGCTGCTGTTGCCTGGCCTCGAGCCAGCGCAGGGCTGGGAACTGGGGGCCCCTCGTTTCTGCCTGCTGATTTTTGGGGAGCGTCTGGACCCACAGACCACGTCCTGCTGCCGTTAGCCCTTAGGAGGGGCATAACCGTCCCTGTTGCTGCAGCCGGGTGTTTCGGGTTGCAGTCTGCCTGCCCTCCTTGCACACACGTTGATGAAACCCGAATTTTTTTGAAAGCCGCTCTGGGTTTGCCCTCTCTGACTCGCTACGGCTGGTGGGGGACCCGCAGCCACCCCCTGTGGAGCTGGGGTGTTGGCATTTAATTGCTCAGATGTTAATTTTTATGCCCCTATCAGTCTCGTGATGGGGAGGGAGAAGGGGCTGGAGGTCGAGCTTCTCCCCAGCCCTGCCCTTGGACGGGCAGAGATGGTGCCAGAAGCATCCCGTAGCTCATGGAAACCAAGGCTCTGCAAAACCCTTTCTATTTTTTTCCCCGTGCATGCAAATCATAGACAAATTTGTTGGCGAGATGGAGCGGCCGGTCGAGCCGCCTTCGTTTCGTGCCGTGGCTGGGGGGGAAGGCTTGCGCCGGGAAAAGCCGTAGCAATAAACCTGTCCGAGGAGGGAGACGGATCGGCTTGGCCAGCTGCGCCTCTGCCAGCGCAAATTCTGCTCCGTGTAATTGCGTTTTAAGCGTCTGGAGCCTGGGCATTGGCTCAGGTGGCCGAGGAGCCGGCCTTGGGGTGAGGGAGCCGTGGGGAAACTGAGGCACGGGGCCAGCGGGTGCCAGCGGCTGCGCTGGGGACGGCGGCGGATGCGGGTGCGGAGATCCGGCCCGGGGGGGGAGGAGGAGGAGGAGGAGGAGGTTACGTCTCGCCTGACGTTGTTAGCGGCTGGGAATAGTTTATTGGGGGTGAAGGAAACGCTTTTCCCTGCGAAATGAGGCTCTGCCAGCCTGAAACGCTGTCTGTCTCTGCTCTGCTTTCTCAGACCAAAAAAAACCCCCACAACACTAAGAACAAATTTCTCCCTCCCAGAATATCTCATTTCAGCAGATCTTGGAAAGAAACACTTGGGCTTTTTTTTTTTTTTTTTTTTTAAAAAAAAAAAAAAATCTCTTGGCACTTAGTTTCCGACACTGTTTTATTTTGAAAAAATTTTTTCTTTCTTTCCTTCCTGGAAAATTTTGACAGATTTGTGCTTTTTCTCCCATTAGAAAGCGCAGCCAAGTTTCAGACTCTTTAAAATCCGGCGTGTCTCGTGGCGAGAGCCGAAGGAGCCGAGGACTGGGGTCTGCGGTGCGGGGGCACATCCGCGCGTGGGCTGAGCAGACGCTCCATTTCGGGAAGGATTTAAGAAAGCTGTGAGGTCTCGATGCCTCCAGGCATATGAATAGGAGAGAATTTGCTTTTAGTTTTTTTTTTTTTTTTTTTAAAAGAAGTTTCTTGTGGTTCTGGGAGGAAAAATAAACCTTGGTGATGGAGCTGGAGTGCACCCTGGTGCTTTAAAAAATAAGTGTAAAGGGAGGGGAAAAAAAGCCTTAAATCTGTTTTTTATATGCGAAGGTGTCAGGAATCCTAATTTTCTGGGCATCTTACGGGCTTTTTTTCCAGTGTTTGGCCTTGTGTTTGCACAAGCAACGCGTCTGAGCATCCTCTGGCACGGGGAAGCGCAACCCATGCCGGCAGCGAGGCCATTAACTGGCAAATCCCCGGGTGGCGAGGGGAATTACTGATGTAATTTGGGGATAAAATAGGAAAAAAAACCAGAAGGAATAATCCCCAGGCCAGGCTCTGCTTTCATGCTGGCCCATTAGGGGATATTTGCCTTTGTTCGTTCTGCTTGCTCAGGGCTTTCTTAACGTGCGTACCCTCGTCAGCCCAGGGGCTGGTATTAATTAGCGCCGGTGCCCTGGTCCGCAAATAATCTGTGGGTTTAACTGAACAGTAGGTCAGTGTTAACGAGCCTGCCCGGGGCGGCCCCGTGGGCAAAGCCGGCACCAGCGCTCGGGGGCCGGGATGCGGGATGCGGGGCGGGATGGGGGGCGCGATGCGGGATGGGATGCGGGGCTGGATGCGGGATGCGGGGCGCGATGTGGGATGGGATGCGGGGCTGGATGCGGGATGGGGGGCGCGATGCGGGATGGGATGCGGGGCTGAATGCGGGGCGCGATGTGGGATGGGATGCGGGGCTGGATGCGGGATGGGGGGCGCGATGCGGGATGCGGGGCTGGATGCGGGATGCGGGGCGCGATGTGGGATGGGATGCGGGGCTGGATGCGGGATGTGGGGCGCGATGCGGGATGGGATGCGGGGCTGAATGCGGGGCGCGATGTGGGATGCGGGGCTGGCCAGCGTCTCGGCGTGCTGCCTCCGCGTCACCTCGGTACCCGTGGGGACAAGCGGCCTCTTAGCATTTATTCCGATTCTCTGTGCTCCGCCGAGCACCTTGCAGAGGAGGGAGGTGGTGCGGGGCTTTCGGCTTAGGGTAAAAAACAACCCCAAAGCCCCAAAAAATAAAGGCGGCGGCTCAGAAGTGCCAGCCTGCAGCTGGGGGGGGTTGGGCGGCGCATTTGTAGGGGTGCGATTGCTGCGGGTTGCCGGAGGTCCTGGCTGAGACCTGCCGCTGTCGTGTCAGGCAACGGGCAGAGCCCGCAGAGCTCAAGGTCAGAGCACAGGCGGAGGGCTGGAGTCAAAGCGGGATTATTTTGCAGGAGCCCTGGGGGTGTTGCGATCCTTGTGCGACCGCAGCAGTCCAGCGCCTGTTTTTTGGGAGGAACCCCACGTTCGGTGACCGGCCCCGGGGAAGCAAAGCTGGGAGCCGCATCCCGCTCCTGCAGCTGAGACCTGCCAGCTCGTTTCACTGGTGGGGGCTGAACGGGGGGAGATGGGGGATTAGCAGCAGACAAGTGCTCACGGGTGCACGTGGGGGGATGCCTGGGGTCCCCCCGCATCTCGGGGGGGGCGGCACACCATCCCGGCAGGGCGTTTGGGGAGGGACCAGCCCTCCTGCGGGGACTGACGGGTCTCTGTCTCCGCAGCCGGCTGCACCTTCGAGGAGGACGCCGACCCGAGCCAGTGCGAGTACAGCCAGGGCGAGGACGATGACTTCGGCTGGGAGCTCGTCCGCAGCTACGTGATGCCGCACCTGACGGCCGACCTGCCCCACGGTGAGCCCCGCTCGCCCCCAAATCCCCGGGGACCTCTGCCCCAAACCCACCCCTCGTCCTGCAGCCCAGAGCCGAGCCACGCAGCTTCTCCTGGTTTAATTCCCTCAGCGTTTTAGGCTTGACGTGTCCCCAGCTGCGTGGGCAGGCTGCTGCCGTGCCTGCCGGCGGGGTGTGATGAGCTGTGCTGGTCCTCGGCGCGGTGCGGCGGGGTGCTGCGTGGCCCCGGGGCGGGCACGGGGGGCGCGGGACCCTGCTGCTGCGGGGGGCGAGGAGGGTTTTGAGCAGCACAGCGGGGACGGGGACAGCGGGGGGCTCTGGGTACCTCGGACCCCCGTGTCGCTGCCTTGGCGGGGTGTAACCCCACCTGGGGCAGGGGGGCGGGGGAGCCCGCAAACGGTGCAGGCGTGTATTTTTGGGATGGAAAGCCAAGACTGCCAGCTTTGCTGCTTCCGCACGTGACTTCCATCGCTGCGTTTGCTGCCCGCAGCTCGGGCACCCCCAGCCCTGGTCCCTGGGCTGGCTGGGGGCTGTGTGCGGGGCGTCCCCTCTGCCATGGCATCTCCCCGCCTGCAGCAGCTCGGGCGGCTTTCCCCGCTTCCCGTGGGTCTCGGCAGCGTCTCCGGTGATGCCAAGTTCCCCATCTGGCATCGAGTGCGGCATCTGCGGCTGCCGCCAGCTGGGATGCACCCAGATCCTGTTGTAAAGGGGCACCTTCGGAGCCGCTCTCCCTGCCCGGGATCTGCAGCCACTGCCTGCTCTTTCCTTGCTGGCGTGTCGGCTCGTGCTGCTTTTCCAGGCTCATAAGAAATTCCCATCTCTGGGAGATGTGGAAAAGGGGGGGGGGGGAAATGTTTCTGGCTCTTGTAAGTGTGGGAAGGGGCTTATGGCTGTGAGTTGGAGGCATCTCCGTAGTCTCAGAACATGTAAGGAAGAAAATGCAGATGAACTTTTTTTCTCTCATTGCTTTTAAACTGTCGTTTTTGTTATTTTCTGGGTGCAGCTCCTCTCTGATGGCCAGGCTCGGGGAGCAGGGGCAGCCGTGGGAGCTCCCCATCTCCCATGAGGCTGGTGTGGGCACCCTGCCTGGGTGGCATTCGGGGGCTTTGCTTGCTCCCAGCTCTGGAGCGTGTCCTGCTGTGACCCCTTGAGTTGTCCCTGTGCCCATTTGCTCTGCGAGACGCACCGGGCTGGAGATGCTCCTCATTTTTGGGACTCCTGGTCCCTGTGCCCATTTGCTCTGCGAGATGCACTGGGCTCGAGATGCTCCTCATTTTTGGGACTCCTGGTCCCCATGCCCATTTGCTCTGCGAGATGCACCGGGCTGGAGATGCTCCTCATTTTTGGGACCGCTGGTTCTGGTCCCTGTGCCCATTTGCTCTGCGAGACGCACCGGGCTGGAGATGCTCCTCATTTTTGGGACTCCTGGTCCCCATGCCCATTTGCTCTGCGAGATGCACCGGGCTGGAGATGCTCCTCATTTTTGGGACCGCTGGTTCTGGTCCCTGTGCCCATTTGCTCTGCGAGACGCACCGGGCTGGAGATGCTCCTCATTTTTGGGACTCCTGGTCCCTGTGCCCATTTGCTCTGCAAGATGCACCGGGCTCAAGATGGTCCTCATTTTTGGGACTCCTGGTCCCCGTGCCCATTTGCTCTGCGAGACGCACCGGGCTGGAGATGCTCCTCATTTTTGGGACCGCTGGTCCTGGTCCCTGTGCCCATTTGCTCTGCGAGACGCACCGGGCTGGAGATGCTCCTCACTTTTGGGACTCCTGGTCCCTGTGCCCATTTGCTCTGCGAGACGCACCGGGCTGGAGATGCTCCTCATTTTTGGGACTCCTGGTCCCTGTGCCCATTTGCTCTGCGAGACGCACCGGGCTGGAGATGCTCCTCATTTTTGGGACCGCTGGTCCTGGTCCCTGTGCCCATTTGCTCTGCGAGACGCACCGGGCTGGAGATGCTCCTCATTTTTGGGACCGCTCGTCCTGGTTCCTGTGCCCATTTGCTCTGCGAGACGCACCGGGCTGGAGATGCTCCTCATTTTTGGGACCGCTGGTCCTGGTCCCTGTGCCCATTTGTTCTGCGAGATGCACCGGGCTGGAGATGCTCCTCATTTTTGGGACTCCTGGTCCCTGTGCCCATTTGCTCTGCGAGACGCACCGGGCTGGAGATGCTCCTCATTTTTGGGACCACTGGTCCTGGTGCTCCCGCTCCTGCCCAGCCTGGAGGTCAGGTCCCATGCTGAAGAGGGGCAGAAAGAGAGGAGAGCTGGTTTAGAGCTCAATAGTTAAAATGACTTTTTTTTTATTAAAACAGTAACTGCTTTATAGAAAACTCCTTACTGCTCCATCAGTCTGCCTCCAGCTGTTTATCACATGCCTTGTTTGTGCTTAATTTGGCTTTTCCCCTCCTCTAACCCTCCTCTTCCTTTACCTTCTCCTCTTCCCATCGCCTTTTCCTTCCTTTCTCGTCCCTGCTGGCGTGTCCTGGGTGCTGGGTGAGGGCGAAACAACCCTTAGCCTGGCTGTAGGACTGACAGATCCCTGCTCTCCCTTGATGATTTTCCAAATAATTGCTTTAAACTGAACTTTCCTAATTTGTGTGTGTCCTGGGGGGGGGTTTCCCAGGGCAGTGAGGAGGGAGGCAGAGCTGGGGGTTAAGATGGCTCATGATGGAGGGTCCTAAACCCGTCATTAGTTGGGTTTTCTGCTCGATTTTCAGCCGTAATTTAAAACCTGCAGCAAACTGCCTGAGTTTAGAGCCCAGGGGGCTGAAGGGGTAAGGTGGAACGGGGCTGCTCCCTCTGCATGAGAAAATAACCATGAGTTAGCAAGAGATGGGGGCTTAAATGAATGCGAAATTTAAGAAACAAACTCCAGAGTTGATGGGGAGGTGGGTGCAGCCGTCCCAGGTCGGACGCTGCGAGCATGGCGTCGCAGGGCCAGGCCCCTGGGAGAGCACCCGTCCCCGGTGCCGATGGACGGTGACACCCAAAGGGGTGCCCGGCCCCACGGCCGGGCGCTCCCCTAATACCAGGTAATACTGTTCGCGCGTGGTCTTGGGGCGCCCAGAGGGTGCAGGGAACCCCGTTTTTGTGTAGTTTTGCCCCAGTACGCATGGGGAGCTCCGCACGAGGCTCCTGCAGCCTTATCAGCGCTCTCGGTCCCCCGCAGCAGCTCGGTGGATGAAGAGTATTTCACAGCACCGGGGCCTCTCCAGGGAGCACTTTCCAAAGGAGTCTTGTGGTCTTAGATTAAAATGAGTTTTTATTGGAGATCAGCCAGTTTCAAGGAGTGTAGGATTTATTGGAGCAGATGCTGGCTGCTGGCCACCCGCCTCCACCTTTGCATCCCTCTTTCGTCTTGCTTTCTTGTTTGGTTTGGGTTTTTTTTTTTCTCCCCCCGCCTCTTCCCATCCTGACTTGTCTCCCTCTTTCACCTAAAGACGACAGGTGGGTCTCTCCTGGGGATGGGTCTCTCCCACATTGCAATTGTGACTTTTTTTGTGTTTTTTTCTTTTTTTTTTCCTTCCCCAGCTCTTGATTGTTGCTTTTTTAAAGGAGCAGTTGCAGGGAGCCAGGTAAGGCAGGCATGAGGGTGCACCGTTGCTGCGTCTGCACCAAAATAACTCCCTGGATGCTGCGGGCGCGCATCCCTCCTGCGCTCCCCCAAGCAGTGCCCCTGCGCGCCGGGCCGGTCCACGCCTGCATGCAGGCTCTGCAAGCCTCATCTCCTGCAAGCCCCGCTCCTTGTGGGCCTTGCTCTGCAGCGCCTGGCGTTGCTGGGCACCCGCGGGGCTTGCAGGATTTGGCCGGGTCCCAAAGCCCTTTGAGGAGCGGGGGACCGGGCGGTGGCGTGGTCCAGCAGGCAGGGATGGGACAGGGGCGTGAAATCGGGCTGATTTGAGCTCCGGGCGTGAAACACAAGTTGAGTTTACTTAATAAAACAGCCTCTTTTATTTTGGTGTTCAAGTTAAGCCCTGTAGGAATTTGGACGGGACGCAGGTCCAGGATGGAGCATGGGCAGCACCGAGGCTGTCCCCACCCCGCCGAGATGCGGGGCGTCCCTTAGAGGACGAGGATGCTCCGTGGAGCTCCAGGGTCTCCCTGGCAGAGGTGCAGCCCCCTCTTTTTGTCGCTGGTTGAATTTGCCTGCGGAAATTCAAAGGAGCTGGTTGGGAGAAACTGTGGCAAAAAGTCCCCGTGGAGGCTGCGTGCCCCCTGCCCCTCTGCAGCCCCGTCCTGGGGACCAGCGCACCCGGGCTCCTCCACTCCGCGCAGCCGTACTCCAAAATACTAAACCCTCCTATCTCTGGCTGGGTTTTATTTCCAAATGGCTTTTTTTTTTTCCCTAGGTTTTCCTTCCAAACTCAGTGACATTAGAAAACCCTCTGTTGATTGGAGTTTCTGTTCCCTGCTTGGCTCTTCCCTCTCCACACACGGAGCTGCCGTCGTGCTCCCCACGCAGCCGCGCCGCGATGCTCCGGCACGGCCGTGTCGGGGGTGACCGAGCCTTGTCCGCACCCTGATGAGCTCCATGTCCTTCCATCCCCACGCAGCCGCGCCGCGATGCTCCGGCACGGCCGTGTCGGGGGTGACCGAGCCTTGTCCCCACCCTGATGAGCTCCATGTCCTTCCATCCCCTCTGAGGCGTTGCTCTTTCAGCTGATAGCTCTGGCACCGCTTCCTGAGAAGCTCCTGCTGCGTATCTCTTAAAAACCTTGGAAAAAATCAACCTTGATTTTCTGGCTCCCGGGGGAGTTGCTCCGGTCTGCCCAAGGACCCCTGGCAGATCAGCCCTTGGTGCTGGGGCTCCCCTGGGAGATGCTCGTCCTGGGGCTGGGCGCAGAAGCGGGGAGCGGGTACCCCATTCCCATGCCGGCTTGGATGTGTCGAGAAGAAAAACCGGCACGTGAGGAGGCACCGTCAGGCTTCGTCTTCCGAAGGGATTTCCTGGAGGCAGAGGCTGCAGTGCTCGGACCTGGTCCCCTGGCACCTCCTGGCTGGCAGTGCCACCCTCTGCCTGCCTCGTGCTGCCTTTTAATAGCTCTTTGGTGGCTTTTAAAAACTTTTATATCTCAGTGGTTTTGTAGGAGGAGAAACTCAGCGAGACGGGAAAGCAGAAGGGAGTGGGTTTTTCCCTTCTCTTCTTGCTGGGCTGTTTTGGGGTTTTTCCCAAGGGATGCAAGCAGCTGCTCCTTCCCTGCGGGCGAGCAGGGCTTCAGCCCAACGCTGCGGAGAAAATCCTTGGGCGCTCATTGCTCTGATTCCCGGCCAGGGTTGTTGGAGGCGCTGAGTTATCCTCAAAGTCCTGATTTGAATCCCAGGGAAGGGCTGATGATCCCACAAGTGGGAAAATTCAGCTGGAGACCCCGCACGAGGGCTTTGCTGGGATGAGTGCAAGGCGCTCTGTGCACAGCCCCTCCGGGCTGATTTTGCAGCTTAAACATCATCATCAACTTTGTGTAATAAATTGATGGTTTTCCCCCAGGGAACGTTCCTGGAAGCTTGTTTCTCTTTTCATTTGTTTGATTGAAATATTATTTAGCGCTTTTTGAGTCTTTTTTTTCTCTTTCTCCACAGAGTGCTTGGGCTCCTCTCTAAAAGCCCATCTGAAAACTAAATTAAATTATATCGCTGCAGCCGAGCTGGGGGGTGACACGGAGGGGCTGACTCGTTACTCGCGGTGACGAAGCGGGGGTGACAGCTCGCCTGGACTGGCGTCTTGATTCAGACTGACCTTAAACTGAGGATCAGAGGAAGGATTTAACGAGCGAAGCACGGTATCGATGTGCGCCTGAATCCCATCCTTTGGTTCGAAGCCTCAACGGGGGGATGCCCCGGAGCTGTTTCTGCGGCTCCAATTTCGTGAGAGGTTTGGAAATTACTTTCCCCCATCATGAGGTTTAGAGCAGATTTTTTTTTTTTTTTCCTGTAATACCAATACATGGACGGGGCTCAAAAATAACCCCAGCTGTGTTAGTGCATCAGCCCTCGGCTGCTGGGAGTGGTCCTGCCTGTCCCCCCAGCTCTGGGATGCAGCAGGGCTGGGATGCCCCTTCCTCTCCATCCCCGTCTCTGGCTTTGCTGGCAGGAGTTATGAGCTTTGCAAACTGGGATTTGGCAGCTTGCGTAGCTCTTGCTGCAGCTCTGCTCTTGCCCTGGCTCGGGAAAGCTGCTGGATCCTGGTGGAAGCTGAGCACCCAGCGGGGTCGGGGCTCAGGGGGGACCCTGGCAGCGGTGCTGGATTAACAGGGAACAAGTGAAGGGGGCTGGGGGACCCCTGCGTCCTCGCTCTGTCACCCTGGGAGGGGGTACGCAGCCCCCTTGCCCCCCAGGAGCATCCCCTGGCACCCTCCCCAGCCCCGTCAAGAGACCGGGGGCGAGCAGGTTGGTGCTGCGGTGGGACCGTGTCCTGCGGGGTGGGCGGTGGCAGCGTGCGCGCGGGCTGCACCCCCCGGCCACCCCCCGGCCACCCCCTCCTTGAGCTCCCTGTGCACCACTGCTGCTGGTGGGAGCGCCCAGGCAGGGCTGTGCTGCCGCTTTATTGGGGTGCATTAAAAAAAACCCAGCCAAAACTCACTGAAAACAACAAACATCCCCTGAAAAAAAAAAAAAAAAAAAAGAGCCTGGGGGCTGCTGAGGGAGTTTGTAACCCCTGGCTGCCCCAGGACCTTGGCTATGCCAGGGGAATGTGCCGGTGCAGGATGCGGCACCCCGACGCAGGGACAAGTACCTCTGCTTCTCCTGCATTAAAAAAAAAAAAAAACCAAACCCCAGCCCGTACCCTGGATTTGAAGCCGGGACTGGTCATTTATGGGGGAGGAGGATATAATTAGCACAAAGGCGAGCGGCGGGAGCCTGGGTTCTCTGGTGCAGCAATGTTGGGAAGAAAATAAAGGGGGAAAAAATAGCGTGTGGGGGAAACACTGCCCGACGAGGGATGCGCCGGCGGATTGCCACCCGTTCCTGTCCGTGGTCCCAGCTGACCTTAATGGACATCCTCTGCCTTTTAAAATAACTTGTCAGTGGTTTAATTTTAGTCTTGGTCTCTTTATTTTGGCCCTCTGGCTTTTCGTTTTTAAAGGGAGGGGAGGAGGAAGGGTCTGTGTGGGTTAATGGGAGCCCGGCAGATTGTGCGGTGGGAAGTGGCTTTCGGAAGATGTCCCCTGGCATGGGCTGGGTCAGCGTTCGCTCTCCACGCTGCTGTCGCCTGGGCCAAATGGAGCCGCTCTCGTTAGCGCAGAAATAATTTTGCTGGAGGAGAAAAATAAAAAAAAATAAGATAAAAAAAAAAAAGAAGAGAAGGAACATGGACATAGTGCCTTCCCCTCTGTCTGTGAAATGCGGCTGTGTTGTTTATGAGAAAATGAATTGTTGTAATTTTATTTCACCCTGAATATCTGCCTGGAAGGGCTGGGAGCGCCGCGCGGATGGGCAACACGCTGAAAATTTCGCTTTTTGGTGATTTCTTTCCCCTGTCCCAGCTCCCATCTCTGGAGGATGCGCTGCGGTGCGGTGCCGGGCACCGTGTTTCCCCGGTGATGCTGTGACCCCCCCGCATCTTTTGGGGTCCCCCCAGGGGCAGCTCCTCCAGATGTTGGGGACACGCACACAGATGGGTGCTCCCCACGATCCCCCGCTGCCTTCATTAGGTTTTTCTTGGTGCCTGCTTGCTGGGAGCCGATGGGAGGAAAACATGTGATTTTGTTTAAATTAACCGGCGGTGAAAGCTATTAATAATTAAGCGCCGACTGTCAGGAAAACAATGGCAGACTCAAATAAATGGCCCGGCTTTGTTACTTACAGCTTCTACCGTTATTAAAATGGAAAGGATATTAATAATCCCCTCGCCTTTGGTGTTGGGGAGGGTTTGGTAGGGCAGCTTCCCATCCGCCCCACGGCTGTGCCGGGTGGCTCCGGGAGCTGCCGCGAAGAGCCGGGACTCCTGCATCCCCCTCCCGCCTCTGGACCACCGGGGGTGGAGCACGCAGGGCAGGGAAGGATGCTGCCTTTGGGATTTTCATCCTGCCTGCCCTGTAAGCACGGCTTTGGGGTTGCACTGGGGCAAGCGCCGGGACTCCTGGTTTCCTTGCTGGTGGTTTTGGGTGATGGGAGGTGCGGTACCAGCGGCTGCTGCTGGTGGGGCAGGTGAGGAGCCGGGTCTGGGGCCGGCATCCCGGAGAGCCGCGGTGCTGGAATCCCGGAGAGCAGCCGTGCTCCTGCTCATTAAGCCGACGAGCGCTTTTTTCCCCCTCTGCGAGCGCCCGCTGAGCACAGTTTAAACTCGGCAACAACTGCGTGGTAAATGATACGAGGTGATGGGAATGGAAATTAAACGGCTGGGGCCTGGCTGGGGAGGGCAGTATTGACGCAGCCGAAGCTGTGAGCATTAAAGGAAAGCAGGCGGAGGGTCTCCGGTGGCATCGAAGCCATTACCGGTCCTGGTGTCCTGCGGGACTGTGGCTGAGAGCTGCTTATCCTGGAGGCAGCGGGTCTGATCCTCATCCAGCGGCCAGGTCCTGTTTTGTGTCCTGCTGCTGCCCCAGCGGGCACCTGACACTGACTCCATCCCTGGTTCCCGTCCTGCACGTCCCCGTGGGCTGGCACGGACCGGTACCCAGCGGGACCCGAGCATCGCTGCCAGGTTATGTGCCTCTTCGCAGTCTCGCATCCTCCACCTTCTCCATCCCTGCTGGGAAGGCTCAGGAGATGCGGAACGGGGATTACTCCCGCTCTCCCCCCTTCTCCCTCCCGCCGCAGGGTCCTACCTGATGGTGAACTCCTCGCAGCATGCCCCAGGCCAGAAAGCTCACCTGCTCTTCCAGGCGCTGAGCGAGAACGACACCCACTGCCTCCAGTTCAGCTACTTCATGTACAGCCGGGACGGCCACAGCCCCGGCACGCTCAGCGCCTATGTCCGGGTGACGGGGGGCCCGGTGGGCAGCGCTGTCTGGAACGCCTCCGGCTCCCACGGCCACCAGTGGCACCAGGCGGAGTTGGCCGTCAGCTTGTTCTGGCCCAGCGAGTACCAGGTGAGCCCCGGTAGACACCCCCCTTGCGTGACCCAGACACCCCTTGCGTGGCACAGACCCCCCTTGCGTGACCCAGGCCCCCCCTTGGCGTGGCACAGACCCCCCCTTGCATGGCACAGACCCCCCTTGCGTGACCCAGACCCCCTCCTTGTATGACACAGACCCCCCCTTGCGTGACCCAGACCCCCCCTTGGCGTGGCACAGACCCCCCCTTGGCGTGGCACAGACCCCCCCTTGCATGGCACAGACCCCCCTTGCGTGACCCGGACCCCCCTTGCATGACCCAGACCCCCTTGCGTGGCACAGACCCCCCTTGCGTGACCCAGACTCCCCCTTGGCGTGGCACAGACCCCCCCTTGGCATGGCACAGACCCCCCTTGCATGGCACAGACCCCCCTTGCGTGACCCAGACCCCCTCCTTGTATGGCACAGACCCCCCCTTGCGTGGCACAGACCCCCCCTTGGCGTGACCCGGACCCCCCCTTGGCGTGGCACAGACCCCCCCTTGCATGGCACAGACCCCCCTTGCGTGACCCGGACCCCCCTTGCATGACCCAGACCCTCTTGCATGGCACAGACCCCCCCTTGCATGGCACAGACCCTCTTGCATGGCACAGACCCCCCCTTGCATGACCCAGACCCTCTTGCATGGCACAGACCCCCCCTTGGCGTGGCACAGACCCCCCCTTGCATGGCACAGACCCCCCTTGCGTGACCCGGACCCCCCTTTCATGACCCAGACCCCCTTGCGTGGCACAGACCACCCTTGCGTGACCCAGACCCCCCTTGTGTGACCCGGCCCCCCCGGCGATGGGTGACCCCTCTGTTTGGTGCCGCAGGTCCTCTTCGAGGCGGTGGTCTCCAGCGAGTGCAGGGGCTATCTTGGCTTGGATGATATTTTGCTCTTGAATTATCCGTGCTGTGAGTGTCACGGGATGGGACCCGAGGGTGGGGGACCCTGAAGGGCAGCGGGGTAGTGGGTGCTGCTGGGGTGGGCTGGGCGGCAGGCTTGGGAGCTGGTGCCCATTGGGGTGCTCCTGGGCAGAGCTGGTGGGCTCCTGCCAGGTGCAGCCTGGTGTCCTGTCGTCCCCTGGGCTGGTGGAGCTCGGTCACCTGGGTACCTCCGGGGCTCCTTTTGCCACCTCCATCACTGAGTTTTTATGAAACCTTGGGGAAGTGCAGACTGAACACGTGGCCCGAGCATCCCCGTCGAGAGGGGCCACCTGGGCTGGTGGGGACCTGAATCCCAGGCGGTCCCAACACGCTGGCTGTTGGGGTTCACCCCCTATTTCTTCCAGGCTGGGGCAGGAGACCTGCCCCCCTCCATCAACCCCATGGCCCGCATCTGCTGGAGGGGAGGGCTGCATCCCTCCCTGGGGCGCCGGCTGGCTGTATGGGGATGGGGACAAATTCCCTGACTCCACGCTGGGCTGTGAGGGTGGGGACGAAGCCCGTCCGGAGCTCAGCTCCAGCCCTGGCATCCTGGGTGGGTTTCCGGGGAGGGATTTTTGCAGCAATGCGACCGCGGGTCCCCTTGGACCCTGGCCGCTTTGTCACCTCTCGCTTGCGTCCCTCGGCAGCGAAAGCGCCTCATTTCTCCCGCCTGGGCGACGTGGAGGTCAACGCGGGGCAGAATGCCACCTTCCAGTGCGTGGCCGCCGGCAAGGCTGCCGAGGCCGAGCGGTTCCTCATGCAGGTGAGCAACGGTGGTAGCGAAACCGCAGTCAACCCCGTGCATCGCTTCTGCAACGCCTCTGTGCCTCCCCGTTGGGAGAAGGCACTGCTGGGCGGGGGGGAGAAGGGTAAACCCCTCCCGTTTTTAAGCAGACATCATTTGGGGACATGGTTGGTGGCTCTGGATGTCACGCCGTGCCTCCTGGTAACGTCTTGTCTCTCCCCGTGGGGCAGAGGCAGAGCGGCGAGGTGGTCCCCGCCGCCTCCGTGAAGCACATCAGCCACCGGCGCTTCCTGGCCACCTTCCAGCTGGATGAGGTGTCCAAGGAGGAGCAGGACCTGTACCGCTGCGTCACCCAGTCCAGCCGCGGCTCGGGCGTCTCCAACTTTGCCGAGCTCATTGTGAAAGGTGGGTGACTTGCTGTTGTCCGCCGCGTTTCTGGCTCATGGATGAGCTATTTCTGCTCTGCCGTTTGCAGAGGAAGAGGAAGGTGGGATGCTTGAGGTGGTGGGATGCTCGGGGCGGTGGGATCACAGTTTCTCGCTGGGAATGAGTTGCTATGCATGGATGGTTCAGCATAAAACTGGGCAGCTACCTTTCCCGGTGGCCTTAGATCATTTATTTTTGATTGCAGTAGGTGGGAATTAATTATGGTGAAACTGTGCAGCACCACGCTGGGCAGTGTATCTTCTAAAGATAATTAAGGTTTGATCAGATGAAACCCTATTGCAGCTGTTAAAGCCTCGCCAAAAGTGACGGAGGGCATGTGCGTGGGCTGAAGTTTAAAGACTGGATGGTGCCCTTCCATATTTTGGTGTCAGTCCCTACGTACTCTGGGTGGGGGATCCGAGTTTGTCCCTGTCCTGGTTTCGGCTGGGATAGAGTTAATTTTCCTCCTAGCAGCAGGCACAGTGCTGTGGTTTGGATTTAGGATGAGAAGAATGCTGATAACACGCTGATGGTTTAGTTGTTGCTCAGCGCTGCTTATGCCAGTCAAGGACTTTGCAGCTTCCCCTGCTCTGCCAGGGGCACAAGGAGCTGGGAGGGGGCACAGCCAGGACAGTTGATCCCAACTGGCCCAAGGGCCATTCCATACCATACGGCGTCATGGGCAGTATGGAAACTGGGGGGGTTGGCCGGGGAGCAGCGATCGCTGCTGGGAACTGGCTGGGCATCGGTCGGCGGGTGGTGAGCAACTGCATTGGGCATTGCTTGCTTTGTATATCATTATTATTATTATCATTATTATACTGTTACTATTATCATTACTATTTTACTTTATTTCAATTATTAAACTGTTCTTATCTCAGCCCAGGAGTGTTTCTCACTCTCACTCCTCCGATTCTCCCCCATCCCATCGGGGCAGGGGCAGTGAGCGATGGCCGCGTGGTGCTGAGCTGCTGCCTGGGGCCGAACCACGACATTCCCATGCCCTGCAGTCTGAGGCCGATGGGTTGGTTTGGGAAGAGACGTTGTGAATGTCTCAACTGTAGCTAATGAAAAAAAAACCCAACCCCAAAAAAAGGTGGTACTTGTGGTTGTGCTGGTGTTGGCCTGGCTGCAGGGCTGGGGATGCTGTGGAGCTGTTTCTGGAGGGGGATGCTCCACCTGCCCCTTCTCCGCTCTCTTCCAGAGCCCCCCACACCCATCGCACCCCCCCAGCTGCTCCGGGCCGGCTCCACCTACCTCATCATCCAGCTCAACACCAACTCCATCATCGGCGACGGCCCCATCGTGCGCAAGGAGATCGAGTACCGCATGACCTCGGGGCCCTGGTCAGAGGTCCACGCCGTCAACATGCAGACCTACAAGCTCTGGCACCTGGATCCGGACACGGAGTACGAGATCAGCGTCCTGCTCACCCGGCCCGGCGAGGGGGGCACCGGCAAACCGGGGCCACCCCTCATCAGCCGCACCAAGTGCGCAGGTGGGTCCCACGCTGCGTCCCGGCCGCCGCGGGACGAGGCTGGGCCTGCGTGGGTGCCGAGGGCATCCGCTGCTGCGGTCCCGGAGCTTGACGCGTCGCTCCTCCGACAGATCCACCTTTAATTGGCTTTGTAGCGGCTGCGCGCAGCGTCTCGGGAGGGATCGCTGATTAAACCCGCGTCGTGATGGTGGCCGGAGGGCAGCAGGGCGTGTGGGCACGGCTGGGTCTTGGCCGAGGCAGTCGGCCCGCGCAGAGGGGCTGAACGTGGTCCAGCCTGAAAAGGCCCTGACGGACGGTGGGGTTTTGCTGATCAGAGTCAACAGTCGCCGTGCGTGGCCTCGCTGCAGGAAGGCGCGGCGCCGGGAGGCACGGGGTCAGCTGCTCCCGCGCGGCTGGTTTCCGTCCCCGCAGCCGGGCAGACGCCGGCAGGAGACGGCTGCTCCCGCTCCGCCGGGCTGCAGGCTCAGGGCCGGACCCAGCTCGGGGCATCCCCGAATCTGAGGACCGCTGTCCCTGAGGGTGAGCCCCTTGGCTGGCCCTAGCGAGGTTCCCATCTCGTTCCCTCCTCGGAGGGAGCTGGAGATTATTCTCCAGTGCAGTCGGTCAAAATATTTCTTCTAAAACTGTGTTAATCCTGTGCCAGCCCGGAGGGGCGGTAGCTTTGGCTGGGGGGTCGGCTGCCTTCCCATGCATGGCGGTGACCTGAGGGTAATTCGGGGCAAGCCCATCCCTGCCGAAACCCCCTTGGGGTGTCCCCAGGGAGGGCGGGAGCTGGGGTTGCTCTCTGCCAAAATGCCCCAACAGAGCCCACGGTGCAACCAGGGAAGGCTCCTCTGGCGCCGTGGGGCTGCAGGGAAGCCTGTTTCCCTCAGGGGAGCCTGACCCCGCATCCCTACGGAGGGTGCCCCGGGTTGGGGGACATCCATGGCTGTGGTGGGGATGCTCCATGGCAACCACCTTCCCGATTCGGGCATTTAACTGCTGGTAATTGAGCAAAGTCGAAGGCAGCGAGGAGATGCAAACCCCGACCCAAGCATCGTGGCGAGGGGCTGGTGGCAGCTTTTCATCCCAGATTTGTTTTCAGAGGTGCTGCGAGACAGCTCAGATTTCCGTCTTACCTTGAAGCCGATGACGGGGACTGTTTGACGCTCTTGGCACCCCGTATTTAATATCCTATGGTTACTCCATTCGGGCTCCCCTGGCTCTTCCCGTGGGCTATAACGATGTATTTTGCTCCCTGGCTTCCCGTGGGTCACGGTGGGTTTGCAGATGGTGACACAGCCACCCTTCCTCCACCCGAAAGGCAGCTGCGGTTGGATCCCCTGCATCCTCCGAGCCTCGCCAGCCCGTCTGGCCAGCACTGCATCTCCCACGCTTTGCAGGGTCTGCCCGGGGAGGGGACGCTGGCAAAAGCCGCTGGGTAGATGCATCCTGCAGCCCCCGGGCCAAGGGGAGATTTCCCCACGCGGCCACGTGCCACTGGCTGTCATGGGCCCCGGGTGCCGTGCTGCCTGCTCCCCGCTGGAGCGTTTAAATACACCGGAATAAAGAGGAGAGGGGAAGGTTGAAGCCTGGCACCACGCAGTGCTGCCCGGGGAGGTGTGGGGGGCTCTGGAGGCCTCGGGGAGAGGAGAGGGGAGAGGTCCCTGGGCCCTTGGCCACCCCATGGGAGTGATGCCGGTGGGCATCGGGGCTCAGGCTTGGGGTTTTTTGGCAGAGCTGGATGTGGCAACAGGTTTAAGGCTGGGTCCCTGCAGCGTGGGGCTGTGTGCCTGTTGCTGTGCTCTCCCCCCCTGCCAAAACCACCGGGGGTTTTGCACGCTCCCGTGAGGGCGTCGGGACCGGCAGGAGCATCCGCTGAGGTTGCAAAAGCTTCTTGCAAGCCTGAGCTGCCCAAATTGCTCTGCAGTGCAAATCCCAGGGGAATGGCCTGGGGGATCAGCTCTGGGACAGGGTGAGCAAAGACCCTCCTTGCCTCTCGGCGTCCTTCCCACCACCCTGGGGTACGGAACGGAGTTTGCTGCCGTTAACCCAAACCGCCTGCGTGCGTGTGCTGTTGGCAAAGGAGCTCGGCTCCTCATTAAATCCCATTAATCCCATTTAATAAATTCTCCTGTTCATGTCAATTAGAACTAATTAAACTCCTTCCCGGCGACGGCGCTCAGTCTCTGTCCTTTCTGGAGCCTGACGTGGGCTCGATGAAAGCGCGAGGGCTCCTGTCGCGCAGGCACGTTTATCTGGTTATTTGGGGCCGCTCGTGGTGCGGATGCTCCCGGTGCCCGCCGTGGCTCCGCGCCGGCCCGGGGCTGGTACCCGGCTTCAGCTCCGTAGGGAAAATGAGCCGCCGGGTCTGCCGTCGCTGCGGTGCTGGTGGCTCTGAGACCCGGCGACGTCCCCAGCCCCGTCTGCAGGGCAGCAGCATCCTGTGCTGGGCGCTTTGGGGTCAGGGTTGCCCTCCGCACCCGCCCATCGCGTTTCTATGCTGTAAAAGGGCTTTCCCTGATAATACGCATAAACCCACGGATGTTTCGCTGCGTCGCTCATCTCTCCCCATCTCTCTTCCCCCCCAGAGCCCATGCGGGCCCCCAAAGGCCTGGCTTTCTCCGAAATCCAGTCCAGGCAGCTGACGTTGCAGTGGGAGCCACTGGGTTACAACCTGACCCGCTGTCACACCTACACCGTCTCGCTCTGCTACCGCTATTTCGTGGGCACCGGCCACAACCAAACCTTCCGGGAGTGCGTGAAGATGGAGCGTAACGCCAACCGCTACACCATCAAAAACCTGCTGCCCTACAAGAACATCCACGTCAAGCTCATCCTCTCCAACCCCGAGGGTCGCAAGGAAGGCAAGGAGGTGATATTCCAGACGGACGAGGACGGTGAGTCTGCCCGGGGGGTGCGTCGTCCCCAAAAACGCGACTCCGTGGCTGGTGAGCTGCCGGCGTGCGGCACGGTGCGCGTCTGTGGCTCTCGGCCAGGGGATGGGAACGTCTCCGGCAGCCGTCAGGACGGGGAGCTGGAAAGGCTGTTGCAGCCCCAGGGCTGTGCAAGGGGAGGCGAGAGAAAGGGGCAGTGATGGTGGCTGGGGAAGGGCAATGCTGGGAGCGGCCTGGGGGGGTGAGGGGACCGGATGGGGATGGGGCAGCGCCGGTTGCTCCGGCGGAGGAGCCTCCTGCGTTGCTGCAGAAATGCTGCCCTGTCCTTCGAGTGGTGAGTTTTAGCCGTGCCCGGGCCGGTGAAGGGCACAACAGCTGGCCGATGCCCAGCTGCTCCCAGCACGAGTCGTCCTCGCTCATCCCTTAGTGTGGAACCAAAGCCCGGCAGCAATAACAATAATAATTAAAACGATGGATGCTTTGCTCTTAGGTAACATCTTTCATCTGCTCAGTCGCTGATTAATTCGGTGGTGCTATGTTTCCGGGAGAGTGTTGTTAACCAGTCCAGCGCACCTTTGCTCGGCTTCCCCAGTGCTCTTCCCCGGTTAAGTTCGCTCTCGGGCGGGTTGGGGTTGTGCAAACAAGCTGCGGATGAGCGTCTGTTGATAAGGGGTGTCCGGCCCAGGTTATTTGCCACCAACGTTGCTCCTGAACAGCCGAGCTGTTTCTCTTCTCCCCGTCCCGGCCATGCCCAGGGGCTGGGTCCCCGCTGCCGGTGCCCGAGCGGGGCTGACGTCCTCGCTGGAGGCTCCAGCGTTGCTCCAGGACCCCTGGGTTTGGCATCTCATGCTCCTGCCCAGCCCTTCCCCGAGGTCGTCCTGGAGCTGGGGCCACCGGCGAGGTCTCCCAGGCCTGGCCTTGCCCTGCACCGCGGTCCCTGGCTGCGGCTCTCCGTCAGCAGAGTGCTCGGGCCGTTTTGGGCTCTGGAGATCTGGCGAACGTGGCAGGAGGTCCGGGGCAGAGCCGGCTCCGTGTCTGCGGTGCCACCCATCAGCGACAGGGCCACGTCCAGGGCTGGCAGCTGCCGCTGACTCCTTCCACTCGTCACATCCTCTTTGCTGCACCACCAGCATCTCCTCCGCGCGCCGTGGCGACTCGGCCGCCTTCAAGGACGGCTGGGCAGCCCCCAAATGCTGCTGCTCTGCCCACCGCTGGTCCTGTAGCCGGCGGGGCGAGGGGGTCTCGTCCTGGTCCGCGGAGGGCGTGGGGTTGGGGCTTGCGTGGGGCACAAGGAGCCGCTGCGCCCTGGGGTGGGTGCTGGGTGCTGAGCGCGGCTGGAGCATCCCTGGCTCTGGCAGAGTCACCGGCGTGTACTGTTGAGCAAGAACGTAATTCATCTCCGAAGCGCTTTTTAGCATCAAGAATCAGCCATGAAGGTGGAAGAACTGATAATGGTGAAGGATCTGGCTGGCTCCAGACCCCCCGGACGACCCCCGAGGAGAAGCCTGGCATGGAATCCCCCCCGCGTGGGACTCCCCTCGATTCGGGACCGCAGAAACGTGCCGCTTTCCTGCGTGTGCTGCTCATCGCTCCCGTTTCCCTGGCTGGAAAGCAAAGCCTGCAGAGCTGGAGCGGAGCCGGGAGGGTCTCCGGGTCCCGTTTTCATCTCTAAAGCCTAAATTCGGCTCCTTGCTCTGCGCATCAGCACTTTCTGTATCCCCAACGCCGAACCTTCCTGACGGGGGGCGGCCAGCTTCATGCTCCTGACGGTTTATTTTCCGGCTATAATTGCTTCAGCTGTTCTCACTGTGCTGTGACTGCTCCAGCTGTTTTCATATTGAATATTAATACAGGAGCTCCAGATGTTTTTTTTTGCTATACTGTAATCACTCCAGCTGCTTTCCCCTATGCCGTGATTAACCGGGGCTTGTGGCTTCCCCCTTGGATTGAACCCGGGGTCGTGGATACGTTCGGTCTCGGCTGGGATCGGGTGATGGATATGCACCTATGGATATATCGCAGATATTTTGTGCGGGCTTTGCCCAGCATCCCCCTGCCTGGGAGGGCGATGAGGATTCGAGCTCCCACAACCGGGTGATGAGCAGCCGCCCGTGCAATTAAGCGAAGGTGGTGAAGGCTCGTTAATGACAGGACCCTTGACTGTGGTTTATTTTGGCACACCCCCATCCCAAGCGGTAAACCCTAGTTTGGGGCTGGAAAACCCATTTCTGGGGCATTAATAACAGGGCCAAACCAAGGGCGTTGTTCACAGCATCCCTCTTGGACTCCGGGCAAAGTCCTGCTGGCTCCTGGGTCCGTGGGCAGGACACAGAGAAGAGAGTGACCCATCCATAGGTTGCCCAGCTGGTGTTTAAGTGCCCCATATAGATCCAGAGGAGCTTGGCAAGGTCGCTGACCCGCGGCTGGAGATTTTGGACTATGTCTGCACGAAACCATGAGACTCAATCCCAGGTGCCCGGGGAAATACCGTTGCAGCGTGTTGGTGCTGCGGGGAGGTGGGTGCAGGGAGCCGGTTCTCTCCCTTGCAGGCAGGGTGCCTGCAGTGCCAGCCAGAATAAATATCTGTAAATGCATAAATAAATATATATGATGCGTATGGATGGCAGAGGGGTATACGCACACCTGGGAGCCGTTGTGTGCCTCTGCCAGTCTCAGCCTGGTGCATACACAAGTGCGTGGTGCCTGTACCTATATATATATAAATATATAGGCTATATATATAAAAATAAATATCTACAGAGGTACACACATTCTTGCTCTAAAGGTTTCCGTAATTTTCCACGAATTTAATAAGTGTCTTGTGTACACGTGTAGGACACAGTGCCTCTGATTAAATTAACTTGTAAATCGAGTGGAAATTGTGTATTTGCACGGTGGGAAGCCCGCAGAAGGCGATCCCTCTCTCTCGGTCCCCTAATTAGATCTGAATAAAAGCTGCAAAAAAAGAAAAACAGAGGGGAAGAGCTGACGTCCCTCTGCAATGAGAGGGTGTGTGTTTCGGGTCCTCGAGCCTGCAGCGGCGGATGCTGCTGGTGAATCGTGGTCTTTGCCGAGCCGTCGCCTCTCCTGTCCTCCTCGCTGACCCGCTCGGGTCAAGAAATCCATGGTAAAGAAGCGAATATTGATCGCAGTGCTGTGGCTCGCTGTTACTGTTTGCGGTTATTATTGTTGGTGTTAATTAGAGGGGAAGGCTGGGGCACGTCAAGCCCGTCTGCAGATGAGGATGTTATTTCTCGCCGGGGGACAGCCAGCAACGTCTCCCGAGGATGCTGGTGGCTCCAGCGGGGATTTGGGTTCTACGGGAAAAGGGAATTTTTATTTTCTTTCCTCACACTGGTGAACTCAGGCGAGCTCTGGCAGCGATGGCGTGCGGGGGGCTTGCTGCTGTGCTGTCGGAAACTGGGTGCGATGCCGGAAGCGGTACCTGCGGGGTTTGTGCCGTGGCATGGGGACCTGCCCCCCGCCGTGGCGCGGTGTCACCGGTGGGCTCGGGAGCACGGTGGGAGCATCACTGCCCCGGGCAGCATCGCCCGGGGAGCCACCAGCCCTGTCCGGTGGCACGTGCCGGAGCTGGGTGACGTGGCAGAGGGGACGCGGTGGCTCGGTCACCGGGGAGAGCTGCTGCAGCCGCCTGGAGGGCTTTCCCGGAGGATTTCTCCTTCCAGCCCGCTTTCTTGCCGCATCTGAGCGCATCCCCTTTCCTTCCCCAGTGCCCGGCGGCATTGCCTCGGAGTCCCTCACCTTCACCCCGCTGGAGGACATGATATTTCTGAAGTGGGAGGAACCGGTGGAGCCCAACGGCCTCATCACGCAGTACGAGGTACGTCCCGGCCGGCTGCGGCACCCGCGGGGGACCCCCGGCGACACGGGAGGGTCTTCTTGGGGGGGATCTGGGGCAACCACCGCTTTCGGTCACAGGGATTGAGGGTGGCTGCGGTGCTGCTGCTGCCTCCGAGCCCTTCGTGTGGAGCACGGATCCAGCCCGCATTCATCCTCCTGCTAGCAGGGTCTGTCCCGGCTGGGGAGTCCTGCTTTCGGGGTCACCGGTGTTATCCAGCAAGGGCTTTTCCGATGAACCTCTGCTCTTGATTTACCCCCAAAAGCATCTGCCTTCCAGGCTGCCCCTGTGACCACCCTCTCCTCTGAATTCATCCCTTTAACCCCTTCCCTGCCCAGATCCTCTCCCCTCTCCCGTGGCTGCCGGTGATGCTCTGCCCTGTCCTTGCAGATCAGCTACCAGAGCATCGAGTCCTCCGACCCAGCTGTCAACGTGCCCGGCCCACGGCGCACCGTCTCCAAACTGCGCAACGAGACCTACCACGTCTTCTCCAACCTCCACCCCGGCACCACCTACCTCTTCTCGGTCCGGGCCCGCACCGGCAAGGGCTTTGGCCAGACGGCGCTCACCGAGATCACCACCAACATCTCCGGTAGGTTCCCCCAGGCTCCACGCCTGGTGCTGGGGCTTCTCCTCCGCACAGGTTACGATGGCAGGGCTGGAGCCTCTGGTGCGCTCCAGGGATTTTGGTGACCGGCTGCTGCTACGGTAGGATGCTCTTGGTGGTGGCAGCCGTGCCGTGAGCCCACTGGGCAGACCCCAGACCCATTGACTGGGCTGCCTGTGGTCTCTGGCCGTGGAGTCAAGCCAGCCTGGGGCACTGGTGCTGTCTGAGCTATCAGCGTACAAGCGAGGGATTAATTGGGCTTCGTTAATAAGCCCTGCAGTACCTGGGGCTCCTTGCTCGTGTCTGCGGTGTCGCCATTAACCGCAGCAAATGGGCTGAGATGAGCCCTAATGGGGGCACCGAAACTGCACAGCTGGACCCCGGCAGCTGCCAGTGACGGCCTGGGGACCGCAGGGCCGTGCCCGGCGCGAGGGGGTCCCCCCGCCTTGGTCTGGGGGTGCTGCTGGGCTGGCTTGGGTGCGCTTCTGCCCCGGAGGGGGATGCTCGCACCGTGCCAGCGGTTTGGAGCCGTGCCGTCCCCAGGCATGGCGGGTGCAACTTGAGGCCGGGTCCTGCTGAGGTCGGATCCTGCTGCCGTCTCCTCCTCCCTGCCAGACCAGCGTTGATAACCTCCCTTGACACGCACCCGCGGGTCCTCTCCCAACTGCGCCGTTTGCTCAGGACCTGGAGGGGTTTTCTTTCTTTGTAATAATCCACGTTGCGCCATTTGGTGATGCCTCGCCGTGGGCAAGGCTGCTCATGCCTCAGTTTCCCCCCTGAGCGGGGGGCAGCTCCGAGCACATCCCTGAGGACCAGGACTCACCCCTGCCCGCTCTCCCCCGCTCCATTTGCAGCTCCCACCTTCGACTACGGAGACATGCCGTCGCCGCTGAGCGAGTCGGAGAGCACCATCACGGTGCTGCTGCGGCCGGCGCAGGGCAGAGGGGCTCCCATCAGGTAGGTTGGGGCTGGGCGAGGGCAAGACCCCCGCAAATGGGGGGGCACGGCATGGACGGCGGGGTCGAGCACCAGGGGAAGGGCAGAACCATCCTTTTTACGAAGCTAACCTGCGCCTGGCCCTCGCCAGCACCTACCAGGTCATCGTGGAAGAAGACCAGCCCAAGAAGCTCAAGCGGGAGCTGGGTGGGCAGGAGTGCTTCCCGGTGCCGCTCACCTTTGATGACGCCATGTCCCGTGGCTCCGTACACTATTTCGGGGCCGAGCTGCCCGCCAGCAGCCTCACTGAGGCCAAACCCTTCACTGTGGGGGACAACCAGACCTACAGTGGCTACTGGAACCCGCCGCTGGAGCCCAAGAAGGCGTATCTCATCTACTTCCAAGCCATGAGCAACCTCAAAGGGGTGAGTAGCTGTGGGACCCTGCTCCATCTGGTGGGGTGTCTGGGGTCCTGGTTGGACCAGGCAGGAGCCCACCTGGGTTCAGAAAAAATGGGGATCCCCCTCCCTTGGGCCCCCCGTCTGGGCTGACCCCCAGTGTCCTGCCTGGGGGGAGCTGGTGCTCCGGGCCACCCTTATGGCATGTTGGGATCATGGACGGGTGTCCCCCTTCCTCCCTGGGCTGTGCCTGTCCCGCTCCAGGTGCCAATGCTGGGAATGATGGAGCCCAGCCTCCGCCACCCACTGCGGTACCGGCACCAGTGCGCGGGAGACCACCTTCCCAGGGCTAATCCTGGGGTGGAAAAGGACCATTTGGGCAGCAAGAGCCATGTGTGCGTTACTGGAAGCTGCTGCTGACACAGCGGCTGCTGCAGAGAGCTCCTGGGAAGCTGCCGAGTTCCCGGGCTGCCCTCTCCCTGCCTGCGGCTGCCTGTTCTCTCCTCGAAGCTGTAACAGCCCCGCTCCGGCAGCAGCCTCCGCATTCCCCCGGGCTGATCTCCTGCAAGTCGCTGGTGGGACCGCTGGGACCCCCGGGGACCCTTCTCGGCTTCACCTGCTCCGGCAGCTCCCGTCCCACCCGGGGGAGGATGAGCTGTGAAAGCGAAGCAGCAGGACCGCGACAGCATCATCGTCCTGCACGGCTCCATCTTGCTGGAAAGGTGCTGCGTTTTGAATCCTTTCCTCTGCTCTGGGATCCTTCACACCTCGCTGGGTTGTAATTAGAACCGAGAGGGACGAGGAGGATCTCTGCTCTGGCTCGCTCGGGCACTGCTGGATAATAACTGGTGGCTGACGCTGTTTTATAGCCTTCCTGCTGGGAGGCAATGGATTTGTCCCGGCTGCTGTCAGACGTTGCGAAAAAGCTGGATCTCAGCTTGGGTTTTTTGTGGTTTTTGTGCCAGATGGAGCAAGAAGCAGGAGAAAGAAGAGCTGGTGACTGCGGGAAGAGCGGTGCCGGAGCCGGCCCTGCCCCAGGCTTGCTGCGTGGGCAGGTCTCGGTCCGAGGGCGGCTGGAGCAGCGTTGCCAGCACTGGTGTCCCGAGGGGCTGGAGGATGCTCGGGGAAGAAGGCAGTCCGGCCAAAATGGTTCTTTTTATTTTGCAACGGAAGTTGGATACATGGAAAGATGGAATATTTTAGCTGAACCCATCCCTAAAAATGCAAATGCTAAACTTGTTGGAGAACTGAGCTGGAATCGCTCGTGGCAACCTTGGCAGCACATGCAGAGCACTGGGATGGGCCTTGTAAACTTGGACTGATGGAAAAACAAACCCTGTGAAGCTCTGAACAGTGACCTGGGAATGTTTTAGCTGTAGTCGAACGCGCTGGTGACCTGCGGCTCGGCTGGGTCCGCTGCGTCCCTCCTTTGATGATCTCGAGCTTTGCCGTCCCCTCTGTGCCAGGAGCGATGGCCTCGGCTAAACCTGGGGACGCTGGGGACAGATCATTCAGCAGCATCTCTTGGTGTGTGTATGTCCCCAGGAGCTCCTGTGGCTCAGCAGCGGGTGCTGCAGCACAAATCACCCACAAACTCCCGGGATTTGGGGATCAAAGCACCAACAGGACCAGCTTTGCATCTGCCCAGCCTCGCTGAGAGCGGGAGCGGAGACGCCCGGATGCTCATCCAACACTGACCCCCCTTTTTTTCCTCTGTAGGAAACCCGGCTGAACTGCGTCCGGATCGCCCGCAAAGGTGAGCCCTCCCTTTCCCAGCCGGCGCGATCCCGCCGAGGCTGCGGACCCGAACCCGCGGGTGTCGTTAACCGCGCTGCCGTCAGTCGGGGCGCGCGCGATGGTTTATTACAGCCCCATCCCGCACTGTTGTTTCCCACTTTCTTTGGTATCTGGGTTTTTCCCTTGCTTGAGTTTTCCCTCTTGATGCCGTTATTGCGGTGGGAGGCTGGAGTCGGTGGTGCCGGATGCTGAATCCGGGGATGGACAAGCTTAGCTTGGGTGTGACAAAAGGTGGCACAAAGGGACCGTCTCACCCCACGGGAACAGAGGGAAGGACTCGCCCACGGTCATGGTGTGGCACTGCAGAGCCCCGTAACGTCTCGGTGGAATAAAACGTGTTCAAGGAGCAATGTGCATCCCGCAGGACAAATCCCAGCGTTTTCCCATCTGATGTTGCCAGCTCCCCCCGGAGCTGAGCACTGACCCCTCGTGCCTGTCCTTGTCCCCTGGCAGCTGCCTGCAAAGAGAGCAAGCGTGCCCTGGAGGTGTCGCAGCACTCGGAGGAGATGGGCCTGATCCTGGGGATCTGTGCCGGAGGGCTCATCGTCCTGATTATCCTCCTGGGAGCCATCATCATCGTCATTCGGAAAGGGTAAGGAGACCCGGTGTGGCGGCTGGTGCCTCCATCCATCCCCTCCTCCCTGCTCAGCCCTTCTCCGCCACCCCAGCGCTAACTGGGAGTTACTGGTGGTGATACTGCGCTGGGCAGACTCCAAACCCTCCCGTGAGCTGCGCCTCCGTGCGCTCGTGCACCCCACCGGGCACGGTGCCCTCCCTGCTCTGTGGCACCGGGCACGGCAGGAGGCACTGGGGACGCTGGGGACCAAGGAGCAAAATCCCAGGAATGTCCCTTTGCCCTCGGGGCTCTGCAGCTTCGTTCCGCTGTCCCTCTCCCTCTCATTTTTCAGTCTTTTGCCTTTTTCTGCTGCTTCTTTGGCTCTGTCGATTCTGCCCTGATGGAAATGCTTCTGGCCAGGATTGGGCTCCGAGGGGCCCTGGGCCAGCGCTGAGCCCGGCTGTCCCTGTCCCACCAGCTCTTCCCCTGCTAACAGCAGCCGGGGGAGCCCGGGCTGTGCAGCCCTGTACCCCTCCAGCCCAAAATTACAAAAATCAGCTTGATCTGCGCTGAGAGATTGTCTCTGGGCTTCCCCGCTGCCTTGGCCAGCCCGGGGCTGGATCCATCCGTGTGAGCGTTGCTGTCCGGGGTCCAGCCGTGCTGGTGTCCTGCCGTAGGGGTGGATTAGGGATGGGGCCGTGATTCCCTTGCATCGAGCTGGTGTTCCTGGAGACGGAGAGGAGGGGAAGGCGTTGCATCTTTCCGCTCTCGCCCCTCCGCCGTGCCCCCAGGACGATGGGTGAGCACCCAGCACCGGTGGGAACAGAGCCCCGGGGGTGCTCGGTTCTGGGATGATGGCCAGAAAACCCCTCCATCCACAGCTTTTCCCTGGAAAGCAGTGTGGTGTGTCCTGCTGAAATACCCGGGCAGACTCTGGCTCTTGTCCTGAGCTCTGGCTCCTCGAGGGTGCTGGGAGGAGCAGCATCCCCCCCAACCCCCTTCCTCCAGGGCTGGGCAGGGGGCTGCCTGCGGCTGCCCGCCCTGGGGCGCGGGTGCGTGGACCGTCCTGCATCCTCCTGGGCTGGTTTTAATGGGGAACCACTGAGCTTCCAGTGAAATGTCAGCAATCCCTTGCTGAGAGCCTCCAGCTGGCTCTAAACGAGATGTTAAAATTTGGGTGCACGCTGGAGGGGAGGTTTTCCCAGGGGTGACAGTCCCTGGGGACCCCCAAACTGCTCTGCCACCCCCGCGGGGGTCCCTGCTCTCTGTGGAGCTGAGCACGGCCGGTGCGCGTGGGGTCACGGCTGTCACGGCAGGGTGGGAGGGAGGAGGGCGAGGGCTTTTTGGGACACTCATCCCCAGGAGCACTGGGGATGTGGCCGCTGCTTTTCGCTTGGGCTCAGTGCCCTGGAAAGCGGCTTCTTACCGTGCGGGGCTCGAGGCGGCACTGAGCCGGGGGGGCTCTCAAAGCAGGGGAGGAAGGGCAGCAATTAAAACGCCTTCCCCGCGCGGGGCTTGGGATCACGGGAGGAAAGTACATTAACAGCCAGGGGGAATAGAAAAATAGCAGGGCACAACCTCAGCCGGTGTAAATCTGCAGACCTCTTTATGGCTTTGTTCTCCCTTAAAGGATTCTTGCTGATTTACGCCAGCTGGAAAAACAAGGCTGTAGCATCCCTGCGCGCTGCGAGGGGTGCAGGACTGGCTCGTGGCTCCCCGCCTGCTGTTGCTCTGCGGTGATGCCCGTGCGTACAGCATTGGATCTGTCCCTGACAGAGCGAATGCCGGCAGTGCCGATGCGTTTTCGGGAGCGGTGCTGTTAGGACAGCGGGTAGGAAGCCGTGAGTGCGGCTGCTGCATTCCCATTGCCTGTGCTGCGGGGCGGGAGGAGGAGGAGGAGCAGCAGCTTTGCTTCAGCATCCCAGGGTGAACCTGTCTAAGGACAAATGAGAGCTACAAATCAGACCCAGTGCTGAGGGCCCCGAATTCGAGGCTGTTGGGAAGCTGGGACGAGCCCATAAATCTCCCTCCGGAGCGTTTTGCCTTTGGAAAAACGCTGACGTGGTGGAATGGAAATGCACCCCCAGAATACGCTCGCCCCCAGTAAATGGCGCACTGGAAACACGACGTCCTGACCCCGTCTCCCCCGCCGGGGTTGCCCGGCTCCCTGGGGCTGCCCTACATTTTGGACACATTTGCTGTTCAGTCTTAAAAATTGTGGAATAACCCCTTGGGTGCTACGGACACCCCACCGCTGGTGCGGGGACCGTGGTCACCCGGCAAGCTGGCGCTTGGGCTCTGCCATCGGGACGCTGGCTCCTGCCTGGCATTAAATAACCTACGGATGCAAAAGGAGGGGAGCCAGGTTTCTTTACGGTGCATTTAATTTTCCAGCAGCCGAGTTGCCCCGTAACCCCCCTTCCCTATGCCGGAGAAAAGCTGCTTATGCAATTTCTGCTGTTCTCTTTGTTTGCATGCTTGCCAGGAGGAACTACTATTCTTATTCCTATTACCCGTAAGTAATTGTCATTCTCTCTCTCCTTCGCTCTTCCTGCCGGCCGCCCCCTTGCCCTGCTGCTGCAACAAGTCCTTTTCTCTGCCGTGTCCATTTTAAGGGCGTCTTTGGCACAGGGAAAATAATGCCACCGCGCACGTTAGAGACCGAAGGCAGTGTAAAGGGGAAGGGTCAGCAACTTCAGGTTCAGTTCTGGATTTTGGCAGCGTCTTGCCATGTCCCGGCCCCACCAAGACGCTGATGTGGGCTCAGGTGTCTTTCCTGGGTTTAATCCCTGCTCTGGCTTCTTGGGAGCCTGATGCTGTCTCTCAAAAGCCCTCAGTTGTTTTCCTAAATGTCTCAAATTTGGGGTGTGAGGTTCTGTCCCAGTGAGAGCTTCTGGGCTTTCGCAGCACCTTCGTTAGGTGCCTAACGGGGACCTTGCACGGGGGGGAAGAGCCTCCCTGGTGGGTGCTGAGTATGTGTGCGGTCAGGGGGTCCAGCCTTTCCCTTGGGGGATGGATTTGGCCCCCCAGCATGGTTTTAGAATCACAGAATGCTTTGGGTTGGAAGGGACCTTTAGTGGTCATCCAGCCCAGCCCCTGCAGTGCCAGGGACAGCTTTAACCAGAGCAGGGTGCTCAGAGCCCCGTCCAACCTGGCCTGGGATGTTCCCTGGGACGGGGCATCTCCCACCTCTCTGGGCAACCTGTGCCAGTGCCTCACCACCCTCATCATAAAAAAATCTCTTCCTTATGTCCAGTCTGAATCCACCCTCTTTTAGTTTAAAACCATTACCCCTTGTCCTATCGCTACAGGCCCTGTTAAAGGTCTGTCCCCATCTTTCTTATGAGACCCTTTCAGTCCTGAAAGGCTGCACTAAGGTCTCCCCGCAGCCTTCTTTTCTCCAGGCTGAACACCCCCCACTCTCAGCCTGGCCTCACAGCAGAGGTGCTCCAGCCCTCGGATCATTTCTGTGGCCCTCCTCTAGACTTGCTCCAACAGGTCCATGGCTTTCTTCTACTTCTTGCACTTGTACTGTGCAGCGCAGCGATGCACGTAGCGTGCTGGGTGGTCCGTGCTGCAGTGAGGTGGTGTGGGGCGATGGGTGGGTAATGCCTGGAGAAACGGGGCTGGAGGAGAGCTGGGGCTGCCCTGTGCAACGCTAGCCGGCCAAGGAGAGCCTTTGCTTGCCCAAGGAGTGCTCCCACTGGGCCTTTTGGGGGGGGACACTGAGGATGAGCAGTGCTGCAGCTGGCGCGGGACGATCCACGTGGGGCTGTGACGGCTTGGGGCACTGGAAAACCGACGCGTGGCAACCGCTGGGGCAAATAACCCATCCTGCTCCCCGAAATCATCTGAGCCCCGTAGCTTTGGGGGGATCTTACAGCACCATTGGGTCAACCCTGCTTACGTGTGCTTCTTCCCCCTCCTCACCTTTGCATCCTCCTGCAGAAAACCCGTCAACATGACCAAAGCGACCATTAACTACCGCCACGAGAAGACGCACATGATGAGCGCCATTGACAGGAGCTTCACCGACCAGAGCACGCTGCAGGAGGACGAGCGCCTGGGGCTCTCCTTCATGGACACCCACAACTATGGCAACCGAGGTAAGGACAGGGAACCGCAGCATCCCTCCGCTCCCATCCAGCTGCAACAAGGGTCCCCAGTAATCCCGAAATATCCCAGGAACAGCTGAAATATTTGTCTAAGGCTCGGTAGCGGATATTGCATCTATTTTAGCCTGATGTGTGTGGCACGTTGCAGGCTTTCCCATGCCCTGCAAGGAAACCTCCAACGGCATCGATCTTATCGGTGTCTGTCGTAGCTTTTCTTATCATCCAGATTTGCTGTAGGAAAAACACTCGTGGGTGGCTCGAACTGGGTCTCTGCATGTCGATCTCTGGAAGGGGAGATCCGAGCTTGTGACTGGGAGGGTTGAGGCCATTTGTGGGCTCAAACGCTGGCTGCAGCCCCCTGAAGCTGGGTGAACCCCAACCCTTTGCCTTATGCTCAGGTTGAAAGCTTTGCACCAGCCTTCACCCGGCACACCCGGCGTGGCTTTGCTCCACGGTGTTCTGCGAGGCCCTGGGCTTTGGAGGGTTAAAGAGCCACCGCGTTTACATCAGAGGGAGACTGATAATTTAACACCCACTGGAGTATGCATCTCGGTGCTGATTTAGTTGTAAAATAACTCGTCGGATGCCCCAGTTTCAACCATATGCTAATAACATCTGTTACAGTACCTTCAAGATGCTGCTTACCCACAGCTCTTCTCCACCGGCTGCGGGATTAATATGCTTCCCAGCATTGTCTCGCAGATAATAGAAGCCCAGAGGGCAAACTTTTCCTTCTTTTAATACATCTAGCGAGGTGTATTAGTTTTTGGTTGCTGTCCTCAAAAAGCTCAAAGGCGGGTGGGTCTCTGAGCGGGCTGAGCCGGGGCTGCTGGTCCTCGGTTTCTTTAGGGAAGGGGGCTGTGGGGCTGGATCCTGCTCCCACCCGCTTGCTTGCTCTGTTGCTGGCCGCTCCTCATCCCTCTGCTTGGTAGAGGTGGAGATGTAGGAGCTTGGGCTCTCTGCCACAGCTGGGGCCAGCCTCTGCTGCGGCCACCCCCTGCCTATAAGCACTGTTAATTAACGAAGGTAAACGAGTGGGCTGCTCTGCTCCATGACTGGCTGGGGGCTGTTCCTCGCCATGCCTCAGTTTCCTTGCGTTTAAAGAAAAAGTCGCTAATACTTTTCACAGAAACCCGAGCGGGTCCTCAGCGCGTGGCTGTGCGGAGCTGTCAGCACCTTGCAAATGCCTGCAATTAATTTCTCACTAAACCCAGCGGCCGGTGCGCCCGTCAGCCGTGCCACGGGGCGCAGCGTGGCCCTCCCACGCTGTCCCGTTGGTTCAGCCACGCGTTGGCAGCCTGCAAGGGAGATGTTTCTGGTTGCAGAGGTTGGAGCATCGTCTGATGATGGGTGATGCCTGATGGAGACCCTGCTCCGTGCACGTGCTGCACCCACATTGCACGGGCAGCCGGGAGGTGTAGGCAGGGGGTGAGGGGCTCCCCCTTGCATTTGAGCAGACAGGAAAAGAAAAAAGTCTGGGAGCTTTGTGAACGAGCCGGCAAGGGCGGTTTTTAGAAGTGTTGTTAGGGGAAACCGCATCTAGGATGCACCATCTTGCAAAGCTGCTTCCCAGCAGCATGTGGACGGTGTTCCCGGCCGGGTGCTGCAGGATCCGTGCCTGCCGCTGCAGGATCCGTGCCTGCCGTGTCTCCTGGCAGCAGTGGAGAGCATCGGGTTTTGTGCAAACCCAGAGGTCTTAGTCTGGCTCTGCTGGTAATTACATGGCAAAGGCGTAAACCAGGTAAATACTGCATAAACTCCCCCATTAAACAGCAGCGAGCTCCATTTGTGTCAGTGCTAGGAATAAGGTGCCGGTATCTAGCAGTGAGGAAAATTAAATGTTAAGCTGGGTTGGAGACTTTGGCAACGTGATTTTTCACGTCAGGACTTTGTGTGAATATTTGGGCACGTAGCTTTTACTCGTGTAGATGGGAGTTAATAGCTCCAATCGGTAGGAAATAAGCTTATTAACCCCCTTAAGGTCTTGCCCGCTCATTTCTAAGAGACCTGCTGTGGTCCTAAAAGGCTGTAATGGGCGTTTTTGGCTTTGTGGTGTAGGAATGGCTGCAGAGAGCACAGGGAGGGTCTGTGTGGCCCCCGGGGAGAGACGGGCTGCAGCACCAGCATCTCCTGGGGATGTTGCTGGGTACCCTCTCGTTCCTCCTCTGTGGGTGCGAGGAGGCGATGGGCACGTGGTCCAAAGCTTTCCTCCCCTGACAGCCCCCGGTTCTCCCTCCCCTTCTGCAGGCGACCAGCGCAGCAGCGTAGTCAACGAGTCCAGCAGCTTGCTGGGGGGCTCCCCCCGCCGCCAGTGCGGCCGCAAAGGGTCCCCGTATCACACCGGGCAGCTCCATCCTGCCGTGCGGGTGGCGGATCTCCTCCAGCATATCAACCAGATGAAGACGGCAGAAGGCTACGGCTTCAAGCAGGAGTACGAGGTGAGAGCATCTTGGTGAGAGCATCTTGTGCTGGCGTCTCGGGGAGGGTGGGAGGTAGGATGGACAAGGTGGCACGGGCAGGACCTGTGTGCAAGGAGAAGATGCTCCAGACCTGGAGCTGCAGTGCTCTGGACAGCAGGAGCCGGAGCTCACAGGTCTCTGAAACACGTGGGGTGTCCCTGGGTCTGGATCAAATGTCTGGTCTTGGCAGCTCAGGATTTAATTGTCAGCTTGAACAGGTCCCTGAGATGAGCCAAACCAGCTCTGCCAGCCAGCCCGCGCCTCTCCTGCCTGCACTGCGTCATCCCGCCTCTCCTGCGAGGGCTGGCGATGCTTCTCCCTTTCTCCAGTCCTCCTGGGCACCACAGTGTCATGTTCTTCTGCTCTCCAGCACGCTTGTCCTGTGATAAGCATGGCCATAGCCTAAGGACAAGCAAATCCTCTACAGTCTGGCAGCTCCCGAGACCGTGAGGACCCCAGGGAGAGGACACGGGAGAGGGTGGTCGCAGCGGGAGGGAAGTCCCTCCCAAGGGTCGTTGGCCACATCGTGCCCATCGTGCCTCGTTGGGCCGGCGTGCTTGTAATGGACCACGGTATTCTGTGCGCCTCTGCCACAGCGTGCCCAGCGGGGTTGATTTCCCGACTCCTTGGTGTCCCACAGGTCTGGCGATTGAAATTTCCCAGTGAAATTACTGTTTAATGCTTAGTTGTTTCAAGTGCGGGAGCCTTTTTTCCCCCCCTTTCGCGTATTGGACAAACCAGGGCTTGCTATAATCATTAGTGCTCCTTGAAAAGCTGCTGTATGTTCTTGGAACTAGTCATTTGAAAGCACTCAGATATTATGCGAGGGGAGAAAACATGTAATTTCCTTCCACTTCCCTCCTCTTACGCCAATCTATGAATGTTACTGTTATTACACACAAACCTATTCTGTGCTGGGGAGAGAAAGGGACTGGGGAGGTTTAGAAAAAAACCACAACCAACCCTGGAAAAAAACCAGGCAGTCTATAATTTGCTGGAAAATGGGGCATTTTGTGGATGCAACAGAAGCGTGTAGCTGGCAGAGCGTTGATACGGAGATGGAGCTGGGGCTGCGGGGCCTGGGTGCTTGGGTGGAGGGACCGCTCTGCCCAGCTCCCTGGGAAGGTTGTGGCGCTGGGGGGACCCCACAGTCCTGCCCTCGGGTCGTGACAGCCATCCCTCCCTTACAGAGTTTCTTTGAAGGCTGGGATGCTTCGAAGAAGAAGGACAAGACCAAAGGGAGGCAGGATCACGTGTCGACATGTGAGTGCCTTTAGCAAAGGCTTAGACAGCTTGAAAAGCCTTCTGAAGGGCTTCAGGGGCATTTTTGGTAAGAGTGTGGTCCATGGCAAGGAATAAACTGGTGGGGTTCGGTTGGTCAAGGGCAGCAGAAAGGTCCTTGCTCAGTGCAGGGTTCCCGCCTGAGAGCTCCTGTTGGGCATTGGGCACCAGAGCAAAGAGGAGAGCTGGAGCTGGGTAACTCTTGAGGATGGGCCATCTTGGTGATGATAACTTCACCATGATATTCTGGGTGGTGCTGGAAGGCCCCAGATAACCGGCGCTGTGTTTTCTTGTACAGACTTGTGAGAAACTGTAGCCCTGCCCTAGGGAGCTTCTGGTGTGGCCATGCAGGATGAGACAAAGCAGTTAAAGGATGAGATTTAGGACAGAAGATTGGGGAAGGGCTTGACCCCGTAGGAGAGAGGATGCTCCTCACCAGCTCCCTTCACAGTCAGCGTGGCATGGCTGCCTTGCTCCATGCTGCATCTCCGGTGACGTTCCTGCAGGGATGGAGACACCGAGCCTGGCCCTCCAGGAGCTCCAGTGCTCTCCGCTTCCCACATGCTTTTTCTCCGCAGCTTCATCCCTTCCACTCCAGCATCGCCTGGGGCCCCAGGTGGACACCGAAGGTTGGGCAGAGCTCTCTGCTCGCCTGTCTGGGCTCCGGCCATCGTGGTGCCCTGCTGGGGCGGATGGCAGGGTGCTGGAGGGTGGGTGCCCTATGCCTTTGGCAGGACTGGGCAGAGCTCAGGGATACACCGGGCTGGAAGCTGCTCCCCCGTGGCCCTGCTGGTCTAAGCCACCATCTTTGGAAAGACCTTCACCAGCTTGTACTTATTGCTCCTGAATACAACCCACCTGCCTGCGTTCTGCAGATTCCTGGTGTAAAACAATTGCAAAGGGTGCCCTGGGACCGGCGGGGTGAGGTGCGGTCCCCGTGCTCATCCCCCCGGGCGCTGACAGTCCCTTCTCCCCTTGCTCTCCAGATGACCGTCACCGAGTGAAGCTGCACCCGCTGCTGGGCGATCCCAACTCAGACTACATCAATGCCAACTACATCGACGTAAGTGGGGACGGTGCCTCTCTCTGGGGGGGGTTTGGCTGGGACAGGAGCTTCCTGTGGACCCTGTCAGAGCTGTCAGTCTGTCCGCAAAGAACCAGCAGCATTTGGAGGAGCTGAGGCAGCCCAGGACGGGCTGAACTGTGCGGCCCTGAGACGTGCCATGAAAAGCCCGCCTGGTTTATTTGTGTCCATCCGCAGTTTCTGCTTGCTGCGTCTCTCCCTTCTCTGCTCCGCTCTATCCCTCCTTTCTCCTCCCCTTTTCCGTTCTCTCCCCTCCCCTCACTTGCTCTCGTGGCCATGGATCTCCCTCTTCCCTGGGCGGTGGATGCAGCGGTTGCGTGGGCCGAGGGCCCAGCTGGGGGCTTACACCGGGATGCCCCCCGATCCTGTCGGTGCACGTGAGTCTGGGCAGAGCTCGGCCCTGGTGTCCCCGGAGAGTGACATTGCCCAAGAGTGATGTCCCTCGTCGCCCCCAGCGATGCAGCGATTAGGGAAGGTGCAGGAAGGCTCCATCAGACACGGGGCTCGAGCATCTCCTGGAAGCAGCAGCAGGTCCCACTCTTCCCTCCTTCCCAGAGGATGTCATCTGGCAATGGTGGCCTGATGCCACCGTGACAGGTTCCCCGTGCCCGAGCAGCATCCCCGTGCCTGTCCCCTGTCCCTGAGTGTCCTTTCTGCCCTGTGGCTCTCCGTGACCTGCTCCGGGGCTGGTGCTCTAACCTGTCTCTTGAGCCCTGCCTCACTAATGTCTCTGTCTCTGATCTTTTTCTCTCAAACCTGTGTCCCAACGGGATCGTTAAGATTCGGATTAACCGAGAAGTAAGTAGATGGTTCCCCCCTCCTTTCTTCTCTCTGCTCCCATCTCCTCCCAGGCGTCATACCGGGCAGCGTGGCATTAGATAGCATCTGGGAGAGGCAGGCTGGGAAAATGTGTGGATAAACTTGGGTACAGGCCAGGGAAGGGGAAAGTGAGGTCTCCGTGGCACGTCCTCCCCGGGGTGATGGAGAGCAGGGGCTGTGTGCTTGGAGGAGGGCTTGAATTCAACCCGCAGAAATCCCCCGTGAAAGGACCCGTGGTGGATGGAGAAGCTGCCGTTACCTCCGCGCATGTGATGCGGTTGAACTGTGCTGGACACATGGCCAAGGTGTGGGACACCGGGTCACCGGTCCCTTTGGCAGTGGCCTCGCTGGGATGTGCTCTTTGGGCTGGCACGTCCCCGTTAAGAGTTGGGAATGGTCCCAGTAAGTCGCTGGGATGAAGGAGGGGAGCGGGGCCGTTGCTTATTGCCATGTGGCTGCTGCAGGAGGGGGTGTCATTAACAGGACTCTCGTGACGGCGTTGCCGTGCTCGGCAGCAATGCCAGCAGCACAGGAGCCGGGGTCGAGCTGGCAGACCCTGGGTGCTGCTGGGGATTTTGGTGCAGAACAGGGGTGAGGGTTGGGCATTATGGGAGCCTTTTGTGGGATGTGGGACGTGCACCCTCCCAGGACAGGGGGTACTGGGTGCAGGGTGGCTGCTGAGCCTCCTCTTGCAGTGGTGGGTAGCACCGCACCGGTAGCCAGGACCTGGCCCGGCTGATGTGGGGAGTTGCCACCACTTGGGTGACTGGGAAATGTTTTATGGGGCTGTGCCCCAAATCTCGAGTGTCCTGGTGTTCCCCCACCTTGGGACTGATGTCTCTGCTTCCCTTGCAGGGCTACCACAGATCCAACCACTTCATAGCCACACAAGGTGAGCTGCCTCCTCCTCCTGCCCTCTTGGCCAGTGGCTCAGCAGCTCCTGATGTAGCAGCTGGGTTTTGTCCCTGGTGGGATTTAACCTTGCGTGGGCAAGAAGGGGAGGGAACGGGCTGATTCGGGGCCAGACGGGGCGGTAGCAATGCAGGGCAGCTCCCACCCCTCCTGCCGTCCCACGGCACCGTGTGTCCCTGGGGGAAAAAGAGTGCTTAAAATGCTGCGGGGCGTTCGTGCGCAGAGGCAGGAGGGGAAATGTGGTGGCATCGCGGCGCTGCCCGTCCATCCCCGGCGGCCTTTCCCCCGTCCCGCAGGGCCCAAGCAGGAGATGGTGTATGACTTCTGGCGCATGGTGTGGCAGGAGCACTGTTCCAGCATCGTGATGATAACCAAGCTGGTGGAGGTGGGCCGGGTAAGGACCCCATCCCATCCCTCTCCCTCTGGCCTCCGCCTCTGCCAGAAGCCTCCTCTGCAGAGCTGAAACTCCATCCCGTCCTCTCCTGGCAGGTGAAATGTTCCAAATACTGGCCGGATGACTCCGAGATGTACGGGGACATCAAGATCACCCTGGTGAAGTCGGAGACATTGGCCGAGTACGCTGTCCGCACCTTTGCTCTCGAGAGGGTACGGTACCGTTCCTGCCGGCCGCGACCTGCCCGACCCTGCCCTCTCAGGCAGAGAACGACCGCCTTGGGCATCTCTAACCATCACCAGATTGGCATTTACCAATACCCTGTTTATTTCCCCCAACGTGGGGCTTTCAGCCCTGATTGAGGTGCAGCCTCTGAGCCTGGGGTTGCCGCTAGCTTCTTCCTTTGCCTTTTCCCCAGCTCTGTGTCCTCTGCCGGTATGAGCGGCTCAGCCCCGCTTTGGCTTTGGCAGTGAGTGAGTATTTAATTTCCGTGTGAGCACCACGTAATTGCAGCGGGGGTGAAGGATGCTTTTTCTCCTCTGGGCTGGAGTGCAGGTTACGTGGCCATTACTCTCCAGAGCGGTACCTGGGGATGGAGCCGGTGCGATTTACCCCTTAATCTACAGGAATGTGAAATTACTGTCTAGTTATAGGGCAGGTAGCAAAGATGCTCGTGGAATTAGACCTGTAGCTGCTGCCGCCGCCTCTTCCTCCTCAGCTGGTGTTTAACCCTCTTGCAGCCAAGGAGGAGGGAGCTGCAGGGCTGTCAAAGCAGTGGACCGCTGCGTGGTCCATCTGGCTGGATGCTGAGCTGGCACAATCATGGTTTCCCAAGAAAATTAGGTGTTTGGGTGGCTTTGCCCTCCCCATGCACCCTCACTCCGTCTCACCCTTCCCTTGCAGCGGGGCTACTCGGCCCGGCACGAGGTGAAGCAGTTCCACTTCACGTCGTGGCCCGAGCACGGTGTCCCCTACCATGCCACGGGGCTGCTGGCCTTCATCCGCAGGGTGAAGGCGTCCACGCCGCCCGACGCCGGCCCCATCGTCATCCACTGCAGGTCTGTGCGTGGCCGTGGGGCAGAGCCGGCTGCGGGGGAGCTTCCCCCTCCGGGATGGGGTTTGGTGGGGTATGGATGGCCCCGGGGGGAGAGTGCTGTGTTTTAGGTGGGTGCTCAGCCTCTGGCTCCGAGTGATGCTAAAATACTCAGCAGGGAGATATAAAATGTATAAATTGGGTTCCGAACAAGGAAAGGCTGAGGCAGGGAAGGCACCGGGGCTGACGGTGTGAGGTTGGATATCCCTCTACGATGGCATCCAGCTGTAAAATGTCCCCCCTGGGCTGGTGGCAGCAGGCATGGGGGGCTGCGGGTGGTCCAGGGGGACAAGCATGGAGCAGCACTTTTTTGGGGGCTGCCCCAGCACATGTTACTGATGACACAGCTCTGTCCCTGGGGGTGATGATGGCATGGCGGGACGGGCAGCTCGACCGCTGCTGATGGTCAGGACGTTGGGTCTGGCCAAAGGGAGAGGCGGGGAGGGACAGCAGGACAGCCCGGGGCTGCGAGGACACCGGTGGCATGTCTCAGCGGGAGCGGTGGCTTTCTGTCCCCTGAGCACGTGTCCCTACATGACGGGTTAATGGCTCTTCCTCTGCTGGGCAAACAAGGAGGAACTGATGAGCAGGAGGGATCTTTTTTTATTTGATTTCTCCCTGTCAATTGCCTCATCAGTATTCATTCACCGGCAACAGCGAGTGTGATTAGTGCCCGTAGCCTGTAATCACTGATAATCACGACGAGTGATTCATCAGCCCCAGAAATTAGTATTTCACTGGAAAAGACTTTGTAGGAAAGGAGCGGGGGAGCGGCTCTGTTCCTGACATGTCGCGGGGTGGGTCGCCACATCGGTAGGGCTTTTGCTGCGAGTACCAGCGTGCCAGGATTTGGGATATCGCCGCTGCTGGGTCATCTGGCTCCAGGCATCCCACTGGGCTCAGCCTTAACCCGAGGATCCCCCCGGGGGGAATTCAGACCCCCTCTGCGCTGGGGGTGCCTCCCTGCGCTCTCAGGGCTCCGTGCTGAGCATCCTCCTCTCCCGCTGCCTCCGTTGGCCCTTTTGGGATGGGGTCCCAGAGGACTGTTGGCGCTCAGATGGTTTAGCTACTGGGGTTTTTTTTGGTTTTTGTTTTTTTTTTTTTTTTCCAAAAAGCCTGTGTTTTCCTGCTTTAAAGCAAAAATGAACCTTAGACGTGGGTGCCCACCCTCCCACCCACCGCCTGACCATCTTGCAGCCCCCGGGCCGCTGTAGCGGTGCGTTTGGGTGGGCGGTGGGGTGGGTGGTTTAAGGCAAAACTGGGCTGTGGTTGTGGAGGCGTGCGAGGTCCTGGCAGCCCTGCCTGGATCCCAGCTGCCCCCACATCCATGGGCAGGGGCTGTATGTTGAGCCCTTGCCCGCGCAGAGCTTGCTCCGTGCTCGCTGGCGGCTCGGGCCGTGTGTGGATGCTGTGCAGACTGGGAATGTGTTTGCTGTACTTTCCCCCTCCGTCCCTAGCGCCGGCACAGGGAGAACTGGCTGCTACATCGTCTTGGACGTTATGTTGGACATGGCAGAGTGCGAGGGCGTCGTGGACATCTACAACTGCGTGAAGACCTTGTGCTCACGGAGGATCAACATGATACAGACAGAGGTGAGCGGGTGTCGGGAACCGCCGGGGACACGTGGGGCTGCTGTCACCGGCAGGCTGCGGAGGCTCAGCCCTCGCCCCTTTCCTGCCCCTGAAAGGAGCAGTACGTCTTCATTCATGATGCCATCCTGGAAGCCTGCCTGTGCGGGGAGACCAGCATCCCCGCCAGCGAGTTCAAGCCCACCTACAAGGAGATGGTGAGGATAGAGCCGCAGAGCAACTCCTCGCAGCTGCGGGAGGAGTTCCAGGTGAGCGGCCCCAAAACGCCTGCATCCCCCCTGCAACACCCCCTTGCTCCTCACCCTCCTGGTGCCCACCACCGCTGGGACCAGCGGGCTCTGACGAGCGGCAGGCGGGGGTTTTGGCCCTGGTGCAGGCGGGAAGGGAGCTAAGGGGAGCACGTGTACTCGCAGACCCTGAACTCGGTGACTCCCCACCTGGACGTGGAGGAGTGCAGCATCGCCCTCCTGCCCCGCAACCGGGAGAGGAACCGCAGCATGGACGTCCTGCCGCCCGACCGATGCCTTCCCTTCCTCATCTCCGTGGACGGAGACAGCAACAACTACATCAACGCGGCCTTAACTGATGTGAGCGTGCTGCGGGGAGGGAAGGGGCTGGTTTGGGTTGTCTCGGGCAGCTTTTCACAGCAAAGCCTTGCTCAGTTTGAATTTATGGCCTTGTTTTGCGCAAGGGCACGAAGGCACGTGGCGGCTGTGTGCAGGGAGAGGAAGGTCTGGGGCGGTGTAGCGGGGTCCTTCAGCCCTTCTTTTGTGTAGCAGCGTCTTGCTTGTCTTGAAAGAGCTTTTCAGCTGCTCTCACAAGCTGCACACAAAGGCTCTTCATTTATTTCGTAGCAAAATGGAGCGCAGGAGGGAGAGGAAGTGCTGGGAGGTGTTGGTAGCACCGATCCCCTCCGTGTGCTGCCAGCACCCTGCCGTGCATCCTCCTGCCCGTCGTCCCGGTGCAATTCAGGGGGTTCTGAACTGCTCTTAAAGCTGCTGTGCATCCCCCCGGTGCAGTCAGAATGGCTGCTGGCAAAGCTATTTCCTACCTGCTGATGACCGCAAAGCAGAGCAGAGAGGACGCTGCGGGCTCCAAGCCTGCACCGAGCGATGGGTCATTTATCACCAAAACCACTCTCCTCTCCTTGGAACGAGCCGGGGTGCTTCACATGAGCAGCGCTGAGCCCCGCCGCACCCCGGGCACCTTCCCCAAACCCTCCTGGTCACAGCCGAACACCGGCACCGGGCTGAGCCCTGGTTTTTTCACTCCATGGGTGTTTTATCTTTGCTCAGATCTCGTCTCCCTGTTACCTGCTCTTGCAGCAAAAAGCAGTTTGTAAAGCGGAGGTGGCTGCTGGTGCCTGGGGAGCGGCACCCGTTGGGCTGCGGGCTTTGGCTACCGTGGGATGGGAGCTTTGTTTTCAGCTTGCTTGGTGTTTGCATATGCATTTTATTTTTGTACACCACTGAGCCTCCCTTAATCTCTGCTACAGGGTCAGAGAATAGAAATTTCTTTATGGACAGAAAAAGCCCTTTGGGTGAAATTCTCGCTGAAGGGATAAAACCCATTTCCCTCTTTGGTGGGGGAAGGGGCGGGAAAAGCTCATTTTCTTTAAGTGCCAAAGCAGTTTGCTCAGTCTGTCTGTCTGTCAGATGAGATTGGTCTGTGCTGCCCATCACCGGTGCAGAGTGCTGCGGTGGTGCCAGTGCCGGCGGCAGGCTGGTGGAGCTGCGCTCCGCTCTGCGCTGGCTGCCGGCGTTTACAGCGGGTGCCAAAGGACTGCGGGTGCCAAGGCAAGCCTGGTCAACACCTGATGAAATCTCCCTCACCCCACTGCTCTCATCGCCCTCCTCGAGGGCAGAAAGTGGGGGTCTCACTGCTGCCTCACGGACAGGGCAGGAGGAAAGGTTTGATAAGAGCATTTCCATGAGCTAAATGCAGCAGCCAGAGGACTCTCCATTAGCGGAGAGCTGTGCTAATTTGTGGGCACAGAACATTTTCTGCTGTGTTCCTGTATCTGAAGAGGCTTGAGCTAAAGTGTGTTAATTTAAAAGTCTGATTGATGCAGTGCTGAGCCCGGCCACAGGCCCCCCATCCCTCAGCAAGCCGGCATCAGGATGACCAAGGGGACAAACCTCGTTCAAAGCACGAACGAGAAGTACATAGAGGTCTTTCATTTCTTTCCTCTCTGAAAAGCCCATTGACCCTGTTGTCTCTTTGCTGCTCTCTGTGCCTGGAGGTGTTGGGTCACTGTGAGGGTGATGCCGTGGGTGATGCTTTCGCTTAGGACCAGGGTGCAGAGCTGAGGGTATGAGCCCTCTGGCAGCCACGGCTTATGCTTGGCTCCAAGGTGACATCTTTTCCCTAGTTATTTGTGCAAAACACCTTTCCCTGTGAGAGCCGAGAGGAGAAAGTGGGTGCTTTCGTCCCCACCAAGGGCAGGGATCACTTAGACCTGTTTTTATAGCATGTCCCCAGGGGATGGAGGGAGCGAGGCTGTGCCAGGGAGGCCAGCTCTGCTTGGCCATGGAGGAGATGGCTTTGGTGGCACTCGTCTTCTGGTTGCACTGGTTTCTCGGGGTGTGACAGCAGTGGATTCAGTGCTGCCACCATGTCCTTAATGGTGCTCGTCTTCCCTCTCTGCAGAGCTACACCAAGAGCGCTGCCTTCATCGTCACCCTGCACCCGCTGCAGAACACCACCACCGACTTCTGGCGGTTGGTGTACGACTACGGCTGCACCTCCATCGTCATGCTCAACCAGCTCAACCAGTCCAACTCCGCCTGGGTGAGTGCTGCCGCCCCAGGGACTGTGCCAGCCCCGCAGGTGGCCCTGTCCTGCTCCATCCCCACCGCCTTGCAAGTGCTGCAGCCCCTGCCTTGCTCGCCCGGCTCCCTCTCCTCTGCAAGGGGAGACGGGACTGGCTGCAGCACCCAGGATTTTATCCCCTGTAAGCACAGGGCTGGCCAGCTGGAGCCAAAGATACGTGGCAGCAGCAAACCAACCTGGCTTCCTTGCGTTGGCGTCATGTTGGCGTTGCTTTACTGTACCGTAACCTTTGTGGATGTCCCGGGGAGATACAAGGTTAACGACAAGTATAACCTTGTTATAAAGAACTGATTTTTATCCTCCTTTTACAAAGGGGAAACTGAGGCACAGGGGATTTCCCACATTCATCTTCCAAGGGCACTGGTGGCTTGTGAACACCGCTTTACAAACCAGCCTGTTGCAAAGCGGCTGTCGCATGGGTTTTATGGTGTGATGGGATGTGCCGATGTGCTGCACTGGAGGGGAAGTGTCCTGTCACCCGGGGAGGGGGGACAGAAGGCGGGGAGCAGGGGACCATGCTCAGCCTCACCTCGCTTTGCTCTCCTGGTGCACCGCTCTCCAGGGGGATGCCTGGAGCATTCCTGCCGCCACTGGAGCGGATGTAAAAGTCCACTATAGGTCTGTAATGTTAATTCAGTGAGGAAATTTATTGGATTTTTACATAAAATTAGCATTATAGACTCTTAATGGATGTCTGGAGAAGACTTCATTAGCTGGCTTATTTTATGAGTTGAGATCAGATACTCGATGTAAATGACCCAAAACGGCAGTTGTACATTGATCGCAAGGATGCAGATGGACACTGCACCAGTACTGAGCGGTGTGTAAATACGCTGGTATTTATTTTTATATAAATATATAAATATGCTGGCCACGTGCAGAGCTGTGGAGTGTACCCACGCATCCCTCCATGCTGAGCTAATGCCATGTGCTCTGAAGGACCTTTGTGTGGGGTGACGGTAAGCAGACCCTGAGCATCGAGGGATGTCCTGGGGGGGGGTCTCTTGCCCTGCAGAGGTTTGCCAGGAGAGGAGGCAGAGCTGGCCCCAAAGAACTTCCCGGCTCGTGTGCTCTCTCAGAGGAGTTGCTCTTAGATCAGGTTCGTGTTTAACGAAGCGATCTGCCCACGGACATGCTGAAATGAGCAGGTTGGTGTGACCAGGGTCATTGGAGAGGCCCCTTCCAGCACCAGCAGCTGTTTCGACTGTCTAGAGCTTGACGATGGTGATGCAAGGGTTGAGTGTTTATGGGTAAGAATCAGGGGAAAGGCCAACAAGGCAGGTATCATGGTGGGAGTCTGTTATAGACCACCCAACCAGGATGAAGAGACAGATGAAATATTCTATAAGCAGCTGGGAGAAGTCTCACGACTGTTTGCCCTTGTTCTCATGGGGGACTTCAGCTTAGCAGATGTCTGCTGGAAATACACTACAGCAGAGAGGAAACAGTCCAGGAGGTTCCTGGAGTGTGTGGGAGAGACCTTCCTGACAGAGCTGGTGAGGGAGGCAACTAGGGAAGGCGCCCCGCTGGACCTGTTGTTTGCGAACAGAGAAGGACTTGTGGGTGATGTGATGGTTGGAGGCCATCTTGGACACAGCGATCATGAAATGATAGAGTTTTCAATTCTCAGAGAAGTAAGGAGGGGGGTCAGCAGAAATGCCACTCTGGACTTCCGGAGGGCAGACTTTGGCCTGTTTAGGAGCCTGGTTGACAGAGTCCCTTGGGAGGCAGTCCTGAAGGGCAAATGAGTCCAGGAAGGCTGGACATTCTTCAAGAAGGAAGTCTTCAAGGCACAGGAGCAGGCCATCCCTATGTGCTGAAAAATGAGCTGGCAGGGAAGAAGACCGGCCTGGCTGAACAGAGAGCTTTGGCTAGAACTCAGGAAAAAAAGAGTTTATTGGAACCCTTTGGAAGAAGGGGCAGGCAACTCAGGAGGACTACAAAGATGTCATGAAGTTATGCAGGGAGAAAATTAGAAGGACCAAAACTCAACTAGAACCTAATCTGGCTACTGCTGTAAAAGATAATAAAAGAAGTTTCTATAAATACATTAGCAACAAAAGGAGGGCTAAGGAGACTCTCCATCCATTATTGGATGCGGGGGCGGAAACATAGTGACCCAAGGATGAGGAAGAGGCTGAGGTACTGAATGCCTTCTTTGCCTCAGTTTTTAATAGCCAGACCAGTTGTTCTCGGGGTGTTCTCGGTGTCCTCTGAGCTGGATGACAGGAATGGGGAGCAGAATGAAGCCCCTGTAATCCAAGGGGAAATGGTTAGTGACCTGCTACACCACTTAGACACGCACAGGTCTGTGGGGCTGGATGGGATCCGCCCAAGAATACCAAGGGAGCTGGCAGAAGTGCTCACCGAGCCACTTCCAATCCTCTATCAGCAGTCCTGGCTAAGTGGGGAGGTCCCCCTTGACTGGAGGTTAGCAACTGTGACGCCCATCTACAAGAAGGGCCTGAAGGAGGATCCGGGGAACTACAGGCCGGCCTGACCTCGTTGCCAGGAAGGTTGTGGAGCAGAGCATCTTGAGTGCCATCCTGCGGCACATACAGGACAACCAGGTCATCAGGCCCAGCCAGCCTGGGTTTATGAAAGCCAGGTCCTGCTCGACTAACCTGACCTCCTTCTATGACCTGGTGACCGCTTAGTGGATGAGGGAAAGGCTGTGGATGTTGTCTACCTACATTTAGTAAGGCCTTTGACACCATTTCCCACAACATTCTCCTGGGGAACCTGGCTGCTCATGGCTTGGACAGGCACACTCTTCACTGGGTACAAAACTGGCTGGATGACCAGGCCCGAGTCTAGTCTACCCTTTTGAGTCCAGTCTACCCTTGACTGGTTTAGAGTGGACTTGGTAGTGTAGGTTAATGGTTGGACTGGATGATCTTAAAGGTCTTTTCCAACCCAAACGATTCGATGAAGAGTTGTGGTGAACGGAGTTAAATCCAGCTGGCAGCCGGTCACAGGTGGTGTTCCCCAGGGCGCAGTGCTGGGCCCAGTTCTGTTTGATGTCTTTATCAGTGATCTGGAGGAGGGCATTGGGTGCGCCCTCAGTGAGTTTGCAGATGGCACCGAGTTGGGTGGGAGTGTCGATCTGCTGGGGGGGAGGATGGCCCTGCAGAGCTGGATCATGTCCAAAGAAGAGCAACGGAGCTGGGGAAGGGTCTGGAGCACAGGGCTGGTGGGGAGCGGCTGAGGGGGCTGGGGGTGTTCAGCCTGGAGAAGAGGAGGCTGAGGGGAGACCTGATCGCTCTGCAGCTCCTGGCAGGAGGGGGCAGGGAGGGGGGGGTTGGGCTCTTCTCCCAAGGAACAAGAGATGGGACAAGAGGAAATGGGCTCAAGCTGCTGGAGAGGGTTGGGGAAAGGAAAGGTCTGTCTCACCATTGCTGTCTGCTATTTAAGGGGTTTTTTTGATGGCACACTCCTATCAGTAAAAAATTTTTGTGCATACGCCCCCCAATATATGTGTATTTATTTATTTATAAATTGTACGTATGTTCTCCTGTACTAATATATTAGGTACCTTATAAGACGTACACAGGCAGTAGAAATTAAAAAAGTAGGCAATAAAGACGAACAGTATTTGAAAACTATTTTTTATTTTACTCTAGTAATGGTACAAGCCCTCTTTTTGCTCTTGCTAAAAAAATACCATGAATAATAATACTTTATAGTGAGGGCTCTGTGATTGCCTACGCTTCATTAGTTTTGAAATCTTGGTTTAGCACTTTGTGACACAGCCATCCGAAGGGCTGGTTCTCAGTCCAGTTTATTTTGATACTTGGTTTAATGACTGTCACTGCAGAAAAAAGTTCCTCGCGCAGATGCGTAGACCCAAGTGGAAGAAGTGCATCGTCGGCTGCGCGTATTAAACCCCGATACTTGTTTTTCAGTCCATCCACTGCTTAGGCAAAGGGTTTTCTTGGCTGGTAAAAAAAAAATTCTTCCCTGGTGTCGGGCAGTTGTGCTTGCAAACTAACTGGAAGGTGTTGCATTTTGGGGGTTTTAGCAAATGCTCTCCCCGTAGCACAAGTTCCTTTGAAAAAGCGGTTACTTTATCCCTCATTGTTCAAGTGGCACCTTCACCTTGAAGGGACACCTTAAGTGTGTTCATTTTTTGGACAATATCTCCTAGGTAGCATACTACTGACAGCAACTGCTCATTGGCAAGTTTGCAACACTTGTTGTCTGGTAAAACAAAACTCCTTTAAGTTCAACAGCTCTTTTAAGCCCTTTGCCGCAAGATAAGCAGCAAATCTCCATGTGGTAGGAGACATTTTCATGGTTGCTCCCCGTCTCATTCCAATGTATTGTAAAGAAGTCGTTTAGTGTTGAGAATATACCATCTCTGTATATTTTCTCATGCGTAAAATGAAAATAAATAGAAGTTCAACTGTTTCCTTCCCACATCCTGATGGATTGTTTTGCGCACCCCACTTTGGAGACCACTGGCTTCGAAAACCGGAGTGAGGAATGATCTGGGTGTCCTCTGCTGGAGGCCGTGTTACAAGCCCAGAAGTCTTCAACCCCTGGTTTGGTGGGAGCGCCGTCCCCCTCTCTGGATCAGCGTTTTTGACATTTGTGATGTCATCAAGCGTGTTTCCGTCTGTGAACGTTGCTCGAACGAGTGTTCCCACTTTGATCGGCTTCTCAGTGACTTTGTGCAGACCTGGAGAGCTCTCAGACGCTACTGAAGATCTCCGATTTCCGTAACCCAAGCCACCGACTCAGCGATACCTATGCCTAAGTCATCGGGACAAGGCGTGAGCTGAAATACATTTGTCTGCTGCTTCCCGCTGCCACTTGAATTGGCTGCTGTCCTCTTCATCTGGCGTGCAGATGCTTAACTTGGGAGGTGGAATCACATACTCAGCTCTCTTACCTTGGGACCTAAATGAGGGAAACTCCACGATCGGACTGTGGTGTGTGGTGCTGCATGTTTACTGTGAACCTAGGAAATCGTGATGTACTTTCTCATGAGCACTGTGATTTTTTTGCGTCAACAGCTGTGAAGTGTGGAGGGTCCTGTAGAGCAGGAGTTACGGGTCTGCTCTCACCAAAACACGAAATTCCCTGTTCTGTGGAAAGGAAGGGGATCATGAAGCGGCATCTCGTTGAAATGCTTTGGTGAAAGCCTCTTCTGTAAAGGAAGCCTCAGTAAATGGTGATGGGAGAGGTTCTTCCTCCGGTGAGTCCAATGTGTGACTCCCGTAGGAGAGATTTACCGCTCTGCCAGCTGCAATGCCGTAGTTGTCCCAGAGGTGATGCAGGATGGGCAGGAGAAGCCCATGTGCGCTCCCTGCAGCCCCGCTGGCCCTGGCCCCTGGTCTGAGCTGGGGGAGGACGGGGCATGGACCCCCCAAGAGCTCTGAGGGATTGGTTTGGTTTGAGTGGCCCTGGGAGCTGGTGCAGCTCCTGGATTAGCCCCAGGCTGGCCTTTTGCGGGGTTTTGCTGAGTGCAGGGCTAGTGCCTGGGGCCTTTGGCTTGCGCGGGCTGGAGCCAAACCCTTCGTGTCCCTGAAGGCAACCCCCCGCCCGGGTGTCGAGACGGCGACTGTGAGACTGTAGAGACAGGACAAGGCAACTTGAAAGGATTTATTATTGAGAACAACAAACAATGTATTATTCCTTATTCCTATACTAACGTATTTCTACCTCTATGGCCTTACTTGCTACCTAGGATCTGTGCTATTTCTAGCCCAGCCCCTGCTGGGGTCCAACCCCATTGCCCTCAGCTGCGGTGTTTGGTCCGCAGGCGCAGGTTGGGCAGTGGCGGTGGGTTGGAGCTTGGCCGTGCGGTGGCCCTGGCACGGGAAGGGCAGAAGCTGCTGCCAGAACGGCCACCACAAACCACGGAGCGCAGAAAGGAGGCAGGCCAGCCCCGGGGACCTGCGCAGCAGCTAAATTTGTCTGCCCAGATGGAAGCGCGGGGCGTCCCACGGCTGGTGCGAGGGGACTGTTTGGGGCAGGGGGAGTGACACGGCGTGGCGAAGCCGTGGATGGAGCAGGAGCCGCCTCCTGGGTGCCAGCGGGGCTGTGGCTGCAGTGCCGTTTTGGTGGGGATGGACCGGCACTGCCCGTCTGGGCGGTTGTGTCAGCCCCTGGCTCGGTGGGTGTGGAGCTGGTGGTTGCCGATGTCTGGGTGTTGTTCTCCTCCTCCTCCTCCTCCTCCGCTACCGCCAGCTGAGCATCAGGTCGTCGTCTCCTCCTCGGGTGCTCTTGCTTCGCCTTGGGGCCCGGCGGGGATGCAGCTGGGGCTCTCGTTCTTTCGCCGCCACCTTGCATGCACATCCTGAGGAGGTTGGGGTAATCTCTCCTAAAAAAGGGGCTGTAGTAGAAGAGCAGCTACAAAATGCAAAGGAGAGCAGTTAGCTGCCATCATTGCAAGGAGGAGGAAGACAGAGATCCGATAACTAAGCATCTGCATCAGCAAAGACAAACTTGGGTATTAAAAAGGTCTCTCCGGGGCATTTTAAGCCTTGAGTTTTGGCTGAATAAAATGTTAGGATATGGTTTTGTTAAGTAAAAACCACCCTTGTGTTTCTGGCATTTGGGAGCAGAGAAGTGTAGGATTTTCAAAAGCTTAAAAACTGATGGAGAGACCCCAATACCGCTAGTTTTCACTAGTGGTACCACACCACTCAGCGTGGAATGGCCATGTCAGGAATAATGCAGATGCTGACGTGTATCTTGTCAGCATTCAGCAGATACCACAAGAAGATTTAAAGGTTTGGTGCAGCCAGATACAGCAAGCACAAAACCAGCACGATACGATGGGACTATGTTTCCGTTTCACGGATTCAAAGTCAGCAGAAATAACCAAAATCAATTTTGTCAGCATTTCTGCTCCTGCGAAATCCTGCGCTGGGAATTCCTGAAAATGGCCCCTGAGACAAAACCAGGCCATTTGTTCCCATCCCCATCTTCTGCCTTGTAAAGGCTTATTTTATCTGAGCATGAACGTCTCCCCTTGGAAGATCCCAAGGAATCTTTTGTGCGCGGAGGAACCGACGTACCTTGCCCAGAGCAGAACCTGCTGCTGCTACTGCTTGCAGCTCCTCGATGGAGGCAGATAGGAGAGAATCCCCTTCCATTTTGCAGAAGCCATGGAGGTTAAGCTGGAGAATGAAGCCTCGCATGGACTCGGTCTCAAAGATCCTCAGGGGTCCCCTCCTCCCCAGCACTTCCTTTCTGAAGAGTTTTTCTGCGATCACGACGCAGTTTCCATCGTCGCCCCACCAGATTGACTTGAAGCGATGGCTGCCGACGATCTTCCAGAGCTTCTTGAGGAACAGGCGGGCTGAAGCCGGGTTGGTCTTGGCGCAGATCTCCTCCCAGAACTGATAGCGTATGATGGGGACCCAGGACTCATCAGGCAAACCTCGCAGGGCGTTTTCTTCTGCGAGAGGTCCGGTGGCAGCATCCCAGGATGTCCCCATGTCACCTCCTGGATGGTCAGGAGAAGTTGAAGCCGCCCACCAATCTGGCTCCTCCGGGTCGGGAGCTCGGGATGTCTCTGGTGAAGGCGACTCCCTTTTATCTTCTTATTTCACAGCTTGGCTGCAACTTCCAGCGGTGGCCCTTTCCCCGCCAGCCAGGCTTGGTCCTGCCAGTCAGCAGGATGTCTGGCCGTGGTGCCGGCTCCCTGCGAAGTTCTCCAGCGTCACGGTGACGCCTGTGTTGCATCACGGTGACATCACAGCGTGGCGCCCGTCTCCTGGCAACAGGAAGTGGAAGACAGAAGAAATTGCTGAAAAGCACCTGGGAGGGAGTAACACCAGGCACAAGGATAAATTGGGAGAGGAGTGGCTGGAGAGCACTTCATTTTCTTTAACAGTGAACCTCTAGGACCAAAACCAGGAAATGACGTTCTATCAGCCTTTAAAATTACAGCCTCTCTGCAGGACTGTGTGGTTTTTTCAGTAAAAGAAAGGTTTGGTTTAGCTCCTGTAGGAATCGGCATTTGTCTTCCCTGTAGCTCATAGAAGTAACGCGCCGAGTGTGTTGGCTTTGCTGAAGTCCATCATGCAAACGTGACCGTATGAAAACAGGAATGAGGACAAAGGCTTTAGCTGTGGTTTGTGGCCCACGAGGCAGGGAGCAGCCGTTCATGGACTGCTCGGGAGATGCTCTGAACACCACCACTGAAGGGTGTTTTCAGCTGAAAATGTGAGAAGTGAGTTCTTGTCATGGCTGTTGCCTCTCCACGCCTCTGCGAGTCCCGAGCAGAGGGTGTCGGTGCAGAGCCAGCGCCCACGGGCGGCTCTGGCCTGCGCGGGCAGGCTCTCCGGTCCCGGCCCCGGACGGGGCTGGGCACGTTGCCGCATCGAGCCCTGGCTGGCAGAGGCGGCTGCCCCGAGCCTTGCGAGCTTTGCTTCCGGTGGGACAGACCGGCCTGGCTTCCCTCTGTGTGCAGAGAGGTGTTGAAGCCTGGAGGGTGGAAGCTTTGCCTGCACATGTGGCTGCGGAGGAGAGCGGCTGTGTTGTCCGGGCAGCGGGGAGGGCGACTGACGCTCCCGTGTGCGTTTTTTCACCTTGATTCACATTTACCCTCGTGTGCGTTTGGATAGCGGGGACCAAGCGCCTCTTCGAGAGCGCGGCGCTGCAGCGGTGCCGCCATCTTGACGTGTCCCTTCACTGTGACCTTCCAGCACCTCCGTCTGCAGCACAAACATCAGCTGAACCCCGCTGCGGTGGACCGTGGCAGGGAAGGAGGCAGCAAAACTGATTTTATTTCTCTCTCTTAACCCGTTCTTTCATTCCGTGGTCCAGAAATGCCCTGCGGCCTCGCAGGAGCTGCCCGCTCCTGTGCCGTCCTCCCCCAGGCCCCGTCCCCTGCAGCGGCCGCTGTCCCCTGGCGCCGTCCAACGGAGACTCTGCCATTTTTCTTCATTATTCAGCCCTGCCTCTCTCTCTGGATGTCTATTCTTCAGGGATGTCTGTGTTACAATATTTAGCTGGATCTTAAATGTTTACCAGTTTAGGACCAACAGGTAATAAATCAAACTTTATAGCAGGCAGCTGTGAAAGGTGACTTAGAGGGTATATCCCTTCCTTGAACTATGTCTTGCCGAAGCAAGTTTTAATATCCAAATTATAGCTCTGAGTCTAGGAGGCTTAGAGATCTTGGAGATTTATGGCCCCTATTAATAACCAATTATTTCTCAAACACATTTGCCATGCAGTTAGGCCCAAGCCGTTAGATGGCCTGAAATGCTAAATGCCCTGTTAAAGTGCAGTGACAAACATCATATATTTTGTGTCAGTGCTGGTTTCCCAGCTGTCGCAGTGTGAAAACATTCACATCCATATCCGTGACCCTTGGACCGAGCCATCCATCAGTGCCGTGCTGGACACGTTGTGGGGAGCAGGAGTTGCTCCCCAGCCCTTACCTGAGCTGGAAGCTGGGATCGCTTTGACTTGGAGGGATGTCTTGGCCGTGGGACGAGGGGGACTGTCATCCCATTTTGCTGTTGCTATTGATGGCAGAGCTGCTTCTGAAGCTGGTGGCGTTTGAAAGCAGACTTGGAGCAGCCAAGCCCTGCTCCATCATGGTGCAGGATCAGGCCTGTGCTTGCTGAGGCTGAGGCAGGGACCATCCTGCTTTCTTCCGGACCGGCAAAGCCCATCGCCGGCAGCATCAGCTGTTGTGTTTGTGCAGTGGGGAGAGGGCTACGTGGGTGCCAAGGGGGTGGACCTGACCCTTCAGTGTTGATCCCTCAACAAGCTGAGGCCACCCAGCAACGTGCCGTGGGTCCAGCGTCCCATCCTGGGGCTCCCCCCCGTGCCAGCAGCCCCTCTGGGTGTCCAGCACCACTCTATTCCACTCGGCGTTGCCGGTGATGCATGATGCCCTTTCCCCAGGTCCCAGTGCGTGTCCCTGGTCACGGTGAGCTGTGCCTCTTCTCTCCACAGCCCTGTTTGCAGTACTGGCCTGAGCCGGGGCTCCAGCAGTACGGCCCGATGGAGGTGGAGTATGTTTCCGGAGCGGCGGATGAGGACATTGTGTCCCGTCTCTTCCGAGTCCAGAACATCACACGGGTGAGGGTCTCTCCTCTGGCTCCATGCCAGCGAAGGGAGGTCGGGGGGGGCTTCCTGCGTGTCTGCATGTGTGCCCAGGTGCTCCCCAGGCACCTCCCAGTGCAGAAGGCCGGGTTGGGTGAGCTCATGTGCAGGGGATGGATTGCTTTTGTTACCTGCTGCTTTGGGGAAGGGCTGGGGCACCACTAAGAGCTTCTTTATATGGGTGAAGATCTCCTTCGGAGAGCAGAAAGATGATGCATCTAGTGAGGCCACGTAGTCCTAGAGCTTGGCGTTGCCCAGCCAGGTGATTCTCTGTATAAAGTAATGGAATGGTGCTGTAGATGCTGGTGTCTTCTTCAGCCTAATCCAGCTCCTCCAGAGGATGCAGGCCCAGCTCCTGTCCTGTCAGAGTGGAGCCTGTCCAAGCGCTGTTGGCTCCATCCAACCCTTCTGGAGTTCACAGCTCCTTGCAAGATTTCAGATAACTCTAGAGGAAAACCTTTCTCATCCTGCCTGGAGGTCCATCTCTGCCCTGCCATGCGTCTCTCACAGGATGGAGACTCCCTGCATGGGCATGGCGGCTCCCCTGGGACCAGCAGAGCCCTTTTCCTGCAGGGTGAGAAGATCTGCAGAGGTTTTCGCCTGTTGTCCTTGTTGCATTGGCACTCAGCTGGTTCAGCTTGCCTTTAAATGAAGAGAAATGTGGTCAAATTGGGAAGGGACAGGGACTGCGACGAACAGCCCTGTGGATGCAGAACTGCACGTGGAAAAAAAAAAAGCCGATTTAACTACAAAAGCCGTCCGTGAACAAGTGGCATCCCTGAGGTCTTTAAGTCTCCCGAGGGTTGCCAAGAGGCTGAGGCCAGTGCCCCAGTGGAGGTCATCGGGCAGATGGAAATTAGGGAGCTTGGAAAGGAGCATGCAGCTTGGCTGACAGCCCAGCTGGGAAGGGTACTTCAGTGTGGGAGCTGGGTCGGAAGAGATAAATCCTGATTATCTGGACTCTTAACACAAAGAGGGTTTTGGTTCGTGCTCCCCGTGGGAGCATCTGGCATTTCCTGGGTGTCAGCACAAAATCCTTCACTGAATGCGCTTTGCTCTCAGGTAGTAGAATGCTGAATTAAAATGCAGCATGATTGAAATCTCTGGATCTAAGAAGAGATTTCCCCAGGGAGCAGATTGCTGGAGGAGTGCTGGTAAATGCATGGAGCCGCTTCTTGCCAAGCCTTGCCGGCTGGAGGGGAGCTGGGCATTGTGGGGTGTCACAAGTCCTCCAGAGCCAGACAGAGCTTTCACCTGAGCTTCAAAACAGATCCCAAAGCTTTCCTTCCTGGGCTGTCAGAGGAGTTTTCTCCTGTTTTAACTCCACTCATTTGTTTCACCTTCTCCCTCTGCCTTCCTGGCTTCCAGCTGGAAGCAAAAGCTCGAGCCTGGGGAGGTCAGCTCGTCCCAGCCACATTGCCAACCCACATGGAGCTCCCGAAAAGGTTCAGAAAAGCCCCTGTGTGTTTGGGGTCTGCTGGTTGGAGTGGGCACTGAATGTCCCTGACACCCACCTCCCAGGCTGGGGGGGTCTCTGCAGAGCTGCAGGAACACCCAGTCCCGCTGGTTGGAGAGGTCTGGTGCTCACCCTGTGCATCAGGCATCTGAAATCAGGTGGATGGATCCCTCCAGAGCAGGGGATCCCCCATCTGCATCTGATCCCCGCTTTCTCCTCTGATGCGCGCTCCCCACGTGTGCGCCACCGAGGCCCGAGAGGCAGCTGGAGCGCGTGACCCATGGCTTCGTCCCATCGGGTGCTCCTGGTGCCCCGCGTACTTCTGAGCAAGAGCCCCACGTCTGCCTGGCTGAAGCCTGGCCTCATTTAGCTTCGTGGATGTAATCTTCCTCCTGGAGCCTGCTAACCAGATTAGGTTTCAAAACTAACCAGATTACCAGCATCTTAAGGCGCACTTCCACTGCTCCCCGCCTCCGTGGGTGGCAGCTTCTCATCAGCTTCCTGGTTTACAGTGAACACAACAAAATGCTTCCCCTGGGATCTTCTGCATGCAAGACAAGGACGCGATGGAGAAGCCTTGGGGAGGCTCAGGGGTCTGGTAACAGGTTTTGTGAGATATACAGACAGTCCGAGATGCTGTGAGTTAGGATAAGCCATGTCAACGGAGCTTCCCCTCCCTGGGTGGGATGGGGTGGTGGGACCAGTGTGAGCTGTGGAGAGGGATGAACCATCCATCTGAAAGCACCAGGAAAGGGTTTTTCTCTCTTCTGCCACTATTAATGTATGGCAAACCCCTCTTGCCCTCCATCACACCTCCAGCAGAGGCAAATGAGGGCAGCCCACGGGTTCAAGCTGATGAGGTTTGCTTTTCTAGTTGCAGGAGGGACACCTGATGGTCCGGCATTTCCAGTACCTGCGGTGGTCGGCGTACCGAGACACCCCGGACTCCAAGAAGTCCTTCTTGCACCTCCTGGCCCAAGTGGAGAGGTGGCAGAAGGAGAGCGGCGATGGCAGGACCGTGGTGCACTGCCTGTGAGTGTCAGCTGGAGAGGAGCGGGCTCTGGCATGGGGGGAGATGCCACCAGCTCATGGGTCCACAATTCTGCCTGGAAATCCTCTAAAAAGGCCTCACCAGGGTGACTTTGTCCCCAGATGGTGCTGTCTCTCCCCGAACATGAGTTTTGGGTGAGGCGCTTTGTGGTCGCCATGTCAAACCTCCTCTGTGAGATGGATGCTCGGCGGGAGTGACACCTGCTAGCAGCAACCCTGCTGTTCATGCCGGTCCCCTGCCTTGGCAGAGGTCCCAGCCCTGTCACCATGTCCCGTGCATGTAAGAGGCTCCAAAGGGACGCAACAGGAGCTGTGCATCTCCCGCTGCCTGCTTCTCATCGAGGTGGACATGCTCTCCATCCCCCTCCTCCCAGCTGCGTTGGGCTCGCACAAACACCCGTGCGTGCCCTCCTCGGATGGGACCTAGCATGTTCGCAGATTGGTAGAGACAGCAGGCGAGCCTTTAATCAAAAATTAATTACAGCCTCGTCCATCTTCATTAGCCGAAGGATAATTTGAGAACATGCTTTATGAAACACTGGCGTCATGTTCTCCTTTCCTCTCCCTGGTCCTCTTTGCTGCCAGGGATCAGACGTGGTGGTGTGGGATGGTTTCAGCCCGGGATGGGGGGAGGTACCCAGCGAGCTGTGCGCTGGGTGAAACGTGGGACGGTGCCTCCAGCCAGCGCTACCCAACAGGTCACCAGCCCAGGGTCACCCTGCAGATGGGAAGAGGGTGGTAGAGGCACACAGTGGCTTCCCCAAGGTCACATGAGGAATTGGTCCATGACAGGACTGGAAACTGAGCCCAGATGCCCAAGATCGAGCCCCGATGGTCCAAAAGGGTCTTTTCATGCTCTTTTGTGGCTCTTGTCAGGACCAGAGGGCAGGATCACAGCTCCTGCCACCCACCATGTGGGACTGGTTCAGGTCCCCTGGTTTTGGGGGGACTCTGGGATATGAGCCCCTGCTCTGGGACATCTCTTGGGGTGGACAGAGAAAGGGGAAATTAGAGGGAGCAGGAAGATGCTCTGATGCCATCTTTTCACCACCAACACATGTGTTCCTCCCACCAGGAACGGAGGTGGCCGGAGCGGCACCTTCTGTGCCTCCACCATGATCCTGGAGATGATCAAGTGTCACAACATGGCAGATGTTTTCTATGCTGCAAAAACCCTCCGCAACTACAAGCCAAATATGGTAGAGACCTTGGTAAGCACCAGACACTGCCGGTGTCTGCCCTGGCTGCTGGTTCCTGTGCATCCCTCCGGCAGGGAGGAGAGGTGCTGGGGGATGCTCACCTCCCAAAACCCCTCCTTTCCCATCCCAAATCCTGATCAGTATTGCGGGCATCCTCACGCAGAGCATGTCTTGGTGAGCGTGCCAGCACTGTGCCGCGGGCTGGGGAGACAGGGAGGTGAGGCAGCTCTTGGAAGGAGCCTCGGGCTTGCCTTCGTCTTGCCGTGCTGACACGTCCTTGGCGTCAGCGTTGGGCTTGTCGGAAATCCTTCCCAGGAGTAATAAGGCAGGTTCACATTAATTCACGGGATGTAATTGCAGTTCTTCAGAGGGTTTGCGGCGCCGGGAGCAGCTCCAAGGTGGAGTCAGACAAGTTCCTGTTGGAAATATAAAAGGGAACTCTGTTTTCAGTGAAATTAATGGGTGGACAAGCTGCTGGGGGCAGCGATGGAGCCACCTTTCATGATGGGGAGGCTGGAGGTGGCAGCAGGTCAGGGTGAAAAGCCCGTGCCCTATTTCAGGCCCTCGATAACAGGACAGAGGATGGAGCAGGCGCGTGTCCGTCCCCGTGGAGGAATCCAGGTGCCTAGTGATGTTTTAAAAGCAAGTCAGCTGGAAATGTTTACCCTGTTCAGATTATAAAATCCCTAAGTTGCAAAATGAAATGGTTTCAAGGAGGGGATGTGATTTGCATTAGGAATTGAAGTGGAGGAGAAGGTGAGGGAGGGGACGGGGAGCCGAGGGAGGGATGCAGATAATGAAAAGATGATGTGACAAGCATGAAGCCACCAGACCCATTGGGTTAAATTGCAAAGGTATTAAAAAAAGGCCACATTTCACATCAGGACACGAGCGTCCTCCAGCCTCAAATGAACCTGAACCGTCTATTCTGGGAATCCCAATCTACCGGAGTCACTGGGAGGCCGGATCCTCGCCCGGTGTAAAGAGCTGCAGCCCAGCGGAGAGCAGCCGGCGCGTAGCAGTTTCCCGCTGCCCGTGCATCTTCCCCCTCTGTTTGCCTGTGGGGTTTATTTTTATATGACGATAAATGGAAACAATCCCTTTTCTTAATCCAAAAAGCATTACGTGCTTTTAATCTAAGCTGTCGCAGCCTCCTCACTTTGAAGCCCTTCTCCCCTGCTGCCGGCTCCCACCTGGGGTCCCCGAGCAGCCGCCCACCCATGCGGGGGATAACAGGATTTTCGTGCTGGTGCTCAAGCTGCCGATGAGGATTTTGGGAGATGAGCTCTTCCCTTTCCCTCTCTGCTGTCACACTTGGTGTGATTCCATTCCACAATGTCCCAGTGCTTACAGCAGCATCAGAAACCTAATTTTTTTTTTTTTTTTTTTTTCCCCCCACTCTGGCTGGTTTTGCTTGTTGGATGCTTGAAGGAAGAACATTTCATGGGCATGGGCACGTCCAAGGTCCGAGCTCCCCCGTAGTTTTCTGTGCTGTGAGTTGTACAAGGACAGGAGAGCACAAGAACAAGTCACGTAAAGGAGGACAAGGATGGACAAGCTGCCTTTGCAAGCCCAATTTCAGTGATTTTTTGCTATAAAACCAGCAGCCAGCCGTGCTGGACTTTTCCTTGGCGCAGCTGGGGAGCCAGCTGGGCGGGGAGCAAAGGGTGGGAAGGTGCTGACACCGTCCGTAGCCGTTTCGGGAAAGGGAAGGGATGGGAGAGTGAGCCCGGTCTTGCTGCGGGCTTGGAGAGGAGCTTTCCCACTCACACCCCTTGGCTCCTGCCTGGCCATCACAGGCGGGTCAGACGTTGACCTGAGTGCCAAAACGCTCATTTGTTTGGCGTTTCCCTTGGAAAACTTGGATTTTTGGAAGTGAAAGCTCCTGGGACTTCCCTTCATGCCTCTCCCCCCATGCAAAGCAAACACCCAGACCAAATCCCTGCCAGGGATGGAAAATGGCATTTTTTTATCTGCAGCAGGAGAATTTATGATGAGAAATGTCCTGGCAGCTGGGGCAGGGCGCCTCCGGACAACGGGTGCAGCAACGGGTGCACTCGCCTGGGCATGCTCTCCATTTGCAGCCTCCGCTGAACTCAAAAACACTCCCTTGATTTCATGCCCATGGTTTTATGTCATAGAATCATAGGATCGTTTAGGTTGGAAAAGACCTTTAAGATCATCCAGTCCAACCATTAACCTAACATTTGGGACACCTCTGACCTCAGACCCCATCATTCCCATGGCTCTACCACCATTTGATTGACAGATGTCAATCACTGGTGGTGGGGGGGTGGTTCCATGGGTGAGGCTGGTCGGGAGAGCCCCGCACTGGTGCTGCCTGGTTTGTACCCTATTTAGTGAATCAACCACATTTACATGGTAAGGGGACGTCGCAGTCCTTTGTCCGTCCTTCGTCCATCCTTTGGGGGAGGTGAAGAAGCCGCTTGCCACTGAAATGCAGGAAATTCGGTGTCTGCGGTGTGTTTGGATCCGGGGAATGGCTCATCCCCTTCCCCAGCAATGGGTGTCGTTTGCCGAAAGCGGGGTTTCTCCTGGCTGTTGGTTCAGCAGGGCTGTCACAGGGGACAGGAGAGGGACGCAGCCCCCAGCGAGGGGTGACGCATGTGTTCATCTCAAAGAGCCCCTCACGCGCTTTTCCTTAGGGCTACTGAAACGTATTTTGCCTTAAAAAGGGATAGCTTTGGGAAATAGTTTACTGAGGATCATAACACCCTCTTTTCTCTCTCTGAACAGGAGCAGTATCATTTCTGCTACGACATAGCACTGGAATATCTGGAGTCCCTGGAGACCAGATAGCACCTCGCCAGGAGAGCGGCGGCAAGGGCTTGCGCAGGGGTCGTGCCAACCGTGCGTTTCGCACTCGGACGTTGCGTTAGTGCTGAAGGTGAGGAGGGGAAACAGCAAAGGACCCGACGAGAAAACCCATCAGATCAAGAAAAGCGAAAGGACGTGGGGATGTGTCGGCCGCTCCCCATCTTCATCCTCTGCTCTCCATCTTCTTCCCACCCCGAGCACGTCCGAGCGGCTGCGGGTCGGATGCCATGACTCGTCCTGTCCCGGCGTTGCTTTGAGTCGCAGTCGTGGGGTCGGCGTGCGCAGGATGCGGCCCCGCGGCGCTGCCTGGGCATCTCTAAATCAGCTGGAGAGGAGGCCAGGGAGGGGAGGAGGTGGACAGAAGGAGCCGAGGGTGTTTCCCAGCAGGGAAGGATGGATATTTGGAGAAGAGACGTTGATTTTTAATTGTGCGTGGAGTCAAAGCGAATCTTCCGAGGAGCCCAGAGGGCTGCTGGCAGGTTTTGCCCTTGGTGGGGACACGCCTTGAGCTGGAGCGAAGACCCTGAGAGGAGCTCTTGAGTTTCTGCCCGTTCGCACCATGAATTTGATCTTTGCTTTTTTTAGTTCTGTGAGTTGCGACCCTTTGTGTATCCAGCCCTGGACAGAGCGGGGATGTGGGATGGTGGTGGGACGTGGAGGGCACTGGGTACACAACGTCCCTCTGCAGGGACCAACCCGGACCCCTCCTGGCGCCTTTGCAAAGCTTTTCAAGCGATGGTTGCCCTGTATCTCCACACCGTCTTCTCTGTAGCAGTTAATTCCTCCTGGGCTGACCCAAGGGCACCAGCCCATGGGTCCGTTTTTAACCCTTCCCTTGTGAATCGCTGCACAGGAGATACCTTTGGTGCCCAGAAACAAAATTCTCAAAATCTGGGTCCATCCTGGATGCCTCCCCCAGGCAGTTGCCCGGCAGTTGCCCATCAATGCTGCTTGGCTTTTGCTGGGGTTGGCAAAGCATGGTGGTCGGTTTTGGTGGTGGCGTCGGCGTGGGGTGAGCTGTGCTGAAGCTCTGAGCCATGGCAGTGCTTCGGGGCCGGGCATGGGGAGGTCGCCATGTCCCCAGTGCCACTTGGGGACAAGTGTATGGGAACAGTGACTGGAGGTGCCTGATACTTTTTGGCTTCATCCCGCTCTGGTCGGGTGCGAGATGTCACTTTTTCTGTCTGATATTGTGATAACTACAGGGGTTTTTGCTTAGGAGGAAGAGCCTGGGTGTAATCAAGCTGTGGTCAGGGTTTTCTCTCCTGCCTTTTGGCCGGACCGACCTGCAGCTCGAGGGCCACAGGGCCAAAACGGCTGCACCCTGGCTGAGCAAACCCGGGAGATATTTCCATCCACCTTCCAAGGGTGGAGGAGAGCAACAAGATATTTGTTTTGCCCTCTCTCCACCTGGGAGGATGTCCCACCCGCTGCCTTGCAAACGCCCGGGGGTGGCGATGAGGATTTCAGCAGCATCGGAGGGTTTTGCCCAGACACTCGGCATTCCCACATGCTTGCCCAATAATTCACATGGCCTGACAGTAACTTATTCCAAGGGCTATACAACATTATTCCCCTCCTTTCTGTCCCTGCTGTCTAACCCTGCTGTGTGCCCATGCTGTCTCGTGACCAAATAGTCCTTTTACCCCCCCAGAGCCTGTAGAACAGTCCAGTTAACACCAGTACCTGGGAACACCAGTACCTGGGAACACCAGTACTCGCATCGCAAGCCTTGACTTGGAATAAATTAGTGCCCTTTTCCCAGTCCCCATCTCTCCGTAGATGTGTCCATGCTGTCCCGGGATGCCATGGGGAAGGCGCTGTGCAGTGGGTGCAGAGAGGTCCCAGGGTGCAGGAATCGTTTGGGTTTGTATGAAAACGGCTGAGCTGAACCTCTGAAATTCCTGGGGCTGGGATGTTGGTGGCACCGTTCAGCCCCGGGCCTGGGGGCTGGAGGGATGATGCTGCTTCATCCCAGAGCTGCCCGGGCCGCCTGCATCCTCCCTCTGGGCCGGGAGGGAGCATTCCCCAGTGCTTCGCAGGTAAAGTGTTGCCAGAAAGAAAAAAAAAAAGAAAAAAATCCCAGAAAATTGAAACCCCAATTAGTCCTAATAAAACAACAGAGACTGGAGGAGTTGTATATATGTTTTAAAAGCGAGAATTTTTTTTTTTTTTTTGATATCTCCTTGCTGGATGTCTCTTGGTTTTTAGGGCATCTCTTCTGAAGGGCAGACTTTGAAATCAAAGTGCTGTAAAAACCAGCTGATCTCCAACTCCTACTGAGATGCTCATATGACATGAGGCAAGGACATCCTGTACATAGAAATATATATAGAAATATATATATAAAAATATAAATACTGTTCTTAAGATGGATAATGTTTATTGGTATTACAGGTTGGAGTGGTGCTTTTTTTCTTTTTAATAAAAACAAAACAACAACAACAAAAAAAAAAGGAAAAAAATGAAAACCCAAGAAAAACACCCAATTGGAACGATTTTGTCTATATGCAGAAAAAGTGACCCCGAAAACTGGCGGCATCCAAGAGCTGCTGCCAAAGGGCCTGGTACCCTGAGGAGGCTGCACCGTGGAGGGGGACGGTGTGGTGGGACCGAGGGAGGGTGGCGAAGGAGGGACATGGCCCATGTGGATTGTACCACGCACGTCCAGCTGTTGTGAAACTGGTTTTTTAATTTTTTTTAATTTTCTTTTTTTTTTTTTTTTTTTTTTTTTTTGGCTTTCTTTCCTTTTAAGAAAATCAGTTGCATAAATAAATGTTCCGAATTTGTGATGGCCTCTGGGTTTCTTTCGCTGGCTCTGCTCCGGGAGCTGTGATGTGGGGAGCCCCGATGCAGGTACCCACCAGGCAGCCTGTAGAAAAGACAGACCTCCATATCGGCCGTATCTCGCTTTTCAGGGGTATTTCGAGGGAGCGCATTTGCAGGGTTACATTCCAGGACCGCAAAACCTTCATGGCACAGAGGAGCCGTGTTCACCCGTCACCATGCCGAGGAGACTCCGTTGCCTTGTGCTTGCAGAGCTTTGCTGTGGGTTTCCTCCTAATACCAGCACGGTGAGATCTTGGACCGGGCAAGACCTGCCAGCCAACCTGGATGCCCACAACGTCTTGCGACGCTTCTGATGGAAGTTTTCCATTACTGGAAAAGGTGTGTTGGAGGAAGAAGAAACTCATTCAGTGCGTTTTCCAGCTGGAAAATGAGGCGCTATTGTAGGAAAAGCCTTCCGGAGAAGAAAGCTTCTGCATTGTCTTCAGTGATTTACTTATTACAAAGCAGCCTTCGGTTTAATCTGTTGTGATATTAAACACTTCCGGTAACACTTGAGTCTTAACTTAATGGAGATCAAGGGAAAAAGGAAAAAATCTAATTGACTTGTCAGGACTCTTTCATCTTTAAGGTTTGTGAAGGATGCGGTAATTACATTTTAGCAATAAATAAGGAAAAGGGGGCTAATGCAAATTAAAATTCAGAACTGCACTTGGGAAGGGCTCTGGGTGTGCACGTTGGGGTCAGCCCTGGGCAGGGGTGTCCCTGGGGGTGAGCTCGTTGTCCCCAAGCCCTGCGGTGCCGTCCTGGAGGGCAGGGTGGCCTCGAGCAGTGGCAGTGCCCCGGGTGCGGGGGGCACGAGCTGGGCTGGCCCCTGCAGCCTCCAGTGCCTGCGGTGGGGGGGGGTTTGGGGACCTCAACCCCTGCTCAGGGACAGGCTCCACACCAGAGCAGCTTCCCGGCAAAGCTTAGAGCCCCCAAGCCATCAGCAGTGTCCCACTGGAGCCTGTTCCTTTCCCTTCCCACTTGCTATCCATGCTGGTGACTGTGCAAAAAAACCCAACCCTGAAATCAAACCAAACTGGAAAGCATCTGATAGTTTTGCATCTCTAAAAAAATAAGGGAAAGACAGCTTCTGCAAGGTTATTGCTGCGCAGCTCCGAGCATCCGGCTTCCCTGGTTCCCCGGCAGCGAACAGCCTGGCCCCAGGGCACGCAGCCGGGCTGGCCACCAGCTTGGTGGCTCGCCCATCCAGAGCTGCTTTTGATTTCCTCGGTGCCCAGTCGCCTTCCTCCCTGCGGTCCCCTCTCCGCCAGAGCCGGGGCCTCGCTCTTCCTGAGCTGTATTTCAGCCACAGCTCGTTGGGCACTTGCTGTCACCTGCTGCTAATGATGAAAAAACCTTTCCCCCTGGTTTTATGAAAGCCATCATTCCATCGGCTGGCCCGTAATGAAGGGAGAAACAGCAGCTGCTCCCTGAGGCCCTGCTCCCACCAGGAACGATGAATTGCCCCTTCTCCACTATGCCCCATTAAGGTAAAAAAAGGAGCTATTTCTGCAAGGACAAGGGTGGTGGCGATCTGGTTTCGTGGCTCTCTGAGGCATCACTTTCCTTCCTTGCTTCGCCCCTGCAACATCTCGAAGAGGCGTGGACAGCCCAGGAGAGCCGACAGGTAACCGGCGCCGTCCTGCGGAGCTGGGGCAGGACCAGGAGTCCAGGTCCCCATCCCATAGAGATGTCTCGTGGAGATGTCCCTCCTTGTCCCAGCTCTGGTTCATCAGCGTGTCCCGGTGAGTGACATGTTGGGGGGGTAGCCCAGGGATGGGGACGGGACGGAGCAAAACGCCTCTTTCCCCGGTCTGCAGAGCCCAGGGTGCCTTGGCACGGCCGCAGGGTGCCCGGGTCCCGCTGCTGCTCTCTGCCAGGCATGGACGGATTAGAGGCGCTTAAAAGGAGCACTTTGCATTTCACTAACTAATCCACATGTGCCATCCAATGCCCAACTTTTGGCCCTTGGGAATTATTCACCAACTCAGCGCCTCCTTTGTGCTGTTATCTGCAGCACACATGCCCCGGTAGAGCTGGTAATAATTTCCCAAAGCCAATGTCATGGTATTGTTGGAGGTGACCTGGATATTCTTGTTCCGTTCATGGACTTGTTCCCTAATCCAGGCTGGCAGGCAGCGCTCGATGTGCCGGGGGAGCCTGGCTCCGACCCCTGGCTGGTGTCCAGCAGTAGCTGCAGAGGTGGTGGGTGGGACCTCTGTCCCCATCGACCCCCATCCTCCTGCCCGGAGGGGTTGGTGTTCCCAGTGGATGCTCTGCTCTGTCCTCGCCAAGTCGACCATGACCATCCTGCCCCGTACAAGTGCCCGCTGGTGTTCCCCATGCCGTATCACCGGGTATGGCCCTGTTTCCCACAGCAGCTACTTCTGTGCCAAGACCCATCTGGAGCGCATGATGTCCGACGAAGCCACGGGATGGAGAAAGGTGCTGATCTTCCTGGGGCAGGAGCAACCCACGTTCCCCTCCTTCCTCCTCTCTGGGGCAGCAAGTAAGGGGCATGAAGGGAGGTTGTTCCTCACACCAGCGCTCCTGTCCTCGGGGCTGCTCAAGGTGGTGGTGGCACCATTGGTGGTGGGGGCTGTAGGAAAAATGAACTTAAGATACCACCCAGGAGGAGTCCTTGGCTCACGAGGGTCTGCAGGCAGAGCCCCTGGAGAGCCTGCAACCCAAGCACGTTTTTAGGACATGGGGAGTGTTGTCAGGATGGTGCCTGGATCTCATCCACCCATCTCAGTGGGTGGAGCCACCCAGTTATCAAGGGACATGACCAAGGTAGCCAAAGGAATTGTGGGCAGAGCAAGGGCTTCCTTTTCCCTCTTCTCCTCCAGTGCTTCAGGTGAAGTGGGTCCCTTCCTGGTGTGGGGGTTCTACGTGGGGCTCCTCACCCCTGTCCCTCTCAGCAGCTCATGGCAGTTCACCCTCTCAGGTTTTGGCTTGTTCCTTTGTATGTGGCATTTTAAAAGTTGTCCTGAGTCAAGGGCGAGGGCAAAAGCAGGGCTGGGGGAAGGGTGTGTTAAAACCCTCCAGATTAACCTTGGCAGATTAATTCATTAAAGTGAAACCTAAATTCAGTCAGTTACAGCGGCCCATTTATCGCCTGCGATGTATCTGTGAGGCCAAGGGCTGTCTGTGGCTCAGGTTGGGCAGATCATCTCCATCCTCTCTCCGATCCCCAGCCCCCGGAGACCCTGCCGAGCATCAACACTTCCCAAGCTCATCCATTGGGACCGGAATGGGGAGAAGTGTGTCATGCTCCTGTCCCTGGGACAACTGTCTGTCCTTGCTTTGCAAATGAACCCAACAGCCTGGAATGGCCATGAGCAGTTGGTCTCGATGGCACCAAGATGTGGCCCTGGGGACAAGCGGGCAGCGGGGAGGTGCCGCCTGCGTGCTGGGCTCTGGGGTGCTCCTCAGGCTACACACTGGCTCGTGCTGACATAGGGCCTGTGTGTAAAAAGTTTTAACCCCAGTTTATTTCTGACCTCTGTGCTCCCATCGGCAGTGGCACCAGAGCTCACCTCCAAAACTGGGAGCTGGAGCGGTCCAGAGGGGCGAGCCGGGGTGCCGCAACGACCCCCCCATCCAACACATGCCGTGTTCCAGCTCCATAACTCAGCCCGTCCAGTGCAGAGGTCACTGGGTTTCACTTAGGTTACAGCCTGTTTTTCCTCAGCCCTTGGCCCTGGGGGGGTTTGTGGAGACGGAGAGCTGCTGGGTCTATCTGGAGCATGATCCCCAAATCCAGGAAAGCCCCAAACCAGCCAATGTATCACCTGGGCTGCTTGTGGGGCTTTCCTCTTGCTGTGATGGGGAGCACAAGAAAAGCAAAAGGAAAGCTTTTTTTATTTTATTTTTTTTAATGTTCTGCTAACATTATCCAAAGAAAGAAGAGCCCCCACATCCTATCATCTCTGTTTTAAGCCCAGGGCGGTGCCTGATGTCCCGTGCGAGCGGGGTGCGATGCCGGCAGCAGGGTCCAGGCTGGGGATTTATGTCTTTGCTGAGCAGCGGCTGTGGGAGCCAGAGCCTGGAGGAGGAGGAGGAGGGTGAGACATTTTGCCTTGATGTTTTCCCCCCACCCACTGTTTCAGTTGTTAAGATGGGGCTGCCTTAATCAGCACAGCAGTGAGCTGGGATTTCCCATTGGAAAAGTGCTTTGCTGAAAATTCTTTGCTCACCTTTTGGGCAGCTAAGAGCAGCTGGAGCTTAAAACACAAGTAAAAGAGCAGGAGCGATTTGTCGTCATGATTGGTTTTATAGCATGAACTGCTGATAAAGATCCTGCAAATTCTCCCTCTGCTGAAATTTCCCTAAATTTTTGACTTCCAGGAGAAAAAAAGAAAACCAGCTCTAAAATTGAGCCATTTCCATAAAAACCAAACACCCTGGGGAGAAAATATGAGTTAGTGCCAATGTTGCTTGGTTCTTTTTTGGGAAAGAAGTGTCTGGAGGGTCCCTGGGTGGGATTACCTTGTGGGATGACCTCGTTCCCATGGACAGCCCAGCTCTGCAGGGATGCCCACGGCACTTCTTCCGCGATGGGCACGGGAAGCGGAGGCTGAAGGGTCCCGTCCAGGGCTGTGCCGAGCTCCCCATGGCCCATGCAGTGAACTGGTGGCACAGACACCGCTCTTCACTGGAGACTTCCCATCTCTCCAGGGCTGCAAATGCAGCGGGTAATTTATGTAAGTAGCCTTAATGGTACTGTAATCTATATGCTGATAGTGTCACCTCTAAATGTTCCATCAAAAGGCTCAATGGGAAGAATTTGTATTTCGAAATAAATATTTCCTCACGGTGTGCAAAATATCTAATCATGTATTTATCCTTAAGTACTTCCAAAAGTCAACATAATTATTCCAGTCCCATTAAGTTTAATTTGCAGTAAATTATGCATTTAGCTTTAAGTTGAGGTTGCTGGTTAGAGTCAAGATAAAGCTCTTGCTATTTATAAAGCAGTATTTCAGCACAGATATAAAATACAAATGGTTGGACAAGAAAATCCTGCTCGGGAAGTTTGGGGAGAATTTCAAATAGGGAGGTTAACAAAAAATCTGTAGAGTGAGTGTCTAATCACAGATGTGTAAGCACACTCAGTCAACTAAAATGAAAGCCTAAACAGCTTACAGGGGCTCAGGCTGCCAAAAGAATTTTCCTCTGGATAAAAAATCTGATATTTTTCTCAGGATGTCATTTTGAAAAACTAATTAATCATTTAACTTTCCTCTTAGTGTCATGTCTTTGAGGTTTACAGGACCGGGAAGGTGTTCCTGCTGGAAGAGGTAGAACAGCTTTTATCTGTGATTTATCTGCGGTCTCGGATGTCCCTGCAGATTAACAGCAGCGGATACCTGATCCTCCCCTCCCTGAGCAGCCTGAAGCCCTTTGAGTCAATAGGAAATCGCCGATGGCCAACGATGGGTGCTCAGTCGGCCCTTCCACGTTAGCGGCTGCTGGAGTCACATCTCCCTGTGCTGGATCCACGTCTCCATGTGCCAGACCCTCTGCACTTTGGGGTCAATGGCCAAATGGCATTTTTCTATCCAGTCCCAGGAGGTGAAGAAGGTCATGGGAGGACTTTCAATCCCAAAGAGACTGCGTTGGTGGTGCCGGTGGATTGAAAAATTGCCTGTTTGCTGGCAGGCTGGAGGGTGGTCCCTCGGGTAAGGCAAGAACGGAGGGGATCTGGGTCGGCTGCTTGGTTTTGTCGGTGGTTCTTTGCGGGACTTTCAGGACGAGATCTCTCAGCGCTTCACCTCTCCCTTCCTAAAACCAGGACGACCTTGTCTGAGCTGGAGTCCGTGGGCTGCTCCCCTGTATACGGCATCGCTGGGGAAGGGCTCAGGGCCGTCCCGTACCGGGCAGAGCGTCTCCCATCGCTCGCTGTCACCCTGGGGACAGCGATCCTGCGTCTTCCTGCCCTCCCCTGCTCTGACAGAGCTCTCGGCCAAGGACAGCGCGGTGCTTAGCGAAGCAGGACGTGCTCAGGGCGCCTGGGATGCTGTTGCTGCCCATTAAAAAGGGCTCAGCTGGTTGGTAAAGCTGCCAGATTTCTAAAGAGGAGGCACTCAGCCGTGCCTGAACTTCGGGCCTCTCTTGGGGGCAGTCAGAGATGAATGCACCCAAAATTACCACGGACTTTGGAAAACGAGGGCCTGCAGGGATGCACAGGGGCTGCAGCCAGGTCAGCTGCAGGGTGAAACCGTCCCTGGGGCTCACGAAAGTGGTCTGCTGCGAGCCCAGAGGTTGCAGCCTGTCGTGGTTTAGCCCCAGCAGCAGCTCAGCACCACGCAGCTGCTCGCTCACTGCCCTGCCCCGATGGGATGGGGGAGAGAATCGGAGGAGTGAGAGTGAGAAACACTCCTGGGCTGAGATAAGAACAGCTTAATAATTGAAATAAAATAAAGTAAAATAATAATAATAACAAAATAATAATAATAACATAATAATAATAATAATAATAATAATAATAATAATAATAATAATAATAATAATAATAATAATATCCAAAGCAAGTGATGCCCAATGCAATTGCTCACCACCTGCCGACCAATGCCCAGTCAGTTCCCGAGCAGCGATCGCTGCTCCCCGGCCAACCCCCCCAGTTTCCATACTGCCCATGACGCCGTATGGTATGGAATGGCCCTTGGGGCAGTTGGGATCAACTGTTCTGGCTGTGCCCCCTCCCAGCTCCTTGTGCCCCTGGCAGAGCATGGGAAGCTGCAAAGTCCTTGACTGGCATAAGCAGCGCTGAGCAACAACTAAACCATCAGTGTGTGATCAGCATTCTTCTACTAAATCCAAACCACAGCACTGTGCCTGCTGCTAGGAAGAAAATTAACTCTATCCCAGCCGAAACCAGGACACAGCCGAAAAATCAACTCAGCCCAAAGGGGTGGTGCCCGCGGCAATTGCGTCTTTAGGTGACTTTGGGGAGGTTTTGCCTGCAGCAGTGGGATTCTGGCTGAGCGCTGGGGCAGGCTCAGGCACATTTCTGCCCCATGGCGGGGTGGGAGGTGCAGACACACGCCCCGTCCATCGGCCAGCCGAGCCCAAGTCCCCACTTGTGTGCCAGCCCCCCGCTGCCGTCGCCCCACCGCTCAGCTGCCATTCGCACTGATTTTTCTCTTCCTTGCGCTGAGCCCTGAAACTTTTTCGCTGCTGCTTGAGTGGAAGTTTCCCGCAGCTGCCCCGGGGTGCCAGCACTGTTTTGTTGTCTAATTTGGGACATGAAAGGCAGCGCCATCTCCCCGGCACCCGACGCGCCGTGTACTTTGCTCCGTAGACCTCGAGCCCCCTCCGGCTCGAGCTCCGCCGCGGCGCAGCAGCGGGTGGGTTCGAAGGGCTGGCTTTGAACTTGGCTGCTCGTCCCCCGCCGGTCGCGGTGTGGGCTCATGGCGGCAGCCTGGCGGCAGAGCAATCATCCTCTAACGAAACAGCACGCGAGCACCTCGGGCAGCCCACGCCGGCGCTGCCTATTGATCAAGCTCTCGCCATCCTTAAATGGATGGCGTTTAAAAAAAAAGAAAGGGGGAATTTGGAGCAGCTCGTCTCTCCCTGCTCTGTGGGACACTTAATGCAGTTTGAAGAGGGATTGGCTGATTTGGCATCTCCGGGATTTTTGTTTTTATAAAATCAAAACTCATCAGAAATGTCTGGCTGGGAACTAGGTCTCACAGCCCTTTTTTTTTTTTTTTTTTTTTCCGGGACTAGCTTTACAGCGAGAAGTGTCTAGATCACGGCAGGAAGGCTGGAATGGTGGCGGGAAGGGCTGGGAAGGGGATGGCTGTCCCCGATCTTGGCTCCGAGGATGCCGGTGGCTCTGCAGGTCCCTGGGAATTGCGCGTGCATAGGGGCTGTTGGGGTGGGATTCAGAAAGTTGTTGCTCCAAGGAAGGATTAGAAAGTCACAAGAGATTTTTGTCTGCATAAACCTGTACCTTCATCCATCCGTGCATCAGTCCCTGCCTCCCTCAGTCTTCCTTCCTGTCTCTTTTTCATGCAGTCGCATCCGGCTGTGAGCGCGTCTGGCACGGGGAGGAAGGAGAGCTGGCCCCGAACACCGCTGGCCAGTGCAAATACGATTAGATGTGACTTGAGAAACGTCGCTTTGTATGCAAACAAAGTGTCCTCGGGTGAAAATTGCCGAGGGGAGGGAGAGGAGAGCTGGTGTTGCAGGAGCAGGCAGCAGCGTGCAACAAGGTGCTCTCCTCTCTGATTGCTTTCCCCCAGCCTACAGCAAAGGTGTTTTCAAGCGGATGTGCCACATTTGGACTTTATATCTGCCTGCCAATCTCAACACCGATATATCGGCCACCAGCCTAATTTGGCCTGCAGAACTTGGTTCTGGTGTCAGTCCCCCCGCTGCAGGCTGCAGCATGATACAGTGGCGTGAAACCTGTGCAATGTCAGCTCCGATGAGATTTTTTTTCCTGGTAGGACATGCACTACTGCAAATCTTTTTGCACCTGAATAGCACCAGCTCTCAAACTCATCTTGGATTTGTGGTGTCTGCAGTGACTCACTTGGTGCTCCCAGGATCCCAGCTCCTGGCCCCATCCTCTGGGCAGGGCTGGCTGCCTGCAGCGGCTGGAGCCCGCCGGGAGCCGGGCTGATGGGCGGCGGGAGGTGGGCAGGAGAGGACGGACACTGCTGGAGGGAGAGCAGGGTCTTACAGCCGCGCTTCCCGCCGGGCATCTTCAGCGGCATCCAGATACACCGTGCTGGAGGCAGCTACTTTGCTAATTCAGAGGGACCCGGAGCAGCTCACCCTGGGAAGGTGGAGGAACATCAGGGGGTCGGGCAGGAGCCTCATCCAAAACTGGGGCTTAAGCACTGAGATGTAGAAACTTTTCCAGGGGAGTAATCATTTCACAGCAAGTTTCATGCTTACTTTTTTTTTTTTTTCCCTTTTGTTTTCTTTGGTGTTTTTTTCCTTCTTTTTTTCTTTTTTGGAAGGAGAACATATTTCAGCACGTCAAAAATGTCTGCTGAATAGACACTAAAGACTGAACCCCCTCTGGGTATTTCTCCATCCACACTTTCGGAGCTAACCCGGCAGTCCTGTGCTCTGTAGCTCCCATGGTCATCTACCCAAATCCTGGAGATGTTGCCTGGTGCCCAGATATCCACGCACAGCCCCTGCCAAAGCAAATGGGGGATTGCTCCATTTTGGGGGAAGGACATATATGACAGCAGTGCCCTCAGCTCCCCGCAGCCCCGTCTGTGGGGCACAGACCATCCTTGGCCCCAAGAGGCTGCAGAGAACAGAGAAAGATGAAGGGTTGGGCGAAGCAGAGATGAAATGCTGCATCCAAGGTCATGAAGCCGGTCAAGGAAACAGCCAGGAGTTACACACCAAGCCTGTGTGTTTTAGGTGATCTTCAGACCGGGTCACGCTGTTGTGCAATGTGCTTACTATCAAATCATATTCCCCTTTTTGCTTTCTTTTTCCCAAGAGTTTTCAGAGACCATTAAGAGAAACAAGAGATGTTTGCAAGGTTAAGAGACTCAGTGTCTAAACTTACCATAAAGGTTTGCAGTAATTTACAGCTGTAGGCAGCAAGCGCTCTTCATGGGGGAAGGGAAATGCAATTTAAGAGAACAGAAATAAATAAGAAGCCGCAGCAGCTAACACTCTCTGATTTAATCCCCAGCCCACGAGAAAGATTTATTCCGTTATCTGACAGTTTGATCGCTCCAGGAATCCCATAGGTCAATGCATATCTGCCGTTATTATCTCTGGGCTGTTTCCACCAAGATGCACAGGGAAGATTTGTTAAAGAAATGAACCAAAGAGGGGTGCTGATAGGAGCGTAATAGATGGAACCCCTGGAGACCTTTGTCATGGAGCTAACCCAAGCGATGCTTCTACACAGCGACCTGTGTGGGTTGCTCTGTGCTGTGGGCAGGAGGGAAACCTCGTGGGGTGCGAGGAGAGCTTGAACCTGAGTGTCCGCTTGGAAATAGAGAGGATGAAGAGCTGGTGTGTGTGGGGGTCTGTGGAGATGGAGCAGCCCCTGCCCAGCACCCTCACCATGCCACGGGCTGGTCTCCGTGCAAAGGGTGCTGATCAATGGGGCAGAGCTGGGGTGACCCACCCAGGGGCTGGCAACACGGGTCTGCCTGGGGGAAGACTCTGGGAGTCAACATCACTCAGTGCCTGCCAACTGCTCTGGGGACTTATTTTCACCTGCACCCCATGGTCCTCCAAGGGCAGCTTCCTCACGTGCTGTTCTCTGTTGCCCCACCAGCATTATAAGGAATTTGGAAGGTAAAAGTCTGGCCTCTGAGCACCTTCTGGGATCATCACGTCTGCTCCGTGTGTCTAGGAGGAGCCATCAAAGAGACCCTCCTTTCCCCACTTGGCTTTTCTCTGCAAATTAACCATTTCTCAGTGCTTCCCCTTTTTCTTCCCTTGCTGTCTAATAATTTCCCATTGCAGAGTGCGCCTTTTGCTGTCAGAGCTGTCTGGGAATGGCACCAAAAAGCCACGGGAAACTCTCCTACACGATCAGGCATGTAGCCACAGAGACATATGTGGAAGCAAATGCAGCCCATACCAACAAACAGCCAGAATGCAGATACATAAACAGGCACAAATAAACAGGCTCACACCCTCCAGTAAGCCTGAAACACAACCACACAGGCAGATGTGTTTGCAAGCCTGTGTGGAGATGCTCAGATGTACAAAAATGCATGTGCATGTATAGGTTTTTCCTTTCCACACAGCTATAGCAAGACCAAACGCAAAGGTGGGGCACAAATGCCTTAAACACCCATGCACGTGCTGCCCTATGGATAGACCATTTGGCAAAGGTCTCCCTTGGTTTAAGGTTTCCTGGGCTGAAATGAAATATATTGCTGAGATTGAGAAGCTGGAGTTGTTTTCAAGCCTGTCCTTGCCCAATCTCATGGCTTTCACGGGTGTTTTCATTTAGGGAAAGGCTGGCTAATGACTGCATAAGGGTGGGCAGGACACTGCTGGTCAAGGAAAGGGTGCGAGGTGGGTAGGCGGGAGCCTAATTAGCAGCATTGCCTTAACTGACCACAGGAAAGGGTTGGGGGCTGTATTTTTCTGTGGGAAAATGCTGTTTTTCTCTTCTGAGCCAAGGTTTTTCCAGCATTAACTAAATAACTATCGACAGCCCAGCTGGCCTCTGCATGCCATGCCAAGAGGGGAAGGTGTTTGGCTTGGCTCCAGGAGGAATGATTTTGCACGGAAAAGTCTGCCAGGGTCTTCTCCCTGGGATGATATCCTGGAATGGGAGCAGAGTGGGTCTGGGCACTGCCCTGCCACCTGGGAGCTGGGCTCTGCTTAAGCTGCGAGTGGTGCGGCAGGAAACTTGAGACCCCAAAATGTGACTTTGTTTCATAGGGAAAAGAGAGCAAAAAATGCTGAAAGTCTCTGGGAAGGAAGAAGCAAAGCTAGGAAAATGCTGCAGCTTTTTGGTGATTTTTTTCTTTTTTTTTTCATTCTGTAATTTTAAACATTTCCCTTTGAGGAGCTCACAGAACTTCATGTTGACATTGGCTGTTCAGGCAGGAGTGAGGTTGGTGCCAGACCACAAAATATTTTTCAATCAAAATAAAAAGTAGCATCAAAAGGTGAATAACACAACACTGTGTGAGTGTTGAAACCTGATATTTTCCAGTGCTTTTTCCATGGCCTTCCCCTACTCCAAAAACCCCCTCAAAAACCCAAACAGATTTTGCAAAGCTCGGTGCGTGTTTCCAATGGAATCGCAAAGATAGATTTCTGTGGGGCTGGTTTCTGCATTGCCCTGTATCCAATCCCACTGTGCACATGCCTCCTTACCAAGTCCCTTCTCTCCTTTCTTCTGGCAGGGCTGAGCTGAGCGCAAGCCCCATCCTGGCTTCACGGTGCTGTTGTGCTGCAAGCAAGATTGCAGGTGGCCATGGTGGCCCTGGGGGCTGCAGCCTTGCAAAGAAGGGAGCAGTGATGGGGGAGGAAACCCTTTACCCCACAGCACCCAGAGCCTGCCAGTCTCCTTCATGTTCTTTGTTGATGTTTATTCTGATCTGGAGCCAGCGCTGCCAGCTATGCCCGTTACAGCTGTGCTTGTCGTTAGGTGGCTGTTCTATCAGCGTGTGTCTCTTTGTGCGGATGCTGCCTGACGTGGTGCACAGCCAGGCTGCCTGCTCCTGCCCAACGGAAGGGTGTGAACCTCCCAAATTGACCAAGGTTGTACCTCCACTCAGGCTGCATCCCCTGCCCCACAACTTGCTAACAGCCACTGCAACCCGCGCTTTCCTGGCAGGCGCCGGGGCTCGCACGCTCGCCCGGCGGTGCGTGGCAGGGCTGGCCAAACACATTGCCTTGGGATGGGCAGGAGCCTCGCAGGAGCGGAGCAAACCTCAGCACAAGCAAATGCCTTGTGGGGTTTGCCCAGCAGGTTTTGCAAGCTGTGCTGATCACATGTGGCTCTGCTTCACCACCTACTTGTCCCCCAGCTGCTTGTTTTCACCCTAGCTCAAGGTCTGTGCTCTCTTGCAATGAATTCTGCTGTAGCTGCTCTGAAGGAAGGTATGGGTATGCTGCACAGGGGCCCTGGCCATTTATGAGTAATGAGCAGTGGTGGGAGGCCAGGAATAGGCCAGAACTGAATTGTAGCTCTTTCTCTGCTAGTTTTATCATCTGCTAATTGCAAGCGATGGAGGTGGCCAGCTACAGAGCCTCTACAAAGTCCAGGCACGGGGCGATACTTGCAGGGATGCCCCACTGGGCAGGAAAGTGCTCGTCTGATCCAGCCAACAAAGTGAAAATCAGGCAGTATTCTGAGAGGAGGTGGACTTGAGTGCTGGTGTGTAGGGCAGTGGGAGCACTGGTGTTCTTTGTGGCTGGGGACTTGGGACGAGTTGCTCCATCGCATTTCCACTCTTGACGCTTGCCTCTTGGCCTCTCATCTTGCTGCCTATAAGCTGCACTTAACACATTCATGAGCACAGCAAAAGGAAAAGAAAAAGACTAATTGTTCAAAATGCTGAATAAATATTGACAGAGTGCTCCTACTATCCCGCTTCTCGGTGCGGTGCTGGCTGGGCTCCTCTGTGCCCCCTCTGCACAGCAAGAGCCACGTGGAATGACCCGGCTCGCTGCTCTCAGGCTGGACATGCCAAGGAGATTCTATCCCCCTGCACAAAGTTTGGGGTCCCTCACCCTTGTTGAGGTGCACCCAGGTCCTTGTGATGAACATGGGTATGCAACCTGGGGGGGAACGTTGTTTGGAGAGTGTGGGGCTTTGCAGTTTGGCACTTTCCTTGGTGTTGTGTCCCAACACTTGAGGCACCGCTTGGTGAATGGATAGTTTTGGGCTGTGCAATTAGCAGTGAAGCAGCAGGCCAGGCTGCTGTAATGCCAGAAGGTGCCTGGGCACTCACCCAGAACTAGGACTTGCTGCCAAGCACTTGAGTCCAAGGAAATTAACTTATTTTTAAAAATTGTGTTCAAGGCGTGGGCCATTCCCATTTGAGAGCCCTCTGCCGATGCCAAGGAACAGCTTGGTAGGGATGTATTTGCACACCCTGCCTGCATCCCTGCCTGCTTTGCCCAGGGATGCGTGCCGGGGGGCAGCTCAGCCCCGGTTCAGACTCTGTCCCGCTGCCACTTGATGCTGCGCTGACCGGAAAATGCCTGCGGCATGTAGGGGCTGCGAGTCCATCATCCCTGGCCTCCAACAACAGCAGAAAAGCAAGTCAAGAGGAGAGAATAAAGGCAGGGTAAGCACAGAATGCCTACCATGGTGCGGGGCTTGCTGAGCCCGCTGTGTCCCAGTTAGCTGTCTACCCATCCCATCCCCATGGACCCACCTGCACCCATCCTCAGGGACGAGCCTCCTCCCTGTGGAGACCCTTCCTTGCTCTCACCTGGCTCTAATGCATTGTGGTGAGATGTCTGCGTCCATCACCGGTCTTAATTTCTCTCCCCATTGATCTCCCTGCCAGCCCCTGTTTAGGGTCAATGAGTTTCCCAGCCTTTTGCTACAAGCTGGGTCCTTCATCAGACTAGAGCAGACAGGCCTCCTGCCGTGCCTGTCCCAGTCTGAGATGCATCGCACCTTGGAGATACCCATTTCACTGCATGCATTTTGGAGTCTTGGCTGGCTGGTTCAGGTTTGAACATGGGTTCACACATTACAGCTTCAGGGGAAGCCACCCTGCTGCCTGAGGCTCCCAAAGCACTTTGAAAACGCCATCCCGTGTCCTTTGACAGAGGTGGCTGTGTCTGGAGGATGACCGGGAAAGAGGAAATGTCCAACCCCTCGGGTTTCCTGGCCCCTTCCACGCTGGTGCCAAATGTGCCGACATTCGCATCCCCACCGGCAGCAGGAGCGGAACAGGAACGGGGCTGGAGTGGTGGCTGCGTGCGACGGCATCTCGCCCTCGGCACGGGGGCCAGGCGGTGCAGGGGGGATGACAGAAGGGCTTAATGAGGGTTTGAAAGAAACATCTTGTAAACTTTGGAGCAAAGAAGCTGCAGTTTGATTTGAACATGTTTGCTTGGCAGGGGCTATCCAGGCCCCTGCTGCTGCTGCTGCTTTTACCGGCGCTAATTAGGCAGATTTCCATCCTGCCAGTTACACACGCTTCTCCTGGAGCCGGCTCCACCGGCGAGCCCGGGCCAGGCTAGCGTCCCGCTGCGGGTGGTGGAAGGGGTCGGTGTCCCCCCCAGTCCTGGCTGGAGATGGCTCATGTCCCGGGGCAGCCCAGGCCCCAGCTGAGCTTCCTGGGATGGTGACATGGCCCAAGGCCAGCGCAGGGAACGTGTGTCCTGGCTGGATGCCCGTCTTGGAGCAAAGCACTGCCGTGCTGATGGAGGACACTCCCAAACCCCTGGCACCCCTCGCTGGCCCCAGTGACTGGGCAGACACCAGCACCCAGCTTTGCACAGAGCACCCCGGGGTTTCAGCAGTGATGTAGTTGTCTGGAGCAGGGAGCACTTAAAAACCTTTACAAGATCGGGACTAATCCTGCTCCTACTGGAGTCATCTTGCGTGCACTTTCCCTTCCATTGCAACCATCTGCTGCTTTTGAAGCTTGATAAATATTTCCTTTCCCCCGCTGTCTCTCCACTTTGCTCCTCCTCCCAGGCAATATCTTGCAATAACCAAAACATCTGCAATAACACCTCCTCCCACCCCAAATGCACTTTCTGTTTTCTTTTTTTCTGGCACAACTTCACTTCTGCGGTGGCTCTTTGGAGATGAGAAGGGGCAGTGAAGGAAACCCGTGCTGACCTGCCTGTGCCACATCTGTGCCGAAGCTGTTGCATCTGTGCACAGGAGATCAACCGGCTCCGGTCGCCAGGGTAATCCATCTCCTTTGTTTAATGTTTGCTGGGAGACAGGTCCCTCTCAATCTATTACGGTGTCATTAAAAGGGAAAATGTTTGCTCCATAGGGCCTCAAACGGCCTTTTTAAACTACAGTAAAAATGTAATTACCGGCTCACTTAGGAATTTAGGCCTTTCTTGATGCTAACATGCACAGCTCTGTTCCCATGGAAGTGGCAGCAGATCTGTAGAGATGGGCCTGATTCAGGAACTGGGCAGGAATAGCCCAAATTTGGCTGCTGGGTAGGTCCTCTGCTGTCTCTGACTGTTAGGGATATGCTGCTGCTGTGATGGAGCAGGTGAATGTTTTACAAGATGCTTTGGGACCTGCAGGTGAAAATGGTGGTATTTGAGACAGCAATCATCCAAATTGTCCAAAGCTTAGAAATTTCATGTATTCCTGAATTTGGATCCCACCCCCTTTGAGATGTTCAGGCTTTCCAGGCTTCATCTGGGATAGAAATAGCCCCTCCTTGTGCGAGTCCTATGTGGAGGGGCTCAGCCCACGTTGGCAGATGGGATTTGGAGCCAGCCTCCATCCAAGCAGCCCTTATACCTTGCGGGTGCCCGCAGCCCCCTGCCATATGGGGCCTCCCGGAGCTATATGGATGCATGGAGATGGGCCTGAGGATGCATCAGTCTTACCCGGCCCAGGGATCCCCGGGGCACTGTCATCATTGCTGTTGTGCCTCCATTTGTCACCACGGTGTGGTGTGGGCAACAGCAGGGCCAGCTCACAGGGGTGTTTATTCCCATGGATATGTCAGACACGCTCCAGAAACACTGGCAGCATAAGGATGTCGTCTGAGTAATTCTCTATTTTCACATCAACTAATGCTCCTCCAGGCAGATTGCTCTGCTCTTGCTGTTTTCTTGTCTGTTTAGACTATGATCTCTGCAGAACATGGCCCGCGTCTTCCTCCGTGTGCACCACCTTCACGGGGTCCTGCCGTAGAAAGGATGGCCCAAGCTTCAGCGCTGACCAGGCTCAGCTCGCCACCGCAATGCTGCTGAAAAGGCCAGAAGAAACACCCTCAACTGATCAAAGCCAATTATTTTTATGAGGGGGGAAGAACCCCACAACCCTTTATTCATTCTGTGCGTGTGCTTTAAATCATAGCAGTCGCACCGTCGAGTGGAACTTAATTATCTTACCGGGAAGCTGGGATTACTTAGTGCGTCTCACAAAGAGAGGCACTTCACGCCGTGCGCTGAATATGGCCGAGGTGAACGGGTTTCCATTAAAACCAGCATGACCCCAGCTGCCTGCAGCTGTGTCGGGCTGCAGCCCGGCCAACCAGGGCAACTGGTGTCCAGCTTCAAAAGCAGCTGTGCGGCCAGGAGAAAGGCTTCTGCCTCTGATGCTTTTAAAGGAGTTTTAATGTTCCTTGTCAATGAGTTTTTTGCCCTTTGTTAAGATAGCAGGGAAGAGGCTTTCATTTAAAGTGCTGGCCTAAAAACCCTTGAAGGAGAGGAGGTGCTTGAAGGTCCTGGTGGCCCAGCCATGTGGAGGACCGGAGGGGTTGCCTGCTTCCTTATGCATGAAGTGTCTTCTTGATGCCACAGCCCTGGTGAGGAGCTTCAACCTTTGTGTAATTTTAAATTTCATGAGTTTCCTTGAAGAATCTTCCCACGGGAGAATTTACCTGGAGGAAAAATTTGCCCCTGGACCCAAGTCCTCAGTAGTGGGTGCAGGTGCCTCCATCCTGCTTGTGACTCTGGGCTTGTTGGGCACCTCAGAGGAGCCTGGTGTGAGCAGAGAGAGCTTGAACTCTTGGTCCCAGCGGGGGCCTTGGCAAATGTCCCCAGCCCAAGATAAAGGGACCTGGAACGGAGGGCTTTGAGCATGCTTGTTCTGGCTGAATGAAACTCTTGTCCCTCTCAAGTTATCATCCTGCTGCTCCTTTCGGAGCAGATGAGAAACCAATTTTACAACCGCTAGCTCCTGCAAAGAGCTCTTGCCATAAAGTGGGTAGTTCTGTGTCTTAACAGAACAGCTCCAATATCAGTCATTTTAATCAAAGCAGTTGGTTTGCAACTCATTTTTCTTTCTGCATGACCCAGTGCAATTAAGAATCATCTTCATGGCAGCAGCTCAGGCCTGTCTGAGCACAAGCTGGGATGTTTGAGACCCTGCCCTACGCCCAGTCAACAAGCTGCAGGATCCAGTTTGGACTGTAATTTTGACGACTTTATAATGAAAAGTTGGAGAGAGACAAATTTTGTAGCGTGACCCAAAGGGGAAAGCCTCAAAGGACCAGCACATGTGCAGCAGCCACCTCAGCTGCAGTGCTCACTGAGCAGGGACGGGGGCTGCAGGTCCTAAGGACATTGCTCTCCCCTACCTTGCTCCGAGCCACCCTTTCACAGGATGCCTTTAGGTTTCAGAGTTAAATGTGTGAGATGATGCACGCGTCTTATGTTGTCTCGGGCTTCTTCCAAGGATTTCTTGCTTGCGTTTGCATCCACGAAGCAGAAAGATATAATTTAACGACAGGTAACTTCTTTCTCTCACCATCGCCCGCAGGAGTACGGGAGGCTGAGGCAGGGGCCTCAGTCTGGCTGTGCCTTTCAGCGCTTCTGCTTTGCAGTTAAACCAATGGCAATCACCCAGGAAAAGCAAACCCTTCTCTGCTTTTCCCCCAGCCCCGTGAGATGGTCCACGGTGACGGGGTCCTGCGATATCGGGGGAGCAGACGGTCCCTCTGCAGAGGAGCAGCAGCACCAAGGAGGAGAGGAGAAAGGTACGCTACTATCCTTGCCATTTCTTGGGCTACTCCGTGCTGTTTATTTCTTCAGGGTTTGTTTCCTTATCTGTATTTCTGGCTCTCTGTCCAGTATAATTGAGACGTCCTCTTTAACCTGTGCTAAATTTTTCCACCGCTGTTGCCATGAGTCAGCCCAGAGGTGGTTGCATTTTGTGCCTGGGGGAAGTGCTTTGTGCACCGGTAGGCTTTTGCAAATGCCTTTGTCCACCCTTCCCTCTTTCTGCCTTGGAGGTGGAGAGGAAGGGCTGTCTGGGCAGTGTGGGAAACCCAGTGGCAGAGACCAACTGCCCCCCTGAGCATGGGCAGGTAGTTGTAAGAGTTGCTGTAGGAGCAACCAGGAGGTGCAAGAAATGGGGGGATGCCCCCCGCCGCCCATGGCTTGGCCCAGCTCAGCAAAGGTTGGTGCAGAAATGGTGAGGGGCTCTGGAGGAGCAGGGGAATAAGGGTCCATGCGCAGCTGATAACAGATGCCTGCAAGCAGGTAGGGCTGCTGCTGTGCCCCTTGGAGAGTGGGGCTGAGAGTCCTCCTCCTCCTCCCAGCCCTTCAGAAGCTGCTTCCTTCACCTTCAGCTTCTGAAGGAGCCGGGAGGGTGTTGTAACTCCCTTCTGCTTTCAGCTACAAGGTTTGTGCTATGCAGTTCCTTATAGCAAGAGATGTCCAGGGAAAACCGTCAGCCTGTCTGCTCCTGGCATTGGCTCTGACCTGGGGTCGAAGCAGGGGAGAGCATCCTCAATGTCCCCTCACCCTGGGGCTGCTGCGAGCCTACCCCATCCCCCTCGCTCTGCCTTCCAACACAAGACTGTTTAGCTTCTCTGAAGTGAAGAAAAAAACTTCTCTCTCCATCCCAAGGGAAGGCAGGAGAGACAGTTCGGATCTATGCTAAACAGGCAATTAGCCGTCATCCGGCTTTGCGCAAAGACAGAGCAGCAGCCCTGCCTGGGTGAGGCTCTGAAGAGAAACTGAGCGGGTGAGGAGAGGTACCAATGCGCCTCACAGGCTAGCCTGGCTCCCGTCGCGGTCCGAAGCGGCTTGGCCAGCACCCTCCTGCTGCGTGAGTGCTGCGATATCTTGTCGCACGTGCTTAGCATCCCTTCAGCCAGCTCTCGGCTGATGGGAGAGGAGAAAAACACGTTGGGGCAGGGAATATATTAGGCATGGCAGGTCCTTTCTGTCCTGCTCTGCCAAAGCTATAGGGATTTTTCTGCTGCTGGAAATATTGTTCTTTTCAGCTCTCCCTCCTGAGCACAGTGCAGGGCTGTTTTCACTTCTTGACAATTTACTTGATCTAGTTCTGACAGCGTGTGTGAGGGTCTGGCTGAATGAAGCATCCCCTGGTGACATCTATACAGCAGCGTAATCCACCCCAAAGGCCCAGAACGCCTCAGTGCAGGTTTTGCACCTCTAGTGTGATTTAAACTGGAATTACAGAGCCGGAGGTCTGGCCTTCCTGGAATGACTGGCCAACGTCCCAGTCTGGGGTCCTGGCTCAGCAGTGCCGGCTGCGCGGACACAACCAGGCACAAAACCTGTAGTTAGAGCCCCGGCTTCGTCGCGCTGTGTTAGTGTGAAAGCCCTTCCCAGAGCAAAAGTCATTCCCATGCAAAGCATTTTGGCCGTCGGGTTCCGTCCGCTGCGAGCTGTGGCGATGGCTGTGCTCAGGCTGGTCTCGAAGACAGGGCACATGGGGCATGTCCAACCCCGGCTGCGGGAATCGCTTCAGCGCCTCGCCTTGCTCTCCTTCCTGTGAGCTGACAGTAGTTCTAGCTCCACCTATTGTTACACAATAGGATGCAGCTGAAATTCTTATAAAACTGTAAGCGGATATTTATGCAACTTCTCGCATGTCTAACTAGGAACGCTGCATAAATCCGTAGTTATTAGCCTTTCCCAACAACCCAGGGAAGATGAATGCTGCTGGAGAGTGACTGCTGGCTTTTCAGGAAAGCTTTTATTCTTCAGGCTGAACTCTCCTTTGCTACGAGTTGTTTTCCAGTCCCACCAGTCGCTTTATTCCCCTCCTGGTTCCTGTTTGTGTCTGCTCAGCTGTTGCAGGTGGTGTGGTCTCATCCCGCCGCATTTTGGGGACAGTGCTCTTAGTCAAGCTGCAAGCTCCTCCCCGGACCGTAGCTCTCCCCCTGCCCCAGCCCAGTTCTTGCTACGCTCCTTCAGAAACCTCTTCCTGCCTTTTACAGTGGGAAAGATGTCCTGCGTGGGCACACCAAGGACCTGAGCCTGTCTGGCCTCGAGGGCTGGCTCCCGCGTGCTCTGTGGGAGCCCTGATCCCCGGTGCAGAGTTGGGGGTGCATTTCCCGCACCCCGTCCCCATCTCTCTCCTCAACTTGCTGGAGGGCAAATGTGCCACGCAGGCAGACAGCTCTCTGCCTGTCGGCTATGCAACATCCCACAGGCATGTTGCTCCCCACTGAGAGCATTTAATTACCTTTAATTACCCCTGGCTTGTTTTTTAATTTTTCCCCAATAACACATCCTGATTAGGGAAGGAGGAGCGTATTCTGTTACAGCTTCAATGCCCTGAACTTTTCTCCCTTGAGTTCAGAAGAGATTAATTTTTCACACAAAATTATGTGGGTTTGTCTGTCCTACCCAGCCACCAGTTGCTGGGAGCATCTCTGGAAAAACTGGTTGTTATTCCAGTTCATGGGCAAAACAGAGACCAGGGAGAAGGGAGAGATGGACCGTCCAACACGCTACACCAGGCTGGGGACAGTGCAGGGACTGTAATGGGATCGGTCACTCCTTAGCCCCATCCTGCCCAGACCATTCTGGGTCCTTGCTCTAGGTCCTTCTGCCCTCTCAGGCACTGTTCTCTACAGTTGTGTTTTTTCGCATTTCTTTCCATACCTTGACATAACGGGATGAAATTAAACTGCATCAAATTTCAGCTGTCAGAAAGGAAAAAAAAAAAAAAAAAAGGCAAAGTCTGTTAGACCATGGAATAATCTTCCAGGGGAAATGGTGGGAGCTTTATTACTTTAGTCATTTACATCTGGGCTGGACAGAAATACTAGGAAAAAGAAATACTGGGAGAAATGCTGTAAATATGAGAGCACCTGGGGGATAAGGGGGCTCTTGCGCTGGAAGATGTCTGACCTTGACTTGCTGCTTCTACATCCTGAGATGTAAGGGCACACTTACAAGTGGGAAATCCACTTCTAACAAGGGTCTATTCTGTAACGAGGAGGTAAGAGTTCTTAGATGCTCACGTACTGCAGTGTTTAAAGAAAACCAAGCTGATTGGGTCTGTCAGCTTGCCTGCAAGTTAACTAGGCTTGGTAGGATTCAGCCTTTATTTTTATTGAAAAATCAACGGTTAGAAATTGAAGCCTGTTTTTAGTCGCTGACATTTATTGCTGATATAATGTACAGTCGCTCCCAGCCTCTCTTCTCTTCGAGCCATGCAAACACGACTTTTGCATTGCTCCCTACGGAGCCTGTCCTTTGGATGGCAGAGGTGGATTTAGCAGAGGCTGGAGGAGTGTTAGCCGGGTACAGGGTGCACCCCACCCCCCACCCCACCTTTCCCTGGGGTGCTTTTTCCTGGGCGTCACTGCCCGTGACGTGACCAGTGAGACCAACCCGAGGACACAGCTCCTCTGTGGGGGGGAGGCTGGGTGTTCTGTGTCAGCCTGGGGTCCGCAGTCTGACCCCCGGGGAACTGGGCTGGAGCCACTCCGGTGAGCTGAACGCTGCTGCCTTTGCTCTCCTTTCTCAACAGGTCGTCTTCTCTTTGAAGGCGCATGGTGGTACGTGGATGAGTGTCTCTTGCCCCGCTCATGCTGCTGGCTCTCTGCAGCCACTGAGTTTTGTATCTCCTGGGAAGGGAACTCTTGGGGTGTCCCTCTGCACCAAGCTGGCATGCTCCCATCTCCTGACGCCTCATGGCAGCAGTCTTGGAGCTGGGTCTGCAGGAGGTGTCAGCAGCATTGCAACCAGGCTAGTGAGATGTTCTGCAGAGTCTAAGTAGCTACTTCTCCTTAGGACACTGCTCTCCACAGTGCAGATATCTTCAGAAAGACCTAGACTCATACCGGTGTGTATGTGGACACCACGTGCTATTCTTACACCAAGTATTACTCTTCTACTATAGTTTTTTTCTCTTCATGAAAATTTGGTGGCTCCAAGTCCATTGCTATCAAGGGAGAAATGGCTTCCTGAGCTTTGCACTTGCTGCGTCCCAGCCATGCTGGACCCGTTTCTGGGATGGATGCTTGACCCTGTGGACTGTGCCTGTGAGCTGAAGGTGGAGGCTCGCATCTGGTGCAGCACCTTGTAGTTAAGGATTTTCATGTGGAAAGGGACAGAAGCAGGCCATCTGCGGACTCACATCTTTTCTTGGAGGAACATTTTGTATGTAAAGGTGTGACTTGCTTGTCTCTGCTGCGAGATGGCCAGTAGCAAGAAAATGGGTGCTGTGCAGGGAGAGGGTTTCCTCCTCACTGAGAGCAGGTGCGTAGCTCATGCAGGCAAGAGGGATCCTCCAAGGGACAGAGTGTTTGTGACTTTTTCAGAAAGGTAAAGTCCACTCCATTGGGCTACAGATGCACAGTAAAGAGTGGGAAGAGGATGCTCACATGCACAGGGCAGAAAAGGGCTTGTGGCACAGGCAAGCTCCCTGGTTGCAGCTCTTCTTTCTATCCAGGCTGGGCATGATTCAGACCCAACTAAACACAGCTGCAGAACAGGCTGACAGATTTTGCTGCAGTTAAGCCCCCTACTGCACTAATAATCCTATTAGTTTCCCAGATTTAGTGTTTTGCATCTGGGTGTTTATCAGGATTTAATGGCTATTGACTCGTTAATATTTAAACACCAGCACATGTTGCCATTTCAGCAGTTTGCTCTCTAGAGTGGAGATGCCCTGGGACTCGCTGTTGTTTTGACTCCAGGACCTTAAAATACCAGGGTGGTTCTCAAGGCATCCAAGCAGCCAGACATAGGGATCTGTGCATAGCTGCTGGGTTTAATCCTGGCTCTGATCCCTGGGCTAGGGATGGATATGGGGGTCTCTAGGCTCCTTCTACCCCTCTGAGCACCTCCACAGCTGTCCTTGGACTGTCCTCAGCCCAGGCCATGGCATTTGGAAGAAGATCCCCTTTGATCTCCAGGTTTCCTATTGCTCTCCCTCTCTCCTCCAGACACATCTCCTTAGTGCTGCTGTTGCTGTAGCAGGGCTGCAGAGCAAAGGATTTCAGGCTTCAGTGCCTGTCGAGCTGGGACGCTTTGGGGATGAGAAAGCAGGAAGAAATCCCTCCTTGCAAGATTGCACTTTTTCCCGATCCAAGAAAGTTCAGAGCAAAGCAAGCACTGGGTGTTTATCAGAGGTGCTGGTCTCGCTGTCCTCTCCTGCACCTCCATCTCCTTCTGTGCAGTGTTGCTCCCAGTTTACACCAGTGCTAAGCCTGTGCTCAGACCTACCGCACCTCCAGCATTGATCCTCAACACAAAGCTGCTTAAACTTAAAGGCACGCTCACGCCGGTGGGAAGGACCCCCTGCCAGCCTGCACCAGGCCAGCGCGGAGGGAGGAGAACAGGTATTCAGCAAAAGCAGTGTGAAATCCACTTACAGGAAGGGCAATTAGTGTTAATAGCACCTGAAATCGATAGACACACCAACAGATCCATTTTTAACAAGCTGCCCAGAGAAGGTGAATGCAAAATCCAGAGATTAATAAAGCAGGTAAGTGTGCTCTTCAGAGAGGTGACAGTGGAAGTTGCATTAACAAAAGAGCCTGTACAAGGCCATTTTGGGCAGGGGAGAGAGCTTTCCAGCTGAAAAAAGGTGGTGAAGCAGAGGTCAGCAAACTTTCGAGAGATACCTAGGCTTAGGATTGGAAAAACTCCATCAATATTCTTAGCCAAAAGCTTGGGAGCACTTGACAGCTGTGAGGAATGTCTAAAACTTTTAGCAACTTAAAGGTGATGGGAATTTTGAGAATACATCTTATACCAGGGGTGAGTAATGTGGCTTTGCCCAGCTTGAGTAAGGCGTGGAGCAGGTGGATGCTGGGATGTCTGTTGATGCCTGTCCAGCAAGAACATCTCGGTTCTTATATGTGTTGGTGTCCCAAGGCAGGCAGCCTTGTCCCTAGATTTTTGAGTGTTCTGGAGCCACATCATTGCAACCAGACTCCTGCTCCTTGGAGTGAAGGACCTCAGTGTATAGGAGATGATGTAGATGAGAGAAAAACATGGAGACAAAAGCCAGGAGGCACAAACCTCTCCGAAGAAATGGTTGTTGATTGGTGCGGTTTCAAGACAGCAAGGAAATTCTGCTGTCAGCTCTGTGCCCTTGGGAACCCTCTATTATCTCCATGGTTTTCATGTGTTGGTGTCATCAGGCTTGTAGGAGAGACAGAGCTGATTTGATTAAGAGGCAGCTCACCTCTTAGCCTGCTCTTGGCAGGCTCTGAACAATCAGGAGCTCAAATCAGGTTTATCCGGCAGTGCAGGCACAGAAAATATTCTCCATCATAGGAGACTTTGTTAGGTCTTCTTGCCTTTCCTCCTCTTTTTCCAATTTCTTTTCCTTTAATACCGAGTGTCTAACTGTTCTTGGGACTGATATTTAACACGTCACCCTCAGCAAGGGAGAGTCAATTTTCCTTCCTACGCCATTAAAAAGCTCATAATAAAAACTGAAAAGGATGGGCAATAGGGCTAGTTAGTAGCATTAAATTAATTAGATATGGGAAGATGAGTCTAGGGGGTTTCCCAACGCAGTTTAGTTTTATGGATTGTTATTGCCGGGCTCTTCTCACTGATCAGAAGAGATGTCCTTCAACGTGTGCTCCAGTGGGCCTCATGCACCGGACACTGCATTGCCCTGAAGCCAGGATGCTCACGATGGGTGGTGTTTTCTGGCACTGCCTAATAAATACATGGAGGAGCAGAGCTAGTGGATCTATGAATGTTAAACAATTGCATTCCATTTTCTGTTGTGTCTGAAGATGGTGAGTGATTAAAATGAAATTCCTGGTGCTGGAAACCAAAATAGAGATATTTGTGGGTGTGAGAGAACCAGGCTTGGGAGAAAGCAAGACCGCAGAAGAGAGGAGGTAACAAATCCTAGCATCTTAGATGAACCCTAAACCCATGAGTAAGATGATAATATGTCCTGGAAAACTACCAGAAATGAGTTAAGCAAAAGAACAGCACAAAGAAGACACGGCTTCAAGAGAGCTTTGCCAGATCTTTCCTCAGCTGAGAGTGGGGATCCAGCAGAGCCGCCAGTGCTACAGCCATTTGCACGGGGTGTGGGTGGATCTGTCCCGCCGACATCTGCTGCACAGGCTGGTGGCTCTGGTGGCCGCTTGAGCAACAGTCAGTCTTACTGGGAAAAAGCCAAGCTGCTGCATCGCACATAATCAGAAATCTGCGGATGTGGATAATAAGGGCAAAATTGCTTCTGGGCAGGTTCTGCTGCTCTGACGTTGAGCAGTGCCTTACTCCCCCAGCAGCTCCATGGGCTGCTTCTGATTCATGCTCCGAGGGAAGCTGTTCCCCCTGCCCAGGACCTTCCTGGTACCTTCCCTGGAGCTGATCCACTTACTGCTCCCAAAGACCTGTTGCAGGCAACAGCGGTCCGTGGAGAGATGCAGAGTGGCTGTGTCCCCATGCTGCAGCTGCCAAGGCAGGTATGCAGGAACTAGGGCACCCCTCCCTTTCTTGAACAGAGACAAAACCCTTTTGTTCTGTGCTGCTGTTATGGGACATCAGAGAAGCTGGGAGACAAGCTCTTTTGCTGATTCCTCTCAGAATAACTCCAGTGCTGGCTGCTTTCAGCTTGCAGAAATACATCCAGCGGAGGTCTCTTTCCATCCTTCTGTGCAAGCATACAGGTTGCCAACAGGGCCTTTCCTACCTGCAAATGTTTTATAATTATTCAAGGTGTATATGCACAGGGAGGTACAGTCTCCAGCATACAAAACCTTTAGCAGCCCGTACACAAAACCTTTCCCTCCATTTTGTTGACTCAAGGCAGTCAAAGGATGGATTCAGCCCACTTGAGGAATCTTGTGCCTGGCCCCAGCGGAGATACAACTATATTGTAAAAACCTGTTTGCTGGGAAGCCTTTCGCAGCAGCCTTGACTTAATGGCTAAAGGAGGACAAACATCTCCTTCAGCCTTTCAAATGGTCTTTCTAGGTCAGGGCAGAGCCATGCTTGAGTTCAGAGCTCTTGCCATTCTTCTCCCTGTCTGGTTGCTCTATTATTGAGGTTTCAGGCTTTCTTGTTCAGCAGCTTTAACCAAATTTGCTCAGAAAATTAGAAAATAGCTATGTATATATCCAACCCACTTCTCTTGTCAATTCTTGTTTAGTGCCAGCGATTAGAGGGGTATTCAGGCAAGAGCATCTGGTAGTTACCCTCTGAGACATTGGGGTCCCAAAGGAAGCCTTTAAAGGAACTGGTTTTTGCCATGGGGAAGGGGGGGTCAGCAGCAAATGCTATTGCATGGGAGTTGGAGTGGACACTTGGGAAAGGCACAGCAGAGAGAAGAGCCAGTTTCACTTTGGTGTAAGCTGCCCGGGCCAGAGGAGATGGTGCATGTTGCAAACCGCCTGCCCATGTTCTCCAGGTAGGTTGTAAGACTGGTGGGTGCTTGTTTTAAGAGAGTGTGAGTGTCAAGGTACCATATATTTCTGAGACAACTACTTCTGATAGTCAACAGCTCTGGGGCACAATGTTTAGATGTTGCCTGATGCCTTTTTGGGGTCTGGACCCCAAAACTGGGGACTGAAGTCTCCCTATCGCACCCCATTCATGCACATGCCATGGGAGCTCCACCTGCTCCTGCCCAAACCTCTTTGGGGTAAGCTGGCAGCGAAGGGAGGAGCAGGTTGCTGCAAAGGACTCTCCTCAGCTTTATTATTTTATATTCAGAGCACCTGACAATTACAAATGTCTGAGGTCAGCAGGAGTCCTGAGCTCACCCAGCCTCTGATGTCCGTGGTTTTCTGGCAGTTTGGCAGGTGGGGGAGGTCGGTGCGTTAGGACAGAGCTGTCCCTGAAGCAGCGACTGCCTTCGTCTGCATGTACGACTTCTGTAGGAGTTTTGTACGGATGAAACTGCAGGGATGTACAGCTTCTGCTCACAGGAATAAATGCAGCTGCAGGTGTGTTTGGCCCAGGATAACAAAAGCTTGTTCAAGCCCTTCTTTTTGCTTTTTTTTGGGGGGGTTATTCTGTATAGGGCAGCCCCAGGAAATCCCACATCTCCCCCATGGTCCTGCTGGCCAGATGCACCGTGCCGTGTACAGGGACTGGGGCTGACTCCTCTCAGCTGCTCCTGGGAGTGGCTGGAAAGGCAATTGCTGCTCTTGAATGGAGGAAACCAGAGAAAATAATTTGAAATATCCTTGTGCCACATATGCTTTATTTTGAGGAGCAGGCAATAACCCTGCATCCCCAAATGAAATATTGAATTTTAAGGGAGATGCAAACAAGTACAAATGAAAAATGTCTCTGATCATAAAGAAAGCATTTGCTAAAATTAAAATGGAATGCATTACTGTCCAGGCTGCAGACAGAAATGTCAGCAGAGCTATGAAAGGGGAGGCTGACTACTGAGGTGACCAGATACATTTATTGTTTTCTTTCCATTAATGCCAGTGGCAGTATTAGAGAAAAAAATCCAATTGCCTGACAACACTTTAGAAGTGAATTAAGTCCAGTCCTTGCAGAGTTCTCTTTAGCTTCTGTCTCAGCAGGAATGGAGACTTGAATGGACTCACATCCAGAGGGACAGGGGTGGGGAGAGAGGAATTCGTTTTGCTGAGCAGAAATAATATAGATAATGTCATAATAATCATTAAAAGGACAAGTGAAATTGGTCTGGGCCTTGAAGCAATCAATATGGCCCATTATCCAGTTGAATTGGCATTTGATGGGAATGGCTCATTATTGTATTGGATGTATCTGTGTTTCACATCATCAACTAATTCAGAGCCATAGGTGTATTAATATCAGGCCACATGCATTTGCAGGGAGCATGTGGCAGGTTTGTGTTTAGGGAAGTGTTTATGTGGCTGATCTGAATGCCCGTGCGCTGACCAAACCAACCTCATCCAGAGCCTGTTGAAGTTAATGAAAAGCATCCGATGACTCTAGTGGGCTTTGGGCCAGGGCTGATGTGTAGACAAACATACTGCTTGGTGATATAAGCACCATCTGTAGGTATGTAAATGCTCGATGTGCTGTCGTTGGCCGGGGCAGATGCTCTTGTGAAAGTTCAGGCCCAGCCAGATTGCAGAAAACTTATTCTGGGGGAATTGCCAGTCTTGTTTTACACTGCCACAGGGTTCAGCTAGTGGGGAAGAGCGTGGAGAAGGCTCTGAAAATGTGGTATTTCCTGCATGGATGGTTAGGGCACAGGTCCTGCAGCTCTCCATCACATTCTCTCTGTGAGGTTGGAAAAGTGACACCAACATGTGTTTGTTTCTGTCAAAGCTCCATGACAGATTTCTGTGTTGCAATATCTAAGACTGGGGCTGTAAGCCCAGAAACACCCATATCCCACATGGTTTACCTGAATAAGGAATTGCATCCTTTTGCAGAACCCCTGTGTTCTCTTTCTTCCAATAGGATCCCACAGCCAGAGCTGCAGAAGGTCTCAGGGATGACAAAACAGATGCTGAAACATCTGACCTTGCTGGTAAATGCTGCTGCTTGGTGAAAACCTGGTACCCCATGCCTTGGTGTGTGTCTCCCACCTGTGGGATGCAGTAACTCTGCTGTCCTGCCTCACCGCGGTGGAGAGCTGTAATTTGCTAAGCACTGAAGGAGCTCAGCCCCAGCAGCGATGGCAGCTGAGATTGCCACTCTGATTAGCGGCACCAAACTACCCCTAAATTACAGATCTGGATTTCAAGTGTCGTCTTGTTTGGAGATGGGCTGTGGATCGCACTTTGCCATGCTCAGATGTGCTGTTGCGAATGTAGTTGCAGGAAACTATCACCTCTCCCTGCCCTTTCTGCTGCTTGGGTGGAGTGTCCTGCCCCGGCAAGGCAGCTGGGGGTCAGTGGGTTTGTGGTGAACTGCTGGAGGACTTAGTCCTGGTGTGGATGGAGGAGTGCTCATGAGATTTGGTTGCAGCAGCAAAGCTTACAGCATAGTCTCGGTCAGAAATGCAGGAAAGAACAGCTCAGAGAGGATTTTCTTAGCCTCTCGAGGAATCAGGATTTGCAATAGAGCCCTGACCATTGCCTCAGCATGGCACTCTTCTGTTGGTCACGAGACAGTTAATTTCCATTTTTCTCCAAGCAGGAGAAAGCACAGAGGTAAAAAAATCTCAGCGATTTCAGTCAATTAAACTAAAGCCTACTGGGTCTGTTGCTTTTGGATTTTTTTTATTTATTTTATTTTATATTTTTGTAAATGAGTCTTCCAGGGTCTTTGAGCACTTACCATGGGGAGTGACAATCACAATCCGCTGCCTCGCCTCTCCCCATGCTGCCTCTCCACAGGAGCTCAAGAAATCTTAACATCCCATCAAAAGCTAATTACATTCTGACACACCAATTGGAGACATCGAGAGATGGGGGGAGAGAGCAGCTTACATAATGGTTTTAAAATTACATGGAGCATGCTGAATATTTGGTGCTATGAAGCGCCACTAGTTCAGAGCAGCAGAGGGAGAAGGTTAATGGGAAGGAGTTATAACAGGATTTGTACTTGAAACCCACTCCGGGTTGTAGGTGCAAGACCTGCTCCCGCACCCTGTATTTGCTTTCAATCACTGCAGCCTTTTTTGAAGGGAAAGATGCCCCCAGCCTCCCCCCTCTTGGGTCTCTTTCTACCCATGGGATCAAGGCATCACTAGAGCAAAGGGGGTAGTTGTCATCTCCGTGTCCTCTGGGAACCCCCTCCAGGCCCCACTAAACAGAGGCAACCCCTGTCCTTGTCTGCAGTCCCAGGAGAGAGGAGAGCGCTGTGGGCAAGGTGACGAGTCCGAGAATAACCGGGCAGAAGGATTCCGTCCAGGGCTGTTCACTGCGAAGCTGCAAATGGGTAAGGGCTGGAAGAGACTTTCTGGAAAGCACCCCTACGCAGTCATCCCCTTTTTGTGTCCTTCCCAAGGCATTTGCTGTTGGCTGCTCCTGAGGGCAGGACACTGGTTGAGATGAAAAGGGTGCACTTGAGCCTGGGGTTGGAGTTTATGGTAGTGAGATAGAGGAAAATTGAATTGCCTTGGATTTTTCTGGCCTTTTTCTGGTCTGCAGTGCTATGACCCCAGCTTGTTTCAGCCCTAAAACATGCTGAGAGGTGACAGACTCCCACCGGCTGGAGACTTTGCACGTCAGCAGCTCTCTAAAGCCCTTGGGAAAGTGAGACTTACCAAACAAGCCTCTGAAAAAAAAATATTTGGCTCTTTGTCCACAAACTAGTGGAGAATCCTCACTTTTGGCTCTTGAGGACCTGCATTGCAGCCACAGACACCCATCGTGCCATGGGAGAGCAGCGGTGCATGACCCAGCCGTGGGGCTGCAGCGTTCACCCCACCTCATCCTGGAGAAGGTGCTGCTTTCCGAATCAAGTCGACCAGCTGCCCTGGCACCAAGGTAATTCTTTCTTAATGTTATTGGCTGCGCTCAGGAGCATGGCAGGAGGGCTGTGGCTGACCAGGCAGCAAATTAACTGGAATTTCATTATCTAATAATTTATATGATGCCTATGTATTTTGGCAAGACACCTTCATTAATAGAAGATGCCCTCTGTCCACTGACTATTTACATTACCGGTTTCCCAGGGACCTCACGTGATGCTTCCCTTTTTAGTGACCTTCATAAAAGAGAGAAAAATGCTCCTCATTTCCCTTGATTTTTTTATAAATGAATTTTGTTCCCTTCAGCTTTGCAAGGATTTATTCCTCTGGATTTGAAACACTAGAGGCTTAAATTGCCCTCTCTACTGGTCCAAATCAGGATTCGCTCCCCGGGTGTGTCCTGAATTACAAAAGCTGCTGGGCAGCCCAAGAAAGGTGCTAGCGTGGCCTTGCTGTTTGGGTTTGGTGGCCCCAGACTCCAGGACAAGAGCATGGTGTCAGTGGGTAAGTGCCAGCATGCGTGTACGAATGCCAGCCAGGAGCAATGGCCAACACATCAGCTGCTCGTGTAGAAGCCTCAGAGATGCTGCCGAGTGCCCTGACTGCGGGCACGGTGCCACCACCGCTTTGCCGCTTCTCCCTCGTTCCAGCATGTGGCTTCACCCAGGGCGGTGCAAAGCACAGCAGGATGTCACCTGCCAGGTCCTGTGAGGAGGGTGGCACGTAGCAGGCTCTAGTGAGGACAAAGGCATCTTTGGCATGTTGTCCCCCAGACCTCTGACGCTCTGCTTTCGCTGTTGGCCAGCCTGCTGGACCCTCCTGCAGTTATATCTGTCCTGCTGTGGGGACAGTGGCAGTAGCAGAGACCTGCTGGCTCTTCAGGATGCTTGAGACTAAGCTGCTTTGAGGTTTTTCTTAGCTGAAGAAAACAAAGGCTCATTAAATCTATCTCTGAGCTCTGGTGACGTGGAGAGGTGACATCAGTGATGTGACTCACAAACTGCCAGCAGAAGAGCAGCATCCAGGAGGGCAGGTTCGTGCCTTGCGGTGCCGGGAGGGGAGAGGAAGGAGGGGACAACCCTCAGCCCTGCGTGGCTGTCTGGAGGCAGGGACTGTGCCAGGAGTGCAGACACCTATCTCATATCCCCTCCTACTTGGTGTCCTTCTCCCACCTGAGCAGCTGGGGGAAAATCTCTGCTGTAGGTGCAGGAGCTGGTGGGAGTCCGCCTGGAGCCTCCCGCCAAGGGGCTGGGAGCCCATCTTGCCACCGTGCTTTCATTGCACTGTGACCTCAGCAAGCCTGGGTCCACCTCCAGGTGCCAAACCTTCCCAGATCTGCTGCCATCCCTCCTCCTGCAAGCAGTGAGGATGGCACTGCCAGCTCTGGGCATTGGCGATGGCTCCTTCTCTTACCCAAGGGAAACGGCCAGCCCAGCCTGGAGAGAGCTTCCTGGCAATGCAAGTTCACAGGTTTACAGCCCTTATGGCATGGATCATACATCATGTACCCATGAACAATATGATCCAAGACCTCTGCATCCTGGGGACCCTCATGCTGCTTGGTGGCTGTTGTCTCCACAGTGGGTCACTTGTAGGCAGGGGCTAAACTTCTTCGTGGTTTCCCTTCTGTGCATCAGATGGGGGCACCGGTTTTGCCCAAGCTTGGTTGGGGATTAATCAGCTGTCACTGGTGAAGGGCAAAGTGCCCATGGAGTGACAGGCAGGGACAAGCTCTTCCCCTTCCCATCCTCCTGCTCTGATTGATTTGCAGAGCAGTTATCAGTATCTCCATTTCCTAGTGGAAATGCAGCTCCAGGGCTGCAACGAAAGCCTCTCCTGGAGACATAAGGGTGCTCCAGAGCACCACAGCATCAGCGGTGCCAGCTGGCACACGACATGGTAATGCAGGCTGGTGAGCCAGCCGAGCTGCCGCAGCCAGAGCGCTCCGTGGCTTTGCCTTGCTGCCAAGGCTCTTCTCTCCCTACGCTGCCAGAAGGACCCTCCTGGCCCCAGGAGGACCATGTCCTCGAGGGATGAGGTGTCTCGGTCCCGTTGCACCACAGGATCCATCTCCCTGCTTTGAGCATGTGCTTTCCTTCCTTTTAATTAGAGCTGAGAGGAGCGAGGGTGTAAGGTGGAGGGGGGGGAGCCGCAAAGTTTGACTCATGGTCTCTGTTTCAGAGGATGGTGGTGGGGAATGGGGGCTGGGAAGGTTATAGTCCAGGTCCTGTCTGATCTCTCTTGCTGTTTTGGCCTCTTTGAAGGACGCTATCCTGTAGAGCTTGAATCAAAAGATGCTGCAGTGACTGATCATGTTACCTGGGCACTACCTGTGCCAGCATCGCTATGTCAGCCCAGAGCTCGGGCAAGTGCCCAGACTGAGCTATGCTGCCCCGTGCCCCAGGGTGCCCAGCACTGGAGCCTGGCTGGTATTTGCTGGGTAAATACAGTGTAAATTATGGCTCAGCTTGGCCTTTTGTGGAGTAGTATGAACTGCGCCCAGTAAAAAGAGGATAGGGACTTTGTCTTGGGTCAGTAATAATTGGGGGTCTATATTCATTAGTCTCACGTGCTCAATGGGTCACTGGCTCTGTCTGGGTGCACTCTTTGCTCCTCGCTTTTAATTCTGTAACACCAACAACAGGAGAGGATTAAACTGAAGCTGAAAGCCAGCAATGCATAAACCTACAGTTTTCTGAGCAACAGGAGAAGCTGGTATGGACCTAATCAAGGGCCCTTTGATGTTTCTGCCAGGGCCTTTATGGGCACCCGGCTGCCCTGGGTCCCAGCCTGGGTCCCCCCCCAATAAAGCCCTTTCTGTCCCTGCTGTTCTCTGCCACACAGCGGGAGCTGGTGGGTGCTTCCCAGGCACAGGGCGGGTGAGTTTGTTTGGTCCTGCTCTTGCAGGGTGCTTGGCTGCACCCTCCTCTGCCCCCTTGTAGACGGAGGGACTCCTGCAGACTGGATGAGACAAGACAAATGCTGACTTTCTGATCTTAAACAGGTGGAGGAAGACTGAAAAGAGGCTAAAGAAATGGATAGAAGAGTATGTTGGGGGAAGGATGGATGGGTGGTTGGGGTTGGGTGGTGGGACCGATGGCCAGTAATGCGTAGGGATTGATGGATGGGGAGAAGATGGTGGTGGTACCAGGACACTTGGTCTTGGTCCTGGGGAACGATTCCTCCATGGACCCCACAGGCAATGGTGGGTGGTCCCTGATCTTGGGTGCATGTACCTCCCAGGGAATTTAATGCCAGGGAACTGGTGCGGGAGCTGGCTGGCCTTGCTTGCAGTGGGTGCTTTACGCTCATGCTGCCCCAGGGAGCCTGCCTGCGAGCCCGCTGCCGGCAGCCTGGGTGCCAAATGTTTTTTTCACCTACTGACAGTGATCCCAGAAGTGTGTGATACTTTCTGCTGGGCTCTGCAGGAGGGGCCTGGGCACATGCCATGCTCATTTACGTTCTCCAGCTAATTAAAAGAACCAGGGCTTCTTCGTAGTGTGCAAAGCCCTGGAATGGCTCCAGGACCCCCAGTCATGATCCGCGGGCCTGGCCTAGGACACAATGCCGATGCAGGGTGGCTGTGGACAGGGATGAAAGGACTCTCTAAGAGCAGAGCTTGGTTGGTGCCTGTGGCAGATCACAGAGCCTGCAAACAACCACCCTCCTGCTCTGCCTCCGAGCAGGAGTCATTCATCTGGCTGTGGCGGAGAGGCTCTCCCTGCCTGTCTCCTCTCTCTCTGCGTCTGTGTGTCTTAATACTGATGGAGACCATCTCTCCCTGCTGCAGGATGCCGAAGGCCAGCTGACACCAGGATGATTTGCAAACCCAAGGAGCGAGGCCAGGAGGCACATGAGTATTTCCTGCCCCAAGCTGGGAGGATTTGTCCTCTGGGACCCGGTGGAGAGGGTGAGAGATGTGTTTGTCCTGCTTTCCCGTAGCAGATGGGCTGTATCATAGCACGTGGCAGACCTGTGGCTCTGGTGGGGATGCTGCCTGCAGACAGCGCGGGCGCTGGATGTGCGGAGGTCAGGGAACAAGCGGGGAGCTGCGTGCCTGGGGACTGCTCCGTGTTCGGCTCCCAGTGTCACCATGAGCTTCAATTTAGGGTCTGTGTGCACTGCGCACTGCAACCTTGTGCTGAGATATTAGCTTTCGGCAGCAGTGTGACCATGCTGGCACGGCGCCGTGGCCAGGTTAAAGCACCCTGTGTCTCTAACAAGCCCATAGCACCATCCCAGTGATGGTGGTGGCTTCTCTTTCTGGGTCTAGCCCTGACGACCGCATGGAGCAGCACAATGTGGGTCCTGCTGGTCTGAAAGGGCTTTGCCCATCCTCAGTGTCATAGAATCATAGAATCGTTTAGGTTGGGAAAGACTTTCAAGATCATCCAGTCCAACCATTAACCCACACTACCAAGTCCACACTAAACCAGTTAAGGGTAGACTAGACTAAACCATGTCCCGAAGTGCCACATCTACCTGTTTTTTGAACACTTCCAGGGATGGGGACTCCAGCACCTCTCTGGGCAGCCTGTTCCAATTCTTGACCACCCTTTCCGTAAAGAAATTTTTCCTAATTTCCAACCTAAACCTCCCCTGGCGCAGCTTAAGCCCATTTCCTCGCGTCTCGTCAGCAGGGGTTAGATGTCAAAAGATCGGGGCTTTATCTCTTTGTGCCTAAACTTTCCTGCCAGTCCCTAAGCTTCTCACCCTCACCTCAGCCATCCTGTCACCTGCCCCAAAGGAGGAAATTGAGGCATCAGGTCCTGTCCACTATTTTTATTGAAAAAAACCCACAACCCCCCCAAAACCAAACCAACCAACCTGACTAAGGGAAAGTCACCTTTGTATTGGCCAACTTCATTTCTCCAGGCAGCAGTTTGATCCCAGATGATGCCCCCAACTCTGCTGTGCTCCAGGCACCTGGGGTAGCCTGTGCTAATGAGGGAAGAGCACGGCTGTGTTGCCAGGACTAAATACGGTGGCTTGGGTTTCATTCCTTTCTTCCTGTCTTTGAGGTTTGTATTCAAGTGGCTTAAGCATAAAGGAGTAGGTAGTGTTTGATGGTCAATGACATAGCTGGGGGACTTGAACTTGAGTTGGGATTTTCCAAGACACCAGAATGGGAAGGTGGTGGGCAGGAAAAGCTGTCCTGTACCAGAAATGAGTCATTCTGAAGCACAGGGGTGCATCTCTTAAAGAGAGTGAGATTGAAACTATAAACCCACAGATGTGTCCTGATCCTTTGCTAAAATACGGAATGAGCAGGTTTGCGTGTCGGCTGCGGGGTCTGCCTGCCTCCGCAGTGCCGCTGCCGGAGCTGAAGGCACGGCGTCCCTTGTGGGGTGCTTGCTTTTGGTACGGGAGTGTACGAGGAGCTCTTGCATCTAAGGGGAACAGGTTCCAAATTGCTAGCAATGTTCATGCAGCCCTGCTGCAAGGCGGTGGAGTGGGTGGAAGCGATGCACCAAAGGAGGGATTTAAAGAGGAACGTGTCTGAAGATTTCAGCTGTACAGGAAGCTCTTTCCAGCTTGCTCGGGCAATTATCTGAGGCACCGCAGAAGTAAAGCTTGCTGGTCTGCAATTGTGTTTCCTCAGTGTGAAATTCTCCTCTCTGCAGTGGGAGAACTTTTAACTAGAGGGTTTTAACGGCAAGGAAAGATCCCAATTTTTGCAGAAATCAGGTTTGTGTTTATGAACCATTGCCACTTGTGGGAAATTATTTTGTCAACTGTGTAAACACATATGTCTAGGATGGTGACAGGAATTAACCTACAGCCTGATGTGATGTGGGGAAAGCAGATGCTGAATCAAAGAAATGACCAAAGAAGTTAATATCCTCACCGAGGCAGAACTGGAAATAGGGATATGACATTTACATTTTGCCACTGACCTAAAACATTTCAAAGAACAGAGTCAGATCCCCAGATTTGTAGGGTTTTTTACGGTCATGACAGTCTGGTTGGCCTGCCCAACACGGGCTGATTTTCATGAGAAGATGAAGGGGGGAGAACTGCAAGCAATTCTCTCCCTCCAAGTTATGTGTTGCAAATTACTGACAATCAGCACAGAAAGTTTTGCAGCAGAATTGATGATGTTGTGAGGCTTGGAACTGGAACCCTACCGGTGATTTGGAGAGAGCTGGAAATTGCTTATGATCTCATGGTGTCAGGTGTCTCATTTACAATAAATAAATACAGAAAATACATCCCAGACAATTGCTGTCAGATACCGGGAGTCATCAGCCAGAGAGCTCCCTCAGAATTTGGTATTTTAGGTCAGCTGGCTTTAACTTATTGGAAACGGCAGGCAGATAAATATCAAGGACTTTCTGAGTCAGAACTGCGGTATACTGAAGACATTCAGTTGTTCATATGGGGTTTGGGTCAGTCTGTAAAAGAATAAATGAAGTGCAGAACTGAGCAAAAGCCACTTTCAAAATTTCCCATGAAATTAAAAAGCAAACCTTCAGTTGTTTTCTTTCACTTCCCATGAATATCAAAGGCAGTGAGCTGTACTGGTGAGCCTGGCGGTGGGTTCAGAGAGCCCGTATGGCACGGTGCGGAATGTTCCTGGAAAGGGCAGGGCTCATTTGCACCAGTTGAAATGGAAATGTAGAAATCCCACTTTGTTTCCGTTTGTCCTGCAGGGCTGGAGATGAAACATGCTGGCAGAAGTGCTGCTGGAAGCAACAGTGCGATAGATCATTGCATCTCAGCAATTTAAACCCCTGTTAATTTGTAAACATAAGTATTCATGGTGGAAAACCTGATTTGCAGAACTCTGCCCATCTAATGGAAGAGAAAACAGGACCGTCCAGCCTCTATGCTCTGCCACAGCTAATCAGCATGGCTCAAAATCTAGAGACCAAATCCTCGTGATGAAAGGCTTGTGGATGGCCCGTTGCCTCTGAACCAAAGCTCCTGCTGGCGCTAATTCCACTGACGTCAGCGCCAGCATCCCCAGCAGAGAATTTGCTCCCCAGAATTATTCCAAGCAATTGTTTAGTGAATAATTCTGGATAATGAAAATGCAGAGGGGAGGAATTGGAAAGTTGTTCGCTGTCAATTCACAAAAGAGGAGAAATGGAGGAATTTATCATGTCAATGGCTTGCCTATGAATTATTCACTCGCTTCACACACACACACACACACACACACACAGAAATCCCTTTCCCCCCAAACGCCCACCCCATCCAAGATGAGGTTCGCCGGCTTTGTTATAATGTGTTTTTGATGTGCTTGTTGCTGATAATGCCCCCCACCAGCTCCCGCATGTTGAATTACACATCGCACGCATGACACGTGAGTCCTGCTGCTTGAGGGGAGGTCGTCCCCGAAGCAGTGAGGGGAAGTAAAACAGCAGTGCTTAATCCAGGAACGATGCCAGAGAAGCTATAAACAAGTGGAAAGGCTATTAACAGCGTATAACCTGATGCTGTTATACCAATAATGGGAGGAGACTATGCATCAGCAAGGGACATTAGAGCAATGTTTTACTGACTCCATGCTCCTAAGCATCCATTTGGCTGCAGGAAGGGAAATGCCATTGAAAAGGGGTTGACGGAGGGAGGTAGAAGAAATACGCCGTTGCGGAAGTCGGAAGGTGAAGGAGGGTGGGATGGGAAAGGACGAATGGTTGGTTTTGGCTGCTGTCTCTATGGTGTGCATGCTCAAACAGAAAACCTTAATCAGAGGCTGGGCAGAGATGAGTTGAGCCTATGGACCCGTGGCTTTGAGAAGGGGAAAGGGCGGCACCAACCCTGATGTGCCTCAGTGCTGAACCTGCAGTTAACCGCATGCATCTGGTCTTGCTTGGAGATGGGTGAGCTGAGAGCCTGGAGCGCTTTGCTCCCATGCTAGGGCTGGGAAAGTAATCCAGGGAGTGGATAAATGGTCAGGAGGAGCATGTGTTTATTTTTCTTACACTACTATTTACACTTGCATTCATTTAGCTAAAGATGCTATTTAATACCCCATTTAAGTTGTTACCATAGTAAGAAATGTCCACACAAGGGCTTTCAGGGTGTTCACTGAACTGGTTTGAAACCTCAGCTAGAAAGTGGTATAATTTACTGAAAGAGGCAAGATCTTAGTCTCATTTTCCTAAAATAATAGTGCTAAAACTGACCCATTTTCTTAAAAAGCTAAGCTTATAATGCTAAGCTGAGTTTTCACTACAGACAGACACACATTTTAGACTAAGAAATGAGACTAGAAAAAAAACCCCAACAAAACCAGGTTATCATCTATCACCTGCATTACATTTTCACTCCTATGCCTTTCTTAAGATCTTCTCAGGGCTGGTCTCTGTACAAGCATGGAGTGAGATGTTGCTCCTGCCTCACAGCCCATATAGAGGAAAATTGAACGAGTGCAAAGGGACAGGACCAAGAAATGGCTCTGACAATGTTTTTACAGCGCTTTGCATTTTTTTCTCATGCCCAGGCTGTGGAGGAGTTGCTTCCCCGCATGAAGAGCAGAGGTGGCTCCGGCGCTGGGATTCCTCCTGCTGAGTAAGTAAAGAGAAACACAATCGCACCCATCATTAATTCAGAGAGCAGGGGAGTGTCGCGTGTTGTTTTTGTAAATACAGTAGACTCTCCTACGTGGTAACAAATTGTGGGAGAGGTGTTGTATTGCTCCTCAGTGACTCCGGCTGTTGCCAGATGGATAAGTCAGTTCACGGTGGGGGAAAATGTTCCCAGGGAAGTGTTGCTTGTAAGTGGCTATTGATCTTATGAGATGCTGCAGAAAACGTGTGTCTGAGGTTCATTTCTGATTCTCTTTTGATCACATTCATTTCTGATTTCTCTTTTGATGCTGCCCTGTGTGCCCTGTGGTTCAGTGGAAGGATCCTGTGTGGGGTGGAAATAAACACTGGGAAATAAGGTTTCATTAGGGTTCTTGTCCCTGGGGAGGCAATTGAGGATGCTCAGTTTGGTAGTCCCCGGGCTGGTAAAGTTTATCCTTTCTAGTTAAGACCAAAGGTGAAAGGATTCTTTCCAGATGAGCGTGTGTGAGCAGGGCCAGGATGGGAGGATGCTGACAGCAGGTCCATGGGCCAGTTTTACAGTCACAGCCTGGGGTTAAATGGGCTGAAATCAGCTTTTCAGGCTCTGCTCAAGCAAGAAGAAAGGCTGTTTGTTGATGCTCCTATTGGCTCTGTCCTATTTAGCAGCACCCAGGTATGAACATCTACAATTAACAATCTGGAAAGAAAAACACATGGTGCCTGGTTTCCAAGATCCTTTTGCTGTGCTACTTTAGTTGACGAGTTGGCCTGAGGGTTGGGTAGGAGCTGCTGGGGTCAAGCCTGGGAGCTCTGTCCCATTACCTGGGGCTGTGGCTCAGGGCAGGAATGGCAGAAACCTATGTTCCCATCTGCAAAGCAAGCAGCTGGACCCATAAATTGAAGGCTGCCCTCGATGAGGACTGAACGGGGACAACGCACAGCAACTGAGCCAACACTGCCTTGTGCTACCCTTTCATGGTACGTCTTCTCTCCGCAGCTGAAGAAAGGTCGCTGCTCTTCAATTATATCTGGCTTCTGAAGACGGCACACTTTCCTCCCATTCCTCTTGATTCAGCTTTGACACCATAATAGAAAATGAGGAATAACAGGTTCAGATCAGTCTGCTTGACACAGGTTTGGTGCACTGCTCTTTGTGGGAACTTTGACCCGGCCAAGAGCAGCGGGTGCCAAACTGGTTCTCTTCTGGGTGCTACCCCACTCCATCTTCACAGCAGAGGGTCACCTTCGGCTCCCAGAATCAACACAGAGTATGTCTTTTGCCAGGGGAATGTCTCGGGGTTTGCTCTAGACGCAACCAGGAGATGAACAAAGAGGGTCACTGTTGTGCATCGAAATTTCCCCATCCCTGGGAAGCCTGTGGGAATTTTGTCCCTGGGACAGGATTTCAGGGCATATCTTCATACGAGAGTTGCCTGTCTTCCATGAAGATGCTGTAGGACAGCCAGAGAAACCTTTCTTTCTCCAAGAGAGTAAGAAGGAGGTTGTGGAAGGAGAACAACTAACTTTATTTTTTTCCCCCAAATTTAGCTGTCCAGTTTGAAGGGTGGGCCAAGAGGAGAATGGATGAGATGGCACAGTGTGCAAGTGGCAGCAGAAAGCTGTGTGTGGGGCTGCAGTCAAACCTCCATACGTTAGAAAGGTCTTTTGGGGGGGTGTTAGAGCTCTGCCAGCGAAAGGTGCATGGAGATGGTGTGCTTTGATTTCCCTGTGCTGCAAGGAGCTGAGCAGGGGAGGCTGGACTTTGTGCAGGCAAAAACATTAAAAGGAAAGTGAATTCTGTGGTGTAAAGACAAAAATAATCAAGTGTATGGGGTGCTTGCATGCATGCATGCACGTGCATGGCTGGAGAGATCTTACAAGGTGAGAAATAACACCACGTGTTTTTGGGGTGCGTGTGTATCACAGATTAGTGTGTTTGGATCACGCAGGGGAGGGGCATTGTGCCTTGGTGCTGCACACAGGGTTAAATGGTGAGAAGCACACGATCAGGGATAAAAGTCTGAAGGATGAGCTGATTTTCCTGGGAGTCCCCATTCTCACCCACCGTTTCGCCACGGCAGCCTGCGCAGTCTTTTATTGGTCCCATTAAAGCCAGTTGTCTGTGCAGGGATTGATTTCAGAGGAGCACAAAGTTAATTCATTTCCAAAATGAAAGACTCTGTATACATAAAACAGTCTTTGTCTCTCTGCCTTCCACCCCTCTGGATAGGTAAGACTGAGTATTTCATGCCATTTCCTTACAGCTCTGGAAGCCCTTACTGAGATTACAGTGAGGATAGAGACTATACTTCGCCTGCATGTAGATTCAAGGATAAAACGACAGATGTCTTTCATTAAACATCTCCAGAACGAGCTGTTCAGGAGGCAATATGTATTCAGACGCTATCAATATTTCATAAAGCCGTAATAGATGTTATCATAGATCCTCCATCCAATATTTATTGCACCATAATCACTGATACATTGCACCAGGGCTCTCCATCCACCCTCCCCTGCATGTCTCCCCCCATAAGACATGCACCCAGGTACACAGGATTTAAATGAAGTGCAAACCTAGTGCCACAATAAATTTGAAGGAGTTTGGAGTTGTTTGTTACTTCAGGCACTTTCAGGCCCAATGATAATGAAACAAATCTGTTTGCAGAAGGCGTTTTTATGGAAGGGTTTCAAAGTGAGTTGGCTCAGTGTAAATCTCTGGGTTGAGGCCATTAGAAAGCATTTAAGCTGCAGCGAGGCAGCGGCCTGTGTCTCCATGTCTGTGGGTGTTGGAAAGCAAAGGCCTAAAATTAGCAGCATGGAAAATATGAGTTCTTTTGGGAGTCTGCTGCTGGGTCAACACAGGTAGGAGAGACCTGAGTACGGCTGGAGCTGGACCCTTCCCTCCCTGACCCCACCAGCATCCTATTGAGCTTTCTGGGCAGCTGTGTAGGGAAAGAATTGGACCTGAGAGATTTATAGTTGGGATTTTCAAAGGAGCCTAATGGATGAAATTTTATAGCCAGGGTCACTCAGGAGGCCAGACCTCTGGTCATGATAATCCTTTCTGCCCTCAAAGCTCATCAGTCTAAGGGAGGCCAGCTGTCACCCTCTACTTTTATTCTTAAGTTGGTCAAACTTCTCAAAAGCATTTGGCTTTGTATCACAGGACATCCTAATGGATACAGTGGAACCATCCAAAATCAACATGGTGCACATTAAATAGATGGGGTTTGTAATTGGTTTCCAAATGGAGTCCTAAAAGGAGGTTCCACATCAAAAAGCTTTGTTTCTCGTGGAGACCCTAAATGGCTGGTCTTGACCCTGTCCCATTTAATGTCCCCAGCAATGAGCCAGGGAAAAAAAAAAAAAAGAGAAGAATCTCTTAAATCCTCATTGATAAATGTTGAAAGTGACACAAAGACTGGGGAGGAAAAGCAGCCCTTGCAGCGATCCAGTTAATGATATAGAGCCTCGGGCTTGCTGGGCAGCCTTGGGTCAAGTAAACATGGTATCTTGGTATGGTCAAATGTCAGACCATTCATCTCACTGAACTGAGGCCATCTAAATGTTAGGTATGTGGGGTCCACTTCTAGTCCTAGGAAGGGTGGAGGCACCTCCAGAGCATGAGTTATTCATTGTACCTTAGATATCCCTTAGAGTGGGATGAATTCCCTCTGGACGACGCCTCTACTGACAGTGGAGACAACTTAGATGAGTAGCTTACTTAAAACATGTAACTCCTGGATGGCTAAAGCTGGGGAAGGAAGCCCAGTTGTGGAGCCAGGGAAAGCAGAGAATAATTGCAGGATCAGGTAAGTGATGACTCAGGAAAGCCCTGGGGAGACAGTAGGTCACTAATGAGCAACTTGTGATCCTCCAGCCAGTTTTGCATGGGAAAGTTATGTTACCCCTGTACTTGGCACAGTATCCACAGTTCAAAAAGGGCGTGGAAATATTGGAGGAGATTCAAAGAAGAGCCAGAAAAAGACTAATGAAGAGGAAATCACACCTTTTGGAGAGCAGATCAAGGAGCGTGATCTGCTTAATTTAGCAAAGAGAGGGTAATAGCTAGCTGATGGCACCATTACACCCGCAGGGAAGAGAAACGGTCCTATTGGAGATCTTCACAACACGGCAGGGAAAAGCTGCACAAGCATCGGTGCCTGGACAGCTTTGCCGGGACAGACCAGCCCAGGAGCAGGGTGGTGGTTTTTAACAGCAAAGGAAACGATTTGGCCACATTGCTGGATTTCTCATCACTGGATGTTTTGGAAGCAATTAACTCAAAAACTTCCTTTTTCAGGGTTATGTGATGCATCCTACGATGTTTCTCACAAGGGTTTAAACAGGGTCATGAACTGTAGAAAATGCCTAAGAAACACCTACTTTCTCGGAATTTTATCGTCTCTTCAGGCCCATGGGGCCCTGAGGGGAAGCAGGCGATAAGGAATGTGCGCACGTGTGTGCAGGGGGAAGGATGAATTTTTAGGATGTGTGAAAAATATTAGCCTAAAGGCTCACAGCAGTCTTGAAATTTGAAGCATAAGTGAGATAAGAGCCTTCCCTTCAAAATAAGGTGCCCATGAAGACACTGGGTGCCAAACGGGTTAGGAGACCTGGGAGAGGCTGGAGGTGCCGGAGAAGAGGTCTGGGCTGGGGTCTGGGTGGGACTAGCATCCCAGGCAAGGTCGGACTGAGGAGCACTTGTCTCCACGTCTCACTCCATTGCATCCCTTTAAAACAACACCCTAAAGCCAAACATCACATCTGTAAAGAAATGGGATTTTAGCTTTGATTCTCCATAAATCACTGGAGCCATTTTTACTTCGGAGAGCAGTGTGAGGGCTGGAGTGTAATAAGCTGGTTCATGGGGCAGGCAGGGAACGTTTTTATTTGACTCTTTTGGGCCTTGTGAGCCCCCAGGTTTGACTTGGAGTTTCTGTGGAACAGAAAACGTTTGTTGATGTAAGGGAGCCTGAAATAACGAGGAAAGCTTGGGGGCTGCTGACACTTGAATAAATCCAAATGTCCTGGTATTTGGTTAAACTTGAATCTGAATATTTGTGTATGGTTTTTACAACATTTACTTGCCTCAGGGAGCAATTTGTGGAGCTGAAATAATCCAAAAGCTTCCCCCCCACCCCGCCCCCCGCCTGGTATTTCCACCCTCCAGAAAGTGAAAAGCCTTGAGAAGATTGGTTCATGCATTATTTTTACCCTTGCACGGAACTCAAACTGTGAAAATGCACAATGCAAGCCCTCAGCATGCACTGGCTCTTGAAATGCCAACTGGGGAGCTGAGACTGGACCATTCATCTCACAGATAAAACCCCGATGGGGCCCCAGCTGGGACCACTTGACCTCGAGGTGTCTTGGCCTCGAGAAACATGAACCCGCTTTTCCCAATCACCCTCTCTGCATTGCTCGAGTGGGAAGATGCATGCACCTTGGTTCCTTTGAGTTGAATTTCAGATTTCTGAGGAAACCTGGCTTTCTGACAACTTGGCTTCATCTGCCTATTATATATTACACATAACCTCCTTAATATTACACATGGTATGTTTAACTGCTTAATTTACTTTGGGAAGTATTGCCAAGTACAGCTATTCTGTTGACATATCATTTGCATGATAAACTAGTACATTTTAAGCCACAAATAGGATGCTTCTGTGCGCTATCTGTCTACGCTTTTACACACTACCAGTATCTTCACTCCTTGAGTTAGAGAATGCAGCCCCACAGCATGTCCGGGGAGGGAATGGATGATCCTTTCTTCCAGGAGGAGAGCAGAGACTCACGGTTTGTCTACATCAGGGAGTCAGACTGTGTAGCTCTTCTGAAATAAATTCTTGGGTAGACATTCTCTTTGGACTAAAAATGACTTTTTTCCCCCTCAGAACAACTATTCTTGTTTGGGTAAGATTGGAAATGATGCTTTTTCCCTAGACAAATGTGTTTCCCCTGCTGTGTGACCAAGCCCCTAGAGAGGCTCACTGCAAGGAGCTTGTAGCTGGTGGCTCTGACTTGGGCAGACCTTCGCATGTGCAAGTGCATTGCTGCAGGGGAGCAGACCCATCCTGCCTCTCCTGGATCCCAAACCCACCCCTTGACCTCCCCAGACTCCTTCGTCTGGCATCATGCATCTGTGTGTCTGTCTGCACCCTCTCCTATCTTTTGGAGGTGACAGATGCTGCTCCCGTGTTTGTCAGCCGCTAACAAGCACGTATCGCTCCCTCTGTGCCCTGCTCGATGGGGCAGTGTCACCTTCCAGCTCTTCGTCATATTAGGCTTGCAGTCACACAGCGCCCCGTAAAGCTTCGAAGCCTTTGAAAACTGAAGGCTGACATCTTGAAGTCTAATTTGACACATTTCCAACAGGGGAAGCATTTATTACATTAGACAAGTTGATGCAGCTCTCAGGTTGGGAATTGCACTTATTTGCCATAATAGTGGTGTAAAGTCCTCTTCCTTTTATTGTGTTATCTCTCTTTAATCATGCAGAGACGCTCCCCAGTAATTTTAATCAAAGGCTCAAGCATCACTTCTCTGAAGACTAATGACTCAACTCAATGAGAGGAGAAACTTTGAAGAGCTTGCAGTTGAGCTGGGAGGAGCGAAAAAAGGAGAGTTTATTTGAAACTTTTTTTCTTTCTTTACATGTGTCATTATTTCATGTAATCTTAGCTGGAGAACCTTTGTGTGTCTGGTGAGCGGGGACGAGCTGTGTCTTGCTGCTTTTCCTGAACGTGCGGTGTTTAGGAACATGGCTGAGAGAACGAGACATACTTTCACGAGAAAGATATTCCCACTGCAAAAAGATGATGTGGTCAAAACTGTTCTTTTCTATAGAGAAAAATGCCAGATTGCCTGAATCTTTTTCTTTGTTCTATGAGAATATTGGAAAGAAATTTTTCTTGGAATGAACTCTTTTACCTTCAAATGCCATTTCTAACAAGAAAAGAAAGGGTCTTCTTGGACTTAAACAAAAAATTCTTGTGGAAGCCCCAAAAACTTCTTGTAAAAAAAATCCAAAGAGCTTATAAAAGGAATTCATGTGAGGTTTGTAAATATAAGCTTTCTGGTGCTGACTCCTGCTCTTTTCCTGAAGTAGCTCATTGTCCATGTTGGAATTGATTTCTTCATAGGCAAATCCCATGGAGCTCCTGACACAGAGACCATCTCTTTCCACCTGGCACAAAGGCTCTGCTTGGGATTTGCTGTGGTATTGCTCTCTGTAGGTCAAGATTATCAGAAGTGGGTGCCCAGGTTGCGATGAAGTGTGACTCCAGCTGCCAAGGGCTGGGAGTTTTCCAGCAATCGGGCCTTTTTAGGTTGTCTTGGCTACAGCAAGTAAAAGTGAATCTTCCAAAATTGCAAGTGCTGTTTGAATGACTTGCCTGGGTAGAACAGAGGGCTTCCTAATGGCAGGTAAACAGCATCATCCCTGCTTTCTAGCTAGCGGAATTAGTGCATGGAATCAGTGTAATGCTTAGGGATCTCAATGTTGGAAGGAAATCAGGGGTTTTGAAAGCTACATGCAAGCCAGTATGGAGATTCTGAGCCTCCTGGGTGGGGGTTGGTTTTGCCGCCACGTTGTCCATCCCTGCAGGACCTCCTCCCTGAGAAGCCCAAATCTGCCCACAATTTTTTTCTGCAAGTTTCTCTTCATTTTCATGCAGCTCTGCACTGCCACAGCAGGAGCAGAAGTGCTGAATTCTGGAAGAGAAGCTTCCTCTGGGGGTGTTTGGGAGTTGATGAGAAGCAGAAGTGAACATCAATCTTTTGACACACCATTCCCAAGAGTTGTGTTTTTCAGACTTGCTTGGTTGGGAGACCTCCTGAGAAAGACCTGGATTGAAATCCTGCTCATATCACGGTAGCCAAGACCAAAACTCCCTGGCCAGGATGTTACTGCTGCAGCTTCAGTGACTTCTTCCAACAGTTTCTTCCTGTGGGACAAGAACCAGTTTCCTTTGACGGGAGAACATGGCCTAATCACTCTTCCTTTTGCCTTCAAGTTCTTTCTTTGGTCATAGGGGTGAAGAAAAAAAGGGGACACTGAACAAGATCTGCTCTTTCAGTGGTTTTAGCCGTTTCCACCAGGCATTTGGCATGCTCGTGTGTGGACCCATAGACAGTCATGCTTGTGGCCAATTCAGCACGCGTGTATTTTGTGCTTGTGGGTTCCTTGCAGGGGTCCAGGATTTTTTGTCAAACCTTCCCCCCTTGCCCCTGCTGGTGCTGGCTGGGGAAGGAATGAACCCCCCTTGCCGTGCTCCTCTTTTTGCAGGGAGACTGATAAAGTGATGGGGGAGAACCTGCACAGAGGCAGGTGACACGTCTACACTGTAGGATGTTTTCTAGGCATTAAACACAGCCTGGATAATAGCATCCAGTGGGGTGCTGTGTTTGCTGTGCCATGGCCTCATTAGCGCAGTACCCATCAGCCCAGGAAAAGAGGGATTCCTCTCAAAGCCAAAACCATGCGAGTGCTACTTTTAAAATCAATTGAAACTAAAATGATAACCGCTCTGAAAGCGGCCGTGCTTTTGCAGTGCTGTGTCTCTCCTTACTTTACTGTGGTTTTACAGATTCCCCTCTCTGGGCCTCTTTGCACGCTGCAGTAAGAAGCTCTCCTGCTTTACTTCTTAGTGCTCCCAGCTTTTGCCTGTGGGTTCCCGTCTTCCTCTCCAGGAGCGGCTGCAGTTTAGAGGTGATTTACGGCTGCTGGCGAGTCAGAACCAGTGGGAGCTCCTGCGATGGAGACGGCTGCCTGATTTGCCATACTGATAAGTACGAGCCAAACGCACCCAGCGATGCCAGATGGTTGTAGCGTTATCTATCACAGTGGATCTCTGAGCAGATGGATGCTATATAAACATTTCACAACTGTGGTATTATTATTGATGCAATTACTATTAATACTATTTGTAAGTATTATATTAACACAAACACAGCGCTCTAATAATGAACGCAAAGCATGCTCAGCATGATTGCTGGTCTAATAATTAATGACGTCTATCAGTAATACTATCTGCTATCACAACTAATGATGCAATGGCAACACATCTTGATTTCCAAAGGAAGGAGGGTTTGGGAAAAGGTTAGTGTGATGAGTCAGAGCCTAGGGAAAGCTGTGGGAGTTGGAGAGGATGCCCAGCTTCAGAGAAAATTGTCATGGGAGACTGAAAACAGGGGACATTAAAGAATTGTGGGTCTTGGGAGAAGCTGTTTGGGGCTGTAGCTGTTTTCAGGTATTATGGCTCTATACCAGCTATTTCTGAAACTGGCTTTGCAGCTTTCCAGGCTCTGAATTCAAGGTGGCCAGAGCATCTGGGCTAGAGAAATTTGAAGGGTATGGTTTGTGCCTTAGTGCCAAAGCAGCAGCATTAATTGAGGGATCTCGGACCTGCTACTTGCCTGTGCTCTCATTTCAACTCTGCTTCCGACTGCTGTGTGACTTTCTATAAATCTGTGCCTCCATCTGTCTTGCCTATTTTTATTGCAGTGTTTTTTGGGCCAGGACTTGGTTCTGTGTCTGTGTGCAGCTCCTAGCACAACAGGGTGGCAAGTCTAATCAGGACCTCTAGGTCCCATAACTACATTGGTAATGAGATGACTGGAGATCCTGGTTGGAGCTTGGGGCTTGACGGTGGTCCAGGGGCAGGATTTGTCTGGCCTAACCTGAAACACTGATATGTGTTCAAGTCTGAGCTGGTTTCCAAGCCTGGTGTTTACCTTAGAGCTGACTGCGGTATGAGATAATTTGTTGGATTTTTTTTTCTCCATAAGTATCATGGAGAGAGCTGAAGGTGTATAACTTTGATTTAAGTGCTTAACTTGTGCACAGGTTAGGGTGAATGAAACTCATCTGAAGTCTGTGTTTGAGAGAAGGGCCCATTTTCCACTTACGGTGTAAAACTAATACAATGAGTTTAGAAGTGACTAATTTTGCTGACATACAGAGGAAAAAAAAAAGCAAGGTCTTTTAATGCCTTTTTGCCCAGCGTGTCATGCAGTGGCATGTCCTCTGGTGTGTTGAGCCCCAGGAGGTGGAGAGGACTAAGCGCAAGCTCTCGGTGGGGGAATGGGCATCCTTTGAATGCCATTGCATGTCATGAAGCCCCTGAAGCTGCCTCGTACTAAGGCCGCTTCCCCACAGGGTTGTGCAGCCCTGCGACAGGCCCCTGCACGAGGTGGTGAGCTGCCATCCATGGAGATATTCAGAAGTTGACTGGACAAGGTCCTGCGCTAATGTTGAAGCTGGCTGAAGTTCCTCTGAGAAGGAGGTCAGACTAGGTCAGACCTTCAGAGGTCCCTTCAACCCCAAATTATTCTGTGATTCTCTGACATATGTAAAAATCCCTTTTTGTATGCACCTGAATCTTAAGGCATTTATATACCTTAAAAAAACCAGGCCTAGATCTTTCTGCTCCAATGGACCTCTGAAAAACGCCGGCTAGCCTATGAATGGCTTTAGACAATATTTCCCATCTATATATGTCAAACGCAGTAAGGGAGTTGGAGGTTCCTGCCTGATACAACAACTTAGGAAAGATTCATGGTATGTGCCTTACCCCCCTGCCATGAACTTCTTGGCTTCCCAGCGCTTTGTTAATGTGCATTGATTGTGTTCTGAGGAGTTTACTGCACTGTTAGAAAGTCATTTAGGGATTTATTGGGCTGGCTTTAAATACTGAAAAGTGAGTCATTACCCTGACCCACTTGCGATGTGCCTGAGCCTAATGCCTAAGTTTAGGAGGGGGAGACTACAGTCCAGTGGTGAAAGCCCTTCCAGGAAACTTTATTTTGAAGGTAACAAATAGGGTAAACCGAGCTTGTTAAGGCACATCACTGCAAACCTAAGAGTACACAGGAATTGCCTAATTTCCTCTTCCACCCCACTTAACCAGAGATAATAATAGGATAGCAATAGGAATTCAGACTGATGATGACGAGTGCCGTAGAACAAAACAGGTTGTGCAGGCAAAGCCCAGCTCATCGCACCGGTGACAGGGGATGAGGGATTTTTCACTGAAGGATTTTCATTGAAGATCAATGGGACTTGGCTGTCTGCCTCCCATCATAAATTTGAATGTCTCTCCTTAGATTCAGACGATTATTGGTGAGACATGTTGGCAGTTTCCCTTCAAACAGAAGGGGAATGCCGGAGATTTTCTTAGAATTTAGGATTTGGCTCAACCCGAATCATGGGATGGGCTGTTAGCCAAGAAAAAAGTAAACCCTTTCTGGAAGGACCATTCATATTTTTGTAGGTTTTATTTTTTTGTTTACAGTGCATTGCTGCAGGGGCACACTTGGGATTTCTAGCTGATGCAGTTGTAGTAGTAGTTACAGTAATAATAATAATAATACACTGAGACACGCACTGGCAGTTTGGTTCCTCCCAGCACACAGGCCAAGCTGTGAGGTTTGGCTCCCGGTCTGACGGCTCCCAGTGGTCCAGGGAGCTGAGCTCTGTGGTTGTGCTCAGAGCACAAATCAACCCTGGCATTTCCATTTGCTTTTGCATTCAGACTTTTGCTGTGTTTGGAGCATGTGGAGTCCCCATTTCCTACCGGTGGGCTTCTCCACCAAGATGGGCAGTGAAATCATGCAAACCTGGGGAGACTGAGTCGGGCTCAGGTGGGTCCAACACTGCAGGGAGATCATTTGCACGGCTCCTCGTTCCCATGCCAGCACTGTTTTGGTGGCAGGTCTGCTGTAATCAGGCCAGCTTAGGGTCTGCTCTAATTTACATCGCTTGGCTACAGCCCCCTTTATCTACACAGCGAGCTTGGAAATGCTCCTGCTTTGCCAGTCCAAAATGTGCATTTATGCCAAGTAAAAAACATCTCCACAAAGGACTCAATAGTGTCCTGCAAGCACCATCACTCTCTGATGTAGGGATTTCCTTTAATGCGGATACCTCAGCTGTGAGACAACAGCTGGGGAGGTGAGCGCCCCGTCCCTCTACCCCACAGAGACCTGGGCTGCATCCAGTAATGAGAGGAACCAAAACAGACTTGCAGAGAAAGGGCAAGGCAAATCTAATCTAGCTTTTCCAATGTAAATGAGAAAAATTTTAGCAGCAGGGGAAAAAAAAAAAAATCTAAAACTCAATAAGGAGTTTAAGTCAAGTAGAGCCAGCAGTGTGAGCAGAAGCCCTGAGCCCCATAACTTTAAGAGCGCTGGGTCCCTCGGGTCTCATCACCTTGAGGTCCTGCGGGAGAGGAGCACATCTCGCCGCAGCGCAGGATGGGGTTTGGGTACCACTGGAGCAGGTCTGACCCGCTGAGGTTGGAGGGCAACAGCCGGTCTTGCCACCTCGGAAGAATTCAAGGATAAAAAGGAGTTTATTGCTCTGGAGGGGTGACTTCAGGATGGCTCTCCTGGGAAGGGGGTTTGGTGGTGATAAATCAGCTCTCAGCCTTTTCGTAGGGAGGTTGTGCTGCGCTGCTGCTGCCTAGCTGGGAGATGGCCCTCCCTGCTGCAAAAGCTGTGGCTGGCACAGATGCTTACATCTCTCCTTCCATCCCATCTGAGCAAATAACCCCTCTCGGAGACAGAGAGGGACATATGGAGAGGACAGCACAAGATTTACCCAGGGCCAGTGCTCAGCACGGTGCAGAGCACGGGGAAGGGCTGTGGGCCAGGCTCTCAGCTGCTATAAATTAACATCACTCCATCAATGTCAGGAAACACATGCTGGATTATACCAGCCCTTTGGTTTCAGCTCCTGAGGCCCTGCTCGGGTACTGGCAGCTGAACGCTGCCTCCGGATTCTGGAGCTGGGGAGTCTGCAAATAGTTTCATGCATTCACCTCGGTGCCTGCACGAAATGGAAATACTGGCCCGACACTTTAAAACAGATGCTTTAGTCTGGGGAGAGCAAGCTTTAGGTGAAGTCATGGGGTACATTGAATTTGACTGAGATTCTTCCATGAAAACCTCCCTGTTCTACTGAGTTTCTGTAAAAATCGAGATTTCTGCAAAATATCTCCCCCTGTAAGTGTCAATTTTGTTGGAAGTGTTCATTTTGTTTCTTCAGGAAAGTAAGAATGAAATACTTCCCTCTAGGCTGATGTTAAACTGTTTTGTCTGAGTTGCCACAAGTAGAGCTTTCTGGCTAAAAATTGTCACCTGGAATGTTTCTGACAGAAAAATCAGAATGGATTTAGTCAAAGTATTTTGCAAATTCATGTTGAATTGTGACAATGAACAAAGGAACCTCTGCACAACACCTGGCGTTCTGCCTTTCAACATTTTTAAAACTAAATGAGCCTTAATTCAGAAGGACTCCTTTTTTTTTTTTTTTAACTCTTAATTCCTTTTCACTAAAACACACACATGCATACATATAAAAAATCGAATCTTTTCAGCCTAAAGAATAGATTTTATTCCTATCAAAATGGTTTTCTCCTCATTATTTGTAGTGCAGCCAAATGAGAACTTGGGTATTTACATGCCCCAAGGCAGATGCTCAAGACCACGACCTCCTCTTTGGCTCAAGGACCACGACGGACTTCTTCTCCTCTGTGGCTCCGGCTCCTGGGGCTCCAGCCCAGCCTTGGTGTCTGTCCCACAGCTTTCCCAGGCTGAATGGCAGCGTGGGCAGAGGCAGGTTGATGTCTTGCTGTGCTAAAATGAGCTGTTTTGACATATCTGAATGGAAATTGCATGGGATTCCACTTCTGCCATTTTTTTTTTTTCCATGTGCTTTGAATTTTCTGTCCTCATTTGGGACAAGCAAGTGTCAAAACATCAGTTTTGGGTTTCTGTTGCCTCTTGTCTCCAAGTCGCTCTGATGATACGCCGATTTGCTCCCTTGTATCGCCCAGGCTCGACAGATTGGGTGCACTTCGCGCTGCAGTGAGACAGACAGCATCTCTCCTGGCTCCCGACTGCTGCCAGGAGAGCTTTTTCCACACCAGCCTGGAAATCGCCTGCTCTTTACTCATTTATTGAAGGCAGGTGCTCTGCAGTCTTCCTCCCTGCCTGGGTCTGGCAGCACAGCCCTGCCTAGAGCTGCCCGCCAGTGCCTGGTCTCACCTCTGCTGCCTGCACCTGGGAATGGCGGGGGAAAAGCACTGCCCGAAAAAACCCCAACACAAATCCATCAGGGGGATGGGATGAGGAGCTGGGCAGGTCTTCCTCGGGTGGCTCTAGCCTGAATTGGTCCATCCCCATGGCAGGGTGGGCATGAAAGCCCCCAGCTCACTGCCAAGGGCAGCCAACCCATTTCTTCCAAAGAAACTTTCTACAGTTTACCTCTGTCCCCCAGTTAAACATGGGGACTTGAAAAGTCCATGCCATGGCATCCAATTCCCCAAATTAATTTATTTCAAGCTGGGTGGAGGTAGCTGTGGGCAGAGAACTGCCTGACCTGGATTTCCACTCTCCCTTGGCTGGGGAGTTTTGCTCTGCTGATGCCTAATTACATCCAGGCAAATGTTATTCATGGAGCTGGGCTCCAATCTCAGCTTCTAAATAAAGCCATTTGCGTGGTGTGGAGGAAGAGGAATGAACAGCCATAGGACCATTAACGCTGGCATGGGAGTTAACGAGTCCTAAAGAAATCCTGCATTTCGCTGGCTGCTTGGCAGAGCGGACCTGCTTGTAAGAGTGGTCTATCGAACTGCATCCTTTCCCTTCTCTTTTTAAAGTTACTTAATATTTTATGAACATCTGTAGGGCAAGGCATTAGCTTTCTTCTCCACACCAGCCCTTGATAACTTGCTTGCTGTTTTTTATTGCACATTAAATGCTTTTATGAGAGTGATTGGGAAAGCTTTAGAGGTGCTTCCAGTGCAATCTTCCTCGCTGTCCCCTCTATATGGTGACAGCCAGCAGTGGGATGCCTTGCTCAGAGGTACCTCTCTCTTCAGGTGGCATCTAAAAGTCTCCGATGGGGACCCCGTGCAGCTGCCCCGTGCATACGCAGCAAAGGCCCTGCTCTGGGGGCTTGCCCGGGCTGGATCTGGCACTGCCTGCGGGGAGGCAGGGACAGGCAGGGGAAGATGCGGTGTTTGCTGGATGCGAGCTCGTGTTTGCTCAGGGAAGCTTTGCCGTCGGAGGGGCAGCATTAACGGGGATGACGGATGCGCGCAGCAGTGCATCCTGACACATCTGAAACCACGGTAGCCAGGGGAGAGCTACGCTGGGGTACCCGTGGTGTCTCTGTTTCCTCCTAAATGAATCCTAAATTGGCAGTGATGTAAAAGGGAGGGAGGCAGGGATTTCTGGTTGCGACCCCTGTGTCTGCGAGGTTATTTTGGCACTCTGCAGGGAGCCCTGGTTTTGCTGCTGCTTCATCTTTGAGGCGTTTATGATCCACTGGGCTTTGCTCTCAAATTACAGGTGGGGGAATAGGGTTGTGGTGGAGGAATGGACCAGGACAAATGCAAATGCAAATGCCTTTAAGGCTGGAAAGTAGCTTGTTTGACTGTTCACGTCTCTTTGACTTCACTTTCCAGATACAGGGATGCATGGCAGGCAGGAACAGCTAGGGAAAGAGAAGCTCCAAGAGAACACTAAGAGAACAAGGAAGAGTGGAGAATGGTTTTTAAAATATAGAAACCCAGGTATTCACACTGGAAGCGTCATCCTAACAGTTACTGTGTTCCTGTTTAATACCGAGAGTGATGTGTACCAAAACTCACGTCCCGTTGCATCCCCATATCACCTGCAAGACCTTGCTGAGAAAGGGAGGTCACAAAAGGACCCAAGCCTGCAAGGATGGGTCCCAGTACCCAACTTCTGGGCTTCACCTCCTTGTGGATGCTGTACCCCAAATTTGGCACTGAGAATTTGGTGCTAAAGGGTATGTGAGCAGAGCTAGGATCCTATGAAAAGCCAATTTGCTGAGAGGGACCCTGGCTGCTTATTGTATCTGGCAAAACCTTCCACAGCACCTCAGGGGAGACACAAGCTTGAAATCTTAATTAAAAAGCAGAAACCAGGGTTTCATGCTAGGCTGATATTGTGACTCTCTTCCCTTTATGGACAATTCTTATGCAAGCTCCTACTGTGTCTGTGGAATTGCTAATTTAAAGGAAGCTACAGATTTGTGCAGTGCAGGGCCTGTGTCAGCAGTGTTTAACATCGGGAGAATGGAGGTGTGTGCTGATCCATTTCATTGTTAGGAACTTTCTCTTTATTTCTCCCAATCCTTCCTTTCTTGTCATCTACTTCAGAAACCACCTGAAGGAACATTGTCACCGTCTGGGGTGTGTAGAGAGAGCACCGGTAAACAAAGCATCACCATTCAGCACTAAAACTATGTTTTTGGGCAAATAGCGATAAGGTTCGTATCAGCAAAAGGTACAAACGTAGGCTTCCCAGTGCTGAAGTCTCCTTTGGAACTTTGCAGGGGGAAGGAGTGAGAGTTGTTTGGCTGAGAACAGCATTTGAGAGACCTGTGATTTATTTTTTGCTTTGACACAAGCCTGGTGGAAACTTTGGAAAGCCAGGCTGACATTGTCAGATCTGGCCCAGTCTGATGTGACAGAGCTGTCCCATCTCCAGCTGAAAATGGACTGAGGATACCAGCCTCTAGAAAGGGTTGGCTTTCTTTTCATGTCTTATTAGGGACGTACAAGCTCATCTTTTGATGCATGACTTTGAAAAATATAACTTCATTGGTTCAGTTTCTCCATCTCTGGAAGAAAATAAAATCTTCTGTCCCATTAGATCAGTGGATGGAAAGAGATTAGAAGAAACCTGGTAGTGATGGGAAAGCTTAACAGGCCTGAAAGTGCAATTCTTTGGGATGGTCCTAACAGGAACACGCTTACCCATAATTAGGGAGATTTTAGGGACAGGCTGCACCTGATGAATGTAGAGGGCCCTGGGTAGACCAAGATCCTTTGTGGATCCCTTGGGCACCCGGACCCCGCCACACATTGGCGAGGCATGACTTGCACTTCCTTGCAGAGATTCAAGAAAGATTTGAGTCCAGATTAATGCCAGCAACAGATGAAATTCAAGATAACTTTATTTCTCCCCTTATGGCGGAAGGACTTTTTCAGACAATGCCTAATTCAATTGTGAAACTCACTGCCAGGGCCAGTGAAGACCAAAAGCAGAAATGGGTTCAAGAAGTCATTAGACAAATAGGTACAGAAAAGGGCCATCAGGGGCTTTTAAATACAAGTTAGTTACAGATACATTTCCTGGCTCAGGAAGGCCCCGAGCTGCACGTTGTCAGAATTGGGAAGGGTTTATGGCCCCCACGCCTGTCCTGTTCCTGCGCTGGCCATACAGGAGACTGGCCTAGACGGACTTTTGAGCTGACCCGGGAAGTTCTTCTTACACCCTTATCACAGATGGCCTCTGCTAAATGATTAGAGATTGATCAAAAGAGGAGCTGGAAGGAAATTCAGATTGGATCTGACTTAGTGGCTAGTTCCTTGCAGGAAGGCAAGCCACAGCCCTGGGTTTGGACAAAATTTGGGCCTTTGCCCTTGTCCCAGAGATGCTCAAACTTCATCCCTGTGATCCCACTGTGAGGATACAGCCCACACATTTGCAAAAGCTGCAGATCAGTGTGTGGAAGAGAAACCCTCTCCCTTTAGCACAGTGGTGGGGCTCATGGGCATGGTGCTGCGTGGGTTTTCTCTGGGGACCGTCGGTGGCAGGGGTCCAGCAGTACTTGAGCATCTCCAGGCTGCAAAAAGAAGACAGGCGCAGGCTGGTGTTAGGTACTTGTGCTCAGTAATGCCATTTCCAGACAGAACAGGCCAGCGGTGAAGTAGGTTGATGGATTAGTCTATCATCTCAGTGAAGCGAGGTTTGCGTCTGCCTAAGGGCATGGCTGTAAATGAGCCCCTAATGGATTCTGCTCCTAAAACTTCCCTGTAATACAGAAATAGCTGCATCCCTTAGAAGTGGGAAAGGGGGGCAGAGGTAGGCTTTGAGTTAGACTGGAGGGAAGGGATGATGGAGCCCCAAAATGGTTAGGATGGCAAGGAAACCTCTGCTGAAGCAGCCTGGGTCAGCCTGGGTGATGCTAGGACTGGGAAGAGACTGTTAAATGGGAGATTGGGCACCCCCCCCCCCCCCCCTTGCTCCCAAACTCTGCTTGCTAGTATTGCTGCTGCTATAATAACCCCCCCTAAGTTATTAGTCCCTCTCAAATCTCACCCCAAAGGAACGCCACACTTCAGATGAGGAATGTACCTTCCCCTGCCCCTATCTCCTTACCCTGCTATCCTCCCCTCCTTCCCACATCCCCGCACCTCAGGACCCCCAGTTTGGCTCAGATATGGGATGGGAACAGTCGGTGGCCTTGGCATGTAGGGGACCGCATCCTTTGCCAGCCAGGGTGCCGCTCTCCCTGCGCTCCCTCCTGCGCGGCCACCTCCACATCGCCTCCCTGTCAAAGCAGCCCCTGCTCTCCCGCTGGGCTAAACAGAGGGAGATGCGGCACTGCTATCTCCGTGTGTGCTCGGCATGGCTGAGGACTTCAAATGCTAATAGCATTGCATTGTTTCTTGGTGTCTGCAAATAAACAAATACATGGCGTCTGCTCGGTGGTGACTTTAGCTTCTCAAAGTTTTCACTGGTTTTGCAGCTCCTGGATGGACAGAGATGATCCTGGCCATGCACAGGGCCCAGCCTTGGAAACATCACTGCCAGACACAGCGGAGGCTGCCGGGCCCGTAACTGCAGGAGCAGGTACGGGGTGCTGGGGGGCAGGTCTCTATGCTGGGGGAAGGCTCATGTTGGGTCTTATCTTGTGCCATGTGTTAGCCCTTCAAAATGAATTTGGTATACAGGTGGGTCTTTCTTGCTGCCTGTTTTTCTGAAAATCTTGAAGTACGTGCTTAGGAAAGTGCAAGAGCCTCCGACGTGACGGCAGAGAGAGGCTCAAACCCACCCAGGGCAGAGCAGGGACCCAAACCACTGGGTCTTGCCCATCGCTCCGATGAAGCTCAGAGTTCCTTGCCTGTCTGTATGAAGCAGCTAATGCCCATCCCTGGCAGAGCCCAAACCTGCTGAACAGACCCTGGGTCTGACCTCTGAGCCATCCTGGCCACCTTGGGCTGAGGGGTGGTGTGGGTGCCCCAGAGCATTGCAGAAGTGGCATAGCTCCCTACGCAACACGCATCGGCTCGGCTTTTCTCAGCTCACAGTCTCGGTTCATCAAGCCCTAACAGCTGTGTAAAAGGGAAGCGTAAGCCCTGGCAAGGTGCTGGCTGCGATTCAGGGTAGAGGCACATTAATTGTAGGAATTCCAATAAAAGCCTGCCTGGGTGACACTTTCCATAATAACCCGTGCGTGCAGTGACTGCCCCGGTGCCACGCTGCGCACCCAACACACCCATTACTGCGGGGCACTTTGCAGCAATGCCTCCGGAGTCTCTGCCAGAAGCTGGGAGCTGCCAGGAGGTGTCAGGCCCCCACCTACGGTCTTGTTCCCACTGCCAAATAACCTGCGGAATGCAAGTGAAACGCCCCTCGCCTCAGTGCACGCGTGATCTGGCTTGTTACTGAAATGCTGCTTGCTCCCACTCCTGCGCAGCCTGTCCTGCCTCAAATAAGAGCAGGGCAGCACAAAAATTTGGGCTCTGCCACAGCGCCTCCAGAGCTCAGGTTAAGGTGAGCATGTGTTAGAGCATGCCAATGTCCGAGACGGGGAGAGGTGGAAGGGGTCCCTGCCAAGCTGACGGAGGCAGATCCGGCCCTGAAGAGCCCCAAGGTCCACGCAGCATGGGGAGAAAGCCTTTGCAACTGCCGCCTTGTCTTGCAGAGGGGTTAGCAGCAGCAGGCAGACGCAGGGCCTTGCACAGAGCCATTGCAGCAATGCCCTCTCGTGGGGACTGCCTCAGCTGTTGAGCTCAATCCCCTCCTTGAACAAGCTGGAGCTTTAGGATGCTCCAATTAGGGTAAATAGGGTACACTTCATCTGTGCAGGGCTGGTTTCTTTTCATTTTTTTTTTTCCCCTTTTGCCAACATGCCTGTCACTCGGGGTTGTGATTTTGTTTTCTCCCCACAGTCCTTTTAGACGTACCAATGCCACCAATCTCTTTCCAGGCCAGAATAAAATCCCGCAAACACATGGCATTCTCCAGCCCTTGTGGGACTTAAATATAGATCATCTGAGTCCCCCCCACCTGCCCTAAATGCAGCTCTGTGCTTTCCCCGTGTAGCTGAGCAGTGATGCCAGAGCCCCCTGAGCAGTGACACTGGTGCGGAGCTGGTTCTCATCTCTTTTCTTTTCAGCTGAGCTCCCACAGCCTGACAAATATAAGAAAATCAGCCTGTAACCTGGGGCGTGGGGTAGTTAGTTTGATATCTTCCTGGAGCTTGTTTGTGGAGAAAACAGGGGTAGCTTCAGGAGTGCGAGTGGTGCCTCCCTTATCCCAGCGATGCTGTGGGGAAAAAAAAAAAAAAAAGAGCTGGTTCAAGTCAAGCTGGAGAGAAGTCACGGGGCTGATTGCAAACGTGGTATGGGCAAGAGGATGGGACCTGAGAGGCCCCGCAGCCCCTCGGCAGCCCTGGAGCTGCTTTCCAGACCTGCTTCACTTTTTGCAGCCCTGCACGTTTCCTGCTACTGGTATTTGCCTTTGCAATGGGCAGCCTCCCGCAGCTGCAGAAATCGCCCTTCGGGTGCTCAGCCGGAGCCAGGCTCAGTCCTGGCGCTTGCTATGACCACGCCACCCTCTCCGGAGCCAAAACTGTGGTTCAGCAGGGAGAAAATACTCCTGTCTCCAACTGTTTGTAGGTCACAGAGATGATCTTGGGTCTTGTACAAAGTCTGGCAGACATTACCTTGCAAGGAATCTTTTTAATCTGCCAGATGATTTCCTTCCCATTTCCTTCCATCATTTTTATGGCCTTGCAACCGTGTGCAGGTCTCGTTGCGTCTCAGCGGGAGGTGGGAAATCCAGCTCGCACTTCGCAGTAAGCGCCTGATTCATCACTGTTAATTCCTTTTGCCATTTGCCATAATAACAATAATCAAAAATAATTAATTTGGTGTTAGTGGAGAAAGAACATTGAAACTGCATGGGAATGGTGCTGCAATCAAATAAGATGCACATCATTTTAAAGTAAGATCTCTTTATCTCTTTAATAGCTATCTACCTACCTATGACTACTTTTTATTCTCAAGGACGGACTATCATATTAATACAACTTATAGTTATTCTAAAATGTTTTCCATCTTTCACAGCGTGTTCTAAATATTTTAGTAAACATAAAGTGGATTTCTTCCTTTCGTCCTCCCTTAGAATGAGGCAGAAGATGATAAAAACTGTAGTTTTCCCCACAACGAACGTACTTTTTTATAGCTTATTGCAAATCAAGCAAAATATATCAATTAGATGATCATATGGAGCAGCTTCTTCTTTATGGGGTGATAACTCTGGGCAGATAGAAACAAACTCTCTGGGTATATGGCCACAATGTTTATTAGCCAAAGATGTATTTATATGAGGCTAATAGGAAACTCCATCAATTTACTATTACTATTAGATAAAGGTCAGGGCTAATAAAGGACTTACACATTTAAAAAGGGACTTGGGTCGCAGATTTAGGGTCTTGTCTAAAATAGATGCTCAATGCCGCCCCAGAGGCTTCCCCAGCTGCGCCGTGCCTCGAGGTTCACCACCCCAGCCAGAATGGGCTGGGGGAAGGGGGGAGGACAGTGAGGGAGGGGTGCAGGGACTGTCTGGCAGCTCATGGCTTGGATGGGCGTAGTCTTCGCTGGGTAAAAAACTGGCTGGGTGGCCGAGCCCAGAGAGCAGTGGTGAATGGAGTTAAGTCCAGTTGGCAGCCGGTCACGAGCGGTGTTCCCCAGGGCTCTGTTTTGGGGCCAGCCTTGTTTAATATCTTTATCAATGATCTGGATGAGGGGATTGAGTGCAGCCTCAGTAAGTTTGCAGACGACACCAAACTGGGTGGGAGTGTCGATCTGCTGGAGGGGAGGATGGCCCTGCAGAGGGACCTGGCCAGGCTGGGCCGATGGGCCGAGGCCAACTGTGTGAGGTTCAACAAGGGCAAGTGCCGGGTCCTGCACTTGGGTCACAACAACCCCATGCAGCGCTGCAGGCTTGGGGAGGAGTGGCTGGGAAGCTGCCTGGCCGAAAAGGGCCTGGGGGTGTTGGTCGACAGCGGCTGAACATGAGCCAGCAGTGTGCCCAGGTGGCCAAGAAGGCCAACAGCATCCTGGCTTGTGTCAGGAATAGTGTGGCCAGCAGGAGCAGGGCAGGGATCATCCCCCTGTGCTCGGCGCTGGTGAGGCCGCACCTGGAATGCTGTGTCCAGTTTTGGGCCCCTCAATACAAGAAAGACATTGAGGTGCTGGAGCATGTCCAGAGAAGGGCAACAAGGCTGGTGAAGGGTCTGGAGCACAGGGCTGGTGGGGAGCGGCTGAGGGAGCTGGGGGTGCTCAGCCTGGAGAAGAGGAGGCTGAGGGGAGACCTTATCGCTCTCTATAACTACCTGAAAGGAGGGGGTAGTGAGGTGGGTGTTGGGCTCTTCTCCCAAGTAGTTAGCGATAGGATGAGAGGAAATGGGCTCAAGCTGCGCCAGGGGAGGTTTAGGTTGGAAATTAGGAAAAATTTCTTTACGGAAAGGGTGGTCAAGAATTGGAACAGGCTGCCCAGAGAGGTGGTGGAGTCCCCATCCCTGGAAGTGTTCAAAAAACGGGCAGAGGTGGCACTTGGGGACATGGTTCAGTCTAGTCTACCCTTGACTGGCTTAGAGTAGACTTGGTAGTGTAGGATAATGGTTGGACTGGATGATCTTGAAGGTCTTTTCCAACCTAAACAATTCTATGATTCTATGACTGTCACCTCCACTGAGAGGGGACCCTGGCCCTGAGCGATGACAGGGGCACAAGAGTGAGGATGCTGGATCTGTCCTGGCCGCACTGCTGCCCTGGGGACACTCATGCTCTGGTGGCTTTTTCATGGTGCTCCAGGGTGGTTTTGACTAAGTTAGCTGCTGGCACTGCCCTCCTCCTCCCTGCTCCGTCGGACACCTTTGCTCCTCTCTCAGGAGGATGGTGATGTCCTGGTGATGCCAACCTCCCAGCAGAGATTTCTCATTGCACAGAGGAGGTGTGAAGCTGTCCCTTGAGCAAAGGGCTTTATTGTCATCCATGTGCTTTGCATGGATGAGACACTGGAGAGGAAGAAGTGCTCTGACTATGGGGAGGTCTCAGAGAAATGCAACACACACAAGCACCAGCTGAGCCAGCAGCCCTCCTTCAGGGGTGAGAAACCTCCTCCATGGTAGGTGATAGACCCATCCGGGCTTCCGATTTGCACTGATGCTGTGCAGGAGCCCTGCTATGAGGTTTGCATCAGGTCCCCATGAACTGGCCTGGAGCATCTCCCCGTTTATGAAGGCTCCCCAGCCCCAGACAGCAAAGTAACCAGCAGGAAATCATCCCACGGTGCTACGTATAGCCCCAAGCCATTCTAGGCTCTCGTCTCTATTTTCTTCCCGTCATTCAGAGGCGAACTTCATGGGGGAAATATGAAAGAAACAAATTAGAATTGCCTTGCTGGTGTGACAGCGAGGAGAGCTCCAAGTTGGAGAAGCTGAATGAAATGATAAATCCCATCACTTAAACCGTGTAATGAATTTTCCTGGAGATTTGTCTCAGTGTAAAGAGAGAGAGAGGAGGGGAAAAGTATGAAATTCTCCTCCGATTTTGCAGAAGGGTTGCAGGCAGCTCTGACTGAAAAGTGTAAATCTGAAGAGTTCGTGCCTGCAGCGCATCTAAATAAGCTCCCCTTCCTTAATAGTCCTGGGTGCAATTTTCAATGAAATGTCAAATCACCTTTGCCTCCACTGGCATTCAGTCTAATAACATTATTTTGTCCAAGGAGCCTGGAGAACTAACGTGTTCCAGGAGTAATTCTGCAGCTAAATATAGGAAAGAGGATTTTTTTGCATTACAAGAAAACATTTCTGTGCTGTGAGGGACTTCTGTGGGGGTTGGAAAATCCTTTGACATTGATTTGTTGGGTGACCTTGGATAAATCACTGTCCCTCTCAGATCTTATTTCTCCTTCCCTCTCTGAACTTCTCATGTATTTAGGCTTAAAGGTCTTTGGGGCAGGGACAGGTTTTTGCTGTGTCCTTCAGAGCACACAACACCAGGCTCATCCAGGGACATTATAGACCAACTGGTGGACTTGGAAAGACTTTTTTTTTTTTTTTAATTGCATGTACCATAGTTATATATGGCCAGCTATAATGTAGAGGCCGTGAAGTAGATCACAGCTGCTGCTATAGTGTTAGGATTTCCAAAAGAGCCCACAGGAGTGAGATGCACGTGTTGGCACAGCTCCCCAGCCTGGGAAGGAAGGGCACCATGACACAGAGGCTCTTCAGAGCCTTTCTTTGGAGGGGTCTGCAGTAAAACAGGCAAGAAACATAGAAGAGTCAGACTTTTCCTCAAAAGCAGACCTCAGGGGCCCACAGACCAAGCCTATTGCAACCTCCCTTCCCAGCGAACTCTGGAGAAACACATGTTTAATGAATGGCAATCCAAAATATTTATACTGTTTCTCTAAAATATGTATTCCAAAACATGAGTAATCCTATCTATCTATAGCTATATTTTGATGCCAGCAAACAAGAAAACTCTGTTCATTTGCATGAAGGCTGTACTTGGAGTAGGAAGCTGGGAAGTGAACCTGAGACCTCACCAACCTGGGGAGCTCCTGGCAGGATGAAGACCTCAGTTTGCAACTCTCAAACCCAGAAAAGCCAGGGGCTGTGTATAATCCAGGCTGTCTCATTACTGCCAGAAGCTCCCACCCTTCTTTGCACACCTGAATATGAAACTACACCATATTTTCTTTAAAAAAAAAATGGTTTTTTTAAGAGAGGCCCAAAAATAAAAACCCTGCAAGCTGCCTCCTGTGGGAACGGAGCTCAGGGCATGAGCAAGCCTACAAATATGTGTTAGGAAAAATCCATATAAAAATTATATTCCTTCAGGTAAACTATGAATGTTCCTCTGTGTTCAGACCATGCCGTCTCACTTCCTTGCTGTTTTTATAAAGAAAGGGGGTTGGCTGTCCGGGCCATACCCAACCAGTGGGTCTGTGCAGAGAGACAGCAGATTTGAAGGAATCCTGAGGATTCTCTGCAAAAAGCACATTTTACTCTTAAAAAAAAAAAGACCAGGACATTCAAATTAACCCCCCAGGCCATTGATACAACATCCCCTGGCCATGTCTTGCCAAGGAAAGGAAAGGTTTTCCAGCAATCTTCTGAGCTTCAGGGGGAGCATCGCTTCCAGCTCCCACCGGCAGTAATCCCCTTCTCCATCCCTGTTCTCAAAAAATACTTGAAGCCCATCCATCTAGTCCAACAACAGACAATTACAGATTTGTTGCACGAGGTACATTAGTTACATTGATTTGGCTTCGCAGCATCAGCCGAGCTACCTTTAGTTTCACGCAGTACATTAATGGGAGCAATAGGCATGACAACTCTTACACACAAAGGCACCGGGCTACTTACAGCTGGTAAATGAACCTTGGAACTTACATAAAGCAGAAGGTAATGAAGAGTAATAGAAGTTTTAAGCAATTTTTTTTTTTCTCTCAGTCTCCTTCCCACTGTCTCTTTTTCCCTTTTCCTTCACCCCTTTCCTTCAAGGGCTAAGGTGAGTGGTCATGTCTTGCTCAATGAGGGGTCCTAAGGGGACAACATCCTCATCGCCATTGCTGTTTCCATGATCAGGGCTGGGGCGGATCAGTGTCACATGAAGGGGAAGCAACTGAGCAGCCACCTGACTCCTCCCAGCTCTGTTGAATAAAGGTTTACACCCTAAAAATGCTTGAGAATGCTGCAAAAAGAAGAAAAGTGCTTATTTTAGTATAGACAATGTTAAAAATGTTATGGAATTCATAAATTTGAGAATTATAGCAACAAAATCAATTTTTTTTTCCCCGCTTTTTTTTCTGTTTTGCCCTGGCTGGGCAATGGGAATGAGTCTTGGCTGGGTATTTCTGCAACTAACAGGGTCCTAACCTCATCTCCACCTCAGCCTCAGATCTTGGCTTAAGGACAGTAGGGAATTCTCATGGGGTGTATTAAAAATCATTGCTCTCACCAGCCTTTTAGGCTATGCACCTGTGTATGCAAGTATCTGCCTATCTACGTGGTCTGTCACAAAAACATTTCTGTTGCTTGGTTTTTGACTGGTGAACATGGGAACTGGATTTCAAGGATGAAGCTCAGCAGTTCAGTGGAGATCTTGTCTAAGAAGCTGACCCAAGCTCAGCAGAGATGTGATTTTGGGGACTGAATGTCCCTGGAAGATAGTTACTTGAATTTTGGAAGGATGGTTTGTATCTAGCTAGTGGGATAGAGCAGAGGGGCCTAGTGCAAGATTTTGGGTGGGCCAGGGCTCTAAAGGGTAGATGGCTTTTGAGATCCAGGTGCTCGTAATGGCTTACAGCTGTCTAACGTGAAAGGCAGCTATTCTCGTCTGGCTTCAGTGAGATTTAATACAGCCTAATGGAACACTTTTTGTCTTAGCTTTGCTGAGGCACTGATGAGCTGAGAGTGGTGGTACACGTCCCACCCCTGAAACCTTTCCCAGAGGGAAAGAAAAGCTGTGTCTGCAGTGAAATGTCCCAGCTGAATGGAAATGGGAAGGCTGAAAGCCAAAGGAATAATTTAGAAAATTACAAAAAAATGCCAGTTTAATTCTTTCCTATTTCCTGAACTATTTATGGCCCTGGAAACCTCCTGATGCAGTAGAAACCAAGTGTTTTGAAAATATTTCATTGCACAGATAAATTTGAGGTCTTTAACTTTTATTCTTGATTTGGAGAGACAACGTAGACAATAAGAAAATTCCTGTGGACTCTTCCTTGCTGCAGGCTTTCACTCACTCTCACTTGAATGCTACAGCAATGCTCACGGTTGGCAAAAGCATCCTGGTATCGGCAACTCACCAGCTGGCAGCATCTCTGGGCCATGGTCTAATGGGTTAAACACTAGACTGGAGCACTAAAAACCCAGCTCTGCTCTCAACCACCCGTCGCGTGATCTTGAGCAGAGTGTGTCTTCCCATTTCCTTCTGGAAAATGGAAACCGTTGTTTTTATGCGGATTGAGCTGTGAAACACGAGGGTGGTTTGTTGTGAATACAGCTGAAATTTGCTCTTCTACCCAGGAAACAGGCAGCATGGCACGAAGTATTGCAGTGCCAATTACACTTTCCTTTATTTGGGCTTTAGATTATGGAACTAAAATTAAATTTAAACTCTTTGCGGAAAGGTAATTTTTCCTAATCACTCACACTGCTGCACAGATCTCTACAACTTGATTACATTCTAATTAGATTAATTGGATGGAGAATAATTTCTTTCTCCAAGAAGATCAACTACAAAAGACAAGCAATTCTATAGACTCTGCAGGGAAAAAAAAAAACCAACAAAAAACCCCAACCCTCATTCAAAGCTTTAAAACCAAAGTACAAAATGCACAGTAATTAAATTGTTAAAGAATTTATGAGCATATCTGGATGAGCTAGGGTTTTGGCTTTTTTTTTTCCCTTTCCCCCTCTTTCATCATTTTCCCTTGTGCTCTCCCTCCTTTTCTCCTGACCATAAAATGAGATGTGGAATTCCAATTCCTTCATTGATTTTTGAGATAAAAATTTAAGAAACTCGAGTAACAAAAGGTTGCACTCCCGCATTCTGCATGCGAAATGGATCGCCTTTGTTACAGGGGCAGAAAATATTGAACTGTATAATGCTGCGAGGTCTTTGGCCTGAATACTAATAGTCACTACTTACCAAAAATGAACACAAGCCAAAGAGGCTCAGCATCTTCCGATTGGCTTTGGCTTCCCAACAAAGGCAGTGAGTGAGGGATTCAGGACTCGAAAAGGGGGTCCAGGACTCAATTTCTCTGCCTGGACCAATACTACTGAGCTGAGCTGCCTGTGAATTGATGCCGCACAGCTTTTTTTGCTGGATGCATCTGGTTGGTAGTGCACAGGGTCGCTTCAAAACAGGCTGCAATGTGCTATTAGGAGTTCCTGATGTCCTCACTGGATTCTTTCATTTGCCCTTTCCTTGGGCAGCGCTAACCTTTGCTGGGCACAAGTTCAAGCCAAGGTGGGAGAATGCATTGCTATAAATTCATCCTTTCCTGGTGGGCATGGTCATTGAACAGCATGGCTGTTCCCTGCCCCATGCTCTGCGTGGATGAAAGATGATGGGCTGCAAATGCAGCCCGCTGGTGGCCCGGGACCCACGAGGGCTATGGGGAGACACCAGCTGGGTGCTCGTCCTTGAGGCTCTGAGGTCTCTCAGCACCAGGTTGAGAGGCATCAGGGCCTGTTAACTTCTGTGAAGGACACGGAGGCTCCTCAGTTGCTCTCCGTTGTCTCTTAAAAATCCATCTGTGAGTAGACCAGAAAGGGAACTTTGCCACTTGATCTTCAATATGCCCAAGCAGGTCAATTATAAGGGTGCACAGGACCAGATTTGTTCTGGTGACTCTCTGGTCAACACTACTCTTTTCCGAACTGTCCTACAAGGCTGCTGAGAAAATACGCCTTCCTGCTATTCAACGAACGAGCAAATTGTACCTATCTGCAGCTGTGTTGGAGATCATCGCTGCTAAATGATACAGTATGGAGCCCTCTTCCTTTTCACTTGCAGCCATTTGTTTCACTGTGAGACGGGTGGCAGATTTATGCCTCGCTAGTTCAGCGGCTCTGCAAGGTGTTTGGCTGGTTTGTGCTGAATGCTAAGTGCGCTCTGGAGTTTGAAATATGAAAAGTATTTGGATAAAGCAGATAGGCCACCTTGAAGACATAATCCACAGGAATAATGACAGGGCCTGGCAAAGCCAAAGCAAGTACTGAAATTAATAGCAAGAGATCTATTAAAGGGATTAGCCGCATGTTGTAACACTTACAATGCTTTATCTCACAGTGGTTGTGGCAGGAACTATATATTTCCCCAAAACAAATGGCTAGTGGATGATTTATAGATTAGAAAGGGTGGAGAGAGACTTTGCACACTTGAATTTCCAAACCTCTGAGCTTTGGCTAGGCGTGAGGGATGGGACTTGGCCCTCTGGGAACACCTCTATTAGTGTCTCAGGTGGGATCAAGATGTGCCTGGGAAGGGATCCTCCTTGCTGTCCCCATCTGCTGTGTCTTGGTTCATACCCTGGAGCCATCCTGGAGAGCATGGATTGGATCCTGTCCAATGGCCCCGGATGGGAAGGTGTGCTCCAGGAGCATCCCAGCCATGTCCAGAACATGAGATACAGCTGGGGCCGGTCGAAAACACCCCCCTGAACTCATACAATGTAGTCATTAATACAGACATAGCCAAGGACACAAATATTGCCTTTCTTTTTGAAGGGGAGCTGTGGTTTTGAGGACCCTCCATTTCCAGGGAGAAGCTTTTGGGGGAAGCCAGCGGGGCTTGCCGCTTTCTGCACCCGCAGCACATCCGTGTCGTGTCTCTCCGGTTTATCCGCTTCGGCAGCCGCAACACCATGAGTCACTTCTGAAAAGGTAAGGCCCTGACATTTTGTCAGCACTAAGTGGACAGCTTAAGTGTATATATGCGCATATATCTCTATATCTGTGAATATTAAAATGGCAGATTTGAGCTGTCAAAGGTCTGAGTGCTGGACTTTACAGCCTCAACCTTTTTGGATGCAATTCTGTGTGTGCCATTTGTAAGATTAAATGAAAAATAAAGCAGAAGATGGAAAACCCATTGCCAGGACCACACAGCAGGGGTGGAGCACACTCCTAGATCTCCAGGTCTGTAATATTTAACTTGATTCCTCCCAAACCTGGCTCAGGGTGATAACAGCAAATCTCTCCTGGACTGCTGTGGGAGGAAAAGCCATCCTCTGATCCTTAATGTCTCATTGGCACATAGTAAATTCTGGGATGTTCACAGGCTCTTGAACCTCCTGGTTCATGGTGCAGCCCAAGCAGGTCCTTTAATGTTTCCTGATGCTCGTTAGCCAGTTTTAAGAGGCTGGAAAGAACGGAAAAAGCAGATTTAGTAATTTCTTTTACAATATGCCCCTAAAAGGAGCCTCATAAAATATGAATTCCACTGAATGTACTTGTTTCTAAATTCAGAACATGTGTCCAAGTGAATTTGTAGCTCAGGAAATGAAGGACAAACTGCTTGGGACGGGAGATCTGCAGACAGGCAGCTGCCCTCTCCCTGCCCTGCTGTGCCTGCTGGCCGCTCCAGCCTGCCCAGGCACTTTTGCTGGCGGTTCCCTAAATATATTGCACCCCAGACCCCGCGCTGATGCCTCACCCCTGGCATTTTCCTGGGGCTGCCCCTGGGTCTTGCTCCCTGGCTTGCTGAGCCCCCCTCTGCCTTGAAGTAAGGAGCCCGACACTCAAACTGGCTGAGGAAAAATTTTCCTGCCCTGCCAATGTTTTGAGTTCAGCAAACCTCCTCTGCCAACCATGCTGGGATGGAAAGAGGAGCTCTCAAATACCATTTGCAATATGAAAGCTTGGCAGAGTAAATTGCTTTTGATCTGTGCAAATAATTCCCTTGGCAATTTTGGGGAGGTTTTTGTTTCCATTTCTGCCGTGTTAACTTTATGTTTGTAATAATTAATTTCATGATAATCGGTTCAACATAGTGAAACACAGAATCGTTTCAAACCAGAAATTTCTTTTATTTTGCAAATATCAAGGCTGAAACATGAAGAAAGATGAAAATGTCCTGGAGGCAGGCAGAAAGGAGGGGGCTTGATATAGCCTCCTCTGTGGAAAAGTTCAGTTTTACCAAATAGACATTTTCTAAAGTCCCAGCTTACTCCTTGTGCTGAGGACTTAATTGGCCTCCAGGTCAATATTTTTCTCCTCCTCCTTTAATTTTCTTGGTTTTTAAGGTGTGATATAGTCAGGTGTGATATAGTCTCGCTGGAACCTTTTCCAGGGCAGCAGCAACCGTCACTAGCTGAGCTCATTTCTCTTCAGCGGGGGAATAGTGTAGTGGGGAGGGAAGAGCGCTGCCAGAGCAATAGGGAACATTTACAATAGTGTGTTGTGAGCCGTCATAAATTACCCGGCACGGCGTGAGAGAGGATGGAAGCAGGGTGTTTAATCAGACCCACATCAAGAAGTTGCAGAACCAAATCTTCACTTCTTCATGGGAAAATTGCCCAGTGGAGGGCTGCTTTTAACTAGCAATTTATAAGCTGGTGCCATCCAAATGGATGTGATCCACTGATGCTAGGGGAGCTATGGGGTTTTTTTGTATCATCTTTTGGGCTGGGGTCCCTCGTGCATCCTCGGCTGCACTCTGCCTGGCTGCAGACGTGCTGCTCTTGGCTCGCTGGTGATGATTAACCTGGTCTTTAATTGGGGAGAGCGCATGGGCATTTGCTAGCTTTCAAGCTCCGCTTCTCTCCATTAAAACTATAGCAAAAACAAGAAGCAATGCAAGTAATTTTATGGGTAATGAAAAGGGTCAAACGCATTTGCTCTTTGATGAGAGAAGCTGTAGTAAATCCTTAACTGGGAGCTGGATGGATCAGGGTTTCTGAGCATAGACAGGCAGAGAAAAAATTAGGAGGCGAGATGGGCTGATAGGTCAGTCTGGGAGGATAGATAGATGGATAGATTAAATAAAGATCTACTTAGCCATCCATCTATCTATCCTCAGTCTTCATCTAGGAGGAGAGCTCGCTCTCTATGATGGGAAATGTATCAGGATTTAAGAAGCGAGATGGATAGGTGGAGGAACAGATGGATGGTTGGGTAGCTTTCTACCAATCCATCTCCATCTGTCCTTACACCTAAATCTTTATCTAATCTAGTCAATACAAGCAGATAAATAGCTGGAAACCTCAGCAGAGAGACAGATAGAGAAAGAATTTCGGAGAGTGTGGAGAGAGAGAGGTTATTTTCACCCCCAAAAGATGCATGTGGAGAATGAAAAGGAGAGAGGACGTGGTGTTTTCGGAGCAGCCATGCCTGTCCTGCCCTTGCTCCCTGCGAGGCCACAGCTCTGCCCTGGCCGTGCCAGGGGCTGTTGATAACCCTGCTGCTCTTCCCTGCTCGCTCAGGCTCTGCCTTTGGAGGTAATACATTTCAGAGGAAGGGGGGGGAAAAAAAAGTAAAATTAAAAATATCTTTTTTTGCCTTGCTAGCTGCTAATGTTCCCTTTCCTTGGGCCTGAATGCAGGATCATTCAACAGAAAGTTATCGGGACAGTCACTGCATTGGATTTTTCTATACAAATAACACCGTATTTCAGAGCCTCTGAAATTGCAACATGAATCAAACAGGACAGCTGGAGTCTGTGCATCCCGGTCCTCCCGTGTGCACACACGCGAGGCCCAGCTCTGTCCCCGAGACGTCTGCGGCCACCCGAAAGTGACAACTCCAGGAGCTGACCCCAAAGACGTGTGCTTATCTGTGGGAACAACAGCTCGCTGACCGGCTTTTGGAAAGGAGGCAGCCTCGCTCCGTCTTGGGAGTGGTGATCCAGGAGCTTTTAAACAGTAGGTTCCCCAATTTTTTAGGGGGAAGGATGCAAATGTAGAGGTGTTTAGGAGCTAAGTGCTGCACCATGCATCTCCAGTGGCCATCCCACTCAGGACATCCCTCCAACTCTTGGTCCTCTCCTCTTCCAGACCCCTTCCTAAAACCATGCAATGGAGCCTAGGCCAAAAAGACTATTCACTGTCACACCAGCACCGGCACACCGGCACACCTCTTCTCTTCCAGATCCCTTCCCAATGGGGCCTAGTCCAGAATTATTCACTATCACAGAATTGCTGTGCCACCCGGCAGCACCCCGAGCCTTTCATTCCAGTAAGTGTTACTGCTCCCCGTCCATCAATACTGAGCGCTGCAGTGGAGCTGTTATTTTAACACAGATTTGAATCCCCGCTTTGCGTGCCAAAATCGATAAAGGAATCGTGAGTGATATTTCAATAATAACGATCATGATAATAAATACGGCGATGTGCTGGATGCTGCTCTCATATGCAGGGGCACAGTCCCTCCCTTGTATTAAAAGATCCTGACCCCAAATTGCTGGATACCAGGAAATCTGCTTATTGATTTAATGACCTTTGGCTGAAGTCATGAACAAAGAGAAGAGACAGACAGGAAGAGGCAGACGGAGTGGAGGCAAAGTATCAAAGGGCCATATCGTGTTTGTTTGAATTTATTTTATTCCACCTTTTTAGCCTCTTCCTTCCCATGTCCCAGTGCCAATCTTCTCAGCCCCCAGGAATAAGGATATCTTTGTGGTCCCTTATGTGCCTCCCACCAGACGTTTTGTGGCTTGCGGTGTGTAAATTGGCACAGCCCCACGCGGTCCGGTGGACCCACCCTGACAGTCACCAGTTTGGGCAGGGCGTAAAGTGGGTGCTGCAATAGGGTTATTGGGTGTAAGGTGGGTAGGTGGGTGCTGCAATAGGGTTATTGGGTGTCATCCTGCAGCTGCAGGTGATTTTCCCCGATTTAGGGAAACCTGTGGCTATTTCCCCCCACCCTGAGGGCACTGTCCCCTGATGTGCAGCGGCTGGGATGGCTGGGGCTGCTGTGCTGCATCCCCTTGGACGCTTTCCTCCGGGACAGTGCCTTGCCGAAAACCTCTCTCCTGGTGAGACATAACCCCGTGATAAGCCAGTTGCTTAGCACGGATGAAAGTCAACAGGGAGCTGAGCGGGTGGAGGATTTTAATACCTATCCCTCTCTAACTGCTATGGAAAGGGAAAGTTCATTGGTTGTCAATATTATCCTGCTGTGATAAAAGCTTAAGAAGCTGCTTTGCAGATGCCCACTGCGAGGAGCATGCTATAAATGTTTCCAGAGTGAAGCGATACATCACAGCTCATGGTTGTTCCCACTGAGAAAGATCCCAGCTCTGGCTCCTTCCAGGGACACCCTTATGAAATGCAATCTACTGCCACCAGCACAATCAAACACATATTGTTCCCAGGTACAAAATTGGCCACTGGTGAGTTAATACTGAGTGTCTTGCTCTTAGGTAGCTCTTCCATATGTCAGTCTCAAAATAAGTTGAAAAAAAGGGGTTAGCATCACCATCCCTACCCTGCCGGGAGGGAAACTGAGGCCGGGGCACTGCCACTCGTTGCTGCTGTGCCTGTCAGTTGACCACCGACATGGTCTTCCTCATGAGATCCTACACACAGGTAAGACTTTGTATATAGGGAAACTTTCTGCAGATGTTTAGTCCATTTTCCTAAGGAAATTAAGCTCAAGCGAAACTACACGCTGTGTGTACGTGTATGCATAGCTGTGTTTTCTACCACCTCCATAACTTTTGAATGTGTTAGCTATTTTCAAGCAAATTTGACAGAGGAATAGAGGTTCATGTTTCTGCCATCTCCTGTCAATAGCGGCTGAGCAGAGGAGAAAGTCCCCACAAATGACCCGAGTGAAGCTTGCAGCATCATCACGTACTCGATTAGATGTCAGAGCTGCGGCACAGGCTAGCAGGGAGGAAGACAGTGCAGACTTAATGACATGAAAAGTCTCAACCAGAACTCACACTCACCCACGAGACACAAATCTGCAGGAAACCAGGCAACTTGGAGTCTGATATCCACGTAACGTTTTTTTTCCTGATTTTTCTGAATTACTATTTTTATGTAGGGATGCAGGGATGTGGAGGTAAGCCTCCAATGCACTGTACAAAACTGCAGGATGGAGGGTGGGGGAGGGAACCGAGGCACCAAGCACATCAGGCAAAATGCCCGAATTTACAGGAAAGTAGCTGAGATGAGATGGGAACCCTTTCCTCCCCATTGCCAGCCTGTAAGCGTGCCCCTGTGTTTGTCCTGACATTATCTTATGTGGAATTACATCAGTTTTTTTACAGAAACATGAATTTAATTTAACCATTTGAGTATATATCTGCTTAGGTGTTCTGGAGCTGCATACAAAAGCTCCAGAAAGTTATTTATTTCAGCCCATTTAAAGTGATTTTGCTAATGTATTCTGCAGAGTGGGTTTAGCATGTGAGCTTTTTAGTAAAATCATTACTGTATTAATGAGACCTAACCTAAAGCCACTAAACATGACTTTAAAGGAAAATCTCAAAGCTGCTATTGAGATGGATGGGAGCAGACAGAATGTATTTGTAAAGTTATACTTAGTCAAATCAAACTGGAACTCATTAAATACAGCAAAATAATTCACTGAATAATTCACTCCAGTTGAATATGAAAGATTTGGAGAACCTTGGGTTGTTTGATTGAAAAAACAGCTTATTTATGCTCCTGTGTATGTGACAAAGCAAAAATATGAGTTGAAGGTGGAGCGCTCTGTCACCTTCTGTCATGGTTTACCCCAGCCGGCAACCAAGCCCCACGCTGCCGCTCGCGCACTCCCCGCCGGCGGGATGGGGAGAGAATCGGAAGGGTAAAAGTGAGAAAACTTGTGGGTTGAGATAAAGACAGTTAATAGCTAAAGCGAAAGCCATGCAAGCAAAGCAAACCAAGGAATTAATTCCCTGCTTCCCATGGGCCGGCGGGTGTGCAGCCACCTCCAGGAACACAGGGCTCCATCACGCGTAGCGGTGCCTTGGGAAGATGAATGCCATCACTTCAAATGTCCCCCCATTGCTCCTTCTCCCCCAGCCCCGTGTGCCGAGCACGACGCCGTACGGTGTGGGGCATCCCTGGGTCAGTGGGGCTCAGCTGGCCCGGCCGTGTCCCCCCCAGCTCCCTGTGCCCCCCGGCTGCTCGCTGTGGGGTGGGGTGAGGAGCAGCAAAGGCCTTGGCGCTGTGTCAGCCCTGCTCAGCAGCGACGAAACATCCCCGTGTTACCAACAGTTTGCAGCTCAAATCCAAAACATGGCCTCATACGAGCTGCTGTGAAGAAAATTAACTCCATCCCAGCCAAGCCCAGCACACCTTGGTGTCAAGGGCCTTCCATGGAATTTCTCCAGTTCATTAAAACTGAAGTTTGACAAATTCTGACTAGAAAGAAGGCAGGCACTTTTGTTGGGGAGGGCAACTAACAGCAGCCCGGCTGACCTGGGGACACGGGGAGGGTTTTGAGCATTTGTCATCTGCCACGCTAGGGTGGGATGTGCCTTCCACAGAGGCAGCTGGAGCTCCAGTGAAGGTCCGAGGTTGGTGCAGAAAGTGCTGGCTGAGCGTCTTGGGTCAGCTTGGACCTGCTGCTCTTTATCAAGCCAGGCTTTGAGAGTGGTTGGGGGAGTAGAAACCATGCATCTTATTTTTTTACTTGCCATCTAAAGTGTGCCTGTGCCCATCTATAGATAGCTGCGACGAGGAGCTGTACCAGCCCTGCGCGGGGCTGTGTGCACAGCACAGCTTGCATGGAAAGTACGGGTCTGTGTTGCATCTTTTTCTCCTTGCAAAGCCAGAAAGCAGCTCCAAGTGCAGCTGAGGTTTACGAGGGGATACAGGCTCGTGGAGGTGATGGCTGATTCCAGCAATCTGCGTGCCAGGAGTGCCGTGCCTACACGGTTCGCCTTCCCCCAGCAGGGAGAACTGTCTGCTCTTAAAGGAAGGAAAAAGCGATTACCCTTCTGTGCAAGTTTGTAGGCCAAATCTCAGATCTGGTCCTAACTGCTAAGACACCCCTGCAACTTAGGAAACGATCGTCCTTGTTTTACACATGAGAAAACTCTGGCAGAGATAAGGTGGCCAGTTCAGGCATGCACCTTCTCTATGTCCCCCTCCTCCTTTAACCCCCTTCACGCCACCAGTGAGGTGACTTCACAGTCTGCTCAGGAATCTCCCAGCAAAAGAAAAACCTTTAAACAAAATACAATTTTACAGTTCATTTCAGTTAATCACAGAGTCTATGTTCCGAAATGATCTTCTCAGCATCGCCTATGGAGAGAAGCAATGGCTGATTGGCATTCCATTACTAAACAGCTAAGCCATTCATAATGCAAAAAAACAGACTTGATGGAAAGATTTGATTCAGTTTTCAAGCTAGACTAATTCAAAACCCAGTGCTCTATAAATCAGAGCAAATGTTCTTTATAAAAAAAATATAGCCAGAGCCCACGTGCAGTATCAGATCTATGATTTATGCCTGTATCCCATTAAACTGAAGGACAAGTGAGGGGAGCATGGGGCTGCCATTGAATACTAGATTCCCATCTGCCCTATAATAAACATGTTCAGTGACTGCGGAAACAGCTGCGATGTCCGAGGGACATCTGGGGACATTAAGTTTTCCTTCAGGGAGGGGGCACAGCTAAGCCCTGCCCTCCTATTGCTGTGTGCGGGGACAGCGAAGCCTGCAGAGGGGCAGAGGACGAAGCAGAGCAGATTGCATGCCTTGTAGCACCGTGGCCATGCAAACGAGCTCTCAGCTGCGGCAATTTCCAAGGCAGGCACCGCTCACGTACAGATGCAACGCCCTGTGCACTGGTGTGTACGCATGCTGAGGATGCTGCATGCCGCAGACCCACACACTGTTGTGGTTTTGGGGGCTATCACAGGGGTATGTTCTTCATCTTCAGTACAAGTTCTTAACTCACTCCAGCTCTGCTGAAACCCTTAGTTTTTCCTTCTTGGCTGCACCACATTATGTCCTGAAGAGTGTTCTGCTTGCAGAAAGCAGAGGAAAACAACATTTCTCAACATGCTGACACTGTGGTCAGCAGCTTAGAGAAGGGCTGGTGGGTGGGATATCTCATCTGAGCAGCTCTTGGCTCATGGCATGTCTTGACAGACACACAGGCACTGGTGAGCTGCCCAAGGACAGCCTGTGTGGGAAGCGCTGGGATCCCACAGCAGCCTCCAACTCCAGCTGCATGGGTGAAACCATGAGCTGCTCTGACCACAGGCACATTTGCCCTGCTCTCGTCCGTCCTCTTCCTCGTTGAACAATGGTGTGAGTTGTGCTCGTAGTTTCACACTGGAAATCAGACTTCTCCAAATCTGGGAAGTTAAGATTTGATGAGAGATCTGCACCCTGAAGAGCTGATTAAGGAATGAAGTAGCAATAATTTTGGTGGGGAAATGCAAGAGAATAAGTCCAAAATTTACAGGATGGCACATCCCTTCCTGCAGAGCATGCGTGCTGTCTGATCTCCAAGACCTTCATCCCCCGGTGCAAGAGTTCAACTGCAGAGATGCTGAGTGGCTCACCCAGGTGAGGTCTGTCGGAGAGGTAGGATTTGACCCAGGAGTGCTCACCCTTGAGCTGTAGCAGAACAAAGCAGCCCAGAAAATGCCCTAAATTTATTTCCTTCCCCCTAAACTTCCCCATCTGATGGCAGCTTCATTACTCTTTGAAAGCCTAAGATCTCTTTCAACCTTGGCACAATGAGTGGTGTTGCAGGCTGCACCAAATTCCCAGGTTTGTTGTTTTTTGCTGCTCCACAGGACTGAATTTACAAGCAGACCTCGCTGCCTATATCCTGATATTATTTACTTTCTCTATAGTTCATAAAGTAACGGGTGGAGCCGGGGGCTGTTAACATCTGTTGGCAATCTAGAGCTCATAGGGAAAAGGATGCCATCTTTCAGGAACCGTCACTGACATTTTAAAAGCCATGTCTGAAATCCCCAAACAATTAAGAGGCATCTTTTTTACATTCCCTCCCTATCTGAGGCATTATGCAGTCAAGGCACCAGCTGAGAAGTACATGTTGATCTTGACAGGAAAAGCTACGATTAATGAATAATGGAGCACCAGCAATATATAACTTCCAGGCGGAGCCATCATAATTCAATCCAAACAGTAATATCAGGGTCTTTTCTTGGAGGAGTCTAAGCAGCAGTTAAATATTAAATAAAAAAGATGACATTTTATTTTATTTTCCTTTGGCAATTCTGCATCTCCTGATTGAAAGAAGCATAAGGTAGAAAGTGCCACCTTGGAGGTGGAAGGAAAGTTTAAATGCAAAGTGCTATAAAAGTGCTTCATGGGGGAAGAGGAGAACAGGTCTGTGGCACCCTGCTGCTCTTTCTGGACTGATTTGCCACCTGGATTTGTGCCCTTTGTCTTTCTGTCATCATTCAAATTGCTGGAGTTGTTCTAGGAAAAAGCTTCAAACTTTTCTTTCTGGTTTTGTGTCCGTGTGAAGATGTGTTCTTTAAAAAAAAACCCAATAATTCACAGCCTGTGCAGAAGCCTTGGTCAGTCATCCCTAGTTGAAGCAGATTTAATAACTGAATGCAATGGGTCCCACTTGCTCTGAATATGGCCTTTTTCTCTTTTATTCTACTTGTCTGAAGTTCTGCTTCTCTGCAATGCCCCAGAAGTGTCTCCTTGCTGCCCCAGCAGCCCTGAGGTGAGGCTGCATTTCAGCCCTCTGTTTCAGGCCATCGCGTTTCAAATCATCCCTCGCACCCCCCGGGCAGTGGCTGGGTCCTGGCCCCCTCTCCCACTCCACATTCTTGCTATTAGAGCAGAAACCTCCGCTGTGGCCTCTCGACACGTCTCCACCTCATTGACTCCTCATTTCTTTCCAAATCTCACATCATCCCTTCCCGGGTGCTGTCCCTCTTCCCCTCTTCCTGGCGTTAGGGCTGAACGATTTCATTAATTTCCTCAAGCGCTGCCCACTTCACTGCTTTCACTAATGACTCCATCAAGCATCTACTGACATCTGGTATTTAACTCTCCTGACCATTTTCACATGCATTTTGCACGTGAGCATTACTGACCTGACCGCAGCAGTGCTGCCTGGGTCAGCTTTCAAGGTTAAATCCCACCGCAGCAGCCACCCTCCTTCCATCAGTATTTATTGCATAAATTGTGGTGACTCCTCCGTCACTGACCACAATTCCCCTCTGTGCTAAGTGTACAAAAATGCCCAGAAATGATGCTCCCTGCAAGGAGCTGTGAGGACAGGGAGAGCAAATGGGGAAGACAACGACTTAGAATCATAGAATTGTCTAGGTTGGGAAAGACCTTTAAGATCACCCAGTCCAACCATTAACCTAACACTACCAAGTCCACCACTAAACCAATTAAGGGGAGAGTCATAATTTCATGTTTCCTGGCTTGGTGGCTGGATTATTTTTAATGAAAGTAAAAAACTAAGAATCATTAGGGTTGGAAAGGATCTCTAAGATCATCAGTCCAACCACCAACCCAACACCCCCATGCCCACTAAACCATGTCCCAAAGTACCACGTCTACATGTTTTTTGAACACCTCCAAGGGATGGTGGCTCCAGCACCTCCCTGGGCAGCCTATTCCAATGCTTGACCACTCTTTCCATGAAGAAATTTTTCCTAATATCCAATCTAAAATTACTTAAAATGACTTAGGGTGAAGCAATTGGTACCTGATGGGCTATGGGTGCAGGATACTCATACTCAGCCCCTCTCTGTAAGTCTCATCCTGCAAATGTTTGGCAAATGCATGGGATTAACTCTCAGTTGTTTTTTTTTCAGATAGAAGAGCAAAACCTCTACTTGTCCTGATGGTGCCAGGCTCTGCTGCCAGAGGAAAGGGTTTTTCTAAGAGGAGGGCAGGCTGCGGGGGTGCTCAGCAGAGCTGCCGAGAGCATTCCTAGAGTGGGAAACAGAGCCTCAATTCATGCTAAATCTGTTTTGCTGCGAGCTGAGCCCAAGCCTGCTCCTGAGGCTTCAAGAGGGTGCCCAGTGACCCATGAAGGCAGCCCACCTTTGATCTGGGAGGACATCACGGCCTGGCAGGAAAGGAGCTGCCTGGGAGCTGCACAGCGAGGCTCCGACACCCAGCATCTCCCCAGGCATCCCCAACACGGTCCTCACAATTGCAGGTACAGTCTTCGAGGTTGCCCTGGGCAGAGGGATGCTCTGCAGCACCTTGCTGGCACTGCCTGAGTCCCCAGGCATATTCCCACTGCCGTGCCCTCGTTACAGCTGCCTCACATTACGATAACCCCCTTCGTGCCCCGCTCCCGCCACATGAGACAGTGCAAGCGGTAAGCGACGGTCCAGAGCGCCGAATTTCCCAACTTGAGAGTCAAAAGATGGTGTGGGAAAAGAGATGGACTGAGTACGAGATCACGCTGCAGGTTAGGGCTGGAGTGAGGTCCTTTAACCTCTGCAAATCAAATGCTTTCAGGCAGTGTTTATGAGCCCCGCAGTGAGAATATGTGAGCAACGCCTGCAGAAATCTCTGTCGCTCTCTCCAGAAACAGAGAGGGTTGCATTTCAAGAACAGAAGTCCCATACAATAACAGAGCTGATCCATCAGATAAGGGAGACAAACAGGAAAGGGAAGAGGTACATATCTTAAATTCTGCTTGAATGTAGTGCTTTATTCATGAGACAACACTGCCTCCACAGCAATGCCGACTGCGCTAAAGCCATGCAGCAAAAAAACCAGTCAATGAAAAGTTACAAAACAGAGGCATTTAAGTGGAAGGACTTAGAGAAACAACAGCACAGCTAAGCAAATAGCTCCATGCATTTAGCAAAGGCTTCATCAGCCCCCACGGCAAGCAGGCGAGACAATACCGAACACAAAACAAACAGAGTTAATCTGCAGTTCAGGCTATTTTCAAAGACTTTCCAGCAGACCTGCCCCATGAGCAGCTTTTGTTTCCTTCCATATTTTTTGCCAGCGCCAGTGGAAGGCTTGTTAACGTTCCAACCCCCCTTCACAAAAGGACAATATTTTACCAATCAGCTTTTCCTGGGAATAACATCTGCGTTCAAAATCAAAGGGTTTTTTTTTGTTCTAATGATTTAAAGTATGTAGCATTTTTGGAGGGGGTAGGGAGGAGTGGATAGTAATGGAAAAACACATCATAAGGCCTTTAATTCTGTCCAGATAAGAGAACTGCACTAAATCATTTCCAAAAAGAGAGCAAAGGTTAAGATAAGGCTCTGTGCTGTTCAAAAGTATCTCAGTAATTCCATTAGAGACAGAACTGGTAAAAAGCAAGCAGCTGAACATGGAACAAAATAGATTTTCCTGGGAGTTTAAGATAATTTTTGTCTCAATGGAATTAGAAGGAACTCTCTTAACGAAGAGGCTTTTATTCCCCAAGGAAAAAAAGACACGAACAGCCAGCCTGAAGACATATGACTTACAACCTCTTACAAGGTTTGCCCATAAACCCTTGCCTGCCCACCGTGACACATCCATTTAGGCTGCTGTGATGTTTTTCTGCTGAGTGAGCTTGCGCCCACGGGACACAGCTCTCGGCATCGTCCTCCAGAGAGCTGCACGTCTGCTGCGGGGTGCAGGTCAGCACCGTGGCAGGGCGAGACATGGTTTATGGGACTGGCATTTGGAGAGGGGACTGTGGTCAGGAGGTTTCCCTTCCAAGGCTGGAATTTGTTAAGCTTTCGACAGAGCGGTTTTTAATTTTTTTTTTTTCCATGAGATCTGCCTGCTTCCTGCTGCAAATTTCAATATTTCATTGGGAAAACAAAAGATCCTTGGCTTTCAGTTGACATTTTATTTGTTTTCAAGCAGGATGTTGTGCCAAAATGTTGACATGTTTCCAATGAAAATGAAAGCTCCTCTTGCTTAAGTTGTCTGCGAAACACGGTTTTCTTCCTTTTACCAGTTCAGGCTACCTCCATCCCGAACCTGATTTCCTCAGACCAATAAAGGAAATAACTGCTGTGCCCAAGGCTGTTTACTGCTCACGCCATGACGCACAAGTCACTCACAAAATCTGCAGAAAGCTCGCACAATTTAGCTGCCTGGCCCTCCTTGCACTGCTGAGAGCGAGCCGTAGGAGATGTCTGCCATTGCTTTCCCTGCCCTGGATCAGCTTCCTGGCCGTGTGTCCCGCTGAGTCCCACGCGGGCTGCTGCACTGCCTTGTCACAGCGGCTGGGCAGCCAAGGACACCCAAGCACTACTCACCTGCAGGTGGCTTAAATGGATGCCTCCTGTGAATAGTGTGGCAACAAGGGTTTGCACCAATACTTTTTTTTTCTTTTCTTTTTTTTTAGAGTTTCCATGGTGTTACCCCAATGAAAGGAAGCATCATATCTTCTTTCCTTGAGTCATGGAAAGGCCAGAGTGAGAAGGAAAGCAGGAAGAAAGGAGCTGAGTCTGCAGGTGCCCTACCCACGAAGACTACCTGCCTCCTTCAAAAGCAGCATCGTCTCAAGCCTTCGCTCAAGCGGCAGCGGCACTCACCCACCAGCACTCTTGGCAAGACAGTGAGGACAGGCACATCCCTGGCAGCGTGGAGGTAGGAGGGGGCGTTGAAGCAAAGCAGCCCACTCTCGCAGCAGGCTGTGGAAAAGATGGGAGGCTGCCCTCTGCTTTTGGGGTACAGGAAGCATGAAATTGCTACTCTCCGCTTAATTGGTTTAGTGGTGGACTTGGTAGTGTTAGGTTAATGGTTGGACTGGATGATCTTAAAGGTCTTTTCAACCTAAATGATTCTATGATTCTATGACAGTACGAAAATTTAGCCCCCAGATTTTTCTCAAGACAGAGTTTACCAGCAGCATTAGCAGTATCTCAGCATGGTGCTGAGGGGGTCTGTGCTAGGATAGTGTTTATGTTGTACTGAGAGAAATCTCATTTCTAACCACTGCCTGTAAGGCTCTGGGTATAAGAATCATACCACAGATTAAGTTGAAATTTTAAAACACATTTCAAGCAAGCATCTGAAAGTACTTTGCAAACAAACATGAAGGTGTTAAGCTTCACAGCAACTAGGTGAAGAAGATGAATATTTGTCTCCTAATTAGAGATTTGGAGAAGTGGAAGCATAAGAAATAGGACTGATTCAGCACGGCATAAAGTGAATGCTTAAACCGAGACCTAATTTTTGGAGTCAGATGGATTTGATGCGGGATAGGAACATGTGTAAACATGCTGAGTTATGGACTTTGGGATTTTCAGAGCTGGCTAAGGGACCTAGGTACCCATTGGCATATAGGGAATTAGAAAAGTAATACTTATAGATTAATTTGAGGTCCATGTCAGTCCAACATCCCCATACATAGGATGGGATTTGCAATGTGGTTTTGAGATGGTACTTTATGCTCAGGTTCCTAAAGGCCAGCAAACCGTAAGAGCCCATTGCTAACTGTTACCTCCAGGGCTGTCAGGTTCCTCATGGGACGACTGCGAGGAGGGAAGTCTTGTGGCACAGCCCCAAAGTGGGACCCCCAGCCAGGATCAGGTGCCCTGGAAGGTCAGATGTTCCTGCTATGCAGTTGGTCAAGCCCGGAGCCCTTCCATACTCCAGTTATGTTTGCCTGTGCTTGGGCAAGCATGTGCCCGAAAGCAGCTGTCTGAACATAGAGAGCAGCCTGAGCAAATGTGCTCAAATGCCACAAAGTGCTTGAGGTTCCTCTGCTGCGGTTTTCACAAAGGCTGTATGTCTAGCTGGTCAGCCTGCCATGATCCATCAGTGTCCTCCTAGCACCCTCCAAGAGGGTGGGGAGATAGCAGAGAGCAATTCCTAACAGGAGTAGCCAGTGTGAGGCATGGCATGGGTGCTCTGAGTGAGCTGCCCTTTGCAGGTCCAGTGCCCAGACCTGCGCTCCACTCCTTTCTTCTTGTAGGAAAAATTGGGCTACACCGCAAAGGAAAAATCAGTCCAAACTGCTTATAAAGAAAGGCCCCAGAGCTGTTTTCCATTAGCTGCTATTTCTAAACAGACTCAGAGAGGGGGGGAAAAATCAAAACAAAGTCTGTAACCACTGCAGACCCTGTCCTGACAGCTTCCCACTTCCTAGAGGGGACGGCATTCGCCCAACCCGTCACCCCTCCACCCCGGCTCCTCCTGCTGTAACTCACGGAGATGCATTCCCCATCGTCTCCAAAAGGGACGGTGGCGGGAGGGTGTCCTGGTTTCATCTGGGATAGAGTTAATTTTCTTCCTAGTAGCAGGCACAGTGCTGTGTTTTGGATTTAGTAGGAGAAGAATGTTGATAACACACTGATGTTTTTAGTTGTTGCTGAGTAGTGCTTATGCCAGTCAAGGACTTTGCAGCTTCCCATGCTCTGCCAGGTACGCAAGAAACTGGGAGGGGGCACAGCCAGAATAGTTGATCCCAACTGCCCCAAGGGCCATTCCATACCATACGGCGTCATGGGCAGTATAGAAACTGGGGGGGTTGGCCGGGGAGCAGCGATCGCTGCTCGGGAACTGGCTGGGCATCGGTCGGCAGGTGGTGAGCAATTGCATTGGGCATCACTTGCTTTGTATAGTATTATTGTTATTATTATTATATTGTTATTATTATTATTTTACTTTATTTTATTTCAATTATTAAACTGTTCTTATCTCACCCCAGGAGTGCTTCTCACTCTTACTCCTCCGATTCTCTCCCCCATCCCATCGGGGCAGGGGCAGTGAGCGAGCAGCTGCATGGTGCTGAGCTGCTGCTGGGGCTGAACCACGACAGAGGGGAAAGTTATTACTTGTGGGAGCAACACAGCATGTGGGACTTGTTTTGCCTAACGAAATCTCTCTCTGCCAGCCACATTTGTGTATCGCCCTATCCGTATCACCCCCACTGCTGACACAAGCAACAGGGAGGTGAAAGCAGCAGCTGCCCTGCAGCACTTTCCAGCAGTGCTCGTGTCCCCATTGCTGAAGGAAACGGCACACACCTCAGCTGCCCAGGCATGAGGGGGGCAGTTATCTCTGTGCAATGGGGGACGGGGAGATGAGATGCAGGGACAAATGTGGAGTGTGCCCTCCAAGCTCAATGTCCCCTTGGACATAGTACGGGGAAGAGTCGGAGACCACCCCCTGCAGTCAGAGCCCCATCTCCCTGCTTGTTGAAGATCCCATGGTGCTGATCCCAGTATTTGCGCTGTGAACACTTGCCCATTCCAGCCTTGTTTCCATATGGCTTCATGTTCCCTGATCCCAGACTTCTCCAGTGCTCCAGCCAGATTGGGAGCAGCCCTGGTGACTGACCTGGGCTGTAAACAGGCCATCGGGTTTCTGCTGAGACAGGAGCGTGTGACACGATGCTCGTACGGACTTGGGGCTTTACAGTGCTTTCATGATGGCAACGGAAAAACAGATCAATCTGGCCGGGTGCAAATGTTTCAGAAACACAGGTATTTAATTAAAAAAAAAGTCCTTTTGTTCTCATCTGCTTCTTCCCTTCATGCTCTGTCCTTGGATGCTGGGCTGACCTTACCTGCAGCCGCTATTATGTCCCTCTGTAAGACGGAGCAGACAGCCTGGAGAGGGGTTGGTTTGAAAAAAATCCTCAATGCCATAGGCACAATACGCTCTCCCTCTCTGGACAGGTGCTTAAGAGCACCCTTCCCTCTCCCCAGGGTACTGCGGGGAGAAATGACTTAAAAATGGCTTAGCACAGAGCTCGGAAAGGTGGAGCAGGACTTACAGGAAGCATTGAGTGCTGTGGCAGCATCTGCCCTCCCCTTTTCTCTAGCACTCCTGGTCCTCAGAAGCCCTTTTCAGCTGGAATAACACCCAAAACTCAGTCACGAGGACACAGCTTTGGTGGCAAGCTCTGGCTGAAATTCAGCAGAGTGCAGCTTTTGGGCTGGGCTCCAGCCAGTCTCGGTCAGGCTTTGTCAGAGCTCAGTCCCTCACGTCCTCCGTCACTTCTGCAAAGCCCTTACTCAGAGATGCCACGGCACAAAAAAACCCACAGAACGTGCTCTCACATCCCTGTTTGCTGTCCAAGAGCAGGGAGATTTCAACAGGGGCTTCTCCCTTCTTGAGGGAAGAAAGGGGAGGCAGGGAGAGAGGGAAGGGGAGTCTGGGCTGCTTCCTCGGCATCCCTGCTTTGGCGTGCTCCTGGGAAAGCAAGATAGCCAGGGCCTCAGGGACCTGAACCAAACCAAACGGGTGCCTCACCAAAACAACATAGTGCATCTGCGCGGCATTCCTGGGGAATCAGGTGTTAATGGGGTGTCACATTTGTCTTGCTGACAGCTGGCATCACTGATAAGAATTAATCAGCTGTAAATAAATAAAAAATAATGATAAACCCCCTCCAATATCTACTAACAAGGCTATTTGTGCATTTATTTTATTTTTTTTTTTAGTGTTCCTCTTATCTTACACAGAGGAGGGGGAAAAAACAGCAAGGAAGATAAAAATGTTGGGTAAATCCAGCATGACTGGATTATGCTATTGGACCTGAGTATTTCAGTGCTATGGAGCAGACATCTGCTTCATGCTCCTGGCTGATAGCAAGCACAGGCAGCTTTATCACTAGTTCGGTTTCCAGGCAAATATTTTTCAAGTGCAAGCAGGGTCTTTCAAAGCCTTGCACATGCACATATGACATGCACAAATAATCTGTTTCTGCAAGATCTGTGCTGGACTGGAGGGAGGGGGTCTCCTAAGAATAGTTGTTAGCAAGCTGCAAGATAATCAATAGTCTTGATGAAGACACAGTGGGTTTCTGTAGTCCAGAGTTTGTGATTTTGTCATAAATAGAAATAAATGATCATCCCTTAGCTAACATGGTTGTAAAGGGTATTGTAGATACCCTGTGGGCATTTGTTCTTCTAGGCAAATGACTTTGCCTATAAACCCAAGCTAGATCCCCATCAGGGACCCGTCATACCTGCTCTGGTCAAAGAAGGAGGTGATGTCCCTCCATGCAAGCACCTCATGCTCTGCTGAAGTGCTGTAGGGAAGTGGAAGCAGCTGAGCGTGGGGGTGGACATGCAGGTGGTAGATGGGATTCACATATTCATGGTGGTTGCAAGTGTCTCTCCTCTGAGTGACATCTCTCCAGTGGTGGGTGGCAGTGGTGGCCTTGGTCTGCAGCCACCATTGCCCCTGCCATCCTGTGCTGGGGGTAGACACTGCGCTGTCCACTAATGGGACAGGGTTTGCAGTGGGCTTTGTTTCTCTTCTCTCATTCTCCTTTGGCAGGGCATGTTTTCACAATTTTATCCTCATTTTAGGGTGGCAAAATTCCCTTTGCGTACCAGAGGAGAGGGTTTTTATAAGAAGGCATGGCAATGGCAAATAATTTTTCAAAACTGAAAAAAGAATCCAAGATTAAACCAAAAGTATAGTGAGATCTTTGCCAGGATGACCAAGTCACAGCTGGTATCTTGAAACTTCGTATGAGGGCTTATGTGACCTCCATTTAAAGCTCATTGCTCTCTGGTCTGTGGCAGTAAGTCCCGTGCTCACTGATACATGGGGGCAAAGGCTCCCTCTGACCCATCAAAACTCCCTGGACCACTCGCCGTCTGCTTTGGTGACCCTGCATTCACTTCCTGGGCCACCCTGGGAGGATGCAGCTCTTGGCAGGATCCTTTGGCCACCCTTAGCTTTAGCAGGTTTCTGAGGCAAAGCCACATTTCTAAACATTCAATGCAGCCTACTGTATTTTCACATAAATATCAATGGGATCTTGTCTGTTAAAATCCCATCTATTTGAGCATATAATTTTCCTGGAGTCAAAATCTATTAGTGAAATCTCAGGCCCTGTGACAAGATAACAGAATCCTCAAATTAAATAGGGTTTCCACAATTACAGCTTCCCCTTTTCTTTCCCAACATTAACACCATAAACGCTGCTGTCAGACAAGATGAGATCTGAATTCTATCCTGACAAGGCAAATGTTATCAGAGATCAGTTAATTACACACTGGATTTCAACAGAGACAAATAAACCCCCTGCGGTGAAAACTGTCGTCTTCCCACCAGCTTTTCCCTGGGCCACCAGGAATGCTTCCCTCATCCATCCCTCTCTCTCCACCACGCTAAGGAAATGGGACCCACATTTTCAGCCTGGTTTTCGATCTTTTCCCAGGCTAAAAGGGGTGCCCCAACAGCAGGTTGCTGACACTGAAGAGATGGAGGATGATTGTTTAGCCTAGAGAAGAGGAGGCTGAGGGGAGACCTTATCGCTCTCTACAACTCTCTGAAAGGAGGGTGTAGTGAGGTGGGTGTTGGTCTCTTCTCCCAAGTAGTAAATGATAGGATGAGAGGAAATGGCCTCAAGCTGCATCAGGGCAGGTTTAGATTGGATATGAGGAAAAATTTCTTCATGGAAAGAGTGGTCAAGCATTGGAACAGGCTGCCCAGAGAGGTGGGGGAGCCACCATCCCTGGAGGTGTTCAAAAAAAGGGCAGAGGTGGTACTTTGGGACGTGGTTTAGTGGGCATGGGGGTGTTGGGTTGGTGGTTGGACTGATGATCTTAGAGATCCTTTCCAACCTTAATGATTCCTAGTTTTTACTTTCATTAAAAAATAATCCAGCCACCAAGCCAGGAAACATGAAATTATTCCTCTACCCTTAATTGGCTTAGTGGTGGACATGATAGTGTTGGGTTAATGGTTGGCCTGGATGATCTTAGAGGTCTTTTCCAACATAAACAATTTGATGATTTGATGATTCTAAGTGTTACCTGCTGGAAGGGGCTTGCAAGCAGAAGAGAAACCCCGTTGGTTTTTTTGGAAAGGAGGCCCAGTGGCCCTGCAAAGAGCACGAGGGAGAATCAGGAGCTCAGATAGCAAAAAGATCTTCGTGTGAGCTGGGTGCTGATGCTCAACAGAGGTCTCATTGCAAGGTGGAAGGAAGCTACTTGGTTTACAATGCTCACTGTCTTAGCCAGGCTCCTGGAGGCTGTAAGACCTGAAGCAAACACTCATGCAAATTGTCCACTGCTTTTAATTTTTGCCATCTTAATCGCACGTGCTTGTCTAAAACTGCTGTCTAGACCTGTGCAATGAACAGAAGGGCCTCTCTAGATGGTTATTTCACCCCATCCTAAATCCGTGGATGATTTGCCCTTTGAAGGTGCCTCTCTTTTCGTTGGTGCTGGTGGGGTGGATCCTGCTGTCACTGCTTTGGGTGGCGTTTGGGTGCAGAGTGGTCTGGAGAGACATCTGATCTGATGCTGCAGCACGAAGGGAGGCAAGTCCTCAGGGGAGTCCAACTCTGCTGTGTAAATTGGGTTTGCCAAGGGATTAAGCAATGCTTATTATTCAGCCCTGTATACAAATGCAATGTCTTTTCAGCACTCACTCTGAGTTTACCTAGGTGTAATCCAGTAGCTACACCAGGTATAAATTTTAAGTACATAAAGTAACTGCCTTCTCTTCTCCTAAACTCAGCAGGATTTCCACCACTTTTTCTGAATCTAACTTCTTTTTCTTCAGAATGGCTCGCTCTGAATTTCCTTCCTCCAACCCCGGATATGTCTCAGTCTGCTTTCAGGAAGGAAGACCAGTTATTACTTCTTCTTCTTCTTTTTTTTTTTTTTTAATTTTTTCCTTACAGGAATTGGCAGAATGGACTCATACTTTCTCTTATCCTGTAGCTGTCTCTCTCCAACTGTGAGGTTTTTTTCTTCCTCTTCTTTGTATCTGTAAATAAGGTATTTATACCTTATTTTGAATGGCAGCCTGTGTTGTATGGGGCATGTTTCTTCAGTTGGTGTGAGTTAGCATGGTGCTGTATTCAGATCGTCTACTGCAGCACTGCAGGTGGATGGGACACTTCCTACAGGTGCAGTCCAAGAGACTGATGCGGGCATTAGAAACCTACTATAAAGAGCTGTCAACCACAGCCCAGAGCGAGAAACAAGGGCCAAATTCAGAAAACTGTAGGTAGATATCTCTGTTCACTGCATTAAGAACCATGTTCAGTCCTGCATGGTAACTACTCTGGATTACTTATTTTTTGCTTAAACACAGATGCCACCGATGGTGGTGTGAATGCAGCCCATCATGGGGATTACACCAGTTAAGGATACGGCCCAGATCATCTTGTCTTTCTGGAGAACGGCTTTGTTGCTTCTCTCCTTATTGCCAAAGTCATGCCTGTCTCTACCAGCTCTGTCTTTTTTCCTGTTCTGTTTCTTTCTGTCCTGCAAACGTATGCAGGGTGTTCCTGCGAATGGCAGGGTTTACTCAACCGCTGATAACTCCAATCTAGTCTAACAAAGAAGTAAATGCGCAATGACATCTCTTGCGCAAAGAGCTGTCATAAAGTGCGGCTGGCAATCCAAGTGGTATAAATGCTCTTTCGATTAAGTGCCTCATTGAGGTAAGTTGATGATGCTCCATTAGGCTGAAGTGATAGACTTCTAGTTCTCGACACAATTGGTGGGGAGAGGGATTCAGTGCTGGAGCAGGCAGCGCTACGCTCTTGCTTTCTTTACTCTCCTGCAGTTCTCTTCACTCTAGGCTGGTCTACTGCAGCTTTCCCACTTCTGTGCAGGGGAAGGCTCTTGACGCCCCATCACCCTGCATGGGGCTCAGGGCTGGACACTCAGCACCCTGGCTGGGCTCCCTGGAGGCCAGAAACATGTTCGGCAAGCCCCACTGCGGGTTGTGGCATGGTAATGTCTCAGCAACATGATGGGACTGGCAGGGGCACAGCACTTGAGCTTCTTGACCCATTCCTTCCCTTCTCCCTCCATCTCCAGTTCTGCCATCCCATTTCGTGCAGCATTTCCTCCCCTGGGCTGGACTTTCTGGAGAACAGTGGTCTTGGTGCAGCTTTTGGAGTGCCAGGGATTTGCATCAAATCTGCTGATGTGTATTTCTTACACTGCAATAAAAGAAGCTCTACCCCCCACCTAGGCATAATAAATAATTCCAACATTTTGAGCTCATTGCTGCAGCTTTTTTTTTTAATTCAGGAGGAAAAAAAAGAAAGAAAGAAAAAGGACACAGATAATTTATGGATCCAGGATGCAGTGAGGGTCCTGGCTGTGGCAACAGTGATCGCTTAGGAGTGGTCCCCAACTTTCCACCGGAGGAATCAGTGTCCCTGTGGTTAAGCTTTGCCCCAAGAAGGTCCTTCAGCTCGGCGCTAGGATTATCTTAGGTGCAATCAAGCCCAGCCCAAGTCAAGCAAGAAATTAAGATTCTCATTATTTAAATGGGAGCCAACTGCATGAGAGTGAAAGATGGTGGTGCCCCTACTATTAATTACTCCAGTTTTACTTGTGATTGGTGACAGTTACTGTCATGCCTGCTGGGACACAGGAGGAGCTCCATCCATCACAGATCTGTTAGTGGTACACACTGGGAAAGGCACCATTGCTGCTGGATTTCTCTTTTCCATTCCACACACAGAGCGCTTTCTCTCCCTTATTAAACAAAGGAAAATGGAAGAACAAATTGGAATATGTAAAATGCTTGTTACTTGTATTTTCCAGCTGGCTGGCATTTCCTGATAGGCTGTTTGCGGGGTGTCCATTATTGTTATTCACCATAGATAGCTATTATTATTTTTGTTACTTCCTTATTGAACACGAAGGTATCAACTTTCCCTCTCACCTTGATAAAATAGGATGCAATTGCTTTCATGGTGAACAAGTCCCAAGCAAGTGCCATATTGGTTCCACCAGTGTGACAGTTTCTTGGCTAGTTGGTGACTCCGAGGGATACATGCGAAATGATCACTTCTGCTTTAGAATAATATATTTTACACCGAGGCATTAGATACAGCCATAAAAAAAAAGCAGCACTTAATTGCAGACAAAAACACAGGGATGGGAATGTAAAACAAATTCAGGTTTTATTTTCTTGCAGAAAGCAGAAGAGGTGGGTCACCATCAGTAATTGACTGTGGACTAACTTGAAGATCCATTCCTTGAGAAGCCTGCCCAGAATTTACAGCAAGCCCTCTAAGTAAGTACTCAAACAGGACTTCCATCACGTCAAACTTGTCAAAAGCGGGTAATGCAGATGAAACACTTTAAAAGAATCTCATTTTCAGGACAAGCTGATCACTCTTTCCTTGAAAATAAAGCCCTTGTAAAAGATCCTAATTTAAGCAGCCAAAGATTAAGCTGCCCAGAATGATTGCCTGCTTTTGCTGGCAAATTTACTGGCATTTAGCAAGTAGCACAAGGCTGCTAATGGGGTGTCACCATGCTTCTGAGACCCATCGGGCTGAAAAATATCAACTGGGTGATAAAAAGGAGGCCACAGGGCAGGCTGTGGTGAAGGCTGTGAGTCCCAAAGTTGGACTCTTGCAAAACAGGTGGCATGTCCCAGTTTTGCCGAGGCCAAGTGCGGTGCTGTTGTTCCCTGGTCTGGATGCTGACACTGATCAGGTGAGCATCACCCTTCTGGAAGAAACCATTTTGGGGATGATCATTGTACAACTAGAGGAAATAAAGCTTGAAGATGGCTAGAGGGGTCATCTGCTGTCAGGGTGGACTTAATGGCCTTATGAATTGATCTTCACCTGTAAAGGAGGACCTTGAGCAACAGCCGATTCAGTGCTGGTCCAACTGGTGGGGGGTCATTTTTTTCAGAAGGGTATGATGTCACGGCAGACTGAGAGCTGGGGGAGAAGCTGGTGTAAAAGGGGAAAACAGAGGGATAAAAGGAGTAGTCAGAGGAAGAAATCAAGTGAACAGAGCCCATTTCCTTGAGGTATATGAGCTCGTCAACTCTAATATCAGCAAGAAGCAGGAAGCCTTATTTATATATTATTTATTTTTGGCTTAAAAAGAAATGTTGCCTTGTTTGATAGCTTCTGCCTGGATTTTTATGCTATTTTCTCTTCTTTTCCCTGTATTTATCTAATTTTGGTTTTGGGGGGTATCTTAACAGAGCCGCTCTGGCTCCATTTGCTTTTGTAGACATGACTTCAAGGCATGACCTCAGTGGTAACACTTGTCAGTTGGGAACTCAGCCTCGGGCTGGAAGTAGGCTCTGCCTTGCCTCTGCTTCCCCTCCTTGCCCTGGCTCTGATCCGCTTGGCGCTTTGTATCACAGCCTCCATGTCGAGGGATACTTCGTGCTGCTGATGTGTAAGAGGTAGAGTTGAGCATGTTGCTAGCTGTCCCTGGAGGATAACTTCTCGTTATTGATGTGGAAAGTGGAAAATAAAATAGACTATTACACTTTTTATCTTCAGGGAACATTTTTTTCTCCCCATACCCTCCCTTCAGATATGAAAGCATTTCAATTCAGAGACTCATTCTGAGTACAATGAAGAGAAGTCAATCCTGAGAGCAGCAGGCACATTTATTTACAGCACAGGTGACTTGCAACATGTCTCTACCATGTATGCTTTTATTATTCCCTGATGATCCCTGAGACAGGACGTCTTGTACCTGGAGTGCCACAGCTGTGCTGCTCTTTACAGTCATTAAACCTGGCTTTGAAGTCATAAGAAAACCCCAATTCCTCAAGTTCAAATAGGCCTGCAGAAAATGGTACATAAAGGAAGTTAAACAACATTCCTCCGGTTGAACAACAAGCCAGAGAATGATCAAAGGACAGTGGGTGAAGAAAATAAAAAAAAAATCTTCTTTAAGGGTATTAGAAGTGCACTCTGCCTGTCCTCCACCAGCTCCAACTGCTGTGCGGCGCGAGGAGAAAGCATCATCCCACGCTTTGCAGATGGCACAGCCCATGGACATCTGTGCACAGCTGGCACGCAGCGGTGCTCACATTTGCCAGCTAGCTGGCCAAGTGGAAAATGGATATTTGTAGGTACAAGCCCTTTGATTTTCCACTGGGAAAAGAACACAGGCAGTCAGAGATGGGAACGTAAATCAGAGCTCACCGATACTGATCCAAGAAAGCTTCCAGATCAATATTTAAAAGAGTGAGCTAGTAAAGGAAAACCGCACTCCCTCTCTATCCATCAGCTCTGCACACGGCTGCTTATCTCATCTATCTGCTATCTCCTCCCAGGCTTCTCTCTTTCCAAATCTGCAGCACCATCTAGCCCTCTAATCATTTTTCTGTGTTCCAGTCTCACTTCTACAAGGGAAGAATCAGGGCATTTGGCACCCAATACTGAGACCTCTTTTCACTATTTACTCATGTACAGGAGGCTTGGGGATGAAATTAGGATAAGCTGCTGACACCATGTTTTATCTTGCACAGGCGGGTCACTGCTGGTGGAGTTTATTGCAATCCACTGGGAAAGACTTGGCACCCTGGTAGCTCCAGGTAAGAAACTGCTGTCATTTTCCTATTTGCTTTAGTATTGCTGAAGTCAGGAGAAGAAACATTTGGATGCTATTGAGAGGGTCAATACATTGTTAAATGTCAGCGTTGGCTGGAACAGCTACAGCTGGTTTAGCCTTTTGGAAAAATCACCCTTGGTGTCATAGCTGCTGTCCCTTCACTACAGTGGGGTGTTGCTACCTCTAGTGATATTACAGCAGAAAAAGAAGTCTGAAGACTGACTCAAAAATGGAGGGTTACATGAACCTAGCAGGCAGCTTTCATTTTACACAGTTTGCCCCTGCCCACCGGGCCAGGGATTTGTAGCTGAAATGCCATCTGTGCTTTGTAGGCTCTTATCTCTCTGGTGTGCTGAGATAGCACCTGATTACCATAGTATCTGAGTATCTAGCTCTCTGCTATGTATTCATCCTTGTAGCAAGCCTGGGGATAGGTAAGTGCTATTATCTTCCTTGTGCAGATGGGGGACGCTTCACTACGACCCGGATCCCCACTTTGAGGTGCAGTGATACAGAGGGCAATATTTATTTATTAAAAATGTAGTAGTTTGTGATGGAATGGGCATGAAATTCATCTCACTTCTTCAGAAGCCCACCCTATAGGTGTCTCCATAGGAGATGGCTGTCGGAGTCCTTTTGTACTTGGAGAGAAAGCAGCACTTCCAAGGTGTGGACCATGTCAGCCAGCTGTGGTTACCTAAAACAGCCCATATAAATCCTGTGCTAGGTATATTTATGTGTGGTCACTGACTATCAAGGTAGGACTGTCATCTACCTTAAAAATACCTAAAGCTTGGTAAGATGAATGCCTTTGCTCCTCATTGGAATAAGACTTAAGGGTATTCCTTGCAGATTTTAGGTCTAAGTGACTGACTTGAAGTGACCTTTGGGCAGTTTGGGACTGAGCAGGTTATTGAACACTGATCACCCCTTGCAGACAGTAGATCCCTCACCACAGGGCTGCCCTTCATGATCACAGCATCTGCTCAGATGGGATGAATTGCCCTTTGGAAATATCTTTTTGTGCTATTGCCTATTAAGGAGTGGCTCAGCTTTAAAGGCCTAACTTTAAGGTGGGAAGTCTACTTTAATTAGATAGGAAGTTCAACTTATGCATGCACTTCTAATTCTAGAGGTCCCTCCTCATGCTTAGGTGTTCCAAATAGCATCTTCTTGCAAGTGCTTTTGGGCACTATTTCAAAACAAGAATAGTGAAGGACAGTTATGTGAGTGGGAGTTTCATTTGTGTGTACATGCGTGTTGCATATTGATAACAGGAACTTTGGTGTCATTCAGGCAAGTTTGCCCAGGCAGCAGGCTTCACATTTATGTGCAAATGAGGAGACAGTCATACTGAACTGGAGGGAGAGGATGCTAATGAATGTTCTTCTAGGCTTTAAGGAAAAGATATTGCCCAATGCTGTGGAAAATTAAAATTTGTTTCTAGTATGTATGGTAAATTTAATGCTAAAGACCAAAGATAAATGGGAAGAGAGTTTAATCCGAGCTGACCCCATTTTTGCTGGAATGTCATTTGCTATGGTTTTTGCTCCCTCTCAGAAAGCAAGAGACACACTAATTAGTTCTTGTATTCTGCACATAAATTATTGCTCCCAAACATTTAAAGGAGAAAGCAAGGGATGCTGGGAAGGACGCTAAGGGAACTGTCCTGTATCCACGGTGGGTTTGCATATGATCGTAAATTGAAGGACTGATGCTGTAGTGTCACTAGTGATTGTCAGGAGGAAGCCTCTTGGCCTCTGAGTGCTCCCCCGCTTGTTGAGGTCACTACTGCGAGATGTGGTGGCTATAGGATGAACAGGATTAAATTCACTTCGGGATGAAAAGATCTCCTTGACTAAAGAAGATCTGAAGTGTACAGGGCTTGGCTGGTCTTAGGGTTCCTTGACATGGACCCAACTTTCAGCTTTTTCAAAACTTAACATACTGACCTCACTACACACGTGTATTCAAGGATCCTCTTTTGCATTAAACTGTACGATCACATAAACTGATCCCACTATCTGAAAAGCTGACTTGCAAAAAATCCCTTGCCAAGCAAAAGATGAAAGCAGAGGACCCCTTCTAGCCTTCGTTCTTAGAGGAAAAGATTCAGAAATAACATGATTTATGGAAATTCCCTAGAAAAAGATCAGAGTTTGAGCTTTATCTTCCTTAAATAGTTCCCTGTGAAGCTTAAGAAAGCTTTTCCAACACACTGGGTTTTCAGAGCCATGGGACAGGTTCCCCAAGGCACTGAACTTGCACAGCTCAGTAAAATGCAAAGGATGGCTAAACCTGAACTCCGAAAAGCTTCACTAACATGGATGCACCGCATCCAAAATAGCGTGCCCGGCACCGACCCACTGCATCTGTCGCACCGACCTTCGCTTACCAGTTCACTTGTTAACAGTTCAATTTTCCTGGCCGGTGCCGTGCTGGCGGATGAAAATGAGCCTGTCTTCAGCTGGCGGGAGCTCAGCAGAAGCTCATCAGCAGATGATCAAAGTTTAGAGTTCAGATGAAAGGCCTTAAAACTTGTCTCAGGGAGGTTTGGGGCCTTTCGTGCCCTGTCGATGAAATTTCATTAGCTTGCAACTATGACAGGTTATAATCAACCTGTCCAATTTTAATCTCTTCCATAGCTATACTGCAGATTTTTAATTTTTTTATCATTTGCTTTGGTTGAATTGTGAATGTGCCCTGCTAAAAGAAAAGACTCCCTAACCTGTTTCCTCCAGGCAACTGGAAAATTTCCTCATGCAGCCAGCCAGCAAGCGACATGTTTAAATGTCAGTGCCCAAGAGACAGATGTTAAGGGGAAGTGGTTCATCAGAAAGGGTTAGTCACTCTTTGTTGGACTACCTAAGAGGCAATGGCATTAAACAACCAGCTTAATTACAACATATTGTGATAGGTCCAAATTGCAAGTTTGATTTGGCCCCTGATGGAAAATTTATCACTTTAGGACCTAGAAAAGGGTCGGTTGTGCTTGGTAAGAAGGACTGTATCCCAAGAGATCCTGCAGTTGGAGCTCAAAGCCCTCCAGTGAAAGAAGTAGCTCCGTTCAACCAGGTGTGTTTCAAACGCTTCATCAGGGTCACTGGGCAAAGGTAAATCTTCTGTCTGGGAATGAGATGTGTGAAATGAAGGTGTCACTCTTCTTGTTAGCTCATGTTCTCACCCCTGATTGCATGGCAAAAGGGACAGGAAAGCCTGAACACTCCAAAATCATAAGTGAGGTATCTTATTTTGGTTAAAAATAATTTTAGGACTAATTATAATTGCTTTCTTCTGTATGACTTTTTGGGAAGGGGGACACTTAGACCATACTTGTGGACTTTCCTCCACAATCATCATATATATTTTTAAGCAGTCACATGAGTCTAGGTCTAACTATTGCATGACTTTTCTCTCCTTGAAAAGAAAGGCCAGTTGAATTTAGTAGTGCTTTGGTGCAACTTGTCTTCATTTGAATGGAGACCCCCTACCCTGCTGAGGTGAGAGCAGAGCGGGGAGGGCTGGGGGATGAAGAGAGCAACCAAACTCCAGCTGCCCATGAGTTGGCGTTGCATTTGCTTCGTGCCAATCGCTCAGAAAACCTCTTGGTGGCCTGGTGAGAAGTGCCAGCTCTCTGGGATGCAGCTTTGCAGGCGATGATCTGGAACTGTCTATCATCATTAGAGCACTTTGCTTTCAAAAACCAGTCTGACAGAAGTGTTTTGTTCCAGGGGGGTGAGGAGATGATATAAGAGGACATCTCCCCGGGCCACCTCAGGGGCTTGGCGCATCCTTACCCATCCCTGGCACGGTGCGATAGGATTGCACTCTATGCAAATGGAAATTAATAATTCAGCATTTTCCCCTTTCTGGGTGGAAGATGCTTGTTGGCTATGGGAGGTGCATGGGGCGGTGAGGTGGGCAGAGGCACGCTGGATGTGTCAGGACACCACTTCAAACCGCAGAGAGAGTGGAGGAAACCGGCACGACCCTACGGAGTTTTTATACTGGTATAATTACCTCTTCTGGGCATGTGGGATATTTTTAGCCTGCTTGCCTGAGGAAATTAAGCTCATATGATCATATAATGAATGCGTGTGCATTTCTGCATGTTTATTCTGACCTTAATAGTTTTTGAACCCATTGGCGGTTTCAAGCAGATTTGGTGGAGGAGGAAAGCAGTCTCACATACAATTAAGTTTTTATACATACTGTGAAAACAGTGGTCAGGTAGAGGAGAGAAAGCCTATAAATGCTCCCAATCAGCATTTCTTGTCTGAACAACAGGCCATAGCACGGGCTTCTACCTTATCAGACATCAAAGACTCCGCGCTGGGGGAGAGAATTTAGAAAAACCCATTCGAATGGCAGGGAAAGATTTGATCGGAGCTTGCAATCAAGCATGAAATGCAGATCTTAAGGAGACAGGGCTTTGTTATTCCTTGTGCTGATGGGACTGCATATTAACTGCTTATTACTTGTATCAGCACAAAGGCAAGCGTGGATTTAGTTGGAAGGTATAAAGTTGTTTCTAGCCACACAGCTTGTTCCTCTTCCCCACATAAGTGCATTTCTGTCAGTAAGGCTGTTTTCTGCACTCAGGGAGTTAATGCTGCTTTCACTTTGGGGCATAAACAGGGCTTAAAAGCCCGGAGTATTTCACATGGAGATTTCTGTCCTAGGGTAACTAAAACAGCTGTCAGATTTGGTTCTCTGCTGTACTTAAAGTGACACAGATTAGGACTAGGGAAGGGAGTTCTCACAGCAAATCGTCTGCGCTGCTCTTCCTCAGAGGCTGTGATAGAGCTGTGCTGCTTTCTGCAGCGTGAGGAACGGATTGAGGGTGCTTAACTCCTGGGAGCTTTGGAGAGAAACCTCCCAGAATTTGTTCGTCCAGACCTAAACCTTGGGCATGGCCCACTGCCCAGAGCTACCAGGCTTTCTTCTTCCCTTACAGCTTTTCAAGGTGGGAAAACCACATCCTTTTTGCCCAGAGGACTCCCACATTTTTTAATGAGCAGCGGGTGTTGCAACCCCCCCAGCTTCCTGGCTTCACCCCCAGGTTTTTCTGCAGAGAGATATCCATGATGATTAACGTGTTCTTCAAACACGCATGGGAGCATTCTTAAAATTAATGTAGTCTTAATTCTATTTAGCATAATTCACATTGGGGTTTAACGCAGCTGAGCAAATCCACTGGAAATTCAGGCTTTTGCTTAATTCAGATTAATTTTCCAGAAATTCCCTGCGTGGACAAGCCTTCTGAGAAGCCTGGCAGCAGCCAAGGTTTGGTACGTGTGGCTCACAGGGACAAACTGGTTGGAACCGGCCAAGGTGTGTTTTGTTTACCCTCATCCATGCAATAGTACATGCTCCCAGCTAAATGTTCGCAAGCGACCATCCAGCTGCACGCAATCCTTTCCAGCCTCCCCATCCTCACACGCAGCCCCGATTAAAGCTCCAGGCATTGCTTGAGACAACTGGGTTATAGGGCTGCCCAAAACCCCCGGAGCAGCTGGGGTACGGGAAACGATGCTGCACTCTCAGTGAGGCAGGCTGGTCTGCCAGGCTCAGAGGTGAAAAAGCTGCCATAAGATCCAGTGCCAGAAGGGATTTCAGAGGGAGCTGCTCCAGATCCCAGCCTGGAAACAATGGCATCTCCAAAGAAACAAGCCCCGCTGCAAGGCAGGGTTTCTTTTCCCAAGGCTCACCTCTCCCATGCCTGTAAGATGATCAGCGATACCTTTACAGAGTGCCTTTAATTAATGGCCCTGCAAGGCCCTGTAAGTCTGCGTTAGCACAGCACTGCGCACCCTAGCAAAATAGCCGGAGATCCCATAAACACATCTCTTCTCATCAGCTTGCCAGCTTATAGCAGCTGGAATTAAACCGATGCCAACACAATGACTCTGAGATCATTAAAGCTTTCCCGGACAAAAGGACTGTATCTCAAGGGTCTATTTGCCATAAACAAGCTGGGTGAAAACAACAGAAAATATTGAGGAATAATATCCTTGTGAAGAAAACCCTGCTCTGCTGAAATGTGCCAGAGGGAATTGGGGCAGATGGCTGTGTTCATCCTCTACGGGGCTTTTAAACTAACACAGCCTGGGCCTGGGGCTTGCGATGTGCAGAGATGGGCTGAACACTTGTGACTGCCAGTGGCTTTTGGAGAAAAAAACCCATCTTCTCCAGGTGCATTGGACTCTGGAAACACCACGGCATCCTGAATTAGCTGGTGCTCGTGATTAGGCAATAGTGGCCGTCCCCACACCAACCAAGAAGACAGCGTGAGAGCGGGAGCAATGGCCCAGGGGTGGTGGCTGTCTCGTAGGACCTGCCAGCGCTACCAGATGCTCAGAGGGAGGCACAGGACGCCGTGGATATGACATGCATTAGCAGCATTGCTATCCAAGGTGAAATCACAAATGCATTTCAGCCTGTTGGGTTCCTGAAGGGGCTGGGAAAAGACCAAGGTGCTCAGAGGTTAAGTTGCTTTGAATGAAACTGGAAAAGATAGTAGAAAAAAGGGAGAGGAAGTCCCAGATTTTGACATCATATCCAACACAAAGTTATTTGCTCCTCCAGGTGAAGAATTTTTCTCCTATTGGGTTTATTAATCCTTTTTGAAACGTTGTTTTCTTTGTTTTCTTCAAGAAGGTCAAACTCTAAATGACAAATGCCATTGTGAAAAATAATGTGAAACATTCATTTTTGAAAACACAAAACAAATGCAATTTTTGGAACTTGTCCAGCATTTTCATCTGCCAAAGCAATTGAATCCATCCTGATCTGAATTCAATGAAGAGTTTCTGTCCCTAATGTCTGGTTTTGGGAGAGGCTTTTTTGTAAGTAAATTGCAAATTGCTGCCTGCTGCATCTACCATGCCCAGCTTAAGAACTCAATGCAAAAGCTCCTGAAATGGGGAAAGATCTTCTCAGTCAAACTACAATCAATGAAGGTCTCGGTCAGCTTTTACGGTGTCTGTAAGTTAGATGTGCAATTCCCAGTGGTAATTTAGGTCCACCTATGTTGTCCCTTCCTACACCCCAACTTAAACACCTGTTTGAGGATGGGAGGAATCCTCTCTCTGAAGGTGCTGATCTCTGCTGAGCCAGAGCATCCCAGTAGCCATCCATAGTGCAGACTAGCCCAGCTCTTCAGGCCCTGAACCACCTGGATGTGCAGCAGCTCCATACTGGAAATCCAATTGCCATTCCATTGCACTACGCTCAAGCCACTGCCACGCTGCAGGGGCTCAAGGCATTTCTTAATGGCTCGGCTAATCCACTGGTGCCCACCGCATGAAGGACCTGCTTGCTTCCTTCCACAGCTCCAAAGAGTAAATTAAACGGTACGATGAAACATATTACATTTGCATCTGGCTCAAAGGGAACATAACAGCATTAGGCAGCCCTGGTGCTCATTAAACGCCTCTGACTAGAAGGATGTAATGAACCAGTTTTATTACAATAGTAATTTCTTCCTATCACATTTGGTGGTTATATATTCATGGGGGATGTGGGGAATGGAGGAAGATCAGTACAGACTGGTGCATTAAGATATATTGCGTGTAGAAAAGATGACACCAGAGTGTGTGGCTGACAGATAGGAGAGAGGCGAGGCAGAGAGCAGAATATCCCCAAGTCCATTATAATGCCGTCAAACTGACCTTTAAAAAAAATACATACGAACAATAAAAAGGGGACCCTCTGTTCTTGGCTTCTGAAGCATCAGCAGCTCCGAAGTTGGTTTAATGACCAGTCATCATTAGGAGCCTGCCAGAGCTGCAGCTGAGCTATCATATACCTCGGCTGCCCCAGGCTACGTGGGGAGGGTTGCTTTGTGTCCATGCCGTGGGGTGTCCGTGTATGACAGAAAGCTCCAGGTAGCTGCCGGGATCTCGTGGGCAGAGCTGGTAGTGCGGCACCTGGAGCTGTGCTTGCTTCACGCTTGCTATGGCATGGCCCAAAAGAAGGTAGGAAGAGGGAAATCTAAGAAGATACAGCCTGAAAAGGAGCCCGGCTGTCTCCTCAATGTTTTAATGCTGGACTTCTCCCTCTCCATCTTCCAGTCTGGTTGTAACCAAGGTAGTTTTCTAAATTTGTACAAAGAGATAATCCATCATTAATAGCCATTTTAATAAACGGCTAATCAATTTATATGGGTTGCTATAGAGTCCAATAAATCAAAACCAGGTTGATTATAACCATGGCTTATAGCCATCTTATAATACCTTCTACTGATGTGCTTATAATAATCTGTAACATCCGCTACTGCCATCACTAACACATTTAGAACAACAGCTAGTATTTTTTTTAACGTGCTAAAAGCACAGGGTAAGTGAATATTCCTCTATACTTGTAAGTCATGTGACCTTTCATGGTTGCAAATTTGGGGCCTAATCAATGTCCATCAAAGGCAAGGAAGGACTCCTGTGGCTTGAAAAAGAATCTGGAAGAGTGATATAATTATAAGAAAGGTAATAGTGAGTTGGACTTGAGTCCTGTGTTGTCTGGGAGAGGCCAGAAGCGGATGCCTGGGAGGAAGGGTATAGGAACGGGCAGCCAGATCCCCTCCTCCTTGGTCTATCTATCCACCTTGCAGCAATCACAGTGCTGAGCGCTTGCAGAGAGCCGAAGGTTGGTTTTCGGTCTCATGTTTAATAATCATGGGTGGATTTATCCTGATGAACATCTCTTACCCCTTATTTCACAGAATTGCAGAGTGCTTGGGGCTGGAAGGGACCTCCGGAGGTCATCTGGTCCCACCCCCTGCTCAAGCAGGGCCACCTCGCTTTAGGTGATTAAAGGGTCACCCTTTAATCTATTATTCCTCTGACCCCGCAGCAACACATTCCACCATGTAATCACAGAGCACATGAAAACACAATTAAGTTAACATTTATACGATTAGACACATACAAATATATGCAAAAGGTCTTTCTGAAAAATCCAGACTTTGGCTGCAATCACCCAGGAGTGGTTTGGGCACCATTTGGCAGCCCGGCTGTCCCAGCTGGCATCAGCTGCCCCTCAGAAGGACACCCCTGCTATGCCTGGGGCTGTGCCCCACCAGCCTGCGAGGACAGCTATTTCCCAAAGGAGAAATAGGAGTTTAGCACTCATACTGATCCCTTAGAGGATCTAGGCCAGAATTTCAGCTGTTTTCCGGCACCTCTGTTTTCAAAGCCGTCATGACAATGGAGAATAACAATAAATTAGAAAAGCAAAGCAGACTGTGAGCAAATCCCCACAGCTGGTAGGTTTTGCGTTTTTCATGTGCTAACTTTTTTTCTTTCTGACTTGATTCACACAAGTCTTTGGAAGAAGTCCCATTTGCTAAATATAGACTGAAACCTGTAGCTGCCTGGAAAGAGAAGTGCGGTGATTTCTGAAAAACTCAAGCCTATAAAAGCTGACACACAGCCCCTCACACTCTGTAAAAACCATCCCTTGGTGGATTTATTAGTCTTAAGCAACAGCAGTTGGTCTGAAAAGAAAATGTATTTAACCTTTCTTTTTAATTGTCGCACTGTTAACCTGTCAGTTCTACATGGGGCTGTTAATAATTCCGCTTTAAACGTCTCAAAAGGAACTTCATGTTTAAATATTAAACATTAAAACTTGGGTACCGTTAGAAAAGAATTGATGCAGCACTTTCAGTAGCAATGTGGCTCGATCCAAAGTCTGTTGGAGTGCCTGGGAATTGTCACACTGAATTAAACAAACCCAGACACCGGGTAGGCTGCAAATCCTGATCCCAGGGTCAAACCCTTGGAGCTTTAACCAGGGAGAATAATAGGGGTTTAGCCTTGGAAAGGACCGAGGTAGACCTTTAGAGTGGGCCTTTATCTTCACCTTAAGGTAAGATGCACACTGAGGGGGAGCATTAATTAATTTGGCTCAGCTAACTACAATTTAACTAGCTACTGCAAAATAGAAGTGAACACAAAGGAACTGGGTTGTAAAGGAGGTTTTAGCTCGGAATCAACTCCAAGCTTCTCTGCAGACGTGTCCTGCATTAAAAGCCATATTGGTTTTGCTTTCACTGCAATTTTAATCTCAGCCTAATGCACCTCTCTTCTGCAAATATACCTTTGTGATCTACCTTAACCCGTCCCGATTTGTTTCCATGCCAGTCAGCCCACAGAGCGGGTAACTCCAGCCTGGGCAGGAGGGGACAGCAACCTTCTCGCCCCGTGTCGGGGTGGCTGACGGAGCAGCCGTACGGGAATCCATCGGGGTGGCTGACGGAGCAGCCGTACGGGAATCCATCGGGGTGGCTGACGGAGCAGCCGTACGGGAATCCACCGAGCCTCACGGAGATTGCCACCGGCTGCGGGGACAGGCACACAGCGCTGCTGCCCTACGCCGCCGCAGGAATGCCCGACAACACACCACGACATCGGAGCCTCAGCACAGGACACGGAGCTGCTGGAGCGGGGCCAGGGGAGCCCACAGAAATGCCCCGAGGGCCGGAGCCCCTCTGCTGCGGGGCCGGGCTGGGGGGCTGGGGGTGCTCAGCCTGGAGAGGAGGGGGCTGCGGGGAGGCCTGAGTGCGGCCTGGCAGCGCTGAGAGGGGCTGCAGGAAGGGGGGGGGACAGACCCTTTAACAGGGCCTGCTGCGACAGGGCAGGAGTGATGGGTTTAAACTAAAGAAGGGCAGATTTAGACTGGACATAAGGAAGACATTTTGTACAACGAGGGTGGCGAGGCACCGGCACAGGTTGCCCAGAGAGGCGGTGGAGGCCCCATCCCTGGGAACATCCCAGGCCAGGCTGGACGGGGCTCTGAGCACCCTGGGCTGGTTAAAGCTGTCCCTGGCACTGCAGGGGCTGGGCTGGGGGGGCTCTGAAGGGCCCTGCCCACCCAAAGCATCATCATCCCTGGAGGTGTTCAAAAAACGGGCAGAGGTGGCACTTGGGGACATGGTTTAGCCTAGTCTACCCTTGACTGGTTTGGTGTGGACTTGGTAGTGTAGGTTAATGGTTGGACTGGATGATTTAAAGGTCTTTTCCAACCTAAACGATTCCATGATTCTATGAATTTGAACATAAACCCTTCCACAGGCTGCAAATGGCAGCGTGAGAGGGCGGTTAGGCTCCTCGAGCTGCTTGTGTCCAGGGCTGACACTTAGGGCTGCGGCTTTCTAGACCTCTTTGTGGACAGTGCCCTCTCCAAAGGAGAGGTTAAGTATTAACTGGGCCAGAGAGATGGAGCGTGTAACTTGGGCACCCAGGGGGGAAAACAAGGTTACAGATCCTTAAACTAAAGGGTATCACGTCATTTGTTCCTTTTTTTTTTTTTTTTTTTTTTTTTCCAGGCAGGGGTGGAAAGGTTAATTAGCTTGCCCAAGGCCATGACAAGCTTTGTCGGTGAGGGCAAAGCATTGAAAAGCCTGGGGTGAATGCTCCAGCACAGGGTGGCCCACCTCAGCCCCTCTCATCTCCTGCCCAGCAGGAGAAGAATCTGCAGGATATAAAGCCTCAAACAAAGCTCATCCCTGATATCCCTGCCGCACAGCTTGGGCCTAGCTATAACAATAAAATGATCTCTTCTGGCAACAATCCTGTACCCTTAAAACCAAAGGTACTTTCCAGGATCGAGAAACTCACTGGGACTTTCGCAAGGGGAGGATCGGAGCTGTTACACTGCTAGAGAAGAGCATAGCAGAAAACACAGCTGCGCTGGGGAGCCAGATCTGCAACATCGCTGCTGAACTGCAGCAGAAGCATGACGCGCTAGCGTATCCTGAATTAGCAAGGATTGCCACCCTGATATGCTGTGAGCCAGGTACAACAGAGAGTTCAGCGCGTGGTGTGTCTGCACCGCAAAGGATTGCAGCAACGTGTTACAAATGCTGCCTTCTCTTTCCTGCGGCTGCCTGCAGTGCTTTGAGAAGCGCATTCAACGACCTCCCTGTTTCGATTCCCACCATAATGCTGCTGGCACTTACGTGCATTTATGCAGAGACCTTGTCTCATTTCCCAGCCTCGCATCCGATTTCCCTGCTTGCTGCAACCAGCTTCTGAGCGTTGCACTGCGTGTCACCAGAGCGACAGGCATCCGTGGGCCACAGCAGAGCTGCATTGCAACCCTGGTCGCTGGAGCTGCTGGGCTGATTTGGGCTTTGCTGGTGCAAGCAGGGAGCAGAAAGCTCTGATAACTGGCAGGTTTTGTTGAGCAGAGGCCTGTGCTAAGGCAGCCGTGCCCTCCTGAGCTGGTAATGCCTGCTTGGCACTGCTCATACCATCTGCTGTATCTAGACACTTTCTCCTCCAGCAGAATGATGTCCCAGACTGGTTCACACACTCGGCAGCTCTCTCTCCCCCCTCTTCAGTATGGATATTTGTGAAGCCCATGGTAGCTGTGTGATGGTACAGCCTTGGTGACACCTCCATGCTTCCCTTGGCAGGAGCCCTGCAACAACCCAACAGACAGCAGCCTCAGTGGGCTCTGCTCTACCCCTACCAAACCCAGGGACCAAGCTCCCAGAGACATTGGCTGGCCAGGACATCATGGACTATTCGTACGGGTCAGAGGAGCAGGAGAGGGGTGATAACCACATCCATATCATGTCTCGGCCCTTTCAGTCACAATGCTTGCAGCAACTTGGGATGCCACGGGGCAAATTCAGTGGTGCAAAGACGGCGTGATTTAGAGCCTCTCAGGTTTGCTAAGGCTCCCTGGGCACTTCTTATGCCCTGTCTGCTGATGCATAAAGCAATCTAAATAAGTGTAATTTATGCACCAAAGAAAAGGTGCAAGTTAAAATAACTCCCAGCCGAAAATAGCCTCTAAGTGGGGAGAGAGAAAGGGGAGACTTAACTCATCTCTGAATTTGGCCCTGGGCCTCAAAGCTTTTAAAAATCAAGAGTAAATTTAGTCTGAAGGAGGTCATTTGCGGCTCTGTGCACCTCTCCAGGACTTTGTTAGTGGGTCCTGGCCCAAGCAAGGCAAGTACGAGCAAGCTCAGGAGCGAAGCTGACTGGGAGGCAGCGCTTGGTGCCGATGCTGAACAGCCTGATTTTCCACTGCTGGTTCCTCCCCTGCCTGTTTACACCTCTGCAAAGCAGAGATAAAACAAGGCCATTCCACTTGGTAACCAGTGTATATGAATGCACACGCCGAGCGATGAAGCAACAGACCCTTTGCATCTCAGTTGTTAAGCATGTCCTGGCTGACTGTCTTTCACAGAATCATAGAACGGTTTGGGTTGGAAGGGACCTTAAAGATTATCTAGTTCCACCCCTGCTTCCATGGGCAGGGACACCTTCCACTAGACCAGGTTGCTCAAAGCCCCATCCAACCTGGCCTTGAACACTTCCAGGGATGGGGCATCCACAACTTCTTTGGGCAACCTGTGCCAGTGCCTCACCACCCTCCTAGTGAAGAATTTCTTCCTCATACCTGAGGAAATCTACCCTCTTCCACTTTAAAGCCATTACCCCTTGTCCTATCACTACGTGCCCTTGTAAAAAGTCCCTCTCCAGCTTTCTCATAGGCCTCTTTCAGGTACTGGAAGGTTGCTATGGGGTGTCCCTGGAGCCTTCTCTTCTCCAGGCTGAACAACCCCAACTCTCTCAGCCTGTCTTTGTAGGAGAGGTGCTCTAGCCCTCGGATCATGTTCGTAGCCCTCCTCTGGACTCACTCCAAACAGGTCCATGTTTTTCTCACTTTGATGCTCCCTTTATGCATAGGACAAGTTGTTTTCCAATCAGGTGGCACCTGCTGTATCAGGAACATGTGGATTTATTGCTATCAATACTTTGTAGTGACCTGAATATTTCCAAAACTTGTGTCATCCTGCCCAATGCACACTTAGTGCTTAATTGTCACTAAAGGCGCTGCTAATATTGATAGTCCGTGACCTCTCTGCAACCCGCAGCAGTCAATAACGCTGTGATGAAGGCGGGTATGGTAAGTGCCACTGCTGATGCTAGGCTGATAACATTATGTGCCTGTGACATGTGAATCAACCTCAGGGTAAGTGAGCTGATTTAGAATATAATGAATAAATAACCTCGGGTTTGAAGAGGGGATGCTGTCAAAGGCTTTCTAAAAATAGTTGGTAATTGGCTTTGTATTAGGCTTATTATTGCCTGTGACCGTCTCTTAGAAGTTTTGAAACCACAGCTTCCTCCTCGGGTGCAGCCCTGTGCTCCAGAGCCATGCTCTCAAGGCACAGGCACTGCCCCTCCCAGCTGCAAATGCCCAGCAGAGGATTATCTTTAGCACTGGGCAATGCCCTGCTCCACACAGGATGAAAACAAAACTCCTTAAATACTTTTCTGGAAGCGCTACCCCCTGGTGTTTGGGGCACTTGTTTGGTTGGGGACAGCTCTGAAGGGTCCAGACCAGGAACATAAATCCCAGGAGATCTACTTGACCCTGTTACTGATCACCGCAAGTTGGCTGCACTGACACCCACCATGAACTCCTTGACTCCACAACTTTTCCTGCTAAGCAGCTTCGGTTTGGAAAAAAAATCATGTTTTCTAGCTGAAGTGTTTGTGCCAAGACATGAATCTGATCTGCTGTGCACAGAAAGGCTTTCTCTAAAGGAGCAGCACTGCCCCGTTCCCTCCAGGGCAGGTTCTCCGGCTCTTGCACCTCCTGGAGAGGGGCTGGTCCTCACACTCCTTAGAGATGCTGGGCAGCTACCAGTGCTACACGGGCCTTTCAAGAACATGCCTGAAGAGACCACTAGCCATAGTATAGCGCATTATTATTAAGTCTCTAAGGCCATCTGGCTGGACAAATCTGCTCTGTGACGCCTATTTACTGATGCAGTGAAGGGAAGAGAGGACAATATCCCCTTCCACCGCCATGGCCACCCTGCTCCCTGCCGTATCTCTGTTCAGCCCTGTGCTGCAGTGCAAATGAGCTTATGTACTTACAGCCGCACTGGGGTTAATGGTCTGTTCTCATCTGGTTCCTGGTGTCGTCTCGTTGACAGCCCCTTGCAGGCTGAAGGCACTGACAAGAGTTGATGTTCCCTGGGCAGGTTTCCGTTGTCCCCCCCTTCCGTGGGCAAATGCCACTCAGTGCAGACCCCTTGGCGGATGGGACTTGCTGAGATTTGCAAGCAGTGGGCTGCAGATAGCAATCGCTCCCCCAACGGCCCGAGTGGGGCTGCTGTGAGGAGCGGGGCTGCTAGGCAGTCACACTGACTTTTTTTATAGCCCCACACAAAGACCAACTCCTACTCTAAGCTTTCACAGGGAAGCTGCTTTTCTTCTTTCTCAGATTTATTGTCATCCTATTCAGAAGGATGTGCAGAGCAAAAAGGGACCTTGTAATCTTTTGGTGCAGAGAAACAGCATGAGGAGGGGCAGGAGGACCATCAGCAAGGATCTCAAAACAGCACACTCGGAGTGAGGGAAGAAATCCTGCTGGGAAGTTTGCAGCCAGTTCCAGACTCCATCGATCATCCCCTGTGTGTTCACCCTCCGTATTGCAAGTTGGCTCTAAAGGACCCTTTAAATGGCCTGAGCCCTTTAGTTATCCACAGACAGTATCTGAAAGGCTTAAAATACATCAGCAATCACACCACTAAAGCCTAATGGGTTTTTCAGCCAACAGAGTGAAATCTGTGGCAGAGGCCTGATGGAGCCTCTTGTGAGGGTGTAAGAGTGGATGAGCTCAGCCTGTTCTTGCCTGATTAACGCCACTCTTCCATTGAAACCTCAGGGCCCACCTCAGCCCTCTGCACCAAACTTAATCACATCTGTTTGATTTTATACCATGGGATACAAAGGCTGCAGTGATGGGTACAGACTGCAGCAGCCTCTCCGACAGCGCTGGTCGCACCAGCATCGCTGGCTGGTTTGTAGCAACAGTGAATTTTGGAGGAGAAGCCCCCATCTGCAAAGTAGCTTGGACCTTCTGGATGTCCCAGGCTGAGCAGACATTTCAAGCGTGGCCCAAACCATGAGAGTCACGATGTCCCCTCCTTTCCCCACCTGAAGCCACTCCGCTGTCTTCTGCTCTGTGATCAAACTCCTACTGCCTTTGATAGGATTTAGATGAGGTGTTTCTTCTGCAGGCTCTTGCATTAAAGCGCATACGTATCTTTAAGCACATGTGGAGGAAAGCCTTGAGCACTGCAATTTACCCAAATCATCATGAGTCCTTTTATTTTTACATTAAATGTTTTTCTTTATGAAAGGAGTAAAAGAACTGTAACAATCACAATGAAATAAGAAAGTGAATGCCTAGAGGTAACTACAATATAAAATCATATTCATCATATCATAATATTTTACATTTGCTCGTTGTTTTATGTGGATTAAAACCCCCTCGACACACAATCTAACAACAGCAAGAAAAGCTGCAGAAGAGGAAGGGAAACATGGGAAAAGCAATGTGCAGCCCAGCGTACTGGGACAGCAAGAACTGACCTCTGGCTAGCAAGCGAGCCAGAATTGCATCTGACTGTGGTTCAAAGTTTTGCATCAAATGAGCAAGCCCACATGCCCTTGCCCTGCTCCTCGGCCAGGGCCACTCATGCAGACATGCCTGCTCTGCCTCGAAACCAGCCGGCTCGTAGTGTGAGCAATGTGGCCACGACAGCAGAGCATGAGCTAAATGCCGAGGCTCCCCTTTCAACAGTGCCTGCTCCTGCTCTTGCACCTCCCTCTGCTCCCCAGCCAGCCCCAGTGCAATCCTCCTGCCAGGCTGGTGGTCAGCACGACTGGCTGGCTGCTAAATTCAAGGAGAGAAAGTGGAACAAATGGCTTGGGGAAGCAGGGCATTCTTCATGTCCTGACAGACTTCAGACCAATGCCTTCCTGGAAGCTGTCTTTTAATAACGTGTGCTGGATGAGGTGCAGTAGTGGGATGCCTGGATTGCGTTAACTAACCTCGCATAAAGGGGCTGGCCCAGATGCTCAAATGGCCTGAACAGCTCTGGATGCAGGAGCATTTGCAGCAAAAAATAGTGTTTGCTGACTTCCATGCAGCTCCTAAGGTGTCTACTCCCGAAAGAACTGCTAAAATACTAACTTCTGTATGGGATTTGTGCGTGAGCAACAAGAGCTTTTTGTTCCTTTTTTTCTCCTGGAAAGGAAGGGAATAAATAGAGCAGATCTTGGTCCTCAGTGTCCTGAGCTGTGACAGAGCCCAGGGAGGCAGGTTGGGTGTTTGGAAGACAGTGCAGTCACTTTGACTTCAAGACAGCAAGTTACACCAATTGCAGGTTGCATGTCTTCTCCTACATAAAATCCAAGATGACATTTACAACCCTTCTTACAATGCTTTTAAATATATTTCCAGATGCTTCCAAAGAACGCTTTAAATTATCCATATGCCATTTTTCACATGTGGCATAAAGGCAGTGCACTATTTTTATTTTCTGTAGGGCAAGTCAGAACAATGCTTTGTGGGTTCTGTTTGTCTGAAATTACTCTGCGTGGCAAAAAAATCTGCTGCATGTTGATACCATTGTGCCACTTCTATAGCTAAAGCTTTTGCCATGACAGTTTGCAAACATGGTGCTAGCATTAATTAGTCATTAGAGCCTTCCTGCTGTGCAAGCATGCATATAAAACTGCAACATGAGCTGCAACTTGGGATGGGTTAAATGATCTTCCAGTCCCCCCTAGTGAGGTCTCAGCAGAATTAAACACCTGAACTTGCAGTATGTGGTGGGCTGTTCTTTTCCCCATCCCACAAATTCACACTTGTTAGAATGACAACACTTCCTTATTTTTCCTTTTTCCTTCCCCCCCTCCCCTCCCCTCCCCTCCCCTCCCCTCCCCTCCCCTCCCTTTCCCCTCCCCTCCCCTCCCCTTCCCCTTCCCCTTCCCCTTCCCTTCCCTTCCCTTCCCTTCCCTTCCCTTCCCTTCCCTTCCCTTCCCTTCCCTTCCCTTCCCTTCCCTTCCCTTCCCTTCCCTTCCCTTCCCTTCCCTTCCCCTTCCCCTTCCCCTTCCCCTTCCCCTTCCCCTTCCCCTTCCCCTTCCCCTTCCCCTTCCCCTTCCCCTCCCTAATTAACATAAGACACCTTCCATTCCCAGCTACAGCATAATGCCACGTTGTGCTATGTCTTACCAAGCTTTTGGCACAAGGGTGGTTTTTTTTTTTTTTGTTTTCTGTTTACAGCAATTAATCATAGAATCATTGAATCGTTTAGGTTGAAAAGACCTTGAAGATCATCCAGTCCAACCATTAACCCAACACTACCAAGTCCACCACTAAACCAATTAAGGGTAGAGGAATAATTTCATGTTTCCTGGCTTGGTGGCTGGATTATTTTTTAATGAAAGTAAAAACTAGGAATCATTAAGGTTGGAAAGGATCTCTAAGATCATCAGTCCAAGCACCAACCCAACACCACCATGCCCACTAAACCATGTCCCAGACGATGAGGTGTTGCTCCCGGAGCCTTTCTGTGGCATATACTAGTTGCGGGATGATTGCAGCAGGTGGGTCAGTTTTTGCCTGGGAGCTGGGACAGCAAGGGAGGGGACCGAGCAGGGTCCCTTCACACGTGCAGGAGCTCGTGGGTCCCCTGGGCGTCCTGTGCCCACGGGAGTGGGCAGTGCTGCCCGCAGGCCCCGTTGCTGCCGCAGGGCTCGGCGCCCCAGCACAGCTCCTCCAGACCCAGCTGTTGTAACTGCAGCTCTCCCGGGGCAGCTTGCTAGCAGATTTATTCAATCTCTTTCCACATTCCCTGCTCCCCGTCTGAGACTCCGCAAGTCCTGAGATTCCTAAGGAAGCCACAAAGCCCACTCTTCCATCATCCTTGCATCGCTAAATTCAGATATCTCTACCTGTTTGCTTTGTTTAGCTCCACATTACTCTACAAAATGAGACCAATATTTCACTGAGACCTCATACTTCTGATCAAATTACTGCAGACTAGCACCTCATATAGTCGTCCTGTTTAATGTTTATTGTGAAGAGGCTCAGTTGCAGTGACTCTTCACTGAGGGCATATTTAGCACAGCTCTGTTTCTTTTTTATCACAAGCCTATGAAGATAAGGTTTCATTACCTGCATGTTCAAAATGCAGTGAAACATTTACCTAAAACAACCAGGATGCTCAGAGGGAATGGCACTGACAAAAAGCATAAATGAGCCCTGCTCGGTTTGCTGCCTCCTTTAACTCACTGGTACCTGGCAGCAGAGAGCTTGCTCCCTTGCACTTTCTTTGGAGAATTAATATAGAAATGAAGTCATTCTAAGGGCAGAAAGAAAATGACATGTTGTGGAAGAAAGAGGGGCTATTTGGATTTGATATCTGGCTCTAGCTCTATGCTCCAGACCAGTGAAAGCATTCCCATGAGCATCCTCTGTGGAAATGCTGATGGAGGTCGCTGTTCTCAGAGGATTTTGGCTTCTTCCCTGCCTTGCAAACTTGCAGCAGGGTTTTGTGAAGCTATTTTAAACATGTTAATTGCTTCTGGTGCTCTCCACCCTGTGAAAACAAGTGTGCTTAAGCTGCTGAGCCTCCCAGGTCATGTCCATATGAAATGCTCAGAAATGCTGGAGACAGCCAGAGTCAGTTTTTCACCCATGCTACCCTGGCATCTCCTGGCTGACCGCTTTCCCCTGACTTCCAGCTGCCCTTGTCTCCCTGCCCAGCTTGGACCTCGCTGAACCACTGCTGGGCGATTTGGGAAAAACAACACAGCATCTCTGTGCAGGTTTGCAGCACTTAAAGTCAGGATGATTTAGCAGGACTCAGGATCCTTGTTCAGGGCAAAGCAGGGAACACGAGGTTTTATTTGTGCCCCTGTCTGCCTTGTGTGTGACAGAGAACTTGCAGGGCTGAGCTTTGTGGCTATCGCTTGGTCTCCAAGGCCATAAGCATTGCTCTACCCAGAGCCTTCCCTTGTCCTCAGGACCCTGGGGCATCTTTTTTTTTTTCACATTTTGTACCTTATGCATCATGTAGGGCACCGGATGGGACTGCCAAGTGCTCGTGCCACATAAGAAAAGAAAAACCCATACAAAGCCATCCCGATTCCCATATTTGAGTTGGGGGTGGGAAAAAATTGCTCTTCCTGGCTTTGGTCTGCTTTTTTTCATTCAAATGAACTCAGCACCCACAGTCTTCTTGAAGCAAATTGAAGATGACACATGTACATGCAATCCCCTTATTCTTCTCTGAGAATCTCCCTGGGAGCGGCCAGCCCTTCACCGGCCGATTGCATTGCAGGCCAGATTGCTGCTCTGCAAAGTCAACACCCCTGACTGTAATGGATTTCATTCCTTTATCTTTCTAGGTGCAGCACATATTTTATCGCCCCTCTCCTGTTCCACGGGAGCTCTAAATGGGTCAGGGACCGGGAGTCCACTGGGCGTTTTAATCAAACAGTGATTTGCCTGCCTGCCGCTCGCGTGTCAGAGTGTGGGCACAGGCATCGGAGGAGAGCAACAAAGAGCAAATAAAGGAGACTAAATGATATGCGGTAATTAAGTTATTCTTCATCTTCGAGATTGCTGCCGAGGACAAGATTGGTACAATGAGCCCGAGGCGCTTCTCCCTTCACTCCTCTCCATCTCAATGCCTGTGACATGGAAGATGAATATGCAGCATTTTCTATTTGTGCTACTAAAACGCCCATTAAATGCCAGCAGGGAAAAATGATACATAAATACCAGAATTCTGCTACCCTTTTTGTGCGAGAGAGAGAGAGAAAGATCATCCCTCCTTTGCCTGGAGAGCAAGCTGCTTTCAGCTGGGAAAGGGGCTGCTGAGGTCTGGCGATGGGCAGAGCTCCCGCGTCTGCCCAGCACCCACCATGCTACACCGAAAGACCAGGAGGTGTTAGTTTGATTTTGTCTCTGCAAACCTGGTAACTTACTGCGTGTCTGAACCCCATTTTTCAACCAGGAGGGCTGTAAGGGATTTACCTTTATGTTTTATGCCCTCCTGCTCCTGACCTGTTGCAAGCCCAGAAGTATTACAGGTGTCTTGACAGCCTGAGCTCAAGTAGCCTTTATCTGGTGTGCAGCAAACCAGTGCCCTCCGGTGCAGGTCTCCCCATTTGCATCACTGCAAAAGGCTCCCCGTGAGGTGACGGGATCATCTGGATGTCATGGTACCCCAAGTAAGACAGGCACAGTGAACGTGTCCTGCCGTGGCCACCGAGGAGGTCCTGTCCTTGATGCAATACCATCACAGCACTGCTCCAATGCCAAAATCCCAGGTGAAATTTGCGGAAAAGAAAAAAACCCAATCAACAAGAAAACCTCAACCAACCAAGAAAACCCTTGTGGTTTCTCAGTGCTTTGAAGTGTGTCCTGGACAAGTGGCTCTCGCTGAGAGAACATGAGACAGATCCTCCTGTGGGATCAGCCAGCAGTGGGAGGCAATCTCACCCAGCAACACTGCTCTTCAGGCACTTTCTTTGGAGATACAGCCTTGACTGTCCCCCCCTTGCCTCCCTCCTCCTTATAATCCCATTGAGACCATCTGCATTTTGCAGATGGCAGGAGCTTGTCTCCAGCACCAGCACCGGGGCTGACTATCTCCAGCCTCACACCTTGCAGGCAACACCGGTTGCCAGCAGACACTCATTTCCATCCACAGTAATCTTGGCAATATCTAAATAAAGAGAGCTGCCGGTGAGAGCTCCCAAGGAAGCCATCAGAGAGCAGATAAGCAGGGACTCTGTTGCTGATGTGTAATGCCAGGTTTCAAGCAACGGGGGGAGATTAGGATCATTGTGTTATCTACTGTTATCTAATTCAAGGAAATAACCATGTGCATGGCACATATTATCAAATGCACAGAACTCCTCCGAAAATGATATTAAGCCAGGAACTTCACAGTTCCAGCTGCCACTTCATCTTTAATTCACTTCCCCACCCCCATGCGCTCCTGGATTGCTGAAATCTCTGAGCAGTGGGTGGCCGGGCTGCCATATGTGCTCCATAAAGCTAGGTGAGTTAGAGGCGGGGATAAGAGCCTTTAATTTTGTGGTATTGTGCTTTTTTCTGTTTAAGCAATAAGCAATGTTATTTTAACAACATCTTTTTGCTTTTTTTTTTTTTTTAACGCTGCCCACAGAGAGGGGAGGGAGGCCAGGCGCAGCTGTACGACGTGAGTTTTGCAATACACTGGTGTGACTGGTCTTGTGCTGGGGATCGGCATGGAGTGAGTGCCCTGCACCACAGGGAGACAGTCCCTGCTCTGGCACATTTATCATTTCAATTAACAGGGGAGAAAAACGGACCCTGGGAGTAGAGACAAAATGACTTGCTCATGGTCATGCGGCAGGTGGGTGACAGCGGCAGGGAGGGAGCCCAGGTGTGCTGGCTTGCAGCGCCTGGCTGCTGCCCTCCACCATCTCGCCTCCCTGTTTGATGCGCGGCATGTGCCGATTTTAATCTCCCACTTGCGATCCAGCAGGGAAGGATTTTTTAACAGCAGGGGAATGGATGTGGTGTTTAAGTGTCATCGCTAGCGACTTTTCAGCCTGACATGGCAAAGATTTAGCACTGCAGCTAGACCACCTCTGTGGGAACCTATAAAAAAGCCTGCACAGCATAGTTTCTCATCAGAAAAAAAAAAAGGGTGACATTTTTAATGGGGGAGATGTTTCTGTTCATTGTCACTAGAGACTGAAGCCTTAGTCTTGGAAGCTGCTATTTAACTAGAGATGTAAATTTAAAGTTTATATCCAGCACGCTGGGGAAGAGAGGCGTCCTTTTGGGGATTGAGTGCTAAAGGCATGGCGTGCACCCCTGACCAATGGAGCTTACTATTATGTTTATTGAAGGCTCATTTTGCTTCGATTGAGGTGCTTGAAATCACCGATAACAGAGCTGATAGAAGATAACAGAGCTGATAGAAGGGGGGGACACCAGTTCCTGGCACACGGCTCAGGCGCATCCTATCACCAGCCTAAGCCTGTTCTTTACAATAGTCCTGAAGGGTCAGGGAGGAATAGGGTGCATTTTGTCCCGATGCTAATGAAGCACAGTGGTAGACAGTCCCTATCCCATGACACTTACACCCTGAACAATACAACCTGTCAGCTTCCCTGGACACGGGCAAGGTGAGGTTCATGGTTTCTTGGTGGATCCAGGCTGAATGGGTGCACCAGTGGGTCCTGGCACTGCCCTACTGAGGGCACAAACAAGAAAATGGCCCAATGGGCTGGAAATTGGATCCAGAGGAGCTTTGTAAGGGATGCTGGGGTCTTTGCTCAGTTCTCAGCCCCCACCTGGTAGACACCAAAGGGTAAACAATTCCTTTCCAGATCTACTTGCTCTGAGTCTATGGGGTGAATTAGCTGGGAGTGGGGTTGGATCTGGGTTTTCCCACCTGTTTTTGGATTAAGAGCCCCGTAAAGTTTTTGGTGCTTAACTTGCTATGCACTGAGATCTTCCCATCACACGCAAAATATGCCTATGAGCATATTTTATATGTGCAGAAAAAGAAACACCCTGGCAGACATGGACAAAGCCTGTGAATGGGTGCCCATGCCAGGTAACCCTCTGGTAACCCTTCTGCATCACAAACATGAGGTGAAGCACAAACCTCCGCCCAGGACTGGCACACACGGCCAAGGGTGCTCATGGGGTGTGCCGCCCAGGTCAGCCACCCCAGCCTCAGCCAAACCACCTGCCTGAGCCTCATGGCCATGGTGGGCCACATCGTGAAAACCCCGCTGCGCACAAAGGCAGCAAAAGGACCCTGTGACAAACAGCACCAGGGTCCCTCTCTCATCGCTTGACTCCGTCAGCGCGGCACAGTCAGACCCACTGCTCAGACTTCATGCCCAAGCCACACCACCACCACTCGGGCAGCGTTTTCAGATCTCTTTTGTGATCTTTCTCCAGAGGTGGCCTACGTGGAAATCTCCAGTTATTCAGCTGATGCACAAACTGCCACTGCTACAGCGGCTGCGTGCTCGTCCTCAGTTTAGGCTGCTGCAAGGACATCAGATTTGGGCTCAGATTCCCCCATTGAATCCTGGGCAGTTGCTTGTGCCAGTTTAAGGTCACAGCCCTCATTTTCAATGCAGTTCATGGCTCAAACTCCAGCTTACATCAAAGAGTGGATTTTGATCTGTGAACAACCATGACAGCCGCGCTCCTTTGTGACAAGGCAGCTTGCAAAGCCAAGAAGGGAAGGTGACACAGCTGGGGACAGAGAGCTCTCTGTTGAGGGGACCTGGAAATCTTCCCAAAGCAGTGAGGTGATCCAAATGGCTAACTGCAAGCAGGAAAACTGTAAAGCCTTTCTCTTGGAAAACAGGAGTGATATCCAGGACCAGCACTCCACACTTCAGCTGATACATCCAGGGTATTCAGACTTCCCCAAAATATTCACTACTGTGGACCTGAAGGAGGGGAAAAATTCCCCAATTGCTCCAGGGAATGCCCCGGAGACAGGGCGTGTTTGCACCGTCACTGGTTAGACATGGAGCTTTGCCAGCTAATTAGCTCTCCTGGATCTGCAAGGATCGTTGCTGCAGAGAGAGAGGCACCATCAGTAGAGAAACCGAAAAATGAAGCAACTAAAACCCCTCCCTCCCAGCTGGGTCAGTGCAGAGCACCCGTATCACTGCTTGAGAGGCAGCTCTTTTGATGTCAGCCATCCTGTTTTCTTTCTCTTTTCTAGCTAAACATCTAAATGGAAATTAACGTTGACCCTTAGAGAGAATATTTTCACTTCAAAAAGGTCCAAAAGGGTTATTTCAAATGTTTCAATATTTCCCTGTTTTTGAAGCGGGAGATACGCAGAGAGCAAGCCTTTGCTGTGAATGGTTCTGATGTTGAAAAGCCGGCAACTTCTGCGGGGAGGGAAGGGAAGGGTCAACTACAAACTCCTTGAGCATCTCTGCTTGATGTCCCAAAGCCTGCTCTGTCCCCCCACTCCCAGCTCCCTCGGCCCCTGCAGCTGCTCCAGCCTGGGGTAGGGCATACCGCAGCGAGGCAAAGGCGAAGTCCGGCAGCAGAGACAAGAGAAGGGCTGTTGTGCATCACCAAAGCGCAAAGGGTGAATAAGCAGATGCACATTGCTGTGGAAATGATGGAGTAGCTAAACAGGGGGACGGATCTGGCACACCTGGGACACGGCAAAGCAATGAAACCAGGGAGCATAATTAAAGCTCAATTACCCAGGGTTTTATTTATTATTTGTGGACTGCAACAGACACAAATAATAAAAAACGCAGCCTTTCAGCCAAAGTGCTTTCTGACCAGAATAATGGCTTTTTTTTTTTTTCCTTGGACTATTTACAAGTGATGAATAAAATCCAGGAAGCCCAGCTTGCAGCGTGACACAGAGCAGCTCAGGGCAAGAGGAAGCACTCCGAGGGCCACCGTAATATCTTGCAACACTGAATTTCACAGATTTGGCAAAAAAATCCATGTCGTTTCCCCACTTCTTTCTTCTCCCTCCCTCACCAAACACAAACAAGTTATATGCATCTATTTTGGGGCGTCTGGCGTTGATCCACATACTTAATCAATCACTCAGCAGCGCTGTAAACTTTCAGAGTTTGCATCTAACAATGGGTCAGGAGTATTTAAATTTGCTACAAACTACCTACTTTGCTTTTCAAATATAGACCCAGCAAGTGATGTGAAAACAACAATTAATGCCTAATACCTACTGAGATGTGTAATAATAAAGAGAAGAGTTGTTTTTTTTTTTAAAAAAAAAAAAAGAAGGGAAAAAAAAAGGAAATCAGAGCTATTGAAAACTAGGCTTTACCTATTAACTCTTGAAAATTGTCCAACCTATGACAAAAAGAAGATAGAACAGAGTGGGTGTTTGTTCTTGCTAAGTAATCATTGCTACATTATGCTAGTTGTTATGATTAATTGCAAGATGATGCTTCTGTATATGAATTTTTCCCAGTCTTTGTTCAAATATGGATTTTTGGATGCGGGGAAATGAAATCAACCTTCCTTCCCTGCCTTGAAGAAGCTACAATTATGAGGCTTTTTTGCCGCTTGGAAGAAGAAACATAAAACAATCACAGCAAAATGGTGCTGGGTGAAGAGAAGTTTGTGCCGGTTGTAACAGCCAGGTTCTCCTGACTGCTGGATTAACGCATAATCCCTTCGGCCATTTTGTTTTGTGATGCTATTTTGGGACATATTCATATATGTGGATATTAGGAAAAATTTCTTCACGGAAAGGGTAGTCAAGCATTGGAACAGGCTGCCCAGAGAGGTGGGGGAGTCCCCATCCCTGGAAGTGTTCAAAAAATGGGCAGAGGTGGCACTTTGGGACATGGTTTAGTGGGCATGGGGGTGTTGGGTTGATGGTTGGACTGATGATCTTAGAGATCCTTTCCAACCTTAGTGATTCCTAGTTTTTACTTTCATTATAAATGATCCAGCCACCAAGGCAGGAGGCGTGGGGTTGCTACTCTGCCCTTAATTGGTTTAGTGGTGGACTTGGTAACGTTCAGTTACTGGTTGGACTGGATGATCTTAAAGGTCTTTTCCAACCTGAACGATTCAATGATTCTATGTCATTGTATCATTGCATCTGGGGTGAGCCCGGAAATAACCCTGGAGCTGGAGAGCATTCCTACATCCTCTTCCTCACCTAGGTCTCCAAGAGACCAGCAAGCTCAATTTCTCTCCATGTCCCGAGTCCAGCCTTGTCATGGTCCTTTGAAGTCTGCCGCAAAGGAATAATTGTGCTTCAGCAGGAGCAAATCATCACCAAGTGAGGGAGAGAGGAAATCCTTGCTAGAAGTTGCCATTTGGTTGTCATCTTGCCCTGCCCTAAATCCTCATATTGATAGATGGGAAACCAGAGGGTGGACCAAAGATGAATGAAAACATTAGGCTTAAAGCTGCAAAATTAAAGACATAGCAGTGTTGTTATGTGCTCAGCGTGGCTAGAGATTGGCTCAGAGGTGATCGCAGTTCCAAAAGACTTCATCCTATGGGGCATTTGCAGAGAAATATATAAAACCAGGGCTAGGATCCTCCAGGATCATTTTCTATTCAGTGGTCTCCAAAGCCCAGTGAGTGACAAGATCCTTTGGGATTTGATCCCAAAGTGATCATTCCTAATTTTGCTGGAAAAAAAATTATGCAATTTTTCCATGAGGGTTTTTAAAATTCAAGTCTGAGTCTGCAATTTGGACAGAACTCAGCACTCCTTTTTCTTTTCTTGCTGGCTTCTAGCTTTCTTGGTTGGAGATAAAAGATTAAAAAAGCAATCTATTTTCCTTAGGTTTCTAAGATGTATATACCTCCACCTCAATGCATAATTTTAAATGCAGTTTCCAGAATTTGTCTGAAATGCATTAGCCTGCTGGATTTGTTATATTTTGGGTTGTTAACATGCTGGTTTGCACTCTGACACCTCGAATGGTACCCTTCCTTGGGGGAGAAAACAAACCAGTCATTCCTAGGGCAAAACTGTCAGCAGGAAAGGCATGGCTGGGGGTGGGGGTGGTTTAAAACATTGGGGTTAAAAGGTGAAAAAAGGAATGAAAGAAACAGAAAACTAGATGTACAAGGAGAAGCAGCAACACGGCATACCATCCTGAATGGATATGGCCCTGTTAACCCTTATCAATAATTTATGTCTGTGAACATGGATTTTCTATTATTCTGATGAGACCAGCTCTGTTGCAAATATGTTGTTTGGCACCTAAAATTAATCGAGCATTAAAAATTTACTAACACTTTTTTTTTTGTCCCTTTCCTTTTAGAGACTATCCTTCTGCATTTTTCCCTCCCCTAATACTATCAAGGCATCTTAGAGGGGGCTTAATTTTCAAGTAATTGAGCATAAAAGAAAATGTGGAGAAAGCTGTGAGTGCTCCTGTCACGGTGAGGGCTCCTCTCCAGTCTGCTCTAGGGCTGTCCCCCCTGGATCTTCCCCTCCTTGAAGGACATACACATTTTAAAAATAAAGACCTCCATTCCTGCTGGGGGAACTCAGCTGAGATGCCCAGTGCAAAGAGGCAGCAAAGCTCTTGCCTGCAGGTGCCTGCAGCACCTGGAGATCCTCAGTAGCTGCAATGGGGACACCATTTCCCAGCTCTGTCCTAACCTGCCCAGCCATTTGCCTGCAGAAAGCATTTTATCTTACATATGGGACCAGCATAGTTTACGGCTGTCGCTCATCTGGACATGCTCTGAATGTGCAATGAGCTACCAGAGCTGGGCATCTACCCCAGACTCTTCTCCTCCAGGAGCTCACAAGGCTTACCTCATCTTGCCTTGCAGATCAATCTTTTTCCCCTCCTGCCAGCTCCCACGGATTGTACACCTTCCTCCATCTCTCCCACTCCTTTTTCCTCCTCCTTCAGGTGGAAAAGTAGGGGAATATGGGAAACTGGAGAGCCAGCCTGCCAGTGGTAAGAGCTGATGCAGTCCTCAACATGGTCTCCAGCGTGGCGCTGATGTAGGAAGACACTAAATATTGTTCAGTTTAGGGAACGGGATGGGGTGAGATGGTATGAGTTATCTCCTAATCCACACCACCCACCTGCAGGCAAAAGAAAGCTTGAAAATAGGCAGACACGCTAGATTATGTCAAGTGGTTGTTTGATGCCAGCTTGCATCAATAGCTGGGCAAATCATTTTCCCTGGGAAAATAGAGGGTTCATGTGCCAGAGGGTGAATGAAATAGTAGAAACCTTCTGTCAGGGCTAAAATGCAGGGGAGAGTGGAGAAAGTGTCACATGCCTTGTCCCTCCTGTGTTGGTCCTACTGCAACTCCTGCCTGGCACGGCCAGCTGGCCACAGCAAGCTGTGGCTTGCAAACCAGTGCAGCATGTAGGTGTGCTGGCTTGGCCACTGTGGTACTGGATGCTGATGGAGAAGCGGCACAAGTTGGGGATGATCATCCCCAAAAGACCCAAGGAAGGAGAATACCAAGGCTTCTATAAGCAAAAAACGCATTGCAACCCCTTAGCAGGGCCCAAAACAATGAACTTCACCTCCAACGTGAAGTAGCACAACCGCTCCATCGCAGGGGCACACATCGCATGCTTGTGACCAACAAGCATCAAACCTCCCACCCTGTGGGCCACCGACCTGGGGAGACCCCCATCTACAATGTGACACTACTCAGCTCTGGTAGCAGCAATATGGGGAGGTGGGCCTGGCCCCGTTTCGCCTGTGGCTTGCACCTGGAAAAGCTGGGGGAGCTGCACCAGCCAACTCGTCCGTCTGGAGGGAATGGAGCACCAGGATCTGCAAGGCTACTCTTTAAAATCCCAGCCATGCACTCTCTGCATGAAAATAAATCATCACTGAGGTCTCATTGCCAGCTTCAAAAGTCTCATTTTGGTTTGGTTTTCTGTCAAGAGTGTAACCACTTGAATTTATGCAGATTATGCACTCCTGCCAGGTGTTTATTTTATACGCTTTTCTTCCCCCTTGCTACACCGCAAAAGAAAAATTGGGTAATATTTGCTAATGAGGCAAGTGGGATATTTCTGGGCCCCTTTAACTTACTAGGAATAAAATATATTTTTAAAAAATTGCTGACCCCTTAAACCTCAACAGTTAGTTTATCTCAGGGACATGTTTCTTAGTCAGCAAAAGGTATTTCCTGAAGGAGTTATTTGTAATTCATTAGTACTGGAGTAATAGCCACATTCCTAAATAATTCCTGTGCTTATAAAATACCATCTGGTATCACACACTAAGGGCCGTACGCTCTGTTGGTGTAAATCAGGACAGCTCCGTTGACTTGAATGAGTTCTTGAACAGCTTTACATCCACCTGCCAAGCTGGCCCACGAGCTCCTCTCAAAGGTCTCATGTACCCTGTTTTACGGGAGCTCGCGCATTGCCTCCTCGAACACGGCACTGCCTGCCTGGGAAAAATTGCTGCTCATTGCAAAAGCACATGGCTCCGTCCTGGCTGCAACGGGGGCAAGCCAGGCCCGGGGCACGTGCAGCTCTTGCGAGCTGCATTTATGGGTATCTGTATTAGAGCAAGCGGCACGTTCCTGTGCCGATTAATAAAACCTGCCAGGAAATTCTGAGTGTAAGAGGGGGTAAGAAAAAGGTCCGATCTTGGAGCCACTCTAACTTGAGCTTAAGCTTTTTCTGAATTAGACGGCAGAGATGGATTTACATATGCTAAAGTAGATTTGCTGGGGTTATAGTCCACTCTTTTTTTTCCCCCCTTAAAAAAAAAAAGAGGCAAGAGCAAGAGATTTACAGGACACAGCCAATAAGAAAACTCACAGTTCATGTTAATCAATCCAAATTAAAACACTCACAAATCCTGCCTACAAAATTTGAAAACTGCTTCAATGCCTCTTGGGTTTTATAAAGGACAGATCCAGGCAGCCAAAAAGATGGACCTGGACCACCCACCAGCAGATCTGGATCTGGGGCCAGCTTCTTCCATTGCCCTGGGCAATGGCAAACCACCCCGTACGACTTCACAGGAACCAAATGCCTCAAACCTCCTTGCAGCTCCAGCCTCGGGCTTGTTGTACACCAGCTGCTTTTGGGATGGTGAAAACAGTCCTTATGTTTCCACCCGAGGCTTTGTGGAGTTGGACTCCAGGAAAAGCAATCTCCTCTCCTTTTAGACAGGGATAGCATTTCAACAAACCAGAGCGAGATTTCATTAGGGCCTTTTGTCGGTAACATAAACCCCAGTGACAATACGAGCTCGGTGCCCTGGAAACTCAGCAGACAGAGGAGGGACTCCGCATTTTGCGGAATCGGGTCCTTTTCACTTTCCCACAGTTTTTTTTGCATGGATCTGATATCCCAAACCCTAATTTGTTTAATCTGCCTCCAGTCCTCCTCTGGTAACAAAGCAACACGAAAGCTTTAGGCAATTTGTGTGCTGCAGTACAGAAGCCGTCGAGCCCCTGTGACCCTCCCCAAAACACAGAGCCACACATCACAGGCATCTCCCCAAGCAAAACAAAGGCTTCCAAATAAGTCATTTCATTTAGGATTTCTAGTCTGGATCCAGCCCTGGGAAACATAAATCCACCCCCGTTGTGTAACTCAGCTGAGAGTCCTGCAAAGGCAGTTCAGTGTTCGCAGCAGCAGCTTTAAAGGCTTCTGTAGCTGTGCATTTTCCTTCCCCTTCCCTTCCCGTGGTGCAGAGGCCGCAGCTCCTGGGGTTTTAGTTCCTGTTGGGTCTCCTGTCCTCAGCAGTCCCTGGAGGGACAGCCTGCTTCCCCCAGGAGGGAGCATCACCCCCATCACTCGCTGTACTACTTCCCCAGTTCACAGCAGCACTAAAAGGCTCCTGACATCACAGCTTTTGTACCTATTTTTGTTAAAGCATTTTCTCCTTCAGTCCTGTGACTGTTTGAAATTTTTAAGACTCAAAAAATGGACAGGATGAACTCAAGCCCATGCAGACTGTTTTCTAACACTGAGTGCTGAGCTGGCCTGATTTGCGACTTGTAAAACTCTTGGCTGTCTCCCGCTGCCCAGATCCAGCCTTGAACAGCCCTGTTCCCGATTCGTGCCTGTGCCGAGACCCCGAGCGAGGGCATCTCCCACGGAGGGGCAGAGTCGGGCAGCTCTTGGGTTCAGGAGAAGGGGCTCGGGGTGGGGCAGGGTCCCAGGAGATGGTACAGAGGGAAGAAGGAAGGAGGAAACACACAGATCAAATGCTCTGAATTTCTGCAGCACCAAGCTCAAGTGAATTCTGACCCTAATTAGTAACTGTTAATGGCAATAACGAACAACTAAGAGTGGGAATGGGAGAGGACGAAGGCAAAGAGAAAACATAACAAGAGTCAAGCAGGGGGAGAAAAATAAAGACCCTTTCAGGTGCTGTTGTCATTTGCAATAAAGCCTTGCAAACCCCGGTGATTTATCTGGGGCTCAGTCTTTCTCCTCTGCCTTTCTCTGCAGCGTTTCAAGATGCTGATATTTGTGGAAGGTGCAGTGTAGCCACTGGATAAGGGAGAAGAATGAATCCATCATGGCTTCCCCCCTCTCCCCCCTCAGTGCCTGACAGCTTCAAGTCATAAAACTTGGGGAATGCAGAGCTTTCCCTTTGAGACAGGCAGCCTGGAAACGCGGTCAATATAGCTTTGTATCCCATTGCCATTAAGACAAGCTTATCAGCTGGGTGCCAGGAGTGCAGAGCAAACTGGCTGACAGAAAAATCAAAGTTTCATTCTCTTTGCAATTCATATCTGGGCTACTCTTGCCTCCTGGTTGGACCAGGCTCCCATCTGGACTTTTACACAATACCGTGCACGCTCTGCCTAGCCAGCTGTCTCCAATTTTTGGAAGGGTATCTTCTCTTAGACTTCGCCCTGTCCCACACAAACCCCATCCCTCCACACTTCCATGCAAGATCATTTTGTGCAGAGGCAAAAAGATCAGTTTGCCACTGAGACTGCAAAGTCAAAGACGCAGAAGAGGCTCTCCGAAAGCAGCAGGTAGGGACTCCAGAGGGTCATTTCGTCTTTGTCATCCGCGATGAAAGCCTGCCTAAAGCTACAGCAGCTGAAAAACCGAGTTACACAAAATGGCTCATGTCTTTTGCAGACCCACAAGATTGCTCGGACTTCAGGCCAGTGGGAGGACCTCCTGGGAGAGGGGAAAGGTTGGGATCTGGGCTCCATACCGCAGCTGCGAGCTCCTGGAGGGGGTGTGGGAGGGTATTTCTCACCTTTCTGCTCTGCTCCGTGGGGACGTAACTCATGAGTCAGCAGCGGTAAAACCTCTGGAAAGACCAGAATTGCTTTGCCTCTACCCCTCAGTAGAGGTCTGGGGGGGTACCAAATGATAAGTACCACACGTAACTGCCAACCCTATGCGTTTCAAGACAACCTTTTTGGGAGGGAAGCTTCTTCCTAAGACCTTGGTTGACCTCCTAGTCCTTAGGGAGGTACGTCCCCTGACCACACAGCTTCCCAGGGAAGCACAGGGCCAGACAAATGGGCACAATGAAGTTAAGCTGAACCAGCAGAAGAGCAAGTTGGAGCAGAGAACACAAGCAGAATCAAAGGACCCATCAGAATTTAGACCATGAAGCAAATGCGAAAAATCACATGCTACTGCTTTCTGAACAATAGTACCAAAGTCTCTGACAGCATTAGACCATCAAATAGCAGAAAGAGGACAGCTGCACAAAGCTCTGGCTCTCCCTACCTGCATCTCTCTTTATTTCAAAGAACTTTCTATAATAGATTTCAGATTGCTCATAATGTAACTCCCTGTGTACAAATGCAGCTAACAATGCAGCATTCCACCAAAAGGCCTATTACAATTTTCCTTCCAGTAATTAAGAGGCTTTTACCGCAATAATGTGAATAGAAATAGGCATGGGCAAAAATATTCTGGTTTTATGTCCTGTCTAGCTTAATTTTTGGCCTTACATAAGATTCTGTGGCTTGTTTGGGCATTTTTTGTTATCCTACAAGAACCTGTGTTGGGCTGTAAGGACTGGGACCCCTTGCTCTCACCCAGACCTATGTACTTCAGATGTGTCTTCAGTGAAGTTGGTGGCGTTGCAAAGGAATAGAAGAGGCCCAAATAAGAGGTGTGTATGTTTGCAAGGTTTATTTCTCTAGCTCTCCTGTTTCTTGCTTTTCTGTATTTCATACAAACATTTTGGAATGACAGACAGTTAAAAATGGAAACTGCAAATGGAAGTGTAAATTTTCGCACACAGCTTTGGAGCCATAATGAATCTCACCTGGCTTCCTACTCTTTGCAATATCATTGCTGGAAAGTGCAAAGACCTTAATTTTCCCTGCACACAGCTTAAAATGTCTCAGGTCTTGGTTGAAATGTCAGGGTTCCATTACGTCCATAATCCAGTATAAATCCTGAGGGCAACCACATGCGTCCTGCTTGCCGTGTTGTAGTGGGATGGGCTGCAAGGCAGACCCCGCTTTGGGAGCCGCATCTCTGCACTGCCTGAGAGGGAGCAGCCTCACTACATCGAGAGACGGACCTTGCAGAGACCTGTCCTCGCAGCGCTGCGCAAAGCTCGGTTGCCAGAACAAGCGAACACAAGCTCTGTACATCTTCTTTTGGAGGAACATCACACATTGTGCTTGGAAGAGAGAGGAAAAAGAAAATAATGCGGCATTTTTATAAATGAGATTTCCACAAAGATGTATTATTCATTATGTAATAATTAGCCACATTTATGGACACTGTCTCAGGAAGCCTAAGCATGCAGTCCCAGCTGCACAGTCCCACCTAGCCAGCATTGCTCAGCCTGGCCAAGACAAATCCAGCGTCAGGGCTGTGCAAATTGAACCCAGAGGTTGGGGACACCAGGGTGAAGGTGGCTGCGTCCTTCACTTCCCTATGCTATTGCCATTTTTTTTTTTTTTTTTTCTTTTTTTAAAACAAGCTCTTCTTTGTGGGGCTGGAAACACCACAGTAAGCTAGCACTGGTCCCTCCCTGCTGTCACAGCTTAAATCAATGGTCAGGGTTTGACCCTCCACAGGTCCAGCACATCTCAGCAGTCAATAGCTGGCATTTTCTAATAGACATATTCCCTTTCTCAGCTCTTAGAGTGCCTGTCGCTATATATAGACCTAGTTTTCTCCCTCCAGGCTCTGCAGTCTTAAGTGCTTCATTAACGAAGGCATTTTATGCTCCTGAACGATCCTGGCAGACCCTTGGAGCCTGAGCCCAAGGTGCAGCCCCAACTTCTTTCTCGCTTGCTGACCTGCAGGGATGAGGCAATAGCAATGGGGGCCCCATCACCCTGCCACACCCCATAGCTTGGGGTCCTGTCCCCTCTGACATGGTCCCATGTGGGAGCAGCTCACAGCTCCTTGTCCAGCCCCAGGTTGGATACAGGCTCTGCTCAGGGGCCAAGGCTGAAAGACTTGCTCCATGCTGGTGCTGCACGGGTTTACATCAGGGTCTGGCCAGGGGCAGAATGAGTGGGCAGCCCTTCTGCTGGAGAGAGACCCTAGCGAGGGGAATGCATTCAAGGAGAGGCAAAGCAATTTGAGATCACAGTGGCTTCAACAAGAGGTAGGAGGGAAAACAAAAAAACCCCACCAAACTACCAAACCCAAGCAACCAGACAAACCCCCAAACAAACAAAAAATAGCCTTGATCAAGGTGTCCAGAAGGCCTCAGAAGCCTGGGATCAAGTCCCAGATCCCCAGCAGTCAAAGCCTCTGCTCTGCATGTCCAAGCAGGCTGGGCAGACCTTAGGACAGACCTAAGTGAAACTAACTGGAAATTTGAGCATCAGCATTCTGGACTAGTTTTGCTCTTTAAGAGTAAGAAACTGAGACACGATCTTCACTAAGAAGGAAAAAATAGCAAAGCAGAAATAAGATCTTTGTTTCCTAAATTTTGCATTGCATAGATACGTATATTTTATCCACACAGTTTTGCACATCAGAGTGTTGCCCCCAGTCTTTTATGAAATTGCCTTTCTGTTCAGCAACGTGCTGAATCAATGGGGCCATTTCCCTTTCATATTTTTTGTAATTAGCCTGTTCTAAATCCTTCAGCAGCTCTTCGGAAAGATGTTGATTATTTACAGTACGTGCAATTCAGATGTCACTGGATTATTAACCTTGGCTGTGTAGTCTTAAATGTCTGGATTAGTGGATATCAGTTTGTTTCCTCTGCTTCAGGCTGGAAAAATTCAGGAAAAAAACCAGCAACATAAACAGGTTAGAAAAGCCAGTGCTCTACTAGCACCTTGCACCCAGAAAGTACAAGGAAGGGAAGGGTTAGCAGCAGAAGCTATGCTATGCCAAGAGGTTGGAAATCAGGAGCTCCAGACCCAAAGCTACCACTGGTGAGAGGTGCTCTGGAAGATCAGCACAGAACAGCATTAAAACAAGACTCTGCTTTCAACAGGGGAAACGGAGAATGAAGCTGAGGGCAAAACCCTACAGCAGCCTCAGAAGACCCCAGGCACCACCTGCTGCTATTGCTCCTGCGCCCGTAGCACCAGGAGTCCTGCCTCTCTATGGGATTTTGGGAAAACATCCTCTGCTCTCCTATTCTCCATCCTTTTGCAAACAGGAGATGGGAATGTGTTTAGACATAATGCTGAAGAGGCGACAGAAATATCTGCTGCTCCGGAGGCAGCTCAGTTCTGAAATGCAGCTGCTAAAACAGCACTGTGAGCCACGGCATGTAACAAGGATCATCCCCCAGCTGTTTTCTTTTACACCAAGGACTGAAGCATGTCCCTCCATGCTCCAAACAGCATTAAAGGGGCTAAAGACTGGCCCTTCCACCAGACCTGGACGGAGCTGGCTGGACTTCCTAGGACAGAAGGATTTCATATCCTTTTGCAGCCATCTGAACCATCGACTCGTATTGAAGAGATGCAAGAATGAGCATCAAGAGGTGCCCCAGGCCCCTGGGAAAGAGGAGTTAAGGGAGCACAACTGTTTCCATCAGATCTGAGGACAGTTATCAAAGGATTTCCATAGATCACAAATGCAGCCAACTGCTGGGTCTGTCTCTCACCCAGTACTGGGAAAGAGTGGTACAACATACCACCGTGCAGGCCCCGAGGACCACAGACCTATAGGTTTGGTGTACACAGAAGAATAGAAGGACATCAGCAAGTGTGCATTTGTGAGTGTTAATATAAATATTAGACTGACTTGAAGGCATGCAGTTCTCAATGCACTGGAAATGTCAAAAAACACTCTGTGCTGTCTCAGAAATATTTCACTTTGATTTTGATCCTTTTTAGACAGCTGCTTTTACAATAAAATTGAAGGAAATGGTGAAGTGGAAAGCTGTTTTGCATGAAGCCTCTCCAAGGTTTTCAACTCTGCATGGGCTTTTCTGTTTATTTTTGGGTTATTTTGCAGAACTAACCCAAATATGCAAGTGTGTTCTGTTGTTGCTACTCCATGGTTTTCGCTGACAGTAATCCATCTTATCCCAGTGAGGAGCAGCAGGAAGAACTCCTGTCACTACCAAGAAAGGAGAGGGAAAAAAAAAAATTATTGAAAATTTCCATGAGTCTCAGGAAACTCCCTTCAGCTGCAAACACGGTGAAGAAAATGCCATCAATGATTTTCCCCTTGTAATTAGGTTTGCAAAGGTTGACTTGCAAGAAATTAAAACATGGAAACATTTAAAATATCAGTGAGTTCTGGCATCCTAAGTAATGTGACATTTATATGATAATTTGGCAATTAAATATGCAAGCAAGGATGCTTTTTCTTTTCAAACATGAAGGTATGGTACTTTCACAAAACAGCTTCCAGCATTTTACAGGTTCACCTTCTGACTCGAGTGGAACAATATTATTTGCAACGTGTGGGCGGGGGACACTTATACCAGCACAGATTCACACCAATTCAGCAGCATCTCACAGCACAGCGCTGCTCTGCCATACAAATACCATTTAGAGGAGCTCCAGGTGGAAACCCCATGTCTCCCTGCCTGAAAATTGGGATGCTTATTATTGCCAGTTGGAGAAAAGAGCGTGGGTCAGAGCCGCTTGTGCAACCCAGCAGACACCTTCACTGCAGAATAAGCTTACTGACAGATCTCTAGATGAGCAAGGGAAAACCCAACAGAGGCACTGACAGCCTGGATACAGGTTATACGTGCCCGGAGGGAAGAGCCCCATAGCCCAACCTGGTGTGCATCCCAACCCTGTAACACCCACAAGAACACAGCATCACTCATCGATAAGGTCAGGTTCAGTTATCACCTGGGCTCCTCCCAAAAATTAATGCAGTAGCCTAAACCCAAGATACCTGCAGAAATAAAGTCTTTCTCCAAGTTGCATGACTAGGCAAGACTCCAGAAAGAGAAGGTTTTGCCTGTGCTGGGAAGGGGCATTGGGTGAAGCGGACAAAGGTCTCCCTGCAGCCAGGCTCTGACTGCATCACCCCCCCAACACAACCACATCCTTTCCGTGCATCTCAGCAACTCACTTCCTGCGCTGATGAATAATTTGTAGTGCCTCAGCCATTATTAAATAATAAAGATTCTTTTCCTTGCAGAAATAATTGAATACCGGAGCTAAGAAATTGAGGTCACCCTGAGCTCTGCCCCCTTTGACAACGCTGCTCCCACCAAGACGTCAATTCTGCGTGGCGCCAGCGGAGCAGGTGGGTATTGGAGCCACCAGCTTGGCAGGGCTGGGCTCATCGGCGCTTGTCCTCTCACCTTGGGGCTGCTGAGAGGCAGGAGGGAATTTTCAGAGCTGGCATTAAGGCTGTGGTGACTCGAGACTCTCGACTCTCTCAAGACAGACGATGAGTGTAACTGAAGTTTACGATGGTCTTGGCTGTATCACCCAACTGGGAGCCTGCTGCTGCAGATCAGATACGGGAAAGCTTGAATTAAAAGTTACTAACAATACATCTTCAATCACACACTGCAGAAATATTTGCTCCAGGACGATTCCAAGTGGATGGGAAGTTATGGTTGAGATGTGTCTCTAGGTTTGTTATCCACTGGGGAGGAAAAAACCAGCAAGAAAAAACACTGGCAGAACAAGTCCCCGCTTCATTGATCTGCATGGAGCTGGATCTAGCCCACCTTCAATCTAGCAATGTTTTTTCCCCTTGTCTTCTTCCCCTGATCTCAAAACTTCTCAAAACCAGGAAGAAAACAACGAGGGTATCACAGTTTTCTGTCTTCACATTCCTGTACATGCACTGACAAGTAAAATTCTCATTGACCATTACATGAATAATGGCTTATCCCAGGAGTAAAAATCCTATTCATACAGGATCCAGCCTCAATGAAACTAATGTGGTTTTAGAGCAGCTACACTAATAAATCATGCAAGTCAATATGGAACAAGATCCTTTCTGTAGGATTTTCCTGAGCCAGTTAGATGGCACCAGGAGAAAGAGCAGTAACTGTATGATGTACCAGCCTGTACAGTGTAGAACTGATAGTGCAAACATTTACTCAGGGGAAAGGATGAATTAAAAAATGTGAGAAGTGCCAGCCCCCACAAATAAAAGATCTCAAAATGAAGTCAGCTTGCCCTAAATCCTGAAGTCAAATACACAACAATGAAGACATTTGGAAAGATTTCAGAGCCCAAATTTCTGCTTAGAGACTCTCTGTATTAATTAGGTGCAATTGAAACTGCTTAAAGAGCACTAATGCATTTGCCATGCAACTGAGAATTGTCTTCTCCTCATAAATACATCATGTTGGATCCAGTGTTTATGACAAGGCGATGACTAACTCCATCAGGCTGAAGTGAGAACTTCCCTGAAGACCTTGACTGAGCATCCTGCAGAAAGCAAAGCTCTGCTCCGCCACAAGTGATTCTCCTGTCTTCCATTCCCTGTGAATTGCTAAGGCTGAAGAATGCGACCTCTTTAAAGTCCCATCTCTCTTTCGGAGGGTGTCACTGAGCTTGACAGGTTGGGCCTGGATGCCTGTTAGTTTGCACACATCACAATACTGTTAAAAAAACAGAAAACCATACAATATATTTCTATGCCATGAAATAAAAGCTTGAGTCCCAAGTTTTGCAGTCTGTTACCTTTGGAAAGTGTGTGCACAGAAACCTGAGATTTCCCAGGACAAAAAAGTTCATTTTCCAGATGTCTATCCGGAATTTTCTTTTTTTTTTTAATTAGACTTCAATTTCTGTTCATAAACTCCCCAGTGGTACAACAGGGACAACAGCAGAAGGCGGCATCAGGAAGCAGATTCATGACAGCTCAGCACAAACAGCTTTAAGAGACTTCCTTGGCAAATTCTCCAAAAGCTGAGCATGTACATTTGTTAATTCCAAAGAAGATAATCCATAATTAGAAGTAAAGCTCAAACTGGGAAGGCCTGATATGGTTTTGAACTTCCCCATACTGCACTTCTACAGCAAAATAGTTTTGTTTACATGAGATTTTCATTTTTATTCCAGCTAATGTGACCTTGTGGATAAATGAGGGGAGAAAAAAAAAAAAAAAGAGGGTATGTGCACATGCATGGGAAAGTCTCTTCTCCCCCGCAGGAGAGAAAAGCACAACAAAACTGGAATTGTTCTGGGGCTTGTTTGAACTTCTGGAAATTGATTTCAGCACCAAGGAGCCTGTGCTTGCCTCGTTCATCGTCTCTGCCTGCCAACGTGCAGCATTTTTGTCTCAGTTGATAAGGGAATTTTTAATTATTGTAATTATAATTTGAAAATTGGGTTCCTGCCACAGACAATTGAAATTAGATTATGTTACTTTTTATCTTTGTTAATGTCTTTTAATCTGAGGTTTCATTTCCTATCAGCAATAAAATGTGTATGCATGCATACATGTGCTCAGTTTAAGTACATGCAAAGAGACGCATGCACTCATAAAATATATGTGAGTGTATTACATATGCTAGACAGATTTTTACAGCAGAAAGGACTGTTATGATCAGCTAGTTCAATCTATTATGAAACAAAGGCCATGTCTTTTCACCCTGTAATTTCTGCATCAAGTCACCTCTTTCAGAAAAGACATCCAGCCCTGGCAAAGAGAGTTTGTGCAACGGAGCATACCCTCACTTGATCAGCAGACAGGATTTTCAAGGGTGACTCCTAATTTAGGACCTGTGTAATCTGCGTCCTGCAACTTGGAGGGTACACACAGCCCACAGGTGAAGAAAAGGTGGAAAAGGCTTATGATCCCATTACAGTCAGACTTTGCTCCTTTTCTGCTGGCACTGCTAACAAAGCTGCCCCACAGCTTTGAAGCTAAGAGTTTTTTCCACTAGGAACAGGACTGAGACCTCAGGAACTCACTTGACCCAGGCTGCTGTTACACACCTGACAGAGGCGAGGATCAACTGTCTGAGCTGCACAGACCCCAGTGACCTTGGCATGGAAGTAGGGACAGCAGTCACCATCCTGCCGACAAGTCCCTGTATAAAACAGTTCTTCTTTCCATACTGTTTTTCAGCTAAAAATCTACCGCTGCTGGCAGGCTTCAGTACCCAGGAGATGGAGGTCTGCACCATTCCACCTCTGTAAATCCACCACAGTCAGCTGGTCTGTTCGGGCATAAACTCAGCTGGCAACTTCACCTAGGATTTGCAGGCAAACCCTCCTGGTCTCCAAGCTGCTGAACACAGCCATGAAAAACTGCTTAAGCTACTGATATTTTTTTTTTCCTTTCTCCTTAAGTTCCCCCTCCACTGACCATGTTCCCCCAAGTCTTTCAGCCTGCCTAGTTCCCCACAGCCGTCCCTCACAGCCCAATGCATTCACTATTATTGACCATTATTTATTGCAGAAAGGCAGGGAGATCCAGGACTCACCCTGAAGCAGCCAGCCATGCACCTCCCCTGCCACATTCCTGCGGGACGCAGGTTAGCCCATGCAGACCCGGCACAGGGCTTTCATCCCCCAGATAAAAATGGTGTTAGGCAGCCTGGCTTCTCTTGAACATGCATGGGCTCCCCACCTCAGCACACAAAAACCAAGGCTGGACCAAGCCAGCAGAAACTGCAGATACTTTCTCTTGCCTCAGTGGCAGCGGGGGAACCGCTCCCAAGCGCAGGGAGGTCTCCTCATGCTTTCTTGCTGCTCCGTGGAACATGTTTCCTTCCAGCTGTGAGCCAGTGCTCGCCACATGGCCAGTTCTGCTACCCACATCTCCCACCCAAGGTACATCCTTCAGGGTTTCAGCCAGGCCTCGGATGAGGAAACTATGAGAATAATGCCAAAAAACTCAGATAATAGAGTAATCCTTTTTTCCCCCACCCCTCTCCTTCCTAGATTTATGAATCTCTACCCAAATTTCTTCTTCCCTGAAGCTCCACAAAGGCCAGCTCTTTGAAATATTTAGAACAGGCAGAGCCTAAAGACAAGAGTGGTGCAGAGACTGGCTCCCACAGGCAGCACCACAGCCTCACAGCCGGTGTTTGAGATTACAGACATTGACCTGGTTCTAAAATGTCTTGATTACCTTTAATGTACTTGATTTCATTCCTTTTATTAAAGGGAGGTGATAGGGAGACTTTGCTACTATTTCTGAGCCTCTTTACCAACCCACCATTGCTTTGCTGTTTCAGGTAGAATGGAGTCCTTGTGCAGAAAAGTCTTCCAAGATGTGTAAGTGGGTTTAAAAGATAAGAAATGAGCTTTGGAACAACAGTACTCCATGGGCGCACATGTCCTCTGCTTTATAGGAACTGCTTAAATCCAAGGAAGAATCAAGGAGGAAGATAGTTAATTATTTTTTTTTTTAATTTTTTGTTTTTAAATGTAAGAGAAGCAGCTGAAGAGTTTTATTTGTTATATGCCATATTATGAACTTCATTCAAAGAAGCCCTGCAGTCTTAGAAGTGGTGAAATAAACCTTCCTGGTTTAATCTGCCTGCTCTGGAAAGGAAATAATCAGATCCTGCCTTTTGCATAGACAGAGTTTTAATTACCTCTGAAACTCGCCTGGTCCCATATGAGCAGCTTTTCAAAAGCAATCTATTAACAAACAATAGCCCCGCCGCTTGCTGCCTAGTACAAAGCAGATGCTATCGCTGCCTTTGCGCACGCCTGTTCCCTCCCCTGCCCCCCCTCCTGCCGCAACACGGATCAATTAATAAACTCTGCTGCTCACACGGAGGGGAGCGTGGGGAGAGGGCAGCTGGAGCCACCCGGGCGGCCGAGGCCAGCGGTGGGAGCAGGACACGGACTATCAGAAGAAACACACGTCGGGGCTGTGAGCACAGCTCTGAGGTTCGATTCCCACATATAATTTTCGGCAGAAGAAGGAACTGAACTGACAGGGGAGGAGGATGTCGTTGGCAGCTCTGGGACCGCCAGCCTCGTTAACTAGTTGACTCCAGCACTGGGATAACGAAGCTGTGAGCTGCTGTCTTCTACTGCTGAGGAGGAGATTCCTGTTGGGTGTCCTAGACCCTCTGCCCTTCTGTAGAGAAAGGCCAGGAGGATGTTCTCTTTTATCTCTAGCAGCAAAGAAAAGGGCATCAGTGTTCTGGACTTGCAGCTACTGTGAGATTGTGAGTGGCCAAACCTGCACATAACGACTGAGGTGTCCCAAGTAGCATGCAGCTACCCGTAAAAAGGACAAAATCGCCTGCAAGGGTGTGAGTCCCTGACCTTGGCAAAGGAAAAAGGTCATTTGTAAGACCTCACAGGTTGAGTATTGAAAAAAACAAAAGCAGGGAGACCTCAGCTTAACCCCACCAGCTCTGAAGGCTGGTCTCCAGCTGGCATTCAGCCCTACGCACCAAGCCTTCCCCCATCCCTCCTTGGCTCGTGCCTGTGGATGCTCTGCTTTGACATTGCAGGGTCAGAGCTTGTCCCCACAAGATGCGGGACTCCAGAAGATGCACCCGTGTCCTGCCAGCGAGCAGCAGCGGCACCAGGAACCCCAGCCAAGACTGAGGTCCCGTGGCTCCCAGCACTGTACAAACACTTCACAAGAGAAAGCCATCGAACAGCTGCTGACATTTTGAAGCACCAGTCACTTACCACACTGTTTCCCATCTGTTTCTTCTGGAGACAACCAAATGCCCTACACCATGCACAGAGGTGAACATCTCCAGTCACTGTGGCTACTCCATTTGGAAGCATAAAGCCCTTACCCATACTGAGCAAGGCACACGTTCCCCAGCACATTCTAATACAGGTGCCCCACAGGGTATTGCAACAGAGTTGGAGTACTGCAACACAAACCATGCTTTCTGCCAGGCACTACCTATTCAGAGCCAGGTTTCTTGGTTGTGCTCTAGTAAACTCTCAAAACAGACCACATCCCCACCTGGTTTCTTGCCAGCTCACACAGGGGGAATGGAGATCCCCTCTATCTACAGAGTAAGATGCACCAGGGACCCATATCAGTGGGGCAGCTCCATTCAGGGCCTTGCCTTGGGCTGGCAGATGACGGTGCAGCATGTTTGGACCCTCTCTCTAACATCTCCTTCCACTGAGCTCTTGCTCTGGAAGGATTCAGGAACAGCTTTTTTTTTTTTTTTTTCTTCCCTTTTTTTTTAAAAAAAAGACATTTCAATCATCAGTCTTTCATACTGAATGCACACCTGCCTTAGACCTATTGCTGTCACATTCATCATTTAAATTTGAGAGTCTAAAGAACCTAAAATGAAGTTCCCTTATTGCACCATTAACCTCCTTATGTATCTACTATTTTCAACCAAGCTACACTGAACCTTTCTCAGACCACACTTCCAAGCACCAAACACCCAGATTCCTCACAGCAAACAAGCTCAAACATAACTAAGAATATTTATTCTCCAACACCAAATTGCATAACATAGCTTTCCCCATTTCCCATCTTTCTTACCAGGAAATGAAAAGCACAGAAGTGGCCTTAAGACCTCCCTGCAGAGTCAGGATACTTGTCTTCTCCCCCACCAGCTGCCACTGCCTCTGTCCAACATCATTATAGAGACCAGCAAGCCTTTATTTAGTCTCATTAAGAAAGACTAACAAGGCACAGATGGAGTGGGCTTGCTAATGGCACAGGGCTGGCTGCTCTCTGTCCTCTTGGCCCTAGAAAGGACAAGCTGCAGTGCTCTACCAGGCACCCAAGAGACACAGCTCTGCAGCAGGAACAACGAAAGGGGCTGGAAAAGCCAGGACACCTTGGCTGCCTGCCCTAGACATGGAAATGCTAAAAATTTTGGGTAAAGCTTGGGAGTTTAACCTATGGGGGTGGTAATCCCTGGCCTGTCCCTTGCCTGGGGATTGCTGGAAGCAGGGCAAGAAATTGAGGTCTTCGGTTGCTCCATCTCTCTTCAGAAAAATGAGACCTATGAGGTTCTTGTTTCTTCTTTTTAATGAAAAAAACATTTCCCCCATGACAGCAACTTTTAGCACCTATCACCTCCAGGATCCAACACTTCTTTGGAAAAATGAGCAAACAGCCAATAAAGACCTGCCTTTCAGCACCTGTACTGATGGCCCACGTGGTTCTGATTAGTAATTAAATGCAGGAGGTCAGGGACCCTGCTCAATTGAAAAATGTTTCCTCGGTATTGGAGAACTGACAGGCCACAACAGAAAACAAAATGGGAAACAAAAGGGAAAGAACAGTTTGATCCAGCCCCCGGCAGCAAATAAATCACCCCGAACAGGCGCTGTGCCGTGAGCGCGCCGTCTGCTCCCCCTGCGCAGATGCAGGGAGCTTGCTTTCGGCTTGCAGATGCTGTAGTGCTGTCGATGGTTCTAATCAATAGGGTCTTGTTAGGATCCTGGTGACAAGCAGCACGCAAGGAGGGATGTGCTGGCTGTCTCTCACGCAGCAGAGTAGTTGTTTTTGTGGGGTGTTTGCCAGGCTGATGATGCTCAGGTTGGGATTTCCAAGTTCCTCCTGTTTTCCATAAGCCCCCCCTGTGTAAAACCACCCTATGGATATGTGAAAAGAGCCAGCAACATTTGGAGGTGCCTGGAACAGCATCATCTTCCCAATAGCTTTGCTCCTGCATCCTTTGCTCCCATGCCCAAAGAGCCAATCTTTTAGCTGGTGTAAACTGGAGTCAATGAAAGCCCTTGCTCCATTTCCACCAGCTCATGAAAAGCTGTCTGCATCTCTCCGGACCCTGGAGGACCAGAGCCAAGACTGAGAAAAGGGAAAGGAGAGCAGTGGTCTGGCTAGGTGTTAATGAGAAAGTGATTTGTCTCTCCAGGATGTCCTTGTGCTTCCCAGGAAAGTCACAGAGCAGAAATTTCTGAATATTTAATACAGCTTCTTAATTAAGAAAAGGGTAAAAAACCTGAGAGACACCATCCCCGACTGCAAGTTCAAGGCCGAAGCTTTAAATACAGGATAATCACTCATCTCAAGGAAGCAGGGGGTAGCTGATTAAAAGGGGTGGCCTCACAGTTAGGTCTGTTTGGACCAGCGAAACAGCCCCTCCTGCACTCACTAGTGATGTTACCCTCAACATTTTCCCTGTAGACTGAAAGTTTTCAGGATTTTAGGAGTGCTTTTACCCTGTCCTGTTCTACAAAAGCTGAAAATCTAAAGTAAGGCTCAAAAAATGAAGACTCTAACAAAGTAATTAAAAAAAAAAATGCCCTGTCTGGTTTCACAGAAACATTTCGGTTTGGTAATTTCCAAAGGTTTCATTTCCATTTCAATCTTTCTTTTCGTCCTGTAGCTGAACTTATATTTCAAAGCAAAAAGCAAATTTGAAGCCAAATATAATAGTTCCATTTCTAGGAGTCATGGTGACCTACTGATAATTTTAAAAACTTTTCTCCATTTTTCTCCAAATGTAAAATCTACTGAAATTGGTCCTTTCCTCTGAAAGATTCTGGCTTTGATGAATCAACATGTTATGATGAAAATTTTTTTGGCAAATGACTCCTAGGCATACTCATTTCTCTGGTTAATATCCCGTACCGCAGCAGGAGACAATATGGCCTGCGGGACTGGCTCAGATTTAAGGGATGAAACTGCTTTTCCCACTTCTGCCTATTTTCTGTGACACATCTCATAATCTTCAGGTGTACTGCCCTGGCAGAAGTGATCGAGACACTGAAATATGAGTTATCAGCTGTATCTCGGTCCCCGGCCACGTGCACACTCCTACCTGCATCAAAGTGAAATGCATTTCTTTAAAACAGATATCTGGTCTCTTGAATTAGCATCCTATTTGGCAACGCCATCCGTACAGAAGCATACGCGATTTGTTACTGCAGTTCAGCTGGCAGGTGGTAGCTTCCTACGCAACGATACAGTCAGTATTGGTGACTGCATCAACTTTGTTTTCTCTCTTCCCCTTTTTCCACGTATGCTGTAAACTCTTTGGGCCAAAAATTTCACATATGCAGAAAGTTAGGCTGCAAGGGCCACCAGGTCCAACAGAAATGCAAGCGGCGCCTCAAATAAATAACCTTAGCCTATGTACATGGCCCACCTGAACAATCTACTGTGTCAACAGTGATGATAAGAAGATGGAAAATCAAGGTTTTGATCAATTTGCACGAGGAGCAGGCGGAAGCAAACGTGTTGTACCATTAAGGGAAACATTAGGAGCTCAAACGATTTGTGTGGTTGTTTTCTCCTAGCAGCAGGCACACCCAGGGGATTCAAAATGTCCTTGAACTTCAGGAATAAAAGGAGGAAGAAGAAGGGGGGAAAAAAACCCCAACATGATCAGTAGCTGCAAGAACATCGTCAGGTGATTAAAAAAAACTGGAGGGAGCCTCAATACGCCTTTTTATTATAAGCAGCAGTGCCTAGTCGACCTTGCCTGATTCAAACAAGGCAGGAAAGCAGAGATTGAAAGATATGCAGCCTCCTGCGCCAGCCCTCCCCGCTTGGAATTTAAATGACGGCATTAGTATTCAGGATCTTTGCATGTGTTTAAATGTGGATTAAAAATGCATTAATTGGTCTCATTTTAACAAGCTCTTCTCTTTGTATATCAAATATTTGAAAGATTCGGTATTATCACCTCTTGTCTGTGCTGGAATTGAAGAGGAGAAAAGAAATGTAATTGAGGACTTAAGGAGTGTCTCCTCCTGTTTGCTCAGCACAGGGCTATCTGATTGAAAGCTCGGGGGAAAATGACTTTGATAAGTATATGAACAATATCTAAAGGCAACACAACTTGGCAAATGAGTACTGACATCCAAGCAGAAGCATTTTTGGCAAGGAAAGTGGCTTTCCAGTAAGTGCTGTATCAGAAGAACTGCTGGAGCGGTTTGTACCACACAACCTGTCCCTAGCAAGCGCCAGCACAAAGGAAAGATGCTCTGTTTGTTAAGATGTTAGCTCAGGATTTGAAAAACACAATTCAGCTGTTTCCTTGGCTGCAGCTCCCAGTCTGACCTTGGGCAGGTCACTCCAGCCAGGAATGGACCTCTTCTTGGACAGAGCTCCTCCAGCTCTTGATCCTTTCTCCCTGCTTTTACCTGGGAGACCGGAAGATGCTCAGACCTGCTACCAGTGACGGCAACCCAGTGTGTGACCCACATGGAAATGTGTGGCCAGAAACCACTTTGAACCTGGCCTTAATCACTTGGTTGCAATAGTCTATGAGCTCCAGCAAGCTTTGGAGACTCAGAGGGTTCACACCTGAATGAAAACGCAGTTGCTCTAAGACCTCAGCTGAGATATGAGCCTCACACAGATGCCTCAGTTGAATGATGAGGGTTAAATGCCCATGGAACTTGTCCTAATTACAGAAGATCCGCAGGACAAGACTGGCACGAAAGCTCTGATCTCCAGAGCCCCAGCACAGGGCTGTCCCCACAAGACATCAAGGTCTGCAGAGTTGGGGACCATTGTTGGGCTGGTTGCAGAGCCCTGAAAGCTATAGACAGAACTTGAATTTCAGCTTTGACTCCTGTGTCTACTGTGGCTATTTTTGTTGTCCAGAGCAATGTCTCATTGATTTTTCTGTTACTAAATCATATTCCCAGAAATCATCTGAGAAAAGTGGAGCATTAATCCTAAGCAGGCTTGGACCACTTTGGATTTAAGAACTGACCAGACCCTTCATTAAATGTTCAAGTGCATCTCAGGTACTGAGCATTCATGAGTTTGAAAACCTTCAGTGATCTTTACTTGCAGGCGTACTACCATCTCCCTTTTGACTTTTCATCTACAAATTAAAAAATAATAGCCACTATACTCATTTATTGATGTTGAATCTGGACACTGGAGGGAAGTGGCTAAGCACCTCTCTTGAATCCAGTAGCACTCAGGAACTGAGTGCAAGGCACTATTGAATCCCTTACTACAGCCTTAGATCCATGCCAGCTGTGACATGTACCCATGCCTTTCTTCATGGAGGGCAACAGGGGCACCAAAATTGAGCCAAAAACCCCTAATGAAGTTCTGACGAAATTTCACAAGGAAACCTCACATTGAGAGACGGTGGCAATGTGAAGTTCTGGCAGGAGTTTTGCACTCACCGGTGTTTTAATTGTTTGTGCAAGTCTGAGTTAAAAGCCTGAATTAAGAAACGGTCTGGATCTCTAAACCTGAGTTTCATCCCCTGAAAACTAGAGCACCTCTCAGCATTGCCGTAAATACTGTGCTGAAGCTTGCTCATTAAGAAATTCCTAAGCATTGAGCTATATGCTGCTAGGATCTGCTCAAAGAGGTCTAGCAATCAGCATAAAAACTTGCTGAACTGGAATTTGCATGTTTATAGCTTTCGCTTAGCCATATGAACACATTTTGCAGATAATCCCTGCTTCCTAGTAGGCAGAAAAAAACCCACCTCAAAATGTACAGGCTAAAATCATTCGCATAACTTTTGGAAGGCTCCGGCAATGCTGTGGGAGCCGGCGCTTGTGTACATGTATGCACATGGCTGTTGCCACGCTGGGTCTCTGCTGGCTCCGACAGGTATTTACAGCCGTCAGAGCTCTGCAGAAACGCAGTCCCGCTTGGCTGGGGCTTGTGCAGGTTTTGAGGCTGATGGCCCCTGCTATCGCTTACAGGATCTGAATGCCCAATTCTTATTAAAATTAATGCGAACTCTGCTGTCCGGCTTTCCTCTGCAGCTTTGAAAAATCTCAGCCTGGGATGGGATTTGAGTCACCGAGGTTTGGTGCCTTCGCAGAGTTTTATTTTCAGCTGCAGGCTAGAATATTTCCAGGCAAACTTTATGTAAAATTCACGCCAAACCCCACATGGGAATCCAGGCTCATATAAAATGCTACGAACTTTTTGCTAGTTCCTAAGCTGGAGGCATTCTTTTCTTTCAAAAACAAGAAACAGCTGGGGCTTGCATTTTCTTCCCATATAATCTGTTTATGTATCCTATTTTGTCCTAACATCCAAGCCCCACAGAAAGCCCTGGTGAGACTGGAGGGGATCTGTGATACCCGTCTTGCACATGGGAACTGCAGCACAGAGCATTTATTTAAGCTTATATAGGAAGAGCAGAGATTTCAGGCCCGGCTTCCCGAGCGAAAGGCTGTCCTCCATTACCAGGAATCTGTCTTTCAGGATACAGCGTGAAATGGAGGTTATATACAGTTTGGATCACCCCTGCTGCAGCCTGAAGACCCCCGAGGACGTCACCCATCTCCTGAAACTATTCCACTGTCTTCCAAAAATTCTAAAAAAATCACCAATGTGGAAAGTCAGTGAAGGAGAGTGAAGGGTTGGGTTTTTTTTTTTTTTTTACGTGACAGATTAACAGTGGAAGTACAATGCATTTTACAGTTTGGGTGTTAATCCTTAGTGTGCTGTGAAATGTGGAAGACACTCTCTGCACCTCAGAAAACAAAGACATATCGCGTAAGGGATATAAACACGGCGGGTCCCCCAGAGTAATACGCACTCAGAGCTCTGCTTTCCTGCACAGGAGATGAAATCATAATAGCAAACACTTATTTACTTTTAAAAACCATCAATAATAAGAGATCTATAACTGAACGCTGGGCTCTTCTCACATGCACTTAAAAATGAATCTTAAGAAGAAACAGAAACGTATATATATGTGTATACAAGCAGTGTAAGCTACAGTACAAAACAAACTGAATTATCTGTTTCTTTAAGCTATCTTCAAGAGTATTTGCCATTATTAGCAATTTGCATCCAGAGAGCTCAAATCAATCACAAAAATGGGTCTATATTATTTATCATCGCTGTTCACAGATAGGAAAACTAAGGCAGAAATAAGGGCTGATGCAGGCAGCGAACGGCCGTGGAGGGAGCAGGGCCCTGCTCTGGAATTAGCGGCACGGTGCTTTCCTTGCTGTTGCTTGTTGTTAAGCTAAGCTGGGAAACGCGCCAAAGCCCTGCTCAATTTTACACCCCGCTGCGTTCCCTTTGGGCGTCACCCTGCAGCCTCAGTTGAGCAAACAGCTGCAGGCACCTTCTCCCGGGGACATGTTCTTTTTTTGGGGGATGTTTCCCAGTGATGACGAGCCAGCTGAGGATTGCCATCGTGTGGGACAAGCACTGGATGGCTTCACCTCTGCCCTCCGGTGAAGGCAGACGCCCGGACCCTCCACCTCCGGCTTTGGCAAGAGCTGTGTCGCACCTCCGGTTCGCTTTGATTTGGACCAGTCACCACATCCCGGGAAATCTCTCCGGGGACTTTTATTTTCCAGAGAGCCTTTCGTTGTAACAGGGCGTGCGAGCGCGAATTCAAATCAGTCATCAACTTCCCACTGAGTTCAAAACACCTCTTTCACCATTTAAAATGATTTTTAAATGGATGCAATACACTCGATCTTCCAGCTGAAATAACTTCTGTATTATCCTCCAAGCCTGAATTCCTTTCCCCCCTTGCTCTTTGCTCGCTTCAGATAATTCAATGGGAATTTATTTGAAAAGAGGTGGTGGGTCACAAATGAAGTAAAACGCTGACAGCAGGAGTTCCTACCCGTTCGCTGCTTATGTGAAAGGCAGGGAGCCGGATTTAGGGAGCTATGGGATAGTTTTCGTTAGGCTGGTTGAAAATATTCCATCTCACCGGAGGTGTTCTTTTTTTTTTTTTTCTTCTTCTTTTCCCATAAGAATCGATTGTCTTTTGATTAAATGATATTTCTACAAAATGCATCTTTTCCCTTGTCTTGCTGGAAAAAGGCAAAAGCCTGAAAAGCGAAACTCTAACTAGCCTTAGCCATGGGCCTGCCTGGAGGCACTGCCAGGGAAAGTGCCTTCTGGGAAGTGTAGTTTGATTTAGGAAATCAAAGGTGCTGTGAGGAAGGGTGGAGGCACCCTGGAGCCAAACTTTACCTCCCTGGCAGGATTTCTCAATTAAACTGCTCTGGCTTGTGGCTGAAAAGAAAGGCAGCTTCTGAATTCAAACCAAGGAAAGCTCTCATCTTTAATGAAGGACGTATGAGCTTCGTTGCCAGCTGTATTCCCGGTGAAGTTTCCTCCTAAACCTCACTCCTTGCTCCAGAAAATGCAAAGCCTGGATGAGCTACTTATTCCTCCGCTGTGTCACCAAGATGGACAGGCACCAGAGGACCTTACTAGTGCTTTTGGCAGATGCGAGGTGTTACACGAGGTGACTTTATGGGGAGACGCTGCAAGTGAAGTGTGGATGAAGATGAATTTTGGGGATTAAGAGACAGACAAACCTCTTGACTCTCAAAATGATTTTGGAAGTGGACTGTTTTCTCTTTAAAAAAAAAGGAGGGGGGGTGGCTTATAAGAAAGGGGACAGACATTTTAGTAGGGCCTGTAGCGATAGGACAAGGGGTAATGGTTTTAAACTAAAAGAGGGTGGATTCAGACTGGATATAAGGAAGGAATTTTTTATGAGGGTGGTAGAACACTGGCACAGGTTGCCCAGAGAGGTGGTAGAGGCCCCATCCCTGGAAACACTCAAGGTCAGGCTGGACGGGGCTCTGAGCACCCTGATGTGGTTAAAGCTGTCCCTGCTCATCGCACAGGGGTTGGACTCGATGACCTTTAAAGGTCCCTTCCAACCCAAACCATTCTATGACTCTGTGATTACTTGGAAACGTCTTCTTTATTTCAAAGCCTGTGTGAACAGATAATGCCCACCGCAAGCCGCAGTAATAAAAGCTCTTGTTGCTGTTATTACTGATGGGACTATAGTCCTCTGGGTGAGTCCCAAGCTGTCAGGGGTTTATGTGCCCTCCAGTAGGGTTACTTAAACCCTTAAGAGGTTTGGCATGAACTGAACTGCATTCGAACCATGATAGTTCAAACCAAAAGCAGCAAGATTTGGGTATCTGCCATCTGCATTAGCTGTGCTGACCCTTGCCCTCCATTGCAAACGCTTTCTTTCCTCCAACACTTGAGGTCCCTTCCAGCCCCGCGATTGCTTGTTCATTTGCTGGTTGCTCCATTAATGACTTGTCTTGTCAGAAGCTCCAAAGAGATCCCTTACTTTAATTAACGCAGAAAAACACCACCACCATCATGCTGCTGCCATAGTTCAGGGCACCTAAAACTGACCTTTGCAGCTTTTTAAATGGCTTTAATTAAACAGAGCTTGCTGTCTGGAGTCTTTCCAGTTCCACCATGCAGCACATGGCATCTGTCCTGAGTTTGCCAAAGCCCTTTGGGATCTGCCCTACTTCAGTTCACCAAAAAGTCTGCCTGGATCCTGCCCGCCTCAAGCCAAGCCAATAACCCTCAGTGGTGTCTTCCCAGAGCCTGTGCCAAATTTTTTTTTTAGCCTGCATGAAACCTTCTCCTGCAAGTGAGCTGAAAATCCTGCAAGAGGGAACATTTCTGGGAGATGGACATCAGTGATGGTTCAGAAGAACCATCAGAGGAACATCCCGGTCTCCTTTCAGCTGAGGATGGCACAGCAGACATCTGGCACACCCTGGGTCAGACTCACCCTAGGCATGGTAAAAAGGGGTTAAACTGTACGAAAAGGGATTAAACTGCACAGGGCAGAAGCACTTTTTGGGGGAAGAGAAGTTCTGTGGCTCCCTCTCTAGATGGAACAGGGGAAATAAAGTTGCTTTTCTGCTGTCTGTTTAAGAGCTTGCTTACAAGGGGAAATTAATCCAAAATTAACTAGTGGTGTGAATTGCAAGTGGATTAGTTAAATTACATTAAACCCAGGTCTGGATACTTTCATTTAAAATTAAAGTGGCCTTAATTCAATTTGGCTCAAGTCACTTCAAAAGTGAATTAAGTAAAACTTAATTACGGACCCTTTAATTCCAAATGAGTGTGTCTACATAGGTTGTTTAATGTGCTTTCATTTATCCATTTTAAGAATTAATCTTGATGAGCTTTTCCAAATCTCCCCATGGTAGACAGACCCTCATTTGTACAGTAAAAAACCTCCGATTCCCTCTAAAAGTGAAAAAAAAGAAGAATAAGACAAGTGACTTCTGTCTCTAGCCAGACAAAATAATGATGCTGCGTTTGCATTGCCCTGTCTTCCGGCACTGGGGACCGCTGTGCCTGGAGGACTTTCTCCTTGAAGCCATTTTCTGGCAATATTCCTTCCCACCAGCTCCCACCAACATTTCCAGTAACTGTCTCTTTGCTATGCTTTCCCAGAGCCAGCTCAACCTGCTCCTCCAGGAGCAAGTAGTGTTTTTTTGGAAGGGATCTTTGCAGTGCATCCTGTGCAGTTATTTATAGCCATGAAGTATGAAGACCTGTCAAGCACATGCAAAGGGGAATCAGCTTTAATTCCTGCGCTCCCTTCCCTCCTCTTCCCTCCAGCAGCACTGCCTGTTTCAGGGATGGAGACTCAGATCTCACCGTGGGAATGGCCACTGCTCCATCATTTGGGGGGGCATGTCTAGTGTGAATGTGGCCTCCAACCTGGGAGCAAAATGTTTCTGGTCCAGAAGTCACCACCAAGCCAACACGAATGGGCCACAACGACACAGGTGAGGTAGGTGGCATCAAGATGCTGTGGGGATACAGCAATGAACCACTAATGCCAAAAACTCCCCGAAATGATGTGAGAAAGACATGGGCAAACGTTCTGATTTTCTTCCCAGAAAATGATGTTAACACTGAAGTCTTCCCTGCAAAGTGCTTTGCATTTAACAGAACTGTATTTTGGACCCAAAATCACTGCTTGGAAACATTTTTCTGGCCAGCCACGCTACTTGTCACTGCTGTGGGTTGCTCAGTGTTAGCTCACTCTTAGTCTCCTCCTGTTCACATGTGTGATGGAGAAGGGAAATTATTCCTCAGTGAACGGCACAATTTAACCTTCAACGCAATTGCCCTAACCACGACTCCTTATTCCAGTGCTACCTGGATCCAGGCTGGAGACAAGCCAGAAAAAAGGGCAGATGCATCCTCAGCAGCACATCCTGCCACACCTGCATCCTGGATCCCACCCTGCCCTCTCTGCTCCAGAGCTGGTCCCTTAGCCGGATCATTTATCATTTCAACAAGATTAATTCCAATTTTTCCAAGGTCTGTTCAAAGCTGCTTTCTGCACACTTTCTAAGATTGCTTGGCAATTTCTTCCAGCTCCTAGCTGCAACGTGTGGGGGTCTGCTGCGTCTCGTGCTGTTTGCTTGCGCTGCTGTTGCTCTTTTCTTCTCTGCGCTTTGGAGCATGGAAACGCTTCCTGCTGTTTTCAGGCTGGTTTCCTAAGGAAATTGAGTCATGTGGGATCACCCTATTTTTGGGTGTCTCCTTGCCTTTTCAGCCTCCTGACCATGTTCAAAGAAATTTGACAGAACTAGAGGATAGCGTAGGGGGATGTAGCAAACGTTGTGGGAGGAATAGAAGCAGAGGAGTTATTCAGTGCATGCTATTGCTCCCATCCCGCCTATAGTCAGGTGCTGGAGAAAAGGATGTTTTTAAAGGTGAGTGCTGTTTAAGATAAATGAGATAATCCTCTTTAAGTTCTGAAGTCTGTGCACCCCCTCCTGACATGTAAAACAAGGGTAAGAAGGTCTGCCCTACCACAGAGCTGCCCTGAGGAGAAATGCATTAAAACCATGCCGGTGGAGATGCAGGAGTGGTAGGTAGACTTTATTATATTTCAGAGTTGTGTTAGGTATTAATCATTTTGCATCCTAAAAAGGCATCTGAGGAACTTAATTTGTCGTGGAAATGTCAGATAAGAGAGATGCTGCATCTCCAACTGAGAATAAACAGTGAATACTGTGGAATGTTACTCTAAAATGACCTTTTACTTTATATTAAAGCAAACAGGTAAAAATCAAAGTCAAATCCCCAGCAGAGAGCACAGCGTGTGTATGTGTGTTTGCACATGTGTCGGCGTGTCTTCCTTCTAACGGGCTGGAGGTGCTCAGAGTAAACCCGGCACGGGGATTGGCTGATGTGGCTGTGGCCCATGGTCACCCCTGCTGTGGAAGGATGAGGGGTGATGCTTAGGTGACCAGAAATCCCGGCTGTCTACTGAATATAAAAAATACATTGATTTATATTGCTGTATATATAGTTATTTACCTAAATATATTTATTACATGTATAATATCAATATTTATACATGTATATTATTACATAGAATCATATGATCATAGAATCAGAGTATCATTTATGTTGGAGAAGACTTTTGAGATCATTGAATCCAACCATTAAGCTAACACTGCCAAATCCCTCTAAACCATGATCCTAAGTGCCACATCTTCACGTCTTTAAATACCTCCAGGGTATTTATGTACATTATATACATGTATAATATCAACTAGTCTATATAATTATTATATCTTTTTATACATATGTCGTGGTTCAGCCCCAGCCAGCAGCTCAGCACCACGCAGCTGCTCTCTCACTCCCCCCTACCCTGATGGGATGGGGGAGAGAATCGGAGGAGTAAGAGTGAGAAACACTCCTGGGGTGAGATAAGAACAGTTTAATAATTGAAATAAAGTAAAATAGTAATGATAATAACAACAATATAACAATAATAGTAATAATAATATCCAAAGCAAGCGATGCCCAATGCAATTGCTCACCACCCGCCGACCGATGCCCAGCCAGTTCCCAGCAGCGATCGCTGCTCCCCGGCCAACCCCCCCAGTTTCCATACTGCCCATGACGCCGTATGGTATGGAATGGCCCTTGGGGCAGTTGGGATCAACTATTCTGGCTGTGCCCCCTCCCAGCTTCTTGTGCCCCTGGCAGAGCAGGGGAAGCTGCAAAGTCCTTGACTGGCATAAGCAGCGCTGAGCAACAACTAAACCATCAGTGTGTGATCAGCATTCTTCTCATACTAAATCCAAAACACAGCACTGTGCCTGCTGCTAGGAAGAAAATTAACTCTATCCCAGCCAAAACCAGGACAGACATAGATTTACACTAGCTAAAACTAGACTCCCCCCCCCCCCCCTTTTTTTTTTAACTTCTGAGAGAAATTTTTTCAAATATTTGAATATATGTACATTTGAGATTCTGATAGGGAAACCAATTCATTTGCACTGGGAGTTACAGTCCCTGTGCTGCAAGCTGCTGTTCTCCTGTCTGAGTTGGGTGGTTGCGGTGGTCCAAGACGTGACACCATCCGACACCATCCCCTTCCCTGCGCAGGGGCCAGAGGAGCAGCAGAGGAGCTCTGGGCTGGCGGGTCCCAGAGCACCTCCTCTGCAATCCACTCAAGCCACCACACACTCTTCTAGTAATAGCATTTGTGCTCCTGGCAAAAAATTAGTTGGCATTTCTGATGAAATAGTAACATTTTCTGCTAGAGGTGGTTGCTCATTTGAAAAATCCAGTTCTGCTGAAAACATAAATTTTCCTTCAAAATGTACTTTTGACTGGTCCCACACCCTATTAAGGGTGAAGTCCATTTTGGGACCAAGGGCAGCACAACTGCTATACCTAATTGCATCCTTTTTAAGCTGGAGCCACTCTAGAGAGGGATAGATTTCACCAGAAGGGTTTTTCTTTGCTTGAATGCCTGTAGGAATTTTATTCCATCCACTCCCAAATTATATTTTTTATACTTGTATTATTGCCTTTTTTAAGAATCAAAAGCTTTTCAATTTCTTAAATGGTTTCACAGTCTGAGATTGAGCTAGATACCTAGAAGGATAGAGCTGACAGAGAATTAGCAGGGCTGAAAAAAAAAATCCTGGCACAACTCACTGTTGCAACTTTGAATGAATACAGTGACAAGTGCTTCTTAGAATAGCATCTCTTAGTTGCTATTTGTGCTTTCTGTAAGGAAATGGTTTCTCAAAACCATATAGACTTTGGACTCAGTTCACAATTCAAAGTGGAAGACAATGCAAGCACTTAGCAAACTCCTCTAGAGCAGTCCCTATCTACTTTTATTCCCTACTATTTTATTTTACTTTTTTCTAATTTTATTTTTACTAACGCCTTCCTGCCTTGGGTTTGACTGATGTTCCTAACCCTTTGAGAGATTGTAAATGCTCTGATTGTTATCAAACCTTGTTCCCCTGCATGGCTCAAAAGAGAATTTGACTATTCCATGTCCTATCACCTTCCCTTGATGGATTTTGCCCTTCTAACCCTTTGAAAGGTCTCTTTTAAAGCCAGCCCCTGGGGGTATTTTAACAACCACCATGATCAAGGAGAGGTTTTCTACCTGTTAGCTATGCAGCCACCTGTCGGCTCATTCACCTCACAGCTAAATTAAATGCCTCCCTCAGCTGACACCTGCGATTGCATAGATGAGGGAAGGTGGCTGAAAGCCCCCTAATTAGTCGAAAGGATGATTTTGCCCTGCTTGGGAAGTAGAAGCAAGAAGGTCTGGATGCAGGTATATCTGGGTTCAAAGAGCTCTTGGGCAAATTCATGGAAGGAAAAAGATGATCAAGGCTTATGAAACGCAAAGACCCTACCTCTGGCTTGGGATATCCCCAGGGTATGAGTTACTGGATGCCAGGATAAGCTGCGGAAGTACCACTTCATATATATCCTGTTTTGACACTCCCTTTAGACCTCTATTATTGACTTTGATAAGATGTGGGCATATCTTGAGTCTGACCTGTTACAGATGATTTTAAGCCCTCACCATCGCCTTCCAGCCCAACATCCAGAGCCAGCTTGTGCTGTCCTCAGCACGGGGGGATTTCACCGCTGAAGACATCTGTTCCCTTCTGTGCGTGGAAAAACATAACACTTCTCTACTGCTTGTGAGTCTCTTGGTAACACTTACCGAATGGTAGTAATTTGGCCTGCTACCATGCTGCTGTGATGGGTACCGTAACAACTGAACTTAACATCGCTGTGTATTAAGGTTAGGGTGTCGAGAAGACTATTTACAATACTATTACCTGTAATGCTATGGTATTTTGTTGTACAGCCATATATTGACCATGCTCTTGCTGAAATTACAATGTCATAAAGGCAGTGATCAAAAGTTTGCTCAGAATAACAGCTGCCTAAACAATACTGAATTTTGGTTACTGAATTACAGCTCCCTTGGAGGACTGGAATTGCCTCATCAAACAGACTTGTTCTGTGAAAACCTTTGGTGTTGGAGGAGCACAGGGAGGAGCTGTATTATAAACTGTACCTTGGTTTCTATGCCCTATGTCCTGAAAGGGTCTGAAACTAAGAAATTTGCAGGCAAAGGAAATAAAAATGTCATAAGCCATTTTGTGTTGCCCCATTCACTGCAGCGTCACCATGGCCATCAGCCTAAGCTAGAACATCACTAGGACTTGACTTCAAGGGTATCAGGGCCTGAACCATGCAGAGCCTCCTAGCAGGGGAGCCCAAAACCAGAGCTCTGAGTTATTCACACCACTGGGGATCTACACGAGCAAGCAGGCTTGCAAAAAAGGTCAAGTTATCAGTGAGAGTCTCAGCCAAGTCCTGCGGCTACAGGCAGTGGGCTGAAATCCCCACGCCAAGGTGGAATGAAGATAATACGAAATAACACAAGTGGGGCTTTGTACTCACTTCTGCAGGTGAACAGGGTAAGAAATAACTTTGCCCTGTGTTTAAGAGGAAATTCTCCCCTCACACACATGAACCAGCGTGAGAGCTACATACTACCTGAGTCCAACAGTTACCTCTACGTAAAGACCGTGTCGTGACATCTGTCCTCTGTCGTGCCCACAAGAGCTTATCGAAACGCTCTGCAGTGTTTCATTACAGAGTCGGATACAAGGGCAGGAGAATGAGAAACCACCTGGGTTCAGAGGCTAATGCTTGCTACCCCCTCTTCCACCTGACCACGCCAGAAGCGTGCTGCTGCAGAGTACAGTACCGTTTGCCATTTCTTTAATCTTAACAAAAGGGATGAGTGCAGCTTTTCATTACAGTCTTGTCATCAGCAAATGAGGTCCTGGGGACTAGGAAGACAGGGAGATAACAATTTTAGATAACATGCTGAATCTCAACTGGCTGTTTATCTATTTGCATACCCCATGAGCAGAGCAACGCGCTGGGAGGTGAGGTGCAGGCAGATGAGGTGCAGGCAGAGCGCAGGCAGCACCACGGCACCCTGGCTCGCTCACAGGTTGCAGGAGAGGCTCGGTGCAACTCAGGGCTCTGGGGAGCTGCTCTTCACCCTGCCTGTCACTGCATGAGAGGAAGCTTCATTCCAGCTTTTTCAAAGTGGGCTCCTTTGCTTTTTCAGGTAAAAGACAGTATTTGCTGAAAAAAATGTCATACGTTGCAAATGGAAAAGGAGAGTTTAAACAAAAGGGCTAAGTAAGCTACCAGCACATCAGAGCATGACGTTTTGGGTCAAACAGCATGTTTATCTTGTTGCAAAAGAGGTTTTTGTGTATTTTGTCAATAATCCTAGAAAATATATTTAATTTCCTCTGAAATGTATTTGTTTTCCTGCATGCTTTGTTTGGCTGCCGAACCAACGAATTCACCATTCCTTTAGGAGATGAAGATGAGAGGTTAGGGAGAGTTTGGGGCAAAAGTTAACAGTGGGATTTGGAAATCAGCCCTGGCTGGATCAAAAATCAGCAGTTCTGAAATCTGAGCTCCCTGCTGGAAGATTTCACCTCACAGTACCTGTAGGATGGTGCTGCTCCCCAAACGCTGCTGAGCTGCGGGCCTGTCATGGGCGGCAGCTGCACCTACCGGCGATGGCTCGTAACTCACCACGCTAGCAGCGGCGCCAGAGGAAGGGAGCATTGGAGAAAAATGAAATCATTTGTATAAGTTGTGCTATAAGAGATGAAACTCTGAAGGAGCAGTGAGGCTAAGGAGCGAGGTCAGAGGCAACTAGGTCTGATCGTGGCAGGAGCTGGAATAGCAGCAGAAATGACTCAGTTCATGACTCAGTTTGGGCTTAGAAATAAAGGAATGAAACGAGTATTTTTGGTTTCAGTTTATGATACGCAAGAGCAGCTATTATGGGTCAGACCAAAGGTACAGGTAACCCAGGTTTCTATCTTCAAAGTGGTTAATGTGGACACCAAGAGATGAGTACAAGAACAGGGTGAGTACTTTGTTTTGTTATTTTCCCAAGCATTTTCAGCTTGCAGTTGCCTATTGATGTTTTTGTGCTTAACAGCCCTTCATGGATTCATTCCCCATTCATCTGCCCACTTGCCTTTGAAACCTACAATATCTTGTGGCAAAATTTCAGGGGGCAAAACCAGTTAATTCTTGGTCTTATTACAAATAGATGTTTCCTGTGTATGAATCAGCACCTCCTTCAGCCCTCAGCCACTCTCCAAGCCTCATGAAGGTGAAAGCTGACTGTCAGCATTTGCCTGGCGCAAAGCAAAACCTCTTCATTTCAGCTTGAATTGTGTGATTATTTTTATTCTTCAAACATCTAAGTCCATTTTAAAATGAAAGCAGTGTTTTTTTGAAACAGTCAAAATGTTCCAGTTTGAAAATGGCAGGGTGAAAGCCATTTTTATTTCTATTTTCTGGCCAAAATAATTTACAAAAGTTGACCCAGAAGGTTTTATCCTCTGTAAATCTGTGTAATTCCATGGGCTTGTTATAAGCAGAGAGCGCCTCTCCCTGCTAAGGGGCATTTGGAGAGCCACCTCCAAATATCCCACTCATTGCAGCTCTCCTGCCAAGTGGTTGCTTTTATGTATTTACTTTGCTCATGAAACCTCATCTAGCCTTGCTCTTCTCTCTATCCATCATTCACACCAGACAGCCCATTGCTAGGCATTTGCTCAGCTGTGACCATTTCTCTCACAAAAAATGGAAGGCTTATTTATTATTTTGCTAACTGCCATGATTGCTGTTTTCTCTCAGCCTCTCCAGGGTGAACCCTTCCTCTCGAATTTGGTTTGCTTCACTGACCTGCTGCTGCTACCAGCTCTCCATCATCCCACTGCCCGGGACCCTCTCAGCATGGAGAGTACTCTAACTTGCATTTCTGAGTCATGGCTGTATTTTTTTGTGAGCAGAGTGAGCCAACTCATCTGCTCGCTGGAGCTGAGGTTCACCTATAGCCCCATCAGCACTGGGCTCGAGACCACTTTAGGACCCACTTGTGGGCTGGTTTAATATTCCAGCGTGAGAGGAAAAGGATAGCACCCTTATTGCTGCTGCTTCTGTTTTTTCAAGCATTTGACTTCACACAAACAGTATGCTTTTCTGTATTTCTCACCATTCATTCATTCCGCCCCCCCCCCCCCCCCCCCCCGCCCATCACCTTTTTTAAGCTCTAATTTTAAAGCCTCAGGCAGTTCCATCATTTTTCAGTGCTTGGGCAAAGGGAGCAGCTAGCAGCACTGCCAGGCCACTTATCTTTTTGGCAGACTGGCCCCTGGAGATAAGAGACAATAGTGGGACTCGGCTATTCACTCAATAAAATCTTAGAGGCAGCGCTGGGAAGGGATGTCTGGAGGTCTCTTGCCCAGCCTATGGGACTGTTGCCAACTCAAGAAGGTCTTAGAAATCTCCGAGGACTTCTAAGCCCCTTTCTCCTTTGGATTTAAGGCTGGCTGTTCCACATTGCCCTCCCCATCACTAGAGAGGACAGAAAGGCTCCGACAGACAAAGCCTGTACTATGACCATGTGAATGGGATTTGTTCTTGGCTTACAACTCATTGGAAGCGGAATGGATGGCAAAGCCAAATCTTTTGATACAAAGGAGACTTCACCTCCAAATCTCAGGTTCCTTACTCAAATAGCAAGAGCTACTCAATGAATCATCATAAATATTTCTATAAAGCCGCAAACCAATTTATTTTCCTCTGAGTCCTTTATCAGACATAGGCAATGTTGCTTAGCACTTTTACTCCAAATTGTTTCCTGTAGTGAACAAATATCAAGGAAAATGTGAGCCCAAATATTTCAGATTTTCTGGTGCTCTAACAAGTTATGCAAAGCAGGATCTTATAATGAGAAATGTTCAGGAACCAAAAGGAAAGGCAGCGTTACCAGTTTCCCACTGCCTTGTGTGCTCACACAGCAGCTGGGTGTGAGAAACAGAGCTGTTAATGACTGGAAGTGAGCAAACGATTCCTGTTGTTTTAGGAAAAATTTCCATAATGGCTATAGCGCTGTTTCTGTGAGCAAAATCTGGAGGAAAAACATGGCTGCTGGTGAAGAAGAAAGTTGCTAATAATTCTTATTCCTTACAGGTGGTCTCTCTTTCATTGTCTCTCTTTAAAGCTCCATCTTTCTCCTTGTCTTGCATTTTCTACCTGTGCCTTTGAATGCCTGCATATTTGTGAAACTCTTTCTCTGGCCAGCTCCCCTTGCCTGCTTTAATTAGCTCCCTAATATTTCTGAAGGTATCTCCCAGGGCTCGCTAATCCCCTCCATGTGCTGACTAACCGAACCCCAGGAGATCCTTACAAGAGAAAAACTGCAGGATAAAAGCAAGTGATTTCGGGCCTCTGGTTTCTTAATTAGCAGCCTATACACCAAAAGTCCACAGGAGTGACTGCCTGACAGGGAGACTTTGCGCTCATGCTCAGAAAAGAGCTCTCTGCTCCTTTTTGCATCCCTTGGAGTCTTTGCTTGTCCTTTTCTCGGTACTCACTGTGCAACCTCTTCAGCATCGCTGGGACATGAAGGGTGTGCGATGGGTACCCTGGTACCACCTGTGCTTCCCACTCCCATCCCACCCAGGCCTCAGGTGCGCTCTCCCCGTCCTTTGAAACATGAACAACTAAACAAACTGGTTTGTTAGAGCTGTTTAAACTGACTTTCTCTCACCACGACACAGTCCTCTCCATCCTGAAACAAAATGCTTAAGTGTTCCTAAGGCAGTGCTCAGAAAATGCAAAGCAATGTAGCTCTGTCTGAAGCTCTGGCTGCAGTGTGAGGTCCATCAAGGGTTGAGTGTTCTTGGAGATGGGCTTAGCCCAGCTGCCAGTAGCGTATATAACCATAGTAACTCAACTGGAAATGTGAGCCCTCCATCTGAAATGAGCAGGAGGATTGGACAGACAGCACAGGGTGGAGGAGGGATGCACAAGGAGGGAAGGAGGCACCAGGTCTTGAAAAATGTCATCAGTTTACAGTTCTTCAAGGGTCTTCGGTTGTTTCACAGGCTGTGCTGTGAGATGTGGGTTTGCTAATCACTACCATGGAGGCTGACATCTGATTGATGAAGAGGCAGAGGGAGCCGAAGTCCTTTTCTGGAGATGGCTGAGAAGGTCGCTTGTGTCTACACAGGACGTGAAAGCACATCCTTGAGCGAAGGTGGATATTTATTGAACCCCATTGCCCAAGGGCTTTCTTGCCATTGTGGTGGTAGACAGCCACCAGCAGCTTGTGTTGGCAGCTCAGCCCTCCCAGGCTTGATCCATCCAAACTGAACAAACAAGACTTGGTACTGAACATGCTGAGTCTTTAACGCCTGGGCGAGCTCAGGAGCTCAGGCTGTTCCTCACTTGCATGTTAGCCGAGATTTGTGATGGAGAGTGAGGTCAGACCATGCTTATCTGTCACTGCAGGTGGACCCCTTACACTGGAGACAGGAGTGGGACTTGCAGGCTTTAATGCTAGCTGCTGCATCCAACTATTAAATGTTTAGCACAGCTAGTAGCCAAGGTGCAATTCAGTTGTGGTGTCAGAAGCCCTTTAACAGCATTTCATTTAGATATTCATATTAAGGCAGCCGGTTTCCCTATAGTTTGGCCATTCCCTCTCAGCAGCCTTCTCTGATGCAAATAATCTCTAAATGCCTCCTTAGCCCCACTTCGCCTTATCTGCCGCGTGCCTTCGGTGTGCTGTAAATGACACAGCCCGCCTGCTCATGAAAGCTGACATTTTCAAACCTGATTTTTAAATTGTAAAATACATGGCACGTGTCTTGCCAAAATCAGATGAAATCAAGTTAGTATCTAAAATGTTATAATTACCATTTACATTTATATCAGAAATTAAAGCAAGAGGCTGCAGACTACAGGCTTTGCAAGGTTGCTAGTAAAAAAGCCACAACCGTCCTCGCCCAAAACCTCATGCACACATCGGTCCTGTACAGGCATTATTTAAATGCTGTTCGCTTGGCTTCTTAGCAAATTTGCAATATTAAAAGTGACATCAACATCACAGGAGTGAAAGGTTTCAAATCACTACCAGCAGAACAGAAGTGAATACATCTCCATGCAAGTACTTTATCTTCCTTTATTCTGTTAAGCAAGTAAGGGTATCCATAAAACAAAAAAGGCAATGTTAGTAACTCAGCATAAAGCTGCTGTTTCAACTGGAAATTCAACAGCTTTGTGCTGGGGGGGACGTGAATTCTTGCTTTGGTTTCATGTTAGGGCTTTGTTCTCATGTTAAACTTTGGTCTAGTTCGGGCCCCTCAGAAAATACATACACAGGGTTTAGGTAACACAGATACCTGTGTCCTATTTCTGGAAGAGATACAAACCCTTAGGGACAAACGCGCAAAGGTATCAAGGCACTTAACTCCTACAAAGAATGGGGGACATCATACATAACTATACAGCATAATAACTATAAATCTCTCTTCAGTAACTGCAAAGGGGCTCTCCACAAATCGCTAAGACAAGACATTTAAATTTCAGATGATTGAAGTAAGTTAAAATGAAGCCCTATGCAAAGTGCCTGAATCCCCATTAAAACCGCTTCTTGTTTAGGTGTCTATGTAAGGTCAGGTGCCTGCATACCCCTGCATCTGCGAGCCACATCTGGAAAGGAAATTGGGTATCTAGGATGCAAATTAGCACTTCCAGACTTTGAAGCGATGACTAGAGCCTATCTGCTTCTTTGGGCATCAAGATACCTTGAAATATCTGCAGTCTATTTGGTTACTTCTAGATAGGGAACTTTAACAGGCAATTTAAGTCAATCTGTCATACTTTGCACCAGAAGGGATGAGTCAGAGACAATGTCCCAGCTAAGGCAGCTGCAATTTGGAGCTGAGAGCAGGTAACTTCTTAAATGGCTCCAAATGTATTGCAAGCACTCATCTGACTACGCTCTGCTCTTCCACCAAGCTTAGGTCAAATCCACAAGATGGTTTGAAAAATGTTGTCGATAACTGGCGTGCCCAGAATTGGGCACCATTAATCAGTGTGGTTGTGAACAGCCTTATTTTACTTTAAAGAGGCTTTACGCTAAAGCAGGCATCTAGATTGCCAAACTTTCATTAATATGGATTAAAAACTGGGTAGCGCTGCTTGGCCTGAGTGCAGGTCCACGCTAGCCTGACAACCTACATGTTCTGCTTTGGAGCTGACTCACATCTGCAGTACAGGCAGAACTTTTCTGACTCCCCAACCCCCAAATGACATAGACCTATTATAAGGCTGTAAGAAAAGGAAGTATTTTAAGGTGATGGAAAGAAATAGGAGCCCTCTCTGCTCTCTTTGGGGTCACCTCTCGTCTGAGCCCAAGACAGCTTCTGGGGACGGCTGAAGGTGATCCTACCAGCTCATGAAGCAGGAGGATGAACTGAGCATCGCCTGAGCCCTACTGGTTTAACAGGGTGGCTTCCTGAGCACTGCCAGGCATCAAGGCAGTGGCCTGCTATGGTGAAGACACCATGTGCAAAAGATAAGTTTCTGTTATTGAAGTATGTTAATTAGCAGTGGGTGAAGCTCAGACAGTTCAGAGATCTGGTTGGCATAACCATGTCCTAAGGCAAGGTGCTCATTTTCTGAAATGGAACTTCTGAGATCCATCAGATACTCTGGAAAGCTCATAAAACTGGATTTTCTGAGGGATTTGTACTTCCTGCTTCTATCCAGAGTGAGCATGCCATAAGAAGACCTTTTCTCAGCAGGCCTAAGCCAAAAAGAAAAGCAAAAATATGCAGAAGCATGTGGATTACTATGGCAAAAAGCTAGGCAAGCTATTTCTTACTACTAAAAGTTTCTGGACTGAGAGTTGGTTTGAATTTGGGGCCAAAAGGCTCAGCTTACAGTGTGCTTTGTCCCTTCTCAATACGAGGTGCTCTGGAAGTATTATAATGACTTGAAAGAACTCAAAAGCTGTTGACCTTCTTTGATAACCTGACATATCGGCTTTCCATTTGAGTGGCTCTTTGATTGAGGTTTTCACTATTTTATTATTATTATTTTTTTTACAGATGTCAGATCAGTTACTCTGTGACTATAGAGAATAAAGGATGATGGCAGATCCTGCACTTCCCAGCTAAGTGCTTTTGATCAGTGGTCAACACTGTGATGAATGCTTTTCCATTGCATCCTTCATCCCATGCATTTTCAAGGCTAGTTAGAAGTTGGAAGGCAAGACGAAAGAATGCTGCTATCCAACAGAATTCAATTTCCTGAAAAAAATAAATCATATTTTTTTTTTCCTGTGACCTAAATGGAAAACATATTGTTCTGAAAGTGCTGTTCAAACAGAATTACCGAAACCTTTTATCAACAAAGAGACCGTCATATATCAGACATCTGGTGTGGATGTCAATTATAATAATTAATTAGACATCTCCCCAGATGCCTGACACTACATTCTGTCAGCAGATTTTTTTTACTTCAATCAAAACTGCTGCTGCATTATGCATGAAACTCATGGAGTAGTTGGGAGTTGAGGAGATCAGCTACAAATCACAGCTAAACACACGAAAGGCCTCCTGGTTCTGATGCTTTTTACCACTTTTGAAGGCTGCCAAGCGAAGGTCACGTACATTGATTTCTTTTCCTCCCTTAACAACATTTTCAAATGTTTTACATTTTTTCATGCAGAAGTTCAAACAAAAAGGATGATTGGGAAGAATAATACACATAAAAAACCCTGTAATGACTGCTGCGGGATCCTTGTGGTGGGAAAGAAGCAAGCTGCTCTCTTGTGCAATCACCAACCTGACGTTCGACCACAGTGGAGCATCTTCAGCCCTGCCATGACCGTACCAGCCACACTCTCCAGAAATGATCCTCAAAGACGGCTGCAGAAGACAGAAGACAACAGCCTTGCTTAATTTTATTTTCTTTTCTTCTTTTTTTCTTTTTTTTTTTAATTAAATTGAAAATAAATTAATCCATGGAACATTTAATTCATTCAAAACAAACAAATTTTTGGTTTTAGTTTTTCAAAAATGTTTTCACATTTCCCAGGCAAAACAATTCAATTAGTTCTACTTGCTTTAGGAAATCACTCCAGTCAACCTCAATATATTTTTTTTTTTCATTGAGGACTATTTGAACAGATATATCACCAACTTTATCAGTATTAGCAAGGATAAAAAATACTTTCTGTTTCAGACTAAGAACTAATAACTGTCAAGCACATGGGCCCTAGTCCTGCAATTTGATCTTATTCTCTTTGATGGGAATTGGCTCGTATTCAATGTATGCACACTGATAGGAGCCTTAGTGTGGAAATACTTTGTAGCAGGGACAGAATGAAATTCTGGTTTAAATCCCTCGGTTTTTCCTGTTTTCACTGGGGTATTTCTGCCTATCTTTTATTTGTTCTATAAAGTATTTAGCACATGTTTGAACAGCATGAAATGATAAATTAATGTGTAACTACCATACACTTGCCTCTCTGGAGCTGGCAAGTTTCTTTGATTTGAAGGATTCGCCAATGAAAAATAGAATTACAAACAGTATGTGCATTTTTAGAAGAAAAAAAAATATTTGTAGTAATCCATGTGTTTCAATATTTCATAAAAGTGTCTGGGTTAGTTTCAGTTTCAATACAAACAAAAAGAAAATAGATTTAGATCGAAATGGATTTGCACTGAAATAAAACAAAGATTTTTGGAGGATTCTATTTCCTTTCTCTATTTTTCCTCTCTCCTCGCCAGTAGAATATGGGACTAAATGAGAACTGAAGCAAAAAGTTATTTTTTTAATTCAAATGGTTAAGCCTTGAGTGGTATCAAAATGAGAATTAAATTATAATTATATTGTTCACGTCTAGATTTTTGAGAAAAATAATGATTATTTTTTAACTTCTAATGACAGCTAATGACACACTGTAACGAGGAGTGAGATGTGAGGTCTTATTCAACCCAAAGATGCATATATGGAGAATGAAAAAGTCAGTGTGTTGTTCAGCGATAGAAAACACCATTTGAGGAGCGCAGGGCAGGTAATACCTGCTAATGTGTAACGAAAGAGGATCAAAGTCCCAATGAGCAGAATATGACCCAATTGCGGGAGCCGGCCTGAGAAGCTGTCTGGATCTCAAAGTATGCACTACTTACCAACAGCTGGAGTAGGTTTGGGAGTTCTTTCGGTCAACCCCTCCCCGGATTCGTGTTTGTCATTTGCAGAACAAACACGACACTGCTGAAAGATTTTTCACGTAAGGTTCATCTCCACAGGGGGTGCTGAGAAATTTAATCCATTAGTTAATAATTGCAATTAATTAAGGTTGGGGATTTAAAGTGGATTAGCTAAACTGCATTAAATCATTGTGTAAACACTCGTATTTAGGAGCAGAGCAGCCCAAATTTAGCTCACTTGTCCTTGGGCTGGCTGATATGCAGAGAACGGGAAGGGGTGAACTTATAATGCACTTTCTTTCCATGTGGTTATTTTTGATGTGTTTTAGAGTAACTTTCTGCTGCTTACTCTACTTTGAAAGCACAAAACTTGGCCTTACCCTGGAGAGTCCCTATAGAGCAGCTAATGTCCTAGAAATTCATGCCATTTGCTACAATTTCACTGTGAAGAGAAAACCTCTGGAACTGCAGTACACAGCACTGATTTATGCCACTTCAGCTCTGAATAAAATGGTTGAGCCAAAAGAGTTTAAAACAGTTTAACTAGTGTATTTGGCATATAACGTAGATTCATTTTCCTGAATGTCTTCATCTGGAGTTTCTGGTGAGGCTAGCTGTGTGGCACAAGGTACTAACTTAGATGGGCAGTGGTGCTGGTCTAATATTTCTATTTTCTTCTGAAAAATGGAACCCACAGTGTAGTGTAGAGCAGAATTGCTTATTCAAGGATCAAAAGGATCATCTCGATTTGGACAAATGATGCAAAAATCAAAGAAATCTGTCACAAGAAGGGAACAATCAAGAGAAGATGTTTGAAGAATTTCCAGGTGTCTGGAGGACATAGATGTTTGAGTTTATTTATATACCATGGATGTACGCCTGTATGTTGATGGACAGGGGCTAAGCAAAGCTTTGCACGTCCCATGATTTTGGCCTACATTTCTTCAGCAAAGTAGGGAGAGTGTGATTCACAGTGCTGTGAGGACAGACAGACTCCTTGAGCATCTGTGCCACTGTGGCTCCTGAGCCATTCCCAAGCCTCATACTGCAAAGCACACTTTAAAAAATGACAATAAAAATGAGTTTTTCATTAGTTTCTTTTCAGCCCTGACCCCAAAGCATTTTCTAGTGTTGTCTGGGATGCTGTTCCTGCAAGTGAAGGGTTTTGCTGTGTGTGTTGGCAGGGCATTGAAAGATGTTGCTTATACATGGATACCTGATACATTTGCCCACCTCACCTGGTGAGCACATACAGGCAGTTTGTGAGATTAAATATGCTTCATTTATCTCCCAGAGTTCTTAATTGCTGAGCATTTTTAATCTTGCTTTACGTTCAGATAGCGAGCAAGGGCACTATAGAAATGCCAAATGCATAAATAAAATAAAATAGAAAAATTACACGGAAGAATAATTACTTTGGATCCACTGGAATAGTGAATTAACATTAAACATAGAACAGTCAGCAACAGCAATCACCGTACACCACCACTGCCACTGATAATAGAACCAGATACATTTTTTTTTGCTTAAAAAAAGAAAGATAATTCCACAGTAACTTGTAGCCAAAAATCTCACCAGTCAATTAATGACCTTTGCCTCTGACATCCCTTCCTTCAAGGTTTGCATGGTTTTTCAGTACTTAATCTTTTAGAGTGATTTGTGTCTCCTAATAACTGACTGCTTGTTTTGCTATCAGTCAGCTCCAGGACTGCTACAGCGTCTCTCCAGCTTAAATCTTGCTTCATTCACCTTGTGACTTCAAATACCATTCTGTCTCCAGCAGTAAAAAAAAAAAAAAAAGCCCCCCAAATCCCATATTGCTCCTTACAGTTTTATTACTTAGGAAACTAAAGAGAGAAAATAAAGGTCACAAGAACTTTAAAACAACAGTAAAGTCTTGAGGACAGGAGAGTTTTAAAGGAAGGTACAAGCTTGAAATTACAGACATTTTTTTTTAGGATGTTCCAAGACATTTCCAAATAACCAGAACTCCCTGTGATGCCCTACTCTCCCTCACTTCTCATGGGAAATTACTCAGAATTATCTCTCTTAGCCTGTCAAGAGAAAGAAGCTTATGAAATGTCAGACATTCATACGGTGAGAAGGAGACCGTAACTGAGAGCCCACAAGTGCCTTGACTGGACATGGAAGGAGCTTCATAACCCCTCGATGTCTTGGGACCCCCTTCCTAATCTCTTCATTTATACACAGCAGCAAACTGCTGAGCATCTTCAGAGGACCCAAAGCACCGCACCTAAGTCTGTATACCTAATCCGGGCAATGATAAATGAACCACGTCCTCCCAGTGCTCATGCACAGCCCTGCAGTGCCTTACTGCTCCCAGTGCTCTGCACCCAGGTCCCACGGGACAACCTCTCACCAGGCGTGGGGTTTGTTTCATCCCCACTGTCAACAGCATAAATGTCTCCATCTGAGGTGGTCACTCTGGGCCACCGTCCCAATGTAGAGAGCGAGCTACATCCCCAAACCCAGTTTAGCAGACTGTCTTCAGAGGAGAGCCAGAATAATCAGGATGAGCCTGGAGGAACAATGCATGCTTTTGAAATCTGTTTTTTTTACAAGGGAGCTCTACTGAGATGCAGGGGAGTCTTGCACTATGTGTTACTCCTCCGCAAGGACCTTAAAACCAGCCCTTTGTGTTTGCCGTACAAAAAGCAGAAGGACAAGTCAGGGCCTGGCTGCCTACTGAGCTCCTGGAACAAATAACTGTTGTGCTGGCAAGGGACAATGTCTCCCCTGGAAGCTTCTCTGCAGAAAAATGGCTTGGGAGGTTTGACAGAGCTGCAGGGAATGGTGTGTAGCGTTCTCAAAAGCACCTCAGGGACTTCAAGATCTACTCTGCTGCAGAAATGCAATTCTCTGTCCTTAGCCCACCTAATGATTAAGCTACTTCCTAAAATAAGACAGCCTTGGATCGCTCCTGTGCACGTCCAGTGTTTACTGCTCTGCCAGAAGAGGTGCGCATCTTGATTTTACAAGGCTAGGTTGTCAAGGTACTTCTGTGCAGCAAGATGCAGACAGACACCTTGAGGGAACTTCAAAGGCACCTGAGAAATCCAGGTGCCCAATGCTGAGAGAAATCAAAAGCCAGCACTTGGCCTTGTTTGAAAATCCCAGGATGTAAGGCTGCGTAATTTTGCTAAGACACTTCATAAACAGGCAGAACATGGAGGGGAAAGACCTTAAACCATTTTCTTAACGCTCCTCCCTTTGCTGCCTTAGTGCAAGTGCCCCATCCATCACATCTCTACAGGTTCCTTCTCCTTCCCATCTGCCTTTTCACAGAGCGTCAATGAGATCTTTTGACCCCATTGTTCCCTTAATCCAATGGAGCTACCTAAATAACCCCTCTGTGCTACCACTAACACCATCACCCAACCTTCAGTGTGAAACTGCTGACAGATCACCAGCCACAGCCAGTGAAATGTTTCATTAATTATCATAATTGATATCAATAGCAGATGTCAGACTTAATGAATGAGGGGGGTGGTCCTCCAGCCCCTGAGTACTGACTTCCTGGGGACGTTCTTCTGTGGATGTGAATGTCTGCCCAACCTATGATCACTAGGTGAAGGTAGATGTCTTGGAGAGATGTGGCCGGGGGAAATGACAGCAATTCCCAGGAGTCAAGAAAGGATCTGCTTGGTGGAAGACATTTTAACATCTGGGGGGTTTTACTTATTGAATCTTTTGTCCCTGGGGGAATTGGTACTGCTTTCAGGAGTGAGCAAGCAGTACCATTATCAGGCCTCTGCACCACGGGGAACACGCAGAAAAGCATTACCCAGCAGCACTGGCATCCAGCACGGGGATGGGAGGAGGAAGCAGCACGGCCATCAGCAAGGTCAGGACCATCACCAGCCCAGCACAGGCTGTGCTTCTTCACACAGGGACCCCCTCCATTGGAGGCAGGAACGGGGAGGGATGCAGGGGCTGTGAGCAGTGGTGAGGACTTGTGTTGACAATGTTTTCCTCATGATTGTGAAACACCCTGCAGTAACAGATTAGCAGCTGAGCTCCCCTGCTTAACACCACCACAGATCTGCTCTCGCTCACTGCCAAGGAGCTGGCTGTTCCTAAAATGGGGAGAAAAAGATTTGATAGAAAGTCTTCAGCCACTAGAGATATACACAGCAGAGGGAAAAACAAATGCCTCAGCAGACTCCTTTTTAACTTTTCTGAGCAAAAAATCATGTGATAAAAATAGCACCAGAAATGTTTTGGGCGAGTTTTGCTTGATGCTGTATCTTTCTTTGGGCCAAATGATTTGATAACAAATACTTCCTTGTTTTGTTCTGTTATTCTGTTGTTACTCATGGGATAAAAGTGTCTCTTGAACATCCCTCAAGGTTCTCACTTCTGCAGAAAGCATTCACAATAACCCTTGAATGATAAGGAGAGGTATGCACTGAAAAAGTCATTAACAAAATTAATCCTCATCTAAAATCTTATCAGAACTAGAACAACCAGGGCACTCGATCTTATGTCTTGGGCAGCTCTAAAGTCTTTCATTACTGGGCTCACTGGACCAGAGAGGCTACAAGTCTGTACATGTGAATATAGATGATGTACAATTTACGGGTCCATGGCCTTCTCACTTAACCCAAGTTACTGGCCCATGATAGGGTTTGCCAACCTTGCTGTTTCAGGCAGGAACAAACATTTTATATGCTGTCAATTTAGCAAATCTATTCCCCCAATTCCCCCCTCTCCCCTTTCATTGGCTGTTTTCATTAATCATCCCCTACTGTCTCCCTGGCAAGATGTGTTAATTTTTATAGGGCTTGCTCAGCAAGTCTTAAACGGCAGCGTGTTCCCCAGGCAGCGGAGCGTGGCTACCTTGCTGAACTGATGAGCCAACGGAGGTTTTGTCTGAGGACAGGTTCCTTCATGGGGTTAGGGACCACTGTTGCTTCTGTAAGCATGAACAAGTACAGAAGACCTTCACCAAGTGGAAGGCAATGGAGTCATCACATGGCTAGTAGTGCTTTGGGTCTTTCTTAGCTCAGCTCATGCCATTTTGGTAGAGTTTGCAGGTCTCTGGCAGTGAAAGTGTTGTTGTAGGTCAACAAAATAAGGTGGTTTGTGGATTCAGCTGATGTCAAGGGAGTTCCCCACGCTGGCCAGGTGACTTTGGGCAGTCTGCTCCCATGACTTTATATCAAAAAGCTATTTTATGAGGACAACATCCTTTCAGGATATGCGTATGCTGCTCCCACAGGAATAACACTTGTGCTTAAAACAGGGGAAAAATGTCACATGAGTGGGACTTGTTGCTCAGAAGGACAGCAGGCCTGGAGCAGTGATGTTGGTGCAGGTTACCAGACTGTGCTTGGACAGTATACAGCTACCTACTGTAAAAATCACAGATCCTAGCAAAGCAAAGCTGTGACATCCAAAATGTTAGAGAAGAGCCCATAACTTTGCAGTTACATTGAGTAAGCCTTACATTACTGTAATCCAAATGGAGGAAACAAAAGAAGGGTGGGAAAGACCCATGCTGTGTTATGCAAGGTCTAGAGACACAGAAGAGGAGATGACAATGGAGGACCTACCAAGAGAATCCATGGTTTCTGAGATGGTCAGTGCAGTAGCCCCAGAGCAACGTTTCTCTTTCCTGCAGCTACGTTGAAATGCAAAGAGCAGGAAAAGGAGATTTTCTCAAATGAGGACTACTGCCATCACTTGGAGAGCAATATCAACTGCTGTAATGCAAGCTCATGTCTAAGCTGGCCAGCTGGGCTCTCTAGGGAAATCCAGACATGCCAAGGGCAGTTCAGCCACGATATCTTAAGCACTTTTGTTAGGAAAGGATCAGTCACCCCCTGGAGAAACTCATCTCTTGCTCCACTGACTACAGAGGGAACACAGACAGCCTGATCTTAGCATTGCATGAATAGAAAGGTTTGGTGAGATTATCTGGGACCGAAGCATTTCTTTGATCAAGCTGGTGGGATGCACTGACAGCCCTTTACTGAGACATGATCGAGTAGCTGGATTATGAGTCAGTGGAAGACTGGAGCCAAACTGGCAAAGCAATTGCAAGCCTCTCTGTATGTGTGTGAGCGAGAGCGTGTGCAAGACAATAACTATCCTTCCCTTTGTGACTTGGATTGATGGGCCTCTGCTATTCCCATCTTTGAAGAATCCACGGGTCGATACTTCACTCCTTTGTGCCCAGCCATCCCATCATCTGTGTGTCTGGCACCAGTTCTTATAGGTGTAAATAAGAATAATTTCTCAGGCTGCCAGCCTTTCTGCCTGGAAAACATGTGGTTCATTTCGGCCCTTGACATTCAGCTGGATCCCTCCTCCCTTCTCTTGCAGCCTTTTGGTACTTGCTCCTTTGCTGACCTTTTCCTTGGCACATTTGCATGTAACAGCAGGTTGCCGACCTGGAGAATAGATGCAGGATAGATGCATCCTGCCCTTCAAATGCCTGGCTAATAGCAGGAAAGTCAGCCCTCTTGTTAACATTTGAGTATGGTCTCTCCATCATGGGTCAGCAGGATGCTCCATCTCCCTTCTCACTGCAAAGCCCCGTGTGTTTTTTCTGTCTGCTGAAGTGTGTGCTTTTGCAGCTCAACACCGTGAAAAACATTCATACGCATTTCTCCTGTATGTTCCCTTCAAAGCTGTCTGCCCTGTTAGCATTATATCCACACCAAAGAGTGTAATTTTTTTTTTTTTTTTTTTTTTATCCTTGGCATCCTCTCAAATGAATTGTGAGTTTGCTGGGTGAGAGGGTGAGAAAGCGTTGTGTGCTGAATACAGGCCACCTCCCTAAACCCAGTCAATGCCTCCGCTCCAACACCAAACACTGGCAGTGCTAAGATGCCTCTGCTGCTGCTCATCCAACATTCAACCCCTTCCCCTTGTCCCACCTCCAGCTGGGGAAGACAGAATAGCTGGTCTGACAGGTAGAGATTGCAGGATGGACCATGATTGTCCTGTTTCTCCCAGACCAGGACATGGGAGAACTGCTGCAATCTCTTTGCACCTTCTGCTAGTCACTTTTTTCTATTTAGATTTTATTGCTTTTGTTTCTTTAGCTCTACCTCTGTTGCTTTGCCAAACACCTGGGAGCTATTGGGAACGTTAAAACAGAAATACTTTTTGTGTCACTCTCCCCAAGCATTTTTCATAAATGAGATGACCCCAACCTGCTTTACAAACAGAGTCTAATGGTTTTTCTTTTCTACCTCTCACCAGCCATGGGCTGAGCTGGGCTACAAGAAAGCACCGTGTATGGTACATTTGCTGCTCCTTTCCTGGAAGTGGGTACAAAGAGAAGGGTGATGTGTTTTGGCCACAGACATCCTACTCCAGTGAATTTCAGAGGATTGTGGAGGATGATGCAGAAGGGACAAGCTACTTTACCCAGAGCTATGGGGACCCATCTCTATGGGGCAGGGGGTATGTTCACAGAGGCTGAGAAATAAACTCCCTGAAAAGCTGGTGGTGGCAGGGAAGGAAAGGTCAGGCTAGAGAAGGCAAATTAATTGGGCTGGATGGTGATAGGAAACAAACAGAATGATACTTAGCACTTCCACAGCACTGTCCACACCTCCCTGAGGGCCACGCACAGTACATCAGCATTAATGTCTCAAAGAAAGGCACTCAACAAGCAGCAACGCAAGCTTCTCAAGCAGGTGTGCCCTGTGAATGCAGTGTCTTAATGTAGGCACTTAACTCCATAATAATATTACTGTTATTATTGTACTACTACTGTGCCTATTACAGCACCGTAGCATTTGATTCCAATTGCCACTGACATTTTGAAATGTGCTGATACAATGAAACTGCATCTCCCACAGCTCCTTAGGAGAGCTGCTAAGAACTGCATCTCTCCCACAAAGACTGGAGACTTGCCAGTAAGCTTTTCGTGCCCCTGGCTGTAATGTGGGATGGCCTCTGATGTTCATGCCTGTTTATTCTAGGCATAGGTGGTGTTTTCTGAAGAACTGATCAAATAGCCGATTCATGTGATTTCCAGCCTGCTCCCCTACGTCTCATAAAATCACTGACCCTGACACTGCTGCTCGCTGTAGCTCTCTGATTCTGACCTTCAGCCTATGCAGAGGCTTCTAAAGTTTAATCAAGGCATGATGTGCCGATGGTAAACCTGGCCCAAGCCAAAGCCTACAGCATTTGGGCAATGTGTTGAACAGGAAGGATATTTTGCCACTCGCATTCAGGTACTTGGAGCAGCCAACTCTGGGAATGACATTCAGCACTGAAAACTCTTTGCTGCCTTGCGCTGTAATTTCATGCTAAAATGCCTGGCGCACAAATATCTTGAGAGCCAGGCACATTGGATTGTCAAGCAGACACAGGCTGCTCTCTTCCCTGGTTCATCTCTGCAAAGACAAAGCTATCACCAGGAATTTCAGTGATGGGGAAGGAGGGTTCAGGTGGACAATGTTGATTCACTACTCCAGGAACCCACCATGGTCTCACTGGCTCATGATGCAGCATCAACAGCTGGAGGGCACTGCCCCATCTTTCCGCTCTTGCTTTCTCTGCTCTTGACAGTTGGGAAGTGCTGGAGAGGATGCTACAAGTGCTCTTGCTAGGCTGTTCTGCCTTCCCTTCTGGAAGAAATAACCTCCTGTGCAAGAAACCATAATCGATGACAAGGGAGCTTGTCATTTTGAGTCGCCAGAAAATACTGGGACTCCAGTGTGCTCGGTCTATACATATGCATGGCAAGAACTAACTATCTCTATGAACAAGCCAGTAAAGTATCTTGCTCAAGGTTATCCAGAACAGAATTGCTTTAGTCAGGAAAAGGAGCCAAGTTTGACAACATTTTGTCTCCTAGACAACACAAGATAATTCTGCAGGTTTGACTTGCCTCAAAGGCGGCTCCCAGGAGACCCCAGGCAACAAACCCTCCTCATCCTTGTTCAGACAACGGGTGACCAAATATGGGGTTCATTTGCTTGGTTGTCTTGCTACGGCCCTCCTTTTTCTGGCCAGACCTCCACAGGGACATCTCCCTACTAGTGGCAACGTCACGTGAAAGTACAGAGAATCAAAGTACTGGAAAAACAGGGCTGTGGCTCAGCATCTCACCTCATGAACAAATATAACACCCTCCACAACTCAAACCACTGGAAACAGGCAGTGAGGTTGTTTCTTTGACAGCTTACACAAAAAAGAAAACTTTAAACTATGCAGCATGTTATTCTGTGGCTGCCTACCTATCTGTCAGCTTCTTGCGGAATATATCTTTCCTTTTTCTCGTATTGTCTTTATCTATCTAACCACTTGTCTAATGAAGCAGCTCTCATGCACACTGGTTGACAATTCTCTTTCTTCAGTATTCCTTTAGCCATCTTTTATCTTCCTTACATACAACTCATATGTTCTCCTTCTTACCTATCTATCCATGTATCCACCATTTTTAAATTTACCTTTTATTATTCTAGTCTCTCTCTTTCTTGAGACTAATGCAATACTCTTCTATTTTGCCTCCAGAAAAAGAAAGGACCTCCAACAAATTATTCCTCCAGCTAATGCCCAGCCTAACCCCCAACCCCCCCAACCTGCTTCTTTGCAGATTTTTATGCCTTTTACTTGATTATTTTATCCATCTCAAACATTACTATTTTCTTCCCTTAAATATCCCAAAGTGCGTTTGTGTGGGGGCGAGGGTTGTGTGAATATCATTTGAAAATGAAAGCCACAAGCTATATTGTGGTAATAGTCTATTACATTTCTCCTCATATTTACCTCATTCAGCAATTTTTGACTTGATTTGACAATGAAAGTTAATGCTCTGATATATATATATACACACATCTATATGTATTTTCCTTCTTATTCCTTGATTAGAACTGTGAAAATTTTCAAAGATTTAAATTGAGTAAAGTGACTAACCGGGATCTTTCTGCTGGCTGCAACATTAGCTTTAATTGTCTGCTAATAGCTCCAAGCATTTAGCTCAATCTTCCAATACAGAGACAAAAATGCCTTCCTAGGAGATTTTTGAGCGATAATGGGCTCCTTGCCACCCGGCGTGAGAAGCGGCTGCATTGGTGGCAGCGGGATGCTCCTGTGTGTGTGTCAGTCCAAGAAACTCCTCTGCCATGCTCGGAAGATGGTGGAGATCAGGGATTTTTGCCCAGCCTGGTCCCTTCATGATGTTTGTACCACTGACCTTTCCTTTCGTGTCTCCCAGCTCTGTCATAGAATCATAGAATCATAGAATCGTTTAGGTTGGAAAAGACCTTCAAGATCATCCAGTCCAACCATTAACCCACACTACCAAGTCCACTCTAAGCCAATCAAGGGTAGACCAGACTAAACCATGTCCCCAGGTGCCACCTCTGCCCGTTTTTTGAACACTTCCAGGGATGGGGACTCCAGCACCTCTCTGGGCAGCCTGTTCCAATTCTTGACCACCCTTTCCGTAAAGAAATTTTTCCTAATTTCCAACCTAAACCTCCCCTGGCGCAGCTTAAGCCCATTTCCTCTCGTCCTATCGCTAACTACATGGGAGAAGAGACCAACACCACAGACTTCTCTGGCCCACGTTATCTCCTGTACTTGGGTCTCTCCTGCGCAAAAGCCAAGCCGGGGTGTATCATTCCTCCGGTTACTCCAGACTCGTGTCAGCCCTCAAGGGCCAGCTTGTCATTACAACTCAGTGTTTGAGTTGGTCTAAAGAGGTTTGACAGAAGAGTTTTAACCAGAAAACACAGCTTTGCCACAACCTAAACATTTCACAGGGACACATCAATTGCAGTTACATTTCTGACGCACAAAATTTTGAAACCCTTTTGTTTCCATTTTCTCATTTTGTTTCAAAGACATCAAAGTACTTCGATAAGACAAGAATGGCTCATTACTTTCTGGTTTTGTTTTAGTTTCCTTTTAAACTTTTATTCTTTAGGATCCCTTTATTGTTGGAAACACGTAGAATTTCAGATGTGAAACCTTCTGTTACAGGCTCAGTGAGGAGGAGTCTGACTTCATCAAAACAAAATGACTCAACAGGAGTGGAGTGAGCAGCTTCAACAACTTCAAAAGAATAGGGTCAGAACTTTCATTACTTTAGAAATCTTCCAGTTTGTGCTTTTTATTGTGTCTGTAATCATAGTTCTATTATTTTTAGGTTATTTTAATGGCCAGAAAAAAAGATTAAGGCAGAAATACCAGAGTTTCCCATGGATCTCAGATCCTGAATCCCAAGTATTTCTACAGAATTCATCCAGTGCTGTCGGAATGAGTTTTATTGACATTTTTACCATAAAAACTGACAGCTGCACCACCTAGGTTAAAAATAGGCATTCACATAGTTTGCTTTAGAAGCTGAGGGTCTAATAGCCAAGATCTGGAGCAGATTCACATCTTCTATAGATCCAGAGAAAACCAGCTCTCAGCTCTCCATTCCGTATATTTCTACGGGGGGCTCTGTGTGTGTGTGTGTGTGAACATCTGGGAGAGAGCCCTATCCCACCCGGGGTTTCAGACACCTTCCAGGTCAGACTGGGAATAGTTTTGAAGCTTGAGAGCTCCTACCTTTGGCCACGGTTTTTTCAATGGTTTGTACCTGAGTTAGGAACTGGAAACAGAATGAAGCTCACTATATGTTAAACAGAGATGCAGAAAAATCTCAAAACCAAAATAAAAATCCTTTTCGTGTCCACAAAGAGCTGAGTAGTTCAGTAGTAAGGTACAGCTCCACTCTTTGCTCAGATTAGAAGTGGGAACCTCTATTTCTGTATGTTTAACCTGAACTGTACCACATAGTGTGAACTGTGCATCACAGCACAAGGATTAAATGGAGCCTGTTACTCTCTACTGGGCAGTTTACAACACGCGGACATCTGCATTTATGGCAATTTTGAAACTGAAAATGACTAGGTTTAAACCCATATTTAAGCCTTAGATGTTTCAGGTGCTGACCGCTGTGTAAAATTACATTTGAAATTCTGGTAGTACCGTGGTTTCTCGCTCACTCTGATAAACAGCGGAGAAGAGCTTATTTTCTGACAGCAGTGCTTTGTCTGAGAGTCCTGCTGAGCTAGGAAATATCAGAAACTTAAAACTGCAAGGGAAAAAAAAAAAAAAAGGCAGGAAAGGATCTCAGGAGGTTGGTGGGTCTTTCCTCTGCCTCAAGCCAGAAACTGCTGCCTAAACCACTCCTGACAGATGTTTGTGTAACCTCCTGAAGCCTTTCAGCAGTGGAAGGTCTGCACCTTCCCTGGGCAGTCAACTCCAGCACTTCACAATACCAGCTTTAAAGACAGTCTTTCTAACGTCTAACCTGGGTCTTTCCTGCTGCAATTTAAGCCCATTTCTTCTTCGCTTGTTCACCAGGGGCATGAAGTATAAATTCTTCCCTTATTCTTTGCCTTTTTCATATTTGAAGGTTGTTATCTTGCCATCTCTTCTTCAGGCTAAACACCTCCTATGTATTCATTTTACCTTTATGCCATATTTTGAGGGTTGCTGATAGTCCCTATTGCTGTCCTCTGAATGTCCTCCCACTGATCCACAGTTTTCTTAAAATACAGCATTAAAAACCAGATGAACATGTGGCCTTATCGGTGGAAGGATTGCCCACGTGCCTTGTGGTTGATATTGTTACGCTTCCCCATACATTTGCTTTTTTTCTCTGCCTGGCATTACTGAATCATGAGTGGCTTTACATCAGCTACAAATTCCCCATCCTTTCCTGCACAGCATCTGCCAAGCCAGCTGTTCTCCATCCCACAGTTATGGATTACCCTTCCTAGGTGCAGGCTTGACGCTTGTCCTTGTTCAATCACATCCTAGTTTTTTCAGCTTGATCCTCCACTTTGTCATGTTTACCTTGCACGCAGACTATGTTCTCCCCCATATCTGGATCTCTTCCCATCATTACATAGCTCACGATCTCCAGAAGCCTAACCTCTGTTCTGCTATCCGTGTCATTAAGAATGCATCAGATGACAGCAGATATAGAACAGGTCTCAAGGCAGACGCAACTCACCCACCCTTTTGGTTTTGACATCTACCTCTTCATCCAATGTGGCAAATGCTGGTGACCAGCACCCCTCTGCTTCTCTGCAAGTACAGCACCTTGGTCAAAACCGCCTGCTTTGGTGGAGCTGTGGGCCTGCGTCTCCCATCCCTCCTCATTTCCATGCCTCCTGCTGCTCTCAGGATTCCTGCTGGGCAATGACTTGCTTGTTGCTACTTTATCCCGTCCCTGTGGGTCTCAAGAAAGGCTGCGAAGCTCCTCAGAAACATGTTCTGAGCAGCCAAGGGACTTAGAAGTTTTGCGCCATCTCTTCATCCGGCCCTGCTTACTAGCAGCTGACCATGAAGCAGTGATTTGTTTCAGGCATCTGGTTTGTGAGATACCAAAATGCTGCTTTTTCTCCCCCTTCCATTTTCCATTTAAATGCTAAATACTATAAAGAGGAAACCTCTCTGAAAACAAAACAAACAAGAAACAGTCTGCAAAGCAGCAAGTTAAAATCCTTCCAAATGTCAGCTGTGTCTCAAGAAGCCACTTCAGGACCGGATTAAGAGCAAAACTGGGCTGTACAGCCTGAAATTGGGTGAACTATTCAAAACCATAAAAAACCCCTAAGTCCTTTGCAGTCCCAGACCCATTAGGTTTCAGAGCTCAAGTTGCAATTCTGGAATAAGTTTCAAGATAAGCTGCATCCCAGTTCCTGATTACGTACCAGCCAAGTGACTCAAGTTTTATTAGGTCCAAATTTCAAGCAAGTCTGGACCTCATTGCCTTGACTGTTGGGTCTCACATTACTGTCTTTGGAATCCATCCCTCATCCAGACCCTGATTACTAGAAAGCCCATCTCTCATTCCAAAGGAAATCTGGACCTTCATTTCTAAGGAGCTGTGGACCTCATTTCTTGAACTAGCTTGAGCCCAGCTTCCTGAGCAAACACTGGACTATAACTATACATAGCATTTATCCTCATTTCATCACAGGTACTCTGGAAGGCATTTTGACTAATATTAGGGGAGAAGAATCAATCCTTGGAGGACTCGGTTCCTCTCCACTCACTATAGAGAGAGGTTGGAATGACTAGCTTAAAATGTATCCCTTACTTTTGGACGCATAAATAAGGACAGATGATTCCCAGCCTAGCAGGGGAGCCCAGAACCATCTGGTAGGCCAGACCCAAACTTCAAACCTGCCCTATTCCTAGTGCCTTGGAGGAAGCCACCACCCAAGTCCTTGGGCTTCTCTATCCCACAGATTCCCTTCAAGCACATTTTCTATATTTTTATAAGTTTTATTTCATTGAGTTGTTATAATCCAGCTATCTCTTCCCCTTCCCCTTGGTGGTGAGGGTAAAGCTAAGGTCAGGCTATTTTGCAAACAATAAAAATCTTACTAAACTTGTCAAAGAACAGTGGGAGCTTTACCCTGGTGTTCAGCTAAATTTCCCTTGGAAATGTCACTAGCCCATCGAGGCAGAGAATCAGAAGGTCTCTGTTTAAATTATGTATGCAACTTCCTGATAATTATGTATCCTAAGGAATATCATATTCAAAAAGATGAAGGCTTGGAGGATTTAGGGAGGGAGGGTGCTGAGAAGGAGTTTGGAAAGATAACAGCTTGATTTACTGAAAAGAAAGCACATTACATGCAATTCAAGGTGTTTTGGTTTTTTTTTTTCTTTTTACAACAAAGCCAGCCTGCTATTATGTTCCCTGCCACCCAGAATATTTAATATAAAACTCATCCATAAGTTGTATACTAGGTGAATTATCATAGTTACAGAGCATCTGCTAGGAAACCATGTATTGCTATAGGGGAGTGGAGCAGGTCGGGGTAGAAAAGAGATCAAGGTGAGGGGGAGGATTTGGGCAAATGCCATTCAGGAAGTCTGTTGGAGAAACACATTTTTATGTGAAAATCAGCACTGTTCATCCTTCCGGTGGCATCTGGGCATGCTTGCAGCCACAGAACCGCCTATTACAGGGGCAAGGGCTGGAGCGAAGCCGTGCCGCCGCGTGGCTCTGCTCCGCTGGGGCTCACTGCTAAATATCGGTGTTGAACAGCAGCTCCTCGTGCCTTGCCTGACCCCTCCATCAAGGGGTGTGAGGGACACGCCATCTCCCAGGACCCTTGAAGCCATCCCGGCCCTCACAGAGAGACGGAGCCACTCAAGACCAAAGCCAGGTCTCGAGCTCGAGTATTCCTTTGGATAGCAAGAAAATCTAGCCTTATAACTAAAACCTAAATGCTAAAAATGTGGTAGTGGTGGAAAACTACAAGGCTTAAGCTAGACTCGAGGAGATTAGCTCCCTGGGGCTTCTTGTGCTTCCCCCTGCACAGCTGGGTTTGGGCTGCCGGCAGATTTAGGCATCGGGATTAGAGTGAGCAAACAAAATTCAATTCACCCTGTCAGTTCCCATGGCCAGATCTGTGTGGAAAACAGGTTTTGCTTTTGGCTGGCCAGGTATTTCATAACTTTAGAAAAAGCTGACGCATAAATTAGTTAAGGGTTTGACAAAAATTTTTGCATGTTTGGTGCACTCAAAATTCTGAATTAAACATGCTTTATGGTGATCTAGAAAAAAAAATGTTTTGCTTGGCTTCCTAGTCTTTTGACAACAGGTTAAAACAATTTCTGAAAGAAAACTTGAAGAAGAAAACCTTTGCGAACATTGAAGCTGGGCTTTCTAAATGCTTCAGAATATTTTACAGTGGGAGATTCAATAACATCAATATGGATTCACCAAACATTTTGGTGTAACTAAATCTGCTACTTTTGCAGAAAATAAAACAAACAAACCAGTGTTAAAGAATTCCCTGATGTCTCATCTGGCATCTGGTCTGGCTTATTTCCATTGTGAGATGTTTCCAAAAACAACCACCTCACTGAGAACTCCAATAACTGGAATGAAGAGTCCTGGTCTCGAACTAATTGTCTGCAATGACACCCTGGGAACACCAGCATTGCTGGTGAACGATTACCAGCCTGTGTCAAAGGCGGAAAATAAGGTGGTCCCACCAAGGACAGCGGAGCCGAATCTCAGCTGAGATGAATCAACCCTATTTTCTGAACACAGCTTATACAATTCACACCTCTGGAAGGTCTAACCTAATTTTCCTCGTGCCACTTGGCAATGGACAAAATACTTTGAGGCAAAACTGGTTTCTTCCACTACAAGACTGTAGGTTGGGATTGATCAAATAGGCTCTGAAACTTCCCCTAAAAGTAGCTGAAAAAGAAATGGAACAGAAAATAAATAAATAAAAAAGCTTAAAAGAAAAAGCAATCTGCTATTAATTTTTTCAACTTTTTGCTTCACTGGAAAAATTGAAAAATTTTCAATTCAGGTTAACTCAAAATGTATCTTTTTTTTTTTCCATTTGGCCATTGGACCAAAAAATGTGTAGTCTCTTAGCTCTTATTGGCACCTATTTTTGTTCAATTGTTTTGGTTCATTGCCCCTATTTTCAAGAGACAGCTACAGCTTTCTAATTGTATCTACTGTGTTCGTGAAGATATTGAGCAGAAGCCTCTGGCTACTCTGGATGATTATAGGTTATTTTGTTTTAGCGTAGGAAAAAAGAATAATCATTGGTCCATGCTAGCTATAATTTGTGTCTCCTCTCTACGTTCAGATCCGCCAAGTATTCGCATTTAATGTCATTATACAGGAATCCCAGACTGAGTGCTCATTTTACGAAAAAATGTTGTTCTGAAAAAATGCCATTTTATGATGAGTGAGATGTTGCTCAGGAACATGTTGACTTCAATCACACTTTATTTGAAAAAAAACACAGAGTGGAACTGTTTTGATTTTCCATTTTGAAGTGATTTTTCATTTTAGCTTTTTTTTTCCCCATTGGTATTATAATGATATTCAGTTTTAAAAAATAAAACAGGAAGGAGCCATTTCAGTCATTAAACCCAAAAAGTTTGAGCGATCCCCAAAGCTATTGCATTTCATCAGAATTTTATGGGAAATATGGGGAAAAAAAAAATCCCATCCCATAATTGAAAAACACGAATGGGAAATTGTGAAGTCTCTCAAGAGTGGGCAAAATAATTCCTACACAGGTTTAAAAATCCCTATTAGGAGAAATGTCACCTGAGTCCAAAGTCAATACGAGGTCCGTATATGGTTTTTTAGCTTATAGAAACTGTGGCAGCTGCTCGCCGCCAGCATGGATCTGGGGCTCTGGTGTCACCCAAGTAAAATGAGATGCTTCCGGTGACCCTACCACGATGGGATCGCCATGCTGCGGTGCATCAGTTCATGCACCAGCACCCAAACACCTCCCATTTTAGCCTGTGCTCCCAAATGGGGCTGTGTTTTTGGGGTCCCCAACACACCAGCCAGAGGTGACCGGTGCACAGCAGCTCTGGCCATGGGGGCATAACCCCCTGTGCCCTGAATTCAACCTGCAAAGCAGTGGCTTGCCAAGGGGGATGCAACGGGGGATCTTCCTTGGCCTTTACATTATTCTTGCTTGCCCTCCTGCTCAGTCCTCCTTGCATTGCTGTAGTCTGCAGCCCAGCTCACCACCTCTTCTGCACCTCCTAAAGCAGCATCAGCAAGTCACCCCAAAACTCACAGCGCCGGCCCCACTGCAATTCTCTGCTCATCGCGTCTCCCGCATGATATTGCATCATTTTCATGGACAGTAACTACTCCATTTCTGCCCCCCACCTCTTAGATCTCTGCCTGTCTCTCTTGCCTTCGGTGCTCTGACAGCTACTCTTCCCCCCACCTTTTGTCAAACACCAGCTTTGATTTCAGACAAGTAAAATAAAAATTGACGTGTGATTGACAGCAGCCCAAACAGATGCGTGGTTTGGCAGGCTGAGGTTACAGAGAATGAGCAAATAAATAGAGACAGCAGAGCGGTCAAACGTGTCGCTGACATGTCAAGAATAACTAGCTGGAAGAGGTGCTTTGTACGGGCTGGGTATTCAAGGCTTCCGATTTGTACCCTCTGATCATCAGCCAAGTGACTTAAGTCATTTTTGCCTTTCAGGGTGAATTTTAAGTCCCACATTTAAAAATGCTTTACAACAGTTCCCTGCCCCTTAGCGTTTCTTGTTGTTGATCTTAAAATTAAAATTCGTCAAGTACTAGGACAAACCTGTAGAAGAAAGATACAGTAGAGAAGCTGCATGTTTTCTGCTCGGCACCAGCTCATGTTTTCCTTCTCTCATTGGGTGGGCTCTGTTTTCAAAGGGACTCTGCGTCTGCTAGGGAAGATGCAAAGAAGTATGTGTAAACATTTGTGGGTGCAAATGAGGGCTACTTCCGTGGCGAAATGAATAAAGGCATTTGAAAAACTCAGTTTTCTCCTTCCTTCTTCAGAAAGTGAACTTACAGACAGAGAAAAATAATTACCCATTCCATCTTAATTACCAAGAGTAGAATTTCTTCTTTTGATTCTGTCGTGGTTTAACCCGGCAGGCAGCTCAACACCACGCAGCCGTTTGCTCACGCCCCGCCCCAGTGGGACTGGGGAGAGAATCGGGGAACAAAAAGTAAAATTTGTGGGTTGAGATAAAGACAGTTTAATAGGACAGAAAAGGAAGGGATAATAATAATAATAATGATGATGATGATAAAAGAATATACAAAGTAAGCGATGCCCAATGCTCACCACCCGCCGACCGATGCCCAGCCAGTTCCCGAGCAGACATTCTCCACCCCCTGGCCAACCCCCCCAGTTTCCATACTGCCCATGACGCCGTATGGTATGGAATGGCCCTTGGGCCAGTTTGGGGCAGCTCTCCTGGCTGTGCCCCCTCCCGGCTTCTTGTGCCCCTGGCAGAGCATGGGAAGCTGAAAAGCCCTTGACTTAGTTTAAACACTGCTCAGCAACAACAAAAAGCATCAGTGTGTGATCAGCATTATTCTCATACTAAATCCAAAACACAGCACTATGCCAGCTACTAGGAGGAAAATTAACTCTATCCCAAGTGAAACCAGGACAATTCACAACACATTAAGCCATTCAAACAATTCTCTGCAAATTACATGGTCGAACAGAACCTTAGCAACTTATCAAACAGCGACCACCCGCTAAACCCAGGGAGAAAAAAGTCTTTTTCTAACATGTCACTGCCTAGTGACCAGTTTCAGATAGGCCTGTTTTGGGAAAGAAGTGACATTTTTCATTCCAAAAATAACACTATTTAGAGATGTGTTAGGGTAAGACTTCATTCAGTCAAAGGATAACCTTTTCAAAAGCTCTTACTTAAAGCCTCACTATGTCAGGAAGTTGTGATAGTTAATTATAGCAGTACAGCTTGATGGTTGCAAGCCCTGTTGGGTGCGTGCTGCTCTCTCAGTATATGCCTGGGATAAACCTAACTGGGATTTAGGTGCTTATGCTGATCTACCTGCCTTTACACTGAACTTATGTCTGTGCCATTAATTGTGCGCAAATTAACGTCTAACTGATGGACTAACCCCCAGTCCTTGCGTGTTCTCAGGTGTAAGTGATAAGTTCTCAGGTTGCGGCTCGTCTATATTATGGACAGAGGATGGCCGCGCTCAGCAGTGATACATCTGGGCTAGCAGCCCCCCACCCCCTGGGGAGTTACGGCAGCGGTCTCTAGGTGGGATTCTTCAGCAGAGGTGCAGCGTTGTGCTCGCGTAGCCACGCAGCCTCCGGGCGGGAGCTGGCAAGTCCACAACAGCTCCGCACTGCACCACCCGAAGGCAATTGCTGAAGTTTTGGCACCTCTGCGTGCTGCAGGGCACAGACACATCCTTGGCGTGTCCTTGAGAAGAAGTGAAGACGGGACTGCAGCACACCAGAAAAGGAACAGCAGCCTTATTGTTGCTGAGGGACAGAGCTAAGCATCCTGGAGGAACTCCCTCCTTGCCCTCTCCCAGCAGCAGGCACTGCCTCGCGCATCATCCCGCAGCCTCACCAGCATCCCCTGTCCTGCACCGGGACACCAGGCATTGCCCTGCTGCCAGGAGAAAAAGGATTTTTCAGCTGCACTTTCACAACAAGCTTTTTTCCTATCAGAAACCTGCTCTTCTTGGCATGGCTGACAACTTCACAAAACACTGAAGGTCTTAGGGCTCCCCGGGGTGCAGCAACAACAAGGGTTATTGGGTTTCCTTAAAAATATTTGCAAAGGTGAGAGCTTGGAGGTCCTGGGAATCCCTATTTGCCCCAGCCCTGGGCAGGGGGGGTGGTGTCCCCAGGCTCTGTGCTGAGCTTTGGGAACAGGCTGCGGAATTCCTCCTGCAGTCAGGGTACAGATGGGCACTGGGGGCCCTTAATACACTAATCCAAGGCTAGGACCTTACTTGTTTGCCTATGAAAAATGGGATCTGCAAGCCGCAGGAGAAATCTTGATCCACCAGTTGTTAGACACAATCCCATTCCTCTGCTCTGTGGAAACACATGTGTTTCTGGTTTGAAATAATCCATCAGATCGCTTTCTCAAATAATTGTATGTGAATTGATTTACCACCCCCAGACACAGGGTGGTTGGTTTTCTTGTTGTTGTCACTGCAGGTTTTTTAACTGTATGAAAGAAATTCAAGCTGTGCTGCTTAGTTTCAGAGACATGTAGGGCAAGCCAGTCCTCTGATTTCGGTGACTCCAACCCCACTTACGGTGAGTGCTATTTGCAGAGATGCTTTAAAGCTAGAAATCAATGTGTAGTTACTGTTTACCATGAAAATGAACATTTCAGCCTCTTACACTAAAAGGGAAAGAAATTTTCTAGTCACCTGCCATTTAAATAGCATCTCACACACAGTCACTAATTTAATGCAAATCTCATACGGCTTCCTTGTATTTGTCATTTCAGTGCATTTCTGTGCTTGTAGTTTTTATGCTAATGATCCTGCTCCATTGCTAACTAGGTCTTTACACCTATCATTTCAATGATACTAGTAATTACACAGTTATGTGTGTATATATGGGTGCATGTTCAGTGCACTCAGCTCTCTGTCACCTCTTTTTTATTGCTGCCTGCGAGAAGTGAGTTCTCACTGTCAGCGTGACAGTGGGGTTTTGTTTGCAATGGCTTTCTGCAACTCTGAGTCTGATCAATATAAAAATTTCAGCAAATGTTCCAGGTGACAATAAACAGAACCCTGTGGATTTGGGTAAAAACTGGAAAACCTGACAATGGAAAATAAGGACGCAAAGCCTTGCTCTGCTCTTCGATAGAAATGGCTGTCTTGTAACCCACTGGTGCCAGGCATGGGCCTCTTCCACCAGCACACCCCATGCTGGCCGTGTCCAGCATAAAACCACTGAGACCCTCAGGGATTTATTGCTCACGATCCATTTGGCCAGGGAGCGAATGGATGAATCTGTACAGAGGGAAGGGGAAGAGAGGCGTTAAGTGGCCCTAATCCCCATTTACAAGTGGAGAAAATAAGAGAAGAACAGGGAGAAGCACAGTGAGAAAAGATGAGAGGCAGCTGAGAGAATCCCTTGCAGAGAGAGAAAAGGGAAGGCAGCACACAGTGCCCTGGACGCCCCGCGCTCCGTGCCGAGCGCGGTTTTCTCCCGTACTTCTTGCCTTGCTGCATGTTTTTCTCGTGACTCACCGAACGGCGGGTGTGCATCCTTGGCAGCACAAAGTTTTAAGAGACTGCTCAGAGAGCTGCAAGATGCAGCAGTCGGGGGGTGCTGGGATTTGCTGGGGAGAGGAGCAGGCTGGGGAACTCCCTAAAGCACCCAGGCTAGCCAGAAAGACCCGAGGAGCCCACCCAATTTTCTTGTTTTCTTAGCTCCCTCCTCATCCCTCAGCCAACACGATCAATTTGCTCAACAACAGCAGCAACTGCTCTGCTGCTCCTTCCTATGTAATTTCAAAATAATTTCTCCCTGTGGTACCAGAGCGAATCCCAGTCCCAGTTTACCCTGCTGTACACGGAGACCAACCCCATTGCTTCAGCAAAGCACTTCCAGCCCAGGGCTCTTGACCTGGCCCCTCCGGATCCTCCTCCCACGATCACACACAACAGCTACCGAATTGCCGCAGGAGGACTTTTTGCAAGGGGACTGAGTAAATTCAATGACAGCCCGAAATGAAACATGACACGCAATCATTTCCGAGCACGTTGAGAAGAGATTAACGTGCAGCCTTGAAAAAAAGAAAGTTTCATTTTGTCCTCAGTGCTCTTGACAGAAGAATCATCTGCAACTTACTCAAACTCCGGTGAAAGCTGAGATGAGCAGCTGATGGCTTCAGCCTCCTTATGGATCAGGCTGCTGAAGAGCAGCTGGGAATGAGGATGACTCCCCTACCCTTCTGCTTTGATAGAGATAAGGCTGAAATATACTTCAGATTAGGAGGCATTCAGGCTGCTGGAAGGTGACTGGAAATGCTGCAGAGGATGCGAGTACAAAATGTAAACAGCAACATGGGGAGAAAATAATTGAAAAGAGTCTGCCAGGCAGAACAAGCAAGCTAGGAGAGGTCAGCCCCACGTGCTGGCTTCTGCTAGGGGTATGCAGAGAAACCTCAGGGATCCTGGCAATTAAAACACTGGCACAGAAGAGTTACTGTCTGCATTATGGAAACATTTCAGAACTTGAAGCAAAATCAAGCACCTTGTGTACTTGGCACTGTACAAACATGTAAGGAGAGAGACTAAACAAAGAGCTTAAACAGGCAAAACCTGAGAAAACCAAGGCACAGAGCAGTAGGTGATTTGCTGAATGATTTTGGAGCAGCCTATCTTTTTCCCTCGTTCTCGAGCCAATGCCTTATGCATTTGTTTGTACTGCTTTTTGCAATGGCTGAAACGTGCACCATCACCCCATCACCTTGCAGACACGCCAAGCCTTGGGAGGGCATGGGAACCCCACGGAGTGAGGTGCACCCATGGTGTCTTGCTGCAAGACAAGCCAGGGAGGGGAGCAGGAGAGCTGTTGAGACTCAGCACTGAGGATGAACTGGTCATCCAGGCCCAGCTGGCCCCGGAAACAAAAATCTCTGGTCTTTCAGAGGAGACAGGTCTTGCCCCTTGCACAGCAGTGCATTTGAGTTTGTTCCTGTTTCAGATCTTGCTCCCCAGGCTGAAGTTCAGACAGCACTTGTGCTGTCAAAGCCACGTGTGCATTTACCAGATATTAAAGTCCACCAACGGGATTGTGTGAGCATGCAAGACAGAGAGAGGCTTTTAATCTGAACTGGAAAGCAGCCAGAAACCAGTGTTTGGGCTGATTTGCATGAAATGTAGATAAGCACCATCAGCCCTGTTGAATTCAGATGAGGCACTTGAGCTACAGAATGGCAATTCAGGGGCTACAGAGAAAAAGCAGCAAAATATCCCCACAGACTGATGTCCAGTGACCCCACCTCCTACTCTTCCACTTTGCAGACAGTTCCAGGCTATGCTGACGCACCAAAAAGCCACAGGACTGTCCTTGACTCGTCATTTCCAGCCACATCCAGAGGGTACTGATCACTACCAGTGTGCTTTCCCTGCAGAAAGGACCTACTGCACCCAGTGGAAATGGTTGGCAAAAGTCTGCAGCAGTGGAGAACCTCACCCAGAGTGGGAAGAGGGCGTCAAAGAGGCAGAGCCACGTCTGACTGGGCCACCTGTACCTCCTACGGCCTTTGCAGCATCATTTCCCGAAGAACTGGCTGGGTCAGCGAGAGACCAGTGTCTGCAAGTCACCCTGGAAAGAGCAGAGCTAAACAATGATCTCCTGCAGAGCCATCTCTTAAGTGGATTCTCTGATGTCTAATATAGGCTCACACTAAATCATAAACTTTATCTCTACCAAACTTATTCTCTCAGAACTGACCAAGAGGTTTGAAAAGCTGTAATGGAGAGACACACGCACGCTGCACTGGCACAAGCATGGGCACAGGCACACATATGCAGAGCATGATGGCACAGTCTACTTGTCCTTAGGTGATCACGTTCAAAAGCTTCTTTTTAAATTTTTTTTTAAAAGATACACTTAGTTCCTTTTAATTTTTTATAAAAATGAATATACTGTACAATCTAAGCACTTTGCACTAATGATCAAGAAGCTTGTTGGAAAAAAACCCCCAAACCCTAAATCCAACAGTTTGGCAAATTAATCTGTTATGTACACATCCAAAATTTCCTTAGCAGAAAGCTGGGTAATGTATCAAATAGGGTCTTTTGCTCATTTACTTGACAAGTATAATTTATTTTTAATATTTACCCTAATGTCTTACGGCATTCTAGTAAATGTTCTCCACTATGCTCTTTGCAAAAGTTCATGAACATTTAGTAACAAGAGACATCGTCACACTTCTATGCTATCACATCCATGTGGTAAGAGCAGAAAGAAGGAGAAAAGGTAGCAAGAAAGGAGGATAGATTTTTGTGAGTGCCGAGAGGCAGATTATTAAGGCTTCATTGAGTTATTATATTCACCAAAAGGTTAAAAAAGGAGCATCATTAGAATACCTCCAAATCTTTCTTTCTTTCTTTCTTCTTTCTTGAAGAGGAGACAAAGAAAGAAACTAAATACAAATGAAATTAAATCAAATGAGTTCCTGGACTGCTTAATATGGTATTTTACCCCCATTTAAAATATCCCTCAGGAGACTAGGCTGATTTAATAAGCCTAAGAGATGTTGCGGTGAAGACTGAACTGCCTTGATGAAAGCACAACTTGGCTGGGGCTGCATTAGCCTAGGAAACATGTTCCAGCTTCTTAAAAGGAGTCTTTTAATCCATTTTTGAAATGGAAAGAAAGGTTCAGGCAGAAGACATTCATAAAGGGGAAAAAAGGATACATGCACTTATACAGCTATGCGATGGAAACTGTTCTAATCATAGTGTCTAATCGCAGAGAAAAGCAAACTGCGATAGTTTAACTGGTGAATTTAACGTGAAGACAGACACTTGAAGCCAGAAGGAAGGACCTTTTTCTGCATGTCCAATGCTGTAGCCCACAGTGTCTGACAGTTCAGTTCTTCCCTGCACACTGCAGCATCCCAGGCCTAGAGATGACTTTAACTTGAATTTTGGTTTTACACACTGCCTGGGTCTCCTGCTAGGTTTCTCTGCAAGGCTGAATTCTGGAGCTCCCCTGGTGAGCTGCCCTCTGAGATCTTCCTAGACAAAAGAAATGTCTGAAAACATCGAAGTTTGCACAATCGTAAACTACCATGAACTCAACTCATGGGCTGCTGACAGTGGTAGATGGTTTGGTCCTTCCTGGGCCTCCTCTGATGAAACCTGTTGGATTCCCAATTCCAGCAGCTAGGGAAGGGACAGGCTTTCCTCCCTCCTTGCAGAAGAGGGGAATAACCCCCTCCAATTCTGTAGTGAACACTGCTGAGACATATTAAATCCTCTGCAGGGTCAGTATCAGCTGTGAAGAGACATGAAATCCCCCAAGGTCTGCCCTGAGCCATGGAGATCTTGATGGAACTTCTCTACCCATTTTCCCAGACTCTTGGCTAGAAGCCACCAACAGCTCTTGGAGCTACAGCTCCAGCCACCCCAGTTCCCAGCCAAAACCAACTTCATCCTGGTCTGAGCAAAGCCTGGGCAGGGAGCAGCTGAGCACAAACCACCCACCTGGACATGGCTTGGAGATCAGCAGAAGAGAGGCCAGATGCTTCGCAGCCCTTTTTCCAGCCCTGATAATTACAGCCCCAAATGATCTTCAGCTGTGATCATCTGAGTACAAACTGCCACCCCTCCTACACCATCCCAGCTCTGGCTGTCTTGCACAACGCCCAGTTTTGAAATGCAAGTTATATGAATGCATCTAGGAAAGCACATGATCGCATGCATTTTGGGTTACTGTCAGAAGACGCCTGGTGTGTCGTGGCTCAGAGAAGCTGTTCTTTGGGGAAATTTGCCTGCGTAAGACTCAGGGGATGCTTCTGAAATTGCTCACATCCAGTCTTTTCTCGCTGATGATGAACACAAGCTTCTCTGCACACACTGGTAAATTCCTGACCTTGGAATAAAATTATAGGAGCTGTTTTTAACAGCCGGATGGGAAAACAAATGTTTTTCATATGTTGGACTGTTTCTGTCACTTCATTACTGCAAAGAAACAATGTCAATGCGCTTTTATTTCACCCAAATAAATAGCAAACAAGCTTCCACACTCCAGAATCCAGCCACTTAGAATAACTGATTTTTGGCTTATTTCTGTGGTTTTTGGGTAACATTTTCAAGAATATGTTTCCCTGCAATTCTCCTGTCACAGGTACAGTTACAAAGGAAGAGGATTTAGTGATAACAGCAGAAAGCCACTGGTAGAAGATGAATGTGTGAGCTTTGGTCCTTGGCTTTCGAGTCTTGTGGGACGCAAGAAGGTGTCTGGGCTTTGTCTGGGGGATGGCTCAATATCTTGCCTTCTCTGATGCCAGTTTTCACCCAGGCAATATCTCATGACATGGGCACATATTTCCTCTATAAACCACCGTGATATCTTGTGCATAAACTGTTCCTCTGTCCCAACCATTCAACCAAGGATGGGGAGGAGGCTGCTAAACCTCTGCCCTCACCTCCAGAAAGGGCTGCGCTGAGCATGGGGGAAGGTGGTGAGGGGATTTTATGTTTACGGCTCTATTTTTAGAAGTGCCACTCAAAAGTAATGAAAAGCCCAGTTCAGCAAGGAGCTATTCATGTGCACAGCTTCTCTGAAGTCAGGAAAGCTGCTGGCTGGGAAACCTTCATTTATCTTCTTGAGCACTTACTCATGGGAGGCATCCAAAGAGAGCCCCTGCATGTCTGGTACTTCTGAAATCAGGTTATTTATCTTGGTGGCTAAATGTGGATTTAGAGACCTCCTTCCCCCCGCAGCTCTTGAAAGTTTTAGTGAAAACTTGTGATACTGCACACGTATCCAGTCTTGTATCCTCACTTTTTGATTTGTTAGTCAAATGGTTTCATCTCAGAGTTTTGACCAAAGAAATAGAAAACCTGTGTCGTGATTAAAATTTCCATGGAAAAGTCAATTTCTGCTTAAATATCTTATTTTTAAAAACCAAGGTCATCAGTAAGTCCAGCAGCAATATCAACAGCAAACTGCTGAAAGGTTTGGATTTATAAATATACTTATGAGAAATATTTCAATTCCTAGTTCAACTTTTGCAAGACATATCCCCATAACAAAAAGCAAAGCCAGACATACTATGAAAAATCAATGCTCGTTTCAGACTGCAGACTTTCATGAGCCCACTGAAGTGAAATGTAAACCTGCGTATGCCAGCGGTGAATTGTGACAACCCTTCTTGTCCAGTAAATGCAAAATCCTTCATCAGCTGGACAAGAGGGAGCTTATTTGAATTGCATGGACACAGATTCAGATAGTAACACCATGTAACAGTGATAACAGTAAGGATAGTGAAGATGGTATCTATGGAGAAAGTATGGCCTCTGTCACTGAAGGTCTGTAAGAATAGTTAGGAAAAATATTTGTCAGGGACAATATAAGTGGCATTGATCCTGCTGTGGATAGAGAGATGGACTAGATGACTTTTTAAGGGTGTTTCCAGACTGATTATCCTAGCATTTTATGATCTGTTGAATATCAGTAAATAAATATTTGATTGCAGGTAGCAACAAAGAAGTTGGGATTCAGGGGTAAATCCCAAACATTGCTCAGAGCCTCTGGGATAGAAATTTATGCGTTGCTCCATTTCATGTCAGGACTACACAGTGTGAATGGCAAAACACTTCTAAGTCTGTGCTAGGACTCGTTTATAATCGAGACGTCTTTGACTTGACAATGGTTAATGATGCTTTGATATAGGCTGATTGCCGGTGAGGGGCGGAGGAGGCTCCCCTGGGCGTTGCGCTGACGCACGCGTGAAAACAGGGGATTAATTGATGTTTTTATTCTTGAGGTATTCAGTGTTTTGTTCCTCCCCTTTCCCCCCGCCAACTTAGATTCAATATGACTTTTCACTGCAGGTACCTGACCGAGATTTCTAGCCGTGATAGCTCTATTACACCCAGGCGCTGCCGCTCTCCCCACCTGGCCGGGCAACGCCGCTGCTCTCTTCGTCTCACCGCCGGGTGAGTCACCGTATGACTGATGCCGCCGGCGAACATTTATTTCCTGGAGACACAGCGGAGCCCACGCTGTGCAAACTCCCGTCCCTGTTGTCTGTCCCCACGCTGAATTAAAGACAGGAACAAGGGAAGGGCTGTGCTCCCCCGTGTCTCCGCGGCTTAATCTTGTAAGTCCCATTTAACATAATTTAGACCCATGAAACTTAACTCTTATTTAACTTCATTAGGAGCCGAGAGCTTTAGGCATCTTTGACATGGCCTAACGCTTAGGGACCTGTCTGTCACTTTATGTAGTAAAATGCATAAGATTTAGATGCCACTGAGAGCCTCACAAACACCATTAGCTGCCATCTCCGAGTCCGCAGGGCTCTCAAAGGTGAGAGCCTTTGGTCTATAGCGATACTGCCCCAGACCTGCCTCACCTCAGAGGTATTTTTAGGCTTTCTTCTTAATTTGGGGGGCAGCGGGAGGGAAACAGAGCAGCGCGTCCCCATCAAACAAATTCAGAATTTGAAACCCCACCAAAATCCCCATCTGCCTAGAGGCTAAATTATCTCCAGTAGAAACAAACTTAGCTTTGCGAACATAAATGATCAGAGCTTCATAAAGACTGAGTCTAATTGTACAAAACGGTGATTAGACAATTTCCTCTGGGGATGCACGGTTTCCTTCCGAAAAAGCGACACTGGGGCAACCTCTAGTGGAGGCGCGGCGCTGCCTCGCGCGGCTGAGGCACTGCTGGAGAGTTGGCTTTGGCTTTCTGCTCCGTGGCCAGACCCTGCCCCAGCTCCCCCAAAGCCTCCACTCCTCTGGTTTTAATAAGTGCAAACAAGAGGCGAGGTCTTACAAGAAGAGAGCTTGAGTGCTGCCCAAGATGGGCAACCGGCCTCTTTGAGTGCAAATACGGCAACACCCGTGCTATTGCCCAAATAAGAATTTCTTCCTTCTGGCTAGCCAGTCCTCAGAGCTATTTAAAGGCTTGCTTCTATTTTTCCAATTCAGTTTTCAGAGTCATTCCAGGCCAGGTCCAAAGTGAAACTCACTTCGTCTTTAAGCAAAATTCCAGAAAAATCCCCCCCCCCCAGCTGCTCTGACGTGCCTTTTTGGGAAGAAGCACCAGGAACAATTGAAGCCGTAACACAGGGCTCTGAGCACAAGACATGAACCAGAAGCCAGGCAAGAAATTATTACTTCTGCTTCTATTCCATTATGCTTTATGCTAAAAGACTTAAATGATCAATGCTGTGTTAATAAATTTCATTTGGCTCATTTAATAGACGACTTAGTAGAGGAGTGAGTTTGGCCATGACCAGTAATGAATTAATAACTATGCAAGTAGCACATTCCCTCACAGAAATACTTTATACTGGTGTAATTCTTTATTCCAAGGGAAACACGGATGCTCTGCAGGACTTTGCTGCTTCTTTACGTGTATAGGTGAGCTTTGATTTGGAGACAGACGTAAAATGTTCCTTTAGGACACAGGTTGAATGAGGCTCTGCTACCAGACACCACCAGAGAGCTGAACCTCAGAGCCAAGAGTTTATCTCCCAACTGGCCTGAGTCCTCTCGTTGTGTTTCCTCACTAATGACACTAATTTCCCTGTGCTTTGCAGCGTGCGGTCTTGAGATGAGAGCTAAAAATGAAGTTTGTCAGCTTTGTTCAGTTGGATCGTAGGAGTTGCTGGCTGGCTGGCTGGCATTTGCGTTTTTTCAGCTGCTGGCCCCAAACTCCTCCAAAATATCCTGTGGATGATGCTGCACATGCAGCTCATCAGTTGGGGTGGACATGCTGAATGCCCAGATCTCAGTCCCAGTTATTCCAGCGTTGCCAGAAGTTTCGTGCATGCTGGAAGGAAAGTGCTCTTGACCGGGAAGGGGGTTACGCTGACCACCCATGGTGCTTGCTGCTTCTAGCATCTTGCGCCGGCACTTCAGCAGCAGGAGTGTCTTTTAAATGAGGTTTGTTCCGTAGTGAAAATAGCAGGCACCGTGCCACAAGCAGTGAAGCAGCATGGATGAAATGTGGCAAAAGGAAGGCGGCTGCAGAGTCCGAGTGGGGAGATCCTTTGGCTTGGAGCAGGCAGGCTGGGCCAGCCGTGGTCCCTGCGCACATAGGGTGCGCTGCCAGGCAGCGGGTCAGGACGTGTGCTGGTACCAGCATGGCTGGTCAGTGTGGGCAGGGAAGGAGGACACTTCTTCTGCTCCATTCGTGTCTTCTGTGTCCGAGAGAGGAGCTTTGCTGCGTGTTTTCTTCTCTCTAAGAGGGGACAGAGGTCTGCCCAGTGCTGAGCGTCTCCAGCAGCAGGGGTGCCATGGACTCTCTTTACCCACTTGAAATGCATCAGTTTTGCTTAGTTATAATGTTTCTTCTAGCACTTAAACAGCAGTTTCCCTGCTGCAGCCTCAGCCCGTTAGTTCTCACGTTGTCGTCAGTGACTAATGAGGATAATTTCTCCCCACTTGCCCTGTAACAGCCTCCTTTCCAGCTGCAAACAGCACTCCTGCCTCCGTACAGTCATCTTTTCTCCAGCCTGAGCCTGCCTGTCTCTCACAGGCCCAATTCTCAAAACCTTTTCATCATTTTTGTGGCTCCCCTACCGACACGTGCTGCTGTAGGTTCGTGATATGCATCAAACTGTTGTAACTCATGGAGGGCAGGACAGGACCGAGTTGGCCTGCAGCTTGCCTCGGGCTCTGAGCCGCTCTCCTCTGGAGAGCCGGCAGGACCCCACAGCCGGTCACGCTGGAGGGGGGATAACGTGGGTGGCAATGGCAGTGGGAGGGTACATTGTTCAAATAAAGCAGCTAGACGTGCTGGTGCAGCAAATACTGTGCACGAAGCTCAGGCCATGCCCTTCACGTAGGCGGGAGGAGGGTAAGGGAGCTTGGCAAGCCTGAGCTTTGCTGTATGGATGTCTCTGTAAGAGCCCTTCGGGCTGCTCTGGCCTGGAGTTAGAGCAACACTAGCCGCGGCATAAGGGACAGAGATGCTACTACTGTCGCCCCACTGAAGCGTGCAGAAGCAACCGTAGGCTGACACAGCTGTGAGGAGCAGGCAGCGGGGCTGCCTTTGCAGAGAGAGGTGAGAAAGCACGAACAGGGGTAGGTACCGTGTTACTGCAGTCCTTGGAAACGTCCTTTCAGCCTAACTGCAGGTGCCACGCTGGAGCGGGGCTTCCCACAGCGATATCCCATACCAGCTTTGCCATTTTGGCATTTGCTGTTTGCTTGCTTGCAGCACAAATCTCTCCCAGCAGTGGGTGAATTAGCCCCTATATCCTGCAGGTCTGCTGAGCTTTGTAGACCCTGTAAGTAAACTGAGAGACCCCAGGAGGAAAAGTTGCTGAAAATGGGGGATTATAGTTATTTCCACGGCGGAACTTGCACTCCCTGAGTATCAATCTGTGCCTCCATCTAGTGGTTAGAGCTACAGAAAGAGGGTAAAAGCTGCCTACAACACCCAGCAGAAGACATCCATCTAGTTGATAGCAACTCCCACCACTCGCCCCAGAAGGTCCCAGCTGCCCATCCCGCTGTTGGCCAACTGGACACAACTTGTGTTTTACTGAGTTCCATCCAGCACTCACTCCAGAGACAGCTGGAAATATCAGGAAACAGGCAGCCCCAACCTAGCCAGGCCAGTAAATTTTGAAAGTGTTCCTCTCCCAAGCCAACGAGATCCCAAGGCACGGAAGCCAGCTGGCTCTCCTCCCTCCCTTTGATCACTGCAGTGCAGTGACTATGTTGGCTGGATCCGTTTCTGGGCTTCTTCTGGGAGGAGAAAAGGTACCACTTGAGGAATCGGGAACTAGGCTCTCTACATGCATTGCCTGACCCCGAAGACCTGCGCCTGCTCCTTGCCAGCCTTGAGTCCTGGGACACCGTCACTGCTGAGTAGTTTGGGATACTGAGAGCAGAAAACCATGCCAGAACGGCTAATATCCAGGCACAGCCTGCCTGGAGGCCCTGTCTGAATATGCTATTATACAAAATTAGGTCCCTTGCCTAAAACAGGACTAAAATTGCCCCTAATTAGCAACAGGGTTCCCTCTACCTTAAAACACAGGGGTCAGATCTCCTGCACAGATTTAGTGACTTCAACAAAGCTATGGTTTTGCAACTTGGAGCCACTGGGATCTCCCCACAAAGTCCTTTCTGTCCTCCTCTACCCTATTAGTGGAAACAAAATAGGGGGCAGGTTTCTGATTAGGATGCACAAACAGTTCTAGTCAACAACTGATGCAATAAATGTGCTGAGTAAAATCACTGCCAAAGCTCATTGCAGTGCTTTATGGGGCTGCTCTAAGAGTGTGAAAAAACGTTTGCTGCATATTATTAAATGATGAAAAATGCCAAGCTCGCAAACAAACTGTGCAATGAATGTGGCTTGACTGCCTCTAGTGAGAACATGATTGAGCCTATATAAGTGAGGTGGCAGAGAGAGAAGGGGGGATCTCTCACTGTACTGCTGCCATGCTGTGCTGCAGTGATTACAGGGCAAAGTGACCCAAAGTAACTGCAGAGTTTCCACCCAGCCTCACTCCAACCTCACAACTGATCTGGAGTAGGACAAATACAAAAAGCACTCTGCCAGCCACAACCGCAGCCAAAAAATGGTGGTTTTTCTCTACCTTTTGGCACTTATGTCCACAAAGCACATGTGCAAGTAGCATGACGCAGTCACGCTACATGTGTGATTTCACTGTTCAGGGAAACAGCATCTCCAGCGCTGCGCCCGGGAACATCACAAATCTCTCAGGTGGCTTTTGTGGCAGGGCAGCACGTGGGGACTGGCAGGGCATCTGCCTCTTCGCACACCACATTAGGGCTGGGGGGATTTGGGCAGAAATTTGAGCAAGCTTCACCTTCACCTGGATGGTTTGGGGCTGAGCATATTCTCTTGTACCTTTGCTATGAAGGGGGTCTGTTAGGTGGTCCTAATTCCCCAAGAAGGTCATAAAAACAGGCTTTTAGGAAGCAGGAGTTATTGCACGTGTCACAGGGAGTACTGAGCACCCATGGCGCCCTTTGGAGCGATGCTGGAGGACAGGGTACCACGTGTTGCAAGAAGCCAACCCAATCCCAAAACAGACCTGGTCATGGCTTGTCTACAGAAGCTTGTTCCAGTGCTGACCTGAAACTTATTTGCTGAGGCAGAGGGAGAGTTTTCACCTGCTTCACCAAGGCGGGAGCAAGTACTGGTGCTGCTGACCTCAGAGCAGACCTCGCGAGCCCTCCCCTGGTGCGGGCAGCAGCATTGGCACGCTGGCGCTGACATCCACCTGCTGAGGTGGCACTTTGCCCTGCTCTCAAACCTGCAGCGCCCACATCTGATGAGACGTAGGTGCTAATCAAACACGGATTTTAGTGGGGCAGTAAGGAGAGCAGGAAATGGCATTTTATCATCAGAGTGCCTTCTGTGCCAGAAAAAACACTGAGCATCACTGCAAAGGAGCTGTCTCTTGGTGCCTTACACTTATGTGAAAAAAAATCCCTATTAGTTGAAAAACACCTTTCTCCTGTTAACAGCCAGCTGGATATTGTGTATTGATGTTATTAACTGGGCAGTATTGCTTTCAGTTTAGATCTATATTCACCCTGGCCTTGGATCACTCAGTTGAAACCTAAGCTATGTGGATTGGAAGGTACAAGGGCATTCTGTTGCTTAGCCTCTGCTCCTGGGTTGGGGCTTGTTTTCTCTATGCTAGCTAGGAAAAATAATAATAATAAAAAAATCACCCTGTACACAGACTAAAACCTGCCATGAAGTTTTGTATGAAAAAAGCAGTGTGCATGGGTCTTTCAGTGGCCTTTCAGATAAGGAAGGAGTTTCACCAATGGTGCACTAAGATAAGCAGCCATGCATACGAGATCAATGATTTTTTCTCCTCTCTGTGATCTAAGCTGGACTCAGAGAAATGATGATCTTCTAGAAGCGGCTGCTGGGACCTGGCCACGTTTCACCTGCTGTTCCCATTCAGAGTGAGCAGTTCAACCCCTCTGTGCTTTGCCGTGTCAATGAATGTGCAAGAGTGAAGATTACAGAGAATTGGTCCCGAAGGCTCAAGGAGTCAGACAGAGCTGCTCTGTGCACCAACTAGAAGTACCCAGAGACCCACACAGTTGATGAACTACAGCAGGAGAGAGGCTATCAAAGTAATTGAGAGAGAAACACTGAGTCCTGGGGAAGAAGCCGGATTTAGTATTGCCCTAGGAGCTGAGCAAAGCTAGGCTGGCCCCGGTGCTGTGATGAGACTGTGCAGCAATTCGGTCCTCTTAGACTCTAGCTGTACCCTTGCACTTCTGTTCAGCAGCCTGCTCTCTAATTTAGTGCCTCGTGCTGGGAACGGATCTGTCCATCGCCTTGGGATAAAGACTTCCAGGCTGTGTCAATAAGGCGTACGATATGTGAAGGAGTGAAAAATCATACTAGGGGCTGGTCATGCAGGCGCTGTGTTAAGAGGAAGCCGCCTTGGGATTGGGTGAAAGCGGGGAATTTTCTTTTTAGATAGCATCTGTTAATTGAACAAAATGCAGCTTTGGGTCACCTCCTTCTACTCTTGGCTTTCTGAAATTGAAACCACACATATGTTTCAGAGACTAAGATATTTCTCCTTTCAAAACACTGGGCTTCAAAATTCCCTTCATTTTAACAAAAAGGCAGAAAAACCTGAGACATCCTCCTTCCCTTCCCCCACATATACACCTTTTTTTTGGCTTGCCTTGAAGTGATTTTATTTTCGATTGCAGTTGTTGAGCCAAAAAAGTCAGTTACTCCCCATGCTACAGCCAATCTAGAAATGCTGCATAAATTGTCACTTACCTCAGTGCCTAATATCATGTCGCAGCTAAGCGCATATTAAAAATTAGACAGGTGCTAAATGCGGCTTTAATGTTTGCACTTAAATGATGATCCTCCTCCCACTTCTTCTCTGATCCCCTCCCTTTCCTATACCGGTGTGAGGACAGAAGAATTGCTGAAATGCTTGATTCAATATTGCAGTTATTGAAAATCCACCCTTTGCCTTCCAGCTTCTGTGCAGACACGTGGGACCCAATAGGCTGGGTGGTGGGAGCAGTCACAACAGGGAATGCCCCACATTTCTCAGGCTGAAGATGCTGCGGCGAGAGATGTGAAGATGCCACTACTGCTGCGAAGACAAAGGGGATGCGTTTTGCCAAGCACCACCCTCTGAGTTATAATCCTGCATAAACTACATTTTCTACCAAGAAATGGATGCAAGCCACGTGCAGTTTGCTATCTCAGATGGGAACAGTTGCTATAAGCTCTTTGTGCACAAAAGAGAGACAGGCTGTAAATTCAGCGTGATTTCAGGTTTGTGGGTTAGGCTACTGCTTTAATCGAGCTGGGGATAATGGAGCCCAGAGAGCCCTGGGGGTTAACTGGGAAGGGGTGTTCTGTGGTAGACCTGCTGCAATGAGAGGACCACGAGAGTCAAAATTTTTGTCTTAGAGGATCTCCCTGTATCCTGCAGGCTGCAGGCAGCACCTGCTCTGCACCTCCTAAGAGGATAGGATTTATCCTTGTACCCTCATGTCCACAAGCCCAGATGCAACCCCAATTTATAATTGAAACTGGCCCCAAACAGCCTCTGAATATCTACAGGTCAAGTGATTTCTACCTCCCCACTCATCTTGTCTGTGCACAGAGCAGGACTGGCCGCTCTGAAGAGAAGCCATGAATTTTATATCAAATTACGTTCACCACAAGACACAAAAAAGCTCCACCCCAGGTTGGTTTCCAAAAGCCAGATGAAGTAGTTGCTGTAGATAATCACTATAAAGATTAATGCCTTAGAAAATGTTTATTCTTGGAGCTCGGCCCAACAGCCCAAGCCAGCTGTCAGGATTCAAGATAGTGGCCACAGTGACGAGGGGCTCTGCACACTGCAGAGGAGTAATGAATTTGGCAACTGTCTCAAAGCAAGAGTAGATTCCTGCTACTGCGCACTAGTCTGAGGGGCCAACACAGAAGAGAAAATAAGCCCTGCATTACTGGAAAATAAGTGAAAGAAGAACAGTCTAGACTATTTTTGTATTTGCAGGGGTTTCATGCAGTTCACTTAGTGTCCTAAGGCTTTTAGAGAAATGGATTATTCCAGGCATTTTGGGAATGGTAATACACCAGCCTATGGAGTCCTGCAGTAAAGACTTAATTTGCCATTAAACGCTGTAGTTGGCTTTACAAATTCCACAGAAAGGCTCTCACTCAATTCTATTGCTCTCCAGAGAACAACAATTTTATAAAGCATTTTTCATGCAGAGATCTCAGGGCATTTTTTCCAAAAAGAGATGGGCTAGTGATGCTGGCCTGCTGTACACAGAGGGCGTGGGTATGTGCATTGGGGTCATATGGAGGATCAGAGGAGAAGCACAGGCTTCCCGGAGACAAGGAGCATTTGAGTGGCCAAAGACCAAGGTTCAGCAAAGTCCTAAAACCAAAGGATGACTTCAGGCACAGCAAAATGTAGTGATCCTAAGTATCACTGACCCAGCAGACAATAACAGAGCAGCAAAGAAGCAGGACATGTGAAACCAATGTCATCTCGTCTCAAGAACCCAAATTGGATAGATCTGCCTGAAAAGCTTTGGACTCAAAAAGCATTTGGGAAAAAGAAAAAAAAAAAAATGGACGTCCCCATGCACTGAGCCGTCTTTCCCGGGGCTGACTGCGAAACCTTGCTGGGTTTGGTTATGCTTATGGCAGTCTTCGGGAGGTAACCACTGGAGATGTGTAATATACGCTTTATTTAGCAAGGATTTGGATTTTGCAGACTTCCAAAAATGAATTGTAATACAATGATTACTTAGCAGTGAAAGTAAATGGGTATTTATAACTCCTCAAATACAAGAATGGATCATCCCTTTCTTCCACAACTTAGAATTAGAAATCTTTTCCCAGATAGATAAATAGTTCTTTTAGTTAAAAGCTTTCTACCTATGAAAAATGATGAAAGCAAAGGTTCTCATGGGAACTTTAAGGTTTGGAGGGCAAAAACCCTACAGTGTCCATGCTGGCAAAACTGAGCACTTACAGCACCTGTCCCAACATTATGTTTTTCTTCTAAAGAATCGTAACATAATTTATACTAAGAGTTAAACCTGAAACACTTTTAAAAGCAGAACTTGCTAGATGCTATGTAATTTTTACTTTGTTTTGTGGGAAGTTAAAATTAAGGTGTTTTTTTCCTTTTTGTGCATAAGCATTTTTTAAATTGTGACGTTCCCCTAAGAAGCAGAGGCTGCTCCGGAATGTCTAGGGAATCACTGATGATAGAAGTAGTGAGATTAAGATACTTTGGATGGCAGGAACATGACTAATAAATCTGCCCATTTAGTTTGTATCTGTTCTGCTGTTCCCAACTTCCCAGCTCTGCTAAAAGCTCCAGCTATTCCACTCTACAGCTTTCTCTTTGGCAAAGAAACAAACCAAAGCTTCAAGAGTTTCTGGAGCAGAAAGTTAGACATTCCTCCTTTCCTCCCCTAGTCTGAGTCAATGGTTGAAGTGAGCCTTTGTTAAGTAAGTGTAAGTGCTTAACCCCCAGCTACAGCACACGGCATTATGTGGGAGTCACAGACAAGGAGCATTAGCTTTTAGGTCTTGCTGAGAAGTGCACTGAATTGCTGTCCACTGACAATAGCAGCAACAATCTCACTTTTAAGCTCAGTTCATTGGTTTCTGAACACCTTTAAGATATTGACAAAACTGTCAATATTTTATTTTTAGTTATCCTTTCAGATGCATGTCGAGAGTAATTCTGGGAAAGCAGGGTTTAGAAAGAGAAGCTGCCGTGAGTCTGAAAACTATTCTTCCATTTAAGATTGCCAAAAGTGCTTGAAAGTTTCTGCAAAAGGAAAAGAGAAACCATTTATTTTCCAACCATAACACTGGCATGAGAAACCCAGCAGTAAGTGACTCTAAAATACAATGGACTTGTTTCACTCAGGCCTTCTCGAAAGGGTACTTAGAGCATGAGCTTGTGGGTGGCTGAAAGCTTATAGAATAATTGAAACATAAGGCACGTCTTAACCTCCACAACCTCTGCATCCAGCACAGAACATGCTGCCAACACCCTAATTGCATCCAACCCCATGCACTTCTCCCCTTGTCCCCGAAGGCCTTGGGTTTTCTTGCCCCAGCCCTCGCATGTCCTCATAGCTACCAAACATGCAACCCTGGGGAGCTGTGCTTTGAATTTTGCATGCCCACCTCCACGAATGCTTTTGGGCTTTTATTTCCCACTCTGCTTCCCCAGGAGCGAAAGGCAAAATGGCATGAGCCACCGATGTCTCCTGTCTAAAGGGGAGCCAGTACTTTGAGCGAATAAAAACAGATTGTCTGCCTCCGAATCACGAAGTCCATGAACCTTCTGAAGCCCAGACAAACGTTACAAAAGCCCAAGCCTATCCTTCCCCTTTGACTGGCATATTTCACACTCCCCTCTCTCGCTCGCATTGTCCCTGCAGAAGCAATGATGACAGGCTGCTGTCACGATGAGATTCATAAACGGAGTCGCATTGAGTAATTTCTCAGGTTTTCTCCAGCATAAAAGAAAAATAAAGTTTATGCATGAAATGGCCCCAACAAAATTTAATATAGGAGAAATACCAATGATGCATAGAGGAAACAAAACGCAAACTATGGGGGTTTTTATTGCTATTTTGTCTTCCAGAGTGAAGAAAAAGAACTGATCAGCCAGCGAGATGCTGGCAGTGTTAGCAGGCAGGAAGAAACGGGGTCTTGGTACATTGCTCATGACATTTCAAGACCAGATCTCAGTTTCATGCCAGAAATACAGAACTCCTGGGTTTTATAAGAGCAGTAGTGGTCAGTCACATGACAAACTTTTACATTTAATTGTGCACACTTACAAACAGATGGAGGCAGAGTGCCAGGACTTCTGTTTGCAGAAAATTTTCTGGGAGGGACCTGTGTACTTTCCACCCATCATTTGCCATGGACTCGCAATGTTGTTTTCCATCTCACATAATTTTTAGGGAGCTAATGGACAGATGGAGGCAGGACGATAATGTCAGCTTTTACTACTGGACAATGAAATATTTTTCTCTTGAGCGCAATCACAGCACGAAAGGTAGAAGGAGAAAGGATATGAACTTACTGCTTCCATATGCTCCATCAGAGTGACCAGCTGTACTGTCGGCAGGAGGTCACCTGTGTCTGTGTTTCTGAGTTATAAAAGCATTGCATGCTTTCATCATTTGCTTTTGTGTTGGAGGTAGTTTCCAGAGCTGTTCTGGAAACATAAACCTCAATAAAAGGACCAGAACTGTTCAAAATCACAGTTCTTGTTCCCTGCAAACTGGTCCCGTGGTGGTCATGGGGCAGACGACCCCATGCAGAGAGCAAGGGGCAGCTCATCGCACCTATGGGACTGCTCCGTCTCTGCTACTGAGCAATTAGAGCCTGGCCACGTAGGACTTGAGGAGCTAGGAAGTAATGGATTTTATTTTATTTTTGGTAGCCTTCTGTCTCAGAATCACGTTCATTGAATTCCTTCAAGCAAGCTTTTAAAATGCTGTACTGCTATACATCTAAAACACTGCCGTTAAAATGTCCAGGTTCTCTGTGTTTAGAGGAGTAACTGAGAATGGTGTTCAGTCCTCTCGTCATTTCTCCTTTTGTTCCTACAGAAAGACCTTCCTTCCCCCAGCTGTGATGGCAATTAGACTTTTGTTTCAGTGTGCACCTAAAATACAATGCAGTTGCAAGCACCAGTTTGGTATTATGATTATAGAGACTGCAAAAGGAAGGGACAGGGGAGACAAAAGAGGTTTTGCTAATACTGAATGGTAACTGAAGGGCTGTCAGGTAGACTGCAATGTAACATTTTGCCATGACATTTACAGGGAAGAGGAAGAACCATCCAAGCTGGAATAGCCTTCATTGCAGGAACAGTTGCACAGTCTTTTAGGAAAAGGAATTAGCATCCTCTGGGTGCAAATATCAGTTAGCCTGCATCCCACGGAGATCCCTAAGCACAAACGTTAGCCAGTTTAGTCTCACAGTCTCCTTTTGTAGTAGGGATCAGTCCTTCTACCAATAACAAAATACATGCAAGTCATAAACAGAGCAAAAGTCACCCAAAGAGCTTGTGGCTGAAAACAGGTCTGCGAAGTCTTGGAAATCAGCACAAAATTCAGCTCCTCCCAGCTCCAGAGCCTTGCAAATACCTCTGGGAGCAGTAACTTCATGCACAGGACAGTCCCTTCTTGCATGGTCACAGGCACAGAAGTCCTCATGATCTGGGTTTTATGTTTTTTAAACTTTTTTAACTTTAATCAAGCAAGCTGTGACTGAAGCTAATCAAACTTCTCCCAGGGTAGAAAAAAAAAACCCAACAAACCCAAACCAAACAAGCAGTAGTAAGACACGGAGTACAAGAAGGATCTTATTTGCCCTGCATATTGTCCTTTAACCAGCACAAAGCAAGCACGCAGCCACTATTCTTGGGCTGAAACATTTAGCAGTTTGCTTTGCACCAGAGACAGCAATGACATGAAGTACACAGCCTGGGAGATTTGTACTGGAATGGAGCATCATCTATTTATATAAGTGCCCCGATGGAAAGCAGGGTGTATTTGTAAGAGCACAGATGTTTCCTTGTATTTTGCTCAAGTATTTTCTTCTCCTGAAAGGCACTTACTCTGGGATGGTTAACAAGACAGATTAATTCATGTGGATCCTTGCAGCAGAGTAGGGCTGTCACTGGTGGGGAGAGAGGTTTGATTATATTATTCCCTATTGTCAACACAGGCACTTTATAGTAGATTTATGGCTAATAAAATCTTTTAGTAGTAGAGGGTCCTTGAGTTTCAATTTTGAACCTTTGGCCCTTGCTCAAATCACCAGCAGATGCAAGCATTAATGCAACCAAATAGCATGTGGATACTAAAGAGGCATATGGCTGGGTACTCAATAAAGGCAGTAAAACACAGGAGAGGGATCTTTACAATCTGGTTCGACCTAATGGAATCATTCTTTCAATAATAAAATTACTCTTTACTGACACATGATGTAGCATACCTCAGATCAGTGAAGTAATTCCCAGAAAATTCAGGAGTTTAGGGTTGATGCTGCTCAATGGCATGTTTTCATTTGAAAATCTTACGTGGATTCACAAACACTGACTGATGAGGAGAAAACTGAACTATGGCTAAGGAAGGAAACAGGTGGAAAATAAAGACAAGACAGGGCTTTGCGGAAAGCTTCCTTTATGAAATGATCTCTTTTCAACTGGTGGCTCCACCTGAGATACAGACTCCAGGACAGTCTGCCAGAATGCACTAGGGATCGATCAAACCTTTCCTTAAATTCAAGCCAGAGATGCTTCAAACCATAGACTCTGGGTACAATTTAACCTCCTTCTGGGTTCTCTGCTGATCTGTCCTCACCTACAGTGTTATCAATAAGCTGTGATATCAGCAAGCAATAAAAAAGCTCTTTAACTGACCACAATCAGAAATCTAGCCTCTTTCCTCCCGTCCCAGGTATGCAGCCCATGTCTGCGCAAAGGGAGTGGTAAGTCTAGGAATAGAAGACAGCAGTTCTGGTCACCAGTGCTTTGATGCTCTGCAGAGAGACTCCCCTCCTTGCCCATAACCAGCAGACCTGTCATGGGATTTACAGCCAAGCACAGGTTGGAATCACATCTGGCTGGATGTGATTCACACCCAGGTTTTTGCCACGCAAAACTCTATGCTAGCAGCAGCATGGACCACCATCAGCTTGCAGAGAACTCTCAACTCCTCCACATCGGTTTCTAAAAGCATGCCGAGTGCATTGAGCATGTGCCTGGGACCTGTTCAGCAAACCCCCAGCCGACACAAATGAGGGCAGGCACCACCTCTGCCATCCTTCCTGCACTTTGCCCAGGTAGCGGGCAGCTCAGGACCTGCACAGCCACTGCTGACAGCAGCGGGCACAGCCTTGCCTCCAGGTGCGAGTACAAATCAGTGCGAGCTTTGCTCTCTTGTTGACCTTGGGCTCTCAAGGGTTTGATGCTGCTCTCACACAGAGACCTACAGGACAGCCATCACGCAGCACAGTGCTGAGGAGCAAAAAGCTCCCAAAATGCAGCTTAGTCTTTATGGCATGAGAAGAGATCACGCCAGTGACTGCCAGAATCAGTCAGAGCACGTGAGGCGGTTTCAGACTAGAGGCTGCCATATGCATCCAGTGTACTGCAAGTGAGTTTTGTTGCTAATTAAATCCTTTCTCCTGATTATTTATAGCCCTCTATTTACTGGCTCATTGATTTTAGAGGCCACGTTAGTTTTCTTTTTTACATGTCTGTCTGAATGGCTAGATTATAACTTATTACACAAAGAACAAGTGAATTGGTGTCAGAGTGATCTATTACACAGATGGTCCGTGAGCAAAGGGCCTCTGTCTTTGACTTTGGCATACTGAGAAGACAGGGAAAGATGCTGAGCCTGGTTCATTTGATGCAAAATAAGATTGTCATCCCTGTCAGTGGCTGTTTTGGGAAGTTTAGGACATTGGCTCCATGCAGTTTCTTCTGGTGCTGGCTGAGGGTTAGAGAGAAGACAACTGGGGAGGTGGACACAGAAGTTGTCTGTGAAAACACAAGAGGCATGGCTGGTAAGGAGAAAAGGCTGTTTGCTGCCCATAATAACAGAATTATGGGATGTTAATTGAAATTAGCAGGCAGCAGGCTTGAAAACAAGAGAAAGCTGTTTGCATATGTAACAACAGCGTGCAGCTCTGCCACAGGTTGCTGTAGGAGCCAGAGATCTGCATGATTTCAGAACTAGAGAAGCTGATGGAGAAGACAGCCCCTGAAAGATCCTAAGCACAAAGTCACTCTGGTTTAAGAAACCCCACGAGTCACTGCGGGCACATTCAGGGGAATCAGCACTACGCGCTTCCCATATTCTCATACCCTGCTCTTGGCAGCTGCTCTTGGCCACTGTCAGATGGACAAAAGCCTGAGCCAGGAGAGCTGCTCCAAAATGACCTTAATTGAGTTAAAGCTAAAAATCAAGGAAGAAGCTGGGAAGCACATTTAACGTGGCCACCTGGGGCAGCTTACCGAGCAGAAATGTCCTGCAATGGCAATGCTGCGGCAGCGGAGGTTGCCTCTCACCGCACGAGCAACCACGAAACCCTCAGCCTTACCCAAACCTGCTGAGGGAGCGCAGATCAAGTGCTCAGCCTGCAAACACATTAAATCCACTGTGCGAGAGGAAGAAGGTTGGCTTTATACCTACCAAGACCTTCGGTTTAAGGGATTAAAATCCATTTCCCAGGGTGAACGACCCTTTCATGGTATATTTATGTGGCCCTTCAGCATTAGTACCTCAAGATCAAGTATTTCCAGCTGTTGCACCACCATGTAGCTGGGAGGGAGCTATTAGCACCCGGCAGGGAGCTGGGTCGCACGTCGCAGAGCAGGGGTTATGCCTGCCCAAGGATAAAATGACTGCTGCGGTCTCCCCAAAGAGCCAGCACCTGCCTCGCAATCGCAGGAGGTCGAGGGTTCAGAGACCACGCAGTAGTGGTGGAACTACAGCACTGCAGCAGATACGCTGGGAAGACCAGTTAGCCTTTTCGTTCAGGCCACAGTTCGGGACTGATCCAGCACACTGATGTGTTTCAGTGCTGTCTCACCACTCTGAAGACGAATGACAGAGACGTAGTGGGAACTGGAATCCGTATGAAATCAGGAATGGGCAGATCTGGAGCCACGTCTGTTACGGGAAGGTGCTAGGTTGCAGCACAAGCTTGACCCCTGGCTGGATTTTGAGGCCATCTGAGGGCCTGTACCCCAGCCTTTAGTAAAACTTGGTACTCCAGCTGTAAAGTGGCAGCAGGCCTCTTGCTGCGCCTGATGGGGGGTATCTGCACACATCCCTACACATACCGAAGCAGCGAAACCTCAGTCCAAAGCAAAGCCTGTCTCAGAGCCTGTAAGGTCTTTATGACTCCAGATACAGACAGACAAAAAACCCTCGTGCTGTTGTGAGGCTGCAAAGCTGACACTTTTTATTCCTCTTCTGGGGAATTCTTCCAAGTGTTGAGTTGCCCACTGCTATGTCAACTTGTACCTGACCTTTAAATTTACCGTATTTGCAAGAAAAGACAAGACGTTCTTTCCCTCTGTTCCCCAATTGTTTTGTGCTTAAAGGAAATAAACTTTTGTTTCAATAATCATAAACACAAAAGGTTCCCCAGAGGGCTGTTTAAGACTCCAAGCTAGTTAAAAAGAACATTTGCATGAATTAAAGAACAACAACAAGTCACCACTGATCTAAGCTTCTTTCTAGTGCTTAACTAGTGTCTGTAGGTGGGGAAAAGCAAGACAGATCAGTAGGAGGTAAGAAGGACAAAAACTGGGATGTTTGCTCTGCTTTACAGTGTGTTTCCCAAGCAGCAGCCGGGGGAACAATACCTGTCCTTCACCGGCCACGTGGTCACTTTATGCCCGTATCTGTAACAAGGCATAAAGGACAGCAAGCCTTTCTACAATGGCTCATACTTTTTGTCTCCCAGAAGACAGCACCAGGATTAAGCGGGGAATAAAGGGAGCTTTCATGCTGGTTCCCATTATTCAGAGCTGCTGCAGCACAACCAAGGACAGCAGAACCAGCGCGGTGCTGCGAGGGCCACGTCGGGCACCATCCCTCGTCTCGCACAGGGAGCTTTGCCTTGGCGCTTCCATCACAGATCCCAGATGGAACTCCCAGCACTGCTGAAGCCTCCCTGAATTACGTGGCAAGAGTAAAACCCACAAAGCGTGCACATCCATGGCTCTTAAATACAGACACACACGATGAAGCACACAAAACACGCTGTTTGCTCATGCTTGCCTTACTACTGTTTCTTTTGTTCACATCAGATCTTATTTATAGATGTCTGACCTCAACAAGTGTGTACATTACTTACATGACCTGTTATACCTCATGGTTCAGACTGCACAAGGAGCCACTTGGCCATGGGGACTTTCACAACACAGACCGTTGGTGAATGGTTTCCTGTCAGATCTGCGGGCTGTTTTACACACCAGCTCCTGTCCTGTGTAAATCCGTGTGCGCCTGCATCACTACTCATTGCCCAGCACTGGGAAGGTGATGGGCAGGCTGTGTTAACCTGCCTAAAAGCTTTGCTGAGGTAAGGTGAATGCTACCAGTCACTTAGGACACCTGCAGCCACCCTGTCCCGCTCCCTGCATCCCCTGGCAGGGGTGTGAGACACTGCCACGTGCACATGTATGAATACATACACCCACATTTAACTCTATATGCACTGGGTATTTGCTTATGTCCCCACGCAGCACAGCTGGGGAGCTGGGAAGATGAGGATAAACTCCTCCAAGGACTGACTAAAATCCTCAGTGCCCTGTTTATAAAGCCTGCCACACAAAATGGACATGAATTCATGTCATAGAATCATGGAATGCTTTCGGTTGGAAGGGACCTTTAGAGATCATCCAGCCCAACCCCCCTGCAGTGAGCAGGGACAGCTTTAACCAGATCAGGTCGTCTGTAACTTGTGCTGGAGCTAGACACCCGGGTGGTTTTTTTTTTAATGATCATGTTCAGAGAAGTCAACATCCTCTGAATCATCCAAAAGAACTCACTGGAAAGGGGCCTAAAATGTAAAGTCCTTTTTTTATACAAGAAAAGCTCTAGTTGAATGCATTCTTATTGCTGCAATATGCAAAACATAACAGGAATATTTGAAAAGATGATGCATAGTTTAAGAGCTCTGGTGAGATCAGATACCAAACACCCAGGTGCAGTGTGGCTCAGATCTTTCTTCCTCGATTTTAAAGCGTTGTGTGGGAATGAAACTTTGCAAAAAGTTATGTTCAAGTCTGTGAAGCCTGGATGGGTTTGATCAATTATTCAATTGCAGCCCAAAGTCCCCATTAATCTACATAAACCCCAAAGTGACTTGCAATGAAAAGCAGCGGGCTGGCTGAGCGGTTTTGCAGGGGGAGTAGAGCAGGAGAGGAGCAAGCTGACAGCACCAGGGCAGGGGTAGCGCGAGCTTGGCCTCCGGGGCTCCGACACTGCTACCTTTGCCTTCTGGCTGCGGCAAGGTTTAATCAGAAACTAGTTGCAAGACCACACATACTCGTCTGCAAGCCTCTGTGACCAGCAGGTCCTTGCTTACTGGATGTTACAGTAAGGAGAAAGTCTGTGCAATTGGAGGAGGCTGAAGGGCCAGGCTGGTTTTGGGTTTTGCAATGCTGAGATTGTTACAGAAACCATTCCAACAGCTGAAGATTTATTTTTGTAAATCCCCCAGTCTCAAAGGTTCAAGATTATGTAGTGCGGGTGCCTGTTGTTCTGAACAGCCATTCAGCAATCATCCAGCCAGGGAAGGAACTGTGCCATTAGGTGCCCAGTCACACAAGGAGACCATTTCACGACCCTGAGCATTACTCAGAAGCTCTGTAGGAGGGGGCTGAGAACTGGGAACCTTTCACAACCTCTGGGAAGCGGCATGAGCCCAGAGGGCAGCTCAGGCTGGCACACGGCAGCCACCCCCCTGGACCGAAGGCTCAGGCAGGATGGTTGAGGGAGGAGGGCAGGGGCTCAGCGTTTATCAGAGAATCATAGAATCATTTAGGTTGGAAAAGACCTTTAAGATCATCCAGTCCAACCATTAACCTAACACTACCAAGTCAACGACCAAACCAACCAAGGGCAGAGCAACAATCAACTTCATGTCTCCTGGCTTGGCGGCTGGGCTACTTCCTAATGAAAGCAAAACTAGGAATCACCAAGGCTGGAAAGGACCTCCAAGATCATCAGTCCAACCATCAACCCAACACCCCCATGCCCACCAAACCATGTCCCAAAGCACCACGTCCACCTGCTCCCTGAAGACCTCCAGGGACGGTGACTCCACCACCCCTCTGGGCAGCCCTCTCCAATGCCCGACCACTCCATCCGTGAAGAAATCTTTCTTAATATCCAATCTAAACCTTTGCTTAACCCCATAGCACAGGACCTCTGGGGACACACGGGGAGAGCCCTATCCTCTCAGCATGGGAGTGCCTGTGAGGGGAACATCACACTGCAATTTTGCAGAAGGGGATGAAGGTTTTTGAGATGGGGAGATTTATACATCACTGCTGGGGAGGGGGCACGGGACCTCCCTCAGTGCAAATTGATCAGTCTATGCTCTAATAAATGGCTCCAATATTAGAAATAATGATTGCTGTCAGCATCCCGGGATGAGCTGGCTGTGACCCAGCAATCAGCCCCACATTCCCATCCCACTCAGTCCCTGTGCCAGATACAGCCACGATACTGCAGCTCAGAGCAGGAACTTGTGCGAGTGTTTGCACATGGATGGTGGAAGCGGCTGCACAGCGGGAAACCAACCCAGCAGCCAGGAGACACGAGCAGCGGCGAGAGCGCGCTTCCCTGCACGGCTGATGTCCTCCTCTGAGCCTCGTTGGCAACACTCACCCAGGCAGAGATGGAGGCAGCAATTTAATTTCAAATTCCCTGGAGGGACTCCCACAATGAAAAGTCAGCAGAAGGAGGTAAACTCTCTGCTACTGCCATTTGCAAGTAAATATTTTTTCCAGGCACAGCAGTGCTGCATTTATCTGAGAGCGCGGCAGCATTTTCTTAGAGGCAGAGCAGATCACGGTTGCAGAAGCTGAAACTCTGATTTGGGGAGCTTTAACCTCCAGGGAGCAGCTATAGGAGCCACCCTGCTGGCATTTCCAAAACACATGGCAACCTGAGACCACACACAGCTTCCTGCTTCTTAGTAGTATTTAAGCTTGTCTTATAGTTGTTGTGCCTTGTACTTTCTCAGGGAGGTGCGAGAAAAGCAAGTACATTTACAAGTAGCAGCCATGGGACCAACAGAGGGATGCTGTGCGTGCCGTCGAGTCACAGGGACACTCTTGGAGCAGTCGTGTTTCTGCATGGCATTGGGAACTGATCATTGAATGATGGAATGCTTTGGGTGGGCAGGGCCCTTCAGAGCCCCCCCAGCCCAGCCCCTGCAGTGCCAGGGACAGCTTTAACCAGCCCAGGGTGCTCACAGCCCCGTCCAGCCTGGCCTGGGATGTTCCCAGGGATGGGGCCTCCACCGCCTCTCTGGGCAACCCCTTCCAGTGCCTCACCACCCTCGTTGTACAAAATGTCTTCCTTATGTCCAGTCTAAATCTGCCCTTCTTTAGTTTAAACCCATCACTCCTGCCCTGTCGCAGCAGGCCCTGTTAAAGGGTCTGTCCCCCCCCTTCCTGCAGCCCCTCTCAGCGCTGCCAGGCCGCACTCAGGCCTCCCCGCAGCCCCCTCCTCTCCAGGCTGAGCACCCCCAGCCCCCCCAGCCCGGCCCCGCAGCAGAGGGGCTCCGGCCCTCGGGGCATTTCTGTGGGCTCCCCTGGCCCCGCTCCAGCAGCTCCGTGTCCTGTGCTGAGGGCCCAGAGCTGGGCGCAGGGCTGCAGGGGGGTCTGCCCAGAGCGGGGCAGGGGGGCAGAACCCCCTCCCTCGACCGCTGCCCACGCTGCGGGGATGCGGCCCAGGACACGGTTGCCTTTCTGGGCTGCCAGCGCACATTGCCGGCTCATGCCCAGCTTTTCATCCCCCAGCACCCCCAAGTCCTTCTCCTCAGGGCTGCAGACTGCAGGACTGTTCTCAATCCCTTCATCCCTTCATGATCAGGGGTATTCCTCTCCTGGAACATCATCCTGGTGGCTGTTGTTGAGCAGTCACATCAAATCCTCCATCCCCTCCTTCGCTCTGCATCACTGGCACCATTTGCCACCCATCCAGAGTCACAGCAGTGTCCCCACCGCTGCATTTACTGCTTTACATCAAAAAGGTGTCTCCTTGCACCCTGTACAGCAGGCAAAGCCTACCACTCATTGCCAAGCAAGGGAGAAGGCAGCATCTTTTCAGGTTCAAGTGTTTTGCAGGATTTTAAATAATTACCTCTGCTAACCTCTCCACACACGTGCTCCAAGTGACTCCGATAACGCAATTCCACCACAAATCTCCTGCCGCGGGGAGAGGGGCTGTACCTACCGTGGTGCTTTGTTCCTGCCACACGCCGTTTCCTCGAGGGAATTTACTTACAGCTGTGAGGAGCCTGGCACAAAGGAAAAAGACTTTTTAAGTTTGCTGTGGGAGGAGAATAGTCACGCTGGTTAACTGAAACAGTTTCTTGCTTGGCCGAAATCCACATAAACAGGACTTGAATGCTTTGTCCTACTTTTCCTGCAGAGTCGTCCTGCTGCCAGACACACGCATTTGCTGTCTGAGCACACCGCAAAGGGAAGGCAGCAAGTGGCAAAGGAAGGCTGGCACATGCGGTGGGTGCCATTTTGAGCCCAGAGGCTCAAACCTGATGCCACGAGCTTATCTGAGAACAGCGATCCACAAGCGTAAAGGTGTATTATTACTATTTACAACAGAGGGGAATGCAAGGCTGTTTGCTGGCTTCTTCCAGTGCAGCTGGCCAAGGCAGAAAGCTGACTGGTGTGGATGGCCACGCAGGTGTGTGGCCATCTGACGTCCATCAGTATCATGTTGCCAAGCTTTCAGGCATGCACCCACAAAATGAGGAGTCTGATACACACTAGAGTAACCCCAAACTTTCTCCTCTGGATCTGTATGGTGGATGAAGCATGGGATGATGATGGTATCTTTGCCAAGCCATCCAATCCCACTTTCCAAACTGGTTGCTCATGCTCTGCTGGGCACCTCCTGCTCTTGAAAGCCATTCAGAGAGGCTTAGTTTTAGTGCAGCTCTACCTGACCATCACAGTCTCATATGCATCCAAGTTTTGATGCATGAGGCTATGTCATGTCCCTGGGGGGAGGAGAGCCAGGACACTGGGTTGAGCTCTGGCTACACATAAGAGCAGTGGTAGAGTAAAATGTGAGCTCTGAACAACAGGACCCCACACATGGACCAGAGTTGTTTGCCAGGTCTGGTAGATGACCAGCATTTCTGCAAGGAGGCTGGGGCAGGGAGGGACAAGTGCCATGCATGCAAGGGGTAGCCACTAATTAATCCAGGGAATACTGCAAAGAAATGACTTCTCCTTGAGGCAAGCATCTAAACACCTGGGATTACAAGCTCTTCTTACCTAGAAAAAAATAACCATGCTGACAGTTCTTACATTTCCAAACTCTTGTTTGATCCTTTACATGATACAGGAAAGCAGAAAGGCCCAGCATCACGGGCATCTGATCAATACACCTAAACCCCAGTTTCCCTTTGATCTCACACCAGGCCCTGGTTAGTTTTTGAAATGTAAATAGTGCTTTCAAACACTTAATCTTCCCTTAAAGCCTGATTGAGGGGAGAGATTCAGCTGTTCAAAGAGTAGAGGGCAACTAAGCTGATCCCAGACACATGGCAGCAAGATCTGCACTAGGATGTTAACCTGCTCCCCATCACCCAACCCCTTACAGGGGGTCTAGCTGATGTCTTGGGCAGGCTAGAAAGGACAGACCCCGGCAAGCTCCATCTAATCCCAAAGCACAGTCACTTGCTTTTCAGGCAATCACCAGTGCCTGAGAGTCAGAGCATGCGTGGACTGAACGAAACCAGCCAAAGGACCTGATCCCATGTACAGCCACAGATCCCATCCCACCCAGGTTCAGCTATTTTTGACAACAGGAGGGCCCTAAGACAGGCTTCTGGAAACACTGGGCTTCCAGTGGCAGGTAGGAAATACAGAAAGAAAATCAACAGAGAATGACAGATCAGTGTGGGGAACTAGTAACTCATACAGGTCACCTGGGTGGGTAGGCACAACTAATGAGCTGATGGGTCTCTGCCCTCAGCTGTGGCCTGGCCCCCCTATACAGGCTGCTGTGCAGGCTGGAAAGCTCTTGCTTCTCATGAACTGCCATGTACCAAATTTAATTTTTTTTTTCCAAAATAAGCAGCACCACCTTTGGAGAGCGTTGGATATTCAGCAGGGCTCCTAGGAAGAAATAGGAACCTTTCATTGTTCCAACAGTTGCTGCAAAGCTATTTAATCTCAGAGCAAAGTTACTTATATTCTTAACTAATCAGAGAAAGGACAGGGCATTTCCTCTGTCTCTAGTGGCCAGACAGCACACAAGAGCCTGAACTTGGCTGAAGCTACTTAGCTAAAAGCATGCAGCTTGTTCAGACCCCTGCTAGCCCCAAGGCATAGGGCAAGACACACATCAGAAGGGAAAAGCTTACCTGTGCACAGTCGGTTTTCATCTGGCACCAATTTACTCCAATTTCAGTTTATACATTGGACCTAGTCATCTAGGTACCCTTGGAGGTTGATCAAGAGGAGCACACAATAGGTAAAAGCTGATTTCATCTTGAGGCCATCAACCTCAGGAAAAAAAACCCTTAATTATAGCTAGAAAGACCTACTCCTCATCAAGGGGAGTACCTAAATCCACTCACATTTTGACAACAGGCAATGATGCATGGTCTGGGTGGAGAATGGTGCCTGTTTAGCACATCAGTCTTGCTATAGCTTCCCAAGCTCTGCAGCAGACTTCCAGCTTCCTCCCATTTACCTGTCTCCATAGACAGAGGTCCTGTCTATCTATCTTTAGAAGTTCCTGATCAGTACAATGAAATATCTCCACTACTAAGAAGAAAAATTCATTAGGAAATGGGAGGCTCCCAGACACTTTTGCAAGAAGAGCCTATATTAAATGAGCTGCTTCAACAAGAGAGGCAAGTTATAATCAGCATTGCTAATCTTCTCTGGAGTCTGAGTTATACAGATTAACTACAGTCCCTGAAAACTGCTGCTGTGAGGTTCCCTTACATATATTGCTGAAGCAATTTGTACAAAGACGTTCCCCATCTCTCACCCCCAGCTAACACAGCAGCAGCCTACCTCACAGGCAGGCAGCAAAGCTTGCATAGGGTTTATATAGCTTGGGACGGGGAGGGTGGCTCAGCGATTGGGCAGAGGATTCAGGGAGGGGAGTGGTCAGTCCCAGTAATGCATGGATGCATGGTATGGATTAGTAATGCACAGTGAAGCAAGAAGGTTTTTAAGGCCGAGGCTGAAAGCCTGCTGGTCTGTTCTCTGCTCCGAGCATGCTGGTGGCCCCTCGGTTCCGGGACGGGCAATGCAGTTATTAAGAGCTGTGCAAGGATCAGAAGGGCAAGAACATGTCTCCATCTCTGTCTCCGCAGCTGGGGCTCCTCCTGAGGTGGACTGAGCCTTCCCGCAGCTGTGGCTGGTGCTGGCCTGGGGCCGGGGAGGTCCAGCAGCCAGGAGTGAGTTCAGCCTGTGCCAGGCAGCTGCTGGCAGGGTATCTGCTTGCTGAGAAATTCCCAAATTTCATCTGTTCACGTCAGGTAAAGACAGAAAGAATGATAAATGGAGATCAGATAAAGGGGGGGAAAAAATGCACCAAAGGTTGTAACAGTTTCTGGTGACATTAGAAGCTACTTTTTCTGCTGGATCTGTGGACTCTCTGCCCTTTTATGAGCATTCAGCTATGTTTGGACTATATTCTCAAAACTGAGGGTTTTGTTTGTTTTCCTTACTGAAAACCAAGGACATGTCAGGTCTTGATGAAATCATCACTCTTCACTTAAAGGACTGAAGTCCTTTATCCAAGTACAATCAAAGGGCAAGGCACAGACTGCCCTGACCTCTGGTTTCAGAGATCTCCAAGAAACATCGGCATTTCAGGCTGTCTGTATTGTTTATCTTAGCAGGAAGGAACAGAGGCCTAGCAACAATATCTATTTATCAGCCCACCTGTCAGACAAATAAAGCAGTCATATTAATCATAATCATCCAAACGCTTATCTGAAGCACAATCTTGGACTGAGCAATGCATGGCCGGTCTTGGCTGGGCTGGCGGCAGGAAAGCAGAAGGAAATTAAAACTTCGTTAGGTCGGAGGCTTGGGCTGTCTCTTGGGATTGGTGATAACAACGTACAGTCCAGAGGAATTGCTCAGGAAAAGGAAATAAAGACTCCTTCATTTATTCACATTGAGGTTTTGGGAAGAAAGCCGCAATGTCCCCATCATCTCTATCACAACTAATTGCACAGTGTTGCCCGCGGGCTTGAATCTTTTTGGTACAACCCACCTATGAGCAACAGTGAGGTGGTCATTTAACATTGGTCAAACCACCGGGTAGCATCTGCAGCCTCCCCTTTTCCCAGCACTTCTTCCAGTGGGCACGACAGTGTCACAGGATGCTCCATTTTGGGATACCACAACTGGAGACAGAGCTAAAGAGCAGTACACCAGAGGAAATAAAGAGAGGCAGGGTTTGGAGGTACCAGGGCCTGTGGCTCTAAGCAGAGCTGGAGGTCACCCCACGATACTGTGCGAAGGACGGGCTGACGTTCGTCTGAGTGCCAGCTCTCCCCTCTGAGATGGAAATGACTGACAGCACAGCGATGGTTTTTAATCTGTTTACAGTCAATGTTGCAGGAGATGCTACAGCTCATTTCTGTTCAGACACCTTGTGTGGATGACGAATGTTCTTTAATAGCTGCAATATTTAGTGTTTAATGTAAAATCACTTGCTCCTAATGCTTTGCACTTGCAAAGTTATGAAGCGCGATTTACGCCTGACTGCAGAGTTGACAAATCCATGCTAGTCCCCAGCCTGGGTAGCTGCATGGCAAAGATATAAGTGGGGAAAGTCTTTTCCACCTCATCCTACCTTTTATACCTTTCCAACTTTCCTCTAAACAGCCCCCACAACAGCTGGGGTTATATTAGTAATAGGCTCCCTATACCTTCCCATGAACATTTTCTCACATGTACTTCAGCATCAGCTGAAGAAAACGCTCCCATCCAGAAAAATCACCGTGTGCAGCAAAAATCTCTCTGCTTGTGACTTTCCATCCTTACCGCAACCATGTTTTACGCTTTTCCCACCCAGAACTCAAAGGAGCCAACAGAGGGGAAGGACCATGAAGGCAGGAAGGAGGCACCTGCCTAAATATCAAAATACGGTCTCCTTTTGGGGAAACTAAAGAGGAAAGGACCATCAGGGCTCCATGTTGACAGCCTGGTGCCCTGTGTATTGGCCCAGGCTCTGTGCCAGCAAGTGGAGCTCTGTAATTGCAACAAGCACGCTGCAGTGCAGCTCGGCTCTTGGAACAAGAACAAATACGATTTCTTGGAGGGATGGTTGCTTAAAATCCAGGGACTAGCGTCAAGAGCACAGCAATCCACTCCCGTTACTGTCATTTATTTTGTGCTACTGGTGGTTGCCTAGGGGGAAAAATAGGCAGAGATTTGAAAGACAGTGCTAATTTAATTTGCCAGTATGAATAAAGATAAGACTGTAAAGCATGTTAATGAAGCTACAGTATCACATAATTCACATGCAAGGGAAACACTGCCTTTCTCAGATCATGATTGTCTTTTCCACATTCAAAACTGATTAAAACAGGATGAGGGCATTTCATTACACGCCCTCCCATGAAAGGCAATGTTCTTCCAGGGACACTGGGGCACATTTAGAAAAAGCTGTAGGAGGAAAGATAGATGCCTATTGCCATGGTCGGTTAAATGTACAGATTCAAGTGCGTTCACCATATCAGCATACTTTACCTGTTCACACCTGTTTATCTTAGTTTTACGCCTCTGTGGGATTCTTTCTCTCTCCCTGTTTCCTTCGTTTGTCAATTGACAAAAGAAAATAGCCCAAATTATGTTAAAAAAAAAAAAAGTACTACAAACCCCAGGGAGCGAATTATGCCCCTAGAAGAAGGTGAAAGATTTTCTTCTCAGTTAAGCAAATTAGAATTTAGAAAAATCAAAATTCTCAGCAGCAGATGAAAGCCTTGCTGGCTCCCTGGAGCACCCATGAGGGTTCCCAGGCATGAGTTTTCATCAGGTCCTGGCTTCATAAAGCAGGTAGGGTTCGTTCTGTGTCTGTAAAGAGAAGATGACTCTGATCCTTACAGATACGAAGGCTTGTGCTTCTCACTGAGATCAGTAGGAAATCAGTTCCCAACCCTGCAAGAGAATAGCAAGCCAATGTCTGTAACTCAGAAAGAAAAAAGCGTATTATTATTAAAATTAATTACCTATCAAGCCCCCTTAATCTTGATTTAACTGCATGAGAAAGATGGATTTGCTGGTCTATCCAACGGGGTGGAGGAGAAATTAAGAGGATTTTAGAAAAGGAGTAAAAGCACTTTCATTGACACATAGAAAAGGATCACCAAGGCATGTAGGGACATGATCCATGACTTCCTGGCATGGAAGCTTGGGTGTGTGCCCTGCAGTCTAAGTCAGGCTACTGTGGGGCACGCAGTATGCTCAGTTTTAAGACACTTGCTGCTGTTGTGCAGTATTGCCAGCACAATGACAACCCCAGAGGGACGTTACAACATGAGTCACACGCTCTGTGCTTCCTCAGGCACTGAGATGTCTGTTTTGTGCCTCTCTGAGGTTTCCCTTAATTGCCAAAATTGCCCAGATTGAAAGTGCTCTTTGGGATAGGAAATTACAGCACAAACACCATGTATCTGTGCCCTTTCACTTCAAAAATGCAAAAATAATAGCGTGCTTTCATCATCTGTCTGATCTGATCACAGCAAGCTTTAGGAAAAGCATTGGGAAGAAGTCTTAGCTCCGCTGCTCAGCAGCGCCATGCTCTGCTGCCACCAGGACACAAGGACATGGTGCGTGGCACAGGTTGAGAGGGAGGAAGAAAACTACCCATGCTTTAATTTAGCCAACACAGTCATGGACCCCCAAAATCTTTTTTTAAAAAAAAGCTTTTAAGGACTGCAGCACTAGGCTCAACCCATCGGTGGCCTCTATGGGACGGAGGGTCCATGAAGTGCTCCAGATGAGTGGGCAAGGAGGTTGACCATCCCTGTACCCCTGGGACAAGAATCAGGTGCTACATCTATTGCCCTTACAAAGACCTTCTCCTTGGCCCACTGCAGTGAGGTCAGCACCGTTATGGCTGTTTGGTGCCCACCTGGAGTTGTCACCAACGTCACGGTGGCTCCTGTCAGCTGCCTTGTTTCTGGTTGAAGGCAGAGTGTGGCCAACACGTAGGTGTGGGCACAGCCCGGGAGCTACAAGCCCAGCCACTACTCACACCCTGATCCTTAATCCGATGGGATCCGATGCACCGATGGGAGGCAGAATTACAGGCTCTTGGCCATTAAAGGCCTCGTGTTTCAGATCAGGCTCCCAAAATCCCTGGGCAAGGCTGGGAAAGAGGAGGGGTGATAAAGCAAAGTGATATTTATTGAGTGTGTCATACATTTATCCCAGCTTTTTTTCAAGCAGCTTTTGGAAATCTCATCTCTAAGGATTTATTTTTTTTCCTCTGCCTCAGCTCCTTTGCCACTCTCGCTCCTTTTTCTTTCTGTACAGCAGTATCTCTTGTGCCTTCCTCCATCTAGTAAAGGGCTATGAATCCAGGAAATTCATGAACTCCCAGAAAGTTATAGCTGTTAAAAAAGTATTCATTTGCAATGTGAAAAATGGTTTGATGTATAGCTAAACCTAGGTGACTTTATGGAGCCATTATGGTGCAGGTTTGAATTGTAATGCAATATATCTGTCTGTAATTACTTGGTCTTAACTGTTGCTCAAACCTTCTGTTTTATAGAGAAAAGGTACAAACAACAAAACCACTCTTGCTTTGCCTTGAGTCTCCAGGGATAAACCTGTGCTTGGGAGTCAGGCCAAATGCGAGAGGCATGTTGGGGTTAATTGACTGAAATAAAGTAAAATGAGTTCAGTTTCAGAGAACAGAGAATTGCACAAAAGAAAGAACTGGACTTCCGAAAATCATAATGTATTTGAAACAATAAATATTGTTCGCTCTCTGTATTTCTTTTGGTTTCTAAACCTTTATAAGTCCACTTGAATGAAGCATTCAGGCTTTTTTCTACATCCATACAAGAAAGCTTTGCATTTGCTGGATTTTTTTCCTTTTAATGAGAGAAGAAATTCTCCTGTAATCACATACCTTCAGGAGCAAGGGCTTTATGATATGAGACTTGAAAAACAATTGTGATATTTAGCAGAATGACACAGTCAGCAGCTGGTTTCTCCAAGCCTTGCAGCTTGGAGTTTCACATACATCTCTTCCAAACAGGTGCAGGCCTGGCACAGACCATCACCAGAACCAGTTGATGTTTTACACTTGGTTTTCTCCAGGATAAAATACCAGTTCCAGAGCAAAGAGGACCATCAGTTCCTTAAAAATTTGGCCAAATCATTGTTTGCTTTCTTTGCCTCCCTATGCTCATCCAAAAGAGTTTGTCTTCTTTTTAGCGATGACTCTTACCTTCACCTAATACAAGATATTAATGCATTGCTCCACCGCAAGGCAGCACACTGAACAGCTGGGGAAACTGAGGCAGTCGCTGTGAACATAACAGTAATGCCAAATACACTGCATTTTCCATGTGTGCTCATGCCAAGAACTTGTGAAGAGCGTTTCACCCAGCCTCCTGAAAATGTGGAGGTAATTACAGACCCTCAGCACTTCTGATTCCAGGCCAAATATTTGATAAAATAAAAAATACATCTGTCACTATTTTGGCAGAGTTCTTATTTCCTGGCAGAAAATTTATCTTCAACTTTCACTAAAAATTTTTTTCTTTTCTATTGTTAAAGAAAAAAATGGTGTCTTTCTCCATTGATCTTTGCATCCTCAGAACTCTACCATTTGTTGGAAAACTTCATTTTGGCAGCCATTTTTCCAGGGTCCTTCTCTATTTACCTGCTGTGAAGGGAATAAAAGGCAATGTTCACATGGTCCTGGCCAGATCCCCCAGCCCCCACAGCCCCCGCAGAAGGGATGCCTTTCGTCTCTCCTTTCTTCAGGTCAGCAGATGCCTGTATCCAGGTGAGCTCGGAAAAAAGGGAAGTTCTCAAAAAATGGAGGTATTTAGTAGACCAGCCATCCTCTTTTACAGCCAGTGTCTGGTGAATATTTGCTCTCTATATACCACAAATCTGTTCTTTTGAAGAATCTCATGGAGTTTTAGGTGGCCATGCCCTGAACTCTTCTTCCTCGGCCTGTTTAGCACTATCCTTCCGCAGCCTTTCCTGCAGGTCTGTCTTGTCCAGCCCTGAACGTGGGAAGAGCCTTTGCTGCCAATGGTGCTCCTGTTCCCAATGCTCCTTGCAGACAAGGACTTTAGCCAGCTCTTGTGTCTCTGCTGCAGGAGGAGGCAGCGGTTTGGCCCCTGTTTTGCTGTAACTCCAAGCAAACGTTTTCCCTGACTTTTTGCCAGTGTAAAGAAAAGCTTTAGGCTTGTGAAAACAGACTGCAGCACCAGTTACTTCAAAAGCATGAGTTTTCTTTTCCCTTTCCTTCCGTTTTGATAATTTAGTTTGTGACACAGTTTGTTTGTCCAAGTCAAAACTCCTTTTGAATCCTGGCCACAAAAAACAGCATCAAATGAAATGAGTGGTTCAGCGGAGTGTTCACAGTCTCTGGAAAGAAACTTTACCGTAGAAATGAGGATGGTCGTAAAAGACGTCTCCGGCTGACATTTGCGATGCAGCGTGATGCTCCACAACTGAATAACTACAGCAGGCAGAAACTTAAACCAAGATAGCCTCAGGATAAGTGACTCAATTCAGGCTGTAATGCAAAGAGTCTGAAGCTTCATATTTATAACTTGCGACATGTAAAAGGAGAAAATACATTTATTACTCTTTTTCCAGCTGCTCTCTCAGATTGATGCTGGGACTTATCGGAGAAATCTCTCTTCTCAGCCCCAGCCTTCATCAAGCGCCCAATCTCAACCTGTCAGGCCAACATTATCTTTGTTCATTTGCAGAACAATTCTGCAGAGTTATTAAGAAGGAGTCTTGCCGTGTTAATGCTTTTGTGCTTTGAGGCAGTAATCTGGAGTCACTGGAAAGTACAACAGATATACAAAGCCCTCAGTGCATGAACACAAACAAGAGCTGCAAAGGAACCAATACTAATCCTTTAGCTTCTTCTTTTTGTTTAAAATGTACAAATTCTGTTTCTCCAAGAAATAATTTATCAAGCACATTGCACAGAGAAGGTTCATAAAAAATACCATCTAGCTATTCATCTTTCTATTGAGAAACCCAACTATTTTACTATTGTAAAATTAAATGTAGGATAAATGATCTAAAGTTAATTTTGTAGGGAATGAGAAATGCTAGAAAGCCACAAACTCCCCCACCACCCCCCAGTAATGTTTTAGTGTGTTTTACAGGCATTTGGTCAGACAGTCCCTGTTACAGCAAGACTGATCAGGATGGAATTAGCTCCGAGTTGAACACTGCTGGCCCCGTGTCTGTCCTGATGGCAGAGGGGTTTCATACAGAGTAAGGGACTGTGTCCTGGCATCAATGTGCCAAAGTCTAGCTCTTCAACTCTAGACTAAATCAACTAAACTAGGTGGCTAAATCGACTTCTCTCCCCCTGCCTCAGTTGAGATACATACCGAATCCCTGAATTCATGCACTAATATTAGTAGTTGTTTCTTAGGACAGTTTTTGCTACGGTAGAGTGGAACAGCCCAGCTAGCACACCATCCAGAAATGGTGCTTCAGACTGTGACCAATTCTGCAGGGTGGCACTTGGGTGATCTCCAGTTATGTAGGACCAGTTCTGGGCTGTCTCTGCTAATGGGCCCGACACGTCCAAAGATGAAAGGAAAAGAGACGTAAGCAGGCTGGGCACAGCACCCTGCTTCCATCAGGACAAGACCCCTGAGCCTCAGTCTCTCCAAGTGAAATTAGAGGGCTAGGACTTCTCCTCTGTGGTTTAGTTGCATGATGAGCTCTGATCTCAAATGAGAGAAAGGAGTGATCATTTCTTGATCTGATACATCCCAAAACTGGCTGTGAATTATGCAACTAAGCTCAGGCTGAACTTGCACTGAGCAAATAAAAGTTTCCAGAGTCTTTGGTCACCCTAAGCAGCTCCCACCCCTAGGACTGACTCCAGATCACTGCTGTCCCCAAAGCGGCTCTGATGCCCCTTCCCTCCTCAGTTTTGGATATCTCACTGCAACAGGATAAGGTCCAAGAGGGGGTGGTTGAGACTGGACTGTCAAGACCCCATTAAATTAAACACTCAACTGTAATCAATAAAAAACAGCAGTCAGATCTGTGCTAGTCTTAGGCACCCCTGAAAAATCCCATCCTAACTGCATTGAAAAGCTTTTCAGGTCAGCAAACAATGGGCTCTGAGATCCTGCAGTACTCCCGCTTTCGCTCAGCTTTAGCGACAGCACCGTGCTTGCTTGGAAATGTTGGTTTTTTTCTTGCAGAGATCACTGCATCTATCTCAGGATAAGCACTCACTCACGAGGCATGTATAGGAAAGCTGTCCCCCATATCTCAGTCTTCCTGTAGATTTCACAGAGTATAAAAGCCTCTTATTCCTTGTATTCATCACCAAGAACAGAAGCTTTGAATTCTTTGATTCCAGTAAACTACCATTTATTAGACACATTAAATGAAAGACAGTCAAAAGGAGAATGCAACAGAAAACTCCAGCACTGGAAAGCCTGCTTCTACCTTGCTTTTCTCATCACTAGCACAAACAGCCTTTCAGCACATCAAAGGTAAGCTCTGCTATATAATAAGGCACATTGCAGTCAGTGAGATATGGGTGGATGTAAACGCAGCTAAATAGGAAGATGTGTATTTAGAGATAAGTTACATCTCTGAATTCAAATCCCCATTTATTGCCTCTGATAAGTTACTCATGCATTTAAAGCCAGGACATGGTGTGTGTGTTTGCCTCTCTTCCCCAAGAGATGCATACACTTCGTGATACTGAGTCAAAATTTTCAGTTCTAGTGAAAGTTGGTTACCGGAGGAGTTGTGGCAAGGTTAGCTGGCTCTGGGGTCACTGATCTGCAGATCCCACAGGACTCGAGGTGAAGAGGCAAAAGTCACTTCATGTTGGTTGTAAAAACTCACAGCAGCTGCTGGCTGACACGGTAGAGGTGTATCATACATCACCAGGAGGTTTCTGGAGTCAAAAGACCTCATCTTGATGTTGTCTATTACAGGGCTTGACCTGCTGTGAAGATGCCCTGAGGTGTGACAGCTCATGCTAGGTGAGAGGCACCATCCAAGCCCTAGAGCGAACAATGATGAGAAGATGGAGGAACTACAAGGAGGCCTGCATAGGTTGATGCATAAACCACAGTGACATAAAAAGTGTCGGTTCTCTTGAGCTGGAAGATGAAAAGCAGATTGGGAGGCTGTCCCGCCCCCCGGAGCTAAGAGTAGGTGCATGGGAAGGATGTTACCTCTGCACCCTGCAGAGAACATCGAAGGATCACAGGCTCCCTTGGAAAAGGAAGCATTGACCAATTTGCTATAGTGGAATCACTGACAGGCACACTGTCCATGAAATGTTCAGAAGACTAAGAGTTAGTCTGAGGGTCAAGGCACTCTGAATTGGTTTTGTTGCTTTGAGAGGAGAAAAATCTGTGAAGTTAGTAAGAGCTACCCTTGGAAAACAATGATGATTTGGTGGCGGATTTTGATCAGTTGAACTCTGTGGCTTCTGGAACTTAACTCTGTCGATTCTGGAACATAATTTGCTCACTTCAGGCTTTTAAATTTCAGATCACACTTATTTCTTTCCCTTTTACCCCATTTTATGGGGCAAGGATTTTAAGGAGCTACAATGTAAGAGTGGAACTCACTGCCAGGGTCCCTTGCTGCGAGCAGGGGTGGAGTGCTGCCTCTGGGGCTGTATGGATAAGGATGGATATGGATATGGATATGGTTATGGATACATAGCCCCAGAAAGGACTGAGGCTTTTGGAGATATTGGTCGTTCATTTTCAGAACAAAGAGAGCCCCAAACTGAGCAGGACTGAACAGATCGAGCCCAGTGAATGCAGTCTGCTCAAGGACTTTTGCACTTCCTTATGAAAGCTGTGGCTATGGTCACATCAGATAGTGTGGTGGCTTAGGTGGAGTGGTCATTCCTGTGGTGATTCCCATGATCACACCTTTCTTGCAAGCCCATCACTCCTGGCTGATTTTCAAGAACCATCTGACAAAACCCTATCTCCAGAGAGGCATTCTCTAATCCTCCCCAGCCTCGAACGGGCTGTCTCTGATAAGCAACAGATGTGCAATGCCTGTCTCCTAAATGGGCTGCTGTGATAAGAGGACCCAGCCTTCCTCAGATCTGTGATGTTAGGGGACCGGCATGGGCTCACCTATCTTGCTAAGGGCTGTTATCTGCTAATTCAGCACGATACCTCACACTAAAGGTATTCCTCTGTAATTACAGCCCGCTCTGATCCCTGAGGCTTCAGGACTAATAGGGTTGTGTTTACAGAATAAATTTCCATTTAACATTGTCCATTTGACTCAATGAGAAAGAGCGAGGCTGCAAAGAGGGACCAATAAATGCTGCTGGAGTCCAGTCACAGACACTAACCACAAAGATAAAACTCTAATGATGCTGAGTTGCTCTCCAACAGCTTATTTCTTATTAAAGATTTAGGGCTTCAAAAGCCCAAAATGACTGATGAGCTAAAGTCCCCTTTTCAAAGGAGTCCAAGGGCTGGATTCCCAAGGTCTTGACACCACAATTGTCTCAATGACCAAAGAAGCTGGCAACTGGTGGCCTGTGCCTTTGCCATTGATGTTCCATTCCAGAAGACTGATGTTCTACCCCTGAGAAAGTGTAGAAGAGGGGCTTCTAAGTCACTTTGGAAAATGTCTTTCTAAGGAAAATTAGGAACAAAGAAAATCAGAAAATTAGAAGCTAAAGTGTGGTTTATATTCATGCCATTTCCCTGCTGTAGAAGACAAGGACATGCTGGCATGGTATCCCACTGACAAGCAGCCTACTCGGACTGCTGGCAGTCTCAGACAGACCTGTGATCGGCAACAGAAACTGGGATGTGTTTGAGAGATCTTTGCCACTTCCATGATACTCCAGGTACAGTTTTTCCTGGTGTCACTGTGGACAGCTCCTCTGTCTTGGCAACTTACTGCATGGAAGTATGTCAGCCAGCACCTTGCCAGCACGCCAGGCAGCTGGGACTGACCTATGCCTCTCCATTCAGGAAATGAGAAGGGGATACCCTCTGCACCTACTATATCATGGTCTTCACTCTGCTATCTAGGGACCAGGTCCAGCCTCCATTTTCAAGAAAAATGTCAGTCTAGGCAACCCTGAATCCTCCCCCATCTATTCTCACTGACATCTATCAGGCTGGAAGACATTAGTCATGTCATTGGATTAGCATGTCCAGAATCAACAGAACAAACCAACCAAAAAGACCTCTTTCTCTCCAATAAAGGTTTCTGACCTGGAGAGTTCTCCAGTAATAAGGCAAGAGCAAAAGCTTCCTGAGCAATTCAGGCTTTGAAGCTGGCTAATAAATCTTCTCGGCTGATCTCTGCTGTGAGCAGTGAAAGCTGTCAGAGGTTTGGAGGCAGGATTCTTTGTGTGTCCCCACGAAAGTGCTTCTGAATGGTGCACGCTGCTCTTCACCGCTCGGCAACGGATGCTCCTTTGAAGGTGAAACCTCGTTTAAATTAGAAGCAGCCCCAGCCGCCATGGTTTCTTTGTTTGTTTCATCTGTGGGAGCAGGAAAGGAAGGGCAGCCAGGGCACGCGAGAGCATTGGGATTTTCCCATTCTTTCTCATGAAAGCCCCATCTGTGCAAAGCAGCAATGTTTCACATTCAAAGGGGCAAAGGCCAAGGAGGTAACAACAACTGCCGTTAAAAAACGAAGCATCGCAGAACTCCTTTGTCAAACACTACCCATCCGTCCAGCTCTTAGAGGCACTAGGTTTCCTTGGAAACTACAGAAATGCCAACAGGCAGTGGCACTGATATATCAGGCACATGTTTGACCAGCCCACAGCTTTGGGTGGCCAGTTAGATCTATCAGATGACTGCATTGCAACCTTAAGGGTCATGTTGGCTTGTAGGGGTGTCAGGGCATGCTGAGAGCTTTAGGATGCCTCTCTTCTACCAGGACTGCAAGACCAGCTCTCTAGCAATTCTAATGAGGCTGTGTAAGACACGGACCTGTGCTGGTGAAGAGTGGGAGCACACCACACTTCAGAGCGTGGCTCACGTGGCTGAGCTGCTGCAATGCTGGGCTAAATGCACCTGAGACTGGTGTTGGGGTGGGCTGCTGTACATGAAGGATCAGGAGGGTTCATCAAATGTCCTCTGGAGTGGGAGGCTCCTGTGCTGAGAATCCAGCCCGACACGAGGAGCTTAGGGTTTCTTTTCTGCCACTGATTCACTGTCTGATCATGGTAAACGTTTCAGGGGCTACAGTTTTAATCCTGGGGGCTAGACTAAAAAGCATTTAGGAGATGCTTTAGTGACCTTCAGGGCTCTTTGGACAGACTAAGTTCCCAACCCATCAGCGATTTGGACAGTCTGACTCTGCACCACCTCCCTGGAGTGCAGAGGTGACCATGCTTTGAAGAGACCTGTTGTGCTCAGAAACTCAGCCAAAGCTGGGATCCGCTGCACAGAGCCCCCATCTCAGAGGCTTTTAGCCTGAACGCAGAGAAGCGAGTGAGGGCAGCCAGAGAGACAGTGACCTGCCCCGGCCCCATGCCCCCAGAGAGACCAGGGCAGAGTGGTGATAGAAATCTGGATGCCTGAGACTCCTAAGCCTCATTGTCTGCTCAGCATCTTTCTCTTGCAAAGACAGCAATGATAATAATAATTCTCATATTATTACTACCCCTCTTACTATGCTGACTTAACCCCTCTGCCACTTGCATCTATTTAAGCTGCAAGAAAAGTGGAGCAGAGCCCCTTGCTGCACGTCGAGCTCCTGGGAGGACCACAGTCACCCTCCTAGTGCAGTGTTTCCAGCTGTACAACCTAACAGCAGATGCATGCCACCCCCCTTTCCCCATCACGGGGCTGAGTACGCACATGCCACACGATGGGAATCTCATCTTGGCTGAGGCCTCTGGGCACAGCAGTAATGTGAATAATAACAATAACTTTTAGTCAGGTTTTTAATGGTAAAGCAAGCCTGCCTCTCTCTGAAGAATCCTTTAAATGTTCCCTTGCTCTTTATCTTTTGCTTCCTTTAAACTGTGATTGAATTTAGGACTAATGAAAATGTGAGTCTGAGAGCATTTACTGGAAGCCAGCTGCTCTTGCTTTTTCATCTCACTGCCTCTCTGCTGGCCTGTCTCATGATCTACCTTTTCTGTGTCCACCCAGTGAACGCGAACAAACACATTTCTCTAGGGAAAGCTGGTGTATAATCAGGGTTTGAGCAGGTTTGGGTCATTCATCTTCATGTGGACAACAAGGTCACGAAGTGGGCACCGCTTGCTTATTTTCCTTCCTAATATCTTTTCTCAACAGCGAATGGCATCTTAATAAAATGGAAGCTTTTCTTTCTGTCTTTTTCAGAGGGAAAAAGAAAAGGTTTTTGGAAAATCAAAGTCTGAATGTGTTTTGCTTTTTCTGCACCACGCAATCAGCATTTGGCTCTTTTTGTCTGTGGATGGAAACCAAGACTAAACAGCACTCAAACCTCTAATTCTGGTTTGGATTGCTACGCCCTTAAAGAGCTGGTCAAATACGGGGAAAATATTGACACAATTTTTCACAGTGGAGGAAAAATGTCTTCCTTGGCAATCTGTCAGAAATTAATTGTTATGAAAGTTCCTTCATGACAGTACCGGCAGGTTAACCTGTGTTGGTTGATGGTTCTTGTTTTATTGCCCTTTCTGGATCTCTTTGCTTTGATAACATAGGACAGAAGATTCAGGATCATTACAGAGGGCTCAGAGATGTGCAATCCCACCACACGTCCCAGGAATACAAGTCATCCCAGCTGGTGCTAACACAGGCAATAGAAACCTTTCCCCTTTGCGTCTGGGCAAGACACAGGTTAATAGTTCTTGCAAATGTTGCTCCCTTTGGCACAGGAGACCCAAGCACAGGTCTGGCAGCTTTCCCAAACGTGTCCACCTGGCATCAGCAGGCACGCAGTGGCCAGAGTGACTGATGTGCACCGGACCCAGACTGCCACTAACACCATCCTCTGTGCTGGGCTGTGTCATCGAAGAGACATGCTATTATTCCACCTCCCTTCTGGAAACATTAAAAGACTGAAGACAGAAGAGCCTCATACAATCATAAAATAATATAGATGGGCACTTCTATTTTTCATCTGACCTTTTTCTCTTCTGCCATTCTGTTCACACACACTACTTTTTTAAAAAAAAGGTCTGGAAAACTTCTAGACCAGAAGGTGAGATCACATGGGAGTCCCCAAGAAATTTCCTATCATGCTGTTTACCTTGCCCATGCTGGAGCCAACGAGATTGGCAACTGGCTTCTGCAGGAGCAGGATCGGGGCCTAACCATGGCACGTCTTCTTGGTCTGGGTTTGTACAGCACCAAGCACAAGATGGAGCAGAAGTCCTGAGCTGTGTTGGGCGCTCTGGCTCTCTAATGCCGCCGTCTCCATTAAATACAGAATAGGTGGAGAGAAGAAGGAACCAAGGGAATAACCACATCAATGACTTTGCTGTAGGTGCACGGACTGGGGTGCTGGAAGGGACGGGTGGTGCAGGAGGGCAGCACGATCCCTTTGGCACGGAGAAAGAGTTAACATTTACAGAGCAGAGTCTGTTTTGGGAAGAGGATCGAACTGCTTAGGGATGTACTTTCCTGGGCAAAATTTGTCATTTCTCTCTCTCTCTCTCTCTTTTTTTTTTTTTTGTTTGTTTTGTTTTGTTTTTTGTTTTTTGTTTTGGAAGCACCAGGTACATGGGAGGGTGGGAGTAAAGAGATTGGAGTTAAAAAGAAGAGTAATGCCAGATCTTGATAAAATAAACTTGACACAAAATTAGAGCACAGGTTATAGGAAAGAACAGTCCCTTTTTAGTAATACAAAAAAGACCTATATTGTGAATCTACATTAAAAAGAGCCAGAGCAATTAGAATTTCAGGCTGCCACGTAACAGGCTCACAGTAAAATAGGAATGTAATGTGCCAGGTCTTTTTATTAAAGACAAATTGTCAAATAGCTTGTGATGGAAACCTGCCCTGTCTGCGAGTGATCAGAGAGGAGCCGGTAAAATACCTGCCACTCTACTGACATTAAAGCAGATGGGAACAGGAATAGTTTGTGGCTCTGCTAGCAAAGAGCTCTGAGAGGTTGTGCTTTTCCCGCCCTTCTGTGTATTCAGTAAATGAAGAAGTTATTTGAAGGCAGACACGGAGGCTGAAGTCCCAGTCTGCTCTCTCTTGGCACCTCTGTGCACCAGGGCTCACTTTCCCTGCCATTTGAAGTGTCACTGAGTTTCAGAGAGGTGGGGTGTCTTTCCCAGATTCACCAGCTAATCCCCAGTCACCTTTGTCCTGTTGGCTCATGGGGCTGGCCCTGGCCAGCCCCACCACAGCATGGAGAAAGGGCAGCGAGGCCAAGGGAGCGCTGAGTTTGCTTCATGCACGGCAACTTCCAAGCTACAGTCCCAACTCCCCCTTTCCACGACTGGATCCATCACCTGACCAACACTGCCCACCGCCCTGTCCCCCTGGGGGCTCTTTGCCCCCGAGACTACGGGGGAGTTGTGCTTGCTCCTGCAGGTTGACTGTTGAACCTACCTACAGAACAGATGGGCTGTGGGAGATGGACAAACCTTGGCTTCGTTAGCATGAAGTTCAGAGCCAAGCCCCAAGGCAACAGGGGAGCTTTGTGCTCCAGCCTTGCTTGCAGGCTGCAGGAGAGCGGGAAGACAAGGAAATGGTGAACGTGCTCCCTCGTGGCAGCTCTTGCGCATGCAGCACATCCATCCTTGAGCAGGCTTTAGAGGCAAGAATATATAAAGCTGCAAGGTCCCATCCTGCCAGGCAATGTTCAGAGGAAATCTATCCGTCCGCCTATCTAATTATATTGATGTAATTAGGCAGCTCCCTCAGCACTAGTGCAGATTTCAGTTTTACATAACATCAGTACTTGGCAGGTTTTGCTTAGCCACCTCCAAAAGAATAATCATTACCACGTTATTTGTGTTGTGGGACTACGTGCCCCAGCCGGGATCAGGGTCCCGTTGCACAAGGAGCTCTCTGTACACACCTGTAAGGGGTGGTCCATGCCCTAAAGTTCAGATGGACAAACAGGGTTGGTTTCTCGGATTCACCGAGAATCTCTGTGTATATGGAGCCTGGCATGGGACTGCTAAAATGAATCGCCCCAAACACAATAAAGTCATGACAGAGCCAAAATCTGAACCCTTGGCAGCTGGAATTTGAGCCAGGCTCTGCCAGTGACCCTTCAGCCTTCAAAATAAACTTTCAAAACAAGATATCAGGGTGAGTTGCACTGTGCACACTCCACCGCCGGCACCTCTATGGGTCGGTGCTGAAACTCCCGCGAGGGCTCTACGGTTTGTGCTGAGCGGTGCCTGTGGCAACTCCCTGCCTCGGTCTGCAGCAACATCTGAGCTCCTCTCAGCCAAAGTGAAATTAAAATAGACAGAAACAATTACTGCAGGGAAAGTGGAAAAGTTAATAGGGGCCTTGAGCATGCTTGTGAGACATTTGTAGGATTGTTGTTTATTTTTTTTTTACCCTTCAGGTCTCAGAAAATAGCTCCAAAGGTAGAAAGATTTTTTTAAAAAGACTTTTGCAAATGTACATGAAAGAGCCTAAAAACGCTCAAATGCTCTAATGATCAAATAGGGATTTTGTTCCCCATAGTTTATCTCCTACAATCATGAGAATCCTGTCGTGGAGGAAAAAGAGAATCCGGATGACTTTATAATAAAACAGATTGTTAGATAAGCAAAGCTGCCTTGGAGAAAGGAGGAAATTTGATACATGTCTTTGGTCTGGTATGAATCCATGCGGAGACAGCTAAGGCCCATGGAAAACCTCATTTTGGCATCACTGGGCATTAGATCAGGCTCATGTGTGGCAGGAACCATGCTATGCCCTAGTGCACACACACGTGTTTCAGCTTCAGTGTGGAGAACCTTGCCTTTTTTATGCAGTGAATGAATGGGTAGATGAATCGGGACCTAAAGCCTTTTTGTGATCCTTCAAAACAGGAATCACCTTTACTGATGAGCTACTGCATGAACACTTCCACTTCCAGCCATCAGCTTTGGCCAGCAGAGACGAGCTCCTCCAGGGATGCCACACCGGCATCCAATTCTTTAGCTGGCCGTGAATATTGTCCTGCTCCAGCAGCGGTTGCCCAAAGGGTTGTTCTCCCCTTCCCCTCTTCAAATCAGACCTCAGAGCCTAAAGCACCCAGCATGATAGCTTTTGCAAAACCACACACACACAGAGAAAAAGAAAAAAAACTTAGGCTTTTTAATTTGCTTCTCACACAAGTCAGAAAGATGGATGGTTAGCTGCCTAGATGATGGTTTCTAGATATCCCTGTCTTGTCGCTTAATCATACACTATATCAAGCAAACAGTCCACATTCTTAATATGACAGTGGCAATGTCTGACTGATTCTCCCCGTTCATAAACCAGATCGTTATCTCTTCCCATCTGCAAACATAAAAACCCATAGTGTTATTACGCGACTGATGCCATCGTAAAACACTCCCCACGTCCTCCCTGCCTTCCTCCTCCTCATTCTCAGTTTTTACATTCCCATCAACTGGACTGAGACCTTCTACCTCTCCTGCCTTCCCCTCCGCCCCCTCCCTGGAGGTTGATACAACAGTCAGTCATCTGCGCTTTTCACTTTTATTTTCGATAGTGGTGGTTTATCCCTCTGGCATTTTGGCTCTGCACCAGCTGGAGGTAGGTGCTGTCCCCCTCCCAGTCCTTGCAGTGTGTTTCCTCTTACTGCACCCAGTATAAATCAGGGATGCTAAAGCATATTTTATTTGGAGCATCTGCTAGAACAGCAATTAATCACTGTCAGGCTATCTGAAAATAACCATTAGTTTTTGTTTTATTCTTTACTACATAAGCAGAAGAGATACAGCTCCATTCCAGTTATTAAACCTCTTGCTTGCTGGCGGAAGGCCAGACTAAACCTGGGAGCAGACATCTACCAGTTGATCCCCGGAAATAAAAGATGGAGTTTAGGCAGAAAGGTGGAGCTTCCCTGGAAGCAGGCATTGCCTGCGAAAAGGGGGGGCTTCACTGTGCACGTAGAAGGGATCGTGGCTGAGGAGAGGGAGGAAGTCTTGTAGCTCTGCAAACAGATGTTAATGTTTAACAGGACACATAAAAGGATCTGCTACAAAGCTTTGAGAAAATTATTTTTCCTTTGTTTGTTAGCTTTGAGCTCTTTAGGCAGTTAATTAAAGGATATTCTTGGAATATATATTTTTCAAATTTAGGCACACAGCCAAAACCAGTGACCAGAAACTTGGCATCCTAGGGCTCTCTATTAATTCTTCCTCTATGATTTTGGAGTTGTGCACTGCTTTTTAAGGTCAGAATATATTTTTCCTAATTTCTAGGACCACAAATTTTCCTTCAAGAGTTCTCAACAATCCAAGCTCTGTTTTTTAAGCCCTAGGCTTCATTGCCAGTAGACAGTGTCTTATAAGTCAGACTTCCAAATGATTTTGCAAAGCCTAGTTCCTAAGTCACTTAGACACTTTTGAAAATTCCTATGATTTATAAAATTTAGGCAGCAGCACAGTGGGATAGCATCTCAGTAACTTTCTGCCAAGTTCAGCTCTGTAGGGCTAAAAGCCAAACTACCTTTAAAGTCAGCCGATGTGATTTAAAGATAAAGACAGAGAAGCTCTCCTGGGAATTGACACACCATAGTCTTCTTCGCAGAGCTATAGCCACATTTTGAATATACGCAGCAGAAGAGTGGCAGCAATACAACATGTACGTGCAGTGCGTACACAGTTTCAAGATCTCTGCCAGTATGTTTCAAGCTCTCTGTGTGTAAATATGTGTGTGTGTATATATGTGTGTGTGTGCATTAGTGGCTGTGTGCGACTAAGCCCACAACACAGAAAAAAACAATAATTATAAAAGTATTGATTACGCTTATAAGCATGAAAACTGTGTGTACGTACCTAAAGTTTTCATGCCTACCAAAACTGGCTCCATGATTATAAAAAGTGGCTCCATACAAACTGCCTATACTTCTGCGAATACATTTTAGCACATCAAATGAAAAATCCCTTTATTATTCCTGCTTATCTTAATGCTGCAAAACACAGGCCTGTGCCCTGCACGGTGCTGTGGCTGATTCCCACGGGCATTACTGCTGCTGTCAGGTAATGGAGTTGCTCCTCTAACTCCCATGGTCTAAAATAATAAATCCCCAACCTCTGCTGACGAACTGGCATAGAAGCTCACAACTTGCACACTGTGACGATGAAGTTCATATGCCCGCTGGAGAACTCTGCTTTTAGAATCATAGAATCATGGAATCGTTTAGGTTGGAAAAGACCTTTAAGATCATCCAGTCCAACCATTAACCTACACTACCAAGTCCACCACTAAACCAATTAAGGGCAGAGTAGCAACCCCACGCCTCCTGCCTTGGTGGCTGGATTATTTTTAATGAAAGTAAAAACTAAGAATCACTAAGGTTGGAAAGGATCTCCAAGATCATCAGTCCAACCATCAACCCAACACCCCCATGCCCACTAAACCATGTCCCAAAGTGCCACGTCTGCCCGTTTTTTGAACACTTCCAGGTATGGGGACTCCCCCACCTCTCTGGGCAGCCTGTTCCAATGCTTGGCCACTCTTTCCGTGAAGAAATTTTTCCTAATATCCAATCTAAACCTCCCGTGGCGCAACTTGAGCCCATTGTCATTGTCATTACTGGTTCTTTTTACCCCATCAGCTCAGCTTTTCCGTTGCAGTGTGCCTCCCCAACCACCTATGGGGTGTAAGAAAGGCTCCATGGACCAGGCTGTCTCTTTTACTCCCCAACCTCTTCCGCATGTCCCATACACATGTGGGAGAGATGGCATGGTGCTCTGTAGGACCCGGTGAAGGATGTGGAGGCAGCTTCTGCAGAGCTTTAGGCATTTGCTACCATCTATCCCCAAATTAGGAAAAAAAACCCCAAACCTAATTGCTCAGGTTTTTCCAGCAAGTGTTCCTCAAAACCCCGCAAAACAGGTCCTTAATGAATCATTTAATCACATTGATCTCTTTAACTGAAATCACTTATTTACTAAAAAATTTAGAATTTGCTACTGTCCCTCAGGTCATTTTGTATTTAGAGATGCAGACTGCTAGGAAGCTAATTATGTAAAGCTAGCAATTAATTTCTCACAAGCATGACAAATATTCGACTTAAAAGATGTTTCTCCCTTTTGGTCAGCTCCAGACAATTCATGTGTTGTTAACTGCAGTGGCGCATGCCAGGGAACGAAAGGCTGTCCTGGGATATCGAGGTCTTAACTTTATTTTTAAGATATATGCGATTCCCTTCTGCTCAACCCCTATTGCTTCTGTCTACACCCATGAAAAGAGAGTGCAGGGATCTCAGGATTTTTAGGCATTTCAGTATGACTTTTGCCTGAGACAAGATGCAGAAATTCTCTTAAGTCCACTGGACTTCCTTCTCAGGGGCTGAGGTTCTGCACTTCTGCCCAGATTCATGTCATGCAACATTATGTATTTAGCTGCAGGATCTAAACAAGGTGTCCAATCTCCATAGGCTTTCTCACCAGCAGCATGTGGAGGGAAGAGCACCTCCAGAAGATGTTAGCCCACCCACAAGGTGCAGGGCTCTGTGAGCTGTCGGTCCAGCTCTATGGACTATAGAAAGAGCCAAGGTTTAGGCTCTTCTAGGCATGACAGAGCTCCTGGAGATGGATACCCTGAAGGACTTCAATGACCAAGCTGCTGAGAAAGCTAGGAAAGATACTTAAAGTGAAAATTTCACATGGGACAGCAATTGCAAGTTTTGCACGGCCCTTGAGATGGTGGTTCCTGGGCTGCACTCTGACTCAGACCCTCAGATCCCACCTGCACAAACTCTCATTGAAATGAGTGGGATGGTGTCAAAGACAACTGAAGTCTGTAGGAGACCTCTGATCGATACCAGCTGCCTGGACCACACTGTTATGAATGAGTACAGAGGAGGCAGGTTCCCACGTGAAGTAAATTGCTGTAACTCCAGAGGCTCTCTGGTACCTACACAAGAGGATCAGGTTCTCTGAAACAGATTAAAGCAGTGCTTGGAAACAATATCTTTCCAAAATCTGGAAGGCTTGGGGGAGAGATGTTTTGTTTGTTTTTCTAGGTGTATGTGAAAGAGATTTTTAATATAAATGTGACAGTACTTCAACCCAGCAAGCCCGTTTCTGATGCCAAATGTTGCACGGTTCACGGTCCCACATGTGCTTCCTGCTCATTTATTTATCTTCTACCTGCAATAAAGATAGTGACTGAACCATTTTTCCTGTTTGTAGAAACCCTGATGTTGCCAGATGGGAAGTTCAAACAGTAATCAAAGCATGACTGCTGGACTGGTTTTTTCACCTCTTTGCATGGGAAGGTATTGGCTGAAATTCCCTGCCCTTTGCCTGCAGAAGGCATGGTGGCTACGAATCAAAGTCCTAGTGTTACCATGGCTTAATGGGTTACTGACTACCAGGACAGTCATGGTAACAAGCTGTTTGGATGTTTTTTGCCATCTCGTTGCAAAGAAAATGTGTTAGCTCCATGCAATGTAGTTAAGCCGGCAGTTCTTGGGGTGGCTTAGAGCTCCTGTGCAGCTCAGCTGATGAAAGGTAATGCCTTGACCTGTCATGGCTCAACAGCTTTCAGGGATGTGTCAGCTTGAGTCTATCTAAAGTTCATTTGTTCTCTCTATGAAGCTGAATTTTGCCTTTTGTGAATACAAAATGTCCTGGACAAGCTGCATCTTTACTTTCATTGGCTTATCATCTGAGCCATGTGGTTCACACGGGCACTTTCACCCTCTGCAAAGTCAAGGTTACAGAACTGAAGTGTGAAATGATATTACAGAGAAAGGCATCATCAAGTAGGAAGAGCGGGATTTGTTCAGACTAGAATCTTATTGAAAACACAATTCAAACCTCGCTAGAGATTCAGAGATGAAAATAATCCTTTACTTTTATTTTGCCTTTATTTTCAGTCTGTCTCTTTTACTCTCAACACTGGAAGGGCAGAAATACCAGTAAAAATGTCATTCCTATTGTATTTAATTGTTCCAGTTGAACATTTGAACAAGAGCCTGAGATGGAGAAGGCCCGAGGCAGCTAAAATGTCACACTGAGAAGCTTTGAATTTGGGGAGAAAAAAGCACACTACAGTAGAGGTTGGTTAAATCAAACATCTGAGTTGCTGGATGCACCCTCCTCTTTCCCCACCTGGCAGAGAGGCTGTCATGTGCCAGTTCACTCCTTCTTCTAAAGAGGAACTTTTCAGTAGGTTCAGTCAAACCCATAATGTTAGCTAACACATGCCTGTCGGAGAATCACCTTGCTTCCTCCTGTATCCTCTCAGCTATTTGCACAAAATAACACTAATTATCTAAAACGCTAGCTTCCTCAAAATACCTGTTGGAACAGAAGATACAATTACCACAATTCCATCGCAAATTTCCCTTCCCATAATCACTCTCCATTACAACAAGCATCTATGGTACCTTCAGCTTCACCTGGGAGATGGTGAAAGCAATGATTTAACTCAGTTAACTCTTTTCAGCCCAGTTTAGAAAGACTTAAGTATGTGCTTTGTTGTAAGAAGTCTGTAGGAGCTCCACCCATGGGCTTGCTGAACTGGTGACTTAGAACTACAAGGAAGGTATTAGCCTGTTCTAAAACTAAAGTATCTCTGGTTTTGCTGTCTGCACTTTCATAATGTCCAGTAGAGAAGTAAGCAGTTTCAGAAGGCAGCTAGTTCATCCTACTTAACTCAAACGCTATGCTTAGGATGGGATAAGTTGTCCTCTGAAGGTACCATCTATACCAAGGGGTACAGCTTGTTCAGACTGGACCTCCCACTGTTTGACAGCAAAGCTGACTCCTGTAAACCCCCAAAATCTGCCTCCAGCCGTGTGGGGAGCGCCCGGTGGAGGTCTCTGGCATTATCAGAGTACTCCTACACTGCGTGTCCTCATTTTGTTTAGATGTGAACTCCTCCTATTGCTGAGATGAGTCAGGTAGCGAGGGGTACCTGAGCAGACTCATCTGTGCTTGTGAGCCTCCAGGGAGAGGAAAGGCAAATGGAAGGGTGCAGCCTGTGGGCTTCAAGTGACCGCTGCAGATGGGACACCGAGACCCCGATTACTTTGCATTTGCATGGATTAGGAGCAAACACTAAGACAGCTGCTCCATCCCAACCATGGGGAAACAACTTCCAGCAGAGAGTTGGAGACTTCTTTAGGAATAGAAATTTCATGGCTTGTCCCAGCCCTTCTGCTTCTCTGCTCTTGGCTTCCTTTTCTGAGGAAAGTAGGCAAAAACTTAGGCTTTACTCTCCAGTTCTGCTGCAAACTCCCTTTCCATTCCTTGAGATGCTCCTCTGAGACTGAGCTGGTAACAAGGGAATGCCAGGCAGCATTTTATTCAGATCTGAGCAGATAATCCCACTCAGGATCATCTCAGGTATCAGTCAACACGGCACAGCAGAACACAGTCCCTGAGACCTGGTGGAAGCAAACCTCTGCAAAACCTCTCCCGGATGCTGGAAAAACCAAAAAAACACTCATCATCAATTCTTCCACCTGCTTGGATGAGGGTGCAGCAGGTGCCGTAATTGCTGTACCTCACATCTCTGCAATTACAGCCAGCTACGGTACCTCCTGATTTGGAAGCAATTGATGGATGTTTGAATCAGTAACCGAGGCCTTTGAAAGATGAGGACTGGAATTTTAACAAGCTCAGGAATATTCATTCTCGCCACCCTCCAACACACATCTTTTCATTTTTCATTAAAGAAGGAAATGTTCCAACTCCTGTGCTATGACTGCCTTCTCTGAAAGCCCTCCTGCCTGGCTGCAATTCCCAAGGGCTTGCTGGTCTTGCGGTGGTAGCATGTGTGCACAAGCAGAAGAGATCAAGCTGCTGACCTTCCAGCTTCTGCGTGTTGCCACCTCCAAAGAAGAGCAAGCCTTTCTTTTTAGACTGTAAAATTTTGCCTATGTTCTCCTGACATAACCTGAACGGACCTTATCCCACTCCAAGGAACCGAACCGCCGCTTTTACCAGCTCATACATACCAGCTCATACAGACCTAACACGAGCCTGGCTGCCAGCAGCCCTCCTTCACCACTGGTGGCTCAAGCCAGGGATTTTATAACAGAAAGTTTTAAATTTTAATCCCACTAGTGACCATAAAATTGACAGAAGCTCACAAAGTTGGTTAATAGATAAATCTTTTCTTCCTTCATGTACCTAGAAGTATATTTTATATGATCTCCATTGGGACTAACAGGGTGAGCAATAGTGGTAAACACAGCTAAAATAATGAGAAAATTGTATATTAGGTTTCTGTCCTGGCAGACTTTTCTCGGAAACACCAGTCTGGATATTTCAAAAACCTTCAGGCAGGCCCCCAAATCATGAGGGTAATGTGCTCTAAAAATAATAAGATTTCATAAATACAAATCAATAGTGAGATTCAGTTTTGTCTTTCCAGTGGGTTCCTTGGCCTTCATGTGCTGCTTGGTCTCACTCTTCAGTCCTGCAAGTCCAAAACATTGTCTTTTCTTTAAAATAAGAAGCTGAAATCTCTTTTACCCCTGAGTCTGGGAGCTGGAGCTTCCAGAAGAATATTGAATATTGTTAGCCTCTTAATCAAATAATCAGAAATTTTTTATTTTCTCTATTTTTCAGAGCTTGAGGATTGTACAGTATGTTAATGAACAACTTTCAAGATCCTTCCCCTTTCCCCTCCTGCCTTCTTTCAGGAGTTTATTTTTAAAAGTACCATCCAGGGCATTGGAATAGCAATAAAGAATAGGTTAAAGCCTCTGATGTTTCATTCCAGGAAAGCTGAGAAGATTAATGCACTTGTCTGCAACTTGAGCCTTTGCTATTCCCAGCTCTCCAGAAACCAAACAGCATGTACAGCAATTTCTTTATTACTTAAATCACACTGCACGATTATTACACCACTTTGGCTGGAAGGCAGCAAAATTGCACTGGCCGCCAAGGTGAAAGGTGACCGAAAGAAGGTCAGCCTGGCAGCCGATGGGAAAAGCTTGTTGGCTTCACTGGACAAGACTGCAGGTGTAATAATCTGGAGGGCCTGGTGTGTGGGGAGGGTGGAGCCTCCATTTTGACATCTTTTGTCATTGCTTTGCATGGGAGAAAGGCTCATTCTGGCAGCTATGGTGGGCACTGTCCTTGGGCCTGGAGCTCGTGGAAGCATTAGCTCTTACAGCTGGATCTACAAACCCCGGCTTCTCTCTCACACCTCAAACACACAGCTCAGAGCAGTTACAGTGGGTTGCACACGTCCAAGTGTTGACTAAATTTCTCTCCATTCGGGGTTTTTATCCTTAGACCACGCAGATTAGCAGTGGCACAAGTCAATTCAAAGTGTAACGTCATCCCGCATGGAGCACAGAGCTGCATCTGCCCATGATGGTTTTTAACAAAGCCTTTCGTATCCAAGGTAGTACCTTACAAAACCAATTTGGAGTTCCTGCACAAAGCTCCGCGCTGCTGGGTTTGGTCCTTTTTCCATGCAACCCTTTCTTGTAACCTCATTATTGCTCAGATCAATGCTTTGAGAGAGAGGTTCAGGAGAACTTGAGGTTAAGCCCATGAGAAAGCAAGTATTTCTTTAACTCCAATTTTGCATTATGGGTATTGGACCAGCTCTTCAGCCACTAACACAGTCCTGGAAGATCTCATTTTGCTGAAATGTTATGGCTCTTGTAATGATATTATACACCGTAAAAATGGGCATAAATTGGAGCGCACTGCATTGTTATCATTATTTGCACAGCACAAACATATAATTAGATGGTATATGAGGACAGAGTTAATGGCATTTGCTAACTGTTAATATTAAATTTCACATATTTCAAAAGATTTGGTTTTTACATTATCCTTTAATTTGGATTTTCTTGCTTTCACCTTTTTCTTTTTCCTAAATATCTTCTCAAAGGTTAGATTATTGCTGCTATTAATATTTCTGGGTGTTCCTAACTTTAGCTGTATCTATTTTTTGAGATTATTTATATGTTGGGTACCTTTGTTAATAGTAACTAGACTCTTTAGGATGGTAAGTATGAGTGACAGCCAAAGAAATCACTTTATACAGGATTCCTGACACAATATTTTGACAATTTCATTTGAAGTAAGACACTATGATTGTCAGTTCAGTTACAATATGGTTGTTGCTCCCTAGTGGAAAAAAATTCAGAAAATTGAAGGAAATCAAATTCCCGGCTAAGTGATTTTTACAGTAAAACATTCAGGTCTTGCCCTTGCCTCTCATTGGACGTGTACAACACTGCCTGATGCTTGAAATGTGTAAGGAGAGAGCAAACATCTAGCAAACGTTTGCGAACCCAGGCATACTTTGAATAAGCATCTAGAAAATATAGGTAATTCATCACTCTTTGTAGGTTGGTAATAGTGTTTTGCCATTTCTGCTCCTTTTCTGCCTAATGCAATGCCCAGAACAAAACACAATATTGCTGATGGAAATGCTTTGGGGATTTCACTTTATTTTTAAGCCAAAAAAAATTCTCATGGGAATTGAAAGGGAAAATGTAAGACAGTGCGTATGCATAGCTTTCTTGGAGGTCATGGGGGTAGGGCAGGAAGAGTGTTAGCAAGAAATGAGGTGGCACTTGTGGGGAATTGTTGGGGAAACATTTACGTCTATGGTAGAAAGAGAAGTTTGTAAAGTGGAAATGTTACAGGAAATGTATTTGTTATAAATATATAAATATAAATCTGCTCTTCTTGCAAAAAGCACTTTTATCAAAATAAGTGGGTTTTTGTATCACCAGGCCTTTTGGACAAAGGGAACAGGTAAGGCTGGCTCTGGGGCCAGGAGTCTTAGACGGATACTTTGGGAGAAAGTAGGTGGGAGAAGTCCAAGTCTTGGCTGTTCAACTTAGGGCCCAGAGCTGAACCCTGTATAACAGCTCTCCCTGCCTCTGTTCTTCAATACCAAGTTTAGACGGTTTCTCTTCTATTCAAACACATCATGAAAATGCATTTTGAAGCTGTAATGATATTGTTGAATGGAGTATGTGTTTTCTGGACAACTCTAAATTGCATGCCACAAACCTAAAGGAGGGTTAGGATTAACTGGGGCAGGTCATTGGAGCATTTTGAAGAGTTATGGGATTAAATTAAGAAAGGGAAAATTCAGGCTGAATATCAGGAAAATCTTGTTGGCAATAAGCTTATTGTTGCTATGATTTATATAGCCATTACTGCCTAGAAGCTTACATCAGGGCCTCTCTACAGATCTATAAATTAAAGACTGGGGCTTCACTTTAGAGATACACAGTGGATGATAAGATACCGAGGTTGCTGCTGGATTAGATGCTGGGCAAATGCATCCTTAAAGTCAGACCTTAGACCAAACAATTTGCAATGCAAAGACGTCAGGCAGAAATTTTGGAGCAGGAGGAAGAGCCCAAGCAAAATACAAGTGATGACACAGCACATGATGGATAGAGACTGGATTGTAAGTCAGGCCTGTGCTGATCAGTCTGCCATGGAGCTACTGAACCCCAGTGCCTCCTGCTCTCTCGAAGAGGAATCTGTTCGGATTTGACAGAAAGAAATGCAGAACTGATGGAAATCCATAGTGGGCTGAGCACATGCCAGGGATAATCAAATGGCAATTTTTCTTGGGGTCTTGTCGGAGCACTTTCTCACTCCAGGCCATGCCCATCCAAACCCTTTGCTCTCTGATGCTCCTTCCAGCTACTTCTGTGAACCTGAAGACTTTTGGTGGCACGCTTCACCTTTACGGAATTCCTCCCTGGAGATTTTACCTTCTTTCCTTCACCACAGATCTGCATATGGGCTGTGTGTCCTGTATACGTGCACTTGCCTTCAGGGATTCAGTGTCTGGGTCTTGGGGATTGATTGCTGGCTTGATTCACAGCTATTGAACTCAATCCAAGAGTGCAATGTCTCTGTGATGCATCTCACAAAGGGTAACTATAGGCCTGAGCAGGTTCAAGGAGTGAGTAAGGGTCTCGTAAGAGACCGTATCCTCATCCTTGTTCACATGGGCACTGCAATGACAAGACAAGCTCTTGCCAAGAGCGACAGAGCCAGCTCAGGGTGGTGGTGGGTCACGTTAGCCCGCGCTGGCAGGTCAGCTGGGACACCTTGGTGCAACAACAATCTTTTGACAATTCTTCTGGTGCCAGAGCAGGGTCTGACAGCAGCCGAAGGATCCCTGCCCCATGTCCTGGAGCACCACATGGGCTCCACAGGGCACATCTTGATGTGTCTAACTTAGGCACGGCTGCACCACTGCCGGGCCTCTGCTGATAAAAGTGTAATATTCACTTCATTGCCCCACTACCAAATTTTGGACAATTTTAGACATTCATTTCACTAATAAATGTGGTGATGTTGGAGTTTGCTGATGAACTGTCTTGGGATTTAAACCCTGCCACTGCATCACATTTGATTTGATACAAAGCAAGGTCACTCCTCATCCTTTAGGTTATTCAGGATTAGAAAATTGAAGTCATTTGAACTGAGATGATATTTCTTAATATAATAATGGCTGGGAAATCGAACTGTAAGAATGGCTTCTTGTTACTAGTTCATAGGAGGTGCTTTTTAAAAATTAGAGTAGAAAAAGGACCACTGTAGTTTAATCCCGAGATAAATCATGATTCCAAAATGGTTAGCAAAGCTCAGGAGTTGATATGATTAGGAGACTTAAAGCTGTGGCAGGGCAAGTGAAAGTGCTCGCTAATGATTTTCACTGGATTACAGAGGGATACATAGGACTTCCTATACTGTCAGTTCTTTGCATCATGATATGTTGCAGGTGGTTTTCAGTCAGGATTGTTTCTTGATGTTTCACAATAAAGGCAAATAACGACAAATACAACCAGTTCATCTGATCTTCACATTTCTTTGGACTTGCACTTTTTTTAACCTTTCTCCAAATTCCTGAAGTATGGAAGACACCAGCAGGAGGAAACATACTAAACTGGTTAAAATAATTTTAGTTAAAATCCTCCTCTCTCCTACTCTGTGTATATTTAAGCACAGAACAGCTTTTTAACCAAAGTGAGAATTTTAGCAGAAAGCTGTTGTTTGGGTTAAAATATCTCCAATTTTGATCACTGAACATTTTGATTCTTTGCATATCCTTCTCATTTTCTTCCTCCCTCTTGCTTGGCTTCAGTCCAGTGGGAAAAGAAGGCAGGGTTTTTTTGGTTGGGTGGGGGTTTTTTTTGCTTATTTGGAGTTTTGGGGAAAAAAAAAAAAAAAAAAAAGATTTGCAGTCCAAAAGATATCAATGTATTTTGAGGTTTTTTGAGATAGAAAACACTTCTTCCTCAAACAGCTGTAACACACCAGCTGCTCCTGTCTCTCTTTGCTCATCCAAATTCTTTCTAACCTTCTTTCCTCATTAAATTCCCTCTTTTAACTTGCTACTTTCATTGTTCAATGATGAACTTCTGGCTGTTGGAGACATGACCTATTTAGCTGCGTTCACAGGATGAGGAGAATGGCCTTCTGTGATGGCTGTCTCCTAGCCCAGACCACAGGCAGTGCCACAAGCCTTGCATTCATTTTCCACCTTTATTCAAACAAAAGTCCCATTGCTTGAGAATCGGAATCTGTGTTCGGTGTTGTGTAAAACAGGGCTCGCCTTTTGTTCTCCCGTAAGCGTTTTGCTGTTAGAGAGCTTTTGGATTGGCAACTCTGATGAATGAAGACAGAGACATTGTCAGAAAATGCCTTATTTTCCTTTTGGAAATGCTCACTAACTATGACAAAAATGTTCATTGTTTTGGTGAAAAACATAATCTCTTTTTTTTTTTTCTAAAGAATCCAAACGTGGAAGGGCGTACCCCTCCCCTGTAAAAAGTGTGAATTCAGAATTAGTTGACTATGATTTGTTTCATCCAAATAGGCTTCTGTAGAAGAAGGAAACAATCTAATCTCTTTGTCCATCTTTGACAAAACAAACAAAAGTGGATTGAAATTCATGATAGAACAACTTGTTAACAGCAGGGGCAGTGAGGCACCAGAACAGGCACTCTGGGGAAAGTGAAATTTCTGTCATCGATGGGCTTTACGGGGAGGTTAAGCAATCCTTTTTTGCAAGTGGTGTGTGTATATATATATACACACACCAGTTACTACTCTGGGATAACATGTGGACTAAGTCTGAAGCAGCTTTTCACAGAATACCAAGGTTGGGAAAGACCATCAGAAACTGACAAAAATTAAGTAAAACAACTGGAAAGTGATGGAAATCTTTAGCATCTTTAGCAACCTGATCTGGTTAAACCTGTCCCTGCTCACTGCAGTGGGGCTGGGCTAGGTGGGCTCTAAAGGTCCCTCCCAACCCAAAGCATTCCATGATTCTATGAAATCAAAAGAAATGTTGCATTTTCAGCTGTAATTTTGTCCATCTCTCTCCCATTAGATAAAACCCCAGATATTTCCCTGCAATAATTTTTGACCCTGGTGCCAAGTGAGGTGGACAGGGTTGCACCAGTTCTTGGATACAGTGAGGGGTGGTGGTGATGTCCTGTTAGACTGGCTTTGCACAGGTGAAACCCCTGCAAACTGGGTCTTAAACTGGTCAACACTGGCTCTACCTCACCGATGTCAGCAGGGTTATTTCTGCTTACACCAGCTGGGAATACAGTCCCTAAGTCTTTGTAGTAACATAATCCTCTGCAATGTTGCTGGAAAAGGTTTATTTTGCCTACTAAGAGAGGAGAAGAGAGAGAGACTGCTACAGAGAGACAGCAACAGGCAGCTTATCCAAGCTGAGGGTGCCTCTGTGGATTAGAGTGGTGCGAGAAAGGAAAAAAAAAATAATTAAAGCATGTTATCTTTTGAGAGTATTTGTAATCAAGTTCTGTCTCTGTAGTGAAGGTAGGCCTTTGTAACTAAGGATGGTTGGGCTCTAGCTCTTGCTTTATTTAAAGTTTGTTACGTGCACAGTAGGAGAGCAGATAGCGATGGGTATATGGTGGATCAACACGCAAGGCTTTCACCAGCAGCTTGTAATTTCAGCTGTCAGCTGAGTTGTTTACATAGTTAAATAAATGGATCCCAGTCTCACTCCCTCTTATCTCTGGTACACACACATAGTGAGAACAAGTTAGAGAGGCCCCTCTAAAAATACTGCTTGCTCACTGCTGGGCGCTGGGTCAGGAGCCCTGAATTTGTTCCAGCTGCCTCCATATATTAGATTAGAGCCCTTGCTCTCTGTTCTGCTTGCATCTCCTCTCCGTGGGAGCATGCACAGGCTCAGCGTTAGTTGCATGGTTTTGTCTTCCAGGAGGGTCCACCTGCTCCCGCCTCATGTAATCCCATTACAGGAATTTCTGGGTTTGAGCCCTGCTGCTGGCTGCCATGAGTGACGTTTTCCATTTCCCCCTCTTGCTTGCCAAGGCTCCGTGCCATCCTGGGGAGACCTCGCTCTCCCTTTCCGACATTTTCCTTTGCTGTCCGCTCATTGATCTACACCGAGTGCATTACAAATGCTTCCTCTGTCTGATGGAAGAAGCGAGGACAACTCTGGGCAAAACCCAGCTCACAGATGATCAAAGAGTCATCCATCCTCCCAAGGTCAAGCTAACCAAAGCTTAAATGCTCTTTTTCCCTTGCACATGTACAGCTGCATCAGTTCACTCCAGGAAAGATGGCAGCAAACTGTGCTCCTGCCAGTAGCTATGTGCAGTAAATCAATGCAAATCAGGCACAGATACCACAGGTTGCTAAACTCTTCAGCTGACTTTATTCTAGCTGTGAGGCAGGTGATGTGTCTGACTCTAAAGCATCTTGATTTGAATTTCCTCCTGGGGGAACATATCAAATCGCTCTTGGTGATTTCAGTGGACATTTTTACCTCCTAAAGGTTTCTTACGGTGGCTCTTAAGAGTCGCTTTTGTTGAAATGTGGTGGGAAACGGGCAAAAGAGACTTTTCCAGCCTTTCCCCTGGACTGCATGCAGTTAAGCAAAATGGGCAGGAAAGAGCCTTCAGTGTGATGTAGCCTTAAGAGCTGAGGATGCCGAGGGACAAACATACAAAGCACAAGTCCCTCCGTAACAGGCACGCATAAGCTGGCTGAGTTTGAGGGAAGAGAAGCCACAGAGATCTGGATTCACTTTTATCTGAAGCATCATTTTCCAAGTGACCGAAAGAAGTGCAGAAGTATGATCCCACCTTGCAACACAGCAGGGGCCTCTCTAAATTCTGGCTTTGCTCAATGATTGAGTTTAATCTGAGCAGTGACAACTCACAGGGAGGGAGGGAGGGAGGGGTTAAGAACCAGGTTGTAATTTATCCTGCAAAACACCCACCACGCCGAAGGCTCGGGGAGAAGGTTCTGGTCCTGGCTGTATGGCACGACAGCAAAGCAGGATGTCTCCGTTCGTGTCGGTGTACTGCAGTGTTTGAATTACTACCCTGATGAGAGGAAGCTTGCACCTGAAGGAAGATGCTGTGTGAAAAACACGACCTGCCTGGAACAGGGTCATTGAGTTCATAACATCAATATCTAGTCAGCACCTACAGATTGTTTCCAAAGCTCATTATTTCAGAGAACTGCTGTACATGCGAGTGAAACTCATTACCTGAGAGGCTTGTTATATTTTCTAGTCGCTGACAGAATGTGGGCATTACTTGGCTACCTTAATTAATGCACGATTACAAACTGAAATGTATCATTTGTATTTAGATATGTGTTTCGTTGCTGGAGCCACTGAAATCCATCTTTCAGAGAAACCATCAAAGGCCAAGCAGCCTCATCCGACATGGCAATTAAAAATATTTTCCCCTGTTGGAGCAGAGAACCTCCACGCTCCGGCAAGACTCCAGGACCAGGTTTGAAACTGCCGCAGCAATGCTGTACCCTACCTAGAGTTCGCTCAATGGCTGTGGTCCTCCACTCTGGAGGGCCCCATTTTACTGGTAAAATGACACCGGCCTCCCCTACAACTTGCAAACAACCTTGTGAGTAATACGGCATATATGTGAATCTCTTCTCTGCAACAGCCTGTATACTATATCACGTCCTTTATGAAAAGAAGCCAGCCTAAGTATTTCACTGTAGGTACCAACAGCAACACTTTAGGGTGCCCTTAGGACTCATATGGATATCTTGGAGGTAAAGCTGAATTTGTGCGTGGATTATCCAGCACTGTCCTACTGTGGCCCATATCCTTGCCATCCTAGGCAACAGCCACCAGTGAGGGGGGGAGGACGAAAACATCTCAGCTAGCAAGTTGGGGGGGGGATTTCAGCTTTTTGCTGTGACTATGGCTGCAGTATGAACGGACCCAACACATGCCCCCAGCCACGGAGCCCCAGGGAAGCTGGAGCAGGAGAGATGAGCAGCAGAAGGGAAAAGAGATGGGAAGAGGCGATGAATGTGCCCAAGGGCACCCACCAACCTGGTAGCAAGGTTGAGTAGAGCAGAAGTGTCGTCAGCCAGACAGGTTGAGTTAGCATCACTAAAGATGAGATTTATTAGTCCTAATTTGGTTATCTAAACCCAAGTTGAGCTACGTTACTCGTATAGGCAGTGGAGAGAATCAGGCAGCTCTGAGAGCAATTCATCTCCTCTTAGGACAGGTACTTTAGGTAGGCCAGATGGTTCACTTGATGCTTCTGGGTGGAATAAAGCTGAAATTTCCTCCCAACACCTTAAATCAGCAGTGTAATCAAACATGAATTAAATCCAAATCTTGACCTGCTGGAATAAACAAGGAATGCAGTTTGAAAAATGTGCCTTGTTTTGAAAACAACATTTTAACTTTTTGGAAATGTCACACAGCTGCACCTGAAACTCTGCCAGAGCTGAACCGGTACTTTGGGAAGGGAGGTGAGCAGGTTGGCAAAACCAGCCTCGTGATTTGGGTTTGTGTCACAGTTTTAATTCTGAGTTAGGAATTTTTCAGTACATGCTTTCAGAAATAGTTAACTTCAAAAGAGCACGCTTAATTGGCAGGTTTGGAGAAACAGGAAAGGCTTTTTTTTTTCCTGATGTCTTCTCCAAATTTTTTTTTTTTTTTTTAGTTTTGAACATTTTTCACTGGAAATAGAAATTTTGGTATGCGCTCAAGTGCTTGAATAAACAAAGAAATGTTTTTCTAATTTTGCTGCTGAATAGAGTACACTGCAATAAATTATTTTACTTTTGCTGATGTTCTGTATTTGTGCAGTGCCTGCTATAATGGAGCGCTGTCTCGGACAATGATGATAACAACAACAACGACGAATTAACAATAATTACAAAAACAGGTCAAAGATTTATTTTCCTTTCAGCTTTCGTATAATTAGTCTGTTCAGCTTGCCAAAAGTATCTGTTTTTCCATGAGAAATTTCAGCTTCTCATGAAAGCATAAGGGGGGTTTTAGTTTGGTTTGGCTTTTTTTTTTTTTAAGCCTGTCAGGATTTAAGAGGAAACTAAAAGAAAAAAAAAAAAAAATCAAATTTCTTTGTTCAAAGAAAGTGCATAAACTCCAACTGAGAATTACAAATAGCCCCTGGGAGTGAGGTCTAGTGATTAAAGAAGAGGAATGGAAGTCAGGGTAATCATGTTAAGCCAGTGTGTGTCTTTGAATCCTATAGCGTTTACAAAGGTATGGAGGTTTATGACTCTGTTACTAGCAGAAGACTCAAGGGCAAACATTTCTAAACAGAATTTAGCCACTTCTAATATCAGCTATATCGCATTCACCTACTGCTTGTATACAACAAATACATGAATTGACACACTTTTAAATTTACTACTACATTTTCCTGTTGACTAGGTAGTCTGTGAGTAGGCTGAAGGGACTTTTATGGGAGGGCATGGGATCCATCTGTAGCGCTGACCTAGACGGAGGCATTAAAACATACGTGTTTGCTTCTGACTGCCACAGCAGCACCTTATGGGAATGGGAATGTGGGCATCCCATTCCTTTCTTCCACTCCACGGGTATAATTCCCCAGCCAGATTTATCTGCCCAGGTTGAATCTACCTGGATTTACCTTACCAGGGTCAACTAGCTAAATGTTGGCCATCAGACGAAAGCATTTCCAATGGGCGATTTCTTCTATCCTCTGATAGATGTCCAGCATACATAGGATGAATGAACCTGCGGAGCTGGCTGCTTGTTTCCTTCAGCTCTGGGGGGAGTCCGAAATGACCACCCATAACACCTAACCTTTAGATAGCTAAAGCTAAATGACACGAACTCCACTCTGAGTCTTCAGGAACATGCCAGGATGCGCAGGATGGACTATGGTGGGTAGTCTCTGTAGTCTAGGCGGGTGGCTGAGATACTGACAGTGTTCCAGGACACCGAAGTGGCATTTCTATATAGAAATATTTCCACGTTTTGACAGATCATTTTTCAATGCTCGATTTTCTCTATTAAAAAAAATTGTATTTTGAGGGGAGGGAGAGAAACTCTGCTATTTCTTGCCCCTGTGCAGAAGGGGTTCAGATAAGTAAATCTCCTTGGCAGCTGCCCTGTAATCACAGGTTCTGGTTCATCCAGTAAACCCAGCCTCCTGGCTGTACGGCTGCTTCTGGGCCTGACTGCGATCCAACAATTTCCTAAGCAGGTGCTACTTCAATTTACAGATCTCTTTCAACAGTCTGTTAAAGCTCCCTTTCACCAACAACTGTTTTTTAAACTACAGGGGAAAGGTGCGAGGCAAGTGGCTCTTCCTATTGTGCCTCAGGAGCAAGCCAAGGTGGGAGGTCACCTTATTGGCAGGCATGCTGGAACATGGCCTGTCAAGTTGCTCTAGAGGAGATGACTTCCCTCGCAAGCACAAAGCCAGCATGCAAATTCTTCTGACTTTGCTCCTTGAGCGTGTGGGGTCCTGGAAACCTTCCCGTCACTCTCTATTCCATTGCGCTATTGCACTGAGAGACAGAAGAGGCCTTCTTGCCAGTGGAGCTCGTGGCCATGAATAAACCATAAGCCATGCGGCCGTACCAGCAGCCTGCTGATGCTCGGAGTGGACAGGACCTGCCAAGCAAGCCCAGGGCCACCGCAGCTCTGCGGCACAGGCAGGACTCCTGACTCCAAGGCAAATGGATCACACTCTCTCTTAAAATCACCTTACGGTGCCCTGGTAGGGCATTAAAGGGATTAGTCCATATTTGCGTAACTGATTGGACAGTTTTGGAGGAGAAAACACCTGCCACAGAAAAGCAGGTGCTGTGTAGTTTTGCTCCATGGCCATGCAGGGAGCTTAGGGCAGAGCCTGCAGTCCGAGTCCTGCGTCCCCCCGGGCAATGGCCCGTTAGCAGTTCATGTTAACGACGTGCTGCTCTGGTTTTCAGCATCCAAGTGCTGGAAATGCCTGGGAACAGCAAGATGCTCCTTCACTCTGAGCCCCAGCACCACCACAAACTAAATGGGTTCATGTGGCTCCCGCCGCTCTGGCTGTGCGTGCACAATTTTGCAGTAAGTTCCTCTGACAGTTTGGTATCGCTGTAACATCTTGCCATGCTGTCGGATACCTTGCCCGGTAAGAGACGTGCGAGCTCCCCGACACTCACGCAGCACTAATTCGGTATCTTAACATACGGTTCTGCTGTGCCTCCCGTGGAGAGCAGCAGGGAGACCCAGGCTAACGTCTTCATCCCGTCAGGATCCAATGTGTCTTGTAAAGGTGTGAGGAAGGCAGAGCACAGATGAAGGCCAGACGAGATCCCATCTGCCACCCAAATTGGGCAATAAGAACTGGGGTGCAAGCGTTGGACCCCCACCAGCCCCCTCCGGGTCTGGGTGAGGGCTGTGTCCAGGGCTTGGCCAGAGGGGCACACATGGGGCACGCTGCGGCTCCTGTCTGGAAGGGAATGAGCTGATCAGGTGTGCTCTACTTCACGTTCCTCATTACAAAGCCTCCTGGTAATAAAAGCTAATGAACTAAATGTCACTTCAAGCCCTGCTGTCTCCTCCTCCTCCTCACGGACTCATCTCTTCTGTCACCTCACATCTTTATCCTCACCTGAATCCCAAGATTTGGGCTCTTCAATTAGGAAACAGGTAGTTTAATAGGGATGCCAGTTCAGAATGCCTCTCTTCCTCCCTCTCAAAAGTTTGAGCCCAAGACCTCTGCCACCCCAGGGGACAGCTAGGATGTAGCACGTGTGGACCCCCACATCACTATGGGAAGATGGAGGGTTTTGGAGCTCTTGGTTTGATGCAAAAGCTATGACCTGATGCACAAGACACTTCATAGCAGCTTCTCGTTGCCGCTTGCTGGGCAGGACAGCACCTGCACAGGCCTTCAGCCACCTGTAGGCACCTACCACGCCAGCTCAGTCCCTTCTCCTGAGGGTAGCTCAGAGGAGGATGTCAGAGTGAGTGCTCTGAAGAGCCCTCTGGAGACATCTATTTCTTCCCCTTGAGCACTGAACTAGCCTGGGGTGGTGAAGTCCCTAATTTTGCTGTCTCTGAAAGATGCCTGGAGTGCTCTGCATGCCCCAGGGAGCTCCCAGCTATTTGCAGCCAGGGCAATCTGGGGACACGCTTTCATTTTTATCCTCAAGGACCTGGTTTCCTACTTGGGTTTTGTAACAGTTCCTGCCAGACTGGTCAGAGTTAAATACAAGGAAGCTGCAAAACATTTCTTGGAGAATTAGCAAGAAAGATAAAGCTGATGCAGATAAAACAGCCTCTGGTACACAGCTTCAAAGGAGCACCAAGAACAACGGCTGGAATGTCGAGGAGGGGAGGATTTAGGGCCAGCTCCACCTGGACTACGGTGTCCTACCCCTTCCTCACATCAAAGGGTATTTCTCCCCCATGCAGTGTGTAGCCCCCAGTAAAAAAGGCAACAGGGGGTAGGAGGCTGGCTGGAGACAGAAACTGCCCACGGTACGTTAGAGAGAGATCTGACAGACCAGGAAGACGTTATTCAAGGGAGAAAAAGCAAATGTTGCGTGGAACACAAGCTGTTCCTCGTGGCTCAGGGAGGTGGAACAAACTGGACCTGTCTGAGCTCAGGATGGAGGGGTTAAACTTGGCAAAGGCAAAACACACGTGGGGTCTCTCTGCTTCCTCCGCACATTGCAGGGATGAATAATTCCTGCTTTGTTTTAAAGTTGTTGTCTTGCAGGCTTTGCTCTGCGGAACAGTGGGCACAAGCTGCAGCGTGCTCAGCCCCCAGGCTGAAGGATTGTAAGTGGGTGCGTGCTAGCGAGCCGAGGGGCACGCACCCGGCTGTTCACAGGCGTGCAGCTTGGAGTAGAAAGGGATCCAGTGCTCCCAGGAGGAGCAGTGGGGGAAGCCAGCCTGGAGCCCTGCCAGGGCAATGTAATCCTTTTCTGGGTGGATTATCACACAAGAAGTGGAAGACATAGCCCTGGTTCCCCACTTGCTCACTCCAGTGGATGCTGGGAGGACCTGGGCTGGAACTAATGTGTGTCTTCAGTCCCAGTGCAGAGCAGCAAGCGGTCACAGTCCAGGCAAGGGAAGGCTTTCCGGACTATTTTAAGGTCTGCCAAGGGATTTTCTTCCTTGTCCAGTATGACCAGCCTGTAAGTGTGAGGTGAGTCCTCCAAACACACACCTGGAAGACCATGGGAAGGCACAGGGAGATGGGAAGAAGAGCGAAGGTGATGGAGCATGTGTTGGGGCTGGTGGTGGATGTTCCTGTCTAGGGCCAAAGGAAGGAGGGAACAGGCTGCAGAAAGAGCAGGCGAGACTGCAATAATGCTGCAAGGGTCATGGCTGCTTGGGCACAGCTGAGGCCACCCTCTCTGCCCACTCTCCTGGGGCTCCTGCCCAAGAGGCCACCAGATCTCCCAGCAGGGCATGAGCTCCTCTGAGTGTTTCTGAGAAAACCGGTGACTTTTTTCGTTTCCTCCCCTCAGGCTGGACCTGTCCCAGGGGATACCGCAGCCACAGGAACTGTTTTCTCCTCTGCACTGAGTTGCCCTATCAGCTACTGCAAGAAATGGAAAAGAGACAGGAGATGATGTGGGAGAAACAGCTTCATTCCCTGCTCCTTCCCTTTGCAAAGCTCTGTCAAGGATAACAACCCCCTATTTAGTGTAATTTACAGTAACTATGTTTTAATAGATGTTGTGGGATCCTTAGCCTTATTATGAAAATCCTCTTACGAGCAGCAGCTCCTTTAATAACCTGGGCTACAGAAAGTGTCTGTCTATTTACATCTATTTGCATGTATTTGCATGCTACTTGCTAATATAAAAAACTCTGACGACTTCACATTTTTAAGTCTGCCTGTAATCTGAAGGACTAGGAATCCGAGAGCATGATTTTGGTTACGCATGCAAGCATTGCCCCAGTGCTAATGAAAGGACAGGGTCCAGCCCACGAGAGAGCAGGGCTCCTTGTCTGCGCTGGACGCTGCCCAAAGGATTTGATTGTGGAAGGATCCATAAGCGGATCCTTTGAAACCCCGGCCTGCGATCAACAGCCCCCCTGAGCTCTCTGTGTGTCTAAGGATGGTTTACCCTGCTTCTTAGTGCCAGATGGTAAAATTATGGAAAATGAAGTTGCTACAGCAAAAAGAAAAATAAAAAGAGCGCTGTCAAAACCTGTGAAGTGCTTCACCTTGGAAATAGCATGATCATACACGTGAGATCCCAAGGATACGTTCACAAACCTTACTGATACTGAAAGGAAGCTTCTTTCCTGCAAAATCCCAGACAAACTGTGGGATAAGACTGCAACTGGTTTGAAAATGGGGTTTCCATTGTTTGGGAAATGTTGCCACTTCCCATTGGAACTTCTGGTTCAGGGAAAAAGCCTGAATAATAATAATAATGAAAAAACAGTGAAGCAGGAATTCTGAACATTTTCTATATTCGACATTGCATGGTGGCTTGTTTCAACACAGCTACATCATCTGAGTTCAGTAATTTCAAAACTTATCATTCTGATGAAGTAAAAATGTTGTTTAGATGATCCTAAACATTGTGATATGAAATCTGAAGCATGAGACAGTGTGAATTATGATATAATAAAATTGATCAAAAGAAATGAAGCATAACAATAACATAGGAAAAAAATGTAGATTTACTGTCTTGAAACAACAGATTTAGGACACCACTGAAATGAAACGAGACCACTGAAATGAAACAATTCGACTTCCCATAGAAAATGATGTGCAAATTGGAGTATTTGCACAATGTTTCAATTCTGTGTGAGAAAACTCCAAGTTTTAAGCATGACATAAATAATCAGGGCCAAAAGTACGTGCCCAGAACTTCCTGCAAACCCACAGCTTTCCATCTAGAATGAATTTGCCCGAATACAGCAACACCTTGCAGGTCTGGGGAGATCTCATCTGCTGCTCCGAGATGAAAAACCCTTTCCCACAACCAGAGCAGCACAAAGCACGTACCTGAAATCCACTGAAAAAACTCCCATTAACTGCTGGATATTGCTGCAAGTCCTCTGAAGTCTAATTGGGAATATCTTGTAGAATAGAGCACATAGCAGCCCTGTCAGTCTTAGCATCCTCGTACTACCCCTTCCATCTAAACCACTGCTAATTTAGCCCTGAACTCATCAGCAGCTGGATTCAATCTGAAAGAGCCTCGGATCAATCCCTGTTGACGAGCTCAGGGCCCAGGCTCATTACACTTCCTTTCACCTCTCAGTTTTGATCACCCGGAGCACACAAAGGGCAGAGGTTCTCATGAGAAAGGCTCTTTCCTCTGAGATTTCTAGTCCTATTTTTCAGAGACAGGGAGTCTGGACGGTTCAGAGGAGCATCCAGATTTATGGATGCTGGTATGAATTAAGTACAGTTTTAGAAACTTGGGGGGATTATCCAATGATCCAATAATCTTCACCTGGCTCGCAGAGAGATCCTCAGTAGAGTTACTCCCTGCACCTGGCTCCTGCTGTGTTTTTCCTGCAGGTGGACATTTTGCTAGCAAAGCTCAGCCCCGGGGAAATAAAGCAAATGAAATAAAGACGGTGATGTAAGACGCAATAACCACAAACCCAGCAAATTTAAAAATTAAATGTAAAAGGATAGCTCTCGTAGATGCAACATCTCACGGGCAGCATCACTAATCCCACACATTCAAAAAGTTTGTGTCTACCTTCCAAGCCATCAGAGCTGCTGAAATACCAGGAGAGACCATAAACAGAGGGCTCTCTTTATCTGCTGCTGCAGATACTCAGCCTACTGTCCAGCTGCCCGCATTTTCAGGCTTTTCTCTACAAAGGCTGGAAAGGTCCAGTTTCTTTTTAAATAACAGCGAAGGCTGCCTGCACTGTAAGTGCTGGCAGTGCTTCACCTAGGTTTTGTGGCTGGATAGCCTTGTGCTCTAGTAGGTGAGCACAGCAGCCACGAAACTTTTAGGTAATAAATATATTTTTCCATCAGTTGGTGATGACAGGAATCGCCCAGAAGGAGCACTGTGGAGTTAAAAACCAAAAAGCCCATGCCTCCAGATTCAGCCAAGCTGTGACAGCGCAGAACTCGTGTGCTGATCCTGCTAACGTATCTGGCAAGCGCAAAGGCGAGGGTTTGTGGATCGTCACCGAGCACTGGCCTGAGCACTCGGACACCTCTTCTGCTGCTGACACCCAGCTTTCAGCCTCGGGCCCCTGCCAGGCTCGGGGAGCCGCTGGGTGCTCCCCGGCACCATCCCGTCCTCCCCACCCTGCCTCTCCCAAGCCATCAAGCTGGCACCATGTGGGACCTGATAAAAGCTGCCATTACTTCCCTCCCCAATCCTCTTGAGCCAGCCCATCTCAGTTTTGTTTTCGAGCATCTCACAGAAACAATATTATGTCCCCATCAATTACCACTATTAGGTTAGTGCCAGCAATCTGGTCCTTGGGGTGGCATCTTTAGTGCTATTAAGAATAAGAAGCAGTATCAGGGTCTCTGCTCATCTTTCCCCTTGCAAGTGAAAGTCCTTATTGGAGACTTCTTTCAATATTTCATTAATTCTCAGACATATGCTCTGGGAATGTCAAAATGTTAGGATCTTCTGGAATGAAGCGATAAATAGAACTGACATGGAATTAAACACTGAATCACCTAGAGAGCCAATATCGTTTATTTGGGTGTACGTTACTATAGCTACAGCCCTTGCAGATGCACCTCCACCCCCTAACTTTACCCAAAGCAAAAAAAAAAAAAACAACAAACCAAACAGAAATAAAAATAAAATGTAATAATCTCAGGAAATTTGCGTGTCTTCTCTGTTATTGAATGGATGTGCCTGGCATGTACGGCTAGTGATTTAAGCTAATTATTTTTTGTGTTTATATTTATTGGCTGTGATTAGTTATGCAACAAAGACTATGGGAGAACAAATCATGTCAGTGCAGCTAATTGGAGATAACGCAAGCGGTAGTGAAAGCAGTAATTTTTATATTTTACGCATGAAAAGGAGACCTGATCCTGCTGGTTGTAAATCAATAAAGTGCTGTTGAGGTCTCCATCTGAGGATATGAACCAAGGGCTGAAAACCAGCACACTGTACGAGTTACTCCTGATTTTTTTGGGCTCTGTCTATAAAGCTACTGAAAACCACAGATTTTAGTGGAGTAAAGCTGGGGCTGAGGTCAGAACTGCTCTGGAATAAGCTACTGCAGAAACTGAGATATATGGGATATTGTTTCTTTGGAGCGAAGGCTGGTGTGAGGCTATCTGACCACAAATTTTAGGGCTTTTTAGGAATTGAATATAAACCTCTTCTGCTCATCTTTAGACCGCCAGCCTAGAAATGCCTATTTTTCACAAACCCTCCAAAGCTCTGCCACTTCAACCCCAAGAGGAGCCCCAGCTCTAGGCAAGGCACAGTGCCTAAAACGAGCCTGGCCGGGAAGCCGCCTCCTGCCACAGCTCCTGCCTTGCTCCCCTTCCCTCTCAAAAATCCGGGCAGTCATTTGCATCTGCCTGTGACGACCCCGGCATCAGCTCATGCCCAGCTTCCTCCGCTGCGCCGGCACGTAGTGGCGGTCAAGCGCCCCATTACAGCACGTAACTGCACGTAGCGGCAGTGGAACTCCCTCTCTCCAGCGCACGTATCCAGCCCCAGGACTGAGCTGCCAACACGCCTTGCAACCTGTCGTGTGTTTACGTGCCTAGCCCTGAAGAAGGGCAGTGCTACCGTCTTCGCTTTCCAGTGAGGAATCAGCCTCTCGGAGCACCTAATGACAAGGTTTGTCAAGGTGCTGAGGCACCTACAGATGCAAGCAGATGCCTGCTGTTATAGCCAGGATGTCTAACGTGCCTGGTTCATCTTCTTGCCTACAGCTGGAGCTACAGGTGCCCAAATAGCCCTTGAAATCAGACCCTAAGGCTGAGATTCGCCAGGCATCTGGCGGGGGACTGGTGAGATGTCACCTCCCAGAGGCACCGGGCTCTTTCCTGTGATCCAGGTGTGATCCGTGGGTGATGAATCCAAGCTCTGCTGACTCTCTTCATGCTCTGTGGCTGGCCCAGGGAGTTCAGATGCACCACTTGACGTGCTCCCACACATCGTACGAACCGCTGAAGAGATTTGGAGGCATTTCATAGAATAGAATCCTAGAATCGTTTAGGTTGGAAAAGACCTTTAAGATCATCCAGTCCAACCATTAACCTAACATTACTAAGTCCACACTAAACCAATCAAAGGTAGACTAGACTAAACCATGTCCCAAAGTGCCACATCTACCCTTTTGAACTCCTCCAGGGATGGGGACTCCACCACCTCTCTGGGCAGCCTGTTCCAATGCTTGACCACCCTTTCCGTGAAGACGTTTTTCCTAATATTTCCTAATATTTTTCCTAATGAGTAATAATTTTCCTAATATTTCCTAATTCTTCCTAATATTTCTCTGGCTGGATTCAGTATCCCCTCTCCTCCCCATGGACACCACGGGCATTTGCACCCTCCCGGTTTCAACAGCGAACAAGCAGCAGTCTTGCCCTGCACTGCCCTTTGTTCCCACCAATGCTGTGCTCCTTTGTTTATTTCTGGAGTGCAGGCCCTGCTAATTTATGTTAATTGGAATTACACAGGTAGTTTTTTTCCCTCTCCATGTCCCCCTGCATCCTGCCGTGAAATCAAACTGGCTTTATAATCTCCTACAGCAGCCTGCTGGAACAACAGGAGCCTTAGCATGCAAAGCATGTTGATGAGTTGCCTTTTTTTTTTTTTTCTTTCTTTTTTTCCCCCCCTTCCTCATGAGGAACTTTGCACATTTGGATAGTTTTGAAGGCTCACTGAGCCACGATTAAAATTCCCTTTTACTTATTTATTTATCAAGAAACCGCCATTTACAAGGCTGGCTGCCCTGCGACACCATAACAATGTGGTTTTCTCCACCCCTTTTGCTGGCTCCCATACACTGTTTTGAGGAAGAAAAAGCAAGGGAAGGCGTTTGTGTGCCTTGTGCCTCTGCGCTGGGCCACACTTGTCTGTGCTGTGGGGCTGAGTTGCAAGCCCAAGGCGCAGGAGTCAGGGGGAGCTTTGCCTTTAGCTCCTGGGGGACTGGGGTCTGTCCGTTGTCTGCAGGAAACTGGAAAGGCTCTGCTTCTCCTGCTCTTTATTTCCCCCTTAGAGCAGATTAGAAGGGGAAACCCTCCTTCCCCAGGGGGATGGCTGTGGATGAGCCGGCTGTGAGCTGGGACGCATGAACTCCTCTCCCAAGAGGCCCCAGGGAAAGTGAGAGCACCTGGGGGGGACCTCTAAGCTCCAGGGCCACACCTCCCTACTGCTATTTTAAGAAGTTCAGGAAACACAAATCTCAAGAGTTTTGGGGGCTTTGATTACTCAGGGAGTTTTTAAAAACTGGCTTACATCATGAGAGAATTTGTTTTACCCACCAGACCTAGCAGGGGCTTTTATCTTCTGTAGGGAATTAGCCCAGATGCATATCACTGTGATGGAGTCCAGAACTTGACCACAAGTATCTCATTAGCTTGAAAAGTTACCTGTTTTATTTCTGTCCAAAGGATATTTTGCTTGGGTGCTTTCATCTTAAAAACACTAACTTCTAGAAAACTAAGCTTTAATGTCATGTGTGATTTTGCTTTCTTTGAGGAGTGGAAAATGCCACACACTGTGGCATATGCACAGGATTGAGTCACAAGGGAAAAAAATAAACAGTCGTCTTTCTTGGTTTGATCTATGTACATCTGTTTCCTGGGAGAGAGGTGAAATGGGATATTTACTTGGGTAAGTATTGTAAGCCAGATGCACTCCACTGTGAAATAAATAAAAAATGATATTAAAATTAACTATGTAAAAGGGATCTGGAGCCAGGCTTTTCATCAGAAACTGGAGGTTTTGTGTATAGCATGCATAACAAGACTATGAATATTCTCATCTCAAAAGTTTCCAAATGAAATGTCAGTCCCATCAGAGATAAAACCAAAACTCCTTGCTTTTAATAAGACTGGGATTTCCCTCTGTGCCTGGTGGGGCTCCTCTACTAATCTTGCTGCTGGCTGTGGTTTGGGGGAAAACCGGACGTGGGAGGGTAGCTAGCACTCTGGGCTGGCACAGAAAAATCACAGCGTGCCTCATCCCTCCCTTGCTACCTGGACGGACGGACGCTCACTGTCTGACCAAAGACTTCAGATGCTGCCCCAGCACCTCTGTATCACGTCAACAGACACCGCTCCGTGGGTGCACGACGTGTACTCCTTAACGAAGTCATGGCTTCAGAAAGGACTTGCATGTTGCTACTAAGAGTAAACCGTGATTTGATCGCTGTCCGAAATAAGCTGTAGAAGGAGAACGGCCTCTATCAGACGAGTACGTGGTGCTAGGAGCTCACTAACCCAGCAGACCGCTTTCAGTAGCTCAGAGACAAATATTAGAAGGATTAAAGGAGGAAATAAATAGCCATGTTTTAACAAGGTGGGTAAGTTATCATTACAGGGCTCACCGAGGGATGATGTTTGTTCTCTGTTGTCTGGTGCCTTTAAGTCAAGATGGGATGTCTTGCTAAAGACGCATTCTGGTTTAAACCTGTGTTGTTGGGCTCAGAAAAGGAATTGCTCTGCGACATTGTATGGCAGGAAATCAGACCTGATGGTTGTAATTGTGTTCCTATCTGGCCTTAAAATCTATTGATCTGTGAAAATAATTGCCACAGTTTACTGATCTTCCTGAATGTTTGATGGAAGGTAAGAAATATTTCTGTCTCCTGTGGCCTGAGCTACTCTGAAAGAATTTCCTCTTTGCATTGAGCAGGAATTAGAAAAAAAAACAAAAAAAATTGATTCAGCACAACCAAAGAAAATATTTAAATGGATCTTTGCTTAGCTGTTTGTTATATTTTTTCTGTACTTGCTCAATGGAATCTGGCTGTCAGGACTACTCAGCATCATCCCGTGGGTGGGCCTGGGAATGCTGGTATGCAGAGAAACACAGGCACATTCCGACTTATTTGACTTAATTGCAAACCATCACATCACTCTTGCTCAACTGACGTGACTAAAATTGTGGACGTATACCAAGCTGTGTCCTAATCAAGGTTGAGGAGTAGAAACAGAAAGTTGTTTTTACTTCACATACAAAGAAAGTTGTATGCTAGAGCATGTAGAACAGAAGAGGGGGTTGTTTCATTTTTCCGGGAAAAAGTCCTGATCCTGCAAGGCACTTGGCTCCGTGAGGCACTGCGATGGGAGCTGAGTGTTCCCACACCGTGCTCGAGTTTCTCAACGCCTGGCACAACGCGCTCGGAACAGGGTGAGCTGGGTGCATTTGCTGAGTGTAAGTGCTACATGAATGGTGCAGAGACCTTGCACAGGTCTGTAAGTGCAAGGTAGGTGTTGCTCTCTATACAACAGGCCACCTAACACATCGAAATATGCTCGTTCGCATTTGGCATTTGAAAAGGAGAGCCGTTCTCCTCCTGTGCACCGAGCCTGCTCCTTCCTCTTGCCGAGACCTGCATGTTTTGTCATCCCAGTTATCACGGTGGAAACTCAAACATGATATTAGTTTAATTAGAGATCAACTCCTTTTATGGAATGCAAATGCCCTATCCGACTAAATCCCCCTTCTGAAGTTGGCAGATGCAAATTAAATCCTGTGCACTGAAGTGTAATTTGGCTTTGAACACTCTTAAAGGCCCTCAGTGATTCAGTGGGTGGAGGGGAATTAGTCTTAAGCTGCATTTGTTGCTTTCTCCTCCCTTAATTTGTTTATATGAATGCTACTGAAGCAGTATTGAATGTAAACAAATTGCCAAGTGACACACATGAATGAAAGCCAAGGTTTTACTGATCGTTTTTGGCGCTGTAAATGACACAGGTCCAGTCTACCTGAAATAATGGTAGACACGGGGCCATCTGCCACTTCACCTCCCGCCATGTTCTCAGTGACCAGCAGCCTTGGAACAGCCAACCGCTCCCTCCTGCCGTCTCGCAAGGGCAGCGGCACTGGCCGAGGGTGCTTCTGAGCGCTCCAAGAGCCCCGTTGTTCAGTGAAATGCTTTTCTTTAGCTGTTACGCCCCTGGCCTGATGGGTGACTTTGGAATCCCCATCCCGCTTGGAGAACCCTTGAAGCTCTCCCTACTGATGCACTAAGCCGGTTCCTCCAGACACCATCCTGTTCTGGTGGGTCTCAATGAAACTTGCAATGATTTTGTCTAGGATTACAAAAAGAGGTATCATGCTGAGGATCTGTGGGAGACTCTTAGGAGCTCGCACAGTGCATTGTTTCCCAGCTTCTTTAAATTAACAGGCAACGTAGACATTTTGCAAAAACAATCTATGACAATCTTCCAGTATTGCCACAATGGTTTTCACATATAGCCAGCTAACAGCTACCCCTTTGAATGTCCCTTTTATTTTCCTTCACTGCATTTTCTTGAAAGTAGGTATCTATGATCTTGCGGGCCAAATACCATAATGCGAGTCTGATCACATTACATCAGTCTGATCAATCCTTTTATTCCATACATTGCAATTTAAGCAAGAGGTGTTTTAAGCCAGTCCCAACAGATTAATTACAGACCATAGTCAGCATTTTTCTTCATTGCTCTTAGATCAGACAGAGATCTAGCCCAAGTATTTTTGCTTCACTGTAATGTTTCTACAGCTTTTATTTTAGGTTCTCTGTTTCCTCCCATGTTCTTCCTGTCTCTGATGATTTATTCTTGGGTCTGAATTCAAAGTATATGTTCATCTCACCAGCAGGCGTATTATCACACTGCACAAATTGCTTGTGTCCCACACTCACCAAATGGCTTTCATCCAGTACCTTCAGGGTTTTTTTTATAAGGAGTGATTTTAAAGCCTCCCATGTGTTATTTTGTAGAAATGAATCAAACAGGAGAATCTGTAGGTAACAGGCACTTCAATTCCTGTTCTGGTTTTCTGCTGAACATTTTAACAACTGAGCAAGTAAGTGCCTTTCAATTACATGCTTGTTGCAGACACTCCCTGCTTATGTTTTATAACAATGATTTTGGATCAAGAGGTTTGCAGCTAAAGGGATAAACATTTAGCCCAGATAAGCAGATTCATAGAAATTATTGTTACCCAGAGATGGTTTGATTCATTAGGAACCAGCAGCGGACAGCTCTTGAAATCCGACGGGGATAAATTTATCCCTCCAAAGCGAAATCTGCTAAGGAATTATTCTGAATTATGTTATATTCATAATAGCATTTCCTTCTGTTGTTTAACATGGCAAAAATAACCACGTGAGAGAAATTATTTTCTCCGCCAGCCTCCCTGACCTCAACAAAGACCTGAAACACGCTTGCATGGAGAAGTTTGGGTCCTCCCAGCAGCAGAAATGAGGCAGCAAGGATTCAGAAACAAAGTGTAATGAGATCCTGGACATTTACTTGTGTAGGCTGTAGGGATGGACAACGGGAAAAGGGCCGTATAAATTAGTATGTGACACTACTCCCAAACCACTGATATTCGCAGCGCATTATGGTAACAAGCATTTTGCTGGAACTTTCTTTGACTCTAGAGATGGACTCACTGTATCTTGTTTGGAGACTTCCACCTTTTCTATTCTGACCCAGCAGCTTTTCTTGTTTATATTTAGTTTATATTTATATTTAGTTTATATTTATCTTTAGTCTGGAGAAGAGGAGGCTGAGGGGTGACCTTATCACTCTCTACAAATCCCTGAAAGGAGGGTGTAGTGAGGTGGGTGTTGGTCTCTTCTCCCATGTAGTTAGCGATCGGACGAGAGGAAATGGCCTCAAGCTGCTCCAGGGGAGGTTTAGGTTGGATATTAGGAAAAATGTCTTCACGGAAAGGGTGGTCAAGCATTGGAACAGGCTGCCCAGAGAGGTGGTGGAGTCCCCATCCCTGGAAGCGTTCAAAAAACGGGCAGAGGTGGCACTTTGGGACATGGTTTAGTCTAGTCTACCCTTAACTGGTTTAGTGTGGACTTGGTAATGTTGGTTAATGGTTGGACTGGAGGATTTTAAAGGTCTTTTCCAACCCAAATGATTCTATGATTCTATTTCTCTCTCTCTCAGTCTTGCTCTACCCTCTACCTCCTTTCCTTCCTTCTATTTTCATGAGCAATTTCTTTTGCATAGAGGAACATTATTTTGGGAGAGGAGTGAGTATTTGCGTGTCCTATGCAGTAGGGTGCCCAGCTCCCTGGGCAGAAGGTCACCTAGAAAGACCTCATACCTCATGCTGTTCCTATCTTTTAATCTATGAATTGGCCAGGGGAGAAGGCCACTGACATAAAGCACAGACAAGGGTGGGCAGCAAAGCATGCACTTGTCACAGAATTAGTGCCAGAAATATACGGGCAATCAATCAAAGTTATGGCATGCTCTCCTTGTGGGTAGTTGATATATAATACCCCCAATCAATAACTAAAGAAGGGGGAGAGAAGAAAGGGATTTGATTTAACATTTGCCTAGGCTTTGTAGAAAAGTAAGATTTATTGCAACATAAAAAAAACAAATTTAGCCTCTAGCTTAATAGCCAATTGGTCCCTGTGATATTGCTGGAATCATATTTACTGTGCATCCTAATACAAAGACATTAATATCCGTATACCTGCTCAGCCATGCCATGCTGGATATTAGCCAGTGTGAAGCATACATCTGGTCTTGACTTGTGAATAGCTTGCTTAAGGAAACATTTTCTTTATTGTATTTAACATTTTGAATCCGTAAGAGGTTTGCAAACTACCAGTGGTATTAGCAAGGAGATCTCAGGACCTGATTTAGCTTGGCCTTGCATTACTGGGTCTGTATGTATCGGACCGAATTAAAGGCAGGGCTGCAAAATGTAGCTGGTAGGTCCAGAACTGGTGATAACCATTGGATGTTTCTGCTTGCCCTTTGCTGTTGTATTTGAGACATTAAATTATGAAATCACACAAGACATTTCTTTTTCTCTTGCCTTCCTGGATCCCTTAGATCCAGGCCCCTCCTGTTCTGGAGGGCTTCTGGTCCATACAATGTAGCTCATGGGAATCTGCACAAGCTTTACACCCAGGGCACATATCTTGCCTCAACTCCTCTCCAGATACTGCATGGAATGATGCCACAGTAAGAGAAGGCAAATGATCCAGTTCAAAATAAAACTATCTTCCCAAGGTTGGGCAGAGCCTTGCACAAGTTCTGTGTGCTGTGCCTTTTTATGCATGATCAACTAAGGCTGAGAAAAAACAAGCATAGCCTTTAGTTTCAGCTACTAATCCCTGTTCTTGGCCAAAAAAGCAATGAAAAACTGTGAATATTAGTGAATTCAGACCTTAGTCACGGCAAATCCTGAGACAGAACATAGTAACAGGTGGTTTGATGCTGATTTCAGCAATTAGAGTATTTAGCCAGAAGCATAACTGCCCTCATAGTCATGTTTGCTTTCAGATCAATGCGAGACTCTACTCCAATCCTTATCCAAATTCTCAGTAGATTAGCTGAGTCCACATAATTTGACCCGAATGCACAGCTCTGAGCTTTTTGGTACTTTTCAGTTCCAGTCAGGTCAAAGAAAAGAAAAAGGCGACAACCTTGAGGGTATTGCAACACTCATATTCACAATATCCACCACAATTCCAACAAAAATCTGTGGGGAGAGCAGCAGGATGCATTCTCATTTTGCAAGACAATCAACAACCACCATCCCCTCAGCCCTCAATCTTCCATGGACGTTTCACGTTCTTCTGGCTCAGAGAAAGGAATAGGCTCAGGTATGGAGGAAAATGCTCAGATTTATGACACATGCACTCAGCTCACAGAAATATTCTTGCAAGATCCAAATATATCCTCCCTCCTTGCACACGACACAAGAGTGATATGTGAATTTTGCCAAACAGTTGACCTTTTGAACCAGTATGCCTTGCATAATGGGAAGACTAATGTCCTCCAGCTTAGGCATTACTCCATGTGTGACCTGAGCTATGGAAGAAATCATCTAAATAATTCCTGTGATATCTTCTGGCCTTCAACTCCATTGCCCACATTATTCATTGGCCTGAAATTTATGTCATCAATTTGCGGCAAAGTGCAAGGTGAGTGCAGACCATCAGGGTTCTCATTTAACAGCTTTTTATACCAAATTTGTACAAGTACAGGTAAAAATGCAAAAGACAGAGCAACGGCATCTCACACAAAATCTGCGACTCAGCTGGAATTTCACAGACTATTTACTCTTAGTCCATGGGCAAGAAACAAATATATCCACAACAGGAAAGTTACTGAAGACAGTTCAAAAATAAGTATGAAGTGTGTCACCACGGGCCACTGATAGATCCTTCATGACAAGAAAAATCAGCTCATTTTTCCTCCCAGCAAATGTCAGATGTTTTAGGAATGGTTCTGCTGACTATTTCCGTTAAATGAGTCCTATTGTAATTATGAAGCCTGCGATCTAGACTTAATCCCTGGCTCCAATCTCCCCAGTCTTTGAAAAAAATTTATCTCAATCTTGGCATAAACCATTGTGCTCAGTCTCCTAAAAATTCAACTCAGGGTAGACAAAGCTCCATAAATGTTCCTGAGGTCGGAAATGAATGCATATTTATTGCAACAATAGCTGTATTACCAGCCATTCACAGCTCCAAGAGCAAAACACAGGAGTTTCTTCGGAAATAAAACCAAACAGATGTCTCCAATGAACACAGTTATCATATCGGCAGAATATTTCTTTTAGTAATCTCCCTAGTAATTAATTTTTCTGTTATCACAAAAGCCATTTCAGAGACCGGGAAGAAAAAAACCCTGCTTTTCTCACCGGCCTCCATGCCGATCCCAGGATCGCAGCCCGTCTCATCCGAAGGCAGCTTCGGAATAGAGAAGTCACTTGAGACACCCCTCCTCTGCCATTCACCGGCCGAGGCCGGCAGCCCCCATTGTCTTCCTGCAGAGAGAGATAACAATGCGTTTTTTCCCCCATAAAAGCGAGTTCAAAAAAGCATTTACCTGTAACAACAAAAGCAAGCGGATAAATAAGACGAAAGCACACGTGGTGTTTAGGATAACATGCAATTAAAGGATTAAAAATTCATACAGTTCGATGGGAAACAGCATTGAAATTGCTGAGCCGTTAATGACTTTGAATGAAAGAGGGGCTTATCTCTTCACTCAACCGGAGTGTTCAGAACCAAGATAGACATTTTATCATCTTTTATTGTTTCATCCACAGCACGCCGGAGATGTGTGCCTGCCAGAGAAGTTTTTGGTATTTCAGTGACTGAAGGGAACTTTTCTAACCCTGCTGCTGTTGCCTTGGGTGGTGGAGCTGCCTGGGGAGGGTGAGGCAAGGGGAGGAAGGCCATGGATGCGCATCAGCCTTTCCAGCTTTTTGCCCCACCGCTGTGTTTCTTCAGGAGCTGGATGGAGGTGTGTGAGCACCGTCCACAGCCCAGTCTCATATAGACAGAGCCTGATCTGGAGATGTTTAGCCCTAATGGCATGGTACCAATCCTCTTGTGTCCTAAGTTCACTTGGCTGAGCCCTTCAGTTGCCATAGGGCTTCTACTAGGAGAAAATCACCCTTTTCAACAGAGCCAGCACTAAACCTAAACCATTTCTGGTCCTCACATAAAGGCTCAAATAAGATTTACGGGATGCAAGGCCTTCTGCTGAATGACTATCACCCTTTCCACATTACTTTTTAAGCACATCTGTTATTTTTAGAAAGACAGATAGACAATCAGCTAGCTAGGTGGACAGGCATAAATAGATATACTGGAGAAAGAGAAATTCATGCCAGCATCTTGCTGTCTATCTCTCTTTAAGAAGAAGCGTTTTAAACATTACTCTTTTCACAGCCATAAAGACAAGATGACTGTTTTTTTTAAAGCGAGCTGAGAGTCCCGTCTGATCACACAAATGGCTAGAGTGGAGCTTGAAGAAAAAACTCAGCCATTGGGAGAATTGCAACAGAATTGTAATTGGACGATAGCCAGTTCACAATTACAGATAAGGCTGAGGTCTGATAGATGCAACACAAGACATTGGCAATGGAGAGCTCTATTTTCATCATGTTAGAAAAGGGGCCTGATTTTTCTCATTTCTGGAAGATGATGGGCACCCTTGATTTATAATTTGGCCATTCAGTTTGCAGTACTTGATGATTCTTTCTTTTATAATTGTGACCAAAAATGGCAAAAAGGATTTTGCTTACAATATTCAAAGACACAAAACAAACAAAAAAACAAGAAATCATCTAATGAAAGGGATCAATCAGTAATAATTATAGGATGAAAAGATGAAAACTTTGGGAAGCAATGGAGGTGTGAAAGGAGGAAATTGGAAAGAGTTTTCTGAGCTTAACATCTGGTCAGATATACATTCTCTAACAAGCATCAGATAAATTTCTCTCTTTACAGGGGACGAGAATTACCACCGATGGTGTTTGCCATGGGTTCCCTTGGTGCCCAATGTGCAACATGCAGAGGGTCATTCCTATGGCTACAGGGCTGCCTTTTGTCCTGTTTGGAAGGCTTTAAGTGTGATTTTAGGGGCATTTTCCCCCCTTATTTTAATCTCGTGCTGTTGGTATGGATGAATGAGTTCCAGAACTATGTAAATCTATGTAAATAAGTGTTGTCTTACCGAACACAAAAGAGTTGTACCAGCTTTTGCCAGCAATAGACCTTTCTCTACAGGTCAGCGTTGTGAAGGGCACAACAGATACCTGGTAGCTCTGACCTCTGCTCCCACCAGAAGTGTTCACAAGCTCTTGATTTATTAAGCTTATCTCACAGAAGTACTTAAAATTTAGGTATGCGCTTAAAATTAGGAATGCCACTTTGAAATGGAACCATCATGGTTGTAACTTCTGCGACTGCTGTAATAAAGACCATTTGTCTTTGCTGAATTTTAACATGCAGATGCAGCATGTCTCTGTTATTTCTCCATTTGCAACAGGAAAATACCAAGAGGTGATTTTTTTTAAAATTACTTTTTTATTGGCATTTTCATTTTTTAAATATTAACATCATCTGGTTCACATTACTCAGTCAGCCACACAGGAAATGGTAATAAGTTTTGTTGATGCTGTTTTTCTCCAAGGGATTAACAAGGATCATATTTATATACATATTAAGAGATTGGTGCATACCCTCAGGCAGTGGCAAAGAGAGTAAAAAATATCAGCAGCATCAAAACAAGTTGCAGGTGGCTGGCCGGTATTGCATTTCAGCGGCATGGCAGGACCAAGGGCACAGAAAGGACATCACCGTGGGTACTGGCACTGGATTACTCTAAGCTAAATTGTCTTGTGCCACTCACCAGAAAGGGGACAATTTTCCAAGAGAGATTCCAACAGAGTTATCTGATCAGCTACCACAGGCTGAAGATTTGAGGTCAAATCTAGCAGCTGTATTTCAGCAGGGAGAACAAGGGAGAAATTGTCCTCTAAAGAAAATACTAGATTTCTTATATCCTAATTCTCCATTAGTCTGTTCTGGTACCTGTCTATGATGATGAAAATCAGTGTTGTGGTACTGTTTGGGGATCCCAACTCCAACCAAAGGCCCTTTTGCAGGGTATGACCCATACACTTGCAGCATACACCCACCTTCAAGGTGAAACTTTGGTACTTAACTGAACCATCTAAATTAAGAAGCAAGTCAGTGCAGTTGGCCTCTGTAGTCAAAATAGCAAGAGATGGGTATCTTCTGACAATGTCAGACTATTTGAGGACCCCAGTTGGCTTCTGTAGGGCATCCTTCTATTTTCATTGGCTGAGGAGGGAACATCAGGCAGGATTTACTCACTGCATGTTAGCAATGTGGTATCCCAGCCCAAAACAGTTATGCAGGTCCTGTCTGCATCTCCTTTCACTACAGAGAGAGATCCTACACAAAGCATACACCTCCCATCATTTATGATCAGGGAGAAACTTGGTCCAGTTGTAACCAAAGAGGGGGAATAAAGGGGATGGGGTGAGTAACAACATGAGCCAGGTACGATGTGCTGGAGTTCACACAGGGCCAGGAGCCCATCAGGTACTGACCCCATCTCCTGAATCTCTGTCCTGTAGCCGCTCTAGTGAAACAGGAAAAGATAACCATACGATGATATTCAGATTCTAACCATACATGCTGAAAATATTTTGCTCTTTTGCACACCCATTTGATGCCAGACCTCTAACCATTTTATGTTGTTCTGTCCTTCCAGTTCTTCCACAAGCGACAGCCTCTTTAATCCACACTAGGTCTGTGTAGGCTGGAGAGCAGTGAAGGAAAGAAACTTTGTGGCATTAGAGATGGGAGGGAAAAAGGCAAGCTGTGATTGATGCCTGTAATACCAACCACACAAATCATAGAGCTCAGTGAAACTCCTATAATTTAAGGCAGAAATAAGAAGTGAAACATTATGCCCATGTCACATATGATGCCTCTTGGAATAAGACAAACACTGTGCAATCAATTTAGACAGCAGGACACAGAAGAGAGGCCACACACTGAGATTATAAATACTATGGACCCAAAATTGTCCATTCCCAGGTCTGGGCGTCTGGCATGACAGCACCGATCTGAACCAGACTGCAGCATCTGCTCCAGGAGACTCCTCAGAGAATACAGTGAAAGGCAAAGCATCTCTCTCTGATTTAATTGCTTTGAAATGTTTTCTGTTCTTCCTGTACAAAGATTTTGTCTGAGCCAACCTCCTTTCAGGTCAACAGGACATAAACTTTGTGACTGACTTTAATGAGATTTTGTTCATGCTCTGAAGAGTAGAGCCTGCACTGAGTAAAGCTTGAATGCTCCTAATTCCCATTTACTCTTACTTCAAATGCAGGTCTAGCCCCTTGAGAAGACTTGCTGACCCTGTGCCGAGTGGCTCCCTGGCCAGTGAAATTTTGGATAGAAAAGGGTACAACTGTCCTGGTCCCATCCGCAGTGCCTGGACACCCACGTGCCTCCCGCATGAGGTCCTGCAGGAGGAGGAATGCTTTATTTGTAACTCCTAGTGAACCTAAACCCAAGTTTTCCTGTGTTTGTCAGCAGCCTCAAAGAATTTAAGCAGAATATTGTCCCCTCTTGCATACTGTGCGCAAAGAGAAGCCTCACACTGAAATAGGGCTTCTAGGAGGTGGATATAGGACGGGCTCTGCCTCTTCCAGTGCAGTGGTGTGGGCATGGGAGAGGAGGCATTGAGACACTGTGGGTGTCGGTCTTTTCTCCCAAGTAGTTAGTGATAGGACGAGAGGAAATGGGCTCAAGCTGCGCCAGCGGGGGTTTAGATTGGATATTAGGAAAAATTTCTTCACGGAAAGACTCGTCAAGCATTGGAACAGGCTGCCCAGAGAGGTGGTGGAGTCCCCATCCCTGGAAGTGTTCAAAAAACGGGCAGAGGTGGCACTCTGGGACATGGTTTAGTCTAGTCTACCCTTGACTGGTTTGGTGTGGACTTGGTAGTGTGGGTTAATGGTTGGACTGGATGATCTTAGAGGTCTTTTCCAACCTAAATGATTCTATGATTCTATGATTCTATAATCTGGGAAACCTTTCCACGCATCCAGCCTTGGGTGGAGGGAAGCAGACGCGGGAGAGCTGTCACTGTGGAAAGGCGGGTGAGGCGAGATGCTGCTCAGCAGCTGCCCTGGTGCTGGGCAGCTCGGTGGAGCTGTGCCCTCTCCTGCTCCCTCCTTGCCCCTCGCCACCCCTGTTCTGCTGGGCGCAGGGCGGACACGGAGCAGCTCTCAGTCGCGGTGCTGCAGGGTTCCTGTGCAAACGCCCTTGCAGGCAGCAGCCGGAGCATGCCTGGAAGGAGGATGGAGTACAGGTTGCATTAGGGCCTCAGGGGCTGGCTGCTGTAGCTGTTAATCAACTTTATGAAAACCTTTGGGGTCAAAAGAGTAATAAAATAACAGAGGACAAGCCCATGCTGCCTCTTTGCACTTTCCACCTTTCTAGTCATTTTATCCTTTCTTCCCACAAAATCAGCTCGCTTTGGCCTGACCTTGTAATGTGACAGCTCTGTTTAGCCTGGCAAAATTAAGATGATTTGTCCCCCTTCATGTTACTGCATTTGCTTTCACTGTGCTCCTCTGATCTGTTTGCTTCAAGCTCAGGCCTCCCTAATTGTATTCCAATGGAGACAAACCTCGTGATTAAAACTCAAACGCGAGCCTATCCAGGCTTCAGCAGCACAGGCATCAGGGACCCTGAAATTGCAAACTCAATCTTTCTGATGGATTTAATTCGGGGATCTGTTTTGTCACCCTTGTGTTGGGTGCAACAGCAACCCCCGCCCCGCATGCCCCTCCTTCTCTCACTCCCCCTGGCAATTTCCTCATTGCTTAAAAATATTCAGTGAGGCTACATCAAAGTGAATATCGAGACTTGTATTATTGTTGCCAGGGGTGACATTAGATGAGAATTCTATGAAACAGTAAGGGCGCCGGAGTATAATCCATTTGACATTTGGAACATGTTCCCAGTGCTCTGTGCTCCTCGAAACATTCACACAACAGAACTGTCTTCATTTTCATCTCAATATTTGTGTGCGTGCGTAGATTTATCTCTCTATTTCTCTCTCTGGACATTCTCTGCAAGGCCAACAAACAGAAAAACCTCACTTCTGGGGCTGCTGCCCTGTCCAAGTTATCATTTTTCCTTGTTCACACCCAGAGGAAAAGCGGGGAAGTAAATTGCTTATCAGCATAAGGCTGGTCCAGACATCGGACCGGTGCTCCTTGCTCTTGTGCAAAGCCATCAAGCTCTAACCCTTCCACTGCTGTGCCTGCATGTCCTGGGCCAAGGTTTGAATTTTCGGGCCACCCTGGGAAGTAAAGTCGAAGAAGCCAATGTGAAGCAGTTTTAGTCCAGAATTGCACCAGAATGGTAGACGCAGACGGGGAAGCAGTGGCCGTGACACATCGGTTCCTGCTCTCCGCCCTCTGGCAAACTGCCACGAAGGAGCTCACGTTGGGTCGCAGTGCACGAAGCGAGCGCGTACGTGCACGAAGCCAGTGCGCACCTGCACAGCTGACTGCCCGCTAACGCGGCCTCGCGCTGCTCCGGCATGGAGCCCACCGCTGAACGGCTCAGTCAGCTGGCTCGGGCACGGTGTGGCATAAACACGGTGCTGTGACTTTTAGCCTCTCCGGAGCACGGCCAGATTTTGCTTCCACCGCCCAGGTACCATGTGTTTGGTACTACACGAACACATGAAAGAATGGCTGCAAAGTAAAACCCAAAGTCCTCTGAATTTCCAAAGACTTCAGAAAAAGTTTTCAACTTCATGGCCAGAGCACATCTAGGAGGACGTATTTTGGGCTGCGATTCTTGCTTGCGTCCCTGTTATCCCAGGAATTTGCAAAGGAGCCAGAGCAGGTCACAAGCCTTGTTCCCACGGGGTGATGGTGATGTGGGCACCTAGCCTCGCTCCTTCCTAAAGCCCGCCTTAATAGTTGCTCTTTCTCCAATATTACAGACGAAGACCAACATTTTTAGGAATAAAAGCCTGGCCTCCTTAAAATCATCATCAGTGAGTTCAACGGGTCCCGAACCGCAACCAGTGATCAGCTCAAATATTCATGTATCCACACAAATACATGAACAGACGCACCGGCACACACACAGAAGCTCCTCCTCCACAAACTCAATTTCCATATTCCAAGTAATTTTCTCAATTACGGATTCAACAGGATCATCTCATTTGCTTGCTAGGTTCCCCATGCACAACGCCCTTCCACCCAAAGCCCCCTCTCTGCCGTATGCTCACCCCCGGCCCGACGCGCTGGCTCGCAGCTGAACTGTTATTCCTTACGACCACAGAGCAATTTAACTGCAAAATTACCCCGTACAGCAGTGGATCACTTTTCATCTGGAAAATGTGCAATACTGCATCTTAAAGAGATACAATACAGAATAGACAGCATGGGCTGGATTTTGCAGAGGTTTTAAAGCACTTGGGGTTACTGTTAATTCTGATGAGAATTGGAGGCTTTCGGTACTTGTCGTGTTTGAGAGAGAGAAAAATGTGGGGAAAGTCAGAGTGGTCAGAGCAGGCAAATTTATATCCCAAGATTACAACAGCAAAGTCTTCACCATAACTGCATTAAAAATGTGTTTATCCCATATAATGTCTGCGCTTTATGTTATTTTCACTTGAGAAATCATTATCTTGCCCTCTGAGCTGCATGCTGTGAATTATTTCCTACGAGAACTGTGCATCTAGCCTGGAGATTTGGCCCAGCCCAGGTTTGTTTAAAGTTTCCCAAAGGTTCATGAACCTGTTTGAGTGTCTGGGCTGATTTATGGGGCTGATGTGAACACAGGTGAGACTCATTGGCCTCTGCTTGAGATTCTGGGCTCGTTCTTGCTCAAATCTCAAAGTGAACCTTACGAAACATGAACCTTCCTAAACTGCCAATGAATCAAATGTTTGTAAAAAATTTTTGCGAAATGAAACGGCGAAAGATCCCCTGCACTGACGATATTTCCATCCTGGAAGACAGCAGTGGAAATCATTTTGCTGCAGGTCCCACCACTGAAGGACTGGAAACTGCAGACTTGGTTATTCAGGCTGCGTTTTACCTTGCTGCAGCTGTTGGTTCTGCATGTGGTTTTATCAGCAGGGCTTGGGGAATCACAGTCCCCGCTTTCCTTCCCCAGGAGCACTGGCTGCTGTGGTCCCTCTGACCAGGTCTGGCCAGCATCCACGCAGCCACTAACTTCTGGGTTGCTTCTGACCAAGAAAGGGAAGATACATCTGACCTGATTTATGAACGAGTTCCGACACAGGCTAACAAGAAAATGAAAGCTGCTCAGATGGCCAAAGTATGTTTATATAAAGAACACAATGGCAAAATAAAAAGTCCTTTGGAACAAAAGGATTAACACTTTCTGTTTTGGAAACCACATATCACAAGTTGAAAACGTTAAAATTTTTCTACCAATATGGAGATGTGTTGATGTGGCTCCTTTCTCACGAACAGTCCCAGAATGACAGACCAGTGCTTCTCCATGGCAGAAGTCAGAAATGTCCTCTCCTGCTCATAATCACCGACCCCACTGGCTTCCCCAGCATTTGTTTCCCATACCCCTTGGCCCTTTCTACGGTGAGTGATGCTACAAGGTGTTAGGTTCTCCTCCTGGGTAGTAGGAATGGAGCCGAACGATGCACCATATTGGCAGGAAATATGTGATGGGATCCGTTACACTTCTCTCTACCAAAAAGGATGCTGAAGGGGTCTAGCTCCAGCTTCAGCACCCAACCTCTCAGTCCTTGGGCACCTGCCCATGTGCTGCCCTTCGCCAGCTGCAGCCGGCAGCCAGAGAAGAGTGACGTGAAAGATTTTCCCACTGAAAAGTGCATGCTGAGCTTTTTACTTGGCATTTATGGGAATGACTCCAGAAGACACGGGGCAGGGCAAAGGCTGGCTTTCTAAGGTGAGATTAGCAGGAGCAGCTCCCTTCTGTGCCAGCCTTTACCCAAGGTCCTGGTTCTGAAACCTTTGTACTGTTCTTTTAACTAAGTATGAAGATAATTAAATTTTGCAGTGTGGTTACACCTCAGTAAATATTGTCTATAAAAATCAATTGGCATTTACTGTACTTAATGTATAATAACGATTCTTATAAATCTAAATTATCCTTATAAATCTAAATTAAATGCCTAGGTTTAAATGTATTTAGGACATTTAATTAATAAAGTGTTACCAAATAACCATTACTAATCTGTTTACTTCAAGCCTGATTTCCATTTCCAAAGGATTTATTTCTTAGCAGTGCGTGTGGGAGGGTAAAAGTGAAAGTATGTGAAAAGGTTTTAAAAAGCTGCTGCAGGTACCAGAAATGTTCAGAGATTGCCCAGCAAATTCCCTTATCGTTTCCCCTGTGGAGAAATGCGGATGTGCTGGAAGCAGAACTTTTCAAAGGAAAAGGTCCATTTTGACCCATCCGTAATTTCAAGTGTTCAAAAAGTTTTGAAGTCTGAAACATCCCGTTTTGACATTTTCCTAATTAAAAGCTCTGTTTTTCTGTTTAGGCTGATTTTTCCAATTCAAAATTTAACTTAACTTATAAGGAGGGAAAACAATTAATGATGAAAAGGTCAAAATCAAAAAGAACTGATCTAAATGAACCCTTTACATTAGACATCAGCACTACATGGACTACCCATTTGTGAAAAACACAGACTTTTACTTTTTTCCCTGGAACTTCTGTTGAACCTGCCCTTCATCGAGCTCTAAAGGGCAAAGCGGCTCACCTGAGGTCCACCAAGGAGCCTGTGACAGGCAAGGACTTGAGGTTACCTCCTCCACACACGGCTGGGCTCAACTGTTTTATGTTGAAAAAAACCCGGATTCTGGTCAGCCTGGAACATGTCACGAGCTCGCGTTGAGTTCATTCATTTCGTTTGCTGCTCCCCTTCCCCCAATTCAAACTCCCTTATCAAAACTTTGTGATGTCTTATTTTGAAATGCGATTTTATTACTCAATGTCTTTCCAGACAATTGAACAACAAAGACTTCACAATCTTCCCCCAAATGAAGCAAATGTTTTGTTCGAATCTGGAATGATTTCTTATTCAGTTTCTTTTTGCTAAAAAGCTGGAGAAAACACAATTCGGTATCAATTCAAGCCCCAAATACTTTGCAACAGTCACCAAGCACAACAGCCAGCTCTGCTCCAGAGCACCCAGCTGGACTTTAACCAGTGGATTATTCTTTCCTCCCACCATAATTAACATCCATAGACTTAGCTCCCATAAAGCCAGAGGGTGAAATTCAGAATAAGTGTAGCATGGTGCAATTCTGTTGAACCAAATACTAGATCTAATCCAGTGATTAATTTAGCTAAAAACATATAATTATGAGCAATAAAAAATTATTTCTTCTGCTGCTGGAAACTGGCTGAGGCTGTTTCCCTGTATAATAGCAACACCTGCCAGCATCTAGGCCTAGCAGCTCTCCTAGCCCAGTCCGTATTGACCTAAAATCACTAGTCTGAAACCTATTCAGTGCCCCGTAAGATATAAATGGATGATCACAGTGCGGCCGTGTGAGGGGAGGTATCGGCAGCAGGGTGAGCTGTTGGTACCCTCCTTGGTAGGTTGAACAGAGATGTCCAAGCACTTTAAATTGACTCCTTTGCACAGGGCGCAAAGAAAGGTTTGTGTACTAATTAAGCCAGAGTTGAAGGTTATAGTCAGACGCTCAGTTGCAATCGTTCTAGTGTATTTGAATTAGTTAATCACTCGTAGAAGCTGGTTTCCCGTTGCCAGCACAGGCAGGGTGACTCGTTCCAGGCATGCTCCTGGTGTCCTGCTCGCTTGGTGAGAGGCTCCCCGGCAGCCACAGGCGGTCCCCATGCCCCTCCAGCGCCCTCCCAGCCTCCAACCCAGCTCTCAGCAACGCACGCCGGGGTGAACTTCAGTCTCCCCTTTGACGCTAAGCCTCAAATCGGGCCAGGTCAACAACCACGAGGCCCTCGGTTCCCTTCGCGGAGCCACTATCGGCAGAGATGTAAGTGGAGGACCTCAGTATGTCCAGCTGCCAAAGGGCATTTTTAGCCACTGTTAAATTCATTACAGAAGAGTAATACAAAGGAAAACACCTTCTAGGAAGATGAGGTACTTTATAGGCTGTCTATCCTTTTCCGCTTGATTCAGACTGAGTTTGGCAGATGGAAGCAAGCCCAATCCTAAGGAGAGAAAGAGGTTGAGAAAATATTTTGCAAAGGAGCCTGGCATCTCTGCCTTAACAACTGCTCATCTCTTGGAGTGACATTTGACTTCATCTGTCTAACTAGTTTGATGGTCTCTCAGTGTTTTTTCTCATTGGGCTAATTTATTTGTTTTCATGCTAAGCCTTATTGCTTATTGGTTTTCCAAGTCATTCTGAACCTATATCATTTTTTATCTGCTCGAAGTAATAGGAATCGTTCTGCAGAAGATACACCATGTAAAGTCTTAATGCCAGCCAGACTAAAATCTACAAATAGGGTTAATTACTGTGATTACAATCCCCTTAGATGACAAATTCAGACCTACTGTCCCTCCATTGCACCACACAACCCCCACTGTAAAGAATTCCTGCACTCCAGACACCAGATGCAATGAGTGCGTAAATCACATGCTGAGGACAAGAAGTGAGTAGCATCCAAGCTGTCACTTCTAGAAGTCCAGTCCTTTAGATTCCTCCAGTAGTCCTCTCATGCAGTCTGAGGAAACATGACAAACTGTTCATGCCATGATCCTGCTCAGATTGCTCCAACGTGCTTTTTTTAATGATTTCCAATTATTTCAACCCTATTTGAATCAAAAAAGGAAACTAACAACAAACCTAAGCATAGTGAGAAGAATGAATAGGTCCTTTATGGGCTGCTTACCATCGCTTCCCGTCATGTTGTGTTTTCCTAGCATGAGATGCAATGACTGCCAAATGAGAAATTGTTCTTAACAACTATTTCCCGTAAGCCTGCTCCTGGCACCCCACACCTCTGTGCAAGGCAGGCCACGGGGTTTCTTTTGGAGATGCTGGAGCCCACCCACTACGGCCTGTCCTCCACGGCAGATGAGATGTGTCTCTCACCTAAACAACACGAAACCATCCTTATTGCATGATGGGTCTGCTTCCAGCCACAAACTGAAACATGCAATTGTCACTAACTGGAAAGTATGCCCTCCTTCTGCCCTTTGCATTCCAGCAGGCAAACGGAGGGGAAGACCATGTTTTTCTTTCTGCTTCTAGTTCTGGTTATTCACTAAGGTTTAAGGTCCACGTGCTCCTCCGGCTGCTGGGGCTCAGCATGCCCACCCAGCTTCCACCACCTCTTTGAAGATGCTACTGCTCTCATTATCTGCACACTGATTTACTACAGGAACTCGAACTTAAACTCTCGGTCCAGATGAACCAAAATCACAAAGATCTACTGTCTAATGCTACTCTGGCCTATGTTGGCTTAATGGGGTGAACGAATGATCCCACAAGCAGTTGTGCCAGCAGACTGAACAGAGCCTACCCTCCTGCTTGGGGTGTTGATGGGGACAACATCCCTGTAGCTGGGAACAGGGCAGAGCTCGAGGGAGGCAGAGGAGGATGTATGGGAAGAGTTGTAGTCTGGTCAGCTCGATCCTCTCAAAGGTGATAACAGGAGGCAGAGGTTGCAAGGAAGACTCAGCGGTTACTCTCTGCTGAGAGTAAAACCCCATTTTATTTCTCACCCAGATGGAGGGGCAGATCCTGCGCTGAGCTCAAAACCCTGCCTGGCACCGAGAATCCCGCCTGGGCTGGGAAGTGCTGAAGCTGCACCATCGTGAATCGCAAGGCGTGCGTGGGGGAGAAGGAGGAAGGGAGCAAAGGGAGGAGGGGAAGCGTTTCTCAATTTAGAAAGTAATAATGCAGCTTAATTGTACCAGCAGCTGGCAGTGCTAGGCGGAGTGAGGTGAGGCCTAATTATTGCACTTGGCAGCTGTCTACTCTGCTGAGCATGTTGATGGGAGAAGAGAAGACTCCTTCCAGCAGACAGGTTGGGAGAGGGAAGGGTGAGGGATGCTGTCCTCACACCCGCTGCGTGGTGGCCGAGAATGGAGAGGGGAGGCACGTGTTGCTCAAGAGCATCAGGTGGGACTTCACTCGACCTCCAAATGGAGGGGTGGGAAAGGAGACAGGTCTTCTAGGTGCTCCTGAAGGGAGTGGGGGGGAAAAAGGCATGGAAAGAAAGGCATATCTGTGAATGGAGGCCAGTCCAAACTCTGTAAGAAAGGTGAGGAATTGGTGGGGAGGTGAGACCTGCCAGCCGCATCCTAATTTGAGGTTTCTGACCTTCCTGCAGCCCTTACACCTGCAGTCAGCTTCTCCTCCCAGCAGTTCACACTTCCAGCTCCAGAGGTGTCCAGGTTACCTTCTGGCTGCTGAAGGCCCCTGATGGGATATGACCTTGGGGACTTCTGCTGAGCAAAGACTAATGCATACAGTTGAACGCATGCAGTTTTGCCTCCCTTTCTGCTTTTATCCACTTCTAGCACTAAGCAGGGGGAAGGGCAAATGCGATTGGGATGGTTTGTATTTCCATAAAAGGAACTGAGCTTGATTTTCATTAGCACTAAGATCCCTTTCCACCATTATGGAAAAGGTCCTGAAAACAAGGCGAAAATAATTTACATCTGCTTTAAAACTCCTTCACACTGTCAGAGGGATGTAAAAGAGTTTCCACATAACTGCAAAGACAACCCTTCATTCTCTCATTTCTCAGCTCGCCACCACGCAATGATGCTGAAATTGTTGATTAGCTGACATCCAACACTTAAATGTTACAAGCCTTTATTATTTATTTCTTGGGCAGAGAATTACCACTAAGTGTTGTTTTTATTTTACAGATCCAGCTTCTGAAACTACTTAAAAAGCTTTCGATCAAAGATGTACAGTGGTGCTGACAGAACACAGAAGAGTTTTCGCTGGGGAAAGCCATCATTAATTATCAGACTGTAACTAGCACTGATAGTGCAAGCATTTGATTTTGATTTAATGTCTAAATAAGCTCGCTTACAATGGCAAAGTGCTTCTTGTTTAATTGAAAAGCACTAAGTTTTCTATCTCCCCTTCTTGTTTTTCATTCTGGCCATGATCCAGATGTAGAAATAGAAAGAAACATGAACAGAATGCAAAAAGTCAGTGTGAAAAAGCATCAGAGCCATAGGAGTCTGCTGAGCCTTCTGCCAATACCACTGCTGAGTTGTCCGGACCATCTTGTCTCTGCGAGGCTGCCCTTGCCCTTCAGATTTCCTGCCATCCTAGCCCAGTGCCTGTCCATCCATCCATCCCCTCTCTTTTTCTGTATCTCCCCTTACATCTCACTGAAATCATGCTGGGTCCTGCACTTTGGTTACAACAACCCCATGCTACTCTACAGGCTTGGGGAGGAGTGGCTGGAAAGCTGCCCGGTGGAAAAGCACCTGGGGGTGTTGGTCAACAGTGACTGAACATGAACCAGCAGTGTGCCCAGGTGGCCAAGAAGGCCAACAGCATCCTGGCTTCTATCAGGAATAGTGTAGCCAGCAGGAGCAGGGAGGTGATTGTGCCCCTGTGCTCGGCGCTGGTGAGGCCACACCTGGAATGCTGTGTCCAGTTTTGGGACCCTCACTACAAGGACATTGAGGTGCTGGAGCGTGTCCAGAGAAGGGCAATGAAGCTGGTGAAGGGTCTGGAGCACAGGGCTGGTGGGGAGCGGCTGAGGGAGCTGGGGGTGTTCAGCCTGGAGAGAGGAGGCTGAGGGGAGACCTCATCGCTCTCTGCAGCTCCTGACAGGAGGGGGCAGGGAGGGGGGTCAGTCTCTTCTCCCAAGTAACAAGCGATGGAACGAGAGGAAATGGGCTCAAGCTGTGTCAGGGGAGGTTTAGATTCGATATGAGGAAAAATTTCTTCACAGAAAGGGTGGCCAAGCATTGGAACAGGCTGCCCAGAGAGGTGGGGGAGTCCCCATCCCTGGAGGGGTTCAAAAAACGGGCAGAGGTGGCACTTTGGGACATGGTTTAGTGGGCATGGGGGTGTTGGGTTGATGGTTTGACTGATGATCTTAGAGGTCCTTTCCAACTTTAATGATTCCTAGTTTTTACTTCCATTATAAAATAATCCAGCCACCAAGCCAGGAAACGTGAAATTAATTATTACTCTGCCCTTAATTGGTTTAGTGGTGGACTTGGTAGTGTTGGGTTAATGGTTGGACTGGATGATCTTAAAGGTCTTTTCCAACCTAAACGATTCTATTCTATGTCACCATGGATTTCTCCCATCCTCCCCCAAAAGGGGATTTTCATTTTGAAAAAGCTCTTCACTCAAAGACAACAGAGACATTGCCTTGCCAGGAGGATAGGGGAGACTTTGGAGAGCCTCACCTTGAGGGCACGCCGTGTCTGCATGGGTGCCCCATGGTTTTGCAGCCTAACAGACAGCAATAGCTGATATTTTTAGTGCTGCCAGACACTCGATACCTGCCAAGGTCACCATGTGACAAAAGCGATGATGAGCCGGCATGGCAGCGTGTACCAAGCCCATCACTTCCCAGCAATCGGCTTTAACGGGCGTACAGCTGCTTGCCAAGGAGAGACACGAATCGCGAAGGAACGACAGCAGCGGCTGCACAGGCTGCTGCCTCTGCCTGTTGTTCTCTGCTTGCCACGTTGTCGTGTCAGGTCCCCGCCGATGCTGCCCAAAGAGCGGCAGAAGCTGCTGAACAGTTTGTGCTGCCGAGGTCTGGGATTTGTGGGGATGTCAGAGCAATAGCTGCGGTCTCCATTTGGGACCGAGTGTGAGCCCATCAGTCATTTCACCAACAGGGAGACAAAAACCACAGAAACATGCATTGGGTGGAAAAAATGGAAAGCTTGGCTCGGTTTGCCCTGAGCCCTGTCTGATGAATGCCACAGAGGCAAAGAGCAGGACTGCCATAACTGGGAGAGAAAACCGTTTCCCCTCTCCTTTTCACCAGCCCACATGCTTAAAACAGGTACAAAGGAGGGGAGGAAATTTTATATCCTCTGCCTGCGGGTGGCAGCCCCCACTGTTCAGGTCCAAGCAGTGTGCTCTAGCCACCGGACTAGGCTATTTTGAACAGTGAGTTTGCTCTAGTCAATTATTTATCTCATTCCTTTCATGGACAAATCTCCTGCTGGACTCTCACTCTGCCTGCTTAGGCAGGTAAAAAATCTGTCTGCAACTTCAGAGCCAGCCCAGATGATGCTGGGTAGCTCAGGATGGGAGTTACATCCATGTCCACGCTCATACACTGCAAAAGGCAAACTCCAAATGGAGGTGACAGTTTCGTGGGAAGCAGTGAACTGGCATGACAGCTCTTCTCCACTCCCCAAACGGCATGCTCATAAACGATTTTCCACTTCAGGTGCCTTCTACAAGAGTTAATGAACTAACCCCTATGATAGCTCTCTGCAGCAAGGGCGCTGTGCATGGGGCGGAGGTGAAGCCAAGGCTTGTCTGACCTCCCAGGAGAGGTCTCCGGCAGAGCAGCTCTTGCGGGCAGCAGAGCCACGTGCATCTCCCTCTGCTTGGAGGCCAACGTGTGCGTGCTGCTGTGTGCTTGTTTGTGCACTTGTAAAAGTCTCCATGGCTCAAACTGCTGCCAATAGTTAGTGCACTGCTACTTGAAACAGCAAAGAGTAGAAGAAAAATACATTTCTTCCATTTTTAAATGAAATTAGTAGGTAAGAAAGGTAAATTGAGGCACAGATTCATCACATTAAGATCTTAAAGCCAGAAGTGACTGCCAGACCACAGAAGCTGAAATCAAGTGGCACATACCAGACAGTTCCATCCAGCTGCAGACTAATGTCTTTGCTAAATGACTTTAAACCTAATGACATGTGACATGCAAAGATCAGGCTGTTCAGTATTGCAGGAAAGACAGCGATAATGATCGTTTATGAAACACAAACCTTGGAAGGACCCAGTGCCACCCAGCACAAATATGACTTTGGATGGGAGAGAATGCAAGAGCAGAAAGAGTTTGCAACCTTGTCAACATGTAAAAGTTGGATGGATATTTAGGAAGAGAGAATAGTACCGGTGTGTCTGGACAGAGGCTGTACTGACTGAAAAAAACAAGATTTAGACATTGAAAAAGTTACCATTTCAAGATGAAACTACAGATTTATATCTCAGCCCTCCCTTTCCTCTTAGGGTATGAATACAGCAAAGTTGCAAACTCCTGCAGGCCCTGGAAAACAATTTGCTTAATAAAAGAGTGTTAGTTTGACTTGCTAAGAAACCCTGAGTTTTGACAATGACTGCCCACCCCTTTCCTCTGAAGCCATCTGGATGGCAAGGTGGAAATGTTCAGGCCAAGAATTAAAAGTGCAGCCAGAAGCCTCTGCAGTGATAGATAAAGAACTGGGGAGAGTGGCGAACACTTATCTGAACGGACACCATCCCGGCAGATTCTTGCTCCTAAACCAGTACGGAAATGAGCGGGTCTTTTCAAACACAGGTGAGATGGACCTGTAGCAGTCAAGGATGGAAGAACCTTTCAGACAGCTTACAGATTACATACCCAAAAGTCACAGAGAGACTCACAGGCAAAACCAGGAGTTGAAGGGCGGAGCCTTGGGCTCCCTGCTGCTCACCTCCGTGGGATGTGTTTGCTCTGCCAATGAGCTGAGCATTGCAGCCATATCGAGAAGGGCAGCTGCTAACAGTACTCTGAAAAGCAGCTTTGGAAGCCCGAGCTGATGCCGACTCCTGCAATCCTGCTTGCTCATCTCTCACCGGATATTTATTGATTGGGGTGGGGAGCTGTAACCATCTGCCTTAACCCCCTTTTTCTCCTAGCAATAGAAAATGGGCATCCATCCCGACAGCACCGCATTTCCTGCAAGAATGGAAACATAACTGTCGTGGTTTGGCCCCAGCCAGCAGCTCAGCACCACGCAGCCATCGCTCACTGCCCCTGCCCCGATGGGATGGGGGAGAGAATCGGAGGAGTAAGAGTGAGAAACACTCCTGGGGTGAGATAAGAACAGTTTAATAATTGAAATAAAGTAAAATAATAATGATAACAATATAATAATGATAATAATAATAATATCCAAAGCAAGCGATGCCCAATGCAATTGCTCACCACCCGCCGACCAATGCCCAGCCAGGTCCCGAGCAGCGATCGCTGCTCCCCGGCCAACCCCCCCAGTTTCTATACTGCCCATGACGCCGTATGGTATGGAATAGCCCTTGGGCCAGTTTGGATCAACTATTCTGGCTGTGCCCCCTCCCAGTTTCTTGTGCCCCTGGCAGAGCATGGGAAGCTGCAAAGTCCTTGACTGGCATAAGCAGCACTGAGCAATAACTAAACCATCAGTGCGTTATCAACATTCTTCTCATCCTAAATCCAAACCACAGCACTGTGCCTGCTACTAGGAGGAAAATTAACTCTATCCCAGCCGAAACCAGGACAATAACCGAGCTGGATGGCAGCGGTGGTTGCCCAGGCCAGGCAGGCTGGACGGGGAGCGGAGCAGAGCGAGCCAAGCAGGAGCATGTGCAAACCTGGGGAGGAGGCTCCCTAGTGCTGCTCTGACCCAGCGTACCCAACACATTGCTCTGCACAAGAAACCTAGTAAAGAGTGGGCAAACATAGAATTATGGAATTGTTTAGGTTGGAAAAGACCTTTAAGATCATCCAGTCCAACCATTAACCCAACACTACCAAGTCCACCACTAAACCAATTAAGAGGAGAGTAGCAACCCCACGCCTCCTGGCTTGGTGGCTGGAGCATTTATAATGAAAGTAAAAACTAGGAATCATTAAGATGGAGAAAAAGAGGCTGGGAGAAGGAGAGCACATGGCAGCCACAGTAGAACTAGTGGCTGCTGTTACGTCTCCCTTACGCTGGTTAGGTTATTCGCTGTAAACCTATTAAAGCAAGACCTGATTAACAAGGAGAGTGATTGAAAGCTGGATCAGACCTTGCTGCTCTGACACTGCAACATGAGAGAGGGCATTAGCGCTGGATGCAGATGAGATGGTAATAAGCATGGTTGCAGGGAGGCCCATTTTCTCCCCTGTCTTCTGGAGTGCCAGGGAGAGTCAAGGTTTACAAAGCTTCCCTCCCCATCTTGGAGCCATTCTTCCACTGCAAGGGCAGGATTTATCCTTCAGCGTGGAAGAAAGCAAAGACCTGTTTGAATAACTGGTTTCAAGGCTCTTTGGTAATGCTGCATAATTTAAAATAGGAAAGAAAAGATTCCATTTAACCTTTTTTTTAACTTTTTCTTTGGAAAATTGGAGGAAAAAAAGCAATTGCAGACCCAAGGGAAAGTTTTACTTCCAGCTCGAGCATTTTCAAAAGTGATCATAAAAATAATGGTGAATTCTAAGCAAGACTGCTTCAAACTGGAAAATGTAAAAGTTTCATTTTAGCACTTTGCAAGGGGACACATCTAACCCTTCCCAAGCACAGCCAGCAAGTGCAAGCTACTTAGCAGAAGAGGGGTAAGTTTGCTAAAGATTTCAATCAGACACTCTGTGTTTTGCAGTGAAAAAAGGATTTTATGCCATCAAATCATCGCAGAACTACCTGTCGTCTCCCTGAACACGCTGCTGTGGATGTGCCCACGGTGTAGGGCTCTACCTCCAGCACATGTCAAGAGATGCGTCTGATCTACTTACGGGCAAAGGAGATCAAGCTTGCCTTTTCCAGCTAAACTCTGTAAGCTGCCACCAAGCCCACTTCCCTGTGGGACAGGAGGTAATTTTGTGCTCAGCTGTAAAGGGTAGGACTTAGGCAGAGAGAGGAAACAGGCGGCTTTTCTGGGGCATCTTCCTCCTCCTTAATGTAATGTAAAACACAGCGTCATTATTTTCATTTAATAAAGTGGAACAAACTTAAGATGCTTAGACGTTGATTAAAGGCTTTGATCTCTGAAAGTGTGATTAGTGTCCTTCTGTCGAGGAAAGTCACTTTGAGAAATGTATATGCTGATTCCGCATAATCCCCCCATTAATTCTGTGTCAGATATTGTGTTTACTGGAAGCACATGACAAGCCTTTTCTTCTTCCTTTTTTTCCCCTCCTGAACTGTTCTTGATCCAGCATTTTTGTGCAGCTCATCCCAGCCCTGCTGTTCCTCCCCTTCCCCTTCCCTTCGTGTACAGAGATGGGGAGGGAAGGAGGTGATGATCAAAAGCCCTGGCTGTGAGACGCAGAGAGCCGAGCTCGACAACGGGGCTGCAATAGCTCCTCTGTAGCCGCTTATAAACTTGGACTTGTATGGCTCTGCAGGGGAAAGGGAGACCTAGCAGAAGGCACCGAGGTTCAGGTCTGGGGTTTCTTCCTGCCTGTGACGAAGAGCCAGTAGGCCGTGCCTCAGTTTCCCCACTTGCAAAGCAAATGTAGTGCTGCTGCTCTGCAGCACGGACCGCGATCTATGGCCAGCTGTGTCGTGCAAGAGACAACACCGTCATCCCACACCACGTAGCTGGGACGTGCACGTGTATGCCACTTTCCTTCGAACACGAAACATCAGGCAAATGGTGGGGAAGGAAAAACGAAACCAGCGCGTGGTTACGCTAACGTTTTCTTTGTTCACATCAGGACTTGTACTGCACACAAGACAACTCTGCAAACTACCCTTGCTTCAGGACACCGTTTCCAGTTTGCTGGAAACACCAGTTCATTCCGGCACCAGCGCGTCCCTGTGCAGGGGCTGGTGGGCTTTTGGACCTGCCCAGGAGAGCAGGCACCAGCGGAACTCCCGAGCTGCTGCCTCGTTGAGGAATGAACTGAAACGCACGGTGAAATGGCTGCGAGCAAACAGCCCAACCGCAGAAGCTGGCCAGCAGCCTCAGCAGCAGCAGCAGTCCCCTTCAGATTTACTTTTTGGGGAGGAGGGTGAAGCTTTGACATGTATCAGAGCCGCATTAATCCAGGAGACAGGTAACTGGAAACCTAAACCCACCTGAAACAGACCCCAAATCAGGGCACCTCCAAGGTCTGACCCAGCTCATCTTTTGGATTCTGGGGTGTGCAGGCATTTTCATCCAGTTAAAACATTTGCATTCGGAATAAAAACAGCTTCATTTCAGTTTCCTAAGTAAAAACTGAGTTGGATAAAACATGCACAGAAAACTGTCCTTACACATCTGACAAAAAATAAAAACTAAATGAATTCAAAGATTTATATCACTGCAGCAAGCTCTCTGTTGCACAGCGAACATCTGGGTTCATTGTTCCACATCACATAATAAAAATATATTCTGCTATTAATTTCAGATGAACATTTTAAGAGTCCTTTAGCAGAATGCAAACCCTCCACGTAGCCTCTGGTGACCATGGAGTCACAGGGCTGATCCTCTTCGTGTTTGGCTGGCAGTTCTGAAACAAATGGAGGAAAATTTAACCAAAAAGGGGTTTCAGAACTTTTTGGCAACTAGAAAAATCAAAAGGCTTCTGCTTTGAGTTCAATAAAATACTTCACTGATGTGTAGCAGTAAATAAATAAATAGGTCCTTCTTACCCATATTCAGCTTTGATATGGTTTAACATGCTGGAAAAGAATTTCAAACCCATGGATTATTTCAGATTTCAGAAGTGATCCCTGTTGTTCGGAAACCCTTGCCACAAAGCATCTCATCTGGGGTGGGGGGAGGCTGCTTTCAGTTGCATCAAGCAGCACACAGGCAAAACCAACACCAGTGAAACCAGACACGTTCCGATGTCACCAAATCCGCGCTTTTCTCCCCCTAAAAGAGTTCCAGCTGAAAAATATCCCCCCTTGCTCTGAGCAGGCCGAGTGCGCGCTGGAAGCGCCTGTCCCTTGGCGGGAGGGGACTGGCCTCGAGCGGCGGCGGCGTGGGCAGGTGCCCAAAGCCAGGAGTGCAAGCAAGGCGGGGAGGGTACGCGGCGACCTCCACGCTCTGCTCCTCATAGAATCATAGAATCGCTTAGGCTGGAAAAGACCTTTAAGATCATCCAGTCCAACCATTAACCCAACACTGCCAAGTCCACACTAAACCAATCAAGGGTAGACCAGACTAAACCATGTCCCGAAGTGCCACATCTACCCGTTTTTTGAACACTTCCAGGGATGGTGACTCCCCCACCTCTCTGTGCAGCCTGTTCCAATGCTTGACCTCAGAATAACGTGCGCAAACTTCTCTAGAGGAACAATGTCAAAGTACGTAATATACCTCTGCCTGCCTCCCGAACAGCCCCGGCTGCCGAATACACCTTTCTTTGTGTCTTCCGCTGTTCTTACGAGACTAATGAGAAGATTTTCCCATGATTGCCTCACTTATACACACGCGCTCGCTCTCTCTCTGCACTGAGTAGCTAATGGTAAGAAGATTTAATAGTGTGATATCACTTTAATGTGAAGAGCATAAATAAAGCTCTTATAACTCTGTAATTACGTCTGCATTGCACCTATTAACCATTCATCTGCATACAAGGCTCTGCACAGTGACGGGGGGATTTCAAAGGTTCTTCCATACTACAAACTAAAATCTTGGTTAGGAAGGGGGGAAAAAAAAGGGGGGAGAGAGAGGAAGGGAGGTTTGAAACTCTGGCTCCAGACCTGCACATCTCCTGGCCACCGAGCGGATGATCCAGAAGCAATCCCGAGGTCACGATGCTACACTTAAAGCTGCCTGCTCTCTGGCATTTTATTCTAGGAAATAAGAAATCAAAGGTGCCAGCTATTCCCACTGCCTGTGGCATCACTTGGCAGACAGGGCTGCTCTCTCAGACGCCAAAGCCTGGGCGACGCCGTAGATCAGCTTCGGCGCTGGGCGCACGGGGAGCACAGCCAGCAACGTCCAGCCTGCAGGAGCGATTTGAGCTCGGTAACAACCTCTGCGTCTTCACCAAAGGAAGATAAGCTCAGTCACTTAAAGCAAATAAAAGCAGCGTGTATTTGATAGGTTTAACTCTGTGAGCATTCAAGAGTACAAGTATTCCTGGTCCCCGCTGCCCGGAGCGCATCACGTAGATCAGATAGAGCGATGATAACAGGCGAGTGCGCTAAAAGCTCTTCCCAAGTTTCTTTGTTGTTAAAGCTGAGCAGAGGAATGCTGTTTTGTTGGCCCAGAGGTCTCGATTTTCACATTGGTTTCATTTGGTATCAGAGAGAAAACAAACCCCAAAATGCTGACATTCCGGTTGCAGCGTGTCAAGCTTTAAAGCTGACTTTTATGGTGATGTAATACGTTATCACTTGCCAGGCAAAAATAATCATTCAAAATGAAAAGCGATGTAGAAAGGAGAAAGTGAGACGTTGTACTTAAAAATACCAGCATTTTGACTTTGTCTGAACTTTGCTCCAGTTCTCGGCAGTGACACAATTCTAGGGAAATCAGGATAAATCTGGAAAACATTTGCATGTCAACAAGTGCTAAGCGAACACGATCTGTCAGAGTTCCTTCGAGCCAGCTCTGTAGGTTTGTTTTATTTAAAGACTGTTACGCTTGAATATGAACCATGCTCCTGAAAGCAAAAGGAGAACACAACCTTTGGTTTTGGGGGATAATTACGCTGCACAATGCATAGCGTGACGGAAAACTCTCCTTCACAGCTCCCTTCGGCGGGGAAAAGGCCCTCCTCGTCTTGCTGGGAGGCTTGTGCTGTGTTTCGGCGATGCAACAGCTGTTCGCATCCACCGCTGCCGCAGGAAATTGCAGAAGAGTGTAGTTAAGAAGGAGAAGCTGTCAATGATTTGCATCGCACAAGAGATTATAACCCCGAGGATAATTTTGCCATTCATGATACGCCGCCTTCTGAAACAGCTTTTGAGCTCTCTTACCGATGTGCAAAACGCCCCGCGACTGTGCAGGCTCCGCTGCTTCCCCGGCTTCTTCTCTGGGCATCGGCACCGTAGCACGGTCCTCACCGTTCCCGTCCCCATCTGCGGTGAGATGAAATTTAAGCATGCAACGCTGTGGGTGTAGGAATTCCGACCAGCTCTAGAGTCTGAAGATGCAGTTAAACTAGTGTAAATTAGGATAACCCCAGAAGCTTCTCTAAAGAGAGACCAGAGTAAGTGATGAAAACAGAGATGTATTGATGGAAGATACAGTTGGCTGTATTTATCATGTTAATTTTAAAAACCTTGGATTTGAAAGGGTAAGCAAAGGTAATGAGTCTAAAACCCACACTGAAGCTGCAGCAAATAGCGAATTACTCCAAAGGTTGTGATGATTAGTAAAAAATTAGGACCAATGTTCCATCCTAACTAGTGCCACTGAAGCTAGATGCAGCTAATTTCCAGCAACAGGAAAAGCAGAGATGGAAAAAAATGGGATTCTAAGCACACAGCCAACAAAATTAAACTAAGAATTAATTTCATCCATTATAACTGATTGTTGTAAATTAAGACTAGAAGAAGATAATTGGTAGCATGTAGCTTTTAGTGTTTGATACAGATTAGGGGAATTAGATTTTTTTTATTAGGAACGCTAAACTCATCTACCATGCTCTTGTGTCTTTAGCAATATGCATTTTTCCCGATTACAGCACACAGCCTGTTGACACAGTGGGGTTTGTGGCCACGAGCATTTGCTTCATTAAGACCTAAATCCTCAGCCACTCCTGCAGCCTAGGCAGGTGAGCTGTGTTTTGAGTGAGTTCCCCAGTGAGCAGGACAAGGGAGGTGTTTGCTGTTGCTGCGGCATCTGCAGAGCACTATCGTTATTTCAGCCGTGCTCCCTTCAAGCTGGGGCCAACGGGATGCCTGCTCCACTGCTGGAGATGTTCAGCATCTCCAAGGACTGTCCAATATCCAGGAAAGCAATTGCCTTTTGCGCAGAGACGAGGGAGAGCTCTTTGAACCTTATTTTCTCCAGTGGAGACTACTGGCAAGTTGGGATAATCATGTTGGTCTGCTCTAATTGCTTCTGCGTGGTGCCACGCAGCGGTCCCAGAAAGACCTTTGCTTGTGAGCTGAGCCTGCACAGAGCGGGCACAGTTCGGTGGTGAATCCATCCTGTTGATCCAGCTTCCCTTTGCAAAAATCCTTTGGGTCTGATTCCTCCCTCGTTAATTTAGCACAACGCACCAGTCCTGCCCCTGCAGCGGTGTAAGCGATGCTGGGCTACAGCACGGTCCTCGTGCAACACTGGCAGTGCCTGCTTCACCTTTCTGGGGCTGCCGCTTACTCGGCTCTGGTCCTTTCGTCTTCTGCATCGGTAGCGGCTGTAAAGAATTCAGTGTTGGTCCCATGAAGCTTGTTGCTACATCTTGAAAAATCAGGACTGGTAAAGCAGGGCTTGACAGGAGTGCGGAACTGGCGTCCCGCTGTGCAGCACCGGGCACAGCACCCTCCAGGGCTGTGCCTCCTTGTGCTGTGCTTTTATCCGCATTCCTTTATATTTTACAGGCATTTGAAAATTTAGAGAATGAAGCTGTCACCTTAATAGGGACAGGGGCCAGAGTCTTAGGAGTTAAACTTTCTTCTTTTCTATCTGAAGATATTTTCTTACAAGGTGAAAAGCATTAGAAAGACCTGGCTTTGTGCTATAGCAGATTTTAGAGAGTGGCAGGAAATTAAGTTATATGCTAGCTGTTCTGTTTTTCTGAGAGGTTATTTTTATGCATTTATTTAATTAATTCCTTTGGCTTATATAAGGGTAATAAGATTTTGCATGTCTGCAGCGCTCCCTTTCTCAAGGAACTCAAAAACATTTTGCAGAAACAGAAATAGTCCTCGCAGCTGCCCGCATGCAAAGACAGAGCACAGTGGCAACCACTTAACACCAAACAAGAGCGTGTGGTGCTTCCCTAAGACCAGACGTAAAGGCCACTGCCACTCATTAAAACTGCAGGGAAGACTGCAGAGAGCTAAACTGAGATTGTTCTAGTCGGAAATGTGCCATGGCACTGAGTTTGACACCTTGATTTTTCTTTTTTTTGCAGAGGGTGCTCCGGGATGCTGGGTGAACGCATGAGTTCAAGGAACCTGTTTCCCACAGCTCGTGAGAGGTAGCACCTTTAGGAAGGCAAAATCCTTCTTACCATGCTAGGGCTGCCAGCGGCGGAGAGCCGACCGAGAGGGAGGAGTGCCACCTACTGAATCATCAACACTTGGCTTGCTTTGAACATTTCTGCACGAGCGAAAATAGAAACTTCTTGTTTTGTAGTTGGAAATATAAAGGAAAGGGAAAAAAATGGGGGGAGGGGGGAAGAAACAACCTAAAAAAAGGAATTTGCTGAATGGCATTTTGTGCCAGCATCGTATTTATAAATAGCCGAAGTGACACTGCTCTTTGCAAGATGAATTTCTGAATATTTCTGATCAGCAAAGAGTTCAAGCTGCAAATAACAATAAATGGGGGAAAATGTATATAAATAAAAGGCATTAAAACCCCTTTCTGTGTGGGATCAGCGTCACATCTTGAAGCTTACATCAAAGGGACTCAATTAGCAGACACATTTTCTAATTACATGTTCTAATTTACAACAAATCTGGGTTTCTAATGAAGCCTTGATTATTGGTCCAGATGGTAAGGATCGGACCTGATACTCTGCAGCATGCAGAAGCACATTGTGAGTGCCAAGACGACCACTTGATGCTCAAGAACCAGCTTCATCTTCTTGTCTGCCCAAACGTTTTCATTTTTTTCCAGTTCCCTAGGAATTTCCCCAAGCGGTCCCTCTGCCCAAACGTACCTGAGTGAGCAACTGGTGAAAGCAGGTGCAGATAATTGCTACTGCAGAATGAAACAGCAACTAAACCACCTCCCCGGCCAGGAAATCCATCGACTATTAATATTTTCCTCTTATAATCTTGATTTGCACATGCAGTGAGAGGGAATAGTACTTTTTTGTAATGTAACCCACAGGCGGTCACCCAGGCGTTATTTTTAATTACAGAAAATGTTCCCTGTAAACTTCCCAGGGGTATTACTTGTAGTTTTCAGTATTAATCACTCCAGATGAAATGAACACAGCACCACAGGGTTGATTTCCTAGCTGGCTGCCGGGACGCAGCTCAGCAGGAAGCGAAGAGCCGTTCCCAGGAGAAAATGGCTGGGGAGCCAGCACAAACCCCAGCAACCGACACCTCGACCTCACGCGGATCGCAAAAAGCAGAGCTTGAGAGGGAGCAGAGAAACAAAAGCTAACCACAGACCATGCTTTTTCCCCCCACTTCATGCTGTGGCCGCAGATTTGCGTTTAGAAGCAGAGCGGCAGCTGCCACGCGCTCTTCCAAGGTCCTGGCTGTAAGAAACTCCTCCCTGCGGTGCGTGGCACGAGCAGGCAGCCCTCCGTTTCCAGCTGAGCTGATAAAAGCAGGGATAAACAACTCCTGGCTGAAAGATACTGTCTGTCTTCCTCTTTGCAACACAAATACCTGATGGATTCAATTGCTGTGCGATCTGCATGCCCCCAGCAAGATCAGGGCACCATTGCCCTCTTCTAAACCCCTCCAAGAGACCGTCTCTGCCCTGCAGATCTTTCAGTCTAAACAGACATGACAAAGCGCTGCAGAAAGGGGACCAAGGCCTGGAGAGAGCACAGACAACTTGGCTGTGTGTGACAACAGCAAGAAAATCTATTTCCCTTCCATCCTGATACAAAGAAAAGAAAATCTTCCCTTCTAGGGCTTTTTTTTCTTTCATTTCTTTAAGATGCTATTACGGTACTAACTGAGCCTTGCTCCGTTCTTCATGGCTGGATAGCTGTATGCTATCTTGGATCTAACTTTTGAATCCCATTAGCTTTTAAACCTGTTAAATCAAAAATTCATCTCGCAGCTCAACTTCCCCAGCACGCCACCAGAGCTTGCAGACCCATTGCAGGTCTCCGTCCTAGGAGCTGGCCCCACGCTTCAGCTCCCCTTCGTCCACAGCCAGGACTGAGCCCCTCAGGCTTCCCAGGAGTCTTCCCAAAATACCAATATTATAGCTGTGTATTTTTTTTTTAAATACTCTACAGACCTGTGACAAAACCCCAAAGGAACAGACTGCATTGACAGAAGAGCCAGGAAACACAAAATTGCTACTCTCCCCTTAATTGGTTTAGTGGTGGACTTGGTAGTGTTGGGTTAATGGTTGGACTGGATGATCTTAAAGGTCTTTTCCAACCTAAATGATTCTATGATTGTATGAGCTACACTTTTTTTTTTTTTTTTTTTTTTTTTTTTTTACAGATGAGTCTGGCAGCTCTGGATTGAGGCAAAAGTGAAAAACCCCTGCAAGACCCTTATTCTAATGTCCGAACCACTCCAAGAGCCTTTTTGCCTCTTGTTACTGTCTTTTAATAACACGGTCCTAAAAAGTAGAGAAATGCAGAATGAACAGAATTAAACTGGAAGTGAGAAATACCTGAGCATATCTTTTGCTACTGAATCATATCCTCTCATATTGCTGCAGTCTTATGCATAAATAGACAACTTATTCTAAAGGAACATGTTGTCTAATATTGCTGCCTGGCTTGAAAACAGCTCCAAGGGAAATTTCTCTCCAGCATCCGACCTAGTTGGACTAAACTAATAATAATAAAAAAATAATGTCAGCGTAGGATTAATTTTAAATTTAAGCAGCTAGTCTAACACGGTCAGCAGGACTCCTGTCCTATCATCTTTCCTTCCCCTCTAAGACAGGATACATTGCTAAGGTAGGTGGATCAGGCTGTGCTTGTTTCTTTCTGCAGTCTATAAAGGGCTTAGGCTAGATACTTAACTTCTGGAAGGCTGCAGTTAAGTAGGATGAAGTGCCTGCTGCATAAAGCTTCAGAAAATAAAGGTCAAGTAAAAAGAACCTGCAAATGTTTTTGAGCACCGTGATTTCCAAACAAATCCCAGGACTTCCTAGAACCTTGGTTTAACTTTTGCACGCTGAATGACATTTATACGCCTTTGCCAGCAAGGTTATTTCCCTTGACCTAACAATTGTTCCCTTTTCTCCTATAATCTGAAATCTAAGTTCTGTTCAGTGAGCCAGTACTATAGCTTGCACTGCCAGTCAGACTGAGACTTCTGCCTCTTTGGAAATGAAGAAATTATTGAATGACCACTAATTGGAAATCCTACAAGCCCTCGGTGGATTAAAGAAGATTAATAGAGAAAGAAGAGATTGGACATTCACTTGCATTAATGCAGTGGCTGAGGTCTCTAAGTAGTTGGACTGCCCACTCTTAAACATGGTGTAGTAGCTTTTAGAGAAGATTTTGATTTATTTATTTGTTTTTTTTTACAGATAATGATTACTATTTAAAGATAAAAGACTCCAAAGAAAAGCAATATTAGCGCAGGATAAGAGCAGCCAATTAGATGGATGCCTAACACACTCCAGCCTGTCCTAGCGTGATTGAGATCAGTTTGATACCTCTCCCCTTGCCAGGGGATTTGAGAGAGCAGGCAGCTCTGGCTCAGGATGCGCACCAAGGTCTGTCTTCATTTCTTTTAGCAATAAAGGCAGAGCTGGTGTGACAGACCACTGAGAACAAGTGATGCAGCGGGGCACGGTGGGACCACCCAGGGTAGGGTAGGCATGGCTGAAATACGGCTGGACCACACGAAGACCGCAGCGCTGTAGACGTCATCCTGCCCTCCTTCCAGCTTTCCAGATGGGATCTGGAGGCTGGCCTGAGCCCAAACTGAGTGATTAAGTGCCACTGACAAAAGAAATTCCATGTACAATATTGAACTTTATTTATTATCCTAATTGGTTTTTACGCTAAGATGGAGTCACTGCTGGGAACTACACCTCAGAGCAGGATCCAGGCTACCCCAAGTGGTAAAATTAGTACTCACAAATACAATGGAAAAATACACCTTGCAATAATTTCCAGGCAGGCTTACACCTGGTGAGAGGTGGAGAGCTGAAGCAGAGGCCAGCACAAAGCAGGACAGGAGGAGAACATGGGCAGGGAGGACAGGAGAAGAGGGTCAGATGGTGGGTCCTGTCTCTGGTTCTTTCCCTCCTGTGTCTGGGTTCCTTTTTCCAGCCTTTCTCAGTCCATTGAAACCATAAGGGTTTGGATCTCCTTGTGCTCTGTGCCTAGGCAGCAGCTGCCCCGATTAGGGACTGACCTAGCCAGGGAGCTCCAGATGGGATACCCAAGATGGGGCACTCTCTGAGGAACAGGATGGGTGTGTGGGTGAGAGTGGGGCTGGTCCTCCATCCCCTACAGAAGATGCAGATCCCACCCACCACAGCTTTAGCTCACTTCTCCCTGGCCCATTCTGGCTCTGGTATTTTGGAGTAGGGGGCCAACACAAGTGCTAATGAGTGCCAACTGTTGTGCAGCTTTCATCTTCCAGGAGCTGGGCTGAGAACATAAACTAATTTTCCTTAGGTCTTTCTCCAGCTGCTGACAGGGCTTCGGTTTAAACCTAGGGAATTAGATTTGAAAAGGCTCCATATCTCATTAATAATCTGTTGAGCCATTAAGTGCACTCAATAGAGATTTTACCACCATTTTTTTTCCATTGCAGAGGCAAATTACATGACCTTCCTCCCAGCCTTGGGGGTAACGGTACAAGTGGCTTTTCTTGCAGTTAGCTAAGGAAACAGCCACGTATCCCATGCCAAGGGCATCATTTAAAAAACAATTATTGGAGAGTAGATGAGAAACCTTTTTTATCTTTGGCCTTGACTGCATTTCAAAACTGATACCTTTTTCCTCCCATCGTTTCATTTACATATCAAAATAATTGCCTTCTAAATTCAACAGATTGCTGGAGTTCTAGAGGTAATCTGCCTTTCAAAAGCTGGTCAGACTCACTGGATGAGACCTGGGCATAATGAACTCCATGATAAAGTACAGAAATACTTCAGCAAAGCCCATGCTGAAGAAATGTCCCTGTAGAGAAGCTGGTTGTGAAATGTGGATGTCATTACTATAGCGACATGAAACCCCACAATATCCTTTTCTTTTTATCACCCCACATCAATAGCAAAAAAAAAAAAAAATCCCCCAAATCAAACTAGCTTTTCCCTTTATTCTGGAATGAAAGTCTGTTTTGATGTGCTTCATTTTGGTTTGTCACAGTGAAATGCAAAGTTTGACTTCAGCTTTGCCTGCCCAGCTCATGAAACTTTGCAGGTCACCACGGTGATCCCATGATACGGGTGTATCAATAGTGTCACATAGCCTGCAAGCCAGAGGGCAGGGAGAGGTGTTTAAATACCATACGGAGAATAATTTGGGAGTTACAACACTTCAAACCTTTCCTACTCTGCTTTTTATTTCTATTTTGTGCAAAATTAGAAAACGTAGAGGACAGGGAGAGAAAGACTATGGAAGACAGATAAAACATGCGAAAGAGTAGACGTGGACATTTTGCAACACTTTACACTTCAGTATGATTTCGCAAGTTTTCCATAAACAAAAAGATTCACAAAAGCTGGAGCAATTGACACAACAGCCTGAGACCCTGCAAAGATTAACCTTTTGATTTCTTGTGCAACAGTAGGAAAAGAAACTCTTTTTGTCTGGAGTTTTGGAGTCCTTAATAAATCTTACATTAAAAAAAAAAAACAACCCAAAAAAACCCAACCAAAAAAACCCAGAAATCATGTGCTACGTCTCATTTGCCCCAATGATAGCCTGTCTCCTTGAGATCTAATGGGAAACTTAATGACCCCCGAATTTTACTCCTGCACAAAGTGCTCCTGAAGGACCCAGTAAGTGTTCAGAAATGATGAAGCTCAGACAATCTTGGCCAAACCTCTTGACATGGATTACATTAAAGTCAGTTAGGAAAGCACGGGTGAGAAGGCTTTTCTAACCCCAGTGAGCAACACAGTTAACCCTAGTGTGTCCTATCTGGGTTCATTCCTGGTCCTGCAATGGTCTGATTCAGCCAAATGCCACATATTTTCCTGATCAAGGCTGGATGTTCTCCCTTTGCCCTGACATTGTCAAGGATGGCAGTCAAGAGGCAGGACAGAGCCCAGAGGGTCAACGTTTGAGAAAGGAGGCAGAAATCCAAAATTTTGGTGCAATCTGACAAATCCTTGCAAGAAAAGAAGTTGCCCAAGTGCTCCGAGATCTAAGTCCCAAGGAGAACGACAGAAGTGCCGATCTCCACACTAACCGGTACTATCACATCACGACACTTACTACTCCTTCATGGCCCATTTTATCCCTTCAATAATATGGAAATAATGTCCTCCTCTGTAAAACGTTTTAAGCTTTAAGCACAGGAAGAATTTACTAAGGGAGAAAGGCCTTATGAAGAGAGGAAAGGAAGGTCTAGGAGATCTCAAATTTTCCCTAAGATAGCACTTTCTCACCCATGGTTTCTGTCCTGGTTTTATCCCATTCTTATTCTCTGACTCTAAGGGAATCTGGACACCCGGCTCAGATACAAGTGTCCACACCACAGACATGGACACCTGGTTACAGCTCCTGGCTGAGCACGGGCATCCTTCCATCTATATCCTGTGGTTGCCAGATATATTTTGAGCTGAGGATGAACTCAGGTTTAGGCCTAATACAGACTATAGATATATGTAATCTCTATGGCTTTTATCCCTGAAGGAAGAAAAAGTAATAATAGTTTGTATCGAAGGCTGCTGAGGAAATACTGTTGGCCCTGTAGAAAAAATGATCAGATTTTACTGATCATCTCAAGAGAAACTTGTGAGAAATCGACTATTCTCCAGCCTTCTGAATACCGCGGGCTTCTAAAGTTCAGCAGCTAATAAAATCATATTGTGTTGTCTTGCTTGTTTAGTAAGTTGCTGCTATGCCAGACCTCTGTGGAATTACAGGAGTCGGTGATAAATCTTGCCCAAATGATATCTCCATCAGCATAAATTCAAATAAAAAAATTATCTATTTTCCCTTCCAGGAAAAACAAACCCAAAAACCCAGAAGAGAGCTACGATCCATACGATAAACCCTCAGATAGCAGCAGTTCAGCTAATGCACATGCACTTGCTGCTTCCTCTCCCCAGTTGTGCCGTTGCAGGACTGACAAGGAGAGAGATGACCCAAGTGACAGATTCCCTTGATAGCACAAGCTCTTCTAATAAAATGAAGAAAAGAGAAATAAATCTCTCTATTCATTTTTAAAACTGTTTCCCCTCCCTCTCCATGAGCTCTGTGAGACAAATTGAAGCTGAGGTATATACTCAGTCAATGGGTCTTCACGCCAACGTTACCATACATCACAGCCCGTCAACGCCATTTATAGCCCTGCATGGCAAGGGAGCAGTGGGTGTTTTCACTGTCCGTCCCTATGCCGGGGCACTCTTACAGCTCACCCCAAGAGTCTTCAGCTGGTAAAAAATATTGTTCCTCCCATCAGCAGCAATGCTCATTTGATGGAATTGAACATCTAGTTAGCTCTGCTGTGAGCCTGTAAGGTTTTCCCCCACTAAACCAGCATATCCTAAAAGCTCCTTGCTGCAGTCCCAAAAGTCTAGCTGGAGTGGCATCAGAGATTTTCCACCTTACCACACACTTAAGACTCTCGAAAGATACACCAGTCCCAGCGCTATACCTTGAACATGCAACCTACCACAACCACCGCCCCCCCCCCCCCCCCAAGATTAACTGAGTAATGCAAGGAGAAACTTGTGCCCTATGCCTCTGTTGCAGGTGGTTGTGAATGCTGTTCATGGGACCAAAGCAAACCGCTCCATAACCTACATCACAGCTAGCTTTGCGGGGAAACCTGTTGATTGTACAGCTGCGGTTGGTTAGGATATGACCTGCTTTTCTTTCTTTTCCTTAATTCTTGCTTTTAAGAGGTGGCAATAAAAGTTGAATGCAGTTTATTGTGTAAATCATCTGTTGTGGGCTAAATCATATGCTAACTGCTTTCAGAGCTCTCATTAGAAAAAAAAAAATCTTCTGGTGAAACTTGTGGACAGTGTAAGATCTTGCTTACCTTGTTCCAAGTGACTAAAACACACACATTGCAACACTGCACATTTTTTCAGAAAGCCGCTGGTGTTGGTAAAGAAAAAAACAATACTCCCATGCAAAAGAGGACTGCTTTTTTTTTTTTTTTTCCTTGGTAAGCAGAGCAACACCAATAAAAGAAAGAGTGTTAAGTTGCAGAGCTGAATATAAATAGCCCCAGATAAGATTGAGGCAATAGCCTTCCTTCCAGCTGTCAAACAGCCAAGCCAATTGCATTTGAAGAACCTGTGACTACATGTGTTATAATTTGATGGAAAATAATACTGTGACCTATTACAGACAGGAAAGCTGAAGGTCTCACAGGTCACCAAATAAATGTGAGGCAGAGCTATGGATATAATAATTTAAGACCCGAAAGTGAAAGTAATGGATGAACAGTGGATTTCAATTATCCTTAGATAATTCAAATTACTTTAAATAGATAGCTGACCTACTAAAAACTGCCTGGTCTCTAGTCTTGCATTTGCTGGCCAATTCAGATAATGACTATTTGATCCCTTTCTTCTTCTTTTTTCACGGAACAGTGAAGTTGTTAATAGCAATGAAGGGTTTCTTTTTGAGCTGAACTTGCAGTAACCTGCTGTTCAACATCTCCCCATGTTAAATTCAGTTGTTACAGCACTGACATTTGCAACTCAGTAAGTTAAGGTTGTATTGGTGGCATTTTCTCTGAGAACAAGCAGGCTCATTTACAGCATGGGCCGCAGGAAACAGCTAGACGTTTTGCTTCAGGACTAACTTGTATACTCATTTTCTATCATCTTGTTGGCTATTTTAAAATTAACCTTGTGCAATCTCAAAGAAGAAGATGGGGGGAAAAAGGGTTTAATTGCATGACGAATGAATGCGAGGGATACAGCCAGGATCCGCACACCTGCTGCGTTACATACCATTTTGGAGTTTAGTATAATTATTACGTTACTGCTATCATTTGTATTATGTTAAGATACAGGAGTTCTACTCACGTACTAAAATCCTGCTGTGCCAGGCAAGATACCAATGTACAACAAAAAGATCATCTGCAATCTAGGAGGCAGAGAGTGGCTTTACTGCACTCAGATTGCTCGCTTGAAAGTTCAGCATCTAATCTCCTCTAGCAAACCTGGCGCGCTCTCGTCGGTGCAGGCAGAGGGACGCTTCCAGAGGGCGACTGATCCTGCCCCAAATCGGACACTATCTCGGAACCTGGGGGGCACCAGCATCACACTACTGCCAGATAGTGAAGCTCAAATGAGGAGTTAGATTAGATGACTAACAGCTGAAGTTCGATGAGATAAATTTCCCTTTCCCTCTACAGTTTAAGGAATGTCACTGTCAACATTAGAGCACCTGATAGGTGTTCTTGATATGCGTAGACCATGTATTTGAGCAACAAGGCGGACAAAATGACAGAGAAAGAAAACATTCCTGGCTAGATAGGGAGCCAAAAATACAGGTGTCTGAATTTATTCCATGTAATCTATTTGAGATTTGGTTTGGAGCACAGTTGCCCTGACGTTCCCTTTGTAGTCAATGGATATAGACAGGCGTTTGCAGAGGGTGACTCAGATCAGGTGATTGATTGGCAGACTGACCTGATCTCTGGAGGTGTCCCTCAATTAAATGCCTAAAACTTCATTTGACGAATGTCCATGTGGTGAATTGTTTCCTGGAGTGGGGCAGAATTCACAGGAACTTAAGTAGCTATACCCGATCCAACCATTGCAGTACCTCTCTGCGTAGGTGCATCCCAGAGGAGATACAGATGGTGGAACTGAGGACACTCATCATCTTGTTGAAACGTCTATGTCCGAAAGCGATGAGGTCAACCTCTTCCTCTATGTGCCTGTTTCTTTGCAAAAGGGACCCTGGTAGCTACCCATGGTAGCTAGCTCAACTGTAGATATTCATACTGCTGATATCTAACGTCAGTTGAAGTGAATTCTTGCCACGCAAGATGCTAAATCCCAAATTAAATTCTCTAAACTCTTCCCCAGTCTTGCCTACATTCTCGCAGCAGTTTAACCTCCATCAGTAAGTTTCTCCAGATGTCACATTGATGGTGTTGGGTATGCACACAACCACAAAATCAGAACAACATCCAAACTTCCTGAGATCTTCCCCACAGCCGCAAAAGTTGGCATTCCTTCTGCCTGTACTCTGGTTTCTCAGTGTTGTGGTTTAACCCCAATCGGCAACTAAGGCCCACACAGCTGCTTGCTCGCTCCCCCCCAGTGGGATGGGGGAGAGAACGGGAAGAGTAAAAGTGAGAAAACTTGTGGGTTGAGATAAAGACAGTTTAATAATTTAAATAAAGTAAAATAGTAGAAATAATATCCAAAGCAAGTGATGCCCAATGCAATTGCTCACCACCCACCGACCGATACCCAGCCAGTTCCCGAGCAGTGATCGCGGCTCCCCGGCCAACCCCCCCAGTTTCTATACTGCCCATGACGCCGTATGGTATGGAATGGCCCTTGGGGCAGTTGGGATCAACTGTTCTGGCTGTGCCCCCTCCCAGTTTCTTGTGCCCCTGGCAGAGCAGGGGAAGCTGAAAAGTCCTTGACTGGCACAAGCAGTACTGAGCAACAACTAAACCATCAGTGTGTGATCAGCATTCTTCTCATCCTAAATCCAAAACAGAGCACTGTGCCTGCTACTAGGAAGAAAATTAACTCTATCCCAGCCAAAACCAGGACACTTGTACTTGATTTTCCCTATACATTATACACTGATCTCAGGTGCACAATTACAAACAGGAGACTACACAAAACACAGTGTCACTGACTGCATTTTGCTTTTGGGCATGTGACCATATGGGTCCCTATAAGTTAGAAGTAGTCCATATGGGTTAGCTGTGCTGGAACCTGCATTCAGAAATATTCCAGCCACTTTGCAATGTATTCCTCGGGCACGCAGGGAGCACACACCTGTGCTGGAGCATCCTAGCACATTATGAAGTTGAACATTTAGGAATGAGAAGATGGGACGCACCTGCTGATGGCTCTTCCAGCTCCGTCTCAGCTACATCTGCTGCTCTGGTAAACGTCCCAACAATTTGCTAACAGACAATTGATTCAAGCAGTTTACAGAGTCAAGGGAGATGTATGGAGACAAGATGTGACTTTGCTGGCTTTATTCATCACTTCTAATTGCTAAGCAAACGATGAGTGGAAAAATATCTTCAACATTCATTCTCTCTTGTGAGCGACTGGTTACTAAAGTTACAGATTTTATTTGCTGAGGGAAGGGGAGGTGGTGAGAGGTGAAGACCCAAATTTAAGGAAACATTGAGGCTGGAATATTGTTATAGTCTGTTGTCAATGCTGAAAGCGTAGCACTAAAGCTCTCAGTCAAGCCAGAGCTAGTTTTGGACTGGGCACGTCAGTTTTCAGTAATAGCATCAAAAAGGCTTCCCAGAGTGAAATAAATTCTTTTATAAATACCAAAAAGTTCCCACAATTTGCTGCTTGTATTAAGATGTGGATTAATGTAATTGCGTTGCTGCTAATCTCAATGCTTGCATGCCTAATGAGACACCTGACAAGCTTTTCAATTAGAGACATTACACTAAGTTGCTAGAGGCCCAGAGTTTGCTCTATCCTTGACCCCGGTTATCCCATTTAACCATATTTTGAGGGGAAACAGGCTGTGAATCAAAGATCTAGCCAGGCTTGCTATATGACTCTGGCATGTCTTTACCACGCAGCCCAAATTGGCCATGAGGGCTTGAACTGGGTCTTTAGCCAGACCAAGAACGTTCACACGCAGCCGCAGAACAGACACGTGTTATTGCATTAAGTAAACAAGTGCAGAAAAGAAAACCTCACTCACATTAAAATCACATAAAAAGGAACACTACAGCAGCTCCTTCCTGAATTACCAGTGAAGGTCTGAACCTTTGCTCATCAGGGTTATGGCTAGAACAAAACCCAGTGTCGCCATTGCCCATAAGGCAAGGAAAGCTTTTATGTGTGTATGTGCCTGCTGTGCAAAGAGGGGAGAGACTCAGAGTACCCGAGCACGTTTTCCCCAGAAATTAAATGGAATAATTAGAAGCCATCCAAAAGCGTGGCTGGCTCTGTTCACAACGCTGCAGGTTTGAACGGGGACTATCTGGAGCCCTTGATTTCACCCCAGCACCCGAGGGTGCTGACTACCCCTGCAAGCTGGCTGCTGGGCACAAGCCCACCCAGACAGCACCTAACCTCCAAATCCAAAGCACAAAAGCAGTTTGATGTTGAAAGCAAGTCACGCTTTAATTAACCAGCTCTAATTATACTACAAATTGTTCTAAAATTGCATGTAATAATTTAAAAACCCAAACACAAGTATATGCTCTCAGTTGCTGAGTTTGTGAGCATCTGGTGCCCTTTGAAAGATTAACAGCACCGTTTTTCTCCTGATCATCTCTTAACTAAGTAGAGGACCTTCCAGGCTTGTATTGGTTAGTATTAATAGTGGAGTTTTGTGTTAATTGACTAAGATGAATGAAATTAGTCTTGTAAGAGAGAAAATTATTCTCAATGCTTCCACTGGGGATATCTTCTACATGGCCGCAGCCATTAAGTTACGTATAATTTTATTTAACCCATCCTAGGAAACATTAAGTCCACTAACTCTCCAAATACCTCCCAAATCCACCTGAAAACCTGCCTGGATTTTTTATGTGGACTCTGTAATACTCATTCTGGTACAACTCCAGGTAATTCAATGGTAATTTCCTTTCCTTTTCATGCCTCAGAAGTAACAGCTCACGGATTTTCCCTGCATTCCTCTTGCAAGATTGAGTACATATGAACAGCAGAGGAGGCTTCAGATGTTTCTGGCTTGATGGCATAACGATTCAGTGAAATAACAAATGAAAAGGAGCAAAGGGATAGAGCAGAGATTTGACTAAACTAAGACTTTAGGTACCTGCGCTCTAGTCCTTGGCTTCTCATTGTCCTCTTACACCACCCGGGGCGAATCTGCACATCTGTCTCCCCTTACACTCCTCCTTTACTAGTGCACAACTGATCAGGGCTAAGGTCTACCATTTGCAGAGGGTAGAGGGGGTGATCAACTTTCCGTTAAGAAGAAAAAAAAAAAAAAATTATGCCTGTGCCCATAAATCAGTCACGGTGGGAAATAACAGCACAACAGAGGCACTTGAGAGTTCATCTTGCAGGAAATCTGGGATAAGCAGCAGATTATGAGAAATTGGGTAATAGCACAGTTATGTGCAGGGAGGCACGGCTTGGATGGCAGAAAGTGTGGCCAGCTGGACACAAGACACACTGCTGGAGCCCTAGGGAGGGCTAAGCCAGTCCCATCCCCAAAATATGCTACTTTTGGGGAAAGTACAGCCAACAGCACCCAGGGGAGCAGCTCCTCCGGCCGCTATCCCTTCACGTACTCGTTCCCCGGTCAGTTGTGGGGTGGCTTTTGGCAGATGCTCAGATTGTGGCTCACCAGCCCACCTCTGGTTACAGCAAAACCCCTCAGGCACTGCCTCCCCTCTTCCCTTGACACTGCCTGCGTGTGAGGGCATACATCCCTGAGCGTGTGTGCACAAACCATCTCTGAAAATAAGACAAACTCTTTGCAACGCCCTGGCAGCCAGTCCCTGACGGTCCTTCTCCAAGGCTGCCCGGTGGGTGAGCGTGTTCTGCATGTCACAGTAACGCCCATTTTCACTTCTCAGCCTCTTGGCAATTTCTGTGGGTACATTGCTCTTCTCTGCAGAGCCGGACACCCCTTGGGCAGCTCCAGACCCTTTCTCTGGGTCACGCCTAGAGCCTCGAGCCAGTAAATCAGCAAGGCACACAGGGCAAAGAGCAACGGGGCAGCGCCTCTGGCCTGGGAGAGGGTGTGGGACTCTGCCCTTGACACATCTGCCTACATCTTCTCTGATGAGGAGGGAGAGGAATCCAAGCTGGAAAGATTTTGTTGATTTTACTATTTTTTGGGTGACCTTTGGAAAGTGCACACTATTCACTTCATATTTTTACAGAGCAATTAAATGGGAGGAAACATGAGTCTTTCACAGCTCACTGACCTCAGGAACCATTTCCTATCTGAGCTGTCAGGAGACACATCGTTCTCACTGGCCTATTCCACTGTGTTTAAAGAGGATATTTAATAGCTTTTTTTTTTTTTTTTTTTTACATTTCATATGGAGCCATCTCAGAGCTGGTTGTTTCTTTGTTTCCAGAATGCATTGGTCACATCCTCTCTGTAAATAAATTCACCTTTGAGATTTTTATTCAGAGTATTTAAACCTAAGACAGCTAGTAAATAGCATGAAGCTCTGAGGGGGTGGATTATTCTCAGATCCTGGAGAAAAGTATCTTGTGCTGTAGCACTGGAGCCCTGTCCTCACCCTCCTGCTGCAGGGCGAGAGTGGAAATGCCCCCGCTCTCCAGGTGACCACATTTCTGCATTAAATCAGCCATCAGATGAACGGGGACATACATACCTCTCAGAACTATTTTTCAAGCTGTCCACCCAGCCAGGCAGAGCTCTGCCGATGACATGGGGATCACCTGCTAAGCCTTCCCTTTGCAAACTGGAAAGCTAGGAAAATCTATAATTTTATAACGAAAAGTTACTTGACCTTGTGTTTTTATAGACGGGGCTTTAGGCATAAGCCACTTTTGCCCAGGAATGCTTTGAGGCCTTTCAAGAGGTTTGGTTTTGCTTTTTTTTTTTTTTTTTTGAGGTACACCAGCTAGAATAAATGTTGACTGATCTTACGGCTTCAGGGTCTCAGCTGTTCTTGAGCTGGGATGTAGGAGGAAGTCTCATCATTCCAACAACACAGTATTGCAAAGTTACCAATATCTCCACTGTATGTTAAATTCACAGAGGGGCGGGGGGGGGGAACAACATCATCCTTATTTTGAAAAGAGAAATTCCCTGGTCTATTCCAAGCTGGCAAAAGCCAACCTAAAGACAGATCACTGCTCATTTAACCCTCATATTCATAAAAAGTAGTAAAAAGAGAAGATGCTTTCAACCTTAAAAAATTAGATTTAAGAGGTGAGTTTTACCCTCTTGCAGCTCTGTGAAATATTCACAGCAAAATCAGCAAACCTTGCAAGAAGCAGCTTTTGCATCTCTTATTGGATTTTGTACAAAAAGTACTGTGAGGTTTTTCAGATTTTCTTTGGCTAAAGGAGGATTCTTTTCAAGCCAGCTCTCTCAAGTCTAGCTAAAATACCCTCCCCATTCGAGTCCGCTGAACTGAGTCCTTTATCTCCCGTGTGACTTCTGCTGCTCTGGGTTTGAACTGAACAGTCAGAGCAAACGCCCCGTGCCACGGCACTGCAACTCTTGCTAGGACTGGGACTTGAAACTCCCACTGGAGCTGAGCGCTCTGCAACACGGCGTAAGCTTTTCATAGAGTCCATCTGCTCTTCCCCCCTCAAACCACTTCTGAGGTGGACATCCCTGCACCCAAACAAAAGCAGGAGGAACATCTCCGTCCTAGTAGCCGTTACACATAAGGCACAAGCTCTTCAGGTGCAAGCTGCTCCTCTGTTGACTCCTTCTTGGTTGCTGTAGCTCTCGTTGTGATCAACAAAATATGCTAAGTCCCCTGACAACAATCTAATCTTATTACCAGATACATCAATTCAAGCACTCTCTTTTGCAGAAGAATGTTTCTTCCCAGAAAAAGCTATTTTATTTTGGCTGCTGTATCAAGCTGCTGCCTCTGATATTAGTGCTGAGCTTCTCAGGAACTTTCTCAGCTAGAAAATTTCTGTTCTGGCAGATCGTATCAGAGAAGTAGGAAATATGATGCCCATATGCCTATGCCTTGGCTATTATGAATAAAGACACAGATATGGAGAGAAAGAAAGAGAAAACACAAGATAGAGGTAGAAACAAACACCACATATAGCAATACACTATGGCTTTTGTGGAAGGGACAGATAAAGAAGAGTCTCCTGACTCCGCAGATGCCAGGGCACAGTCTCATGGTCCATCTTTCCCCCCCACCCCCTTTTTCCCACCCCCCTTGAGCTAGTGAAATATTTTCCAGTCAGCCAGCGATGTGCCTGCTTTATGGAGAATGAGATGATCAGACAGAGTGAAAGTGGCATTAATGGTAAGGAGACAGGGGCAAGAGACTGAGCAAAATGCAGAAATGACTTGAAAACCTAAGGGGAGGGAAGCCAGCAACAGAAATTCCTGTCTGTTAAACACAATAAATGGCCTGTTGGTATCAATCACTGCCAAGCTCTGCGCACTGACTGATGATTCCTCCCTGTCTGTGGCAAAGATAAATCGGAATGAGCAAGGAAAGTCTTGGCCACTATACAGGAGGCAAAGGAAAGCTCCTCCAGGTGGGAGAAATCAAAGCACCACTGCTCCGAGGTGGCTCATGAGATTGAGACATCATTTACTGGACACTTTCTTAATTATTTTTCTGAAAATAATAGATGATTGCTGGAAAGAGACTATTTGTCAAAAGCGGTCCCCTTTTGCGGGAACATACCCATTTCAGTGAAAGCTCCAAGCCGAGCATTTCCTGAGGTCCGGGAAGGACTTTGCTTGACCAGTGGCAGACCCAGGCTCCCTCATAGGCCTGTCCTGGCACTTTCCCCAAGAGCAGTCATGGTCCAGGTTGAGATCCTGTTATTTGCATGAGAACTCCCACAGCAAGAGCATATAGCGTATCCCAGAACAAGACACTTCAATCTGAATTATTAGGAATGTGTCACTTTGTATGGCAAAATACATTTTCATCAGTGCATGTTTGAACCTGAAGCTATAGGGCAACATGACCACATCTGCTTGTTTACTCAAAACCAAACCAAACCCCAAACCAAAACCAGATCTCCCATTCAAAAACATTAAAGAAAGCTTCAGAGGTCTTTGCTTCCCTAGCAGCACAAAAAAGAAGAAAGAAATTTCCTTCCCTCCATCCTTTATCCGCACTCTTTGATTTATTTGAATTTGTGGTGACAGCCGGGAATCCCCCCAGAGGTACCTACACATCAAACGAATCAGAACCTGAAGTCAAAGACAGTTTTCTTGCCTTAAGCCTGTTGCAGGACCCTGGTTCAAATCCTCTTGCTTCCAGGCCAAATAAATTCCTATCGCTAGAGCCCTAGGGACTCAAATACCATCATTTCCCCGTGTTGCCTGATATGAGAGCATGGTGCCCTGAATCAGACTCACAGACCTGTCCTGACTGAGGTTCTCGGCAAATCCTGCCTCCAGGATTCAGGTGCTCGCTTAGCACAAGTAGGAGCTAATTTCTCTCTTTCAGATTTAAAGCCTTCAATGATTTCTTGAAGGTGAACGCCTAACCTTCTCTGTCTAAAGCAAAATACTAACCAATTTTCTCCTGGAGACAAACAGCTGCGATGGGATGGAGGCGCCTGTTAAACAGGGTTCAGTATGAGCCGAGCTGTGTTTTGCAGGATGTAAAATTTAGCCTTGGTCCCCTTGTCAGCATAAAATCTCTTCGCGGCTCTAACTCGGTCACTTGAGGCCATACTTCCCCCCAGGGCTCACATCTCTCAAAGACTTCACGGCTAAATTCCTAGTAACAGACGAGAAGGATGTCTATGAGATGGCTAAACATGAGAACGATGGAGCCTGGATACAAATTTAGATTTCACCACGACGTAATGTCTGGAGTTCAAATCAACGGCTAGGAAGAAAAGAGAAATACAGAGGCCTACAGTGAATAAACCAAACAAATCTAGGATAATTCTCCCTAATCACTTCAGGGGAGCAGGTCTGATTGCAAGTGCATCTCCACCAAAACAAACGGCCTGGCTGGCTCTCGCTGCCGACAGCGCCGGCACGGCTGCCCCTGTGCTGCCGGGGACGGGCGGCCCGGATAGAGAGCTGCGAGGGGAAACGCTCTGTCCCACAGCTCCCTGTGGCAAAGGCAGGCACTATTTCAATACAAGAAAGACATTGGGTTGCTGGAGCGTGTTCAGAGAAGGGTAACGAAGCTGGTGAAGGGTCTGGAGCACAGGGCTGGGGGGGAGCGGCTGGGGGAGCTGGGGGTGTTCAGCCTGGAGAAGAGGAGGATGAGGGGAGACCTTATCGCTCTCTACAACTCCCTGAAAGGAGGGTGTAGTTAGGGGGGTGTTGGTCTCTTCTCCCAAGTAGTTAGTGATAGGACAAGAGGAAATGGCCTCAAGCTGCACCAGGGGAGGTTTTTGTTGGAAATTAGGAAAAATTTCTTCACGGAAAGGGTGGTCAAGCATTGGAACAGGCTGCCCAGAGAGGTGGTGGAGTCCCCATCCCTGGAAGCGTTCAAAAAACAGGCAGAGGTGGCACTTTGGGACATGGTTTAGTCTGGTCTACCCTTGATTGGCTTAGAGTGGACTTGGTAGCGTTAGGTTAATGGTTGGACTGGATGATCGTAAAGGTCTTTTCCAACCTAAACGATTCTGTGATTCTATTTGCTAAACAGAATTTGCTTCACCCCAAAGTGGAGTCAGCGGAGAGTTAGCAGCATCTGTATCGACAGAGGGAGACGTCAGGCTGGAACAGACCCCCAAGACACCCCACTGCCCCAGCTCAGTCGCGCTGCAGCCCTGGCCGCAGCCCCACCTCCGAGCCCCCCGTCCTGCGCACCCAGCAAGCAAAAGCCCCTCGGAACTCCTCTCTGTCGTGTTGCTCCTACAACACCGGCCAGCCACCACCTCTCCCGCAGGGGCCACGCCGGTTTGTGAACTAAGTGTTGCGATTGCAGTCCATTACCCTGCCGAAACATATTCCCAGACCTTCAGAAACCGTGTCACTTCTGTGGATGCCACACGAGGATGACTGACATTTAACAATTTTCTCTCAGAGGAAAATTGCCCGTTCCTCCCCAGAATGAACCTGCAATTTTTTCAAAGCTGAGGCCACACAGTTCAGGTGTTTCGATTCAAAAGTGAGGACAAAATTGTTTACTCTGTGGTGGAGAAGCAGAGCATGGGAGAAGATGCTCTGATGACAGGCTGTCCCTTTTGCAACAGAGGTTATAACTTGTTTTTAATCAGTGTTTGCCCTCTTTTCTTTTCTTGTTTCATTTTTAGCTGCTCAAGGCAAAAGCTAAAGTCAATTTACTGTACATATAGATTACCTGCTGCTTCAGTGCTGCACGGGGTAACTGATGGGAAAGGTCTCAGGCAGCAATGAAAGGAGACGGCAAAGAGGATTACCAGCAAGAGCAGCTCGCACCAGGTTAGAGAGTAGATGCGAGAGCTGGGTCTCGCGCGTGGCATTTGAAAGGCCCATGGCAAGCATCACACAAAGGGTTTTATGCATTAAGACAAAGTCTGGGACTCGACCAAGGCTCTTCACAGGAGGAATGGGAAACTGCAGGGAGCTGGGGGCAGGGACTTGCCCAACGCTCCCGTCTCAAAAACTCTGCCAAGTTGTTGGAAATGTTTCAATGTGCTTTCAGTGATAAAAGCTTCAGAAGTTGGGTTTGAATCTCCCATGGCTCTTAGAACAACCAAAGGCAAGACCTTGTTTTGTGGACTCTGTTTGCATATATCCCCCAATTTCTCCGCTTGTTCCACATCCTTCCAGGGAATTCCTCTCCCCTGCAATGGACACCTCAGCATTTCTTTGGAACAGGGCAGTGCTGTGCCCACAATTATCTCCAGCTAATTACATCCAGCTAATTATGTTATGGGAAGGCCTCTGTTCCAAAGGTCCCTGTTAACACACGCTAATACTACAGTGACAAGACCCTGAATAATTGGATCCTGCACCCAGTTCCTGGCTGGTGCTGGGGGAGAGGAATCATATTTAGCAGCAGACTGATCTTCTCTGGCACCTGTGAAGCAGTTGGACATATACATATATATCTCTATATATATCTCTCTTTATCCTGCAGCCCCTTCTCTACATGAGCAGCAATGGGGAAGCCTCTTTTGCTTGCCTGCATCCAGCTCCTTTGCAAGAGGCACATAAGAGCTACCGAGACGCCCGCATGCTCTGATGTTGCACGCTACAGCACCGCTGCTGGGTTTGCTGTAGGCAGCCCACTGTTCGCAAATCTGACATGCCAGAGAAAGGTTTCCACAGGTCTGGAGAAACAAAGGAGCTCTGAAGTCCCTGTGAGCTGCCTACATTCAAAAGCTTTCAGAGGAAATAAAAAAAAAAAAAGGAGAAAAAAGGAATAAACATGAACTCAATGCCTCCCTTTGTTGAATTCACCCACCTCTGCAATGGATTTCAGCCTTTCTCAGATTGCAGCTTACTGAACGCTTTCTAGCAGAAGTGCTGGGTACTGGATTTCAGTCTCCAGGCTTGCCTCCCCCATGTCCCCTCTGCCCACTTAGAAGTGGCCCCAGGAACCCCAAGGAGCCACTGATGGCTTTTGCTGTGGCACTCCTGCTGGGTACGCGAGCTTTCTGCAACGCTGCAGTAGGCGACGCGGGGGCTGAAGCGGCGGGCTGCTCCCCATGGCACTGCAGTGCGGATGAGCTCGCCCAGGCTGAGACGCCAGGTGATAAATAGGGATGCACAGAGGGATGGAGGAGGCAGGAGGTCCTTGGAACAGACTGCAGCAAGTCCACCCAGGCTGATTTCTAACCGAAGTTAATAGGGAGTCAGTGGACTAGTGTGAGCAGGAGAGCAACGTGCCCATGTTTCTTAAGCATGGCGAGAAGCCAGCGAGCAGGCTCCCATCCCTCCTGCTGCCTGGAGAACTGGCCCCACGGGAGTCTACGGAGCAGCTGTTTGTACCCAACCAAGTAGGAGGAAATGAAGGTATTTCAGAGCTGTGTGTGCAAAGAACAGCAGCAGCTTCTCTCATTTTTTCCCATTTCTCCTGCAAGCCATTCCTGTGTCGCTGCCCTGCCCTGGCTAACAGCCCCTGCATACCTGCAGATGAGCTCTACAGCACAAGCCCCGCTCCCTGGTGCCCAGACAAGAACCTTAGCTAAACAGCCACTAGATATAGCCATTTTCTTATTTGCCATTTGTTTTTTAATATTTGCCTGCATTTTCTCATGCCCCTCTGCGCACGCAATGCAGAATCCACAAAACTAGCCAGCAGTTGCTGCAAGCCACAGAAGTGTCTGCAGTGTTTTAATTTTATCATTTAAATTGCCTCAGTCAATGGGAATTTCCTTTCTTTCCCTCTCTCACCAGCACCCCCCATTTTTATTTTAAGTAAGTTCGTAGTGCTGGAGCCTCAGCCAGCAGATGCGAGCGGCAACAAAGTCAGAGGAACGGAGCCAGTTTGCACCCGTGATGAATTTGGCCTTGCACGTGAATCGGGCGCTTCAGCATCCCACCCCGTGGCAAAGCATTAAGGGGCTGGGAGGAGGAGGAAGTAGCGCCTCAGCTGAATTCACAATTCTCCGGCTTCACCCACAATCTCCTCCTGCTTTTCCCTTCCTCGCTGAAGCCCTGTGCAAAATTTGCACGGCTCATGTCCAAGCACCCCACCCTCGCTCCCCGATGGCTCCCCAGCTCATGCATTTTTCTCTCTGCTGCTGTCAGTTCACCTGTCAGTCCCCACAGTCATCGCGGCTGGAAGGAGCTGCTGCGAGATGCTAATACCCGGGATTCGGCTTGCAAGATGTTGCAGTGCCATCTTCAGACAGGAGGGCAGCAACCACAATCGGGATATTTTAAAGTACAAATAGGAGGGGAAAACCAAACAAAACCGAAAGCTTACGCAAATCCAGATCTTTGCAGAGGCAACATGCAACCTGAGGCCAGGAAAACATTTGCAGTCAGAGTCACGGGAATCAAACAGCACAGCTTGTCACACGCTCCTGCCATCTACAGATCTCAACGCAGACAGCACAGAACAACTGATTAACCTCCGTGCACCCCCAGGAAGACTGAAACTCTTTGCTCTGTGCTAAAACTTGGAGATTATGGGATTCAACTGTATTAAACAGCTAAGAGGTTTTATGAGAAGGAAAATCAGATTGTCTCTCTCCTCTGTGATTCTGCATGCTGGGGTGGAACATTGTCATGCACATTTTAATGCCTGCCTCCTCTCCCTCCCTTCCAGCAAGCTGAATAACATTGTTTTATCCTAATGGCTTATTCTGTAGCAGCAAATAAAACAGGCCAGAGACCTCTCTCCCTCTCTGCCCTGAGATCACACAGCACTGCACAGCCTCTGCCCACGCACTCTTCCAGCACCCCACCATCCACACTGCCTGGGGAACAGCCCCTGCTGCCTCCTGAACCGGGCTTTGGCATTTTCTGGGGGAGATAAGCGGTGGCAGGGAGCAAGGAAGGTGTTTGGAGAACTGAGGGTGCTTGGGCGAGTGCTTGGGTCTACACCCCATTTAATTCAGTAGCACCTCAGTAACAACCAACAACAGCGGTGGATTGACGCCGCAGGTACGTAGTGTACGGAGCTTCTTGGAGCGCTGCTCAGGTGGGGTTTGGCACTAAGACAGCTTCAGACATTGACCCTCTGAAAACCAGGCCTTTAAGAAGTCTTTTTCTATTAACACTGGCTATTTGGGCCAACTTTTAGTAATTTTGGCCTGTGCCACAGACTTGCACACGTCACTGCTGACATAAGTCTCTTTGGAGCGTAGGAGACAGCAGCCCAGCCTGCACTGTAAAGCTTTAAAGAAAAAGCAAATGGACCTCAGGATTTCATTGGGATGCTAAAATCGATCCCACGTGGCTTCCACCAAGGAACCTATCCATCAGAGCCTCCGAGCAAAACTGCACACCACAAAACACATCTGAAGACGGTGGATTTAGTGAGCTAAGGAAGGGATTTCTGCGACAGCTACAAAAAGTAGAGCCGTTTTTCAGCAGCAAAGCCACAAATGCCGGATCCTCCTGGAAAGATATTCGCCTTGCCCGGTTTGGGGCATTTTAAAATTTAATTTTGAAGACTGAGCTAGTTAATGTGCTTCTCTCTGTAGTTAATGGAGAGAAATAAGGATGGCAATTCTTCTGACCTGTTGTTAACCCTTGTCTTAACAAGAGAGGAACAGCCCTCTGGAGAGGCCTGTCTAGCCTAGGATGACTAGCTCCAGCTCTGAAGTCCAACTTGTCGACAAATCTCATCTGAAGTGCTGGACTGATGGGAGCCTGCTGCCCAAGCACGTTGCCTTGCTCCGTCCACCACGCGCAGAAGTGGCTGACAGGGCTGCCCTCCCAGCCCCACCAAGCCATCAGAAACCATCCACCTCTTTGGCAGGCTGGTTTCCTAATAACTCAGTGAGCTGAAACTGCTTTGGATGGAAGGCTTGTGCCAGCAGGCAGCGTGTCGGCAGGGTGGGACAACAGCACCTGTGTCCAGATCAGCTTAGACTCACATGGAGACACAACCTTGGGAATTGCAGAGAGCTCAGGCTGGGAAGCTTGCCCAGTATCAGCCAGACAATCAATTGCAGATCTAAGACTTGACCTCATTTTGTCCCACTACCCTGACTGCAAAGCCAAAATGTCTGATAACAGAGCCACCTGCAAAAAGCTTCCAGTCCGTACTGAAGTCAATTTGCTGAATTCCCAGTTTGGCAGGCAAGGTATCACACAGCAAGAAACTGGATCTTTAAGTTACATATAACTCAAAGCCCTTCCGCCTCCTATCCCCTGAGCCAGCTCAAAGACCTAGACCCTATTCCTTCAAAAGCTCCTTGGCAAATAACTTCTTTTTTTAATTAACACAAACTCCACCCAATTGAGTCTGATGCCTTGAAAACAGTTTGGAGAGAAGGAAAAAAAAAAGAAAAAGAAAAAGAAAAAAGTCAGGTTGCAGTTCTGTGCTTATCTATGCTACTTCTGGATGAGTATATAGCGAGCCACGTATGAACCTCATCCCCAGACCAGGGGACAAGGTGGGCACGAGCCTGGGCTGTCCCTGCACCATGCTGTGGGGTGGCAGCCACTCTGGCCAGCAGCACACGGAAAGGGACATCCCTAATCCCACTGCAGCTGCAGCCCGCAGCACCCCGGTGCCACTCGTTATCCGTACACCCACGCGTGCGTCCATCCTGCGGGCACGTCTCCCTCCAGTGCCCCCAGCCTCAGCTGAGTACGCACACATGAGGGTTGCTCACTGTTCTGGCGCAACGGATATAAAACTGCCCCAGCTCTGGCGAACAAGCAATGAAGAAGCAATCCCAGATATCAGCCTGAAAAGACAACTCGCCTCCCCAAACCATCTTTATCCTGCCACCATGGCAACTTTTAACAGCCTTAATTGCTTCCTATTTTAACACCTGAGGAAGAAAACCTTTGTGATCTTCTACCACTCTATTAACACTCATTAAAACAAAAATAAAATGCAGACAAGCACAACTTTATGTGAGTGTATATTTGCAGCTTGCATTTTACCTGTAATCCCCGTGTATACATCTTTGCTCCTCTTTCAGCAACTGTCAGAAGGTTGTGAGAAATACCTGAACATTTGCTGGCTCATGACTGTACCTTCCCCAGGCTCTCCCGTTACAGGTCAAACTGGAATCAACATCTCTCCAGACTGCACACAAGCCAGCAAGGAACAGCCAACACTGAAATTTTTCTCTGCTGGCACAAAAATTAGCATGGTAGACTGGAAAATCAACTGTAGAGAATTGCTCTAAGGCCCACACGCACAACCACGTACATGTTAGCACACGGGGAGTACTGCAGCACAGAATTTGTCCCCAGTTTCAACCTGCCCATCACAGTGTAGCCACCAACAGCTTGTGGCCAAATCCTTTCCACTTCCAACTGCAGTTGTGATCTAGAGGTCCAAACTGGCGTGGTTTGCACGGGAGCCCTCCTTTCCAGGGCCATGCCCACACCAAGGAAAAGTGGTTGTGTCTTGTCCCACCTGACGGGCAACCTGGTGGAAACACCTGGGAGTTTGTATGGGCAGGCGAGCGGTGCAGGCTCACAGTCCGGAGCTTTACACGATGAGGAATGGGATGCTGTGGGATGGGGTTAAGGTTGTCTCCACCAGCACAGTTCAGCTGGGAAGCCCATGGGGTTGCAGAGTGTATGAAATTGGTCCAAGGTGACCCGAAGGACAAATTCATCCCCACGGCACCTCCCCTGCCATGAAACAATGACACTCAGGCTGGAGCAGACCTGTCTCTCCTCCTTTTCCTTGACAGCAGCTCATTTCTGAATCCTGGCAAACCACTTGTCTCTTCCCCGAGAACCTAGAGCAACAGAGCCAGTGACCTCCTTGCTGCAAAACTCACCTGCATGAATAACAATAAAAATATACAATATTTTACAATCTGCTCCCTATTCATTAGAACTTGCTGAATATAATAAAGCTGCCACCGGACCAGCCACTCTTGTAGCTCTCAACTCATGCTGAAAAATATAATTATATTGCAGTGAGGTTTGTAAACAGCCCCAGCCTTGTTTATTATAAGCCTCTCTAAAATCCAATCAGATTAATTTTATATGCAACTTAAATGGCTGCTGCTGCTAATTTTAGGTAATGTGCTTGATATATTTCTTCTCTGTGCCTGCATGAAATAAATGTAGAAAGGCAGATTTCAGGAAGGGGCTGGTGTCAGAGTCCCTGTACACACTGGTCCCCAGTTTGAGGGCTTGGAGGGCTGGGGTGAAACAGGGATGATCAGGGCTCCCCATTCCCAGCGCTGAGCCACAGCCTGTCACCCAAGGGTGCCCCCCATTTCTCAGTAAGGCTCTTTTTGGTGCAACTCTCCTCAAAGTTACCTATTCGGCTGTGGTGCACTGACCTGGGCCCACATCCCCACGTGTACCCAGGGAGATCACCGCCTTGCTGGGGCTGGAGATAGCGAAGCAGCAGAGGAGCGTGAGAAAAGGGTCAAATGTCTGAGGCTCACACTTCTGGCATGAAGGCAGAGCTGCAAAATCAGTTTGCCTAAGGTCAGATCAGAAGAAATCACATTTCTTACATCTCGGGTCTGTACCTGAGCCACAAGGTTTTGCTTCATTGCCCCCAGAAGTTCAAGCCCCTGCTGTTCTCTTTAGTTTCCAGAAAGGATGGCTTCGCACACAGATAAGATTCCCCTCAGCTGGGAACTCTGTTCAATTTTCACCTCGCCATTTAAGTTTGCTGCTGGTTTTGCTGCAGTGTTCGGGAGACTCTTTGGTCTGATTCAAGCCCAACATTTTTGCACTTTTAGTTGACACCCAGCTCTGCCCTCTCCTCTTAGTTCAGACCCAATTCAGGATCACAGGATGCAAAAGTGATCACAATAAGCAAAAGGGAAGGTGGGCGCTGAATACATAAGTGGATTTGTATTTCTCTTTAAGCATAAGACCTTTTATTTAAAAAAAAAAAGTGAGAGGAGAAAAAAGGAAGATTAAGTGAATTTAGCAAGAAGTTGGTCAATCCTTTAATACCAGGAGGTCAGAGCCATCCCACACGGATAATCAGTTTGCTTTCAATTTCTCCTCAGTGGGTTGCTGCTTTGAAAAAAAATCTCATTTCAAGACACAAAGAGTCGGGTCAAGGAAGTCACAACTCCTAATTATGTGAAATGAAGTGGGACATAGTGGATTTGAAGCAATCTTGGCTGTAAGCATCTGTGGGAAAGTTTTCCAAAGCTGCCTTTAAAGTGTGGATTGGATTGTATCTAACCTAAGGGGGCTCAAGGATGGCTGCGAGATGAAAAAGAGAAGCCTTCTTTCCCTCCACCCACCAGTGCAAAACCTACTCCAGCCTTTTATATGCTTGTCTCAGGGAAGCAGAAATTAAAGCACCTTGTTCAGTAGCATCACATAGCTCTCAACTGTATGACAGATTCCCACAGGGCAATGTTTCCCAGATATTTTTTTTTTTCCTTGTCTCACCTGCCTTCCTCATCACCAGACTCTGCTGATGATGAATCTGGTAAGGAGAGATGGAAAGGCTTCCACAGAAAACATGGCAGCAGGTGGATTTCTCTCCCCACATTCCTGAATTATCCTTCTAAAGCAGATGCTGGTCACCCCAGGTCACATCTTTGGTCACAACTGATAGCTCAGGCTCTGCCCTTCCCATTAACTCCTCTAACAAAGTGCTGCCAGGCTCATAGTACTTGGAAACCGCTGTTTCTCTCGGATGCTCCTTCCCGCCTCCAAACTCTAAGAGCTTTCTGTGTCTCCACTTGTTGCACAAAGAAAGTCACGTCCCTGGCAGGTCCACCTCACTTCAGATGCGCAGCCAAGGATAGGACAAGCTGATTGCACTCTGCTCTAAGGAAACCCATGCACCACTCCAACTTCTGTGGAGCAATACATCAGTCACAGGCTGGCAGTGACCCTCTTAAAACTGCTGCCTGAGGGAACCTACAGATCACAGAAAATGCGGCATTAACTTTTTAATGATTCTGCCCTAGCACACCACTGCTGACATGGAGGGTCATTTGGTACGAAAGATACCACCCCAAAAACCAAAGGAGCCAGATGTTAGTATCCATTTTAAAACTAAATTACAGTCAAGTAGAGAGGGGAGAGAAAAAGGGCTATTTGATGGAGCAGTTGGGAAACATCTCCTATGGGTGAAGCTATGAGAATTGGAGGCACTGGACTGCTAAGATTCCATGGACTGGGAAGCCAAGGCTAACCTAGAGCTGGGTGACCCCACAAAAAGCACAGAATCCCCCAAATTGCTGAAGAACCATGAGGAAAGTGAGGCAGACACTAGCATGTGAAAGCTTCTCACTCTTAGTAAAATCTGTATTTTTCTTCAGCTCCCTAAACCCAAAGGCAATTTTATCTGACACCCCATGCAAGGTCTCTGGCTGTGTGCACCAGCTATCATAAGCGACCCCCAAAAAGAAGGGGTGCCTGGTTTACTGCGGAGCCTCTAACAGCCAGAACTACTCCTAGGGCCACAGCAGGCTAGGAAGTCCCTTGTCCTGGAGGAGGTAGCAGGCTGCAGCCTTAAAGTGCATCCACAGCTCTAAAGCCATAGGCACTGCTTCCAGGCTCAGCCAAACAAAAGCAGCATTGGATCACAGCTGAGCACAGGCAAGGCCCCCAGACTAGGGACAGGGCATGGGTGGAAGCCAGACAAGGAACATTGCACTGCCTTCAGGAGTCTGTTCAGCTTTGTTGCATGCAATTTGAGTCTAGGTCAAAGAAAAGAAGAATCATTTTCTAGAGATGCTCTTTTGTTCAATTCTCTGGCTTGTTGCTTGAAGGAAAGGTTATGCTCCTGGCCAAGAGACTCCCTACAGAAGCAGCACCATATTTTGAGGGAAGAGGCAGTAGTCAGGAGGCTAGAAAAGCATAGAGGCCTTTAAGGAGAGGTAGATTTTTTTTTTTTTTACTAGACAGACTAGTCTCCTTACCTTTACATGTAGCATTTGACTTTAGAGGAAGTGTCCTTGTTTCTGTAGTAAATAAGACAACACAGCTTTTAAATAGACCAACCCTGCCAGAAAGAGTAGTAGAAGAAAAGAAATAATCAGCTGGACCTGATGGATTTGCCTATAAGGATGGAAAGACAAGGGAAAGCTTCCGGCCCTAGGGAAGGCTTTGGATTGAACCAGGTTGTTGGGTCAGAAGACAGAGAAAAGAGTCTTTCCTTCCTGGAAAGCTTTAGCAGCAAGCCAGGACAGGGTTCCTACACCTGGGCTCTGCAATTTACACCTTTTTGTCCCCCCACCAAAAAAGGAGCCCAGGTGCAGCTCCTTTGAGGTCCCCAGCCCTGGATATTGCTGCCTTCTGTGGCTTCTTCAGGTCTTCCTTTACAAATACGATGTTATCCTCCATCAACAACGAGCAAATATAATTTAAGAGGGAAGAACACATAGGAGCATTTGCAGTTACTGTGGGAAAGGTGTTCCATGCTTGCTCTTTATCTTATTACCAGGAACTGCGGACCAGCAGCTTGCTAATGGATTATGTAAGTAGCTTTTCCTTATTCAAACACACAGACTTACAGTCTACACGCTGGCAAACAGTTATCTTCTAAATGCAATGAACAGGTTTTGGATGTTTCACAGCCAGAACTTCAGCTGAAGATGCAGGCGGAATATTGTTAGGAAACGAGAAATTACAGCCTTCGTTGTGTGTGTTTGGGAGTGGAAGTGGGAGCTGTAACGCCTCCCACCTCGGTCATCTGCAAAGAGTTACCACCAGTCCGGGATGATCCTGGCTTTTTACTTCAACATTGTCAATTAAGCAAATCTGGCCGTATTGATTAGATGGGAAGTTTTGCAGAAAACAGAGGCCTGTGAAAAGGATTATGAAAGTTTTTTTTTTAAAAAAAAAGACTTTCTTAGCCCTTTCAGTGCATGGAAATATCAGAAGTTCCATCCTGATGAGATGTAAAAAGCACAGTTTAGGGGCCTCTGTGTTCAGAAAACATGGTTATGCCTGTCACAATTAAGAAATAAGCTTAGAATCAAACGCTTCAAAAAAAATTGTGATCTTTTAGAGATTTTACAGCACATTCATATGTATATGTACATATACAAAGTTCTCCTCTGCAGTTGCTTAGACCAGAAATGCTAACACTTCATTTTGCTTTAATGAGAAACTTTAAACTCCAAAAATCAAGAAAATACCCTAAAGCGATTTAAAATAAAACTTGACAGCACGACAAAAACAACCAACATTTATCCAACCTCTCCTATCCAACCTGAATCCAATCTTTTTCCCGTCAGATAGAACATCCTAGATAGGGAAAGTATTCACAAACGATGGGTAGACAAGCTTTTAAGCGCCTTAAAAATTTAAATGAATTAAAGGTGTAAATTTAAAGTGATTACTCAAACTGCATTAAGGCCCCTCATAGGCACTTTCTTACTCAGAGTTAGAACAGCACTAATTTGATTTAGCTTAATTGATGCTGAATCTGAAGATACACTGAATTAGCCCACTCTGAAGGGTGCCTGCACTGGGATTTAATGCAATCTAGCCTGAGCCCAAAGCAGGGAATTCAGGCCATACATAATGGACTTGCCTTGGGTGCCGAAGCCGGAAAGCAGCTTCATCCAAACAGCGTCATGCAAACAAACACGGCAGTGAACCTAAAATCCTCAGGCAGATACAGCTGACAGCGTTACCCTCGGTCAGCCTTGCCATTTGACGAGGCTCTAGCCTGCATCCAGCCTGCAAACAAATTTCGTTTGGTGCTCGCCAAAATCCCACGTTCTCTGGCACTGCTGTGTTACTCCCTCCTCCCAGCACCCAGGTTGCAATTCACTTCTGCATTTCCCAGCTGCCAAAGCCTTCTTGGGCTCGTGTTGCACTCACCATCCTGCCTCTTCCCGAGCAAGACTCACTTAAAATTAGCAGTTTGCAGTAAAACTGCCCCGAAGCCCCTAATAAGAAGTAAGCGGGCTAGCACTGCCTGCAGCAGCACTCCGCGATAACAAAGCTTGCGTGAAGCTATGCTGGTTTATGGCCCAGGTTCATCCCGCACCCGATTACAGTATTTGTCTTGACCTCCCGGGGCCAGGTGAAAAGGTCTCTCTGGGTAACCGTGTGCCAAGGGGAGGGAAAGGGCCGCGGAGTAGCTTCCATAGTTTTTAGTCTTAATAAGGAACATTGCAAGAAGTCCCAAGGTTTTTCTTTAACGGGGAGATACTTTGAGGTCAGGAGTGGCTGCAATCACTTGCATTGCTGGGCTAAAACAGAGGATGAAAATACATGTAAGACATTCAAATGCATTCAATATATTTAATATGGTGATGAAACATTGGGTGAGAGACACCAGCACGAGGTAGGTGTTTGACCCTAACTGCTTAACATTGATATTAAAAGATCAAAGCTAATTTCCAGATTCCAGAAGAAAAACACCCAAGTACCATTTCTTTTAACGCCACTACGGAGAAGCCCCCGTTTGCACCAGCCCCTGGAAGTCCTGTCTCTGCCCGCTTCGTTGGCGGGAGGTGGCTGCGATCTCCCAAGCTCAGGTGAACAACAGAAAAGCACAAAAGTCACCACAGTATAAGGACACCCTCAGCCATAACATGGCAGGGTCTACCAATTCGCTGTCCCCAGAAATATCAATCAAGCAAAAGAAACAATTTGGGGAGTATTCCCCTTTGCACCAGAGAAAGCCAAAGAAGAGAGGAAATCCAAAGCCTTTGGCAAGAGCTTGCTAGGGACTGCATTTTGGCAGCGTAACAAATTGCAGTTCAGACACAAGAACAGCAGTTACCAGCTAGTATGATAAATGACCAAGTTAACTAAAAGCTTCACTCTCTTTTCTTTCTTTGTTGGGTGGCTTTTTTTTTTTTTAATTCTACTTGCTACAGCAGCAAAGCATCATAAAGTTGCATTTAAATTAAAACAATCCTCCAGCCTGGGAAACAGAAACACAACAGAGCCATCCATTTCCAAGAGAAAAGAGGGCAGGAAATCCAACTAAGATTTATACAGTTATTCCTCTGTAATTATCCAGGAGAGAGAGAAAGCCCACGGGTCAGCAGTATCTCATTCATTATCACACACGGCTAGCTTTTTAGGCTTTAATTTTGTTTTATATTTTTGCAATCCCCTGCCTATGTCCAGATTAACAGCAATGTGCCGGGAAAATTAAAGCACGCTGCTGATAATCGGGTGAAATACAGCTCTCCCCGTCCCCTCCACCACGCAGGCGGCTTCCACCCGCGAGGACAGGTGCCCGGGCGCGATTGTCACTTGCTGGCAGATGACCAGGCTGTAATCTGATGTAAGGAAATTAAGAATGAAATGAAAAAGTAATTCAAAGAGAAGAGGAAGAAAAATAAGGAGCCCTTCGAGCTCTAATACTTTAATTTGCCTTTTTCTGTAATTGCTTTATCCATTCTTTTTTTCATCCTCTAAAAAGCTTCCTGGGCTATTGGTGCTACTTTATTTATGGTAGGAGAAATACACTCGAGGGCCTGTGCTGGTGGCCCATAGTTCAGCCTGGCATTTAAGCCAGGCCCACATCCCTCCGATTTCAGCAGGAGACCGATCCGACAGCCGACCATGGCATCCCATCCCTGTTCATGGGCAGGGCGATTCCTCCTTCCTGACAGAGGGAGGCCCCAGGGGATGGTGCAACAGGGCAAGAATGGCACAAGACCTGCCCCATCTGGGTCCCCAGGCCTCCTCCCGCCCGGCCCCCGGCCACGTCGGGCTTCCCCAGACGCTGGCGCCGGCTCCAGCATCCTCCCCCACCGCAGTGGGACTCCCAGGTCCCCTGCAGCAGGCACGCAGCGCAATGGCTGGTTCGCTCCCCCATTTATCTCAAATATGGGATTTGTTCCGTTATCAAGGGAAGGACATTGCCCAGGACCCCAACAGGCTCAGACGATAAACTCTGAGGCATTCACTCCAGGCTGAACCTGATGGACTGAATGGAAATTAGAAAGGGGAAGTCTGCAGAGGAAAGACACTGCTGAGGCAGAGGGGAACACCACACTTGATCAATTACCACCAAAGCGCTCCTGAGAGGATGGCCTGGTTTCAGCAGCGATAGAGTTAATTTTCTTCCTAGTAGCTGGTACAGTGCTGTGTTTCGGGATTTAGGATGAGAATAATGCTGCTAACACGGGGATGTTTCGTCGCTGCTGAGCAGCGCTTACACAGCGCCAAGGCCTTTCCTGCTCCTCACCCCACAGCGAGCAGCCGGGGGGCACAGGGAGCTGGGGGGGACACGGCCGGGCCAGCTGAGCCCCACTGACCCAGGGATGCCCCACACCGTACGGCGCCGTGCTCGGCACACGGGGCTGGGGGGAAAGCTGGCCGGGGGCCACTGCTTGGGAACTGGCCGGGCATCGGCCAGCAGGTGGTGAGCAACTGCATTGCGCACCACTTGCTTTGTGTATTCTTTTATCATTATTATTTGGCCTTTCTTCTCTGTCCTATGAAGTTGTCTTTATCTCAATCCATGAGTTTTACCTTTTCTTCTTCCCTATCCTCTCCCCCTCCCACGGTGGGGAGGGAGCAAAGGGCTGCGTGTTCACCTGCCTGCCGGCTTACACCACAACAGAGGAGAAAGCAGAAGCTGCAGCGATTCAGCCTGGAAGAGACCATTGCCTTTCACCTCCCACTGAGAACTCGAGGTGCTTCAGTCCTGAACTGCTGCTCTTTTCCACACCTGGGTCCTGAGCTGGGTCTTAGCCAGAAGCTGTTGCTGCTCTCCATCTGAAAAAACACTCGGAGTTTTTTCTGACATTATGAAAGCACCAACTTAGAGGCATTAATATGAACAAGGTAATAACTGTTTCCGACGCCCAGGGTAGAAATAATAAGAATGTGCTGAGACTGCAGGAAGAAAATCAGCTCAGACACCGGAACGTTTTCTGAAGGCTAGGGACAGCGGGGCACCAGTCTGTTTTCTGCAGAGGCAGCAGATTTTCATGGCCTGGGCTACCAGAGCTGGGCTGCAGAGGCTGGTGGGACAGGAGAGGGACCAGACCTCCTGCAGCCCCCACCTTCATAACACTTCTGAGAATAGAAGATGCTGATTACTGAAGAAATTTTTCCAACAGTGTTTAAAGCTCATTAAAAGAGCTAATGGAAGTCATCTTTTTATTTTAGGGACTCAGACTTTCTAGGACACCATCACATGTGCTGATGAGCCTAGGATAAAACAGGTACATATCAGAGCAGGGTTTTATGATCATGATTTGCTGCTTAATTAAAGATCCTCCTCTTGAATTATTGCAACTTAATCTGGGTGCACAGGACTTTAACTGGCACCAGCTGAGGACACAGCCCTGAGCAGATTTTACAAATGACAGTGATTTAGGCCCTAGATAGCTTTTTCTGTCTGTCTTCCAAGCAAAGGAATTTTTTTTTTTTTTTAAAGTCAGAGCTGGTGTCCTTGTGCCTGCAGCTGGATTTCACAGGCACACTGTTGACTGATGGTTCCCATATGTGTGAATGGGATTTTCCTCATTGTTTTTAAAAATCACCAAACATTGCAAAGAACCGATATTTTTCCCAAAACGCTACAGGGAAACAACTCACAGCAGAAGCATGAAGCCTCGTGGACTGAGTGACCATGCTGACAGCAAAATTGGCTCAAGCAGCTCTGCAGTCCAATTTGAGCAAAGTTCACACAAGAAGCCACAATAAATCAATAGTTTTAATATTCTTCCATCTAGAGATCAAGCTTAAAAACTTGTTCCTAGAGTCATTAATCACACTGCAAAATAAAAATAAGAGAGCTGTATGTTCTTCTGAATTTTGAAGATGTCATTCTGAGCCCTTTAACGGCAGCCAGCGAAACGGCGTTGGAGCTGTACTGCCACGATCCGCGCTTCCCAAGTTCATAATGGCACTCCAGTGCTTTACATGGGTTGCTTTTGTTACAACTCAGATGTGACCGCTCCGCATCGGATCACATTCTCTAGCGTGAAATATTGAAGCAGAGGACTCCAGATGTTAAAGCTACGAGGAGATTAGAGACTGCGTTGGGAGAAAGGTATTCAGCTTAAAGCCGATCTACGGAGCTCCCCACCCCAACAAATAAAAGGGACTTGGGCTCCAGCTCTCTCTTAGGATGAGACTATTTTACAGTAACTATGCAGGTAATTAATGATCATGTCAGGACTGCTTTACATTCCCAGAGTGGTGTGCAGGAGCTTTACTACAAATTAAAACATCTAAGTTTTTATTGGATTTCTGCACCATAGCTCACTTACAAAGGACAAGTCTTAAAGCTCCAAAAAGTAACCCTCCTTGTTTTTCATGATGAGATTCAGATCTTACAAGTCACAGATTTAGTATGGAACAAAGCAGTAAGGAAAGATAGATATCACAGTGGTGAACAGAGAGGTAAAGGGACTTTCAGTCACATCTTTTGTGTTCATTAAAAGTGTTAGCTAGATCTGGACTTATTTTGTCAACTAAAACTTTTTGGCACCTAAAAGCACCTCAGAACATTTTAAACACTTCTGCAATAATAGTGTGAAGTCTCACTGTAAGTGTTCAAGCCCGTGACATTTTTATAAAACAGTGACAAAATATAACAGTTTTTCTGATGTTAGAGTTAAAAAAGCAGCAGCAGCAGGGAAGAGGGGAGTAATACCCTCTTTAGAGACTCCAGCAATTTCCAGGTCTCTATGAGGTCAGGTAGGTGAGTGTATGAGGAACACAGTGAAAAGCCTGGCTCATTACAGATATTTTCTCAGGGTTAGTTAACTATCAATGTTTAAGTGTGAACAATTTTGATTTGTCCCTGTAGCAGGAATATAGATGGAATTCATGCACAGCTTCAGGTGTGGGAGGAGCTTACCTACACCCTTTTCTTACCTGGAAAATGTGCAGAGTCCCTCTTCTCAGCTGTCTGTTGCTACAGAGCTTATTGGAATCTTATTGCCAGAGGAAATAAGGTCAACAGCGGAAAGGTTGGGTGGGAGAGACAGAGGGGCACAATGTGCGACTGCTAAAGCTGAGGAGCCAGACTGCCCAGGGCAAAAACTCAATACCAACAAGTACTTTGTAGCTCCAGCCACCCCCTCTAACCTGGCTAGGGAGCAGAGCTGGGAAGTTTGATCCCTTGAGACCAGGGCAGATCGAGAAACACTGACCATTCAGATCAATGAGGCTGCAGGGGCTCAGCCCTTTCACAGAAAATAGCAGCAGCATTAATAATAAACCGGTCCCCTTGTGCACCAGCCAAAGCCCCTGACCCTGCAGCTGCCTCCTCTCCATTGTTAGCCTTGGACTTGACCTCCATACATCACCATTGTTTCTGCAAAGCTATCTTTGGCATCAGGACCCACTTTCAGTACCTTTAAATGACTATGCCTTTTAACAGAGATTCACAGGTCACAGGTGCTCCAATTTAACAAAGAACAGGTAGGCTTCAATTTATCAGGCAACCATTCATTTTGTCCCCACAATTATTTCAGTAGGATCAAAAGATAGAGATGCTTCTCCCAACTGAGTCATACCCAACAAGAATAACCCCATTACTCAGAGGAAGACTGTGATGAAGAGTCACTCCTCATGTTACTAAAGGCCAAGCTGGAAATTAAATCACTATGTATTAAAAATAATATTCATACCTCTCAGGGGCAATGCCATTGCTTTAATATCCAGAACTGATCCTGTGCCAAATTAGAGGCATGGACTTGCCGCTGTCCTCCTACATGGAGATGACAAATACATTTGATATTGCTCTGGGTGAGGGGGACCCAGTAACTGCTGGAGGTCTGGACTGGGAGCTGCAGCTCCCACTGCTTGGTGCAGCCTGAACAGTAACTGCATTGATCCCATCCAGGGCTTCTCACCACTCCAAGATTAAAACACCTAAGAGGACATTATTTTGGTCCAGTTTTTATCTTTGCCACTCTTCTTGACAGAGTGGCTAAGAGGAGGACTGAAGCAAGTTACTCTCTCTTGTAATGCAGACATGGCTGTCAGGAAAAGGACCCAAACACAACCAAGGCAGCATTGGACCACTTCTCTTCTTAATAACCTTAACTGGATTCCTGCTTGGTAAGGACACTGGAGCTTAGGAGCTTATTTACCACCCACTGAACTGTTCAGCTCCACCCTTGACTTCATCCCTAGCAAGGGGGACCAGAGAATGAGATTAATCCCTTTGCAGAGAGAACCAAGAGTCCAGGCATCATTATCCATCTTCACAGACAAATAACTTCTTCAGCAGAGAAATAGAAACAAGTTGCTAAACTGTTTGTATCCTTTTCCCACCATGACACTCTCTCATAAAAGATATAAGATCTGCAACATAGCAGAAAAGTAAAGTTATGAGCAGGAAAAGAAGTGCTAGGGTTGAGCTGAGCTCTCTATTGGTTCCTGCAATGTCTCATCTCACTGAAAGCATGGAGCAAGTGTCCTGATTAAATAATAATAAACCTCACTGCATTTAAATATTGGGTTTTGTAGTTAATAATAAGGTTCAAAACTCCAGGCTGTCACTTGTAAAGAGAGCACAAAAAACATGAAGCAGCACAATATGCTTCATCTGAGGAATAGGTCCTTCTGAGAAAGGGATCATAACAGGCTCACAGCACTCAAGGACAGCCAAGGACAACTCAAGTTGTGGAGAAAACTCAAGCTCACTTTATTTCCATGTGAAATAAGACTGGCCAGGCCAGGATTACAGGTACAGCTTCCCGAGGCAGAGAGCTGAATCCTCTGAAGGCACCAGGTGCCTGCGTGGGAATTGAGGCCTCCCTGAATCCATGGGTGCCTTGGGAACACGGGGTCCGTAAAGAACTGGGGTTGTGGCCAAAGCAGACCAGTTGCCTTGGCCAAAAGCCACACAGGGGATCGGATATAAGAAAAGTGACCCACATTCAGGCTCTAGCTTGACACCTGCAACCTTGGCCATCCTCTTTATAATCACATTTTCTCCTGCTGTGGAAATGGGACAGCAAAATAAAACAGAAACCCAAGATCCTTAGCAGTCACCTTTGCTAGACAGGAATAATTGCATATACTACAGGACTACCACCCTGATGGGAATAAAAGCTTACAGGATAATAGTGTTTTCTATAAAGAGATCCACTATAATGAACAAACATTTTAAGGACAGGAACTGTGGCCTTTTTCCACCCATAATTAACCATGGTTTTTCACATAAATCATTTAGGGGTTTATTTAATAAAAATCTCCGTCTTTGCTTTTACTGTTTAACACTAAATTTCTCCTTTGTTTTCTGGCTTATGCATTTCTATCAAAATTGTCCTCTTTTTATCTCAGTCTGAAGCCCATTTGCAGCACAGAATAAAACTTTACACCCTCAAGAGGAAAAAGTAAGAAAATAGAGAGGGCAGAACAATCTTTACAAATTACCAAATAAAATAAAGAGCTATCCAATTTGCTTGCCTTGCAAGTTGGAAGTACAGGGGGTTAAAAGTGCCTTCTGTGCTGCAGAATGGTAAAAATTAAGCTTGACATTCCACTTTTCAATTCAGGTGGGTATTTCAGAGCCTCCAGCAGATTTTGTCCTGCTGTGACGCATAGCAAATGAATCCTTAAGTGTCCCAAACGCCAATTTACCATTTGTCCCAGTTTGAAAAGACAAATGTTTCAAATTGCACCACATTAAAGAGGTGATCTATATTTTGCCTTCCATTGAGAGTAAAGGTCATAGTGTACAAAATATTTTTCAGAAAAATACAAACTCTATTACTGACTCATGCAAAACTACATCTGCAATCAGGCTTCTCTACAGGAACTTGCAGTCCTTAAGTTGAGCCAGAAGTTTTTCTTTTCTCTTGAAAAAAGAACTTGGTAAATCCACTGCAAAAAGCATTGCTTTGGATTAAATCTGGCTAAATTGGGTGGTGTTTATGTTGACTGAGAGTAGACTTAAATAGCTTTCAGATGTCCAAGCTAGGGCAGATGAATACAACCCTTTGTGTTTAGGTCTGAACTAGCTCACATTAAAGGCAGTTGATGGTGAGAAATACACAGCTCCAGGGAATGATATATCTCAAAGCGGTGAAGGCCAAATGAACTGCCCTCCGGAGGCACCTGCTGCCATGAAGGCTGGAACCCAACCTGGCAGGAAGAGAAGGGAAGTGTACCACCTGCAGCAGTGTTTTTAAGATGATATGAAAAATAAAAGACTTCAGAGAAAAAAGGCATGCTGTAAGGAGGCAATTTAGTCACGATCACAGCCTCAGAGGGAACAGAGGGACAGCACCTGGAGAATGGAAACCGAATGGTGGATACTCACAGCACTGCGGGGCCAGAGATGGAGGTCTCCGCTCTCCCATCATTAGAACAAGGAAAGCAATTAAGACAGCCTCAGAGCAAAGCCTGCTTTCCCCTGATTGTCAGGGAGAAGCAGATTATTTCCCACACTCAGTGGTTTAGAATAGAAAAAGCTTTGAGACAAGTGCTAGAGGCTGCAGCTCTGGGTTTTGGGGCTGGAGACTTCCTCTCCATGGCACAGGGAAGGGTCTTTCTGGGGAGCCAGTTTGGGAACGTGAACCCAGTGCCTGCACCTCAGGACCATACTGAACATAGAAGTGCAAACCCAAATTAAATTCCTATTCGTGTTCTCAAGTTGCTGCTTGGACATATTGAAAAAAGCAACTCCTGCCATAACATCTCATCCATCGCATGCAGCTCTCTCCTGAGTAGAGAGAGAGCAGGCACTAAATGCAAAAGTTGCACACAAGCAGATTACTCACACACTAGCATGGAGTTCAAGGCAAGAGTTTAGGAAAACCTGTGGAAGAGAAGTTGTAACAGGGATCAAAAGTGCTTTTGGCTACAGTTTCCTGAGGAAAGTTCAAATGCTTGCTCTTCTGCGTGCAGAAACACAAGCTGAAGTCCAACAGCTCTCTTCTCTGCTCTGAACCCCTCTGACCCCAAGTCCAGAACCAGACACAAGGTTTCAGCATCAGCCTACTTCAGCTTCTCTATGATGGCTTAAACCAGGCTGGATTTTCAGTATCAAATGGGCATAAAGGAAGAACCCCAGTACCCAAACAGCGATGTGTTCTCTCTAATTATCTTCACACACATGAAGCAGCCACCAGTAGGGCAGCAGGGAACAGATACAGTCACACCTCAGCGAGCAACAGCTTTCCGACAGGTCTTAAGTAACTTCACAAGATGAAGAGGCTAATGACCATATGCTCAGAAAGCACTGTCATGAGGAGCACAATAGGCAGATTGAATCATTTAAATCTAACTACTTCCAAATACTGTAAAAAGCTCCAACAAAAAAGCCCTCACAGCCTGCTTCTCACCAAGTTTTTGCTCTTCCCAGGTTAAAAGAAGTTTTATATTATCACCATCACATGCCCTCCACCAAAATTATCCTTTTTCCCCATACTGATGGGGTCTCCTCTGCTTAATAAATCCTCACATATAAGAGAGAAGTAACATAGTAAGGGAGAAAAAAGCAACTCCATAAACATTGGATATTTTCTCTCCAATCACGTAGCCTTGGGACATCTTCCATAATTCCTCTCAGTCTGCATTTTAACTACCTTGTGAATAACTTTCTATCATTCCTTCTCTCTGTTTTCTAGCTTTTAACCCTTTGATATTACCCAACAATGGTTAAGTTCTTAAGAGCCTTCAGTTTCTTTAAGGGGCATGGTTTTCCCTCCACTTTTAAAAGCATCCATTACTCTGCTGTTTAACCACACTGCTGTTCTCTTAAAAGTATTTTAGCTATGGTTTTGATAGGTGGTAAAACATTTGCTCTGAACTGCTCGCATAATGTCTTTAAGCAGGCTCCAAGCCTCCTACAAGCCTTTTACCCTCTACCCCTCCTCCTCACTCGCTGTTAACAAGCTTTCTCCACTTCAAAAAGGAAAACCACATCAACAGTCTTGCCTTAATGGATTTTTTGGCTGTTTCATTACTGTAAAGCATTGAATTTGAGTACATTTGGTCTCTACAACTGAATGGCTGTTTCGTAGTTACCTCTTGAGCTAGGTCCTGTACACAGCTTACAGCTAGCAGAGTTACATGTCCCTCGTGGGTTTTCTGCTTGACTGCTCCAAGGAGCTGCCAATCCTGGTGCCTAAACAGATTTAAACAAACTGTCATGACATTTAATCAGTCTATGTGGGGCAAACTGAAGTCTCCTGTTATCACCGAGAGCAATTTCAAAGTAAAAGCTTGATGAAACAGCAGTCACGACCCCCTCCCCTGCCAGCTCCATCAGGTCTCCCCCAGCCAAGGAACTTCTCTGCTTTTAAATCAAGTGTAATCTTCAGACTCACACTTTCCACTTCCTTCTCTTGCTGTGTTACTGTAGAAGCAACATCCAGACATAAAACCCCAATTCTTTCTCTTCCTCTTCATCTCCCTAAGAAATGAATGCTTCTGAATCACAGCAGGCCAACTACGCTGCTCTTCAAGCAAGAAAAGATATGTTTGTTAACACACCCCTACAAACCTCCTGCTTACATCTCTTCCTAGTTTTTTTCCCGATCTAATTAGTGGTGCAGAGAATTAAACCTCAGCCTCCAAGACCAGCTGCTCCCCAGGAGAGCAATCCCACTATAATACTATTTAAATACAAAACAGCTCCTGTCCTCAGCTAGAGTTGAGGAGGCATAAACCAGAGAAAGTTGTAATTACTAGGAGTGATTAAGAATTGCAAGTTATTGTCAGAAAGCACAGAGCTGCTTTATGCAATCCTCATGAGACAGAAAGAACATCTCCATGGCTGATGGGGTGGAGGTTTGATTCAGGAAAATGTTATTTAACAGACTTGCTAACATAGCCATGCACCAACGGTCCCTACAGCGCGAAGGGGAACAACCCAACAGTGCATAGGGTGCCCTGTGTCAGGGCAGACCCCAGCCCCGTTAAAACCACATTCACACATTATCCACGTTGCAGTCCTTTGGGAAGGACAGAGGCATAAACTCTGGGCTAAGTGGATCCTAAGCAGATCTCCCTCCAAACGCTGCCCACTTGCCCTCCAGCCTCTACACAGGTGTTGCACACACAGTACCTTTTTGAGAAGCACCTCCACAGGTCTTGCTTCCTGTCCATTTTGAACTTGGCTCCTACCAACTTCATCTGATAGCTCCCAGTTCTTGTGCTACAAGAGAACAGCTATTGCTGTGCAACGCCTCCAGACCATACTTGGCTCTGAAGACCTCCATCAGAGACCTCTGTAGAACACCTTTACCCCGCCAAAGTCCTCTTTTTCCAAGCTGAATCCAAGCCTAGATGGCTCTTGTGTAATGAAACCACTTCAGACCATAGTCATCCTTCTCTTCCTGTACTAATATGCCTATTTACAGATGTGGGAAGAGGAGCTGCACAAGGGGTTCAAAGTGTGAGCAAACCCCAGATTTATACAGTGACATAAGGATGTACTCTATTTCGTTACTAATTTTCTAATGCCTAACATTTGGTAGTCTTTTTCAACTACTCCTGGACACTGAGCTGATGTTACATACAGCACACTCCCAAAACCTCACTTGTCCTCAGACAGTCTAGGCTTCAGGCATGAAAATTTGCAGCAGCCATGTAATCCAACATCAGTAATACAAAATCCATAAATTATAAAGCTCACAATCATTTGAAGGCAGCAGTGGAGCCAGTCTCTGAATCCCCAGTTCCCAACTTTGCTTCTGCCTCTAACCCAACACTTATGCGGACATAGTCCAGACAGATTGGGAACTGCTGGATGGCATAAACCAGTCTCCAGGTGAACTACCTGTTCTTCAAGCTGCTTTGCAACCCGTGCCAGCAATACAGAGCTACCTGAGTGAGTACTAAACTAACAATCCTGCAAAGCTGCCACAACCCCAGGCAAGCTGCTGGCTTGCTTAGTCCCAGACTTCCACCTGCAAATCAACACTAATCCTTCCAGATTTAGTTAGATTACAGCCTCCTGAGGCTGAGGAATTGCTTACAGTGAACATTTACAGAGACTAGTACAACAGGTTTCCCTCTTGGGTACTGTGATAGAAGCAAAAGAAAATCCCTAGCAAAGACTGGAGCCCACAGAGGATTTATAGCTGGGTCTGAGTAGGATCTACACCCCAGAAGATGCTGTGGATTTGTTCACATTCAAGTAAATGTAAAAAAACCAATGACACCTTTGGATTTTTTTTTATAACTTAGGTCAGAAGAGATTCATAAGAGCTGGGAAAGAAAGAATATGTTTATATCACACACTACTCCTTCCACTGAGAGCAAGCACAGTACACCCAGATTCCAGAGGATTTGCATCTTTTAGGTGACTCAGCCCAGTAAATGCAATTTAATGCAGACAAGTGTAAAATGCTAAGTCCAGAGGGACAAATGTTAGATGAGCAAGTGCAGCTTAAATGGAGCAGTCATGCAGCATGATGATGGCCACAGAAGGGATTTATGGTTCAGTATAGAAAAATCCCTGCAGTCATGACACCCTCCCCTTATCACTGTAGTTCAAATGGCAACGAGAGGCAAAGCATGAATTGAGCCAGACAGCCGTCCTTGCAGCAGCTCCGCAGTTAGTTTGTTGTTACAGCTCTCCTCAAAAAAAGACAGTAGTGCATGGAGACTTACCTTCTCCAAGGAAGTTTAACGCTCCAGTCAGTGGACTGCAAGGCAGCTGAGAAACCTTGGTTTGAAAGCTGGAAGTGCACTGCCTGCAGTCACCCACCATCCCCAGAATATAGCCGTTAGGGAAGGGGGTGATCAGCACGAGAAAAGAATCCAGAGCTAGTCACCAAGTTCCTTGAATTTTAGCCCTACCCGTTGAAAAATGGGTGCCAAGACCCAGCACAGGAAAACTATTCTTTCCACAGAAAATGGTAATTCACCTGCCTGCCTCTCCATAGTTCAAGGTATTTAGACCATATTCGCTCCCTGGTCATTCAAGGATCCAACCCAGCTGCCAGTAAGACATCCTTGAGGCTGAATTTTAAGATGATGAAATTAGTGGAATCACTGTTTTAACTAAATAGCTTTGAGCCCAACAATCAGTCTTGTGTTTTGGAGGCAGATCTTGAGCATCAGCAACCACTACTCCAGGCAGCCTGTGCAAAGGAGCACACAAGTGGGACAAGTGGATTGCTTGGGGTCCATATCCTGTTCCATCAGTCCTCCTCACTACATATGTAGCAGTTAACACCTATCCAGAGAGGAAAAAAAATTAAGTCCTACTGCCAACAATTTTTCACTTGTCAGTTGATAACAGATGAACACTATGGGGGGGAACCCCCAGCCACCTTTGTCTTGCCACATTTGGTGTCCTTCATGATTTCCAAAGATGGACTTAAGCCATACTCAGTCACAGGCTTTACCACAAATTCACCTATGTTCAAAGAGTCACATTAGTTTCCATGCAGCTGAAACACCAGCAGGTACGCTCTGGGAATTTATCTCCACAAATCCTGTTACCACAAATAAGGCTCCTCGTGCGTTCAGAAGAGCCACGTCAACTGCTTACCCATCACTTCACCATCTGAAGCAGCACTTAAACTCAAACTTTGATACAATCTCCTTAAAGGCTTTCTGACACTTGATTTCTTAAGAAATCTTCAATTAATAAAAAACCACCCAACAACAAAAAGCCACTTCAGGCTGTTAATTTTCTTTATTACTTTTGCTTTAATGAAAAAGGCATGGGTTGCTGTAAGAGCTGTTCTCCCCACATAGCCAGGTTTTCACAGCTTTGATTCTGCAATGAAAACACACCTCAGTGCTCCCTGGCCTGCACCACATGAGCTGCTGGCTCGCAGAGGGTCAGGATGTCCCGAACCATCGGTGCCACCACTCTGTGCACCACTCGTACCTCCCCTTTCCACTGCCAGTCTGGGAGACCCCATCAAACACAGCTTGCAACCCCTTCGAAGCAGGGTCAGACACCCAATTACAGCCCAGTCAGTGTCACAAGGATGTAAAATAACAGAAAATTCAGGCAATGCCTTAGCCTTTGCATACGGAGGGGGTTTCCCAGCAGGATCAGCATCCCTTCCTCTGCTCACCCAGGGAGGATCAGCAGCAACTGGAGAGCCCAGACAGTGACAGATTCCTGCTTTGCTGGTGCAAGGGAAAAACCCACTGACACTGTGCAGCCTGCCCCGAGACACCTCTCATGAGAAAGTTTCCATGCTATGGGAATCTCTGCATCCTCATAGCCTCAGCTGCAGAAAGTTTGACTTCTCCTCCCTCCCCACCCCTGCCACTTGCCCACCATCTTCTTTCCCTGATGCTTTCTAAACAGCTGGTTGGTTCTAGGCAAATTAAGCTTTAGGCTTTCATTGCCACACAGGTTTGTCTCCAAACACTACATTTAAATCCAGGTCCTTCAAGGCACTGACATGTTACAGCAAGCTGAGGGGCACTATGGTGCTGAAGAGCCCCTGGCCAGATCTGCACAGCTGATCCTGCCAGCCTCGGCAGCCGGGGCAGGACAGACCCTGCCAAAGTCTCAGCGAAACTGAGCAAGAACGAGTTTCTCTTTGAAAATGTTTTCAGGGTTGATTTTATCATTTGCAGTGAACACATTAAAAGCAGCCTCAGTAATTAGGGCTTGGAACCCCCTTGACTACCTAATATTAGAGAGGGGGCTGGCATACCAAGAGCCAAACAGCCTCATGCTGCTAAACTCCACAGGCTATTAGAAGAGCTTGTCCCAGGCAGTAACGATAGCAGAGAATACAACAGCATACAAAGGTGGGAACAGGGATCAGAAGCAGTGCTGCCTCAAAGTTACTGTACACAATCAGCCCTGATCTAGCAAGGAAACTGGTGCTTTCCAGTGACCTTTCCAACCTGACCACAGAAGGACAATAAAGCCAGATTTCAGACCCCATCTTCTAACCTTTAGGAGGAAAAAGTCATTATGTCAAAGAATTTTATTCATGCTGCTTTGCAGTCTGACCCATTAAGCAGTAGCACATGGAGGTGTCTGGAAGGGGCAACCTCTCGGGCTGCAGAGAGGCAGAGCTGAAGCTCTGAAGGGAGGATGAGCGGGGGAACAGGGCAGGCTCATGCCTGCAGCCTCACGTGCGCAGCATGCTGGGTGCACGCTGGCTTGCAGGCTGGGCTGGACTCAAAGTTCAGCCCCAAAGCTGCAGTTAAAGCCCCCTTAGGCAAGACCCTTTACTTGCTGCCCTTTCTCCTGCTAGTAGGCAAGTTTCTTCCTCTTCCTTTTCAGCCTCAAAGCTGGGAAGCGATGCTTTGTCATCACGCAGACCATTAGTTAATTGTCACAGCGGTTCACATCCAGGAAACTTGGCATTTGTGCAGCAACTGAGACACTCCATTTTCTCCTAACCCAGAAATTTTGAAAGCAGCTCCTTTATGAGCAAAATCCTTTTCCAGGGAACCTTCCTGACTTGCTGTCTGACTTTAGCCTTGCATATCAGTATTTTCCAGGGGAATGGGCGTACAGATCCAATGGTCAACAAGAGGAATTTAAGCCTACCACAAACACTACACATGAAATCATTGCTACATCTCATACTCCACCCTCTAGCTAGGAAGCCAGCAGGTAGAAATAACCTTCTTATCTCTACCTTACCCCAAGAGAAGCAGAGAAAGGGAGTTGGTAGCACCACATTGTACATTTCAGGCTATTTTCTTCCTCCTCCTACATAGAAGAGGCTGACAGATGACATGGGTTGTTCTAAGGGACAATGCCATAGGATAAAAAGACCCCAAATCCCACAGAAGTGTTCAAGTTCTCCATAGACAGGACCTCTTTTGTTAAATTGCCAGTTACCTTCACACAATAATGTTACCCATTGGCTTGCTGTTTTCTATAAGCAGCTGCAGGGAACACTATAAGTATTGTGATAAGCAAAACTGTTTCACCAGGGCTAAATTGGCATCTTTATGGCAGCACTGCAATTTGAAGCCAAAGGACTGCTTGATGTCCAGGTGCTTTTTATTACAAGATTAGGGTTACAGCTACTGAATCTGAACTTCACACTTGCAGAGTGTGCACTGCACCATGTGAATGCTATTATCACTTCCCCACAACCTGCTGTAGGTCTCAAAAAAAAAACATTCAAGCAATACAAAGACTCAGATATGAAACAGAGTTACTGTAGCTTAACAAGTTACCATGCATCAGCTCATCTGTAAAAAAAAAAAAAAAAAGGCTTCCTATGTGCTAATACCCCTGAAGAGAACCAAGGCAAAACATACTCAGTGAAAAGGGCTTTGTGCTAATGTGCTTTGTCTATGTTTGCTTCAGGCTTAGCCCCCACTAGCAGCAGCACTCCCCCAGTGCAAGGCTCTCCAGAAGTTCAGGATTTACAGGATTATTTTAGGGGGGCAGCTTTACACTTCACATTGCCAGAAAAACAGGAGTCTACATCATATTGGTACCTACAGAACCCCTAAAAAGCCATACAGCTATTTTGAGAAGTGCCAGGGATGCCCTGAGGGTAGATGACCCTAAATTTCAAAACCCCACAAGATCTGAGACTTCTGTACCTTGTCTCTCCACATATGTATCGCACTTTCTCCCCCTGCATATCCCCAGATATGCGAATCAGAAATCACATTTTGGAGGAAAGATCATGAAGGGACAAGCAGTCCACAAAACTGTACTCCCCCCAGCATCCCTGCACAGCTGGAGGGTTGCCTTTCGCTATTCCCCTAGGAGCTGATGCCTCCTGGAAGCATCTTATTCCCACAAGACCATTTTTAGCTGGGTAACCAGAAAGTGTTTTAGCTATGAAACTGCCTGCCAGACTCAGTAGTTATATCTGCACCCTCACCATCTGCTGCAGCTATTTTCAACTCTTCAGCAATTGCAACTTGAAGTAGTTCTATAGCAATTGCCCCCTCCTGACATCTCTAATCAAGGTTCCTCTTCTGTTAGAGCAACTGGCCTTCCTAAAAGAACTTAAACCCCATATGAGGATTCATCCCAGCTGCATGGATCATCTAGAAGCTTTCTTAAAGCCTGAAGCCAAAGGAGGAGCTGCCCAAGCTCAGAGTGATGCGCCAGCAGCTCTGTCCTTACCTTCAATCTCCAGAAGCAGGTTTCAGTTCCTTTCTCTGCAGCATATAAGCAGGTCACACAGTCAGGTTACAACTTCTGGCTTCCTTAAGAGAGGGGTACTGCAACACACGGTTTCCAGAAGCCTCCCTCCAGAGCAAAGCCCTGGGCAACAGCTTGCCTCCCCTTCTCCAGCTCAGGGCCCTTGGTGCTGGGAAGAGGCACTTATATCCTCTGCTCGAGCACCAGCACACACCTGGTTATTGGTAACAGCTGAAGTTACCCTCTTCTGTTGTAATTTGCTGCTTACCTCAGAAGCAAGGGAGAAAACTTCTTGCACTAGAGTTTCCAGAAAGAGCTTTGCCTGCTTATTTCTTACTGTTCACCTGTCCTTATCCAGCATTTATTATTATGTACAGCTCAGCTATTCAAAGCAAGTTTAATTTACCTGCAGATCATATTACCTCGCCCACATTTTCAGATTTATAGCTCAAATGGTTTCTTCTTGCATTGCATGATTATCGGAATGGAGCATGCTGCTGTGATGGATGGACCTCAAACTGTTGGTGGTTCAATTGAATAAGAGAATCACCAAAAAAGCAGGGTTTTTTCACTTCTATGTAATTGGCCAAAACCACAGAAGTCTACAAATCTTGGCTAGCAATATCAGACCCACATATGATTTACTCAAATACTCTAAGCCAGCTGCTGAAGAAAGTATTTTTCTCTTTGACTACAGGTAGAGAAATCCTAGCCTTCTAATATAGGCAGCACAGACAACGCTCATAGCAGGGAACAAAGCCATGATATTAAACTTCTTATATTTGCCTATTTCCTACGTTGTTGCAAGATTCAGGGGAGTGTGTCTGTTCAATTTGAGCCTTTTTTTTTAGAGAATGGAAGGTGGAAATGCAAACTGATTCCTTATTTTATCAGTGGTGATGTTATTTAAGTTCCCCCACTCTCATTCTCACTGCATGATTTTTATCCCATAGCTCACACGAGACCCAGCCTTTGAAATCCTGCTTGTATTATAACTGAATTTTGTAACAATTATTGTAACTGTGTTATATCGAACTGAATTGTTCAAAAAGGAATTCTGTGCACCTATGTCAGTGCCTGTATCATGAACTGAAGGGCTTCTCGTGATGTTGGTGAGCTTCAGGGCTGGCCTGCAAGGGCAGAGGGTTTAGTTTACAGGTTTTAGAGAGAAATTCAGAACAGCACAGCCTTCAGCCAGAATGAATTTCAGCTACAGATGCTCACGTCCCCTTAGGAAGTTGCTCGTTACCTCCGAGCTCTTTCAGAGAGCCAGGTAGGAGTGGCGATGTCACCCCCAATGGAGCAGGCACTGGGGGAAAAGGAAGACGGGTTTGAAAGCCAGCCCTGCCCCTGCCCTGCTGCGTGGTCCAGAGAGCATCACCTCACCTCCTTTTGCCTCTGCTGTCTTGCTAATCGAAGTCCAAGCTCCTGCAGGCAGTAGCTCCCCCCTGCAGTATATTCACACTGGGCTCAGCACTCCACGATCTCCTGTTTTATTCAGGACTACCAATGTTCGGATAATATAGGTGAAATAATGCCTTATATGCGGGTGCCACCTGCCCCGCTGCAGCAGTGGGCAGAAGCTGCTGCCGCCGGCCTGTGCCACCGGTTTTACATTCAAGAGGGCTCCCCCACCTGCTGCCTTTGCTTCAAAAGCAGCTTCCAGTATTGCCCTGCAAAGCACCCATCTCTACCTCTGCCTACCTGGAGACTGGAGTCTGGACCCCCGGACAGCCCCGTCCAGGCCATGCCCAAAGAGAGGGCATTGAGCAGGAATCTGGACGCGCGCCTACCCTGTCCAGAAGGTTTGCTTTGGCCCTTTGCGAATTAGTGAACCTGTGATCTGCAAAGTATGATTCATCTCCAGCTACCGCTGATAACGCTCTTACAGTGTTTATAGAGCAGCACAGGTCTTTAGAGTGTTTTGTTCTTAATTCATTTTCTCTAAATATGACTATCATGGTGAGCTATATATACCCACACTTATAAAAGTACATTTTTACGCACCATTTCAGATAAACAGCGTAATTAACACAACAAAGCCCGCATTTTAAAATCTTGTGTGGTGTTCTGTTAAGAAAGCCATCCAGCACAGGTCTTGCATATGTTTCTTGATTGGAGAGATGTCTGGCTGTTCTTCTGCAGTTAAAGCTAAGTGGTTTCTATGATTTTCTGTTATCTGAAGGAGTAGGATGAAATCAAATAAGAGATTATAGTCTTGCAAAACACTGGAACGCACCCTGCCAATCACAGCATCCATCATTACAAAATGCCTCTTTTCTGTCTCAGAAGAGCAATTACCTCACCCTGTAGAGCCTCCATATACAAATCAGACCAGGAAAAGAAATGACCCTGGGAAAGGGTTCAGGGAGACAAAGATAGAGACTGAAGAACTTCAGCACAGCACTGATATGGAGAAAAGTGTGTGTAAGGGGGAAAAAAAAAATGAAGTTAAATGCAAGTTTTCTGGTTCACTCAGAGGATGAATTTCTACACAAGTTCATCCTCAGAACAGTTTTGCTAGACATTTCAAAGCATTCGCAAAAAAAGGGCAACCAGGTGCTAACAGAAGCTTTCTGTTCAGGTTACAGATGGGGAAGAAGAGGAGGGAATTTAGCTGGAGGGACAAAGGGCCCTTGGAGATTCCTCTGAGCAGAATTTTGTCTCATCTGCACTTCATAAATGGAAGCCCTTCTGGAAAGTCGAGTTCTCAGCTGTCCTGGTACGCATCCAGCACTGGCTAGACGGCTGGTTAGCTGGTGTCTGGTGATCCGGGCTAGACTGAAAATCCCATGAGTTGTCTGTGCTCCAGTGTCACTGTGGCATCTTCACAACAGCATCGCAAACTACATTTTGAATTAATGATTTGTAGCGGGTTTTTATCTACCAATAGATCCATACCGCAGAAATTGAAGTTTTTATGCATTTTAATTTTCATCCTTCTTTATAGAAGGGACAAAACAATAATGAAAAATTGGAAAAATAATTGAAAAATATAGAAGCAGTTCTGAAAAGTTAGCAGAGATTTTAAGAGTTAACGGAAAAGTTGCTGTTGTACTCAGTGCATGGAGCAGAATCAAGACTGCCTGATTTTCACATTGCTTCTATAATTTGGCTCAGCGCGGTCCAAACAAGGGTAAAAATAAAGCCCTAAATAATATTTGTCATGATTTCCCACTTTCCACCCAAATTCTAGGGGGTGGGAATGAATTCTGACACCCTCCCATGAGGCTGAGCCTGCCGAAATACATTCCTGTTGGGTTCTACAGCCTTCACGCTATCTGGCTGTAGATGGGCCAAGACACTGTAAGCGATGTGGCTCCAAACCAGCCCATTTTAAGGAGCCTTCTAGGGAGAGATGGCAGGGCTAACATGCAGGGAAGCTGTGGTTAATCGACAACAACAAAACAAGCAGATTTTGTCCGCTTTGTAATAATGGGTGATGGCCTTTAAAGCATCAGCTTTCAGAGTCCTGTGATTATATTCGGGTGTTAGCACACCCAAGAAATTTAATTCTAGTTCCTGGGGCTATAAGAGAAGTTGGAGAGAATCTACATGCATCCTGAAGACTAAAGAAAGGGGAAAGACTATGACAAGCATTTGATTAAAAAGCTGTGGGTGTATCACAAATGAAAGCTAAGAGTGTATTTTGGAAGGTGTGGTAGGGAAAGTTTCTGCTGTATAATTAGGAAGCAACCATGAGCTTACGGTAGTGTGCTTAGGAGAGGAATTTACTACAGAGCAAGCACTCTTGCAGGGACAGAGTATTTGCTTTAATAAGATTCTCTCCTTGTGGCATCCTCTGGGACACCCTCCTTCTGTCTGATGAAGCACTTAAATGCTTAAGTTTTGCTTAAGGTTACAGCTTCTCTAGATAATTCTAATTTGAGAAAGGGAGGAAAAAAGACATAAAGGAAATCACAATGCGGCTCTGTAGGCACTGGTCCGTGGTTTAACGCAATGTACTCAGAAAAGGGTTGTGCCTTGTCTCCTGAGATTAGTCTAAGCAAAAAGGTGTCTGAGGATCTTTCTACCGTATCACTTTGTTAAAGATTTGTTTAAAATTACCTCTATGAATAGTGTCTGAGGTTCCCCATCTTCCACTTTGTCATTGCACGCTGCAGTCACCTCCACTTTGCCCCGAGGAAAGCACTGCCTGTAATAAATATACACCACAGTCCCTCTGTCATGACCAAAGCTAATACAGACACACCCATGCAAGCTTCGGGCTTACTTGCTTTGGTAAGGTGCCTTGTAAGGCTGGAACACCCCAAAATTCAGCAAAATTTCTGAATCACCCCAAGAACCTGAGGGGACAGAGGACGATTAGCTCATGCTGAGTCTCACGTTGCCTTGCCCGATAACTGTACTCAGGGTAACGAAAGGTAGCTCGGCCATGGCCATGATTACCAGCGCGTAGAAGCAGAGAACATGGAAAGGCTCACTACAGCTTGGTGATCATCTACCTGTGGAAGTGGGACCTGGCCAAAGGTACAGACATCCTGAAGTCCGGAACGACAACTGGAACCTTGACGTGGTGTGAAGAGGAACTTTTTATGTTCAGCTGATCCCCAAGGGACAAAAAAGCAGTGCGGGTTTTAAGGGAACGGCGCCAGCAGGCTGCTTTTTCTTGATTCTGTCCTTGATTCAGTTTGACTGCAGGGATGTACTCTTCATTCAGTACCTTGTAGGTAGCAATGTGTTTGGAAAGGTTGCCTGCTTCGCCACAATTGCTTCTGGCTTTATGCTTCCCTTGGAGAAGCACCAGAGCTGGGAGAGGAGTGATTTCTCCGAGCAAAGCTCTGACTCCAAAGCTGTCAGTGTCATTTATAGACTCTGCTCAGGATGAGAGTGTGTTATCTGGGAGACAATCCCGCTCACCTTGGTTACGCTACTCTGCCTTCAGAGCTCTGCTGCTTCTGTGCAACTCTTTATTTATTTGTCCTAAGTTTGCAAAGAACTTTCTCAAAGCACCACAATTCTGACAGTTCCCTTTCAACCCAGGTAAAAGGATATTGAATAAAAATTGTACTGAGCAGGCTTTTCACTAGAAACACAAATTATCAGTCTCTTCACTGTGATCGAACAGTGGTGATCCCACAGAACCTGGCACAACTACAAGCACTGCTTGGATACAGAGTACATTTAAGGTATTTCATACGTTTCTGTTTTATTATCTATATTTATTTCATGGCTGTTATACTTTATTGTTTCGTTCCTTGATCTTTGTATTACATTCATTTTAATAAGCATTAAAAGGATTGATACTGAAAACCCAAGACGCAATAGGACAGTCTGTGTCAAAATGAACAGTTAGTTTTGATGTTCTGGGTAACGTTTTATCAAACAATTTTGGATATCTAGAATTTCTGAAATACCACTGTTAGAATAGTTTTCCTTGATCCCTTTCCTATATGTCTCTGGTTCTAAACTCTATGAATGCAGAAAAGGAGAGAGAAGGCTTCACTGATCAACCATAGAGAAAAGGGAGGGTGAAAACCTTTTTAGATTTAGTGGAAAGAGATTTGAACTTAAAGGCCTTTGTACAATATGGCTTGAAACAAATCTATGAAACAAGCAGCCCTGCTGTTTTTCTGGATGTCAAACACAGCTGCTGAAAGGGGGAATGTGCAGAGGTCACAGCACGCATCTCCCTGCAGACCCCCAGTACCTGGAGGTCCATGAGCCAGCTTGCCCAGCTACACAAATTCTTCAGATCTCTGTATCTTCCACAGAACGTCTGACATGGCAAATTTATGATCCAAACTTTTCAAGCCTTTTGACAGCCAGTGGACTGTCAGCATGGGAATTAGCTTGCAACAATATTAGCAACGGCAGAGACAGATCCTCTGCTGGCTTTTAGCCCCTGTTGCCATCAGTAGAGGTATTCTGCACACGCCTTCCTGAATGTCTACGCTTCCTTGCTCAACAACTTCCCCAATGCATGGACATAGGAAAGGAAGGAGATAATGGTTCACTGATTAATCATAGGGAATGAGGAGAGAGAATTAAGGTTTAGTAGAAAAAAAGATAATCATTACTGCTGATATTGGGCATGCAGAAATGGATCAGGTGTAAAATGTTTGAACTTGTGCAAAGTCTTTGCAGCAGTACACAACTCATTTCACTGTCATGTCAGACACGCTCTTAACCTGTCCTCCTAAGAGATGCACAGCTATCACAGATAACCTGGAGAAATCATTACTGATTACTAGCACCGTGAAACTCAAGGACTTCCTCCCAGCTCACTTGTTTCTTCTCTGACAGGAGCAAGAGATCAAAAATGAAAGAGGATGTCACTTCTTAATAGTCTCCTAGTCAAGCAAGGCTATAAGGATATAAATATACGGTCTTTATTTGCAAAGAAGCATGAAAGAAATTGCTACAAAGGCAAGCAGAAGCAATATCCAGAGATATCCATCAAATGAGGGATACGGAGCCAGACGAAAGTATCTCAAACAACAGAGATCTCTAGCCTGAGGACAAAGCTCCATTTGCTGAGAAAAAGTGATGTAGGATATTTACCCCAATTATGACAGATGCATGTTTGGCAATCGGTTTGAGTCCATGTGACAAGACCAGCAATAAAAACCTGCTCAGAGTAAAGGATAATATTCACAACGGTGTTCAGGCCGTTGTGATCAGTTGTTTCTGAGGAGAGTTTCCTCTCTCCCCAAATGGCTTTTTGGATCAAGTGATTCCGCAAAGGTACTCAAAAACTCATGTAAACCAAGGACATTAGGGTCTCCACAGGAGAAGAGCAGTCCTTGGGCTGGAAGAGGTGAAGCCATACACAGGCGAGACTTGGCGCAGGGAGAAATGAAGGCCAGTTTATAATCCTGGCAGAACAAGAGGCCACTTCGGTCCTGGAGCTAGCTGCAAAAATGCAGTGGAGCAGAGCTACTGCTCTCTATGGGACAGAAAGGGAGAAGAAAACAAAATAAAACAAAGGTCGGCCCACCCAGCTTTATCACTGCTGACTCTCACAAGACGATTAGCCCCAGAAAAAATCAGTACAACAGTGAGCGTGCTGGCTGCTCCCAACACACCGCGTTACATTGAATCCCTGACCTAAGGAGACAGACAGGCTTGTGCCAGCCAGATCTAAGCTATGACTTTCTTGTTCAGCAGGGACATTTAGCCATCTACACGTTTTACCCACGTAGATAGCAGGTAACTTCACTCAAATAAATCTGCCACCATCCAGAATTTGGAAGATTTAAAAGTTTGCAGCTCTTTCACTCTCTTTTGGGTACGGTCAGGTCTGAAGTTCTCGATGTTGAGGTGGGCCAAGGCGTAGTTTCCAGGAACTGCTGACTCAGCAATGAAATATCATCAGGAGTTACTATATGAAGGGGAGGGCAGGCACAACAAAAGCTGTGTGTGCAGCTCCTGTTACTGTTGTTGTTAATCAGAATACAAGTAAATTATTTCTTCCATCTGTGACTCCCACAAATAAGATCTCCCTGCTGCTATCTCAACCGCTCCACTCATCAAGTTCCTTTGTTTTTGCATGTCATGCTGGCCATTTATGACAGAGTAAAATGGATTTGCCTTCCGGCAGTAATTTTTTTTTTCATTTGATTTGGGTTTTAAATACATTGAACACAAGAACTTTTGAAACTTCCTGATGCCTGAATGCTTAGAGCACTCATTAAACATTTAGTGCGCGAAGGGGGAAAATAAAGGCAAACAAACCAGCAACAAAAACCCCAGATGATGTATAAAAGAGGGGAAGCAGGGTTCAAGGCAAACTTTATTCAGGGGCAGTTTCCATCCTCTGCTCAAGGATGAAGGAACATTTGCTCTTCCATATTCAGCAGTTGCTGGGACCTGGCAAGCTACAATGCTACTCAGGGCTGTTTTAAATTTGTACCCTGGTACAAAGGCATCTGTGGTGATCTGAAAGCATATGGAATAATATGAATACAGAACATCCCCCCCAGTTTCAAAGAGCCTCTGTCTTCCTCTGGCATGCCACCACCTCTACCTCAGGGCAGGACTGGTCTGCATCTCTGTTTGCTCCGTATGGGTGCAGGAGTGGCTGCACAACGCCTAGGCACAGCAGCAAGGCCAAGCTGACACGGAACGGCATGGCACGGTTACCTGGCACCAGCATGTGGTGGCCCGCGACCGCAGCCAGTGGTGCACTGAGTCCCCAGCGGTTGCCTGGGGAGTGCAAATGCAGAATTAACACCCAATGGCCATGTCCTGGTTTCGGCTGGATAGAGTTAATTTTCCTCCTAGCAGCAGGCACAGTGCTGTGGTTTGGATTTAGTAGGAGAAGAATGCTGATCACACACTGATGGTTTAGTTGTTGCTCAGTGCTGCTTATGCCAGTCAAGGGCTTTTCAGCTTCCCATGCTCTGCCAGGGGCACAAGAAGCTGGGAGGGGGCACAGCCAGAACAGTTGATCCCAACTGCCCCAAGGGCCATTCCATACCATATGGCGTCATGGGCAGTATAGGGACTGGGGGGGTTGGCCGGGGAGCAGCGATTGCTGCTCGGGACCTGGCTGGGCATCGGTCGGCGGGTGGTGAGCAACTGCATTGGGCATTGCTTGCTTTGTATATCATTATTATTATTATCATTATTATACTGTTACTATTATCATTACTATTTTACTTTATTTCAATTATTAAACTGTTCTTATCTCACCCCAGGAGTGTTTCTCACTCTCACTCCTCCGATTCTCTCCCCCATCCCACGGGGCAGGGGCAGTGAGCGATGGCTGCGTGGTGCTGAGCTGCTGCCTGGGGCCAAACCACGACAGGCCAAATGACAGAAAAGACATTGGTAACACAGGAGTGACAGAAGGGAATCCTTCCTTTACCTGATGTGTACAGACTTTACAGGGAGTATGTAAATGCAGAGGTTTCCCAAATGGCCTGAATTATTCCAGGGACTCTCCAGGAGTTCAGCTGAACTAAGCAGTGCGGCTGAAATCCCGATTTCTGTGACATCCCTGACTTCAATGCAGTTGGGCTTTTACCATCGTGTGCCCATGCAATTTCTGGAAATAGCTATAGCTGTGAAAACAGGGTATGAAACCAGTGGGGCAGATCCCACTCTCCATTCGCGCACAGCTGGAAGTTTAACTGCAACACAGATCACTGCAGCCAGAGGCTTCTCTCCAAAGAGGTAGTGGCTGGCTACTCTGATCAGATCAATAGCAGTTCCTGTTGAGGGAATGTATCTTTTCAAGTCATGGCTCTGGATGTTTTTAACTGCCTCTTCTTTATTAAAGGGAGCTGCAAGTATGAAATGTAAAGGAAAATTCAGATTCACAGGACTAGTGACAAATCTCCCAGTTTTATCCAAAGTTTAAAATCACCGAGAACGGCTATGTGAGAGAGAAACCAGTTATTGTGCTATGCAGGCTTCTCTACTTGCATATTATTACGTTAATCCGTGTGAATCTCATGACGTGGGAAGCTGCTCCATGGCTCTTGCACAGGACAGCAGCTCAGCACTGCACAGAAGTGGTTCACTTCCACATCCAGGCTCTTTTCATTTATCCCACAATGAGATTTTTTTCCCCTGGCTCCAGCCCTAATTTAGGATGCTGGGAACTTCTTGACAATATTTGAAACCCCTCAGCTCTTCTGCAGCTGTAAGAAGTCCTGATCTGTAAGAAGGATAATGAATTTGAGAATTCCCGATGGAATCTACCGGAGCTATGGCAAAGGCAAAGCCAGTAGTCCCTGCTGAAGTGCCCAATCCTTCAAACTTTTGCTATTTGATCACTGTTGGAGTCCTGAGTTCAGCAGAAGGGAGCTCAGTACCAAAGGACTGTAAAGTATCTTTAAGTCACATCTGCACCTTTCTAACCATTTTATTAGCAGGACATGGATACAGTTTCTTGCATAATTCAAACCCACCTGATGTATCTCACACCATTTGTCAATGGCACCAACACAACCCCTGAATACCACGGGGAAGGTTGCTCTAATCACATATTCGTACAACCATTGCCCAAAGGGGCCTGCAGGAAAAAGCACAAAGGATGGGAATAACACCATTTAACAGCAAACGTCTACAAGATCAACACCCATACCCCAGCGAGCCACGTTTTCTGTTCCATTAAGCAGTAGACACACACAGCTCTGTAGAAGGCATACTTCATCCATCTGGGTGACTTGCATTATAAGGTGCCTGTACTCCCCACCGACTATAAAAAGGGGACCGGGGAGCAGTGGAGGCACCTACATCTGATCAGAGGAATCCCAGTGGTCATCATCTGCAGACGCACCATGCTGTGGGGAATCCTCCAGAAGTCTGGGATGCTGAGAAGGATAATTGAGATTCTACCCCCAAATCCTCACTACTACGAGCACTCTTGGTTAAGATTACAGTATGGATGTACTGGATTACATCCAGCATTCAGATTACCTGTTAAGCATGAAGCTATCTGAGTATCTAATGATAAAGTCAACACAGAGCAAGGTTTCAGGGATGCAGTCTTCAGTGGGGGATTTAACCCAGTCATTTCCAGTATAACTCCCTGTATTTGCAAGGGTTGAAATAATTTCACAGCATCTTGCATGGGAGGTTATGGGTCATCATCCATCAAGATCATGGGTAAGCAATGGACAAGGCTGAGGATGGCTGATTTAATAACAACCAAACAGATAAAGTACCCGGTTCTTATGGAGCATGGATATTATTTCATTTTCTATTTACTGTCAGGATCTCTGTGATAAATAGTCCTTCATAACTTTGATTCTCACATGCTAGAGTTATTAAGCTTAATTGTGTTTCCCCCCATGTTTTATTAGGGCAAGGATGAATTTTCATGATTCATCCAACATTCATCATTTATTATAATCTCATTGTTTTGCTCTTTGTCTCAGCAGCTATAATATTAACCTAGGTCAATAATTCTGTCAAGTGGGAGTGATGATATTTGAAACAGGGAATTTAAAGCATGGGAACGACATCTTATCTCAAAGATGCAAAAATGAAAATCATGGATAATCACTGGACGAATGTGTTGAGAGCAGCTGGGGTCCGTACAGCTGGGAAATATTTGCCTACTGCATACTTATGATGCTTATATGATGCAAAGCCCTCTTCCATTAGCCTTTGGCTTGGATATGACTTAACACTACAAGCATTTTCCCTCCCACTTTTGGTTCCCACATAACAGAATGTGCTGATTACCTTAAGAAGTATCTTGAAATATTATCAGCTCTTGGAAGAATTACAGGGCCCATCTGCAACCCAGATAAAACTCCAACAATTGAGTCCTGAGATTTGGTGAATGGATTCAGACATCACAAGACCCAGAAGCTTTGTCACATTAAATCTTTAAGTTTGGACCTGCCATAATTTACACACTCATTTCTTTCTAGAGGGTGAGCTTCCTGGCCAGAGTTATCATCCTGGGGCACCTGTGCACCCCAGGAAATCCAACTAGGAAGACCGGTCTTTAAAGAAGAACATGAGGCACATTTATTGCCATGTCATGCATGCCCAAAGTCAAATGTTCCATCGAGAGTGGAAGGTAGACACTTTTGTTCCAGATTTGATCGGTATTTTCTGTCAAAGAATGAGTTTCCAAGCAAGCCGTCAGAGTAATCCTACGTATTACCCTTGCCAAAGTTAGATCTGAATCTCCTGAGATTCATTATATTTGAATCAGCTGCCACAAAGACCTGGGTCTCACAGAGCGGATGAAATAGGGAAATCAGCAAGCCTGCAGCTCTCTGCCTGTGCTGTGAAGAGCTGTAATGTATTCTAGGGAGACTGTATCCCCGGGTCTAGAATTACACAGATCTGTATAATGAATAAACCGTTCATTTCCTATTGTGTTACTGGGACTGTAATCTCTAGAAATCCAAAATTAGCTGGAAAAGAATATAATATTCAACGGTAGCATAACAGCAAACTATCCCCCAAAGCACAGTGTTCAGTTTATGACATAGTTTCAAGTGCCCTCTTCTGTGGGAGAAAAGTTCCTTCAGTGTTCCAGTAATTTGTTAAATTGAGTCTTTTAAAGCTCTGAATTCCCAAACCACGAGATAAGGATATGCACTGTCTTAAGCATTTTGGGTCATATTACCAAGCTCTTCTCTGCAATCTCAAGAACTAGATATAGAAAAAAATCATCCCTGAACACATGCACATATATTACTGCCCCCCCCCCCCCTTTTCTCCTCATTCCTCTCATTTTATTCAATCTTTACAACCCCAGACAGCAGTGTAATGCCACCTCTCATATTTGAGCAGACTTGTTTCTTCAAGAAACTCAGGTTGGCCATGTCCCCGCGGGTCGTGTCCTACCCATCTTCCCTAGGACAGGCTGCGGTTGTACCCGCATTCATTGTGTTTGCTGCTCTTTGATTTGCTCTCCACCTGTCCCCACCATTACACTGCTTTAAGAACAGCCAGTCTCATACCTCACTTCACATCCCGTTCTCTTTTTAATCTCTTTGGGCATCAGGGCGGGGAATCAATCCACTTTATATATACCACTTTTTGCAGAACTTTCATCTCCTCTGCCTCCAGCCTCTGATCTGTTCCTTTTACTGCATCTGCCTCCAGTCTGTACTGTTAGTACATGCATTTGATATATTTTTACACTGATAGCAGACATAGGGTTGGGGTTTTTTTAAATTAAGTTTAATTTCGTCAATTGCCAAGCGCTGAGCAAGAAAAAGCAGTGCCGGAGCAGACTTACTCATCAGACTAGGGCGGCTCAGATGCTGCAGTTTTACAACCAGCTACGTGTAGGGGAGAGATGTAATAAGCATCACCTCCATCTGCCGCCTTCTCCCCCACCTGAATGACCATGTGCATGCATGCTGGCTGGGGGTGGCCTTTAGCACATCCTGGAAAAATACCTTCAGCTCTCATTATTAACATGTTTCAACAGCTGTGGACCCAAGGGCCTTCTCCAGGGCTGTGTGACTGCTCTAGACATGAACCATTTGATGAATGGGGTCTTTGAACTGCTGAGCCGGCTCTTGATTCAAAACCAAGCTAGCCACAACCTGAATTTTCTTCTAACTATTCCCCAGGTCAGACTAACAGATCTGAAAACGCCTTTCAGACTTGGATGACATTCGTTGCAAAAGACACAAAGATTAGGGAGGCTCCAGGAGAGAAACCACGAAGTGTGAACAGCTCTGAAAAATCCTCCATGTCCAGCGCAGCTTCCCTGCAGTCTGATCAGGGTTTTCACTTGTTCAGAGAAGGGAAACGAGACAACAGATACAGTTCCCTTAACCTGACAGACATGCTTCAGCTGGAGCATTTCAACACCAGATCCATCTTGGAGGCCAAGTCCCCTTTCAGAAAAACTATCTCTGTGCATCAGAAACTACAGCCCCTTTTGCAGCTGTTTCCTGAGCGGTACCTGTTCCTCAGGCTCACTGCTGATAACAGCCAGCTAAATGCCCTCCTCAAATGTCCTGGATGGTCTGTTTCCGACACACTGCCTTGGACACGTCTACATCAGCACCTGCTGTGCCAGCCAGATCATTCCGGATCACATTTGCTTTAGCCGGAGATGGAACGCGTAACCTTGTTTGAGCAGATGAGACATCGATTGCATGTCTTGTCCTATCTCTCCACCAACTCATCATTTGCTCATTCAAAACACTGCTGAGTATGGTAATTTCGAGCAGGCTTCTCAAAAGCTCGAGCTTGGGGATACTCATTTTAGTCCTCTGGGAGAACACGGAGATTTTCAAAGTGTGTTTTTATGGAGACATCCTACCTTGAAAGAGAACATGATTAACAAGGTAGGAAGTGTGAGAATCATTTACATTTAGGTAGCTATAATGTCAAACTAATATGTCTCTTATCATGAAACCCATAGATAACGGTGGATATTTATGTTCCATTTCTGGAAGCCACATGATCTGAAATTTTCCATTTTCACAGAGAAATAAATAAACCATAACTAGGTTTCTGGATCTTTGAATTACAGGAAAAAGAAACTGGAAAGCTGACTTGGAAGCATCCTCATGACTCCAGACAAAAATGAAGAAATCTAAATATTTGTTTACAAATCCCGTGATTTTTAGCCTCTTCTTAATTTTTTCAGCAAGGCCTGGCTCATGACTTTTGACTGCTTGAAACTGAAAAGACTGCTGTGTGCCATTCTAGTGGCTCAAGAAAGCCTCACAGTGAGCATCAAAAAAATTTACTTCTCCTTTAAAACACTCTAGTATTGCCAGAGTAACAAAAAAATAGCGTGTATATATAAATAAGAAGCTGGCCAGCTGTACTTAAAATATTCAAAGTAATTCTCTTCTTAGCACTTCTATCTTTAAGTTATAAAGCAAGGTTCGTTGGCTGCTGACATTCTTGAATTTCAAATAAAGACACTCAGTAAGGCTGCTTGCTTTTTCTTCTGCATTCTCTTAAAAATGCCTTTACAAATTATTTAAGGCAAGTTGTCTTCATGGCTTTCAGTTCAATACAGAAGAGAAACAAAGCTGAACAGCACCCCACTGATTATTATAAATATAAGTATTATAAATGCCATGTAGGTTCCTGTTTCAATCTCAAACTTTAGATTACTGCTGGCATTAATGGAGGCAACTCCTGATTTTGCACCAGCTTAAGTGAAACCAACATCAGATCCACAAATGTTTGATTTTTAAAATAAGCAAAGAGACTAAAAGAGCAGAGAGAAATTAATTAATTAGTGACATTTATGATAAAATAGCTGGCTATCGAGTTTTCTCCCCACAACTCTTTAAAGAAAGGAAACTGGTTTAGCCACTTGGAAGTAAGAAAAATGTTGCCAAAACAGCTCTGAATACAAAAGCAGGACATAGAGCCTACAGAAGAAAAAAAAAAACCCAACCCAACCCAACCCAAGCCAAACCCAAACCAAACCCATAAGGATAATTCAGACGAGCCAGGTGACAGTCGAGAGGATGGACGTGAACTTCCTTTGCCACTGAGAGCTGTGTTTGAATGGTACGGGCAGAGAGATTTATGCTAAACTGGCCAGCCCACAAAGGTTTGCTCCAAAACACAAAACTTGGGTTTTATATTACGGGATAACCAGAGGCAAACCAGCCTATCTACACCAGTTGGCTAATTCAATCTGATTATCAATTAGTTGCATATTAAAGGTGATTCTAGTGTGACTAGACTGCCCTTGGAAAACCTGCTCTGCAAATTCCCAACTCCTTTATGTAATTCCTAGCGCCCAGGTCGGGGTGCCACCCGCCTCCTCTGCAGTCTTGGACAATTCCAGCAACAGTCTGGAAAATAAATCATGTGCAGAATCTCAAAGCTGTGTCCACACACACAGTGGTAAAGAGGCCCATGTACATGATCAACAGATTTCTCTAGCACAGTCCTATTTTTGGATTTTTGCTGTCAACAGCTACAGAACTGATTCAATGACCAAAATGCAGATTTGGGGAGAACAAGAGGTCTCCGCTGCTGTTTCACCAAGTTGCAGTGAGAAAGAAAATGTGGCAGAATATAAACTATTTAGTGTGACTTTTTACAGGCAAAACTGTTTACTTTTTCTTAGTTCAAAGAACTGTTTTGTTCTGTTTACAAATGCCCTTGCATTTTACCTACAACAAATGAAAACTACCTCAATCTGTAAGAAAAAGACTTAGGACAAAAAAAAAAAAGTCTTCAACTTGAAACACCTCTTTTTTCTGTTGTTACAACTGTTCAAGAATTCAAGAAATTATTCACCTAGCTTTAGACACTGGGCCTTTGGGGAATCGACTGGAGCCCACAGCTGTCCCAGGCTCCCTGCTCCAGAGTGACAGTGCCGGCATCTTCTGTCTTCAAAGCCAAGTTCAAAATGGACTGGTCAGTGGCTTGCATGAAAGGAGAATAGTACAGAGATTAAAGCCTAGCTTTTTAAAAGACTGTTGGAATTGGAAGAGAAGACACAAATTTTTTTTTTTTTTCTTTTTGTATAGCATCAATTGAAATAGAAAAAAACCCTCACTGTTTTCTTTTTCATGAAGTAGGACAATTGACTGTTTGTTTTAAGGACACTTGACTGTTGCAGAGGCTGTTTGTTTTCCAGGTTGGCTTTTTTGGTGGAGGCTTACATAAAAAGTAGATCTCATCCTTTCAGTAAATGTTGAGCAACCTGAACAAAAATAAAATTGGGTATTTCTTTTCTTGCTAACACTTTCTTAAATGTAAAATGTTTTGATGGAGCCTCCTCAGCCAGCTCTACCCTCAGCCCTCCTGTAATTGGTTGAGTTACCTGGGAATCAAAATCAATTCCTATTAGAGAAAAAAAGAGAGACTGCACAATCCTGCATCAGGCTGGCAATACATCCTGGTTGGTGTAACACCTCTGCTGCTACCGCACGTCGAGACAACCCTTCTGTAAGTTAATATAAGCTTCTGGGGCGCTCCTGCCAGAAGGAGCTGGATCAGCTCCCTGGTGACCTCCCGCTGCAGTCCGCTCATCTCCTACGGGCAGCACGCCGTCAACGCAGAGACTCGCCTCACCTAACGCCCTGCCGCCGTCTGCTGCGGGCGATGCTCGGAGGAGAGCGCAGGAACAGGACACGAACCGATGGAGCCTTTTTCCTGGCCACGTCACACCTTCTAGCAACCCACGGTGGATGCTTTGAGGCAGAGGTTTGATAACCTACATGTTACGTCAATATTGGTCATAAAGTTATCCAGGCTTTTTACCAATCTAACTGCAAGGTCTGACTCCAGATGATAACAAATTACACAGGCTAGCTCGACACAGAGGGAAGACAAACAGCCTTTTTGTTAGTTTTAAATTCACTGGCTGTTAATTTCATAGGCAACGGGACAGAGTAAAACACCAGGAGGCTTCGGTTTTTGCCATACTCGTCACAGCCATAAACTCCTCTAGCAAGACCTTTGTACACCTCTTATCTCATTTGCTTACTCCTCTCACAGTCCATCCTTGTCTATATCTTGTCTCCTAAAGGATGCGATGATTGAGAATTCCTGCCTTTCACTGAGGTTGAAAATGTTCCAACAAAACTCCTTTTTAAATTTAATTTTCACGTTAGGAAATGGAACTTTTCGCCAAATCTGTCTGCTTTCTGCATTTAAAAATAAAACCAGAAAATCAAATTTCTTTCAGAATGACATACATCAGAAAGGGAAATATTTGTACTTTTCCAACTCACCAAGATTTTTGATCTTCAGTTGTTTGTTGAAGTTGAAAATACCAGGGAGTCCTCTAATCTGCGTCATGACCTGCCCTGTCAGGATTACTGCTCTTTAGGATGAAGACTGTTCTTTCCCACAGTGCAGCATCCGCTAAAGGATGGCCACGATTTTGGTTGGGTCTACTCGATACCACTGACATTTGGTCTTCAGAAAGAGTCTGGACAGCAGAGAGAAACCTTTGATTGCGGGACTGTCTTGGCTACCGTGAGAGCGACAGTGCCCAAATGCCAGCACTGAGGAAAGGGCCATTCGGATCAAGGAACACCCAGAGCCACAGACGAGCCCCACAGGGACCGCAAGCAGGAGCGAGACCCATGCCCCATCTCTTCCAGGGTCCTTGGATAAAGTGTTTTGGAGAGAGGCATTAGCAGCAGGCTCAGAAGGGGATCAGTCCCCGTGGTGGTGACTCCGAGTGAGCTCCCTGGGACGATGCTTTTCCAGCTTTCCCTCAGGCACTTTAATCTACAAACCTATAGCATTTATTTGTGTCTTTTAGAATTGCAGATATACACATTGTCCAACCAAATGCTTTTTTAAGTTATTTATTTTTTGTCCATATTCCTGCAGCACCCAGGAACCAAATTAGAACCCATGATACTGGGTGCCCTACATATCCGTGGAGAGACACTTCTTGCCTCCACTGGTTTCCAGCATAACCAGACATGCGAAGGGAGGTGCAGTAACGGAGCCACGGGGTGCAGAAGGGCAGCAGCAGACAGGGAATACAGCTGGGGCCTCCTTGGGCCAACAATCATTTTTTTGTGAAGTGCTGACATCCCTCAGATGTTGTGTCCTACCGAATCCCACAGTTTAATGATGCTTTTGAGTGTCTGTTTTAAACAAGATTTCTTTATCCCATTTTAAAACTTGCAGATTCAAACTACTGGCATTTCTGCTGGGTTCTTCTCTGTGTACTTCTTACTGTTACCCCTCTCCAGCCAGGATATGTGAGATGAACGTGCAGAGCCCATGGGGTAACAGATGGAGCTAACACCAGGAGCCCTAATGAGCTATACGAACCAGATTTTATTAGCAAAGTCCGTTTGCTGGCTGGGGATCCCAGATATCCAAGCCAACCATTTCTGCCCATCTTTGTCCATTCCTTTCCATTTGTTTTATTAAATAAATGGCAAGACTGGCTCCTAGCCATTGCCTCCTGCCTTTGCCAGCCTGTGATCCCAGCAGCTCCTGGAGCAGGCTTGAGAACCAAGCAGCAATCGACATTTGTAGACACCTGCTCAGTGATGGGTAAGTTTGGGCTGGGAAAGCAGAGCACCGCCAACAGAGGAGGTTAGTATGCACGGGTGTAGGGTTCAGCTTGTACTTTAATGTCTATTTATTCAGTCCAAACTAATGACCCATGGACTAGCCCTCACTAACAGGTGATCCGTTCTTCCATGAAGCACTTTACTTCAGCTCAGCGGCTGGGCACAGATTAAAAAGGGCTCATGCCACATTACAAAAATACTTAATTAATAAAAACAAATGAATTGCCCAGCTGAGGCTGAGTAATTTGCTGGTGGGAGACATGAATGAAGTGGAGCTGTGCAGAAATGTTCTCCTGGAATACATTTATATCAAAAAAAATAGCTAAAGAGAAAATAAGGGAGAAGGATCCTTGTGGGGTATGTGGATGGATGTGGAAGGGACCATGGCCTCAGCATTTGTCTAGCCCCGAAGCCAGGGTAGAGTCAATCACTCACCTCTCACACCAATGGCAATGTCAGTTATACCAAGATGTTTAGGCAGAACCAACTAAATGGCTGCAGGATGAAGGGGGAAAAACCCCTGGCCTGTGCAGACACGCCCGGGAGCACGATGCTCATGAAGGGACACCCTGATAAGAAGCCGCGCGAGCTGCCTGCTCCTCTGTGGCATTCTCAGCACGGCAGCCGAGGAACCCGAGTCTCAGCAAGGCCCGGTATCGGCAGCTGCCCTGGTATTTCTGCACTGGCAATTTTCAGAGGCAGCGGCTCTCAAAGGCAAGACTCTTGGGCAAAGCAGGGCTGGGATCTTTATGCTGGAGAGATACATCCCGGGAGCTCTACTGAGACGATGCAATTGCAACGCTTCTTTGAGGACTCACATTTCTGTATCCTGTCCATTTTGAGGGAAGAGAGATTCACGGCATTTTCTATTGACATTTTCAATAGTGCAGCCTGTCCCCAGGGAAAGCCAAGGACCGAACAGTTCCAGTTGATCAGCCACAGGGCTGGGAACAGGGGGGTGGCACTGAGGCAACCATCTGCTGCCTGTACCGTGGGTCCGTGGAGCGCCCAAGGGCGCCCCGGGGCTCTGCTTCGAGAGCTCCGCTGCCACAGCCCCTGCGGAAAGGGACAGCTTGGCCCCCCCTTTGCCAGGGCTGGGAGCGGGGCTGGGGCATCCGGCCAAGGCTGGGGACCCGTGGGTCCGGCCAAGCTCCTCCGGAGCAGTAATGCTGCAGGCCCCCGCAAGGGACAGAGCTGGCTGCCGCCCGCACCTGCACCCTTCGGAAATGAGGGTCAAGGTTCTGAATTGGATGGACCTTCTCTTTCGGAAGGACAGGTTAATCTTCTGTGCCAGAGTCCTGACTGATTTTGATCTTGCAGTATCCGTCAGGACTGGCTTCTCTGAAAGCACTGCAGCTATTCCTGTATTAGAAGGAGCGTGAGATAAGAAGGCTCAGGCTGAGAGCAGGGGTGGCTGCACTAGCTGTTTGCTGGGGGGTAATCAGAAGACAGGTGGAAAGAACTGTTTATCCAAATACCTGTTATTTTCATCTTGGCTTTCTAACCAAATGAGTCTCATATGACGATTCTGTGTGTGCAGGCATGTGTGGCTGAATCCACCGGTCACTGTCCACCAGATCGGGCCGGGGCTGTGGGTCTCAAAGACAGCCTGGTTCCTACGGGTGCCTGGAACAGAGGTGAGAAGGAAGAGGGGGGAGATCCCATGTGTGCCCCGTGTTCAGCCCAGGAGAAAGAAGGGATCAGACCTGCCTCACTCAGAAGATAAAAAAGATCTTATATGGAAGGCCAGCTGCAATAAGATTGAAATATTTTGGGTCTTTTTAAATAAATCGATTTTAACTTTTTTTTTTTTTTTTTTTTAAGTATGTACTGTTTCATATGCTGGAGAGTTTTTGCTCCTGTTGGTTTTACCTACCCCAACAATAATAAAATGAGGTTGGGTTTTTCCTCTTTCTTCTTTCCTTTCTTTTCCTTAAATAAACAATTTTCCCCAACAAACACACTATCTCAAATGCCAAAATACCCCCAACCTTTGGCAAAGGGACAGAAACTCAAGAAACAAAAATAAATTTCTGCAGCAGTGACACATTTTCCAAACTACAACCAAGCTGCAAAGCTTCATTTTCCTATTGCTGGTCTTAATTATAAAAACAAAAGTCAAACCCCTGACATATATGACAGAAGAAAACAGCGTGAAAATCTTCAAATAACAATAAAACTAATAAGCTCTATTTGAAGACAACAGCAGCGCAAATTGCAAAATGTTTCGGAGCTTTTTTTGAAAAGGAAGACCTTCAGTTGTAAGCTGATTATTAATTTCTTTCCTCATAGCTACAAAATCAAACCCGCTCAGCTCAGAGAAGATGTCACGACGCCATGCCAGGTGTCTGAAGCTGCGCCCTGGCGGCTCTTCCAAGCACACCCCTTCTCCCCAGGATCCCTACTAGCCAGGGAAAGACTGAATGCTCACAAATCTTTGCTATAGGGCCTTTTGGCCAACTGTCTTTCCAGCCCTGGAATAAGGAAGGATGTGGCTGTAGGACTCTCATGGTCTAGAGGGGCAGAAGTGTCCTTTACAAGGCCCAGACGCTGGCAGGGCTGGCCCTCATTACGGGATGTTAGTCAAGGCAGCAGGCCAAGGCAGAAAAAGCAATCATGGCTCTCCTTTCCGCTTTGCTGTGCCACAGCCCCCAGCAGCCGCAGGTCTGCTAATGCCAGAGGAAGGATCCGGGTTTGCGGAGTTTTCCTGCTGGAGGATCAGCTGCTGCCCATCGCCCAGGCAGGCGCGAGTCCCGCACACCAGAGTCTCCCCAACTGCTCTGCATCCCAGCTCCCATCCCCAGGTGTCGTCCGTGCTCCGGCACTCCTCAGAAAGCTGGAGGCTGCTCTGGACATTGCTATCATTGCAATCACGACAGCAATGTTGGACGTTTAGCCGTAGGAATCGGCCTTTCCAGCTTCAAATATCAGCAACCTCAAACAGCCAGACACGCTTCTCCCAAGAAACCCAGCGTTTCCTCGTGAAGGGCTGTATAGTCTCTTTACAGATGCTCACCCAAAAAATCATGCCTGCAAAATAACTTCAGTGCATCAGCTGCTTGCAACTGGCTCAGCTGAAGGGAACTCACTTCCAGAAGATAACTGAGGATGGCTGCCTGCCCAGTTTCAACAAAAGATGGATTTTGCAAAGCCAACTAAGACTATGCCATCCATTAGGAGAACTACAAAGCAGAACATTTTAAAGTTAATTGGTTTTGCAATTAAAAGATACACAGAACATGTGATGCAATTAATTTTATATAAACTTGGTCAGGAATTACACGCAAAAGCACTTGGTTACTTCTTTAAATGAAGCTTATGTTTGTTTCCAACACAACCAGCTTCTTTGCATACCAAAATGGGAGGCACTGAAACACTCACACACAACTGCAGCCAGAATAACTCTGCACCGTTGCATTTTTTCAAAGGCCACACTGTTTTGGAGATGATTTGATTTGAAGCATGAAGGCCAGGTTGGAAAGCCAGCAGAACTACATGCAGAGACAGAGCTGTTTCCTGCCCCCTTTGCATTGGGAAGTATAAATCAGCAAGGTTTAATTGTTAATCCAGCGGCGTATGGTTTTCAGTTGATAAATGTGCAGTTGTTTAGTATTGAACAGCCAACTGGCTTTTTCAGAAGTTCAGCTGCTGAAAAAGCTCCAAGTCTGAATTTTCAATGTGCAAGCTGGTTCTTACCAAGATATCAGTAAGTGGGATTTCTGGCTAAGGTATCCTTGTTCATAACACATCAAGAAATCTTCTCCATGTTGGATAACTGGATGGATCTCAAAACCTCTTGTCTGCAAGCTTCTTAGTAAATGCCATGTCCGGTCCCGGGTCCAGGGCAGTGGAGTGGGGGCACAGGGCTGATCCCGGATCCGCCCTACTGCAAGCCTGCGGCGAGACTCGCTTCAGTCACCGTGCTTCTGTCTGTTGTAACCCACACTTAGAAAATGCGGTCTCTGGGGGAGGCAGGCTCTTTTGGTATTTGCACAGCGCTGTACACCGTTTGGATCTCATTTTCACTGTGGCTTTTCATAAAGAAAAAAAGCCATTAAAGCCAGGAGTGGTCCAGTTTTAGCAGGGCAGCTCTCTAATTGCATTAAAGCTGCTTGGTGCAAAGAGCACAGGCTCGGACTGGTGGTGGGATGAAGCTCCCTTAGGCCAGGCTCCGCAGGCTGCAAGTCCCACCCTTGAGGCAGCCGGCGGCGTGGCAGCCTCTTCTATAGCGGACCTGGGCTGGTTGTTAAACCGACCCCGCACTGCGTCCCACCGGCTCAGGGGCTGGCCTGGCAGGGTTACAGCTGGTGTTACATTAGTACCTGCAAGAGGAAAATTAGACCCCAGGGACCCGCTTTACAACACTTTGCAAAACCTCCAGCCCTGGGAATGGGTTGGAAAGGCTCCCTGAGATGGGGCTGTGCGTACCCGTGAGCAAGGGGTAGGAGCAGAGGTAACCACGCTGCCCCAACAGCCCTGCGAGCGCGCTGAACTCGGCATTTCAGCTTTGCAGAGGGTGTATAAACATTTCCTTTCACGTTGATTAGAGCCCAGCAGTTACCGGACAGGCTGGCAACAGCAACACATGCCCAGGCTGGTGGTAACAGCTCATTAATCAGTCAATCAAATAGAAAACCTTGATTCTGTAGGGCTCGGAAACTAATTTTTAAATTCCTGCAGCTATTTATGTCTTCATCTTTCATTTACTCCTGCAACAGCAGAATTAGGCCCAGCATTACAGCTACTCTGTGGACAAATGGGGTTTTTCTGCAAATTCGTACCAGTGCCAGAATCTGTCTTCCATAAAGACAGAATTTCAGGGAATGCTTTCAGGTCTATAGGGGAGTAATTAGAAGGGAAGCATTAGCACATCAACATTTTTCATGCTGTATCTCTGTGTGAAGTGCTAGAGAATGCAAACATTGGAAAATTTGTCTCATTTAAAGGATGGTAAATAGGAACAAAGGCAGATAAATTACTTTTGGGAAATAGAAATTATGGAAGTTTTCAGGGGAATCATGATTATTCACACATATGGATCAAAAATCAGGAAAAATTTAGGCAGGGAAACCTCTGGTGGCAGGTGAATTTCTGATCAGTTAAAAAGTTCTGCTTCAACCTTAAGACAAGAAAACATGTTGTCTTTTAGAAACAGACCTACTACCACATAAAATGTTCCAAAAGGGTTAAAATTGAAACAGCATACTTCATTTTGCACTGAAATAAGCCTTCTGCTTTTCATCTGGGTTTCAAATAAAAGGTGGGATTTTTGTCTCTTTATCTGGTGGGGTTTTTTTTATTAATTCATTTCGAAAAGTATTATTTCTATGGAGGTGTGAGTGAGGCTGCTTTGCAATTTGTCCCTACTTGTGGAAGGAAAGAGGATGAGCCCAGGACACAGAGAGCCATGGCCCGGAGGGGGTGAGAGGGCAGTGGATGTTTGGGTGGTTGGTTCTAATCAGAGCATCTCGCTGGAGGCATGGAGGCAGCGGAAACCTTTGGATTGCCAGGATTATAACGCTATCATCAGACTGCCGGAAAGCACTAAAAAGCCCTTGGAGACAGTATTCATTTCATAAAAGCTACCTATCATCTTCCAAATAGGCCAGTCTCACATCAGCCTCATTAAGGAGGAATCTGCATAAATTAACTGCAGCTCCCTGTGACATGAAGCTCACGTTTTCTCAGACTGGCTTGTGAGGCATTGAAGCCAGGAGCAAGCGGTACCTTATTCTTTTCACTCCCTCCAAGATGTTTTTATCTCCCGGGAAGGTTTCAACAGCAGCTGACAGGGAGACTTTTCTCTCTTTTGTATTTGTGCCATCCGTCTATCACCTGTCCTTCAGGGCGATGCAAATTCACTCCTTCCCACCCCACGCTTTCATTTTGAGCAGATCTGATTAGGTAGAGACAAAAAGTCAGAGAAAAATAGCCACAAGCAAGAGCCGGACTTGGAAAGCACCTGGGGCCAAAAGCAAGGCTGGTGGAAGGGTGTGATGCTTGCAAGAGATGTAGTTGCAGGAGTTCAAGAAACTGCAACGCGCTGAGCAGCTCTGCTGAGGCTTCTTGTAGGGACGGGGCAATTTCTTAAAATATTCTGCCATGACCACCCCTGACCACGCATGAAGATGGGACTGGCTGCTTATCTCTTCTTGTCACCCATGTCCCACGTGTGGCTGTTTCAAACATGAGCAGTATATTCTATTTTGTCAAATAGAAAATTTTCCAGTTTCCAAGCTGGAGAATATTACAGCAAGTTCTCCCAGAGCCTGGTTTTATACTTAGTAAATCTATCCAGAATCCAATATACTTAGCAGAACGGTAGGCTGCAGCCTTCAGGAAAGAAGTGAAAGGTAAAAATTAAGATAGAAAAGACATTTCTTTTTTTTTCCAGCGCACATGACTAAAGCACCGGAAAAATTTACTAGGAATACACTTGATTTTCCGTCACTTACAGCTGTTAAGTCAGGGCACAGTAACACACATTCAAGTCTTTATGAATTACAAGATCATTTTGGACTGATCATCTCTCCCCACCCCACCTCAGAGCTGTAGCAAAAGTAAAAGCAGCGTTGGTTGAAAGAAATACTTGGTTTTCTCACTTTTTAAGGATTATCAAAAAGGGGGAAAAAGAAAGGAAATTTGGGATCAAGATGAACTGAAAATGACTAGTTTAACAAAACTACCCCAACTTTCCCAAAACACGATGTTCCAAATGTGCATTACAACTTCTTTCTCCCCTCCCGCAATGAAAAGTGGATGTGAAAACACCGGAAGTAATCTTGTCAACAAGACCGTCTATTTTTGAAGACACTAATCACTCATGGAGGCACTAGGGCATGATGCAGAAATGACTGGGTGAGGCTCCTGGGACTGTGCTGTGCAGAAGGACCTCCCGTGGGTCACAAATTCCCCTGCTTTACCGGTGCTCGGAGGGTGCACAGAAGGATCTCACACATGTGCTCGAGGATGTGAAATCAAGTCTACAGTAAAGCAACCTTCTCCCAGGTCCCCAGGAATTGTTCCTACCTAATACCCCAGCCCCAATTTGAAGCTGACACCAGAATGGATCTGAACAGCAAGAACCAAACATCCCTTCTCCAGCCAACTCCCTCTTCAGTTTCTCATTCACGGGTTTCCATCGAACAGCCTCGGGATCCTAGACGCTTTCTGAAACCCTAGGGTGACTATCTTATATGATGAGTCCTGCTCTTAGCTGACCTTTGTTTAGCACCTGGTCTTAGGAAGGGGCAATGCTGACCTGAGCTTTCCTGAAAAGGCCCAAAAATATGGCATGAAATCGTCTAACATTATTTCCAACTAGCAATGCGCCTTTCCCACATACCACAGCCCTTGCAAGGAGGGACATCACTTTAAACAGCAAAGATAGACACCTTTTGAAGCATCTATTGAATTGGAAATAAGGCAGAGTGCTTACAGGCTTTCCCATGCACAGTGTAAAGCTGGTCATTGGATTTGGGAGGGGAGCAGGCAAAGCAGGACTACGCAAGGCTGGGCTTCGCACTCCTCCCAGGACCATGGCACACTTTCTGCTTCCATTGTCGCAGCTGACTTTGGCCTGTAGGCCGACATAAAAACTCACATCCAGGGCACCTCGGGGCACCAGGTGATGTCCAGAAGGTAGCTGGAGGTCATCGCGGTCCAATACATCCATCTGAACGGGCTGTTCCAGGCATTCCCCTACAGCAGATGCCATCGCATCTGGCTGCGGCTGCGTGCCTGGGCTTGTGCTGTTCTCACCGTGCCGATGCTTGCTGTCGACTTGCTCCAATGGCTTGGACGAGCACATGCCAGGTAATTAATGAAAGGCGGCACGTCTGTGTGCCACACAAAGAGAAAAGAGGCAGCAGAGTGAAAGGAAACTCAAGACAAATTCTTAAGCTCGAGAGTCGGTTCCTCCAGACTCGGCGCAGGTTCTGGCGTGCAACTTTCTATAGCTGCTGGCTTCCCCAACAGACAGCTTTCACACCTCCTAATATTTTCTGCAGTGTACCCCCAACACAGGGGTGTTTGCACGGCTGTGCCACAGCCCTTCCCACCCATCGGGGCGGGAGCATTGTGGAGCAATTCAAAGCTGTGCTTTTTTTCCTTCAAATAACTGATTGCTACATTAGTAGCTCTTTTGTTCCGGATACATAAACTCAGCTACTTAATTATAGGCCACCTCGCCAGTGGTTTTTCAATTCTCTCTGGGTCTTGTTGCTGGGAGGCACATTAAGTAGCAGGGAGGAAAGGAAAGCTAGAAAGCTGCTACGAACAAAATTTTTACAAAATCCTCCCGAGTTGTCTGTGAGAGCTTTTCTTTTATGAGTAGCCACAACAACTGGTGCCTCCATTACGCCTGGCAGATTTGCCAGTCTGTAGACATAAAGATCAGGAATGCTGCAATCAGAACAAGCTTTGCACTTGTAACAAAGATAGAGTTTTTAAAAAAAAAAAAAAAAAAAAATCAGACCAAGCAACGCTATCCAGCTGTGGCCTATGAAAGTGCTTTTAGTTACTGACCTGTGCTGCATTTATCTCTTAGAGCTAGTGGGCCGTTTTTCATTTCTTTTTTTTTTTGCCTTTCCCCCCAGTGAAATGGAAGAGAAGATTTTTTTTTTTTTTTAAATTCCTTAGATGCCTCTGCATTCAGTGGGGTGTCAAGAAAAGCTTCACGAAGAGCAGATGATGCAAAGAGACACCATCGCAAGAGAAGGAAGCAAGGTAGTAGGGAGGGGAGACGAATCTAAAGGTTTTAAAATCACCCCGCCCTCTTCCCCATCTTCCTTAGCAATGACGTGCCAAGGGTGTTGGCCTCCGCATGCACCAGAGCCTCCTGCCCCTCTCCTTCTGTGCAGGAGAGCTGGGAAGAATCCGTGCCAAAGCCTTCAGGGCACCTCGCTCTGCCCCAGCTGTCCTCTGCAGACTGAAGCAAGTCCCTGTAAGACAGGGAAAACTCTCCAAAGCAAAGAGAACGGAGTTATGCACCCACGGACCTCCGCCTTCAAAGAGTTGGCTGACTTGGAGGTGCTCCAGGCTGTGACAGAGCTGTGGAGCAGACACAAAGGATCGTGGTAACGGCATGGAGAGGTAAGGAGTGCCAGAGTACAAGAGGCCATCGCATCTCTGTGGAATTTGGGGTGAAAAGTGGACCTTCTGTGATCCAGAGAGGAGGTGCCCCCCCAGACAAGAAGATCCGTGGGTACCAACAGGGCTGTGCCCCCAGCTGTCACCCCAGGACGGTGCCAGTGCACAGAGGGTCCTTCAGCACGGGCACCAGCACTGCTCGCGGCCCCGCGCAGCCGCACGCAGCATCCAGGGCCAAAGAAACCTCCCCTACGCGTTTACTGGAGACCAGCCAGGTTGCAAAGCCTCTACCCTAACCAAACTCTTCTTAGACCAGAGGTTGGCTTGACGAGAGACACACGAGTTTTCCACCAAAGTTTCAGTTAGATTCCTGCTGAAAATTGGTTTGCATGTTTCAGGAGAATTGGGGTTCTTTTCTAAGATAAAGTTCAGTGCGTTTACTGAGAGAAATCACTTTTCTCTGATTTTTTTTTTAAATAGGAAAAGCTATTCTTTCACTTGAATTTTTTAAGTTTTATAATTTAGGGCAAGCTCCCAAATGTAAAGGCACTCAGTACCTTTTTTTTTTAAAAAAAAAAAAACCTGAAAATAAAAACTCTTTTCAGAGGAAATCTGGTTTTCCTTTTTTTCACAGAGACACAACACATTTTCCAGTGAAAAGTGGTTTGGGTAGAAAGTTACTGCTTTGTACAAATGCCAGGGCCTCCAGATCCAGTGGGAAGCACACCTCACGGTGACAGCATCTCCTCAATTTGTTCAGAAAACTCCTTGGTTCAAAATGAAAGCTCCATACTTCATGGGGAAAAAAGTCTCAAAGAAAAAACCAAAGCCACCCACAGCCAAGGGCACCAACTGATAAAGGTTTCATTACAGGTTTGCTGAAAACTTCTTTACTTCCAGGTCTCAGAACAAGAGGTCTCCAAGCAAGACTGCTTTAACATACTCTTTGTAGACCAAGAACCAACTGTACACATATATGGCCACTGGAAAATGAGATTATTAAACATTTATGCATTCAGAAAAGTGTTGTACAAAGAGAAAATGAACTTTTAGGAAGGTGGCAAAACTACTTAGATGCACCTGACTTCAAATGAAGTTCTTAATGAAGAATTCTTGCCTTTGGTTGTATTACAGCTCCAAGCAGTTTCCACTTTCTCCTTCTCCTTTCTCCCCTGCCCCATCCCCTTTATTTAAGAGACTTCCCTTGAAGGAACATAAAACTGTCACTTCTCCATCGTCTAAGTTCACAAGACAGAAAAATTTACTTCTTTAGTCATTGCCTCTTTGACTCAATCTTTAATTTTCCTTCAATGACAAGGCTGCCTGATAAGACCTCTTGCCTGCATTGTTCCTCAAGAGGCACTTTCCTTTTCTCTGCTTCACGTGAAAGAGGGAGTTCTTGATGGGTGAAGTCTTGTTTCTTTTAAAGTCTTCTGGGCTTCTGCCATGGGCTCCAACAGAGCCAGGCTGCGTGATGAGCGCTTGGGTCACCAAATCGCGTGGCGTTGGGCTCTTCTCCTTCCTGCCAACTTCAGCAGTTGGAACACAAACGTCTCGGTATTTGAAGTGCTCACGTGCAGTTGCTGAGGTTTGAAAGCTTCAGCTCCTGGAGCAAAGCTTCAGATCCTGGAGCGATACGATTACATGAGAAGTTACTTTTTCATCTTCCAAAAAAAGAAAAGAGCATACTATAGCCCAAAGTGCACAGAGACTAGCACAACCACACTACTGCAGTATTTTCCTGCCTCAACACTTCCAGACACAGAAGGATTAAAAAGTCAGTGAAAAAACAGGCTTAATTACAAAACCTGATACTTTCAACATTAAAAAAAAACCCAACCAAAGAGATCCTAAGTCTAGCTGAAAGAGAGAGAACAATCCACTCCTTGTTTATCCAGGCAATGCTGTAACTGATTAGAATTAAATATGTGTAGGGGGAGAAATTTCACCAGTGTTCACTTGCTTTTGAAAGCAGGTTTTTTTTGGCTCCTTCCTGCTTTTTCACTGCAAATATTCATACAAGCCAAGCAGACGAAAGCAAATACCTCAAAGCAAGTTTAATTCAAATAGCAAAAGCTTTATCAAAAACACATCTTTTTGTTGATTTTAGAAAAAGCTGCAGTGGCTGTTAACTCAGTCTTAAAGATGCCCAGCACTTGTGATCACAAATCACACGCTCAGTCCTGGTATTTGCAGTCAGCACGAGGCACAGACCAGTAATTCTTGAGAGAAGAAAGTCAGATAGTCCAACGCACATATGAATTTCACGATCTGTTTGCAGATCTTCAGCAAACAGAGAAGAGGGATGAATTAATGAAGGGCAAAAATCAAAGAAACACTTTTTTGTGTGAGGATTTGCCCTCTACTTTGTATTTCCCTGCCACCAGTTGAGACAAGGCTTCTGTTGAGTAAGGGGAAGCCTAGGGTTAAGTGGAGCTTCTAGTCCCCAAATTTGAATTCATTGCCTCAGTTCCTGAGATCAGCTAAAACACAGGCACATTTAACAGGCTGCTGCTTGAGACACCACCCTTTATTATGGAATTCCTTCCTTTTACGGGCTACTTTTCCTCAGAACATGGATGTTATCTGAACGTGGCTTTCTGCAGTTTTGAAAAATGTAGATTTATTCTGTATTTCTAATGTCGTGTGCTCCTTTTATCTGCATGTTACAGTTATCAGAATAAATACTAGGAGACAAGTCCTTAGAGAGATCCTGTATGTACATGAGCTAAGTACGCCAGCCAGTAGCTAATCCAGGCAAGGAATTTCAAAACATGGATTATTCTTGCAATAATTGCAAGAGATAACTGGGACCTAGTAAGCACAGAGAGAGGTGGGAAGCCACTCCTCCCAAGAGTCAAGGAGGGTGAATGGGGGACTTTCTTCTGTGAAGATTCAAGCCACAGACCTAAGAACAGCCTTCCTCCAGGGTCAAGAGAAGAAAGTGACCTTCAACACCACAGAGCTTGAAGTGAAGGTGAGCAAAGAGATCTTACACAGCATTTGTGTGGAATTTAGCCACCTGACTCTAAAGTGGCAACCCTGAAACTCCCTTGAATTTCAGTACAAACTATACTTTGAGAAATTTTGCTCTTTATTAACTTGGTTCTTACTTTCACATCGTGCAGCTTCCAGAAAGACACCTATCCACATCCAGCTGCCTGCACTGGAGAAACTCTTTAGACATTTGAGGCTCCCAACATTTTGGCTCTACATCATTGAACCAGCCTCTCTCTGAATCACTGCTGTGGGCTGCATCAAGCAGTTTCTGCCTTCAAAAAAATGAGCCGCTGCCATATGACCTAAATAGTCACTCCCTTCAGTGGGAGCCGCAGTGATGTCCTCCTCACTGTATAGACAAGCTTTACAAGATGGTCCCTAAGTAGGACCCATCAGTCATGTGCCATCATTACAATCTTGCATCCACCCAGACTGCATAGAGAAAGGCTGAAAAGCACCTCAAGCCTCAACAGGTTGGACGCTGCACTGATTTACGCAGGCCCGGAGCATCCATCACCACCGCGTCTCTCGCCTCTGGCTCAGCGCGTGCACTCGCTGCTGCCGGTGGGCATGGTGTGCAGCACCACCCGCGCCCTGCCTGCGTTTCAGCGAGGGCAAGGCACTCTACACCTGGGAGCAGGGGCCTTCTCTCGCCTTCTCCATGAGTTTGGCCATATATACAGATATATACACGCCTACCAATGCCTCTGCATTCGTCACCGTGGGCTTCTATAGCCCTGGCTTGCTCTGCTGGAGACTTAGTCCTGGCAGAGTGTTTGACCCTGTAGACAGTCCAGTTGAATTACAGCTGCTGGCTTCCTGAACCATCTTAAATAACACGAAAAGTTGGCAAACTCCAAAGCTGTCAGGTTTAGTCCTATCAGTCAGTTTTATTTTCCAACTACTCTGCTGCAGAGAAAGGACTGGGAGCACTTTGTGCAAAATGAGTGTTCTCTTTACATTTAATCAGCCCGTTATATTAATTAAATATGAATTAATTGTAAAGGACATTAATTGAGATTTAAAAGAGATACATTTAGGCGCCCATGTAATTAACTCAGAATAACAGAGGCAATAAACGTGGAAGCTTATTAATACAATAACCTTGCAAGGATCATTCGGAGTATTTCCTCCCCACACCCACTCAATTGCCTAGCACTGGCTGTCACAAGTTACATACCAATTAGCATACTTTTGGAAGATAATACACATTTTTAATTAGCTGGTCTCTCACTTGCTGGCTCTGACAGCGGTTCTACCTTTGAGTGGCTCTACCTTTTCCCTCTTTGGTATCCCATATCGTTCAGCTCTTTGAACCACCTGCTGCTCCCTACTTCCATGTTAGCTCAGCTCTTTTGATCTGCATAATTTGTGAAAGAGTTCAACTGCTGAGCTCTTTCATAAATGCAACAGAGGAGAATATCAGGTTGGGAACAGGTAGAAATGAGTTCGATTATCTGATCTAGACCTGGTGCTCAAGCAAGTAATCTTTTTTCTCTACCTTTCTGTAGGCAATAAATTATTCACGGCATTCTAGCCTGTACCCAGTTTTATTTTCCCATTTGCCAAATAGTCCCCAAATGGCCAGAATTGGGGAAGGGAAGTCTGCATGCAACAGGAAACACGCATACATAGCACTCAGAGGCTTCTTTTTGAAGCCAAAGGACTTTTTTTTTTTTTTTTTCTTCTAAAATCGATATCTTTTTCCAGTATAAAAGTTCCCCTTTGAAATCAAATTGTGCATGTGGCCCTTCGGGGCTAATTACCAGATGCTCATCTGGATGTTATCTTTTACAGAAGCTGAAAAAGGAAAAAATGCTAAGTCAAGTCAGTGTATTAACACTCTTAAAAATATATACATCATTTATCTATCAGAGAGAAGAGGTTTTGAAATCTTATTAATGAATACCAGCCATTCTGCCTTACTATTAAGGAGTACTGCTTTCATCAGAGTCAGGTGAAATTATTGCTGATCAGAAAAATGGGTTTCCCATCCCAAAATAGTTCTAAGGATTTCCAAGATACTCTTACTTTGAAGAGAGAAAAGCACTAAAATCTATACGTTTTTACGACTTGATCCTCCAGAATCACAATGTTTATATTGGCTCACAGAGAACATAGGAGCATTCCTTCAGTATATAATTTTAATATTTGTGAATGCAAATGAATATTTCCGAAAGTAAACTGTATTAAAATAATCAATGTTAAAGTATCCGCACTTTCAGTACTGCACACAAAGGAAACACTTTGATTTCAAGTAACACCGCCAGTGGTCTTTTTTTGAAAGACAGAATATTTCATGTGCTTAATCAACTGTAATTATGTTTTGCTACTGCTTGAGAACTACTGAAATGCTGTACACATAAAAAAACCACCAAGAGCAAACTGAAATTTGAAGAGGATCTTAAACCAGATACCCAGATACCTTTTATCATGTTGGCAAGCTCTTGTGACTCCAACAGATACCTTCACGGGGAGAGGCTGCAGCCAGGTTTTCTGTCGCAGGGCATTGGCAGCACATGTGCACCCAACCCCTGAAATCCTCCGGTAGTGGAATGGAACAGCAATCATGCTCTTTGCAAGTGCTCTGGCTGGCCAAAATTGAGAGTACCATCTCCATCCCCACCAGCAGTACAGTCAGGCCTTAGCATGGGGAAGATGTGTGTCCTGGAGCCCCAAGCCCCAGTCCAGGTTTGTTACACAGCACGGGTGGAATCTGTTTCCTTTGGCATGCATGAGGCAGAGGTATGGCAGAGGGGAAGTCACAGCAGAGCCTTTCCAGTTGCTCTACAAAACTTGTGGGACCAACGCAAAGCCCACGCACACCTCCAATGCTGCGGGCACATTCAGGAGTCACCCGGTGCCACCCTGGGGTCTTGCTGTGGACGCGGCACTGGAGCCCCTGGCACAGCCTGAACGCGGACAAGGGGGGAAGGAGGTGAGGCAACACACCCATGAGCAGTGCAGCTGGGGAGGACTGGCGCACAGCGTGCTCTTCTATGATCCAGCTGTTTGGAAGCATGTGCCTATTCACAAATTATGTCTGCAAATGCAATTATTACATCTCGTTTTACAGATGGAGCACAGGCGGACTGAGGCTATAGCTGTGCACGCTCCAGGCCAGCGCAAGCCAACACTGCTGCCAAACCCTGGGAAGCATTCCCACCCCTGCAACACTTCTCACTTTAGCAAAGTTCATGCCAAGACGAGAAGACATTTTTCCTCACCCTCCGATTCCTTCGTTGCAGTACAGTTTCTTTGAAGCCTATTGGTATGAGTCAACTCTGCAAGGATTTATATATTTGAACTAAGATAGCTGAAATGAAAAACAACGAAAGAACAAAAAAAGAAAAAAAAAAATCAAACAAAAACCTGCAGACTCACTGAGATATGACTTTTTTTCCTCCCTAAAGCCTGCATTGCCTTACATTGAGTTTGGTTAGAAGAAATAATCAAGATGATGTGATGAAAGTCAAAGCAAAATGTTGACATTTCCAAAAACCTTTCCATTACCTTTTTAAGCATCGACAGTAGCATTTAGTCCAATTTCACTGATACTCTTGGTTCCTCCAAAACCTAAGTTTGAGGTAAACTTACCATTTGCTGGGGGTTGCAGGAGGAAGATTCTGCCCTGCTGCCTCGCTGGGATGGCAATCACGCCGCTGTTCCTACAGACAGTGCCTTTTCCCACATCCTGCCTGCACAGCGTAAGCCTCAGCCGATTGTTAACTCTGCAGCGTTGGAAGACCTGCCTTCGGAAGCAACAACATCCTCTCAATTTGTTTTTACATCGGTTTTATCCTGTTGTACTCTGCCATTTGCTCTCTAAGCAAGGCATGTCTTCCACCCAGGAGCCATCAGCCAGGCAGGTGCAGGCCACAGGAATCCAACAGCGACGGCTCAGTGCCTGGCACCAGCCTCCAGCTTGGGCAGCCGCGGGTATCGTTCACCTGGCGCTGGCAGGCTCCAGTCAGCCAAGCGCCATTCTGGGACAGGAAGAGCAGATCACAGTGGACCAAGCGTCTCTCCCTATGCTCTGAACGAGTACACAGCTCATCGCCCCGGCCAGCCTTAGGTAGAGGCACTCACCACTTGTCATCACGTACCGCAGCCCTTGCGATGAGGATGCTAACAGTTCCTCTTTCCATTTGCAGTTGTACGCTCTTTTTGTCCCGCTCCTTCCATGTATCTGGCACCAATGCTCCTTGGCATAAAAGGTACATTTTTTTCTTCATGGGAAGTGTTGGCCTGACACCCATTCCATCTGGCCTGACTTATTAGGGAAGACACACCTGTCTTGCTCCCCTGAATCGTAGGAAGTCTTTGGCTGGTCCAGGAACTCGTTAATCCATCTGGAATGAGAAATGCCAGTATCAGCTCAGTGCACTGGTTCAAAGACTAGGAAAGCTGAGGAGTATTTTGGATAGTATTACGAGACACAAATTCATAGCCATTTTTGATTTCCATCCAATTTAATACATTTTGGGCTGGCTTTCCCCTTTGATATGAGAAAAGTTAGGACTGTGCTGAACTTGGATGACAAATTAATGCTTTAGAAAGACCAACCCATACTTCAAAAAAGCTATTAAAGGGTTTGGTAGTTCAATGGGTAAAAAAAAAAATTCTACTTCCACAGCAGGTGATGACACGATCTTTATTATTGATTTTGAATGATGGCACATATTCTAGCACTGTCTCCCAAAACCTGTCAGACTTACTGAGCTCAGCCACACCCTTGTTTCAACAAAAGCACAGTCCTACCAGGTTGTTCAGTCTGTTAGTCCTGGGACAGGAGCAAGGGACCAGCTCATCTCAGACAAGCTGGGTATTTCCCACGACAGCAGCAATGCCTGCTATTTTCTAAACTGGGCAAAATCTTTACTGTACCGGGCAGCTACCTACTTGCTTAACTTTAAAATCCTTAGTCTTCAATTAAAATCAGTAAGATAATTTTGGTTTTCCCAGCATTATTTTGACACCTGTTTCCCCCACAGGCAGAAGCTTCTCCTAGGAAAAGCTGCAAACCGGAGAAGATGCCCTTCAGCAAGCAGAGCCCCATTAGTAGGAGCCAGTTCTCTCTTCTCAGCACTGCTGCAGTCTCATGTAAAGTTTCTCCCACACACACTCCTCCTTCCCAATAAGCTTTATTTATTCTACTCATTCATAGGAAATGAAACTCCTTAAAAAAAAAGAGGCCAGTGAGTAGCACTTACACTGGAGCAGCTCAAGTTTCGTGGGATTTGAACTCACTCCAAGGCAAAGTGAGCTATTAGGTTCTGCGGAAGGTGTTTCTATCCTGAAGCACACAGAGCGCTCTGATCTGGGCAGCTTTCTTGATGGCAATGGTGCAGCAATGTGAAGGAGCATTCATTTCAAAACATTTGGTGTTAGAAGTTTAGCAGATTTGTTGGAAAACACCTGACTGCTCCAGCATAGTGCAGTCCACAGAAGCCATACATATTTTTTTCCAAGATGATGGTGCAAAAAGAATGAGAAGTCTTCATTCTCTCTCACACAGCCTTTTCTGAGTGAGCTGGAAAGAAGGGGGGAAGAAAAATCAGTCAAAACTCTATCAAGAAATGGTTTGAAATTGGTGACTCAGATTTCCAGATTTATTTCTTACTCTCCTCAACTGCATCTAGATTTGCTGGATTTGCATGTCAGGGGAGATTATTTTTTCTGCTTTCAGCCTTGGAAGAGCAGGCAGGTGTGGAGTAATCAAACACCATTGAGCTTTAAATGCTAAGGAAGCTACTGCTGTGGGCTGTGCAGCTTCATCTTCCTTGTCATCTATTTATACTTATACACAAAACCCAGCTACTGCATTAAGGGCTCCCTTGTCCAACCTTGCAGCTGGGCAAGAGTGGTCTTTTTCAAACAGTCCGTAGGTCTGATACCCTCAGAAACTATTTCAGACCCTTGTCTCAACCTTATTACTCCTCTAGTCTGCAAGTTCAAGCCTAGAAGCCCTCAGGATTCATGGGGAAGAGCTTATTATAAGCAGGTTTCAAAATAACTGGCTATAGCATGACATTGTATATGCAGCAATAGCACATGAGTGCCTTTGTCTTTCTCTTCTCCCATAAGAGTCAACACCATTAGCTAACTCTGCATGAAAATAGTGTTAATAGAAGGCAAGGATCATATTATCATATAAAAGTTAGTTACTCCTAAACTTCCCTTCTTCCCCAAATAGTCAAGCTGTTGATATTAATTGGGAAATCAGCATGCTTCATAACGTCTTAAAAAAAAAAAAAAAAAAAAAAAAGGGCTCTGCAGCTTTTAAGGAAACTCTCTTCCTGTTAGATATGTTAGATATGCTTTCCAAAGTTAAAAAAAGGCCAAATAAAAAGAGGCAGCAACAGCAGAGTCCCAAGCCAATGCGGAGGAATCGCTGTAAGTTTGGATATGTCAATACAGAGCCTCAGTAGAGGAGCCCAGCTCTTGCTCGTGCTGCTCATCTCTGGGTCCTCAAGGATGCCACAGCCCGCGATTCCTCTGCTCACAGAGGTGGGAGAAACAGAAATGGAGGGAAGGAATCCGCCCGTGGTCCATCAGCAGAGAGAGCAAAGGCAGGGAGGGAACCTGGGGGTCCTCCATCAGTGCTCCATCCTTTAAGCCACCCAGGACACTACAAGAAGTTGCTGGAATCGGACACGGGACGCTCATTAGCTGATGATGGATGGGGAACAATTGAACACAACTTGCTTTTCCACAGTGAGATGGTCTCCAGACAGCGGCCAAAGCTGAGTTTTGCCCATCCACTAGACAGATATTGATGACTCGGGAAGAAGATATAGCAGGAGGAGATAAATAGACTAAGAGTCCAGAGTCCCATTCCTAACTCCTAACACCACTTTAATAAGAACACAGGCACATGGCAACCGAGCCAGCCAGGCCTGGTTTTGTGAGCTCTGTGGAGGCTTCAAAGAAGAGATAAATGGAGCATCAGTTTCAGGCTGGTGAGTTTCTGATGAATAGAAATGGTTTAGTGTGCATAGAGGATCTTACCAGAGAAATGGAAAACATTCCTCAAAGACTCTGAGGGAAAGTCAATTCCCTTTGGAAAATGAAGCAGTTAAGGCTGGAGGAAGAGGGAGGGGATTAGCATATTATAATACACACATGATTTTAAGCTTGCGGACACCCTTCATGAGATGATTTGGTTGTGCAAAATGCACTGACACGCACAGAGCTGAAGGGAAGGCACGTGGTTCAGCCGTAGTACAGGAGGAGGGAGAAGGTGAGGGGCTCTGCGGCACGAGGACGAACCATCCCCAAGTTAGTGCGGCTGACAAGGGCGTGAACCAGCAAGGCCTTTGGTTTAGAAGCATCCAGATGCTTTTTGCTACCAAGGACATGAAATCACATCCAATTATATCCTCTATGCCCTGTCTCTAAGGGATGCACCTTGTGCGCTGAGTTTCAGATTAAAGCCCTAGGGTTTCGCTATTGGAATAAACCTGCTTTTCTTGCCTTATTCTGAAGCTCCCAGGGCTTGCAGTGGATAAGGAAACTGAATTTTGCTCTATCCATCTGGGTGCCCTGTTTAAATCCAAAGGACTGGATGATACTGTATGTCACTGTAGGAACTAACTTTATCTTCCCAGTCAGTCTTTAACACCTCTTCCTGCAATACAAGCAGCAGGCCAACAAAAATCAGAGCCTGTCTCCAAAACCCCGACAGCAACACTCTTCTTCCTGGATGAAGCTTATTAAGAGCTTTGTTTTGTGAGAGTTTGTGCACTGAAAGCACAAACTGAGGATTATCTGGTCTCCTTGGCTAGCTGATAGCCAAAACCATGATGTCCCAAGCCTGGGCACGTTACACCAGTCCCTCTCCAAAAAGGGGCCAGAACTAAACAACACATTAATGTCAATGGGAATGTTTTTTCCCCCTCCTTGACAACAGTGGTCTTTGGCTCAGGCTAAGTGACATTACCCTCAAGATACTCAGTTCCAAATTTGAGGGATCCCAGCAGAATTTCTCAGCCTGCCGCTTACAGTACCTCCAGCATTTAGTGCTGCTATATTTACTCACACATGGCCAGGTGCTTGCAGAATAGACGCTATCATAGCTGTTTAAGCTCCTAGATAACTATTCCAGTAGGACAATCGGTTTACAAGCAATTCTGATGAGGCCATTAGATACACTGCCACCAGTGCTAATCAACATGACTGGAGTTGTTGAATATACTTGCAAAGTACTCCCGTCAGCTCCAAGAAATAACGCAAAACCCACGTTGCCTTATAATTTCCCTTGCAAATTTATCACATCCGGTGAAGGTACGAATTCCCCATCATGTCCAAAAGCTGTCAAAAAAAAAAAAAAAGCCTATTTTCCGCTTAACCATACGCTGTGATGATAGGTATTGCGACAGCTCATTTTCTATAATGAGCTCATCAATGTAAAATAGCATTAGGGATATGGCAAAACACACAGAAATTGAGCTAATCTGCAATGATTTCAGACTTGCTAGTGCCACCTCACTCCAGCAACTGGCTCTGTGGCCATTACCAGCCCAGCAGGGCTATTAGTAGGGACAGTGCCCAGAGACATGGTACCATACTTAGTGCTGAGGCTCATCCCATTTAAAAAAGGCATAGAAATATCACAGTAGGTGGTTGTGATGAGCAAATTTGTGGACATTCATTACTGTCTGAACCATAGGCTCCAGGTGCAGCTGGTACTTAACACAGGTGTGAAACCTGGACTAGGCCATTCATTTTGTCAGGATTGTTCAAGTGCTTGAAGTTAGCAAGCTTGAAGCCTGCTCTTTTAAATGACGTGACAAATGGAGGGCATTTTTCTGGCTGTTTTTGACTAAAAGGCTCAATTAAAGAACTCTTAGCTCTTTAGCTTAGAAGAAAAACCACACTTTTCGCCCTGCTCAGCGGGCTTCCAATTCAATTCGTGCGTCCCACGGCAACTACTAGAGCTTTACGGGCTACCCATGGTGATGTGCACAAACTGGCTGCCATCACCTCTGGGGTTCTCCAGGTTGCATACAGCACCCGTGATTTCATCTTGGGATCAGGAGCTCTGGAGGACACTGCTTAGCTGGCTGGGGCAGAAAGCAGCAGAATTTGGTTTATACAAGCTGAGGTTTTGCCAGTTTTGGTGTCATGAGTTCAAGGAGTGCTTTGCACAGATTAAGAGATGCAGCTCCAGTAACAAGGACAACCTTGTCTGTAATGGGGCTTTTCAGCACTATCACAGTGCTGGTTGTAAATAGCAGTACACAGAGACCCGAAATCAGAATTCACCGTTTGCCAGTGTGAGGAACTCGAGAACACTTGCATTTACATTCAACTCATCTCCACATCACTCCTGCTAATGGGATGCTCCAACTAATATGCAGAGCTCTTGCAGACCTGAGCCCTCTCTGTACGTAGCACAGATAACCCACGACTCAGAAAATCCAATCACAGAAAACAGAGTTACATTATTTATTTTTTCCTACGCCTCTCTTTGGCTTCAGACATGTGAGCATAGAACCACACTGAGACCTTGCCAAACTGCATGATTTACAAGTGCTCTTCCCTCCTTCTCCCCACAAGGTCTCAGCAGTCTCCCCTCACAGCCTTTAGACCACTGATCGCCTACTCTATCTACATGCGGCTGATGGCACAGAGAGCGTGCCCCAACAGCACAGAGCACAGCCAAGCCCTCACGGACGAGAAGCAGGGAGTTTGAGTCACAGCAGTCTGTCGTCACCCTTCTCATTTACATTGGCTGTAGGCATGTCTGAGCATAGAGAAACCACTGTCGCTCCCCCCACAACTCCCTTGGGGTATCTCACAGCAGGAGGAAGGGCTCTTCATCTTCAGGAATCAAACTATTCCAGGCAGCACAGTTCAAATACGCAGATATTTTACTATGGCTATATTTTATAGTATGGCCATAAAGGCAATAAAACAAAAGGTTAATACTAGCAAGTTCATAAATTTAGTAGTCAAGGGTTAGTACATTCTTGTTCATCTCTTACTTTATTGAAATTTTAGATACAACGGTTTAGATTTGCCCTTGCACAAAGTTTTTGAGGCAGCAGAAGGGCCAGTCTGGCTAGGTAAATAGTTTAAGTCTTAGCAATAATTGCAGCTGAAAAAAGATCTAGTACGGGCTGCACTGAAAAGAAGTTTTATAACAATTCCTAGTTTCTGTATTACAGACCAGTGCCTGTTTTCAGCAGGCTGTTGCCGTCTAAAACTAGTTCAAGCTGCTTGGTAAGTTATTTTCCGCAGCTAAGAGTCACCAGTCTCAGCTAACAGGAGAGATTACCTGAGTGCTTCCATGACAGTGCAAAATGCCCAGTTGGCTTCCTCTCTACACCAGCCTCCTGTGATGTTTGAAGCTCAAATTGACGTTGCACTGACACAGTGGAGCAGCACTCAGTCTGTTCCAGTGACTCCTAACAGCACAGAGAGTTTACCCCAAAGCTTTGATTTTGTTGAAATCCTTACTGGTCAGTCTTCCAAGAGGATGTCCAGACACAAGTATCGTTTCATGTTCAACTAATATGCTCTCCGTTTCTGTAGTTATTGATATATCCAGAAGGACATAAAACCCCCACACTAGCAGGCGACGGTACTTGGCGTGCATTACTTCCCTGTGCATCAGCACACAACACGCCCAGCAGCAATACCGTAATGCAATACTCCCCTGGGGTAAAAAAAAGCAACTACCCAGGGAGATTCCAATGGCTAGAAATTGCAAAACTTTGGTAAATTGAGAAGCTATTCCATCCTATGTCTCCTCGCCTCCCCTGAACGCTGGGAAAAGCACAGAAGTCTTCACACGCAGGATTTAGAAACACGAGGCACATACCAGCCTATGTGCCTGCAATGGGAGCACTGTCAGCAAGGTTACGTCCCTGTCCTGCTCCGGAAATGGTGCCATACCTATGTGAAAAATGCCAGCTAAAGTCTGAAACGGATCTCTCACTCACTAGGTATCTACCACTACACTAAGGAGGTCATCAACCTAAGCACTGACACAGAAACGTCCCGGGCGTTAACTGATAACCAACTCCCTGGAGTGCTTTGGGGCCAAGGCAGCAGCTCGCAGTACTGGGGGCAACGCCTGGGCACAGCTGGAGGGCAGAGCTCCGGGGTCCACGTACAGCGACTGTTCCTGATACTCAGGATGGGCTCGACACTCACCTTCTGCAGAGGGAAAGCCACTTGCCTTTGGGGAGAAAAGGTCTCGGCTGCGCTACACCATTTCATGGCAGGGCCACACAGTGTAACCTGGTGTATATCTACCATTACAGATTTAAACCCTGCTTCCCCTCCCACCCCTCAAAGACCCTTAGGAATTACAGCAAATTTCTATTAAAAGAAGATGCCTATAAAAAGTTAATAGATTATTTGAGGGAAAATTATTTAACCTGTTTCTCAGGAGTATTTATGTCCCGTTCTCCCTGTCAACCCACCCCCATTGTTTTTTCCATAGTCATTGAAAATATTTTATCTTGAGCCAAGATTAGTTCTATGCCATTTACTATTCTTATTACAATCTCTGTGAGTACAAGCCCTCCACATCTTTAATACCACCTGCAGTCGGTGACTTATAGTTATGTTCCTGTGCTGTGCTACTTTGATCTCTTCAGTATTTGGTTGTTTTTATGGGGCTGCCTCTTCTGTTTTCTCTCCATTTACGGCCTCACTAATCTGTGCGAAAGGAGCAGAATAGGCAATCAATCAAATCACAAAATACTGAAAAGGACAAAACAGTGTGGTGCAAAAACTCTGCTTCCAGCTGAACTGACATAATTAGTTCCCAGGGGTATGAAAAACATTTCCTCTCCCAGGTGATGTGAGCTTCCTTCCAAAAGCTGTGTAATATACATGTCACAAGATGTCACGCAATGTTACTCCCTGGAGTTTGGTAGCCTCGCTGAGTCCAGATCTCCCCTGACAGGCTTTATTAAGTCAAGGAGAGGAGTAGCAGCAGGAGTGGACAACGCCGCACAGGGTTAACCAAACCATGTTTTAAATATGTTGTTTTAACAAGTGCCGGACCTAACTGCGAGTTTTGTGCCAGAGGTCTCCTACCTTATTAACATAATGACACGGTTATCTGCTGCATATCATCATCACGCAGAGCAGAGCCCCAGGTAGGGTCATCCATGGTAAACAGGCTCGATAAAGCGGGTGCTCAAGCTGTGCAGAAACCTCAGGTTCGGTATTAAACTGCAACTATTCTCCTTCCTAAGCAGTTCCTCTTTGACGGGAACTCTGAGTTCACAGGCACTGGTACGGGTGTTTCTCTCGGCAAGCTGAGGCTATGCAAACAGCATCCTGCACGGGAGGGTTTGCGCATCGGCCATCTGCATGGTTTTGCGGCTGGGCTGAGGCCATCAGTTGCTCGTTTCTTCATCTCACGGGTCACACACAAAGAGCCTCTAGTTGCCACCTGGCATTGCACTTGTGAAGTGACCACAACAGGACTGGGAAGATGCAGAACTCCCATTTGAAGTTCCTTATCATTTACTAGGCATGCGGGTATAAAATACCACAGGCTTTCTTTTTCTATCTGCAGGCCCGGATCAGGTTTTGTGCAAAGAAATCAGCTACCTGCCACAAGACTTCATCTTACAAAATTCTTCCCCAGACTCCAAACAGAGAGCCAAGACATGAATCTTGATAAAATGACAGCTAGGTGAGACACAAAAGAGAATGAGGTTGTACAGGACATTATAAGTAGGATGGTCCGAGAATTACATCCTTAACTTGCCTTAAGCTAGCCTTGAAACAGTGTAGCGCAAAGACTCTTTGTTAGAAAGTTAAATGTTCCTAGGAACAATTGATTTAAAATGAGTGAGATGGCTGGGAAGATTGGTCAGTAATTTTAGAACTAAAATTGTGATTAAAAACACTTCACCACTGAAAGTTCGGAAGCAGATTGCCTGATCGTGATTAATACAACACTACAGGACTTGGCTCCATGGAAGAACGGCAGTGACTAAACTTGAGTTAAATTCTTATCAAGTGAAATGTATCCAGCATAATCTGATAGGTCTTAAAAGGTTAATGTAAGCTAAATCAATGCTGTCGCCATCCAGATAAGGTGTGGGAAATTGCCCTTGAGTGTGAATGTTCAGAAGTCTGAAGATGAGGGTAATAAAGGGCTTTCATCTTCTGCTAATCTTTGCCAAGTCCATTGCAATGCATGAAAAGTTGATGATAAGAGTACTCTGATTTATCAGCCAGCAGACATAACATTGGAGTAGGTATGGTTTTAAAACATTTCATCTTCTCCGTTTATGTTAGTTATCTTAATAAACATTTTAAAAATCCAAACACCTGGTAGACAGCCAAAGATGCTGGATGCAGAAGTTTGCTATCCCATCACCTTGCCTTATAAAGTTCCCAGCAGCAAAACACCAGGACTCCCCTGGGGATGGAGAGGAATCTGGAAGCCTGGCTCAGTCAGTGAAACGGCGTTTAAGAAAACCATTCTGCTGGGATAAGGAGCTAAATGGAAGAAGAGCCTCAGCATGCACTTAAACTTCAAGCACATAGTTAAATCCCAGGGATCAAGGAGATTTCCAAGCTCTACTGAAACCCAGAGGGCTGCTTAGCTTCCATTCATGACTTTGAAAACACCCCTCTAAATTTATGGCTAAACTTCAAACATAGGCTTAAATGCTTTTCTGGGGAGTTAAGTCAGGGACTGAGAACTGGAAAGAGAAGCGAGAAAGCCCTAACTTTGCCATGTGCCCAGAAAGATAGACGTCTCATGCCAGCAGTCCGCATTTCTGCAGTCTGGTTGTGGTCCTGGTGTTGCCACCAGTGGGTTTAGCCCAAGCAGAGGTACAAATAACTGACTGCTCTAAATTCACTTTGGAAGTACAGACAGACATACATTGGGATACTGCCTAGGACACCACAGTACCTCGGGATCAGCGCGGAATCACAGCAGGAGACCTCAGGATCACAAAGGCAAAAGCACTGGAGGTCTGCCAGCCCTCAGGCGAAGGAGGATTTTGCCCCGTACTCTTTTTTCTAATGTTGTCCAGCCTAGGTTTAAAGGCTCAAGTTCACTTCAGACACCAGTTCCAGCAGGTCAGTGGAGACCATGATGTCATGGTGATCTGGTGACAAGGGTACACACAAAATGTGCAGATTCGAATTAATTTGTAGTTAGCTATTACCCTATTACAAAGCTCAGCCTCCTACAGTGTTTTCTGCTAAATCACAAAAGAGCTCTTTTGCCAGCCCCTGAGCCAGTGTTTTCCTCTATCCAAGCAGATGGTGCCATGAGAGATGCACTCAGCACTAACTCAGTGTATTATTGTTACAGTTGATTAATACCTGAACGCTCTGTAAAGACATAAATTATGATTATGTATACAAACAAGCAGTATATACATACAAAACTTACAGGAGATGTATTTTCCCAGAATGAGCTGTCAATTACCAAGTATTTATATATTATGTTTACCCAGGCTTTTATAACCAACACTCAAACCACTTTAGGTATTAAGTGCTTAAAACTATTGATTTGAATAATTCAGCCATCTTCATAAACCCATCCCGTTCTATTTTTCTTGGGTTGCAGTTCTGATGTGCAGCCCCCCCGCCCATCTGCTGCCGCCCGGATCCTCTTGTCTGAGGACACGGATCCCGGAGGACTCGCAGGCGTTTCAGAGGAAGAAGGCTCACCTCCTCTGAACTGTCTGCAGGAGCAAGGTCCTTAAAACTAGAAACCGCGTACCTGCTTTAACAACTCCCCACCTCTCGAGGCTGCGCTGACTCGAGTGGGTTGCCAGACACAAGATGAGCTTTATGTTAAATACATGAAATTCCCTCTTGCAGCACTGGGCTCCATGAAGCCGACGGGATCCACAATGCCAAAAGCTGTCCTGAAGCCACCTTTGCATATTTAACTGGTGAACAGTTGCAATAATCTGCTGCTTCAAATCATGAGACACCTTGTGAGGCAAAGAGTAGCCCTAGGATGTATTTAGGAGAAGTACTGCTATCGGGTGCCTTTGGCCCTAGCCCATGACTCAGAAGCCGTGCGTTCTTGCTGGCTCTATTATCTCTTTGAGTACAAGCATGTACAAATTAGCTCATTTAGCTGCCATCTCATTATAAGGCCAGCCCTCTAGAAATGGGGGCATTTCTGCAGCTGATTTGTATAGTGCCTAGCGCAGCAGACCCCAGGTGCTTAGCCTCGCTAACGGGGCAGCCAGACTCTCATCATTTGATAAAACCATTAACATCAATCTACTTCTTGCAGCTATGGCTGCCTCCCCCTTCTTTCAATCAAGCCTGAGGTACCGTGGTTTCCTGTCACCTGTGCTCTTCCCATCAAATCATCATTTTATAGCCCGTGCTGAAGTTTGGCTTAGGAGACAAGAGGCAAAAACAAGCGTCCCAGCTGCTCAGAGTGAGAGATAGGAGGCTAAGTAGTGACAAGAAGGGCAGCCAAATCTCAGAATATTATTTAGGAGAGAGTAATAAATAACAAAGCCAATGTTCATGCAGGCTTTAATGGGTTTTTATCACCAGAGAGTATGCATCTTGAAGAACGAGGGGCAGAGGGAGCCAGGTAACAACTTCCAAATCCAGAGACTTGTGACACCCGCTGTCTTCTGAAAAATGAAGCAGGGGAGTACCAAAGACAGCCTTAGAAGAGACAGATGATACAGATGGTTCTTTATTGCCCCAAACTCTTGAATAGTAGCAATAAAAAAAAAAAAAAAAAGAAAAAGCAAATGGAACCTAAATCTTGAAGGAATAAATTAACAGCAGGGAGAAAGAGAGTGCAGTGAAAAGAGGAGCCACTGCTAAGGTCCATCCCACCCTCAGCTCCTCCCATATCCCCCAGTTTGACAGCGGAGGGCACCAGGAGCAGACGTGGCCAATTCGGGGGGCTGGGAGGGGAGCAGGGCTCTCACACACAGAGCTGCCTAACGGGGAGAACATGAGAGCGCACAGCCCTGGGCCCTCGCCTGGCTCTGAGGTTTGGTGCTTCCCTTCGTCTGCCTGTGCCTCTGCTCCCAGGCAGGTACCGGTACCTCGGGATGCGCCGCAGCGCTGCCGGTGCAGAGGTTTCGGACCCTCAGGCACCCGCACCTATGAGCGCGGCCACCTCGGAACAGCACGCCTGCCCAGCACCCGTCTGACTTCCCCTCACAGCTCCTAGCTGCAATTCCAACATTTTCTTCTTGCAGAAGGACAAAGTTGGATGTTTTAAGATGTGGGCAGTATTATCTGATAACCCAAGCATTGCCCAGCATTTGATACAACGCTGGCAGTGGTAATCATCACCTTGCAAATACAGAAAAGTATTTGCAAACGCAGCCAGCTTCAACTCAACGAACGCTATCCAACAGGGCAAGCGCTACACGGATCTAACAAGCCAGTCATTTGAAGAAACTGTTCATGAAAAGAGATTTTAAACTCTTAATTTGGTGCCACTGGCTAACAAACCCCATTGGCAATTCTCCTCTGCATGGGATAACATTTGTTCTGCAACTTTCCCACCCACTCAGTTTTACTCTGGGTTTGAATCAGTGGCAGGGAGCAAATAACATCAGGATGATGTTTGACAGAGCTCCTAAAGCTCCGCTTTCTTTTCTATAACTCAGCCAGATGCTTGCAATCCCCGATACAGAAGTAACGCCTCGGCTGAACAGCGTCAAACTCAACTGCTGTTCCCAGAACAGCCTCAGAAAAGACAGAGCCAGGAAGGGCTGTGGTGGTGACAGCAAAAGAAGCTACGGGCTTGCCTGGGAAGGCTGCACCCACCCACCAACTCCCAGTCACCCCAGGATACACTTCAGGGGGAAGAGCAGATCTTAAGGAGATGGAGGGATGAGAAAACAGTGCTGAGACCATTCAGCTTCTAAACTCCAAAATCCAGGTGTGCGGGCTCTCTGGATTTAGAGGTACAATCTGCATGAGCTTGCTTCCTCGCCTCTAACAGTTCCTCCAATGCCAGTAAGAACCCCCACGCTGGGAACAGCCCTGCATAACCACTGTCCCAGGCTGGCAGCCCTCTTGCCTTCCAGATTTTAAAGTGCTATTTATCAGAAAGTTGAAAAAAAAAAAGGTGCTCTTATCAGAAAGCATGGAGAAATCAAGACTCCAGCTGCTCGCATTACCAAGCCCTACAAACCAAGCTTAAGAAAAAGCAGCTGAAGAAGCAGACTGCGCTAAGCAAGCACCTACCCCTGGCAGCTGACGGCTTACGCATCCGAGCAGGGGAGAGCTGCACAGGACCGCTGAGGCTGCAAACCTCTCGAAGGAGAAGTCCCACCCTGCTCTCCTCCTTGCTTGAAGGAGGCTCTGCCTTTAGCGGAGTGACTCACAGGGGGCTGTAAGCAGGTGAATCCTCTTACAGGTACATGAGAGGCTTCAGCTGGCAAGCTTCATTCGATAAGAGGTTGGAAATGATTTTTATAGTTGAATAGTTTTTGCTGTTGCATGGAGACGTTTTACCTTCTGGACTCTGAAGGAAAGGCTGCTGAGATGCAGCTGAAAGCCCACCAAATCCAGGCTACTCCAAAAACACTGTCTGAAAAATCCAAGCTTAAACTGAGGCAAAAATTGTTCCTATGACATCACGGTGCCAGCTAAGCTATAGCTTTGTGGGGGTTTCTCAACTTCTACGCTAACTGCCAGAAAAATATTGTAGTAAAAAGGACAAGAGGGAAATGCTTTCCAGAGAATGCACACACACACAGGTCAACAAAATGTTGGCTGTATATACTTACATGTTACTCTTGCATGTGTCTTCTAGCCATATTATAAAAAACACTAATATATTTTTTTGTCATATAAATGGGAAAAGTAAGGTGCAGAGCTTAAGGGAGCTGCCTTCCGAGGCACAGCAGGTTAGTGCAGCTGAGACACCCAAACTGCCTCTTCCCGAAGTAGCACAGAAGAACTTTGCAGAGCACAGCTTCAGAGCTCTTAAAATTGCCAACATACATGAATAATAATAGCTTACCATTAAAAAAGAGGTCTGTATTATTCTTTTGATAGTATTGCAGTGTTCTTGAAAAATGGGTGTTATTTATTTGATCGTCCCCTAAAGATTCTTTTGTCACAGGCTATTGTGTAAATTTGTGTTCAGACAATTTTTAAAATGTTGAATTATTCACTTGATTGGCCTTAATGTCTTCTCCTGAAACACCTCAATATGGTGCGATTATTATCAATATACGGAGGGCTAATAAAAATGTGGAAAAAATAACTGCAGCTGGATTTTCAAAAGGGAACGGATAATTTTCTGACTACTGAAACATTAGTAGTTAAGAAAGTTAAGATAAGGGTAATAAAGCCTTGTGCTTCAGGGCTTTGCAAAAGGGGTTAGGAAGTAATTATTTTAAGTTCTTTCTTCACTATTACGTAATTTAACTCTCGTTAATAAAGGACCCAATTTTCAAAGGCAATGAAAGATGTATCTAGGAACCAGATGAGATTTTAAAAAAGAGAAGTTAGTCCTCAACTTGCTTCAATGCTTTCCAAAAAACCCCCCAGACACTTATTTCCATCTTCCAACTCCTATGATAAAATATTTTTTCTTTCCAAAATGTCAATTTGTTGAAACTGAAGCATTTCACTGTAATGTAGGAGCATTCACTCATATTTCTGAGGTCCCAAGTAGCTTAGTTTGAGGCGCTGAGTTGGATTCATCTATAATTTATAAGTCCCCCTGATGAATAAAAGCTATTTCAGTTGCTCGCTACCTTTAAATACAGGATTCAGAAGCACAGGAAAGGACCGTCTGCGACGTGGGAAAACGCCATTACTGAGCTGGCACTGAGGTTCTGCTCTGCAGATTGACAGTGCTGAAAACAGCGTTTGGGGAAACTCACGGAGACTCCACGGGAATTGTCCTTTACCGGTCTCCACTGCTAATTCGCCTGTTCTGGTTTCTGCACGTGGCCCAGGACGCTGCCAGGGAACAACTGGCTACGCAATCCTGAGATTTCAGATCTTTCCAAAGACATTTTCTTCCAGTCTCACCATGCTCCACTAACTGTGCAAAGGACCATGATTTCTACATCTTAATGCAGTTCATTCTCTTTGTGTGCGATACAGTTTCTTGTATTTTGGTGTATCGATGGGTTTTTTCCCCCTCTCAATTTTGTATCCTGCTTTTTCCATCCTGTAGTAATAGTCACGTACTGGGTAGAGAACATCTTTCTCTGAAATGTTTCTCGTCTCTAATATGGCCCTGCCTGCATGGTGTTTCTATGTATTTATTAGCAATTCAAAATCTCCTTGGTATGAAATTAACTGCATTCACACGTTCTCCCAAATCTTTATCTGTCTTGCTATCAGTCTAATCATTCTGACAGTGCCATTTTTAACACCACCAGACCATCTAAGCTCTTTGTGGTGAATTAGATCCATGTGGAACAGCTGGGTAAGGTCCTTTCCTGGCGTCTTCCTCTCACGGGATGTAAGGGCTCATCTTCACAACACTTCCAGCCCACCTTCTGCTTCTCAAAAAGGTTGCAATAAATGTCAACCCAGAAACTTTGCTCCCCGTCACACAATACAGGAGCTACGGCACCTCCCTCCGCGCCCTCACAGCCAGCAGTGCACTGTGATAACGCTCACTTAATAAAGCACTGAGGAGTCACATAGGTATTTCTGATGGAAGAAACCTGTACCATAAATAATCGAGAAACATCACAGAAGCTTTTTAGCAAATGAATGGAAGCATTCAAATTGCCCCAGTAACAAACACACAACGTGTTCAAACACAGACAGCTATTGAAGTGAAATAATCATCCACCGTAATTAAGAGCAGCCACTGGAGAGTATGCAATCAAGTTGTCAGAGCTGATGCAACGCCCGCCTTACCCAAGTTCCCCTCCCCGCTTCCCCACTCTGTTTTCCACAACGCTACACAGTGTTAAGAGAATAGCTTCAATTAAAACAACTTTCTTGCATTTTCAGACAAAAGCTGAACCAAAACCACTCATCTTTGAAAAGTTTAGTGGGTTTCCCTCACACGTGTGTGGGGAACGTGTGTTCTTGTGCAGTGAGAAGTGGAAGCAGACAGAGAAGTATCCAGTGACGTTTCTGCCTCTGCGTTAGGTGTTACCCTCCACGTCCTGACGCATGTTTTGCCCTCACCTCCCAGCTTCAGGGAGCTATTACAAGGTTTAATTTGATTGCCCTGGAATAGTAAGTCTTCATCCAGGGAGTATCTTTGCACCACCCCTTGCTTATCCTTCATGTTCCGTAGAGCAACTGTGTGTGTCTGTTCAGGTCAGGTTTTTTCTCTAGTGAGACTGTCACGAGCTTAGAGGTTGGGAATGAAGTTTCCTGGTTCTGCTCCGCTTCCTATCCTCAGTGCCCTTCCATGCAAACACCAGTACTGACTTTGCAGTGATTCACCTTTTGGTGTGTTGGTTGATTTCAGCTTTTTGGAGGAAAAGAGGAACGAAAAGGGTGTATGGGGGGGTGACCTTCCGAGACTTGGCATAAATTCCTGATTCTTAAATCAATAGGCTTTTAGCCATCAGCTTTCAGGACACCAAGTTGTCTCCCAGGGGTGACACTTTCAAAAGCTCTCAGTAATTCAACAGAAAATTTAATGCTGTCATCAACAGGAGTCACATTAAACCCGTAGTGCACACCACTGAAAACAACCTCTAGACTGGAGCCAAACATGATGTGTAAGGAGGAGCAAGTTTCTGCAAATATTTTAAGCCCATCTAGGTCAGTTCTACTGACAAGTGAGGAAAAAATTATGCATCTGGAGAAGGTGCTCCAGTCAAATAAATCATTAAGTGAAAGAGCAGAATAATTCTTCCCACATCTACCTCACAAGGAGGTTTATATTTGGTTCTTCCTTTCTTTGCCTGTTTTGTGTCAAAATGCAGAATATGGCTAAGGGGGATTTTCTTCACTTTGTTTACCAGCCATGCTGAGTTCAAAACTGCTGCAGTTGAAAGACTCACCCAGAAACTACAAAATTGGGATTACACCCTTGAAAATAAAATTTTCAAGTTTCCATTTTATTTAACTTCTCAACAGCTAAGATATCAAATCTTCTCCATTTACAGGACTAAAGGTTTCTCCAAATGTCACCCAGCAGCACTGAAGACCCAGTTCAGGGATCTAATATTCCAGCTGTCAGTGTTGTGCTTAAAGATGTCATTGCCATGCTAAAGACTCTGAAATCAGAACTTAATTACTTGTTTGGTTTGCGACAAATGAAGAAGAACAGATGATGGATTGTTTGGGGTTTTTTTTCTCTCAAAGTTACCAAGGGGAAAAAAAACCCCAAATACCCAGACAGAAAGATCTATTTATGACCATAAATTAAGTAGTGTTAACTCTGGAGACACATGGGAAAAGAGGAGAAAATAGCACCATAATGCTATTTTTACAATCACAGTTTCACTGAAATAAGCATGCTTGGAAAATATACAGGGAATTACCAAATATCCAGACCAAATAGGACTGTCTTGAAATATTTGACCCACTAAGGGGGGTTTCTGCTACAACCCCAACTTTGAAAATGTTTCAGAAAATAAGGTCCGGAGGCTTCAAATATGGCGCCTTTACGCACAGAGCCACCCCTGCACTTTCCGACAGACGGGGATATCCTACTGAAGTCCACAGGGAGCCCCACTGGTAACCACAGCCCTTCCCTCCAGTGTGACTTGTGGCACTTTTCGTCCTTATGTGGGAAAGCAATAGTTCAGCAGCTGGCCTGTACACAGAGATACAACATCTTCCCGGAGAAATGAAAACCCCAACTTCATCATGCATTTTTGCTGCTTCAAGGAACTGTGTAAAAATGCGTGTGAAATAATAATGAACAGCAGTCTCTAAAATGCCCTGTGGATTTAGACTTGCAGACACTCAGGCACGTGAGTAACTTTCTCCCTGGGAGACAAGGTAAACACAGAAATTGCTCATGAGCCTAAATATTTGCAATTCTGGATCTTCTTTTCTTGCCGACGGCACTGGCATCCCCAGCTCGTACACTTGCCTGCGCTCGTCTGCTTGGCTGTCGCCCTGAGGGCTGCATAGCCCACTGCCTACGTGAGACAAGGCTGTCACAGGTATCTGACACGCTGCGGCACAGAGCCGCATTCAGTAACCCGATGGGTCATTCTTTTTAGCTTGATGTCTCCTGAATAAGAGGATTATTTCATCTCTCCCCTGCTGCCGCCAGGAAGGGACTGAAACAGTGGGACTGTAAGACAGGCAGCGGCTTCCCAGCTCTAAGCATCCTGGCTCCAGCGTGGGGGCCTTTCACTGTTAGTATTTCTCCTCCCTGCTTGGCTCTTGCACCGAGATATAATTTAGCTCATTGCGTTGTAACATCTGCCTTTGCCTGCCATCAGCACCAGCATCCTTAATTCAGCAGGAGTGAGTTGGGAAGGCATGGTAGGAAGCAGGGACAAGGCAGGGCTGAATGGAGACCCAGGGGCTTGGCCCCTGTGGGACTGGCACAGAGCTTTCTCAGGCTCTCAGGGGGCTCGGGAACGTGGGTCAGCTGAGTTCCTGACAAAATCCCATCCCTACAGGCATGGCAATTCTCTTCTTTGGCAGGCAGGATTTGTTGCCCTCATCTGCTGAGCTGCTGCTCTTTGGGCTGGCTGAGCAGGGAAGAGAAGAGAGCAGGTACCCAACAACCTCACCGAGAAAAGCAGGGAGAAAAGGCAGGTCGTTCAGATCCTGCGCTAGAAGCCGTCTGTACTTGTAGGACTTCCACCAAAGCACAAGCTGAGCTGGAAAACACAGGAAGCTCTGCCACATGGGGGAACTGGAGACACACTGGCAACACAGTGGAGAGATACCAAACCCATAGCCAAACATCCTCTGCATCGACAAGATGCAAGCAAACTATCGGCTTTAACGATACTACTTCCTAACCTGAGACCCCAGTGAAAGCATAATAATGAGATTTCTTCAATTCGCAAAAACGTCATGATGCCTAGCAAGAAAGGAAAATGCTTTGTACTGGAGCAGGACAGCCAGGAAAGCCAGCAGAGTCAAGCTGCTAAACAGGCAGCTCAGTCATCTCAAATGCCGTGTTGAAGAAGCACCCACAGGCAGAAAGAGTAGGTTTGAAAGGGACTCTCCATTTTCTTTTTCCCCAGCATAACGGAATCAAGACATTTTTATTATAATTATTATTATTATTATTATTATTATTTTTCAGACAGGATGCAAATGGTAATAGAGCTCCTCCACAGTTGCCTGCAAAAATAATATATATGTATTTAACTGCCAGAGCAAGCTATTCTTGAACATAAACTGATGCTTGGTGAGACCTTTCAGCTTATCCCAAGGGAAAATATGTCTAAACTAAACGCATTTCTCCTATTTGGCATCATTACATCTTAATAGTTTTTTGCATTTAATTCCATTCAAAATGGCACCTAGGTCACCAGAACCCGTTCTGACCTTGAAGAGGCAGAATGTGTCAATCCTGGCTCAGTAGGGTGCTTTCAGACGTCTATCTGCTGCTTATTACAAATACAGTATGTATCGCATTATGGCCCCTGGCATGAATAATGTGGAGCTACCAAAAATACAGTCACCATGGTAACAGCTTCGTGATGATGACAAGGCTGGGTGGAAAAGACTGGCCTGGGGAGAGGTCAGCTCCATGTAGATGGTGTTTTGGAGGGGAATGGAGCAGGAAATGTTGGCCAACCAACTATCACTGGAAGGTGATGACTGAACCCCATGGGCAAGGGCAGCTCTTCCCTACAGTTCACGATGCAGAGCAAGCAACCATGGCCATGCAGCACTTCTGAGGTGCGAGTCAGTGCTTTAAGGCACTCCAGTTCCAACCCCTCCAGAAATACCTCTGGTTTCCTCTGTTGTCCTCCCGCCTTTGAGGACTTTTGTATTGGCCGGGCTTATCATCAGCACTGAGGGATTCCAGCTAAGTCTCCTGATGTCTCAGCATTTACAAAAGCAAAACCCAAGTTCAACACCCGGCTGGAGTTTCTCGCATTTTTGTACTGCCCTCTCAACCTAGTATAAATGATGGAAAGTTGCACCATTGGCCCATCTTTAGGCTTTTTCCAAGGACCAGCATCTTCCAGGCATCCAGCTGGGACTGCCTGAAGTTCCCCCCAGTCCGCTGCGGGATTCCTTTTGCAGTTTACTAATCCTTTGTGATTTCACCACAGAGGTTTTCTTCAAGGATATTTATTATCTGGAACTATTTCATAGAATTCTTAGGAAAGGCAATTTTGTAGCCTGAAGGTTGTTCATGGACAGCTTACATTGATTGTATGCTATTTGTGACATGCCTTTGATTGCCTGAATCACTGGGCATTGTTTCTGGTCTTCAGCCAAGTAGCTGAAACAATTACGCTCCTCCTGACAGGAATTAAAATAAATGTACAAGTCATTTGTGATAGAATTCTGAAACCACTTGAATTTGTGCTTGAGTTTCCAAATTTCCCATGCATTTTTGTATTCCCATGATAATTTCCTATCATCAGTTGTAGAAAATCATATTTCACATTTAAGACATTCCTGGATGACTTTGAAGAATATTTGCTAGTTATCTATTTCCTTTACGTTTAAAGCCCCACATTGCCTCCACTCCCATCAATCCATAATCACTCCAGTGCAGAACAGCACCAGGAACTGAGCAATAAACACTGCTTCAGAGAGTAGTTTATCTAAAGATGAGACTCCATCAGTTTATGTTAGGAGAAAGGGGACTAGCCAGAAGAGCTCTGCAGCACTTTTTTAAAGTGTAAAAATCCCATTTCATTTTGGCAACAACCTTTTTTTCCTTCAACAAGCTGTTTGGAGGTAGTTTCTCCAGCTTTTTCAAGGTTCTCAGCTATGACCTCTTTCCTTTTGTGTACAATGCTGATCAGGAAAGGGTATTCCCATCTGCAATCTATTAGAGGATCAGAAAGCTCCTGAAGTACTTATTGTTGAACTCTGTCCTCACAAGGGCCACTGCCATAAAGGACAGGGGTCTGCTGAGCTAAATGAAGTGCTTGTTTCCCATGTAGAATCGATCCCCTTTTCTGGAAGGAAACCTGCAATCACACTATAATTATCTGGGTTTCTGGTTTATTTCTGGTTTATTTTAGGGGAAGTTGGGCTGGACAGAGTGAAAGACATGGAAGTCCAGGATAACGAGAAGTTGAGGCTGGGATTTTCAAAAAAGCCTAAGGTTACATCTCTACTGCAGCCACAGAGCAGTAGCTGTGCAGTACAGAAGTATCTGAACTAGTCAGAAGCGTTTCATGCCTGTTGGAAGGTTAGATTTGTCCAGGCTGAGTTCATAGAATCATGGAATTGTTAAGGTTGGAAAAGACCTTTAAGATCATCCAGTCCAACCATGTTCTATGCTTGTGAAAATAAACTATTATCAGTGATGAATTTAAGATGTCCTCGTGCATTTGACTGAGTGGAATGGGTAGAGATGTAGCTACAAGAACATTTCTATTTCTATGACTTCAGGTCTTAAGAGAGCTACACACCCAGAGACTATTGTAAAGCCATTCTAGTGTCCAAATATTTTAGCTACCTTTGAAATTCCCAATCTGCAAGTAACCATAACTAAACAGCTAGAGGAACAGCCCTGGGGTTAAAATACCAGGCTTGCTGGGTTGTGTGCCTTCTACCCAGTTTTTAATCTCTCTGTGTCTTGCTTCTCATTTATTAGACAAGACAGCTTCAAGTCCATTTTTACAGGTTTATTGTAGTGATTAATTCTTGCAGTAGAGCATCACTAGGATTATCTATCTGGGCACTGTATAAACACGTATTCTAAACTCAAGCATTGTGGGATCACTACAAAAACTGAATAGAGTGAGATGTGAGGGAAGAGGGTTTTTTAGAATTGCACTTCTAGCACCTACAAACTGAAGAAATGCCGGTTGGTAGTGGGTGAGATGAGGTGGGGCATGCATATGCAGAAGCAGCTATACCGGCACTTGAAATGTGCTGTTTGCACACAGGCAGCAGGAGAGAGCTGCTGTGCTGGGAATTTTTTTGTTCTCATATAAAGGCTTTTATGTGTCCATTTCAACTATTACACCAATACCACAATTCGAGGTGGTATTTAGTGGAGCTGACTCGAACAACCTTCCTTGGAATTTGGCCAGCTCGCTCATGTTCCCGTTGCTCCCCAGACAAGCTTCCCTTCACACACCCCTGCTCACGTCTCTTGGTAGGTGTCCTGTCCTTGCATAAGCGCAAAGACTGCTTGCACATTCAGCATCATCTCTAAAGTAATCTGGAGCTGCACTTCTTCGGGACGTATGTTAAAAAATGAAGTTCAACACTCTGGGAACCTCATTACTGACAAAGCAGGTAACAAACACAAGATCATATATGAACACTCAATATTGAAAATATTTAGGATGACATTAGGCTTTTCCTGTTGTCAGTGAAATCGTAACTGGATTAGAAAGGAAACTCCTGTTGTGGTTTGTAATGTTGTTTTCAAGTGAAACAGAGTCTACTACCTAAACGTACAGTACTTGAAACAGATGCCTTTCTTTGAACAGAAGAATCCCCCTCCTGGTACCTCAGTTGCTGTTAGTGTGTCCTGGCCACCAGCTCACCCCCGCTTTGAAGGCCTGTGCTATATCGTCTCAGCAGTATCACCCACCTGGACAAGAACCCCACAGCCACGTCAGTAAAGGATGTCCCAATACCGGCTGCCACGCAACGTTTGTGTGCACTTAGCCAAGCAAAGTAACACTGCCTCTTTGCACCGTGTTCAGGTGAGTCTATTTTCCTTGAAACAACTCTACCATTGCTGTCATACGGCTGTGAGTTACGAGCCCATGGAAGTCCAGATACATCACTCCAAGCATTAGTCCCAGCATGGCTGAGTAGGACAGTTCATCACTGGAAGTTCAACATTCTGGAGCAAACATCCCTCGGCTTTTAGTGGTTGTCATTCCTTCATTACTCACTGCAAATGGGAGAAGAACAAATGAAAAGCGCTCTTCCTTTTCTTGCAGCGTTTCAGCAGACGGGCATAGATAGCCACGGCAATACATTGCAGGATACATTGCTTAACTCAGAGGTCTCTCTGCTGTAGCTCCTTATAACTTATTCATGATTCATTACTCTTTCTGGGTTGAAAATTGAGAGAAGGCCATTAAGTAACTGGAATGCATATTTATTCAAGACTAAACAGATGTTGTGGATACGAGGCTGCACATAACAAGTCAGCAAGAGACGCCAGATTTTTAAAGGCAAAACAGCACAGAGCACAGAAAGAGACTTCAGCGCCAACTGAGGAGCTCCTAAGCATGTAAAAAGAGCCTCCCAGCCTCCTCTCACCGGTATAGCAAAGGCGACTGGGTCAGATGGATTTCCAGCATTATCCCCTGCGTGAGGAGCCAAAGCCATGGCAATGGGCCGTGCATTACATGCTTGCTTGTGTGCAACAAGCGAGGCAGCTGGAGGGCTGGTCCTGCGCTGCCGCGAACCGGTGCCACTCAGCAGAAGCTACGATAATTTATGTCCAGCTGAGGATCCTACTCTTCATGTTTTGTTAAATTCAAATCTTTCCATCCACCATTTCTGATGAATATTACGAGACTTTCTACTTTTTTTCATTTCTCAAATGTCAAGTAGATCTTTTACAGCAGCTCTTAAGAAGATAAAGGGGATTAAAGGATCATTTTATCCTATTTAAAGTTAGCTCTGAGATGATAGGAGTAAACAGGCACATTTTAAAGGATGTTAATCTCGTCTCTTTCTTATCCCCCCTTCTCCTTTTCTTTTTCTTCTTCGCTAGCAAAATTTGACTTTATTGGATGTGTTCACTTTTGTGGGTGAAATGATTGCAAGAAGTCAAATTCTGCTACCCTTTCTCCTCTCTTCAAAAAGCAAGCACAAAATACCACTCTTGATTGCAATATTAAACATAAGTTTAAATTGGGCTGTCAATCATTGCCTTAGATTTTGTGGTAAAAAGATGGAGGGAATCAGAGGGAAACAAAGAGTTCTTTGGCAAATGGAGGAAGCCTGTCCCTGCCACTGGCACCCAGGAAGCAAAGCCACTGATTATTAGCAGCAGAATAATAGAAATAACACTGTTTAAAGAAAACTGAGTACCAGAAATAAGAGCTTTGGACTATCAGTCAGGATTTCAAAATAAGCTGTCAGGAGATTGGGAGACAGAGACAGACTTGTTAACCTCTAATGAGGTTAGCTCACACTTCATACTTACAAACTAAAGCTCTACCTTTAGCACTTTTAACCTGAGTTGAATTATTCTTAGTAAAAGGTACCAGATGGGCATCTCATCGCCCCCATTTAGAACAGGGTTGGGAGAGGAAACCATGTTCTCCTCATAGTCCGAAACACCAAACTTGGCCTTCCACGTGCTTTCCAGGGCAGGACCAGAAAGGCACCTGTGACCCTGTCCGAGTTCCTGCCCTCCCTGCAGGTTACTGCAGGGTGAGCTGCTGGTCACCGCCTCCTACCTGGAAAACGCATGAAGTGAAAGAGCACGTGCCTCTGGATCAGAGCTGGCTTGGGTCCTCTTGGCTCGGCATTGCAACAACCCTGGAGCCGTCTCAGGGGCGAATGTGACAGCTGAGGGTGGTGATGGAGCTGCCAGCACTCCTCTCAGTAGGCCATGGCGATGAAGAGCAGAGCCGCTCCGGGCTGAGATCAGTGGGAGCAGCACAGGGCATACATGCTGGTCTGCCTCGCTTTGATCGAGTACAGTTCACAAAGGCATGCTTAGGTGTAACAGAGTAACCTGCACCTTTGGTATCAAATTTTATGAACTTTGCTAGCTTCAAAATCAGGGTGCTCAGGTGCCAAAGAAACAGCCTGCCTGCAAGCTCAGCCTTCACCAGACCAGCTTCTGGCTGACAGCAAGGCTACCACCTCACTCAGATCAGACCACCGGTTTGTTCCTTCTTGTTCCGGACTGTACCTGGTCTAGCAGGTAACTGCTGATTTGCCAAAGACATCAAGCATCATCTTGCCCAAAGTAAGTCTCAGTTTTCTGGCCATATTACAGGCCCCCAATGAGTTCAGGACATATCAGGAATCTGACAGCTAAAGACCTGCATAAGACTCACGTGCAAATGGTAAAAGTGTGCTGGAGGTTTCTTGAAGTGTCTTTCCAAGCAATAGCTTGTTGTGACTTCTAGAACAACACCCCTTGGTTTGCTGCACATCTGGAGCACCCTGTGAAATCCTGGCCAGCACCAGTGGAGATGCTGGTGATGCTTATCACTCATGAGGAGGAACAGAGAGATGGACTGACAGCAAATGAGTCCGGTTTGGGTCTCAGCAGACTCTGAACCATCTGGTCTATTATTCTCCTTGATAAGAATAAGGAAATGTTTGTATTGCAGGAGAATTTCTCCTGCACTGAATTATGTGCTTTAATTGCTGCTTCTGTGAACACCACCCTGAGATTTGATGAGCAAGTGGCACTCCCTCCTTCTCAAACATCATCTCCAGGAACCTAAACCCAGTGTGAGCTGTAGCATACAGATGCAGTTTGCAGAAGGAATTGTCATTACAAAGCAGGAGGGAGACGACTTTCAGAGCATCGCCAGTAGCTCTGCTGTGAAGCTGCCTAGGACATCACTTTAACCAACCAAGCATCCGTTGGCTGGAGGCAGTCAGGCCCGCTAACGATGCAACCATTCCTTCCTGTTCTGACACTGGTGAAGTTACCTTCCCATCCCGCATGCCGGGGCTGAGGGATGCAACAAGTCCCAAGCCAACCTCTCTCTGTGAGGGTGCTCACGCTGCCTTGTTTGATCCCTTCTTCTCTGCAAGAACAGGAGGCACTTCGCTGCTATAGGACATACAAGTTTTTCTTCTCTTTTGAGTGAGACCTCACGGACGGGTCCCAGGCACCACTATCCTGCCCCCCCCACCTGCAATCCTTCCTCCCACTGCCTCCCCACTCCATGAACCTGGGTGCTGCAGGTCCCCACCTCCTCCACCATGGCACGTCTAGCACATGGCATCACAGAGCAGTCCAATGGAGGCGGAAGATGGCGGGCAGCCAGACCTTTCAGGGAGAGTGCAGCAGGCGTTACACTATGGTGTGCTTCATTTTTGGCCATTCAACGAGGGTGGATCTGAGTGCAGCATGGTCAGCAGGGGCTGCTGTCGTGCGAGCTCTTGGCTGGCATCAGGTACTGCTGTTCCCAAACCAGGCGAGCGTGGCTTGAGTAGATGTGGTTGCTCTCTCTTCCAGAGAGTTTAAGATTTGTTCATTCTTTGTTTATTTCCCTTAATCTAAAATAAAAGTCATCGAGACTGAAAGTGCATGTTTTACTCTTTGTCTGAGAAACATAACAAAGAAAAACAATTGCAAAGGAAGGCAGTACATTTCACTTTCAAGCTTTCAAGGGATTATTACCAACGACAGGAGAGAAAAAAATAACAGCTCTTGAAACTTAGGGGAAAATACTTTGACAGCATCCCCATTAAACAGCCTCCCTCATCTTTAAGCTGCAGTAATTACGTTCACTTAATACTAGACAGTAAAATATTTACAAACAACAGAGGGAATTAAATGAAGTTTCCAGCCACGGTACAGCTGTACCTCCAGCTCTGCCTCTGGTGGAGCCTCTTGGAAGGGGGATGAGGCGCCGGGGTTTGGCTGTGATATCCTGCCCTCGTGGTACCTGCGCTACAGGCACCACCGCTGCCATCCGAAGAGCAGTTATTCCTGCGATGGATCTACCAGGGACAAGCATGGCCGGGGGCTTAGGCAGAGAGCTACACTGTGAGCCTGGCATGCCTCCACAACAGCCTGGCCTTCGTCCTCACGCAGTGTGAGACTTCCCTTCCCAGCGTCTCTGTCCCAGACCCAGCTGAGCTCCTTCTCTCCTCTGCATGAGGGTCTCAGGGCTCCAGGTGCTTCGTCCTTGAGATTTAAGGCGGAGGCTCTCAGTAGGAATGCCTCCTCCCTGCCAGGGCTGGGGAAAGTGGGGTATCTCTCTACAAAGAGTCTTTCTAGCCATTCTTTCCCTACTTTACTCCACTCCTTTTTACACTTGCTCTGTCGCTCCTGTCAGCTCCCAGGCAGTGAGGGAACGCTTCGCGGCAAGCTCCACGAGACTGAAGCCCCGTCAGTCCCCAAGTAGCTGCAATCACACAAATCCATGAAAGCCCAATGCTCAGAGATCTGATTCTCCTCTGTCAGAGGAAGATTAATTAAATCCACCTTTAGGAATTGGTTCATTCAAAAATAACAACCTAGATTGCTGCCAGATGCGGGGTCATTAATACTGATCATCGTCTGGATGAAAAAGACCCTCAATTAATATGAAAATATCCTTTTTTTTTTTCAACAAGAGAGTCCAAACTTTGATACCCATAAAAATTACACAGGACATTCTGGAGAAATGATTGTCAAAGAAAACAGTAACCTGGCTTATCAGGGCCTGTCACAAGCCAAGCTCCAACACAGCCTTTCTTGGTGAAAAGCTGCAGAGACGGAAAGCGAACGAGTACACAGCAGCACATCGATCCCACAGCCTGGAGCCTGGCAGATAAAGACTTTAGGAAAAGGTTCCAAAGAAATAATTTGGCCATATATTATCTCAGACGATACAGCAGCGCACACAGCCATGGCTTTTTACTAGACCCCAGCCAGTGGTTTCAGAGGGGACTTCACGGCCCGAGCAGCAGCGCTGCAAACCACAGGTATCTGGCTGGGGAAGAAATAAAACAATGTACGGAACGGAGAAGAATCAGCCTGTGGCTACAATGTGTGACACAATCAAACCGGTTCTGCCCCTCTTCTTCTGCACCGCGTTGCTGGTCCCCTGTTTATCAATACCGCACACACACGCGCTCCCATCTGGCTCCCCTGCAAGAAGAATCAGGTTGCTTTTTCGGAAGATAGAGCTGGGCATAGAGCGGAGGGTAAGTCGTGTCAGCGCCCACGAGCTGTGCGCCAGGCCGCAGCGCCCGTGGGGCGACGGGGCCCTCTCGGAGCTGCGCCAGGCGCCAGCGCTGCAGCAGGGAGCCGGGGCCCTCGCCCAAGTCACCCGACGCTGCTCGCGCTGCGGCTTGGGACGCGCCTGCCGCAGCTCAGCTCTGAGACACACATCCCTCTTCCCTGGCAATCACACTGTTTCCCCCACATAGACGGCCAAAGGCTTTTCAGAAAAATTGGCCCAAATGAGGGTTTATTGCCTAAGACGGGGTGGGGTGGTGGTGTTTGTCCCTGCTGCACAAAGGCAGAGGCAGGCAGAAGGGACAAAGCAGTGGCGGAGGGATTGAGGAAAGGGTAGTGGAGAGATTTTCCTGTTCCTGCGGCCGCCAGCCGCCTTCTGCCTCTCTGGGGGTAACCAGCTACTGCCCTGGCAGCGCCCTGCGAGGGGGCACCAAGGCCCGGCCCCTCCATGGCCCCCGGCAGCCTGCTGCTCCGTCAGCGGCCTGCCCGCCGGGCTGCTGCGCCGCAGTGGCCGGGCCCTCGCCGCTCAGTTGTGAAGGAACGGGTAAGAAAGGCTACGAGGGATGGAAACACATAGGCACACGGGGCCACGAAGGATTCTGTGATTCTGTGAAGGCACCACCGCAGCGTGCGTCCAAGAACGCGTTACAGCCACCTCGCAGCTCGGCTGAGCGAGGAGCATCGCCGCGCCGCACGCTGCCAGCCGCGCACTAAGGCAAGACCCTGCCCCAAAGACTCGCAACTAAAATCGAAAAGACTGACACACGAGGCCCAGAGCCATCGCTGGAGCAGTTACCTGCTGCCTCACCGCCACGGGGCTGCTCAAGCCCAGCCTGATCAAAGCAGCTCTGTAGGCTGTGTGGCTCAGCCATGTTCCAGAGACATAAGCAAATACTCAAGTGCTCCGATGAACCGGAGCTTCAACTGAACAAAGCTAAATTGAATAAAGCCCATTGTAACTCTGAATGAGCATGGCCACATAGGTGGCTAATATGGTTTAACCAACCCACTTGAGAAGTTAATTTGGATTAATTTTCCTGAAAACTCTCAAGTAGGGGAGTCCTGCATCACCAGTGGCCTGGAGAGTATTAGGAAAATGACCTCTCCATTAACCTGCTGTCACTAGTTTCCTTCTCAGCAGTTGTGCGCTACTTCTTTTTTAGCAGTTTACCATTATGTTGGGCAATATAACACCACGAGCATTAAATTACTGTGCCACTTGCCAGAGAACTTGAGCCATGTAGATGGATTTTAAATCACCACACTGGGCTAAAGAGGTCTTCTGCAACAAGTACCTTACCCATAATTGGAAATTTCTTTAATACCTTATTGATTGATTTCTTTATTACCCTTTGACGAAGTTTAACACAGTAAACAGAATCGATCCCAGAGGCCAAGGGCTGGGGCCGGCTGCTTTGCGCCTGCTGAGAGTAGGTTGGAGTCTCAAATTGAATTATAGCTATTGTTCTGCTTGTAGCATTTTTTATGTCTCATCATGACAGATGGCTCTCTAAATGATAGCAGATTTGTATTTCATTAGGACACTTAGTCAAAAGATCAATACCGCTTCCACGCACCTTTCTGAGAATACATATACAGACCATACAGGTTGCTAGGGGCGTAATGCGATTTAGATAGCATTAGCTACAAAGCAGACATATGTTTTATTTGCAATAATGTCTCATTGATTCAAAAAAAGCAGTCCTGGAAACCCAAGCGCTCTTATTGTCACACTTCATCTTTTTCTCTGCATGGCGGAGAACGGCATTTTTTGGGTGCTGTAAAGGAAGGTGGGCAGAGCAAGGAGGCAAGATCCGTGCTCCACAGAGACCGGGCACGGCTCTGTCTCCAATCTCCATTGCCCTCTTGTGGTCCTTCAGCAATATCTCATCTGAAAAGAGACCACAGACCCGGAAAATTCTTTCTAAATTACAGCCTAACACATCGAAGGAGGCTGTTTCTGTCTTAGAAGAAAGGCAAAATATTTCAAAAAGGCTTTGTGTTGTTTAACACCTTCCCACTCCCTCTCATTGTTCTATCCCTCCGCCCCCCATCTCCATCAGCATCATTGATTCAATCCAGGAGTTACTTTAGAGTAACAGGCTGTATTGATTGATTTTGGTTGTAATGAGTCTTTTCAATGTAAGCAGCGGTGCATAAAAAATTGGTTTTAAACCTCCCCCTTATGGTGCATTGATTTAAAGGGATTAAAAGTGGATATAAGGTTTTAGCTATTCATTGCTTGGTGCACAGATATCACCACAGAAAACACTGGAAATGAGGTTTCCAAAAATGCTGATAGCACTTTAAGGCATAATGAGCAAATGGTACGTGCCGTCCTCTGGGTTAACTGAGCTGGCGGTGAGAGGAAGACTCCTTCATCTCTGGGGAGGAAGGACTGGAATACCAAGGAGTTCCTGCCCTCCTGCCCTGACGGAGATGTGCTCTCCAGGACTTTTAAGGTCCTGGCTGCCATTCAAGATACCTTCAGACCAAGGAAAGGACGCAAAATCCCCAACTGCCAGTACAGCCATCAGGACCGTGGCTGCAGCCCTCGCGTGCGTGCGGCAGAGGGGCTCACCACCTCTGCAGCCCGATCCCAGGTGGAAACTTGGAGCCGACCCTCCCTTAGCCCCAGCAAATCCTTCAGTCATTTGGAGACACTGGGAAGAAGTCTGCCCTGGAGGCTTTTGCTACATGTAATGACTTACACATGTAGAAACATTCCAAGAGGAAACAGATAGGGATTTGAGCCCAGGTGCCCCACAGGTACAGGCCTACCGATCGAGTGAGCCGCAGTGCAGCCAGCTGAGGATTGCTGAGCCTCATGCTGTGCTAGCAAGATGGAAGGCTGCAGGGGAAAGAAATCCAGCAATTGCTGGATGTGAGGCTGCAGGGCATGTCCTGAGGGGGTTAGTGCAGCAACCTTCACCCACGGGCTTCCCCCAAAACATCCTGACAGTTCTTTCTGCCCATCTCCCCCCAGTTCTGCCCCCTGGAAACTCTCGGTGCTCTCCCCAGGGTCTCAGCCTTCTCCCTACCTACCACAGACATCAAGCTCAGGGGAAGTCTCACTTACAGTACTTGTACTCCAAATTCAGCACAGACAGCCGAATAGCCACCGATACCCCACAGCATCGACGGAGCATCCCACCTCTCTCACACCCGCCAGCAGTGGGAGAAGCACTTTCTTAGCAGGACTTTGGTTTCCACCGCCGCACCTCACCCAGCTAGTTTTGCAGAGCGCTCCTATAGCACAGACGTGCTGCTGCTGGAGCCGGGTTTTGCACGGGGCGTAATGGCCACGTGTACCTCCCCGAGCACCCGCATCACCCAGCACCACTTGCACTGACCTTAACCCTCCACCAGCGTCACATCACTGACTTCATTGTTGTCACTTCTGATTTACATCTGGACCACTGAGATCAGTCCCAGGCCTTCCCTACTCTGTGGACGCTCCGTTTCAGGAGCCTTTGACACTTTCTTTGAGAGAGAGAGAGGGAAAAAATTCTCCTAGTCTTATAAAGCACGTTTTATGTTGAGCAGTGCTTACAGCTTCATGAATTGCCAAAAGCATTTTAAAATCTTGGTAATACAGGAAAATCCATTCTGGTTCACTGCCTCTGTCACTAAAACTCATCGTATGCACCTTGCCAAACACATTAAAGCCCACCGTTAAGACTGGGATCCTGAATCATGATTTCTGGGCCAGTCCCCACTCATCTAAAAAAATATTTCATCTTCCCATGCAATTTAAGGAGCATGGAGGGAGAGGCAGAAGTAGGGGGAGAATGTTTATCAGAGAAAAGCCAGAAGAAACCCAAGCAGCATATTCTTTATAATACAATCTCTCTTCAGTTTCATTTCCTCTCTTTTGTGTATGGAGTGGCAGGAATAGCAACATCAAAAGCCTTGAGGGCAGAGAACTTTTGACCCATCCCTGACTTGTCATCATAAAGTCTCCTGGCCCCAAAGTCCCCATTATAGTTTGGACTTTGAAGAGCAATAAAGAATGTCAGGCTGACAAATATATGTTATCAGAAGAGATTTCTTCTTCAGTTTACAAGATGATTCCACAGTTTTATTGCACCTCTCTGGAGGTCCCAGACTATGCGCTGTTATTTTTCTGCTCCCACTCTGAGAGATGAACAAACAGCTTCATATTAGATTTGTGCCCAGAGTAGCTGTCACTCCAGGATTAAAAATTTTAATGGATAAATCTTAAAAGGTCAATGACTGACAAAATCAAAGCAGATAGCTAAGAAGGAAGGAAAATATAGATGACAACATTGACTCAGGCTAATAGGAATACATACTTCTTGGACATCAAACTCCAAATTCTGCCATAAACTGACTTCAAGGTGTGTACAATGATTGCTGCAAACACCATTCTGTACCGTGACAAATGAACATCTCCACCAGCAAAAGGACATATATCTTTGCTATAATCACTCCAAATTCCAGATGCTTCTAGAACTCTGGAATTTTGCAGAAAAATCCTCACTATACTTCATAGTGAGAACTTATCGCATTATTATCTCTCTTACTTGTTTCTCAGTTGTTCTTAAAGGTCCCAACAGATAACCAGGACAACCCAACACCTAACTAACTTTCAATACCTTTCTCAAAGAACTGATGACTAGAAAACTGAAGGCAAATGTTTAGAAAAAAAACAGAAGCTCTTCTCTTTTACAGTATGCCTTGGATTTCCCTTTCTTGGTATCCTAACCCTAGGCTGAGACAAATGATGTGACTGTCCATCCTACCTCCAACACTACAGGGAGGCAACAGGGGACAGGTAGTGAGATGCAGCTATGTCCAGTGGTTAGAGAAAAGCAAAGACTTGTGAACATACCGCTGTGCAAGGAGAAAGCCTGGCCACGTGGAGAGTAACAGAAGAATTCTCATTCCTGTCACTGGGACCAGGATTCCCTTTATAGTCTTCCTCCTCTGCCTTTACTTCCATAAAACTGGCATTTGATTGGAGATGCATTAATGCGTGACAAGAAGTTGGATTTAAGCCCTGTCCTGCGGAGTGGCCCCATTAGCTGAAACAGGGCTGCCCTGAAGTAATTCTCTGCTCTACTCAAAAGTATGGGAAAATGGCCTTAAAATATATATCAAATGGCTGGAAGATGCTCACAACTTGTCTTTATCAGGGTGCTTTCAGCCATCATATCAGGACCTGTCTTTACAGACTCTGCGAATGGCGTGGCCTTGACTCCCAAGAAGGTGTGCCCGCGCTGGTGCCCTGACTCAAAGGCACCTCCCTGTGCCAGACTGAAAAGGCAGTCTCACCCTGACAGTGGGCAATGTCCGTCTACATCGCCATCAAGTAAATCATTAGCTTGGACCAGCTAGGGATCTGGATCATAAGTCTTTTCTTCTTCCCATGCTTTTTCTGTGGTGTCACTACGCCCAGTTAAACAGCCGCTACGCTCCGAGGTATTTAAGTGGCAGGTGAATGTGCCTTTATATAGAGACAGGCCAGCAGAGACAGAGACGGAGCATGCACCGTCCCTTCTGTACTCCTACTGTCACTCTTCTGAATGCAACTGCAATATAGTAACTACTTTATCAAAAGGACATCCACAGGCTTGGTACTAGAACATCCATATTTCTGCTTCAACACCTGCGCCTATCTACGTTTGTGAGTGCATTTCTATTTTGTAAGTTATATATTTGTATGATGAACTGTGTTTCTTAAGTATATGTATTATACTTCATAAGTATGGTATGTACTATAAAAACAGATCTTGCTGAGATTTTAAAAAAGCATTTGTGAGCTAGTCTGATGGATATTTAAGTAGCTAATAGCATTGCACCTACTACCTGAAGGACCCTATGAAAGAACAGCTTTCAGAAAAGCACATATTGGCAATAACTTGGAGGAAAGGGCTGGAGTATGTGACCCGTTCGCCATGAGCACAGAGTCCGTCGCTGTGCGGTGGATGCGCTTGGTGAGTGGAGAGGTACAATTAGGTGAGTTAAGTACAATAACAATGAAATGCTGCATACTTTCCATTGCAATAAAAATGATAATGATTCTGCTGAAAAATATCATTACTTCACACTCATTTAATTCTGGAAATCTAAATTCACAAAGGAAACAAGCAGCCCTTTAATCTCCTGGTAGATAAATAGCCCAATTTTATTTCTGCTATTATTTTTTACCCTTTTCCAAGACATTTTATAAGACTTCAGAACATAAGAGCACAGTTTAATTAACATTATCACATTAAAAAGCACAGCCAAAATTTTCATGGAGTTTTAATTGAAATATAATACTGTCTCACTTTTTTTTTTTTTTGCATCAAGCATGATGATGAAAAACACAGTCCGCACTGATTGCTGGATAGGATGCGGTATATTAGCAAAGAGGGCTTATCAAAAGTAGCCATTTGGATAGCTGAGGATGCTCTTGTCTTGCAGAGATGCACCTAGCTGCTTTGTGAGCAGAAAGGCATACTTTCTATTTCCTTTGTTCCCACCTCCAAAATGATTGCTTTGTTTCCACAGGTGATGCCAATTACATGCAAACATTTTTTGGATGGAGGTTTGTGCACCTGCTTCTCGACCGTGCAGAGGATAATAAGGCAGCTTTACACTCAAATAGCATCTTCCATCAGAGGATATCTGAGCTCTTTGAAAATGTTACATTCTGTCCCTCAGCAGCCTTTTGGCAATCAGAATCAAACCTGGGACCTCTGACTACAAACATGCAAGTATTCACCTCTGGTCACAGCTGTAGCAATGTTCTCAGCATCTCATTACATCTGAGCCAACACTAGAAGGTCACCGGTACCACACAGAGGGTGCCAGTCCCCAGTTATTTATCGTGATGATGAACGTGGGTAGGTTGTTGTTTTGCCCGCAGAGACTGGCGAGGAGCACAGCGCCGTGGGTCACTCGGCAGGTCAGCGGCAGAGTCACTGGAGCCAGGCGCTCCCTTGGCTGTGCCAGCCCAGGAAAAAACAGCTGACATTTTCATTTGCAAGGGCTTCGAAGGAACAGGCAGGCGGCCTAGGAGTGCTGGACATCACTGTCTTATCTGGGTTAACCGGAGCCACGTGCCCATCTCCCTTAGGCACTAAAAATGTGAGGTGTCCCTTCTGATTTTTGCTCAGTCCCAACCTGAGACCTGGAGGCCTCATCCAAGGATGGCGAAAGTCCTGTGTGCACAGCAAATGTGCTGCTGGTGAAAGCGCAAGCCCTGTGTGTTTCAGCCAGATGAAGATTTCATATTAGTGATAGCTAGCTTTGGGAAATTGTTTTGTCCTTGTTGCTAAAGTGACAGGATACAGGACAGCCCATGCTGCTGCGCTGCCCTGAGCCAGTCCTGAACACCAGCCCTGTTGTCTCTCATCTCCACGCATCCAACGTGCGGATGCAGCTTCCCTCCACGACCAGTCATTACTACTGCTGCCTTTGACAGAACCAGAGCTCGGCCTCGCTCCAAAAAGTCTGCTCCGGCTGAACAAGGAGCTGCTGGGCTGATGCAGACAGTCGCAGAGGATGTTCCTTCATTTTCCAGCAGGCCAGACGTGATGACTGTAATTGTTTCCTCTGGGCTTTGAATCGCCCATCTCTGCACAACACGCTGAGGTGTTCCTTTCATGAATGTATTACTTTTTTAAAAGAGTTTATTTTCCAGCTGATGACTGGTAACTTTAGTTCACTATTTACTCTTAGGGAAGCAAAGGCCAAAATTGAGTGTTTCACTTACTTGGTCACTAGCTGGCAAAATTCCTACGTTTGATTTCCCTGAGGCTGCCTACAGCATTTTGAAGTTGCAGCAGGAAGCCTGCTAGTCAGAACATTGCCACTGTAATGTACTGTCATCAAAATACGCTATGCTGCTGCAGTCAACTTCCCCTATAGAATTACGTTGGTTTTGAGGATGGGTTTTGATGGGAAATTCTCTGGAGCTTGACATTTCTCACCAAAGAGGCAGAAAGTGCTAGAAAGAGAGAGAGATAGCAGAAAGAAAAATTTGCAAAATTGTGTGTCAAGAAAATATTCTGGGTTTGTTCTTCACTGGAAAGAAAAGAAAATTTGAAACCTCAAAGGTCTTTGTGAAACAAAATCACAATCAATTTCTTTTTTCTGGACAGGAGTGCTAGAACCCGAACAGCCAATCTCAGTCCACCAAAAGCAGTTTCCAGTCTGATGTTTTAGACCATTCTTGTCCTAGACACAGCTTGCTTTTTACAGCCATCTACAGCAGAAATCATACAGCAAGTAAAATTTTCTATACTGGATCAACAAGTTGGCTTATGTGCATTGATTTGAATAAATAAACTGCCTTCCCAGGGCATCATGGCTTCATTTAGGATCTAATTGTAAGATTTTTGCTCGCTCGTTTGCTCTCATCCATAGTCTTCTGTGTTTCTGAGAGGCCATACAGTTCCTAGAGAACTGAGGACTTTCAAGAAGCAGGTTTGGGGAGACTTACACTGCTCTCTAGATTTGTAAGCAGGTAGGGTAGGCTTAAGTAAATGCCTGGTTGGCAAAGGGATAGCATGTGTTCCCTGCCTTGGTATAGACAAAACACCATTAATGAATTGCCTGGGAACGTTTTCCAACGTACATTAGGAATGATACCCAAATAACCGTGGTTATGAATTTATATTCTTTCTCAAAGCTCTCAAGTTCTTGGCAAACACAACAAAGGACAGATCTGAAGACCAAACTTCAATTCTCCTTTTTGTTTCCCCCATCCTAAATCAATAGATATATAAAAGTTAGAGATGAAAACAAATCATGATCATGCTGCAGCTTTCAGGGGAAAATACCGTCTACAAGAAAACAAATCAATAAAACTTCGTATTCTTGGACATGGTCTTCTGTTTTGGTCAATAAATGCACTGTGTTATGCAGTATATCACTGAAGCCTGCAGCAGTTTGCCAATGACTGAGCACATATATTTGGGGTGGGGGGATGAAATGGTAACTCCAGTTGTTAAGCAACTGTGTTTCTCAAATGTAATGTGCTTTGCTTTTGAGAATTATTTGCCCTGCCAACAGGTGGGGGCAGACAAAGCTGAATGACAGCAGAGTCTTCTGGTGCTTTCTTTGTATTGTTTGCTCCTCTAAAATAGAAAAGTTCTTCCTTAGTATTTTCCGCATTGTTTCAGTTGGGAAGGTTCATTGATTTTAACAGGCAAACTGACAAAAAAAGCAGGTTTGAAGGAAGAAATGTAGGCAGATAGATTAGATTAGATTAGATTAGATTAGATTAGATTAGATTAGATTAGATTAGATTAGATTGAATCATCTCTTTAATGTTCAAACAGGGCTGCCTCAGTAGAGAAAAGCAAATTTTTATAAATACCCAGCAAAACCTCACCTCAGAATTGAGATCAAGAACCAAAGAGGCTGATTTATTCTCTGCAAGAAGGAGGCAGAACCTAATTATACTGGTTAGAATTCAGGCACGATTTGGATAGAATTTTCTCAATGAATAATAATAGGAAAGAATACAGGAGGGGCTGCAGAAAGTGGAAGTGGTTTAAAAAGTTGCTGTGCACCGGTGTTGGAAATGCAGAGGCCAGTGTGTTGCTCAGCTTTCAAATTCACATTAAAAGAAGAAACGCTTTGCACCTCACCCCTGTCTTTTTACAAGGTTCGCTTGCAGTGCTACTTACAGAGCAGTGGAACGACTGACGGAGGGTCCCGAGAAGGACCCTGGGCCTCTGTTTCATTAAAGAGAGGACAGCTCAGGTCATTCATGAAACCAAACCCAATATGCTGTTCTCCGAGAGCATGGATGGTGACAGGCAATCAAGTCAGCAGGGTTTAATGAGCAATGGGTTAAATCAATGGATTTTACTTTGGAGCTGCAATGACTAGGGTACTAATGCAGTCACTCACCGTGGTCTGTTGGAGAAGTGGTAACTCATCAAGCTACAGTAACTGAATTCGATTTGATCAACTACTGCTATTGCCAACATGACCACTGCTTACAGGGACTTGGAGCACAAGCAAAAAGCTATTGAGCAAATGAATAGCCACAAGCTGCCACAGCTTGTAATGGCAAGAAGAAGGTGCTGCAAATGCTGCATCTCTTTGTTGGATGCCTCCCCTAAAACTGCTGCCCTCATGAAATCTGTCATGACTTCTCCCAGTAAAGATCTTAATTTTTCTGGATGGGCCTCCTCCGAACAGCGCAAAGTAACCATCTGTCACAACAAAGCATCATAAGGCAAATGAATCCTTCTTGGCTGCCACAAACAACACGCAGAGCTTTCCGGTCTATTGATTTTCTTTCTGTCTTTCCAAGTAGAATATTAATACATGTCTCTGAAGGGTAAAGTCAGAGATTATCTCGGAGTTAATAAAAGAAGGTGTCTCGCTTTGACACAATATATCCAGCTGCCGTTGCAACCTGTATTGTTCCTGAGTGTCAGTTAAGCAGAACAATGAGCATTTCCATGGGAGAGGCTGAATGACAGGAGATTATTTCCCCACCCCAAATTTCTCTACCACTGCTGAGGTGGAGGTTTGCTTCATGGACCTAAGCTAGCTGGGCACCTTAATGCTACGCCACGGCAGGTGGTGAGCAGACCCCTGGCGCCGCCAGCTCAGCTGGTATCGGTACCACATCAGCACCATGCTAAGACTGGACACGTCCCCAAACCTGAGCAACCAGGGGTGTCCCAGGCCCGAGCCGGGTGCCTGCGCAGCACAGCACATGCGTCAGCACGGGCTCGCAGCTCGCGGATCCCTGCGGAACCAGCACTACTGCATTGCCGGGATGTGGGGCGCGCGGCGCTGAAGTAACGGACTGGCGGCAGAATTGCTGGGATGGGCTCCGTGTCCCGTGTGCTTCGCATTCACTCCCTTGCTTAAGCCAACCACGTTTCAGTGTCCCGCCTGGCCATGGGCAAGGCTCCCTCCCCTGCTCTCCTGCGGATGTCTGAAGCTGTCTCGAGGCCGGGCACTGCCCCTCGCTGTGGCTCCGATGAATCCCGCCTCACCCCTCTCTCTCGAGGTCCCTCCCTCCTCCTCTTTCCGCTGAACGTGGTGAGCACCTGGCACCGACTACGCCTTTAACTTACCTAAGAGTGAAGCTTACACAAGACAGCTCAGGACCTTTATGCGTATGAAGTTCATGGCTCCAAAGGGCTTTTGCTGACACAAACACAAATAAAAGCCACACTTCCCACTTGTCAGCTGCACTAAGTATTTTGACCCATTCTGCCTGCAAACCATCTGCCAGTAAAGCGTACTATTTGGGGCACGTTATAAATCCTATTGTTTTGTGTTGTTCCCCAGCCAGACAGTCTGATTAAGAGAGGCAGAAGAGAGAGCAAGGAATGAGGGATGCCTGGGCAAACTTGACCTGGCACGGAATGATTCCACTCTTTTTTTTTTCATTGATTTGTCACACGACCTTTGGTAAAGAGCTTGATCTTTCCCCATCTCCATGCACCTCTCTTTACAGGTCTGTGCCTTGTGTCCCGGCAGTTAGTGCCAAGCAAGCACTCATTGTGTGTGCCTATGAGATCCTCAAACAAAACACGCAGGAGAAACTCGACCCTTCGTTACTGTTACTGTCGCCTCAGCCATATTGATTATGCTCACTGCTCGTTCCCAGAGTTGTTAATAATTATTATGATCTGCAAATTTGCAGCTGATCACTCAAACTGGTCAAATAACATTAGTCAGATAAATGCTTTAGATTTATTTTACAGCACATTTTCAAATGATTGCATGATTAATACTTTTCCGTAATGTTTTCAAAGCTTAGTTTTTTTCAAATTAATGAGAACTGATATGAATCACATCACACTGTGCTGTAACCACAGTGATAGATGTGTTTGTTGAAGGCACAACAATTTCATGTACCTTTAAAAATTCAGGAGCCTATGCAGCAACAGTTGAATTATCTTCTGGGATAGTCGCTGCCGAAAGACAAGGCTGGATAGCTGAATCCAGTAACAAAGAGACAAGGAATCAGCTTCCAAGGACTAGCGCAAGGCACAGCCGCATCTATGTAAGTATCATTTACGCTTTATTAATTGGGAAGCAAAGCTAAGCAGCTGGCAACCTCCTTCCAGTGCTGCCTTCAAGTGAGTACAGCCCATGCACTGGCAGTAATTAAATCATTATTCACCCACCCTTTTAGCAGGTGTAGCGCTCCTTGGGTGGGTTTTCATTCTCCTTGAAAAACACCGGTAGAAAATTACGAGTCCGAGCAAAGCATTCGGAAAATCATCAGAATTAATCTCCTCTCATTTTAGATGTCTAACAAGGACATGTCTATGTATCTGCTAGTTACTCCAGGCTTCCTCTGAAGGCAGCAGTAGCTTCAAAAGGAAATTATTTTGACCCAGCTGAGGTGGCTGTCTGACTATGGGAACAACGCCCCGCCGCAGGAACCTGTTTCTTCCCACTGACTCTACAATGAGTTTACGGCAATTAGCTCATGTTACACACCTAAAAAATAAACACATAACTTAGGGCAGAGGAATCCTCCCTCAAAGGGACAATTTTTTATATATATGGGCAGATAAAGCTGTGCATCTTACGGTACAGGAACACATAGTGCATTGGCTGATGGGAGACATGGCACGAAGGGAACGTGACAGTTGCTATATTCTTAGCTAAACCCGTGCACATGCCTACTGCTCTGAGGCTTTCCAGTGCCATTACTTCCCTCCTACAATGAAAAGTCACCAGAACGATATAAACTATAATTGCCCTTCTCCCTGGAGTCGAGCTACTGCTGCTAACACCACACCTCCAAACTCCAGGTGTGTGCATGAGAGGGTGGGAAAAGCGCGCACGAGGTACAGCCGGAGGGAGGAGGCAGCTGGTTGCCCCAAGCAGACCGATAATACGCTTGCTGATCTTGGTGGTGGATGTCCCCCGAGCAGCCGTGAATGACTTTGAACACCGAAGCAGCACGTCCCATTGAATGGCTACAGTGATTTATGTGCTGAAGAGCAAGGGAGGTGAGATGGATCACCATGTGATAAATCAATTTGGAGCTTTTCATCATACCATTGGCGGTGAGAGCACAGCTCCGGTGATTTGTAGCAATATTAGCCTGCCATGATTCATCTGCAATGCCTGGCCCTTCCGTTGCCCTCCAAACACTGGAGCAAAGTGTGGGCAGCGTTCGACTGCTGGCATCAGGACGCCCGAGACTCTCACCTTGCTTTGTTTTCCTAGGGCCTGTTCTGCTTCCTTATTCCGCCTCTCCCGTGTACACTCCATTGTCAAGCATGAGGATCAGGAATGGCCAAATAAAATTCCCTTTGTTGAACTCAGTGAGGTGCCTCTCTGCGCATTTCTCCAGCCTGTCGTGGTCCCTCTGAATGGCAGCGCAACCTTCTGGTGTATCAACCCCTCCTCCCAGTTTCATATCATTTGTATTCAGATACCCAAATGCTTTTAAAGAGCTGCCCATACACTTTAAGAATGTAATAAGTGTGAGGAGAAATGAGTTAACGTGAATAAAAATCACTCAACAGTAATTTCAGAGCTGGGAATATAGTCTAGACCGCTGACGGATGCCTTATCATCTAGGCCATACTGCTTCTCTTGGCCAAAAAATGAATGTGGAGTTATACCAAGGCTATTTTTAGCATCTCAGTTACTACAGTACAGCCAGAAGCTCCAGCAGCATATTCATGTGCAGTTGTGCTTGGCATTGCACATGCACATAATAAAGAATCAACATTTATGCCAGGGAGCTCCTACCTAGACCTGTGAAGACAAAGCAAGGAGCGGAGCCGGCAAATTACTGTCTGTGATATTTTATGGAGTGAAACACAGGCTCTCCTGCCCCCTAAAATCAGGGACGATGCCCCGACCTGCTGTGTGCAACCACGTATGTACCGAGCCAGCTCTCGGGCTTGCTCAGATTGCATTCTGCGCATGGATGGAGGGTGTGGAAGAGCCGTTCCTGAAATAGGTTTGTGTGTTTGAGCATACTCACAGCCAGAAAACATTTCTTACTACTGAAATGAAGCAATGCTCACGGCAGTGCAGACTGGTGTCTTGAATAGCAAAAGCACCCATGGAAAGCTGTGTTTTCAGTGAAAAGCATATATTAATGCATTTTTAAAATTTTCAGTTATGGGAAGATATAATTTATAATGAAACGTTTCAGTCCTCTCAGAGATACCGCTAGACACAAGATATGTATTTTCAGTATAATTTTGAAATTATGAGAGGAAATTACTATTTCCATTTTGAATTTATTTTTTAAATATCTCTTTCATTCTTTTAACTAAATAAAATTTTAAAAAATCAAATTACAGGGCTTATGAAAATAATGATAGCAAATTAGCTCTCATAAGTTTCTGCTCAAGTTAGTTTCTCTCGTTTTATGGAACAAAAAAAACGCAAAATGACATTTTAAGTCTCAACTAAATGAAAATTGCACTTTGTTTTGAAATATCGATTGAAATATTTCCACCAAGCCCTAAATTATACTGTGGTTTTCATTGCTCTCTCTCAAAGGAGACTAAGCAGCACTAAAACCATGTACATGCACAAGAAAACAAAATACGAAAACGTTACATGAATTGCTGAAGTAGCAGAGCACTTCCGCAAGGCTGACAGAAATCGTGCCTTTGAACTCCCCATCCCAGACTTTCCCCACTGGACCACAACTCTCCCGCACACTGTACTTAAAAACACATCATATAGCATATTGGATTTTATTCACCTGTTACAGAGTCCTTCCACGTCTCCCTTCTGCCTGTTCTGCAGTCTGCAGCAGTGGCATTCACAACAAGTGGTTTTTTCATGTTTGGCCTCTTTATTGTCTTGTGTAAAGTATACCAGAAAAGCATTGTAAAGCAAGACAGTAAGTAGCAGGCCACTACTTTATACAATGTTTGCAGGAGAGAAGGAGCTTTTTTTCTTAATAGAAAAATAAAACCTCTTTAGACAGCCAGTAGGCACTTGGGTGAGCCTTTCTTATGAATACTGCAAGGATGAATACCCAAGGATTTCTAGTTTGTAAGTGATATCTCTAGACACACTGACTACTTTTGAATACACATCCAGATGGCCTATCCATAGACAATTAACTGGCACAGCAAACGGAGGACAAGAACAAATAGTTTTCCTTGCTTGTGGCTACCTTCAGATCCTTCCTTGCACCTAGAAAATAGGCTGATGGTGCTCTTTGCTCTGCCACCAAATTAACCGCTTGACCTCGTCTTTCTGGGGGCGGGGGGTCTTGCACATGTAGAGCTAATGCAGGAAGAGGATGAGGGAGAAGGGATTGTGAAATTCCATAAACTGGCATGAAAAAAAAAGTTTCCAACATTTGCACAATTTCACAAATATTTTCCATTTCATGTCTCTCTTTTTTAATTGCTAATTGTTTTCCTTTTCATCTTTTTCCCATTCCAAATGGACAGAAAGTGATAGAAAGAGGATGCAGAGAAGTGAAAATGGAAAGAAAAATAAAACTTTGAACTCATTTCTCCCTCCACCCCAGGTTTTGTTTTCATGTTGGGGTTTTTTTTAAGAAAAGGTAATATTGTACAAAAAAAAAAAAGAAGTTAGGAAAAAAGCATTGTGTCAAACTTCAAAGCAAATTTATAATACTGTGTTACTTTGGAAGACAAGTTGAATACCAGTGGGCTCACTCAACTTCAAGTACCTGTATGTACACTGGCAGCACAAGGGCTGGGATCAAATAATTGAGGCTGTTCACAAAAAGAAATAATGCCATCAGCTGTATCCCTCCCAGAATTTTTGGTCTAATTACTTCCCTGGGGTGCCCTTACAGACAATACTTTCCCATTTGCAACTCTCTTTGACCCTCTTTGATTTCCTGTTTGCTCAGTTCAATTTTACTCTCTAACTACTTCTGAGTTCACAGTAAGTTGCGGTTACTCATAAAATGTCACTCAAGCAATCTTGGGTGGAAAGGTTAATGCAAATAAGGTTCTCACTGTTCCTATACACTCTCTCCTTCACCAGCAGACAGATTTCCTCTCCCTCTGGAGCACTTCTCTGCAAAATAATTACCTCATGCAGATGAAACATGCTGAGACTGAGTTATTCCTTGGTTTCATCGGTGGATGACAGAGGAATCACTGATGCTCCAGTGTTTCATGCCAAGAGCCGAACTGACAGGAGCTCCCCGCTGCTCCCCAGTGACACCGCTGGGTGCAGCGCGCACGCTCTGCGTCTCCCATTCGCAGGCTCTGCAGGCGTACTGACAGGGCGTGGGACATGCATTTCCACACTCTTGCGTTTTGCCATTCACACCAGGGCCAGTGGGAAGGCTCTCTGATTTGGCCAGGTCCTGTCCCCGCTTTGCACCTGGTGTGGAGGACCCGAGAAGGACCCGAGAGCCTTGCAGTGCGGGGCGATGAGGAGCAGAGCCCCCATGCGTGAGGCAGTTTTCTGCCTCACCACCCACCTTGCAGCCCTGGCACAGAAGAGCCTGCCAAACTTTGGAGGACCCCCATGAAGTGACTTCTCTGAGTTCAGATATTTTGAGTTTGATGCACATCATCACAAAGCATATGACAGGGGTGCGAGTGAATGCAAGCAGCTGTTGTTTTCCTTTCCTGAAATCTTACACGTTTCCTCCCTGGTACCGAGGGCTCTGCCCATGAGCTGGGATTTTGTGGAAAGCAGCTCCCTAGACAGGTGGCGAGAGGTACGGAGCAGACTGGTACTAAGATAGGACAACTGCCTGAAAGGAGGTTGTAGTGAGGTGGGTGTTTGTCTCTTCTACCAAGTAGTTAGCGATAGGACGAGAGGAAATGGGCTCAAGCTGTGTCAGGGGAGGTTTGGATTGGATATGAGGAAAAATTTCTTCACGGAAAGGGTGGTCAGGCATTGGAACAGGCTGCCCAGAGAGGTGGTGGAGTCCCCACCCCTGGAGGGGTTCAAAAAACGGGCAGATGTGGCACTTGGGGACATGGTTTAGTGAGCATGAGGGTGTTGGGTTGATGGTTGGACTGATGATCTTAGAGATCCTTTCCAACTTTAGTGATTCCTAGTTTTTACTTTCATTAAAAATAATCCAGCCACCAAGCCAGGAAACATGAAATTGCTACTCTCCCCTTAATTGGTTTGGTGGTGGACTTGGTAGTGTAGGTTAATGGTTGGGCTGGATGATCTTAAAGGTCTTTTCCAAGCTAAATGATTCCATGATTCTATGATTCTGTGACAAAGGTTGGATGAGAGCATTTCCACGCAGCCTGCTGGGAAGGCAGCGCTGGCTCTGAAACGAGATGGCCGCAGCAGCGCAAGTGCTGGGGCGAGGATGCTGCCGTCCCACCGCGCGCCCCAGGCCCCTGCGCCGCACCGAGCCCCGCTGGCACGGGCACTGCCGCCGCGCCGCTGGCACGCGCCCTCAGCCTCTCCCCAGCTCTCACGGAGGCCCTAAAGCTCAGCCCATGACGTCGTTCATGTCACAGTCTCAAGCGCAGGCCACCTGGACATCAAAATTGCTTCAGAGGTCGCACACTCCTTCCTCCTTGCTGGAGTTATTTATTCCCTTCTGTCGTCTTTCCTTCCCTGTTGGCTTTAAACAAAAGCCGCCTGGGACGATAAAGCCATTGTGCTCTTTGCAGCTATAGCATCAGCACCCAGTTTGCAAAGTGTAGGAAAAACATTCAACATATCCCAAACTCTGTTACTAATAGGACACATTCTACTTTTTCTCCAGTCTTACTCATTGGAAGGAAGCAAGCCTGGATGGAGAAAATCTGCTGTCTATTCAGGAAACAGTAATAATCTACATTATCTCTAAACCAAGGCTTTCTCCCTAAAGGATTCCAAAGTACCTAGCTAACTATGGAGCACATATGTTGTTTATCTGCCTAGCACAGGACCATCATGGCACACTAACGTGTGCTCACACACCCGAAGTACAGTAGTTTTGCACTTAAAAATGCCAGTAAAAAACCTGCATATAAATCTGTGAACTAAATATATAAATTTTCAGTCGCGCAAAAGCACATTCCGTAATTCCTATATAAAAAGCAGTGCATTGTAACAGTTTTATTATAATGGTAACTTGAGGATGCTTCTTGTTTATGGGATGCAATAACCACATCATAGACAAAATAAATTCTAAAAGGCGGTGTTGGAATATTCAGCACCGAAGTTTATTAGCTGAGGATAGAGTTATTACCAAGTCAGCTGGAAACACCCCCATCTTGTGGTTGTTATTATTATGATGACAGTTTTAATTAACTATTAAAATAGTAAAGGAAAAAAAGTCAGGAAAACCTTTGAAAACACAGGTGTAGAAAGGCGCATTAAGGCAGACACTATTCCTGGCTTTCCTTTCCTTTTGCTAACAACCATTCCTATTTCATCCATGTTGTAAATTAATCTGCATTCCACACATTCTCCTCTCCTTCCTTCCTTGTTTCCTTCCTCCTAAGGAACAAATTCATGGCGGTGGGACAACAGTCCCTCTTGGTGGCCTGCGTTGCTGCACCGGGCGCGCACCCGTCTCGCAGCGCAAACGCCCGCGTAACACTGACGGCGATTCTCTCTGAAGTAGCTAATAACTTGCCGATTGTAAAGCTATGTGTTAGACAGACATTTGGATCGTTACTAGAAAGAGATATTTTCCTTTGACTTCGCATACCAATCTCTCTCTCACAATCTCCATAAACATGAGAGTTTATATGATCTAGCACATATTCACGTTTATTTATCAGCAGTTGAAATGGGGCAGTATATAACCGTACAACATACTAACGTTTCTCAGAATACCACCGATATATCTACAGAGGCTGCAAGACAGAAACATTTCAGGCCAGCAGTTAAATACGAAACTGCAAAAGGGCCCTGAACTAATTTAAGCATTCAGCTCAGAACACGGTGGAGTAACACGGCTTTTCAGAGAGGGGTCATTCCATGGTGTCTGGCAAGCGGGGCCTCTGGGGTGTTTCGGGCTCGGCTCACTACAATCTGGAGCCATGTAGAAAATATTCAGTCATCTATTTTTATTGCAGAATAATGCTGCAGTTCTGCTTTGACTCGGGCCAAGCTGGCTGCATAATGCAGACGCTCTCAGGAGATGTCTTCCCCTCAGCTCATTCCCCAGGTTTTTGCTTTGAGTCCTTAAGGACAATAATCTGATCTTGGTTTTTACTGAGCTACCTCACATTTGTCAGCGGTGTTCTAGTTCAGAAATTTTACAGAAAAAGGAAACTGTTACAGACACTTTGTTCAAGTCCTGCTTCATACGATCGAGAGAGTTTCACAAGCGCTTTCTCCAACAAGCCAAATAATTCACGTACAACTCGGAGTGAGATGGTCCAACCCCCCCCAGCTAAAAATGAAAGCTGTAACTTCAGCTTTTTTAACCCATTTATAACCAGTAACTCCATTTGCTGGTTCCATTCTCTCTTCTAAATGGAACACGCTGAATTTGCTTTGCCTTTTATACCATCTTTCCCCACAGTAATGGCATTCAGAAATTCTGTATCTTACTCTCATATTCTGAGTTTTTGAGGAGGTACATTTCACTTTGAAGAGTCATGCTAATACAACACAATAAACCACAACATGATTAAGCCTCTGACAGCAAACACTGTTGGAGATAAGACCGGCAAATGTGGTTTGATTGCTCTGAATTCTTATACTCTCATGGCAATATTATTTTATTAAAATGAAAGAGCTCTGATCTTACTGAAACAAACTGCTTCGATAACGCTTCATCCAAAACTTCCATCTGCCTGTGTTCCTATGATCCATCATTTCCCTGTCATTGAATGCTAAGACCTTAGTAGGATGCGGCCTCTGTGCTGATGCACAAAAAGACAGCCCCTCACTCACCAGGTCAGCCCTGCTACTTCCCACAATGGCCAGCGATTGCTAAGAAGCCTCCCCTTCAGGTATTTATCAGGGCTTTCTACTTTTACCGCCAAAAGATCAAAGCCTGAGCCTGAATTACAGCTGGCAAGGGCACAAAGTGTGGAGAAAAGGAAGAGCTCCTTCTGCTTTGAGGACTGCCAGGAAGGGAGATTTATCTTCCACCTGATACGTCCCTATCAGTCTGTCATCTCAGATCGATTCACGGCTTCATCAGACATCACAGCCCATCATTAAGCACGGCTATAAAATCAGTAGAAGAATGGCACTGAGGCCATAGTATGCCAGGCAATGCAGCTCCAGTTTTCTCGAAATGCCTTGGCTTCCTTTCTCCCTTTTCCCTGCTTAAATATTTCTGACAGATGTTCGTATGGCTCTTAAGCAGTGGTGGCTGCGAGCGAAGGAGCCTCTGTCCCCTGTGGGGATATTAGCAAGAAACTGATTTCATCAGGCGGATGTACAGAACGGAGCACAAAATGGTTGCTTTGAAAGACCAAGTCTGAAAGTTTAAGGAAACCGCCTGTGATTCCTCTCTAGAGTGAGTGATTTCAGTTTCTTTAGAAGTCTGGTCAGTTTGATTTGCTTGCCCTTTCACACCTCTCTTCCCTCCCACTGAAAAGCTGTGGGAGCGGGATACCTTGTTCAGGCCTTTCCAAATACCCGTTCCTGCTTGGCTGCCAGCACCGTGAGCCAGGACAGCGATGACAGACGTCTTTCAGCTCCAAGGGCCAGCTGGAAATCCTTGGCTAAGTTGTGCTGGGCAGTTCCATGTGAATTAAAACTTTTTTGCCAGTATTTTCCTACTTGAGCAATGAGGCTGATAGTATTTTACCTCCTAGTGTTGAAGTGAGGATTAATTACTATTTGTAACATGTCTGAAGACAGAATAGGTTCAGATATTCTGGCTACCTGGACACAAGATCAACTTGCATTTTGCTCCATTCTCTTGTCATGGTTTAGCCCCGTCAGCAACCAAGCCCCATGCAGCCGCTCGCTCACTCCCCCCCAGTGGGATGGGGGAGAGAATCGGAAGGGCAAAAGTAAGAAAACTCGTGGGTTGAGATAAGAACAGTTTAATGATTGAAATAAATTATTAATAATAATAATAATAATGATAATAATAATAGTATAAAAATTGTAATGAAAAGGAGAACATTGAGAGAGAGAAACAAAACCCAGGGAAAAAAAACCCAAGTGATGCAACTGCTCACCACCCACCGACCGATGCCCAGCCAGTTCCTGAGCAGCGATCACTGCCCCCCGGCCAACTCCCCCACTTTCTATCCCACCCATGATGCCGTATGGGATGCAATAGCCCTTTGAGAAGTTTGGGTCAGTTCTCCTGGCTGTGCCCCCTCCCACCTTCTTGCTGGCAGAGCATTGGAAGCTGAAAAGTCCTTGCCTAGTGTAAGCACTGCTCAGCAACAACTCAGACATCAGTGTGTTATCAGCATTATTCTCAAACTAAATCCAAACCACAGTGCTATGCCCACTACTAGGAAGAAAATTAACTCTGTCCCAGCCAAAACCAGGACATCTCTTTACTATCCAACTCCAGAGGCTGGTCTTAGAGTACACAAAACTCAACACATAACGCCAATATAAACAACCTGGAGAATTCTGAGCATATCCCATTGAGCTTGGAGTACCTGAAAGGAGTTGCCAGAAATTATTAATGATGGTTATACTTTGATTCCTTTCACACATTTTTTTAATGCAGGCCTACAATGAGTGGGGAAAAAAACATCACAAACGGGAAAGTCTCGCTACGCCCCTCTCTGCACACCCTTGAAGGACTCTGCAGAGAAATTCTCTTTGAAGCCCAAGGTCAGCATGCCCTTCTGACTCTGCCATGCTGGCTTCCCTGGGTTTCAAGGCTTTTTAGCAAAAACAGCAAAAAAAGCCTGAATTTCTGCTCCTTCCAAGAGCAGTTTCTTGTTCAGGCTAACCCTGTGAGGCTGAGAAATGTGATCATGAAATCTCACAAGTTTTTTAATCCTGTGGTGGTCAAGTTAATGAAAAGGAGCTGAGGCAGAGAATGGGATGGAACAGAACGATCCCCAGGGTCCAGTGGTTGAGGGACCAGAGCAAAACAATGTCACATAAAGTAGATACAGTACATACAAATAACAAATTTGCTATGTTAAAACTACATATTTAAGCATACCTACTGCTCCAGCACATATAGACCTTGCTTCATCAAGATGTAGAAGCAATAAACTAGCAATTTCCACAACATTTGAACAATCTTTAGCTTCTTTGCCTATCCACACAATGGAGACAATTTTCATTTACCTGACAGCTTTTTGGGAGGACAAGAGGTGGTTGCAAGCAAAATAAGGATGATTCAGAAATTACGAGGCCTTCAGAAATCAGCCCTATGTTAGCATTAAACAGCAGCAAGGAAAGGAATTTGTACAAGGAGGATGACGGGTCACTGACTTTTACTTCAAAGATTTTAGAAGCAGCAGCAACAACGACGACAAAAAATAGCCTGAGGTTCTGATCTTTCTGAAACAGAGAATTCAGTTCTGGCTCATGCTGAGCTGAGATTTCATTTTGTCATACAACTGTGACTTAATAAAATATTGGCTTGAGCACAGATCTAGGACTTACTTGACCTGTTAACAGAGAGGTTTGTGTGTAAGCACGAAGTGCTGCGCTGGACAGTGGAGCACCGCAGTCCCTTTTCTGCATTCCCTAGGCTGCGCTGGGCTAGTCACCAGTTCAGCAGTAGGAACTGGGCTTGCAGCTCAACACTCCTGGCTGTATTCTTCACGTGTCTCTACCCTAGACTTCGCTCCATCCTGAGAATCGGCAACAGGAGCAAGAGACTAATACCAATGTTTCTCTTGGCTTGCAAATGCACGAACAAAAGCAGCTCTGCTCAAAGAGGTAGAAGGCAGAGATAAGCCTCACGCCCAGTGCTGACGAGTAGCCGTGCGTACGCGAAACTGGAAGCTGCCATAAAGTGTGTCATCTCCTGGGTGGGAAAATAAATCTGTTCTTATTTCAAAGTCAGTGGATCTAATAAAGTTGTTGCTGTTATTTATCTTGTAAACATCTTCTTGAATCTACCACTGTCAGCTACCATTATTTTCTTACAAGTCTCCTGATAATGATACACACCATCATTCCCCAGACCCTCATTTCTTTGTGTACACAGAAGCCTCAGCTTTCCTCTATAAAAAATAAGCTTCTTACAGCCCACCTGGATCAGCAAAATAATTTACACAGGTGACCAGACACTAGAAGGAGAAGGTGAAGAAGAAAAATGTCAAACTACCACTGAAAAATCAAATAAAATAAAAATTAAACTCATGATTTGTTAAAGCCAATTTTAGGATTTTTGAGTCATGAATTTTGGATGCATTCAGCTGGTAGAGCTGCACGTCCAGCTTATTACATCTCCTACCAGTAAGGCGAGGGGAGGCCCCCACAGCACAGGGCTGAAGGTGCTCCTCCCACGCTCCTGCGCCAAGCTGGGCTGGCTTCAGGCAGGGTGGCCCTGCTGCGTGCTGCCGGGGTGCTTGGAGCAGCAGCGCAAAGCAACAGCGATAGCAGAGCGGTCTGATTAACAGCTCATGAGTGCTCTTTTCTCAGTGCTTTTGGACATTACACCCTGCTGATGAACAAACCATCTTGAGTTTTAAACACCATTTTACTCAAGTTGGAGGGCTTTTCTGTGTAGACCAGTCCAAAACTAGAGCTATTAATTAAGCAAAGCCAGCAGTGAGTGCAACCGTGATGCCAACATCCTTCCTAATCCCAAAGGATACAGTTTGAAGAATACCATCTAGAGCAGTCGCAGGAGGTCTGAATAATCAGAAGCAACTGCTCATCTACCATTTAATCACCTAAAATTATCTTGGAGCAGACCATAGCCAAGCACCACAAAGTTTCTCTACTAATTTTGGGGAGAGCCAGGATGAAAGACAGCAGAAAGGAATTTACCACCCCGTGAGCCAAGAAGTATGTTATGAATGAACGGCAGGCTGTCCCGAGCGCAACCAGTCTCCAGCAAAGAGGAAGACACAGAGCAGGAAGCTTTTGTTAATCCATATCTTAGCTACTGAGCCACATGCTTCAGCCAATGTGGCACTGTCACTTGGCTGGCCATCAAATAAATTCAACGTTTAGAAAGAATTTTTTTCCTGATGGATATATTCCTGAAAATGGATGGCCATAAAAGAGAAAAATAGACTGGCTATGCCCCGGTAGCAACAACCTGTGAAGTCATTATCATCAGCTCCCCCTTGTGAATTAGGATTCTGTGTCTGTGCAATGCACTTTCTGAAGTAATTTATCAGCACGTAGATTTATGGACTCCGCAAAAGCTGTCTTGGTCATTGTTTTCTCCTCCAGTTTACTAGAAATACCTCTATTTAGATTTTGTCAAGATTACTGCTCCTCTATGTCATTGCAGGTGGGAAAAGTGGTCTGCCCTCCCAGCAGTGCAATTGAATACTGATTGCAAGAGGGTGAAATCCAAGCAGACAATGCTTTTCAGAGAGTCTCACTGCTTGCCTTGTCTCAAAGGTGCCCTGAAGAATCCATTCCCATCATTGTTCCAATTTTCAAGACGGGGAAGTTCTTGTAGGCTACACACCTGCTCACAAGGTTTACCCTCAGATGCCTGGTGTGTCCACAGCTCCTTTTCTAAATGCCTGAAACGGTTTAAGCGTGGAGTGTTGCCACCACTGAACCACAAACTTCCCAATCCACGCATTCCTGGATGAATAATGGTTCCTTCTGAAACACATGGTCATTTCATGTTTACATCTGGACAGGGGGTCTCTGGGGTCTTCTGAATTCCTGAGAATAAGTCTAACAAAGCCAGACTGCAGCAGGCTCTCCACTGGCACACATCCACAGGCTGGCTCAGCTCTGATTTACATCAGTGGAGTCTGGCCTGATGTTCACTCCCAAATTAGTTTTATCTTTATTTGACCAGCTCTGTTGACAACACTGGTTCCAGCAAGGAAGTAAATGGTGCGAATCAGGATAGAAGCAACAGGGAACATAAGGGTGATGAAAAACAATGTTTATGAAACAAATGCAGAAAAACAACAGGGAAAGGAACATTATTTTGAAACTCCAGCAAGAATGTAATACAGAAAGCCATTTTTTTTGCCTGAATATTGAAGGGAAGGAGCTGATGTAACTGGAAATAATCCAGCTCCCCCTGACAGCATGAATAAAAATCCCATATGTACAATGTGTACTTTCTACAGATGGCAGCATGTGGCAAGATCAGAGAGTTAATGAACAAAAATATCACCGTAAAATAACCTGATGCTGTGTGTACTTCCCAGCTCCCACCTCAGCTCTTTTTTGCTCAAGTGCGCTTGCTTTCACTACTGAACTCCAGTGCAGAGCACAGTGTGAGGCTAGTGTACCTGCTACAGGTTTCTTGTCCCCTCTGCGGGTCTGCGCTCTCTCTCAAGTTTAGGTTCAACTCTGCTTTGATGTTCAGACTGCGCATCATCCTAAGGCAGACTCTCAGGTATGTACGAATTGGCTTAACACAAGCTCCAAAGACATTTTACATGGAAGGGAGGGAACGTGGCTGGAATCTTCCCATGAACACACGATGTCATTGCTGCGACTGGAGTGGTTTCCGTCCAGCTGAAACTCACAACCTCTTCCACCAACAGATACCCTGAACAGTTCAGCTGTGAATAGCCTGACCTAACAAAGCTGGCTAAAATGAAGGCATTGGTAACTGAGCCAGTGTCCCTAGCTTCCCCCTGTAGTCAGTGGAGGGATACGGACACATCCAGCAGCACATTCATCTCATCCCATGGCAGGTATCTAAGGCAGGTCAGATGAACTACCCCTGCAGGCGCCTGTTTCTCCCCACTGGCAGTAATGCCCAGGTGTCCAGCTCAGAATAAGGCTACCAGCTCTTTGTCACCTAAAATTTCATTAGAAAAATCTCATCCTTTGAGTCCAAGGTGCAGCTAATAGCTGGCAAGGGGGAGGGTAAATGACTAAAGAGGCTGACTAAGCCTGTTCTTTACTCTCATTGCCGACAAAGCTCTGTTGGCTCCTTTCAGCATCTCATCACCGGCTTCTCTGGGATTAAGGCAGCCTCTGCTTTGTGCCAGAGAAATGGTCCCCTCACTGAACGGGAATTGGTTGGATTGGTTGGATCAAAAGAAAAGCTGGCAAAAAATTCACAGCAAAGGCTGAATTTGAACTAAATCTCCTTTATGGAGTTTTGAACCATCTTGATTTATGCAGCAAAGGAGCAGACCTTTACGGCATGGGTCCTAGTGCTGAGTTTCCCTTTCTGTGCTACCCTTCTGTCCAAAGGCGGGGTTACAGCTCCCCCCATTCTTTCTCTGTCTCTTGTAGGAGTCTACTATGTCTCCATTTCATGATCCTACATATTAAGTCATGAATCTACAGGGCTGTGAAATAGTGCCTGAGCTACTCTTCCCCCTCTCTTCATGAACAGCGGTCTAAGAGAATTGCAGAGTCAACAATTTTATGCTACTGACAGGTATTTGCTTTGGCTTGCCAATTTTATCTGTAAAGCTATAAAGCTGGCACTAGAAATGGATCATGCTGCTGTAGGGCCCTCTTGCTGGCAGCTCACAGGTGGAGTACCTGGAAAGAAAATGGTGCAATTCATTAAAACGTGGAGGTGCGCTGGCATGGCTTAGGGCATAAAAAGGATCAAAGACAGTTTGTTTCCAGGAGGCAAAAGGAGGCACCTCGCGGTTGCTGGGTCCAGAATGTACCGCTGGGTTTTACTCCAGCAGTCAGCATAGCACAGCCCATGCGTCCCGGGGGCCCATGGGCAGCCAGCCGCTCCTGCCCGCGTGTTCTGAGCCCAGCTTCTGCCCCAGCACACGTCTCCTTTGAAGTTTCACTTCGCATCCATTGGAAAGTTATGCTCCTAGCCAGGTGGCAACTGCCTTTTCTTAACCTCCTCCTACCCAGCATCTGCATGAAGTCAGCTGGGAAGGCTTGTGTAGGCAGGTGAAATGAATTTCTTCCTTTGCAATTCCAAGAGCATACTTCATCTCAAAGTTAATAATGACTGCATTTTGAATAAATGCTGAAGGTGTGTTAGGTACAAAATTAAAGTTAAGCAGCTCTGCAGAAGAGACATATTTACATTCAGCAGCGGTACAACTGGGCAAATTTTTTAAAATTAGTTGTACCATAACTTAATAAGTTAATTAATACCCATGCTTAGCATTCTGCTTTTAACACATATGTGGATATGGTGCGTTTTTTACAAAAAACTGCAAGAACACTGCTTGTCCACTTAAACAGTTGTGACAAGTGACAAATAGCTCAGGTTGTGGCTAAAACATGGACAAATTGTATAGTCCTGATTAATTTAAACAACTGGATTTTTTTTTCACAGGTAGAGACAGAGAGATCAGTTCCACAATCTAGATGATCATGGTAACATTATCAGTAGAGTTAACAAGACTGGTTACAGATAAAGGATCATGCTACATCCTTTACAAATCTCAGAAAATGCATTCTCTGCTATCAGCTTGCGTTCCAGTATTATACAACTGTCTTATGAAATTTTAATTCAGCCCTTATTGGAGATGAATAATTTAATGGCAGACAGTAACAGACGGCCATCCAGCCTATGGCCCTCAAAGGAAAAAAGAAGGATGTCAGACCATGACAGTCTTCAGCTGATGTAAATCAGCATCACTCAATCAACTCCCATGCGTCTGCACCAATTTACCGTAGCTGACGGACTAGTCTGCACGCGCAAGGAAGATACTGGTCGGGGAGCAAGAGCACCAGCAATTTGCACTTTACCAATGAGGTGATCTGACCATTCATTACTTGGGGATCAGCAGATGGGGTTTTTTGACCCAAACATAGCTTAGATCAGGCGTAGCTGCCACTTACACACCAGCAAAGATGTCCCTTTTTCAGGGAATTGCCTGAAAGGTGTGTGATTGGCAGCTCATGAACAGGGGCAGCTTGACCACCAACAGAAGAAACCTCTCCATCTCATACAGCTTTGCCCCCAGCCGAGTTCCCGGTTCCAGCTCTTAGCCTGAGCAAGACCCTGGTATGAATCAGCCGAGATCTTCCCAGGGGACACCTCTGAGTTGTACCAATGATGCAAGATGGATTGCAAAAAATGATCCCTGTTTTACCCCAGCCTAAACAAGAGGTGACTCAGAGCTACAGATGTTTGATTTCTGAAAAGCTGTTTGAGTCAATGTTTCTATCAGGCTGGATTTTCATTTTGCCATAGAAACTGATGCGCAGAAAGCCAGCCCACGGCTCCACACCATATAGTCCTATTGAAGCCCTCATGATTTGAACACCATTCACTCTTCACCTCTAGATTTGCAGGAAAAGAAGGATAACATGGGAAAGAAGAGCATTTTCTATTCACTCTGTGGAGTAGCTGTTCCTAATTCATTACTCTCTCTCATTTCACAATTCAAATTCTCTGAGTATGAAGCAGAAGCCATATGGTTAAAGCCGAGCAAAAGATGGGTTTCCTATCCTGTGGCAAATCCCCATGTTTCAATACTTTGTTTTCATCCCAAACTGTGATGGAAAGCGAATGTTTGTTATTGAACTTAAACTCCAGAAGCTTTTCAATGAGACATTTTTAAATGAAGAGAAACAGGTTGACATATTTCAAGCTGAAAGATTTCACTGCTTTTTGTTAAACTGATCTAAAACATTCCCTTTTCAGTGATCTCAGTGTTAGGCTGGATTTTCCCCTTTGTGGTGTACTGCCACTTCACAGCTGAAGATTTTCCACCATTTCTAGATGAATCCTGCAGAAAATATAGCATGTACCAGACATGTCTGAATGAGGAAATATTTCATGGTCATTTTTCAATAGAACTCTCTTTTTAAGGAGCAAAGTTGAAATTTTCCCTATTTTAATGAACCAGTTGCACATTCATGATGCAATCATGCACCAAGACACAAATGAACGCCTTTCCATCACTGCTGCTCAAGTCAGACGATGTACTTAGTACTTTACAAGATAAACTCCAAGACATCTCCAGCATGCGGACCCTAAACCCCAGGTCCCTGTTCTGCAGTTGGAACCTATTTGCAACTCACTGGTCAATCTGAATCAAGGACCTTCAGAAAGAAATGTGTGCATTGTTACAGAGGGTCAGATCTCTTCAAACAGGAGCAATGCAAGAAATCCAAAGTTAGTTAGGCTTACAAAACGTGGGAATCTGGGCTCAATCCTGCCTACTGATCTAACGGGGCTGGGAAAGGCCCCTCTCCACAAACCGGGAATCTCCCTGTCATCAGCTTTTATGAAGAGAACTGACTGAGATGCACAGGAGTTAAGCCCAAATCTGTAAAACATGCTTAGTGAGAGGGGACCTTTAGCTTTTTAAGAACAGGTCCTGGGCCCAGGTGACTTTCCCAAGGTCAGAAGAGGAGTGAGTATCGGAGGATCCCCTCGTGCCCTCATTTAATCAAAGTCATTAATTTAAAGTATGAATTCTAACACCCCTTTAATCCTTCTTAACAATAAGAAGCACTGTTAAATCCTTAATGTGCCTGCTTTAATTATAACCTATCAAACCCAGAATCAATTCTAAGCGGTAAACACGAAAAGCAGTATTCTGAAAGTGGATGAGATCACGCCTTTTAAAATGCAAATTGAGACCGAAGCATTAAACCTGTAATAAAGTTCAATTAATCTTTCCCCTTAAAACACACACAAAACATTTAATCTCAGTCTAATCTCAGGCTGATTGCATCAGAGCCAAAGGCAGCAGCTTTGGTCACAAGTAAACAGGCAGGAGCTGGAATGTCTCCTTAGGGTCAGATCGAGGGAGGTGGATGTGCGTGTGGGCGTCAGGGGAGCAGATCCATTCGAGTTTAGAATGAAGGTGATTATTTTTCGAGGATTATATATATTATAAATTTCCCATTATCTCACGAACTTTTCAAAATTCCCTACCTGAAGAGACATCCACGGGGAACTTAAGTTGCCTACGTACAGGCGCCACAGCAGTCCCTGTCTAGGGCCGGGAGGATGGCAGCCTTGGCTTTAACCGATTTACAGCTCTTTTCTGCTTGCCAGCGCCGAGAAGGAGCACAGGATGCAGAGCTGTAAATTGGAGGGGTAAATTATGGTAGAAGCTGGAGAGGTTCTTGCATAGTCTCACGGTACAGACAACCGCAAAGGATGCTGCAGTGTCTTGTGCCTTTCTCACCTCTGTCTCAGTGCAGGACCAGCGCAGCCAAGGGGGTTTCTGCAAAGTCCCGGACAAGCTTGGGGGCGGCCCCTCTCCTCCTGGAGCACCCCTCCGCTGCCAGGCAACCGCAGCCTGTTCCTGCTCTTAGTCCAGGGAGGAAAAGCATCGGCCAGTCGCTGTGTTAATGCTCTGCTTGTGCTTGCTACAGCTGCTTCTGCAGGCATTTCCCGAGAGCTGCAAGGAATGGGCAGGGATCATTTATTCCATTTCCTAGCAAGTTTGTTTTCTGCTACTGAACAGTGTAAAAGTAAAAATGTAAATGCCAGCGCTGTGTATGTTAAAAAGCGGCATTTGGGGATAATGAATATATTTTGTTTTATGAAAGGGAAATGTTCCAAGCTGGTTACATATTTTTAAAGGAATATTTATACTGTAAACCAAAGATACTTCTAAACAAAAAGTCACTTGAAATATAAATAAAAATTTTTTGTTTTGACAATCTGGGAGCAGGATTATTGAAACAGCCAGAGTATTTCTTTTCCCCTCCTGAAATATGAATTCATCAAATTCACCATGCTGTTGTGAAACCTTTTACTTTAAAAAAAAAACTGGCTGGATTTTGTTGAAAAAATGTTCAATTGGAAGATTATAGAGCAAGTCTACATCTGAACAAAGTGGGTGTGGAGGGTTATTAAATCAACACAGAAGGGTTTTGATATTGCTTAGGTCCATGTGTTGACACTAGATGCACTGTGGTGCAGAGATATCCCTTTTATTATCAGTGTTATTTAGCTCTGATAATGGGTTCAGTTCTGCAGAGAGTATAAATGTAACTGCACAGCTGGACAAATAATGACAGTATTTGTCTTCATGTCATTTTTGATGAAAAATATTGGCAAAAAGCCCAATGAAATTTATTTGTAATGAATTACTGGATAATTCAACAAATGAAGCCAGAACAGCTAGAAAACACATGGAGGACAACTCTCCACCACCTTGCAAGCTGTTGTTAGCAGCAGCAAACAGGTGTAAAATGTTACCACGTCGGCTGGACAAAACCTGAAGACTCCAAGCCACGCAACTTACATTTAGGTAAATGCCTGCCAAAGGCACTGGTTAGGAGGAATCCTGGAACAGCAAGATGCTAAATTCAACCTTAGATCCCAATCTTTACAGAATTGATTTAAAAAAAAAAAATCCATGGGAAAGTAATGATGTCAGCTGATTTGCTAATTCTTTAAATGCAGTGGAAATGGGGGTGAGCAGGCAAAGATAGAAGAGATCTTCACAGACTGCAAATTTAGAGAATTCATGATTGAAATGACAACAAAATTTAATTAATTCAAATCCAGATGAAGAAAACTTTGTACTGAGAGATAGATTAGAAAGATAACACTCCACAGAGTTAATCTCAGTTATTGCCTGGAAGGGAAAGCCATGTGCTTAGAGACAAAGGAAGGGGCAAAATAGAAAGTTGAGTTTCTAGTGATTCTTTCACGGTTTTTACTGTTGGAGAGCCTTGCCAAAAAATCCCTTCTTTGCAGAGCTGCTCTCCTAACGGACATGGGTGAATAGAAGGCGGGAGACAAGCAGGGTACTGACAAGACTTGACACTGCCAGGTCCTTCGCTGGAGTGAGCAGACCTGCTCCAGAGAGCCGATCTGGTACTGATGGAGATCTGCCCTTGAGTTCCTATTTCCGGATGAACTGTCACCGATTTTCTTGGACCCAGTCTGTAAAGGATCGAGTCTCCCTTTTCTTCTACAACAGGAGAAACCTCTTGCAAAATTAATTAGGTCACATACAGTAGAACTCTCTTATCAAGAGTCAGCTTCTTATCTATGCAGGTTTCACCTGGAATAGGACTTAAAATACTGCTTTTGGAACAGAACAGCTACCTTACTATGACCAACATGTTTTCAGCACGGTCGAGATAAAACAGAATAAAATTTAGGCTTCAGTGTGACCAGTTTAAGACATGATGCTGGGTAATGTAGTTTATCTAAATAGAGTTATATCAATCTAGCTTGCAATAATTATATCATTCCAGCAAATCCCAAAATTGCAGTCCTGAGTCAAGATCCTTTTGTGCTCAGCACTGTAAAAATCACAGAAAATACCCACTATTGGAACACTTTAAACCCTGCTATGGACAAACCGCTAATGGGAGTGATCCCTCAATACAATGGGAATGCGGATCCCTTTCCCTTTCTCTGGTTTGATTTTGCTATTATTTGGCTGAAGAGCCTAAGTTGCCTGAAATGCCCCAGAAAGGCATGTGATTGGTGAAAAGTATCTTACTATTATTCCTATGACAGCTTATTATCTTTGCAAATGTAATTACCTGGGGAGAAGACATGTGAGATGCAATATGCCCATCTTGCTCGCATGAGAGAGAGTGATGAAAATAGAATTAAGTTGTGTCACCTCCAGTGTGTCATTTTTCTACAAGCAAGCCTGAACAGATTGATTTCTAGGTCTCCTTCAGCGTAACTTAATCAATTCTGAGTAGATTTAGCTGGGCATATGGATGATCATGTGCCTGGCACCCGCTTCCTCCCCTAATATGGTTACAGGAATTTCAATCAGCACCACCAGTGGCTCCCACCGTACAATCGCTTGGAACGTTTTTACGTTCTTAATGCATTTTGAGCAGTAATTCATCCTGTCTGGCACCTCAGATCCTGTGAGAACATGGGCCATATTTCCAGTGGGTGCCTGAGAACCTCTGCATCCGTTTCAGTTGTCTCTGAATTTCCTTTAGCGGAAATGCTCCAAATTAATTCAAGAGGAAAGTCCTCAGATGGGCCTTCAAAAAGGTTATTTTGAGTCTGGGCTCTAGAATACGAATGAGAGAGGTTGCCTGAAGGATAAACACGTGTTCAATTTCCAAGTCATTACTACTTCGAGAACCAGCAGGGAACGGAGAAAAATGGGGCTTGATTCATTTCCCTAAATGTAGGCATCCAGTTCCGCTTGAGATGCCTTTGGCTATCCTGGGTGCTGCAAGGATCTGGCAGATCTTACAGCAGAGTGGGAGACCTGAGACCACTGGGACCCACAGCTTGAGGCCAGCAGGATTTGCCAGAGTGTGTCAAACAGGAGAAACTCCCCTGTTTAGACAGCTGAATTAAGACCACAGAAACAACAGAAACCAGAGCTAATTCCTTCCAGACAGCTGCTGAAGGAGCAGCAGAGGGAAGACAAGCGTGCTAGACGTAGGGTGGGGCATTGCCATCCTCAGAGATATTGCTGGAGAAAGAACAGAATTTCTAGAAAATAGGTCTTAAAAGACAGAATAGGTACTGAGAAGCTAGCAGAGCAGTATGGCTTTGAGAATTAAATCACAGCTTTTCCTTGCCTGTTGGTCACCTGTAAGCAAGAGAGGGGGGACCTTGCTCAAGCTTCAGTCCCTCGTGCTCGTCGCGCCGGCAGCGCTCGGGTCGGTCACACCAGCCACTGGAGAGACCCCGAGCAGGCAGCTCGCGAGCACGCGTGCAGGCAGCCAGGCCACTGCGCTGGCAAACTTTGCACATGGCCACAACGAAGCAACTGAGGGAGTGATTGGGTCCGTCCGCAATTATAATGACTTCATTTAGCCCTGAAGCTTTTAAAAGTCTTTTGGATTTTTTCATGGTTAACTGAAGGCACTTTGCAGCTCTGCACTTGCAAAAAGGGCTACATAATGACATAATCAGAAGCTGAAATACTAGTTGAGCTTATTGATTTTTTTTTTTGAACACGTAGTGCCTCTGTTTCCAAAAATATGGGAAAAATATTGATTTTTTTATGGCTGTTAAATTTTTTGTATTTTTTTTCTTGGAGTTATTATTTAGAGTCCTATTGACATTTTTTGTTTACTCATAACTAAGTTTTCATTAAATGTAAAAATTTCAGTGATTATTTCGGTGTTTTCACGTAACTGCCAATGAAAATGTTCACAAACATTTTGAAAGAAGTAAAAAAATGTCCCCAGTTCAAAAGATGCCAAATAGGAAGAACTCAAAAAATATTTGTTCAATTATTTGGTGTCTCTCTCTTGGGAAAACAACCCAAAACTTCTGAATAACGCTGGAGTCAGCAAATGGGTTTTAAAAACCATCTTCCAAATTTCCCTGATTTATTAGTTTATCACTACAATGGAGAGGAATATGGAAATGAGTGAGAAATACATTATGCAAAGCAGTAAGTGACACGCAGCAGAACAGAAAGGCAGCGTTTATGTTGTTGAGCAGCTGGCTACAATTTACTGCCTGCAGAATATAAATGGAGAACTGATGTCTCCGGGCAAGACTCACCGCTCCAGTCTACCTGCCAGTCGCCACCAGTTGCGCGGCTGCAGCAGGGAGAAGGAGGTGCAGGTGACGTCCTGGGATAACGCTCCCCTAACCTGACCCCACCTGCACAAATCTGCACGTAGACTCGGACATGCGTCGTTGCTGCGAGGCTGCAGCTGGGAGGTGAAGCTTTTCTCACCTCCGAATCAGACGGGAGGGCAGGCAATGGTACCGCAGCGCACAGCCCTACCAGCTGCGCTCTCTCTCCAGCTCTTCCAGCCTCGCTTTTTTTTCAGTCTCCTCCTGAAGCCTCGACTGCCTTGGGCATTTCCTGGTGTCCGTTTCTGGGGTCATACATCCATTACTCCCTACAAATGCAATTTGCAACAGCTGTTGCTGTCCCAACCTTTGGAACCCTCCGAGAGAGAAAATACTGGTTACTGGGAAGTGCATTTGCAGTTTAGAATATATCTAAGCAGAATTACCCACAAAGACCTATGGGGCACTTCATATATATAATGGCTAAGCTATCAATTTCAGCTTAAGCTGTAATGGCTGTATCTGACACCATCGCCAAGAAATATTCTGACCACCTTTTGCTACAGAATTACACTTTCGACTTGCAGAAGTGATGTCATTCTTAGTTTTTCCAGATCTTTGGACTGAAAACTGAAAAAGAGATAAAACTGCTTCATGATCTTAAAGGTCTTTTCCAACCTAAACAATTTTATGATTCTATGATTCTATGTTGGTTACATGAAATACAAAAAGAAATAAAAAAGGAAAGAAAACCACAAATGCCTATCTGGAGACGAGCATTAAATCCCACCATGTTCAGTTTCCTACCCTGTTAACTAAAACATGAACTCTAGTCCAAACCTGAGGACTAACATATCCGTTCCGGTAAGTTCTCATTCCACACTTTTGAAAGGGGAAGTGTATTACTTCCAGAAACACCAAAGGGTGTTGCTGGATGCACTATCAGCTCCGGACGCGTCCACAACCCTGCTCCCTTCTCACCGCAGCCAGTGCAATGAAAGGCTCGTGAGCACCCAGGCCAGGTCAGCGTCTGTGTGCTGGTCTTACCTCTCGCTGCGCGGGGGCCAGGGTGCCCAGGAGGTCCCTATACGTGCTCCTTCCCATCACCCCGAGGATAGAGATGGGAACTGTAATCTACTGAAGAGCTGAGAAGGACCAGGCTGTTGTGAACATTCACCTTTCCCACTGCACAGGGAGCTGCACCAGTGTCCTGCGGCAGAAGCAGACACAACTGGCTATTGGAAGGCTGTCAGCCTTCTGAAAGTGGTGCGGGGCTAGGTCTCTGCTCTCAGCGTGGCTGGATTAGCTTGTTGGTGTTTGGGAATTTTATTCATGCCTTCAGGCGTGAGCCAAATTACAGAATAGAGCATGGTGCAAAGAGCCCTGAGTCAGCCTTAACATCTTCAGTGTCTAATTCCTTGTCAGCTCCAGCCTCTAAAGGCAGAATTGCAAAAAACCAGACAAAGGTAGTGGGCTGAATTTATCACAGTGACATTCATTAACAATATCTCCATGACACTTAGATCTCGAAGAGTTAATAAATGCTGGTAAACATCTTTCTCCCCAATTCAGAGTTGAGGGAGGTACCACCCTGAGGACTAACCCAAGGTCATGTATCACAAAATTAAGAGAGAACAAACAAAAACCACTCCTCAAGTCTGCCAGACTAATGCCTTCTCTACTGGACGATCTGCAGCAGATGTGCCAAAATAGATTGGTTTAAATGGCCTAAATATGTCCAGCTCCTGAAGTGCTGAATGCCCTTAGCAACATTTCCTTGCTGCCTAAAGGCATCTGTCAGGAATGCTATTAATAACGTTAGCAGATAATGGGTTTACAGCTTTTTAAAATCTCCCCGTGCCCCCCGTTTATTTATTGTGCATGTGAGCAAAGACGAGGCAGCCATTCCTCATTTCTGGAGATCTGTCCTGGTTTCCCCGACGTGCAATTTCCCTGCACAGCAGTCCCTGTGGCGTCCCCATATCCCATGGCTTTTCCTTGGAGCAGAGCTATTCCCTGGATTTGCACTGCAATCATACACAGAATCTCTGTGTGCGCATACATCTGTCGATGCGATAATGTGCCGGGTTGGTTTGCAAACTCCTCCACTTCTATGTGAGTCTAATGGGTCTTGTGTTGAGAGGTTTCATTACTAATCCCAGGTGCCTTGAAACACCACTTTTTTATTACAACAGTAAAGTTCTTAGGAATTACAGCTGACTGCGGAGTCCCGAGCACGCGATGCATTCACGTCCCATTTGGTGCATCCTGGAATCTGTCATCTAGATTCCAGTTGCAGCTGTTAAAATTTCATTAGCAGATGTCTTGTGGTGCATCAGCAGTTGCCATTGGAGAGCACCGGAGCTCTTCAGCTCATTAAAGCTACCTCAGCGAAGGCTTGACTCTGACTGATCTCATCACTGCTCCTTAGTTATGTGCTATATATTTACACAGAGTAAGGCAGCTGTGTGTATCCATTTATGAGGGGAGAAAAAAAAACAAATCCCAAATGGTAAGTACCATTGACAGCCAGTTGGGCAGCGTAAGACGTTCTGTATTGACTCCATCTTAGTAAGGGTCAATGCTCTTTGCTCCCTGCCGGGACTGTCCAGGCCGTTGGGATGGTTGACTTCAGGAGCAGACAACTGCAAAACCGATGACTTGTCCCCTCCACACCCCGCAGACACCAAACAGAGAGCTTGGCTGCACGGGAGGTGCTGCCATCAAGTTCAGCAGGACATCAGTTCTCTAACTGGTTGCTTGAAAATCTTCATGCAACCAGCTGCCACCGTGGCCTGACGGGTGTACCCTGGAGAGGGGTTCCCTCCACGTTCGGGTCAGGAAGTCCTTCTTCAGTGGGCATCAAGGTCTTGCAGCCTGCACGTCTTGCAGCCTTGTCCACGTGAGGACAACTTCTGCAGTGCTGCAAGGAAGACGGGGCGCAATACCGGCGGGCTCCCACCGATGGCACCTATCCTGCCTTGCTGATGTAAGAGACTTGGCCACGAGGGTGGCTGGAGTGTGCTGTCTTTGGCACGTGCTCCTCTGGAGCACTTTTAAAAATCCAGTGATAACGTTTGTGGCGTGCGGGGCTAAAAGCTAGGCCAGCGCTGCAATTCGCAGCGTTGTTTCTAAACACAGCAGCAGTTTGCAAATCTGTTTGCAGATTTGCTGCAGTACTGAAAAAGGACAAGAAAACAAAAACAAAGCTACAAAAAAACCCTCACCAAAACACCCTAAACAAACAAGGAAAGCTTTAATTTTTATAGCAGCATGTTTAATTAGTTTCATTTATCTGTGAATTTAGTTTGCTTGTTCTAGGCATAATAAACACTGCAAGTTATTGTTAATTCAAGATCTACCGCCTGTTCGCAGCGATGCTTGGGTGGGCTTACTGCCATCTATCCCTCTTGTTTTCTGCCTGGATAGCAAAACCTGTACAATTCGCACTGTGATTCTGGCATCCTTGAAAACTCAGGAAGGAGATGGTTTATACCTTGCACTCTGGGTCACACAGACCTTTGCAGTTCTCCTCTGAATAGTAAGTAATAATAATAATAAAAAAAAAAAAAGAGAAATTTTAAAAAGCGTCACAAGTGGCAAGAAAAGCAGCATGTGCAGGGACTGTGGGGCAAGGCAGCTAGGGGGGAGTTTTATGAGCTGAACTGGGATGGGGCAGAGTGCGAATGGATCACCAGCGGCAGCACACCCACGGGGTGTCACATACCCCAGGGTGTCACACATCCGCGGGGTGTCACACACCTGCTAGGTGTCACACACCTGCTGGGTGTCACATACTCGCTGGGTGTCACATACCTGTTGGGTGTCACACACCCGCAGGGCATCACATACCCGCTGGGTGTCACATAGCTGCTGGGTGTCACATACCGCAGGGTGTCACATACCGCAGGGTGTCACATACCCGCAGGGTGTCACATACCTGCTGGGTGTCACATACTGCTGGGTGTTGCATACCTGCTGGGTGTCACATACCCGCAGGGTGTCACAAACCTGCAGGGTGTCGCATACCACAGGGTGTTGCGTACTCGTTGGGTGTCACACAACCACAGGGTGTCACACACCCGCTGGGTGTCACACACCTACTGGGTGTCACACACCCGCTGGGTGTCACAAACCAGCAGGGTGTCGCATACCACAGGGTGTTGCGTACCCGTTGGGTGTCACACACCCACTGGGTGTCACACACCTACTGGGTGTCACACAACCCCTGGGTGTCGCATACGACAGGGTGTTGCGTACCTGGCAGGTACAGTGCACGGGGCAGGTCACAGCAGGTGAGTTCCCTCTGGGAGCACAGGGATACTGGGCTCAGAGGTGGACGTAAGCCCTCGGTTTTGGAGAAGGGCTTGGCCACCGCTGCCCTGGCTGGCTAGGCGAGGCGGATCTTTGCCCAGCCTCGGGTCATCAGCCGGACCAACTTTCACCCTCTGTTTGCTCCAAGGAGAGTTGTTCCACTGATTCAACCTGACGGTACTCGATAGCTCCATTACAAAGGATAAAAGATTGTCTTTAGCAGGAAAGAGAGAGGAAGAGACAGAAACTAGAGTCTTTAATCAGAAACCTGAATTAACCTTCCCAGAAGGGAATCCATGTGGACTGTGGCTTTTATTTATAAACCTATTTCTTCCTTCAGGCTTGCTTTATTTACAAGTTGCAGCAAAAGCACGGAGAAAGGCAGTATTTTGAGAATACCTTGGCTTGAGGATATCCACATAGCTGTGCTGGAGAGTCCAAATAATGAGAATTAATTTAAACCCCAAAGCACAATTCAGTCAATACAACTCTTCTCCCACAAAACAAAGAAGAAATCTCATCAACATCTGTAGAAGGTGGTCCTGCTGAGCTCCAAACAATCTGAACCCTCTTCTCAGGACTTTTGCAAATAGAGGGATTATTTCCCTTTTATTATATTAAAAGGCGGGTGGAAGGGTGAGCAATTGAGAAACTTCATTATACATTGAAAGAGGGAGTGATTCCAAGAAAAATGTATTTTTCCATGTGGATAAAGTAGAGCTATTTGAGACCCATACTGTGTTCTTCTTCCACTGCAACTTGCAAAGGCTTTTCATTCCACTTGTATTTCATGTTTCAAGTGGATTATTTCCCTTCAGTTGATAAGAGTGTAATTCATTTAGGCTTTGGAGATACTTATTTCACTTCTCAAATATTTTGCATGGAAGGATCAATTTTTTTTTTTTCTTTTTTTAAAAACATCACCTAGAGCCTGAGGAAATTAGATATATTAGCAAGTACTAAATGGCTAATCACACAGAGACTGAGGGGTAAATTAAACCGTGGTGGGATGAAAGCAATACTTTGCCTAACTACGAAGAGTTGTGTAGCTTAATGTGTGATAAAGTCATGTTCTGCCACTTTAGGCAGCTCCACTGGGTCCCTCCATCAGCTCAGCAGCTCAGGTGAACGCCTTTTTGCAGCCAAGGAAACACTGCAGCAAAGTGGCAGGAGAGACAGCAAAAAACCTTCAGCTCTTCCCTTCTGCCAGCATCTCTGACTGCTGGGCTGGCTGCTCTCGGCACTTGAGATGCCTCAGGTGGGATGAACGTGTATACGCTCCTCCGGACACGAAGGCCAACAGGGCTGCATCACCCATGCGGATATCCCACGGACGGCTGCAGGAGGAGCTGGAATGTGAGGGCTCGGTTCTCTTGGTTTAACTCCCTAGAAAGGTGGAGTGAAATGCCGGCATCAGATGGCACCTCAACACCGCAGAGTATCAGGGTGTGGCTCTGGAACACTGAAACTGCACTGTGTGATTCAGTCGTGCAGCCCCAGTGCAGCCCCAGTGCCGCTGCGGTCCCCTGCAACCTTGCACAGTTAAATTACCTAACGGCAGGCCCCTTTCCCTGGCAGCAGTTTAGATGCAGCCGCCAGTTTCAAGACCAAGACAGTTTAACCCCACGGACATTTCATTTGGGGTCAAGGCCAGAGAATGGCCCCGGGCCCTTTCTGGGTAACGACCATAGACCATGACATCTATATGGTGATATATGCAGATTGTGCATGGGTGGTACCTGCTCTGTGCTAGGAGACAGCGCTCAAATTTGGCATGCTGGTTGGCATAAGCCAGTTACATTGCCACTGCCCCTAGAGATGGGTCAGTCTGAGCCCCACCGTCTGCTCCAAAACCTCACAGGCGTTATGGTCAGCCCCCTCCACATATGGCTGAGGGGGAAAAGCACTATGGAAGAGGGCAGGCTTGGGCGCTGGCACACTGGTCAGACATTCATCTAATAAAATCAACAGTAATTTGTCCTTGACTTCAGGCCAGGTTTTCACAGCTCTGTGGCTTGCTCATAGCTCCTGCTGACTGAATGACACAGAAGCAAAGTGAGGGAAACTGCCGAGGGCGGCAGGAGAGACAGCAGGCGTGAAGCTGGGCTGAGCTGTGCATGTATGGCACCACCACTATCCAATTACCCAGATTTTCATGAAACACAAGCCAGACGCTCGAAGCTTGTTTAGACAAGTGGCTCTGTCGATTCGCTTCTGTGGGGACTTGGAAGAGCAAAGCATATTAATGACTCCTTCCCTTTACAAGAAGAGCTCTGCTGTGGCAGAGGAATGATCAGAGACTGAACCGCTTGGAGGGAGCACAAAGTGCCTTGTGCCTACTTGTTTATTTTTAGAGACCTTGATAACACTGTGTCAGAGCCCACTTCACTTAATTTATAGGGTCATACCCTCTGACATGAAGGGAAAGTGAAGATTGTCATTCATACCTTTCAGGGGAAAGATCACGGCCCGTCTGTCTCCCTATTAAAACGTTACATATCCTTCACCAACTCACAGCTTTGCATTTTTCCTATATGAAGCTTGTTAATGCATTAAGTTTCAAGCGCATTTTATAGAAGCCTTCAATTAAATACCTCTAAGGACAATAGCTCATTAGTATGAGATTGTTGCTGTCATTCTCCTCATCCCCTCCTGGCTACTTCTATCTTGATTTGGGTGAATTACACCAGACTTCTCTGAGCTGCATTCAAATCAGATCCTTGGTTAAGAGAAGCGCTCAGTGTTGGGGAGGGAAAATGGGCCGGAGAAGCTGTGGCCTGGAATATTAATGTGTTACATCGGCTCCAGAGAAGACAAGGCTACTCATGTGTGTACCGACTAACCTAGGGCTCATTTCTTTTCCCTGCTCTGAAACTGGCTTCCTAACGTCACCCAGCAAGTTGTTCAGGATGTAGCCAAGGACATATGCGAAGTCCCTGACCTCTGGAAAACACAAGCGGATTTGTCTTCACTCCTCGAACTCTTAAAAAATATGACTAGCTGTGCGTGAGGTACTTAGCTTTTCTGACATGTGGGAGCAAATCCACGTCAAGAGAGATCGCCCCAGCTGTACAGAAGCGGGGAAACAACCAGTCACCAGGAAGCCTTTTAGTCTGGTAAAGCTGAGATGTCTTCAGTGAGATCCCAACCTTCCACTGGGTGCTTTACAGATTTAGTCCCACTCTGAACACCTTAACCAAAAACAATGTGGAAAACTGAGGCACAGGCAAATTCTTTCAAAAGCAAGTGCCATGGGCAGGAACGGTGCCGTGCTTGTCTGCTCTGTACTGCCAACAGCTTGGGGACGGGACTCTCCGTGCCACGCTGCTGCGCTGGACAGTACAGGCGCTGCAGAATTACTCTGGCTGAGCTTTGGATCTCTCTCCTGTATTTCCTTGCATAAAGGCAGCTTGAGTGTAGCCTGTGCATTCTCTGCATGACTACAAAGATCACAGGACCGTACCTCTAGAGCAGGCGGTAACAGCATTTGCACTTGGATGTTTGAATGTGCGTCTGGGAGGGGGTGGTGAGCTTGGAAGCAATATGCAAGGATTTGTATGTGCTAGTGAGAAACATCCTCTTTAATGAATGCTTATATGCTTTAGGAAGGGCAAAACGAGCAAAACTGCTTTTACAAATGACAAGGTGATTTTCGCCTACCACGCAAAAGAGACTGGGCAAACTTGCGTAGCTATCAGTCTCTGGAGGAAGCTATCCTAGCACACAAAGTACCTGTGCTGCCTAAATATTCTTGCCGCCAAGAGTTGCCTAGCATGTGACTTGCCATGCAAGATAGCCGTATGTGAAGAAGGCATTGCTCTGAGTCTTGCTCTCCCCTTCCTCACCTCTCACAGCGTGGGTGTCAGCGCGTGGGCGTGCGGCGTTAGGAAGGTACCAAACCACCACCTGAGTGCCTGCGGGTCCCACTGTGTGTTGCCCATAATGGCATTCATTAGTCTATTTGACATAAATACTGTTTCAGGTTAATATGTTTAACTTAATGAGGCATTTATTCTCAGCCTAAAAACTCTTTAAGAAGGTATGTTTTCTTCCAGTGAGTTGAACTGACGAGGGGATTAATAACAGGCTTGAACAAGCAAGCTAAGAAAATAAATCTAACAAACTCCTCTGCACAGGTTATGAAGTATGCTTGGATTGATCCAAGCAAAGGCAATGATTTCTGACAGTATGAAGAAAAATAAAACGCATTCTCCCTGCCTGCACATCTCACTTATTTCTGTCAGTGGCTATCTTCTTCCTCTAATGCTTCTCTCCCAACCTCATTAAATGTCTGACCTAAGTAAAAGTAGCAACATGAGAAGATTTCTCAGAAGTCAGAGGGATTCACATGATATATTGAACGGATCCAGACCTATGTATTAGCAACAAAAGGTTTTTTCCCAACACTTCCCCAAACCAAGAAAGAGGGATATCACTAATGTACAGGGATATACCCCTGAATTTCCTCCCGACACAGCAGAGGGCTTTGCACTGCGTCCCCTTCCCTTCCTGGCTAGATGCAATGCAGATGATCTCCACGTGCACACCACAGACCAATGCACCTACCCTGATCTAGGTGCTAAAACAGAGATGTCAGACTGTACCAGCTCCCTTTGATTTTCATTGCAGGCAACAGATGGAAAAGGGTGGTCCCTTAAGACTAATTCTTAATATTATAAAGGGATTAGATTATAAAATCTGTTGGACTAACAGAGCATACTTAAGGTGTCCCATCCCAGCTCCGTTTGCAGCAATCCTCTATCTGGGCCAAAGGAGTACCCTGGAAAATTAACAGCTAGGAGTATGGTGCTGCTCGTGTGATTCCTGCAGCCTCTCCTGATCACCCATTTTCCTCAGTGGGTCTCACAACCCAGCAAAAAAAGCACACTCTGTGCAGAGCAGGCCTTAGTGGTCACTGCCATGCCTGTCACGAGACAGAGGAAGACTGGGATGGCACAGAACTGCTGGAAGAACCTATCTGGTCCTAAACCTGCTCCCCACTTGATTCTGGAAGGAGGGTCACCAGCAGCAGGTCCAGGGTTGAATGAACAGCCCTGACATACTGCAAATATCTGCATTAGCTAGCCCTGTTTACTGAATGCCACCAGCTGATACAAAGATGTTTCTAATGTTTTACAACCCCATGGCTCAGCCTCGCTTTTTGATGTTCCAGGCTCCGGTATCTGCACTGCACCCATGGTGAGTGCATACCTTACTTCTACAGTGCTCTGATTGTAAATCTGAGCAATTTTCAGTGTGGAACAGATGTTGCAGGTGGTCTAAATTTCAGTTGATATCATAAACGTATTTCAGTGGTTGGTCTGGAATATGATATGTTGCTCCAGAACCCCTGTAGAGGGATAGATAGTGGCTCTGGTCTTCAGCAAGCATTTACAGCTCCTGCCTGGTAAGATAGACCCACCCCATGAAAAGCATCTGTTGTCTCTCATTTC